>NW_027526422.1:190477567-191921733 GCF_048455015.1 Haemaphysalis longicornis
TCTGAATTCATTTTCAGTTCTCAGCCCATTTTGAGTTCCGAGTTCATTTTGAGTTTTGAGTACATTTTGAGTTTAGAGTCCATTTTGAGTTTTGAGTACATTTTGAGTTAGAGTACATTTTGAGTTTGAGTACATTTTGAGTTTTGAGTACATTTTGAGTTTTGAGTCCATATTGAGTTTGAGTACATTTTGAGTTTGAGTACATTTTGAGTTTGAGTACATTTTGAGTTCTGAGTACATTTTGAGTTCTGAGTCCGAGTGAGTTCTGAGTTTTGCGCTCAATGTGAATTTAAGTTTGAGTGAGCGCAGATGTGCTGCTCAGCATTGAGTCTGAGTTTGAGTGAGTGGTGATTCGAAAACAAAATTGTGAGTGAGTTTGACTGAGCTGCGCCAACTTTGCCGAGGTATGCATAGGAGGCAGACACTCGTAGGCTGACTAAGAGGGTTAAAGTTAAATTAAGGAGGACTCAATGAACTGATGATGATGATGGTTGGATGTTTATGGCGCAAGGCCAACTTGGGCAAAGAGCGCCAAAACAATAGTCATATATGAGGGGTGAAACCTTAAAAACTAATTAGGTCAGCAAAAACAAAAGTAAAATCACAAAACGACAATGAGCATGGCTGGTGTATAGGGCCAGATTTCATGATGCGTGATAGGAAATCAGGTTAAAAAACTTGACGTTTGACAAATACTCAAACACACGTTTCATGGAAACAATGGCATCGTCCCCTAGAAAAAACGATGGATGTAGGGGAATATGTTGTCTGTAGAGTTCTCTGAAGTGTTTGTGTCATGTTGTGTGAAGTACCCTGCATGTGATTAGTATGTGCACTACGGATAGGACGTCTCCGCACCTGCTGCACTATGGTCTAGAAGATCCCGTCAGCAGATACGAGTGCATTGCATGGGTGTGCCCTATCCGCAGCCTACCCAAAGCGACTTCTGTTGCGTGTGTCAGTGGTGTGTGGTCCCAAGCGGGGTTTTATAACGTTTAACTTGTTATCTGTCTGTTCACTCCAGTGTGTTTGCCATGTTCTACGCAAGTGTTGTCTTATGTGTGGCTTGAGCTCTGTATATGGCACGGTTGTTATGTCTACAGTGTTCCTGAGTGCAGCAGCAGCTGCCCTCTCGTCTGCCAACTCGTTTCCAGCGATTTCAGCGTGTCCTGGGACCCAGCAGAGGAGCAGCTCATGCTTCTGCGCATACACACACATGATAGTGTTAAATACAAGATTAACTATGTGATTTTTCGGGGGTGTATGCAATGACAGTGCGCGAACAACACTCAAGGAATCTGTGTATATGATAGACTTTGGAATTTTATTTTCAAGTATGTGTCGTACAATCAGTAAAATTCCATATGCTTCTGCTGAAAAAAGTTGTTGTGTGGACGCTCATGGTTCTGGCTGCACTGAAGTTCGGACCATGAGCAGCGCAGGAGACCATAGTGGAGGTTTTAGACGCGTCACT
Organism: Haemaphysalis longicornis; assembly: GCF_048455015.1. Taxonomy (NCBI): domain Eukaryota; kingdom Metazoa; phylum Arthropoda; class Arachnida; order Ixodida; family Ixodidae; genus Haemaphysalis; species Haemaphysalis longicornis. The sequence goes on from NW_027526422.1 coordinate 190,479,042, forward strand.
GTAAAATTCTGCAAGTGGGTATTTAAACAGCAGAAACAGAAAGTGCTGCAGTATTGCAGCTCGCGGTACCCGATTTTTGTCAAGTTTCATATAAGAAAGGTCGGAGGACACAGGACGAACTTTTCAAGGAGATAAAATGTCTGAAAAGGATGATCTGTACACATCTAAAAACGAAGCGCTCAGATCCGAGGCTCGCTCTCTCACTCTAAGTAAAAAGGGCAGAGGAACGAATGGGCGATTTACAAAAAGCACAGATGTGGATGTGTTGTTAAAGACAGGACAAAAAGGATGGTTATTCAGCGATGAAATTTTAAAAGCATAAAGTAAGTTCATGTACGTCCGTTGATTCTCAAGGCTCCACTTATTACACTCGGCATACAGACTCTCTACAGGGCTAGTGCAAAAAGCACCCGACGCAAGTCGTAGCCCCAAGTGTAGCACTGGGTCAAGCATTCGCAAGGCTGTTTTACTCGTCGAACCATATACCCCACTGCCATAGTTTAAACGAGACCCAACCAAACCAGTATTGAGCCATTGTAGGAGTTCTTTGTCGGAACCATGCGATTGGTGGGAGAGAACCTTAAGTATATTCATTGTTTTTAGACATTTATGTTTAAGTTCCTTGATGTGTGGAATGAATGTGAGTTTGTGGTCAAATACAACACCTAAGAACTTGTGCTCCTTGTTCACAGGAAGCGACACGCCATTCAGAGTAATGTCTGGGTCCGGATGGACCCCGCGCTTCCTGGAGAACACAACGCAGGAGCTTTTTGCAGGATTCAATTTAAAACCATTCTTGTCTGCCCTGCCGGCAAGCTTCTTGACACCAAGCTGGACTTGGCGCTCGCATATTGACATATTACATGATTTAAAAGATATTTGAACGTCGTCTACATACATAGAATAAGAGATTGTTGGTGGCAGTGCCTTTCCAAGAGAATTCATCTTCACTATAGAGAGAGTGCAACTCAACACGCCACCTTGCGGCACGCCATTTTCTTGAACGTGAACCTTTGTAAGTGCACAACCAACTCTTACTCTGAACGTTCTCTCCGACAAATAACTTACAAGGGTGTTCAACATATTACCCGAAACCCCGAATGACCTGAGGTCACTAAGGATCCCATAACGCCAAGCGGTGTCGTAGGCTTTCTCGAGATCGAAAAAGACAGTTAAACAGTACTGCTTATGCACGAAGGCATCCTTGATGTATGAGTCAAGTGCAACCAGTTGATCGTTTGTCGATCGCCCCACCCTAAAGCCTGCCTGGCAGCTCTCGAGAAGACCATTGTACTCGAGGAAGTACACGAGCCTGCGATTGATCATCTTCTCGAAGAGCTTGCACAGGCAGCTCGTCAGGGCTATTGGACGGTAACTTGAGGGGGACGACGGGTCCTTTCCCTCCTTCAAGAAAGCCACTACAATGGCCTCCCTCCAAGAGTGTGGGATGTGCCCCGAAAGCCATATTTTATTATATAGATGTAGAAGTGCTTCAAGTGTGTCTGCGTGTAGGTGTTGCATCATTGTGTATGTAATGTTGTCTGGGCGTGGAGCTGAGGGTTTACACGTTCTCAGAGCAGCCCTCAGCTCATGTAGTGAAAACAGGGAGTTGTAAGAAGTCTGTGATTTGTTGTTGTCATGTAGGGACTTCTTTTCACAAGAGGCTTTATGTTTCAAGAAAGTGTTCGTGTAGTGTGCTGAACAGGACACGTGTTGGAAGTGTTGTGCAAGTGCGTCAGCCTGGTCTTCCAGAGTGTCCCCTGTTGTACTGACCAGGGACAGGCTGTGTGTCTGTTGTCCTTTGAGTTTGCGTATACAAGTCCATACTTTCCGTGTGTCTGTGTAGGAGTTTATTCATGTTATGAATAAACGCCAACTCTGTCGTTTTGCCTCATGGCACACACGTTTTCCTAATGCCTTGGCCCGTTACTCATTGAACTACGGAACGGAAGATGATGGAACGGAAGGTGTGATATTAAGGTGTAAGAAGAGAGTGGAGTGGGTTAGGGAGCAAACGCGTTTTAAGGACATATTAGTAGAAGTTAAGAAGAAAAAATGGACGTATCAGGCATGTAATGCAAATGCAAGATAACCCAGGTCATCAAGGGTAAGAGAGTCGCTCTCTATACAAGGCAAGCGTGGCTGGGGGCTGCAGAAAGTTAGATGGCCAGATGACATCAAGAAGTTTTTGGGGATAAATTGGTCGCAGTTAGCACAGGACCGGGGTAATTGTAGATTATTGGAAGAGGCCTTTGCCCTGCAGTTCACGTAGATAGGCTGGTGATGATGATGATTGTGTGTAAAAAAATTGGTGTTGAGGCAAGTGTGCAATAAAGAACTGTGATGTGACAATTGTGCCGTAGATCGCAAGCACTGAAAACAACCGCAATGGTTTGGTCGGTCATTAAAAAAACACCGGCGAAGTCAGTCATAAAGAGACTTAAGAGAATATGCATGGGAGCGAAGGCGCCCTCATTCCCCTGACGGCATTCCAAAGCTCTTTAGTAGTGCGGCCACAATATTTCTTTTGGTGAGGTGCATTTTCATGATTGCTCAGACATTTTTGATGGTGTTGAAGTCTGCCCCGCGCGGCGGGCACTGCAGCTGACGCACCACGTGGTCCACCCGGGGGGGAATTCTCTGAAACGAGGGGACATTGTTCCATGCAATCGCAGGTGCTTTTGGGAAGAGACGCCCCATTGAGGGGTGGAAGAAGGACGAGACAAGTCAAGAAAAACACTGTTGCAAGGATGCAAGGCGATGGGCACTGCACCCTATTGTTTTGATTGCGACTCTCCGCCCTTGCCACAGTGTTTTTCTTGGCTTGTCTCGTACACCATCTACCGCTCAAAGGGGCGACCCCGTCCTAGAACACGTGTTTCCACGCTGCTGCAGGGGTCGTTTCAGTATGGCACCCCTTTTTTGGCGGATTGGCCCCCAGTACAGCACGCACTGCCTGTGGTGTGTGGACACGGCTTCATGTTACTGATACACATAATGTCTTTCCAATAAAACTTTGCTTATTTTCAGCATAACTCAGTATTTTGTTCTGTTTTTCCGAAGTTAAGTTACCTCAGCAGTTGCTTTCAGTGCTTGGCACCCACCGCGCTGGCTCAGGGGTTGGGGCGTTGTGCTGCTGAGATTTCGGCGCATGTTAGAGATCCCCAGGTGGTCAAAATTAATCCGAAACCCTCCGCTACGTCTTGCCTCATCGCCTGCATTGCGTCGGCGCGTTAAACCCTACAATGAATCACTGAATCAGTGCTCTGTATCAAGGGCATGCTCACCCATAACCAGAACTGGCTCAGTCACGTGTGAATCTTTATCGCCGACTTGCTTTAAGGCTCGTTTCCCAATCAATCATTGAGATTACCCTAAAGGAAGCGCCAGGCAACATATAAGAAAGATGCGGGAACGCCAGCATTGCGCACGTAAAACGTATGCCACAGTCTTCGGCTACTGCCAAAAATAGTGCCACTCGCTGGAAGCACCGGTCAAGGCACTACCGGGTGCCACATTTTAGAGAAAAGCTCTGCGGGCGATGCTGAAGATACTGACATGCATTTACGAGTCAAGAACGTGCATGTGCCCTCAGCTATCTCGACAGCAGGGGATCGGGTGGAAGTCGTGGCGTAGATAAATATCGCACACCGCTCCCTTGGTTCGATTTTATTGGGGCCGGCAGTACGCTTGCAACAGCGTCGCCTGTTCTATAACTAGCGTCGGAAACGTCTCCACGACGCCCCTCCGCCTAGCTTCTTATCCCTCGTGAGCGGCAGAATTATAGATGGGCAGATGAGATCAAGCAGTTTGCAGGGATAAACTTGTCGCAGTTAGCGCAGGACCGGGGTAGTTAAAGTCTACTGAGAGAGGCATTTGCCCTGCAGTCGACGTGTATGGGCTGGTGATGTTGAAGCAGACTGTCAAGGTCAAGTGAAAATTTCGCAAACAATGCCTACGCAAACGCAGCCTACGTGCCATATTATTCAGAAACTTTCATTTTGCTATTGTCACCTGCCCGACCTTATGCCGGTTTGATGACACCGACACCATTAAACATTTGTGTCACCCTATTACCAGCCTTCTCAAAAGTACGTGATGTCCTTATACAGAAATTCACATCATTTTTAGAGCAAGACCACATCGAACCCGTCCTCTCTTCAGTCTGGCGAAGTACGCGATTGTGAGTGGCCTGTTCAAGGTATTGAGATGTGTGCGACGACGGTAGGGCCGAACCAAGTCGAACCAAACCAGGCTAGCTGAAACTATGACGTGGATTTTCGACAGTGATTACGGATGTATTAACTTTGCTTTGTTTTTTTTTCCACTTCACTGAATCCCCAACCAGGCCTACAGCCTCCTCCTCAATATAGCTTTTCATTCATTCATCATCCTCAGCGCAAGAGGAAGAGAGCGCGTGAGCTAAGGATGATGCGCTGCGGATCATGTTTCGAGGAAGCGTCGGTCCCATTTGAGCTGTGCGCGCTCACATTTCCACCGGAATAACGATGGTCCGAGGAGTGTACCCTGACCTGTCAAAACACAAGAGTGAAACTTATATATTGTTAGGACTCGAAATTAAGCAAAAAAAGGTATTTACAGTATTTAAACTATGTACATGAGTCAAGGCTGCACTGCCGCTAACATTCAGAATGTACCACAAAAGACTTCGTCGTTTTGCTTCTACCAACATACGTCGCTGAACGTCCTGTTTTTGATTGTGCAGCAATCTCTAATGAATACATCGTTCGTCTTCTACTAGTTTGCCCAGTGGCAATATGAAAAGGGCGACTGCAAGATCTTAAAAGCCAAACACCCATTTCTGTTACCACTCCTGTTACTACGTTATATTGATTGATTCAAACCCTTATTGGAGAAAAGGGGAGGCCTGGAGGCCGTGCATGGAGAACAGGAAGTGAAAAACGTATACCAAACAAGCTCCAGCATCAATAATAAAATACAAAATATCAGCATCCAATCAGCATTCCCTTTGTTGCCGAAAATCCTCAACCACGGCTGTCACAACAGTCGGAAACATAATAAGCACCACTTTAAAGGACGACAAAAATGTTCTTGGGCTATGTTTGGACGTTAAAAATTCTGCGATACGGCTTACCATAGAATACGTTTTAAAATGTTGAATATATATGGTTTTTGAGGTCCTTCATGAAATTTTGTTCACTGCTTTCTGCAGAGATAAGCGCCGGGGGTACAAACCGAAATTGCATTTAGTGAGTTCTCACCGTTAACACGTACAAAACCACCGGGCTCAGTTTTGAAGCCAATGTTATTCGAGTTTACCTAAGGATTTCTCTGTTTTTATAGATGAAGGCCAAAGGATAATTGATGCACACGATATAGTGGTTCTAGTGCCAGGACAGAAAACTGACCCATAGAACTAATTGCCAATAGACTACTTTAAAATGGATGAATGGTTGTCTCAACCCAGACTAACTGTTCATGTAAACACAACCAACTATATCGTGTTCTCCTGATGAAGCCATTTATTTTGACACCTTCCACTGCCACCCACCGTACTGCGGTGAATGAAGGGGAAATACTTATTCGTACCTTGGACCAGGTAGTACGCTGAAAAAGGGTGGTGCGATTTATGACGTTTTCTGCATGCACGGCTCCCTCCGCACCGCTCTTTAGGCAGCTAGAAACATTGCCCCTTTTACTTGAAAATTAAGGTTTGAGGAAATCTCGTCTGGTCGGGTGAAAGATTTATATTTGATAAACTTGTGATCACCGAACAAATGTTGTTGAAAGGTAAAAAAACACGTTTCGGCTTCGATACGGAAGCTATGGTCACTGAGTAAACAAGCACGAAGCTCGGAGTGTTTAAGTGGTGCGTCGAAGCAATTGCCCCAGGCATCTTGCATACCTAGGATCGAGATTTCCTGCATTGTGGTTAAGAGTTTTTTTGTAGTTTGCATCATACTCATGATATCGTCATTACAGGCTGTTATTTTTTGGCGATAACTGCTGCTTTGCCGGGCCTATTATATCGGCCGTGTGTTTCAATGATTCCGCAAGCACATTCGACGAAATCCTCCTGTTTTTGACGTCATTTTTGGGTTTGCGGAATTACCTTACGAAGTTGCCGCCCTTGCCAATGCACCAATAGCCGCAGTGTGCGCAGGTAATTTTGTACATTACCTTTTCTTTTCTTTTTACTTGCACGCGATTAAAAAATAGCCTGTGTTACTCGAACATAGTTCAAACAACAATTCCAGGGCATGCTCAATATTTCTAACACCGCTCAGAAATTCCCGAACTGAACCAGGCAACAACGTCCACCTTTCTATCGTAAAAAACTATTGAGGCAAACAGAATGTGCAATTTTGGAGCTGAAATATTGAATATTACATTATTTCACGTTTACCACATCATAAAACCTAAAGCGCGCTATGAAGTACACAAAATGCAACGACATTGTTGAAATCAGGTTCCTGTAAGCTGTTGTGTACAATATTCTTTTTTTCTCATGACCTGGCTTCCATGTCTCTTCCCTATAAAATCTGTAGTTTCATTAGGAGGAACTTTGTACGCGTGTATTGTGTTTAGTTTACCGACGACACGTTAATATCATGGCCCGAAGCAAAGAGTGTAATTTTTATATTGCATACACTGCCTGTTTTTATTGTATTGCTTCTATTTAGCGTAATTATATGCGCTTGAAATGTTCAGAGTGTGTTAGCTGCAAGGGTTTGGCAGATGCATTGTTGCCAAGGGCCAAGATAGAATTTTCACCGTTGTACCAACCAATGATTTGAAGTAAAAATAAAATGAAATGAAGGAATTATTTCTCCAATATATATTGTTTAAAAGACTGAGTAAGAACGCCGAATTACCTGAATTTTCGAGTTGACAGGGCCGCTTAACGAGGTTTTACGGTATTTTGTCGTTCGTCAATTTGGTTTTTTGGTCATAATTTTGCCGCATCAAACCGTGAACTCTATCATACGTGTGATGAACAACTTAGTTTTTCCCATCATTTACGCTAGTATCCTAGATCGGGAGCTGCGACTTATCTTTTTCGAACGAAAACATCACGGCATACTAGTTCTAGATGATTCCTATTAACAAACTTGCCTTTATTGGGGTTTTATGGCTACAGCAATAAAAGCTGGCAAGATGTGCTATAAATTCCGTTAAGATTACAACTTTCTCGTAGAAGTCCCACGAAATGAAAATCGGGCAAGCGTTGGTTGCGACCGGATTTGAAGCGACCCGAGAGCCACCTGATCATGCTCGGTAATTCCCTGCCCAAAACTTGTTTTTAGGGGCGGAGTATCTTAGGACAGCACAATGTAGGTCCGAGTCTGGGCGCATAGCATTTACAACCGCAAAAAATAACACAGGCACCGGCAGCATTCGAGCCTGTGTCTGTTAGACGAGGTAGAGTTAGTGTCAGTCGTCTTACCCATTGAGCTAAGACCGTGAGTTAGCACCCGAGAGTCAACCGGCTTACTTCATCACCTGCAACGGTGCGCAGTACCTTAGAACCCCCCAATGTCCGTCCGCTTCCATCAGTGCGCACACCACCATCCAGCGAAAATAAAGCAAAATTCGGTTTGAGCCGTGAGTTGCAGTTTTTTTAGGGAATAATGAAGGTGCAACTCACGGCCTAAATCGAATGACCGTCGGTGCGCAAATCAGATGTCACTCGGTGTGCAACTTGTACACAATTTCGAGTTCCCGTACTGCGCACCTTCGCCATCATCAACGTAGTGGAGATGCTGCAAATTTTTATTACAGTGACATTAGGTGTAGCTAACCACTGGCACCCCATTTTCATTCCGTTGAAGCCCCTTTGCTCGGAACGGCGTTTCCGCGCCACCGACGCCTCTTTCACAAGTTGCGCAATTGGTTATTAACGGCGGTAGCAACGGTATCAGCAGTTGAAAGTTTAACTCGCTATGGAACAGACGAGTGTTGTTATGGCGGAGGAACCACAGGTGGAATTGAATAGGATCCAGACGGACAGAACCATGAACGGAATCGAAAGTTACGAAAGGCTTCTGCCGCAGAACATGCAGCCGCTGCCGTTGCCGTCTCAAGTTCTACCTTGACGAGGAGCTGCGACTCCTGCGTGTCCCTCCCGGATAAAGAACACGTTGCCGACTTGGAACGCCAATGTAACCCAATAATTCTTGTTCAGCTTCAAGAGCTTTCGTAGTGACCTTTTGGTAGGTGACCGTCATGACTACGCCCTTTCAGATCAGCAACTGCCAATTTATGCCTCCATAGATGAACATGAGAGGGGACTGGAGGGGCGTGTGGAAGCTTAGCTAGTCCTTATGCCTTCAGCGATGACCAGTCCGCTTTGCAGGTGGGAAATTTAAACGTGGACCTCTCAGGACCCAACGCGACCGGTCGGCTTTCCTCCGTGGTCGAGAATTTTGAATATGTGTGTTACACACATAGGGAGTGGTAGGCATGGGAGTTACAGGAGGTAAGGGCCTTTGTCCCCTCGGGCATCTTGAAGGTATCCTACAGTGCTACCGTCTGGCCGAGAACGTTCGACGAGATCTCACCACTAAGTAAAGAAAAGCTCGAGAAAGGTTTTATCTCCGCTGAGCAATGCATAGTTTAAACACAAAAAACGGAAACGGTTGCTAGTTGCTAGAGTAAAACCTGCGTATTCATAAACTGTTTCAGTGAGGAATACAACTAGCTGTTTAATAAAAGAAGTCTTCGTACCTCTCCTTTGTGATGGATGCCACTCTGTACCTGTAAAAAACATAGTAGTTGGTATATTTTTTTCAATAAAAACCTCCATTCTGATGCACAAAAAAAACTTTCATGAACCACTCGAAGGCTAATTGTACTTGATGTAGTGAACAAAAAAGATGGGAGACTGAACATAAAAATGGGACACGAAAGGGCCAAATACCCTAGCGGCCACTGTGAACACGCGTGCACAAGTGCCACATTCGCACAAAGTGTTTTTAAATTACATATATTCTTGTTAGACACCACCAAGCTTTATCCCCTCTTACTATAGTCACAAGTTTTTCAAACACTATCTAGATCTCGGCAATCACCAGATACAGAAAAAAAATCAGCTATTATAAATGCCTTACAAAAATATCATATAAAAAGGCTTACAATTTTGTACGAATAATGCAACAGCACTAAAAATTGGAATTCATTTGGAGAGAAGTTACTCATGTAAATATTACTTAATGCCTATGTAGCGATAAAAGACTAACAACTTCGCTATCCACTTATGGACTAAAGAAACACATCGAGGTATTTTATCCACCGAAGAAAACCTTATTTGTACAAGAGTACTACATTTATGGAGCGTAGGTGCGCCATATGACCAGTTAACTGTGAAGTAATGAAACTGGTGAATATAGTATCAATACTTATGAACACAACAAAAACCTCAAATATTTTCTCGAATAATCGTAAGAAATAAAATCTTTCCAAATGTGAAATACAAATTACATTGTTTTAAGCTCTCCGAAACAGTATACTCCCACAAGATATCGGCATCAACACCGATGTGAGCATTGCTCCTCCGCTAGTTGGCACCACATGGGCTTCCCCTGGCCTCCCCTCCATTCAAGCCAAACGATCCCCTAATATTCCACGTACTTTCATCCTGGAAGCGGAACTCCATGCTATCATTAAGCCCATAGCCTACATCATGTTTGACTTTCACTCCTCCGTTCCTTCGTTGATACGCATCCTCACGGACTATTTCGAAGCCCTACAGATTCTAAAAAGCTTCGCATCAAACAATACCATCCCCAACAAAATGCTTCATTACATCTCCATCCTGAAACCTTGCACCATTCATGTTTCCGTCGACTGGTCACCTGGACACGAAGAATCATTACCGGAACCAGGCAGTCCACACGGCTGCACGGGAGTGTATAACGTCTAGTGCTCCCCGATTACCCGACTTGGCTTCTCCACCTTCTGAAACATACCAGCTAGTGATACAGCTCCTAAGTTCGACAAAAATTAAAAAACGACTGCCTCAAGGCCCTCACGCAAACCGGCTTCTTATCCGCTCTTCTTTTACTCCCAAGATCAGCAAACAATTTCATAAACAACTATTTTGCCAATTCTAACGTTACCCTAGAGACCTTCCGTAAATGGTACACCCCATCTGTCCCGCCTCCATGTCCCTTCCGTGCCTCCCCGACGCCCGCCAATCAGCAGCAGCTAATTTGGCATTCACCGAAATTCGCGTATTACAGGACTTTCAAGCCACCTCCAAATATATCCTCTTTATACATTGACCCTCGTACACTGACACCCTCCACGCTGGGTTTAATTACAACCTTCTTTCTCAAAAGCAGTCTAGTGCGAGAAGTTTAGAGTCGTCAGCCTGCTATCCACACACCACGCGGCCTCTCAAGCCTTCTCAAGAAGCCCAGCTGCTTTGCGTCGAACTACCCGCCTTTATGATGACCTAAACTACAAACACCCCCCTTCTACTCCCACTTCCCCCCTTGACGTATAGTCTTGACGTAGAGCCACAATAAAAGCTAACTCCTCCTTCTTTTTAAAAACTGCAAAAATTCATCAAGTAGAGGCACATAGAAAGACCAATGTAATACCTCGTACACGTTTAGGCTGCGAATAATAGTGTTCAAATAAGAAGCTTAGAATCTTTGGCAACTGGAGGTGATGATAATTTATTCGAGTTCTCCTCGTCTAAAAGTAAGACCACATCTCTTTGTGCCGGATAGTAGAGGCCTTTGTTTAAAGGTCTGTTTTCCGGATGGTGTATCCGCATTCCATTTTCAAAAAATATATCGCAATGGTCTCGCGTATTTTTTCTTCACAATTGATGCGCAATTTGGTTAAAACGCTTTGATGATTGATTCGAGGAGGAGCATAAGGCATCTTGCTTACAGGAACAAAGCACACCATTTAAAACACCTAAAATCATTCATCATCGGAGAAAGACTTTTGCGGCAATTATTACGAAAACCATCGTAACTGCTTGTTTGAAACTTGAAACTAGCTGTCACGTTGATGTCAGTTTAGTTTCATTTTTCAGACGTTTCAAGTGTATTTGCCCCTGCCCACCATTGTATGGGTTGCCACCCACCATAGTATGTGTTGCACTTCCGCAAGATAGTCCTTTGCCACGCTTTAAATCTTAAGAACAAATATACTTGTTTATTTGTATTACAGCATACTAATTGGTTTAGGGAAATGAAACCTGCAACATATAGGAACACTCGTATTTTTTCTTACCATGCAAAGCGTTCCATCCGGCTCGCTCTGCACCGCAATATGGGGGTGTACATGGCTAGACACCACAATACACGTGTACGTACATGGTGTCAAAGCATACGCCTGAAATAAAATCCGCAAAATATGTCAAAATAAATCCTGCTCTTCACATTATGAAAACTTTATATTACTTCTCGCAAATTGAGGGGTTCGGTGAATTAGGACAGAATAAGGGCTGGCAGTGAAGAAAACCTCAGAAAGCAAGTGGGGTAATGCAGTGGGTGATAGAAACAGATGAAGAATTTTTTGAATCAGATAGTGAAAAAATCCCCGCCGGGTGGGATCCGAACCCATGACGTCCAGAATACCGGTCTGGTGCGATTACCACTACGCTACCGGCGGGGCGCTTTCCTCTCTACTTTCTCGGACATTTATGTTAAGGTATTTTCTGTTTGCTGCACTTGGGGGTGGTAGCCAGCGCCACTCAGACTACTCGGGGTGAAGGAGACTTTGTTTTTATCCCCGGGCAGTTGCTCGAGTGTCTACGACATGTCGAAAGTGGTTGACCAGCGTCGAACCCTCCTTGGCTACCTTTGCTACCGAGACTGCTAGAACACAGGCCCTCACTGTGCATGTAGCGAATTAGAAATAGGAAATGAGGGGCTCGGTGAATTAAGGAAGAATAGGCGTCGGCAGTCAAGAAAACCTCGCAAAGCAAAAGGGGGAATGCGGAAGGTGATAGAAACAGATGAATGTTTTAAGTCAGAAAGTGGTGAAAAAATGCCCGGGTGGGATCCGAACCCCGGACCTCCATGTATGTATATATATATATATATATATATAGACAGAAGATAAGGGTTGGCAGTCAAGAAAACCTCGGAAAGCAAAGGGGAGGTTGTGGTGGGTCATAGAAAGAGATGAAGAATTTTTTGAGTCGAAAAGAAAGTGGGCATTTTTTCACCACTTTCTTTTCGACTCAAAAAATTCTTCATGTCTTTCTATGACCCACCACAACCCCCCCTTTGCTTTCCGGGGTTTTCTTGACTGCCAACCCTTATCTTCTGTCTTATTTCACGGAGCCCCTCATTTCCCCTTTTCTGATTCGCTACATGCTTAGCGAGGGCCTCTGCTCTGGCAGTCTTGGTGCCAAAGGGAGCTTAAGAGGGTTCAATGCTGGTCGACCACTCTCGTCATGTCGTAGACACTCGAGTCACGGCACGGGGGTTAAAAAGAAGGTCCTCTTCACCCCGAGTAGTCCGAGTGGCGCTGGCTACCACTCCTAAGTGCAGGAAACTAAAATACGTTAACATAAATACCCGAGAAAGTGCTGGAGAAACAGCCCCGCCGGTAGCGTAGTGGTTATCGCACCAGACCGGTATTCTGGAGGTCGTGGGTTCGTATCCCACCCGGCGGGCATTTTTTCACCACTTTCTTTTCGACTCAAAAAATTCTTCATCTCTTTCTATGACCCACCACAACCTCCCCTTTGCTTTCCTTTTCTGATTCGCTATATATATATATATATATATATATATATATATATATATATATATATGTATATATATTTATATATATATATATATATATATATATATATATATATATATATGTATATATATTTATATATTTATATATATTTATATATATATATATATTTCAGGAAAATATTTGGTGGACACTGGCAAGTCGTAGCAAAAAAAAGACACACGTCGAAAAAGAAAAAGGAACCTTTTCTTTTTTCGACGTGTGTCTCTTTTTTGCTATATATATATATATATATATATATATATATATTGAAAAATGAAACATGTCGAAAGACGATTGGTTTAACATTTCGACCAAGGACCGGCCTTCGTCGGATTCTGACGAAGGCCGGTCAGGAAGGGTTTCTTACGTACAGAGCTTCGAACTAACGTCTCCGGCCTAGAATACCCTTCTTTGAGCTCCAATGTTTCGTATCTAATTCGAAGGTTCGATAAACACTCGGTCCGAGAGATAAATGCCTGACGAGCAGATACCGCCGTATGCAATTTACCGACACTCGCCTCCGCACGTCACTTTGATAACAACTGCTTCGCCGCCTTTTTATTCTAGGAGTTCTTAGAGGTCCACAAGTTTCTCCACTAAACTTGTTTTAACACGATATTGTTACTGGGCTCATTTTTCAATATAACCGCAGCTCCTAACCGTCCGCTATCAGTCGTGCTTATCAGGCGTCCATTGAAACACGTCACCGCGGCCATCGGGAAGCAATGACTTAGGCAGCAAGGTTACAGAGCTGCGCTGAACCTGTAATTTGGCGCAATGGAAACAGAAGTTGGGAAAAGAGGACAATGAAAGAATTCCGGGAACGAAAGAAAGGACGTGGTTTTCATCACGTGCCGCGACTGCACATTGCAGTTTGTTGTATGCCCAGTTGATGGTAGAATGCCCGGCAGACACGCTCGCGAGGCGTGTCCGCAACTTACGTCATCAGAGCGGGTTTACACAAGAAGATCAAAAATATAAATTTCCGGTAAGTCATGCCCCGAGCTTACTGGCGGCTTACGAGGCATGCCGTGGTGGAAGCCCCCCGGAAGAAAATTTTTACTACTTAAGGATCTCTAATGTGCGCCGAAACCTCGACACACTGGCGTTTTTGTTTCCTCCTTTCATCAGGACAACGACCACCACGAACGGGTATTGAATCTGCGGTCTTGTGCTCAGCAGTGCAATACCTTATCCACTCAGCCAAAGTGCTGTGTTTTCCATGTAGGCCTGTCCTCATTATCTCTTCCTACTTTTAATGAAGAGCAGTTGGAAGGAGCGCTGGGAGGCTCTGATACAGAGGTCCAGATGCTTCTGGTCACCCGTGCTGCCAACGTCGCTGCCGGCCTCAAACCGGTGGCCACACCGCTTCGTAGACCAGCCTAAGGCTCAATAAAACGATTCCTTCTTCTCCTCCTCCACTGGGATTTCTGCCGGCACCCACAGAGGATGACCTCTCATAAGCCCACTACACAGCGTCTAATCGCACAGGTTTTCAAAATACTATTCAATATTCCAACAGTTATGTTTCGGCTGAAAGCTCGGTTTGATAAACGAATGATGAAGCCACGCGGCCAAGTTGAAAGTCACCCTAACAACAGGTACGAATATCATCCCAAAGAATAGCAAAAAGCAACTTAAGAACTATTCTACAGAAGCGGGTAGTCCCAACCCACAATCGCCAAAAACTGAAAATGTTTTACCAATTATTGCAATAAACGAAACGTTTAACAAGAAAGAGCAAGAAAAAGAGAAACCAAAACCATAATACTCATGCAAAAACTGATAATGACCCCAATACTGGAGAGCCTGCCCCTTGTTTACCCGCAACAACGAAAGTGAAAGAAACACCATCGTTAGGACACCATATAGGGCAGTTCTCAATATCGCAATTTTGACCATGCGACGAACTAAGAAAGAGTGGGCCACCAAGGTAATAAAATGAACATGCATAGACGGGTTTAGAACGATGGACGACCATGTACTCGATAGACGAATGATGTAGCAGTATTCGAAGCAAAGAATGGTCTCGGGAAGTGCAGGACACCAGCGGGGGATGGTTAATAGGAGAGGCCTTTACGCCGCAGTCGTCCTAAATAGAATGTTGGTGATAATGACCATAAATACGTCCTCAACTTGTGTCTTCCAAACGCATTTGAAGAAGTCTTAGAAACAATGCACTCTCCTAGGACCAAGAAAGCGGATGTAAAAACGAAAAAGAAAGGGGCCATCCTATTCCATTTGAAAAGAAACAGGCACCCCCAAAAAGCACTCAAAACAGAGAGGAATGTACAGCCAAACTCACACCTTTGAAAACAAACTGCCGCATGCCATAATGAACATGGCCGCGATTCAGTGACACGCATAAAAACTCTCCTCTACCAAAAATATGGATACAACCCTACACACGAACGGGCGGTATGGCATGCTTAAGACCATTCGGGGAAAGTTTCAATATCATGAAACCACAGTATGCATTTACTGCTGGATGTGCGAAACCACGAGGGCTGAATGGTCGTAGTTGACTACTCTGGCAAGCGGATGTATCAAATAAAAGAATGACATTATTACGGACTCACACAGGATATTATACAGCCTTCTTGAGACAGAATATCAAGTGCTCCGGAACGATATTCCCATCCATAATGCAGAAAGTTAGCCACGTCACCAAGGACAGTCGGATCCAACGGTTTGAAAGTCAACGACGCACTATGCAAGAGGTACACAATGTCACATACCGGGTTCCTTACGACCACGACTACCGCACTTCTTCTTCGGAAAACGTTAAGAACGAATCTTCATCCTATGCCTCGGAGCAGAATCTTTCCCCTCGTACAACCAGGCCTTAAAGGCGAACAATCACAAGCTGTGTGGACGAAAAACCAAAAGAGTTATCTGAAAATCCGTGTGCAAAGAGTTTTTCGGTGACGAAACCAGACATTACTCTTAGAACTCTTCTAAAATAGGGGAAACATCCGCCCTCTTTCGGACAACCTAGACCTGTCCAAGGGTATGGGCAGGGGAGAACCACTCAAAAATAAAATATTGCACTTCTTCGAAGCATGGGAGGCGGATTGGACCCACTCGTTACCTCAAGATCAGCACGAGCTGATTGAGAGGGCAAGGGAAGGAGCTGTTGCATCTCGGGCCGTAGACTCACGTTAAACCTTTACGCTCTGCATTCTCCTTCGTAAACCCCTCCCATTTTCGAAAACCGCAACTATTTCTTCCTGTACAAATATATTCTCTCTCTCTCTCTCTGAAAGAAGCAAAATTGTTCAGCCAGGCCTAGACGTCTCGGAATAAACATTTTGGTTCAGTGACACTCAATCCCCCTCGCTCACACTGACCAACCCCTTGCGTTTGCAACCTTTTACACTGACATTTTAAACAACAGAAGCAAAAAGAGCCTTTGCTTCCCGTGGGACACGCCAATTAAAAACCTTGGTTACTAGTCTTCCACTTTTCATAACCTTGCGAGCACGGGAAACATAGATTGGTAATGCCGTAGCGGCGTACGGAAACGATCCGTTGGAGTCAAATTATCGCTGTCGCACCTTAATTCATATGATAAAAATGTAGATGTTTTTGAAGCTTTTTTTCTTCAAGATAACTGCTTCATCTCTGCTTCGTGACATCTGGTTGAGGTGTTTGTTACGCACCCTCTATGCTCCCGTCGCTTTCTGGAAGCCGACAAGCCAGCCCAAACAGAGCAAGCCACCGATTGCAAGGTTTACTGGCAGAGTTTGGTCTCCTACCTAGAATGAACTAAGACAACGCACGCTACAATCGACAACATGGTGGAATAAGCCACTACTCCCACCGTCCAGCAACAGCCCTGGGAACCACCATCCTTCCGCGGATCCACCCGAGAAGACCCTGACGAGTGGTGGGGGAAAAGAAACGAGTCCGCATATTTCGCAGGTGGGATGACGAAGAAACATTCTGCAATATTTTCTTCTATTTATAACATACAGCCCGAACGTGGTTCGAGAACAATGAAAGCTCCCTAACGGATTTGACACTCCCTGAAAGCGATTTTCTTAAAACATTATCAACCGTTGTGCGGAAAGAACGAAATGCACTTTTGTTAGAAACACGCACGCAATACACCAACGAATGGGCCATGACCTTCATTGAGGAGATGAAGCAACTAATTTACCACGTGGACCCAGAAATGAAGGAAGAACCGAAGCTCCGGTTTCTGCTGCCTTCAGTGAAGCAAGACTCTTTGCTTGCCTTCTCCGCAACTCCCTTAACACGGTGGCCGAATTCCCTGTTGAGTCGACCGTATTGGACAAGACATGGAAATTCGTACCAGGCAGTACGACCACCTAATAAATGCGCTAGCTTCGAAGACGATCGGTGCCGCTGCTATTCGCTCGGATACATAACCGATAGAGGCGAGGAGAATAAACATTTTTTGAGCGTGAGTGCTCATGGCAGCGCACACGCCCGGTGGAGGGCATCCTTATTCCGGGATACCCAGGCTGCGACTTGCCGTCCAGGCCCTCTTGACCAGTTCTTGCTGGTGTCCAAAGCCCGTATCGACCAGACGATCCATCTACTGCTCAAAAGGTGGGAAGGGGATTGGGGGTACGTTTGGAGTTTGTTGCCACTCCCATACCTGGTAGTACAGGGTGCTAGGTGTAGGACAGAAATTGAAATAACACCGAAAGTTGGGCGAGTTGGTAACTCATGTTGAATCACACACGGCGCGCAAAACAATGGGACGAAAGACGGAGTAGGGAGTAGGTCAGAGCTTGTACCCCGCGTGCCACAAGCTATGACCTACTCCGCAGCTGTTCGTCGACTCCTCCCTGCTCCAACCCGTCGTCAAGAGGCCCCGCCATCAAGATGAATCGCCGAAACAGAAATCCACACGGACGCCACTAATACAAGCAAACCGGTTGCAAAAATTACACCATCTTCCCGTGGGGAAACCTGATGAGGATGCGAAGCATCATGTGGGTTTCGTGTGGTTTCATTGTGTCCTCGTTATGTTGAGTGATGTGGTGTTTAGTACAGACAGAGGGAATTCCGCGTCCGGGTTCACACCGGTGGCAAAGGCACGCAAGTACTGTTGTGTTACGGTGAGTAGGCTGTAGTTGTCGAGGCGCGAAAATTCGTTCATCATGTTCTTGTCGATGTTGTCGTCTCTGTAGTAGAATTGGTAGCCTCCGTCAGCGTTGGTGAGGTAAACGTTGTTGAACTTGGTGGACTGGCTGAGAGCAACGTACACGCCCTTGTCTTCGCCGCTTTGTCTTCTCCTTCTTCTTCAGCGGTTCCCCAACGTGGAGATGACGACGGTGGTTGAACGCGAAGCTATCTCGTGATACAGTCTTTGGTTGGCCAATCACTAGGGCAATCATGCCAAAATCATCATCAGAGGCGCTGCGGACGGGGAACGGATGCGGGACATCCCCCGAGAAAGAGATGATTCCCATCTAAAAAGTAATCGCCTTTGCCAGCCGTGGTCTGAAGAAGGAAGAGAAAAACTACTCATCCTCTGAGACAATGCCTCGCAATTATATTGGCCATTTAAAAATTTCGCCCATACGTGTAGGGTAGACCATTCAAGGTCGTGACAGCTCACCATGCGCTGCGTTGCTTTGGCAATTTCAAGGCCAGTCTACCCCTCTTGGGCGGTGGAGCTTGCACCTGGAAGAGTTAGACGCTAAAACCGTTCCTTAATCTGGCACGAAACATACCGACGCCGAATAACTGCCTCGCGCCCCCGCCGACCCACACCAACACTAAACTACGATGAAGAAAACGCGTCCTTTGGAGTCGTGACGGAGAGCGACGTAGCTACCCAGGAGCTTGCCGACCCCGACATACGTATCATGATCGACTACCTCAAAGGATGCGATGTCGGAGGGTGTAGGGCATTGAGTGAGTGGACAAGATTTACTGAACTTCAAATAAAAAATGGTGCACGCAGGAACCACTCGGGGTGGTTCCCTATTTGCGGGACCCATATGTGTCCAGTATTTCTTCTCATCGAGCCACCAGCTGTTGCTGAACATCGAGGTCACAGCTGGACAGTAAGGTCTCCCATCGCTCGAGCGGGTTGAAATTGGGGGAGGGGGGCAGGGTGTAGGGGGTTTATTGAGTTTTTTGCACTCCCCAATAATGTGCGCAAGAGTGCCGTCTCCCCGGCAGAATGGAAATGTGGTATCGTGTTCTGCAAGGTACATTTTGTGCAGAAGCGCCTGGTGTGCGAGCGACCCTACCTGTAAGCGGCGCAGTATCGTCTGCTGCCCTTTGCTTAGTTGCTCGTGCGGCTTCGAAAGCCTCGTTCTACTTTCTTTGTGTAGGCGGACAATCTTATAACTCGTGACGGGGTGCGGTTGCTCTTCCTCGTCCCGGATGGCTAGTTCTAGGGCATTTCAAAGAGAATTTGCCAGCATTTACCCAGAAAAACTACGTCCTCGGGAAGAAACATTTCAGCCATGGAATGAAATTGAAATATCTTGTTTTCATCCCCGCAGACCTTCGTGATAATAGGTTGGAAGCATGCCACGACGACCCGTCTTGAGGACATCTCAGCACAGCTCGCACAATTGAAAAAATCAAGGCAAAGCACTACTGGCCCCGCCATACATACGACGTCCCCCACTACGTCAGGAGCTGCCTTGACTACCCGCGACGACAAACGCCACCGACGAGACCTGCCGGACTTCTGAAGCCGGTCGCCGTCCCATCGAGGCCCTTCCAACAGATTGAAATAAACCTTTTGGGCCCGTTCCCTACGTCATGATCTGAAAACAAGTAGATTTTGGTGGTGACAGACGACATGAGCGCTACGCAGAGACCGCTGCTGTTCGGAGGGCGACTGCACAAGTCGCGATGTTCTTCATATACCAAATTGTGCTGCGATATAGAGCTCTTGAAGTCCCAATCACGGACCGCGGAAGGGCCTTAACTGTGGAGCATATGCAAGGACTTTTACACGGACAAGCGAGTAACACTCACAAGCGAGTGAACTAATGGAACGTATGAAAAAGATGATTGCGGTTATGGTGTCTATCTACGTCGATATTGAAAATAAGACTTGGGAGTGATTCCTTCCCAAGGTCATGCTCGCGTACAACACGGCTATCCAGGAAACTTCGCAGATGACACCGTTAGAGCTTGTCTACGGTAGACGGCAGGCCACAATGCTTGACGCCATGGTTCCGCAAGTAGAAGACGACGACCTCAACGCCGCCGTTCAAGGATAGCTTCAGCGTGTGGAGGAGACCCACCAGCCCGCACGAGTTTGCACAATGGAGCAGCACCTGGTGGATGCCAGAATCTGCAACCTCCAACGACCAGACGCCGAGTACCACCCAGGGCATCGTGTGTGGGTTTGGACTCCCATCCAATGACGTGGACACAGTGAAAAGCTTCTGCAACGGTATCCTGGAGTCTAGTGGATTAAACAATTTGGCCAACTTACGTACGACGTGATCTCCGATGGTGATTCCGGAACACCACGACGATACATGCGGACCGAAGTCTTCCACGTGGTTCGCCTGAAACCTTACTACGCAAGACGAGGAACATAAATCGTACGTGAAGTGTTTCTTTTTCACCAGCGTCCCACCCTGTCTTGTTTCAACAGAATAAAGTTGGTTATTGAATTGCTTTTTAGAAAAGAGTGAAACTTTGCTTTGAAAATTTGATTTGAAAATTTACTTTGAAACTATGACAATTTGCTTTTTTTCGCCCTTTTCTTTTTTTTTTGCTCGGGAGACATTGTGAGGAGGACAACGTCACGAAAGTTTGAACGCACAAATATAGTGCCCTCCCTTTTCCTGTTCGCTCGCCCCACCATCCAACTTATGCTCTTAAAAGGATACAGTGTAGCACACCGTCTTCCCCTTTATAAGCGTGCGTGCTTCTAGGTTGTATGATAGTCAGATGAAGGCTGGTCCTTTAGTCTAAATGTCAGTAAACCACTGTATGTGTTTTTAGTAGCAAGAAGACGATGTTCCAAAATATTTCTTCTGGCTCCTCAAGAAGTTTCTTGTACTCCTCCAATAAAAAAAATATATATATATATATATATATATATATATATATATATATATATATATATATATATATATATTGTCACGTAGCCAAGGACGAAGCAGTTGTTTGGAAAAGAAACAAGTTTATTGGAGCGAACTTGTGCTCCCCTAACAACTGAAAAGAATACAGAGACGGCGAAGCAGTGGTCAACAAAGTGACGTACGTGCGTCGGCGAGCGTCGCAGAATCGAATGCCCCAGCGTCTGCTCTGCAGGCTTTTTATCTTTTGGCGCGCGTGGTTCTGGAACCGTCGATTCGCATCGAGAACATTGTAGATGCAAGAAGATTATTCCGGGATGTTCACGTAAGATCGGAACGCTCTCCCTATCTGAACAGATAACACATGCGGCACAGAAAGAAAGAATCGAACACGCGCTTCCCTTGGCACGGAGATAACACAGACCGGCGCAGCCGGGTGGTAAAAGAAAAACACAAATAAACAAACCCAATGCATGGTTCGCGGCATTACCCCCCCCTCTAAGAGTGCATCGACCCGATGCTAACATAAGCGACAGTCCGAAAATGAAAATAAAAGTTCGTCATCGTTCGTAGAAAGGTTTTAAGCGAACCACGTGGACGACTTCGGGCCCCGTACGTCGTCGTGATGTGCCGGAGTCACCATCGGGGATCACTTCGTAGGTAATATGCCAACACGTCGCATAATCTGGTAGGGTCCGAAATACCGTCCCAGAAGTTTCTCGCTCAGTCCGCGTCGTCGGATGGGAGTCCAAACCCACACACGATCCCCTGGTTGGTACTCGGCGTCTCGGCGTCGGAGGTTGTAGCGGCCGGCATCCACCAGCTGCTGGTCCCTTATACGAACTCGAGCGAGCTGGCGGGCCTCCTCCGCACGTTGAAGGTATCCTTGGACGTCGGCGTTGAGGTCGTCGTCTTCTACATGCGGAAGCATGGCGTCGAGCATCGTAGTCGGTCGTCTTCCGTAGACAAGCTCGAACGGTGTCATCTGCGTAGTTTCCTGCGTCGCTGTATTGTACGCAAACGTGACATACGGGAGGACTTCGTCCCAAGTCTTATGTTCAACGTCGACGTACATGGACACCATATCCGCAATTGTCTTGTTCAGGCGTTCTGTTAGTCCGTTCGTTTGGGGGTGGTACGCCGTCGTTCTTCGGTGATCCGTGTTGCTGTAGCGTAAGATTCCTTGCATCAGCTCCGCGGTAAAGGCCGTTCCGCGGTCCGTGATTAGGACTTCAGGGGCTCCATGTCGCAGCACAACTTGGTTTATAAAGAACTTGGCGACTTCTTGTGCAGTCCCCCGCGGAAGAGCGGCGGTCTCTGCGTAGCGCGTCATGTAGTCTGTCGCTACGACAATCCACTTGTTCTCCGATCGTGACGTCGGGAACGGGCCTAGAAGGTCCATTCCAATTTGTTGAAAGGGCCTCCGCGGGACGGCGATCGGTTGTAGAAGTCCGGCGCGTCTTGTCGGCGGCGTTTTTCGTCGCTGGCAGTCCCGGCAACTCCGAACGTAGTGGGTGACGTCGGATGTAAGGCGGGGCCAGAAGTACTTCGCCTTAATTTTTGCAATAGTGCGAGCTGTGCCGAGATGTCCGGAAGACGGGTCGTCGTGGGACGCTTCCAAAATTTCGTCACGAAGGTCTGCGGGGATGACAAGTAGATAATTCGTTCTTGTTCCGGGGCTGAAATTCTTCTTCACGAGGACGGAGTTTCTGAGGCTGAATGCTGGTAAGTTACGCTTGAACGCTCTAGGCACGGCGACGTTTCGTCCTTCGAGGTAGTCGATCATTACTCGCAAGTCGGGGTCGGCACGCTGCTGGGCGGCTACGTCGCTCTCCGTAACAACCCCGAAGAACGCACTGTCTTCATCGGAGTCTTGTGGTGGTGGGTCGACAGGGGCGCGGGACAGGCAGTCGGCGTCGGAGTGTTTCCTGCCGGATTTGTAGACGATTGTAATGTCGAACTCTTGCAGGCGCAAACTCCACCGCCCAAGACGGCCAGAGGGGTCCTTCAAATTGGCGAGCCAACACAGCGCATGGTGGTCTGTTACAACCTTGAACGGTCTGCCATACACGTATGGGCGAAATTTTGAAATGGCCCATATAATAGCCAGGCACTCTTTTTCGGAGGCAGAGTAGTTTTTCTCCTCCTTCGACAGACCACGGCTGGCATAGGCGATTACGTTTTCGCACCCGCTTTGTTTTTGGACAAGGACGGCACCCAAGCCTATATCACTGGCGTCCGTGTATATTTTCCGTTTCGGCGTTGTCGTCGAAATGAGCGAGCACGGGCGGGCTTTGCAGGTGTTTTTGCAACTCGCAGAATGCCTTTTCTTGGTCGTCTTGCCAGCTGAAAGCGGTGCTATCTTTCGTCAAGCGCGTTAGCGGCTCTGCAATGCGTGCGAAGTTTGCGACGAAGCGCCGGTAGTATGCGCACAGCCCGAGAAATCTCCGCACGCCCTTCTTGTCTTTCGGCCTTGGGAAGTTCGCTATGGCTGAAGTTTTCGCCGGGTCAGGCAGGACTCCCGCGGCGTTGACGACATGGCCCAAAAACTTCAGTTCCTCGTACGCGAAGCGGCACTTTTCAGGCTTCAGCGTTAAACCCGACGTACGGATGGCCTCGAGTACAGACTGCAACCTTGCGAGGTGTTCGTCGAAAGTCCGGGAGAATACCACAACGTCGTCGAGGTATACGAGGCAGGTGTGCCACTTCAGGCCAGCTAGCACAGTGTCCATGACTCTTTGGAACGTTGCTGGTGCCGTGCATAGCCCAAACGGCATTACCTTGAACTCGTATAGGCCGTCCGGGGTTATGAATGCAGTCTTCTCTCGATCTCTCTCATCCACTTCAATTTGCCAGTAGCCGGTCTTCAGGTCCATCGATGAGAAGTATCTCGCATGGCAGAGGTGGTCGAGGGCGTCGTCGATTCGTGGCAGGGGGTACACGTCCTTTTTGGTGATCTTGTTCAATCGCCGGTAGTCAACGCAGAACCTCAGTGTGCCGTCTTTTTTCTTCACGAGTACGACCGGCGCAGCCCACGGACTTTTCGATGGCTGTATAATGTCGTCGTTGAGCATGTCGTCGACTTGAGTCCGGATGGCTTCGCGCTCGTGGGAAGAGACGCGGTACGGTGACTGTCGGGTAGGTCGGGCTCCATCCTCGGTTATTATCCGGTGCTTCGCCAGAGGTGTTTGACGTAACTTTGAGTTCGACGAAAAACACTCGCTGTAGCGACGCAGCAGAGCCAATAACTTGTTCCTTTCTTCTTGCGGTAGCGCCGGATTCACGTCGAAGGGGTGCGGAAGCTTGAAGGTATCGTCGGGTGCGCGTTCAAAGTCGGCGTCTGCTATCACGTCACTTGCTCGTTGCGTTTCTTCGACGAACGCAATTGCAGCGCCCTTGTTTAAATGCTGGTACTCCTCGGTGAAATTGGTGACCAAAACGTGGGATTTGCGCTGCTTGAACCGCGCAATGCCTCTTGCGACAGACACACCACGGTCAAGAAGCAACCTTCAGTCACTCTCCACGATAGCGTCGACGTCGGGAGCAGCACCTTCACAGTAGACGGTGATCATCAAGCTTGCGCGGGGTGGCAGGGTGACGTGATCATCGGCGATCCTTACAGCTGCACGGTGTTCGGGGTTCGATTCCGGCGTCATGGAGTGGTCGGAGGAAAAAGTTATCGACTTCGTCTGGAGATCGATTATTGCGCCGTTGTCTGTCAAAAAGTCCATTCCGAGAATTACGTCGCGGGAGCAGTTGGGCAAAACGACGAACACTGCAGGGTACGTCGTGCCGTCTATGGTGACGCGCGATGTGCACGTTCCACTTGGCGTCACGATGTGGCCTCCTGCTGTGCGTATGTGCGGACCGTCCCATCTGGTCATAACTTTCTTCAGCTTAGACGCAAATGGTCCGCTTATTACGGAGTAGTCGGCTCCCGTGTCTACGAGGGCGACTACATCAAAACCGTCGATGGACATTTTGACGTCGGATGCCGCCTTCCTCGAGTTCCGGGTGCGTCGGGGCGTCGCATCTCGGCTTGTGCGTGTTGACGGTCGGGCACTGTGCGTCGTCGTTGTCCACGTCTTCTCAGCGGACGTCTCGGTCAGGTCGGGTAAGCGTCGCGGCGTATAGCTATCGTCGTGTTCGGGAGTCTCGTCAGGGTTAGGTCGGGTCGTCGGGATGAGGGCATGTCGTGAATCACTGTCTTCAGCGCGTCCTTGCGTCGTTGGAGGGTTTCCAGTTTTTCGCCGTAGAGCAACTTCACCTCCAGAAGTTGCTGCTTTTAGTTTCCCCCGCGTGGGCTGGGGGACCTTCCACGTGCGAAATCAGCATTGCTACGGCGGTTAGGCGACTGGTATGGGTAGGGCGACGGCGATCGGTGTGAGCGGGCTGGTCCTCGGTTGGTGTTGGACAGGTATTCGTCGATCTCGGTAGGGCGCTGGCCGGGTCGGGGGCGTGGTGCGTCGACGGAGAAACCACGCAGTCCGAGTCTCCTGTACGGGCAGCGACGATAGATGTGGTCGGCCTCTCCGCAGTGGTAGCACAGAGGACGGTTATCGGGAGTTCGCCATACGTCCGTCTTCCTCGGCGTCTGGTTTCGGGCTACCGGGGGTCGGGCGGGTGACAGTGGACGGCGGTACGGCGGGACCTCTTGACGGCGTGTTGGAGCAGGGCGGGGTCGACGAACAGCCGCGGAGTATGTCATAGCTTGTGGCTCTCGGGGTACCTCGGATGGCGTAGAAGTTCCCAACGCTTGTTGCACTTCTTCTCTAATCACGTCGGTGAGGGAAGCGACTTGGGGCTGCGGCGGCGTTGGGAGAAGTTTCCGCAGCTCCTCTCTCACTATTGCGCGGATAGTCTCGCGTAGGCTGTCGGCCGGGATTCGCGTGCTGCCAAAGTCGTTCTCATTGGCCGCGCCAACAAAGTTGCGGTCATACTGCTTAGCACGCATTTCGAGGGCTTTCTCAATGGTGCTGGCCTCGGTCACGAATTCGGCGACGGTTTTGGGCGGATTTCGGACAAGTCCAGCAAACAGTTCCTCCTTCACTCCGCGCATTAAGAAGCGCAACTTCTTTTCTTCCGTCATTTCGGGGTCCGCGCGGCGAAATAGCTGCTTCATCTCCTCAACGAAGATCACGACACCTTCGTTGGGGTGTTGCGTGCGTGTTTCCATCAAAAGGGCGGCTCTTTCTTTCCGCACGACGGTAGTGAAGGTCTTAGTGAACTCGCTTTTGAACTGAGCCCAGTTTGTCAAGGAGCTCTCGTGGTTCTCGAACCAAGTGCGAGCCGAATCTTCCAAGTAAAAGAAAACGTGCCGGAACGTTTCTTCGTCGTCCCACCTGTTGAAGATGCGGACGCGCTCCAGCTTCTCCAACCATTCTTCGGGGTCTTCAGCGGGGGCTCCCCGGAACGATGGCGGTTCCCGGGGCTGCTGCAGGACGATTGGCGATGTTGTTTCTTGCACCATGGTGTTGGTTGCAGCGTTCTTTTTCTTGGGCCCTTCTGGCATCAAACCGAACTCGGGTGGTAAATCTTGCAGGCGGGGGCTGGCTCTTGTTCGACTGGCTTGGCGGCTTCTCGAGGTTGTAGTGGGCATGAAGGGTGCGTACCCCGCACCTCCACCAGATGTCACGTAGCCAAGGACGAAGCAGTTGTTTGGAAAAGAAACAAGTTTATTGGAGCGAACTTGTGCTCCCCTAACAACTGAAAAGAATACAGAGATGGCGAAGCAGTGGTCAACAAAGTGACGTACGTGCGTCGGCGAGCGTCGCAGAATCGAATGCCCCGGCGTCTGCTCTGCAGGCTTTTTATCTTTTGGCGCGCGTGGTTCTGGAACCGTCGATTCGCATCGAGAACATTGTAGATGCAAGAAGATTATTCCGGGATGTTCACGTTAGATCGGAACGCTCTCCCTATCTGAACAGATAACACATGCGGCACAGAAAGAAAGAATCGAACACGCGCTTCCCTTGGCACGGAGATAACACAGACCGGCGCAGCCGGGCGGTAAAAGCAAAACACAAATAAACAAACCCAATGCATGGTTCGCGGCAATATATATATATATATATATATATATATATATATATATATACATATATATATATATATATATATATATATATTGTAATGAACAATTGGAGCAGGGAACGGTATGTGCGGAACCATGGCCAATCTACGCGCGGGTATGTGCTGCGGACCTGCAACGGTCATCATCAGTGCCTGTCTGTGCGTCTTGCAAGGTGATCTCTGGCTTCGCCGTTTTTTGAAGAGACTGCTCTTCCTCGCCTCTCGCTTGGACAACTGATCGAATTAAACACCATTGGAAGTGGTGGAGGTGCGGTTTCAACGTCAGCCAGCACGAATCCTGGAGCTTCGAAGCCGCAGGCTCCCAATGCCCACTACCCCCATTGACGCTGTTGATCAACAAGCACCGGCGATGCCACAGATCGTCTGCGCTGGTTCCATCCGTCAGCGCGATCCCCCATTCTTCAATGGCGAGGGCGATCATGATGCTGAGGATTGGCTGTCGACATACGAGCGGGTGAGTGCTCACAACAAGTGGGATGATCCCGCCAAGTTAAGCAACGTCGAGTTCTATCTCACGCAATTGGCTCAGACGTGGTTTTTAAACAACGCACGTGACTTCAAAATATGGGGCGATTTTAAGACCCGCTTCCTTCAAGCATTTGGCAGCCCGGCCGTACGCAGACTGCAAGCAGAACAACGCCTCCGCGGAAGAGCTCAGACGCAGGGGGAGAATTTCATCAGCTACATCGAAGAAGTTGTAGATCTGTGCAGGCGCGTCGACGCGGCCATGTCTGAAGCAGATAGGGTGAAGCATATTTTAAAAGGTATCGATGATGATGCGTTCACTATGTTGCTTGCCAAGGACCCGAAGACCGTGACGGAGGTCGTGAGCCTCTGCCAAAGCTTTGATGAGCTGCGCAGGCAACGAGTGCTGGTCCGGCGATCTCTGGGGACAAATGCAGAACTCTCCGCTTTGACTTTCACTTCCGAGCACTCTTCACTTGAGACGAAGATAAAGGACTTCGTCCGCGAGGAAGTAGCACGCCAACTATCGATTGTGCCGTTCGTTCAAGAGCCACGCCAGCGGACGGAGGCACCGCCTTCATGCCTTCCTTCGTCTCTTCAGCGCACCATCCGGGAACAGGTCACCGAGGCCCTGCCAACTAATCGCCAAGTGGTAGCAGCTCCTGCTCCCCTTACTGTTCCCCAGGTAGCTACTGTTGCTCTTCCCCTGGCTTCACCGGCTGCATTAACCGGTCCCCTGACGTATGCTGAATGTGTCACACAGCCACCCAGACCGTTTACCCATTCGTTCGAACCAACCATCCCAGTGACTGTGCCGTCCAGCTATCAGCAAGTCTCCCGATTTCAACGTCCAGTGCAAGTGGTCGCGCAGCAATCCAATCCGTGGCGCACGCCGGACAATCGCCCTATATGCTACTCTTGTGGATACGCCGGACATGTCGCCCGTTACTGCCGCCGTGTGGTGCCGCATCCTGAGGTTTTCAACACTCCAGGATACACGCCTAGGCACGTTCAGCATCGCGTATCCTCGAGGCCTTCCCCAACGTCATTTGAGCCCGACCAGCCGACGTTCCCCAGTCGCCGATCGCCTTCTCCCCGCCGCCGCTCCTTGTCGCCTATGCGCCGTCAGTCTGCTCCTCCGGAAGTGGGAAACTAATACCCGCAGTTCCAGAGGCACGAACTGCGTACTCAGCGAAAATTCAAAGTCCTCGTGCCTATCCACCGAACGTTATAGATGTAGTTGTTGAAGGAGTCCCTGCCCTCGCTCTAGTCGACACCGGTGCCGCCATATCTGTTATAAGTGCTACACTCTGCCGCTCGCTGAAAAAAGTAATGACGCCGCTTTCTGGACTTTCGCTTCGGACTGCGAGTGCAGCACACGTGTCCCCGATAGCAGCCTGTACTGCTCGAGTGAGTATTCAAGGCACCTGCTATCCCATTGAATTTGTTGTCTTATCTTCGTGCTCCCATGATGTCATCCTTGGCTGGGATTTCCTCTCATGTCATCACGCTGTTATCGACTGTGCCCGAGCTGAACTGGAACTTTTTCCACAGTGTGACGTCTCTGGTGACACAAAACTCGTACTTTCCGAAGACGTCGATATTCCGCCGCGAAGTTCAGTGTTAGTGGCTCTTTCTTGTGGTACCCTGCCGGATGGCCCTGTTCTATTTACGCCATCCGACCTTTTTGTTCGCCGAAAGCATTTATTTCTTCCGTTCGCCGTCCTTACGCTGCGTGCTGAACACACCACGATGTTTATTACCAACCTCACAGACAACCCTGTCAGTCTGCTTCGCAGCGAGTCGATTGGCCAAATTGAACCTACCTCCTCCATTCTCAGCTTCCACATTTGCAATGATGCGCCTACCCTGCCGCTAACCGCCCTGACGTCATCCCGTCTCACCGACCAGCTTCTATCCGACGACGTGTTCACGAAGTCTCTCGACACCGCTTTGAATTCTACCCAGCGCAAGCAGCTACTGAACCTTTTGCACGCGTTCCGTTCTTCATTTGACTGTCAACAAGCTCCCCTGGGTAGAACGTCAACGGTCGTCCACCATATCGACACTGGGACGCACGCACCTTTGAGGCAGCGACCTTACAGAGTGTCGGCGTCAGAACGCGGGATTATTAATGAACACGTCGAAGACATGCTGCAACGCGACGTCATTCGTCCGTCACAAAGCCCCTGGTCGTCGCCAGTAGTTTTGGTTACAAAAAAAGATGGGTCCCTAAGGTTCTGTGTCGACTATCGACGCCTTAACAAGATTACCCGTAAAGACGTTTATCCCTTACCTCGGATCGATGACGCTCTCGATTGTCTTCACGGTGCTGAATTCTTTTCCTCCCTAGACTTGCGCTCCGGCTACTGGCAGGTGCCGGTGGCTGAGTGTGACCGGCCCAAAACGGCGTTTGTGACCCCCGATGGGCTTTTTGAATTCAACGTCATGCCCTTTGGGCTATGCAACGCGCCAGCCACCTTTGAGAGAATGATGGACAACATCTTGCGCGGCCTCAAATGGCATATTTGCCTCTGCTACTTAGATGATGTCGTTGTGTTCTCTCCTGACTTCGAAACACATCTTGCTCGTTTGCACCAAGTACTGAGCTGTCTCACTGCAGCTGGACTACAGCTCAATCTGAAGAAGTGCCGTTTTGGTGCACGTAAACTTACCATCCTGGGCCACGTTGTTTCGAGAGACGGCGTGTCACCCGATCCCGAAAAACTGCGTGCCGTTGCCAACTTTCCCAAGCCTAATTCAATGAAGACCCTCCGCAGCTTCATAGGGCTATGCTCTTATTTCCGGCGCTTCGTTCGCAATTTTGCTTCCATCGTCGCCCCACTCACGCGGCTGCTCAACGGCGACAACAGTCTATCCGCGTGGTCTTCTGAGTGTGACGACGCCTTCACATCCCTGCGACGTCTACTAACCTCACCACCTATTCTCCGCCACTACGATCCCAGCGCTCCTACTGCAGTGCACACGGACGCCAGTGGTGTTGGTATCGGTGCCGTGCTCGTTCAGCGCAAGCCCGACTGCGACGAAAATGCCGTTGCGTATGCGAGCAGAACTCTCAGCAAGGCTGAGCGCAACTATAGCGTCACTGAAAAAGAATGCCTGGCGATAATTTGGGCCCTTACAAAGTTTCGCCCCTACCTTTACGGCCGGTCCTTCGACGTTGTCACCGACCATCACGCCCTGTGTTGGTTGTCGTCCCTAAAGGATCCCACGGGACGACTGGCCCGTTGGGCCCTCCGCTTACAAGAATATGACATTCGTGTTATCTATCGGTCTGGACGCAAGCATTCTGATGCCGACGCGCTCTCGCGCTCCCCTGTGCCTGTTGATGCTACATGCATCGACGCCACGGATCCCCTATTGGCATCGCTGACCCTCACAGACATGGCCTCCCAACAAAGGAAGGATCCATGGATTGCTGCAATCGTTGACTTCTTGTCGCCAGCTTCAAAACGAATTCCGTCTAGGTCCATCCGTCGCCAAGCTGCCCACTTCTCTATTCGAGACAACCTCCTCTACCGCCGGAACTACATGTCAGACGGTCGGAAGTGGTTGCTAGTGGTGCCACGTAGCTTACGAAAGGAGGTGTGTTTCGCCCACCATGCGGATCCGCAGAGCGCCCATGCAGGAGTCCTGAAGACTTATACTAGGCTGCGCCACAGGTATTACTGGAGGGGAATGTACGCCTTCGTGCGCAAGTACGTTCGCGCATGCCCCGAGTGTCAACAACGCAAGACACCTGCTCCGAAGCCAGCTGGCACGCTGCAGCCCTTGCCGTGCCCCGTTCGTCCATTCGAGCGAGTCGGTATCGACCTCTACGGCCCTTTACCACACACCCCTTCTGGCAATCGCTGGATCATCGTGGCTGTAGATCACCTCACGCGCTACGCTGAAACAGCCGCGTTGCCCGCTGCCGCTGCGCGCGACGTCGGGGGATTTATCCTCCGTTCCCTTGTTCTACGCCACGGTGCACCCCGGGAACTGCTCAGTGACCGGGGGCGAGTATTCCTCTCTGACGCTGTTAAAGCGCTTCTGACCGAATGCAACATTGTGCATCGCACTACGACCGCATATCATCCGCAAACGAACGGGCTCGCCGAAAGGTTCAACCGTACGTTGGGGGACATGCTTGCGATGTACATCGCTTCGGACCATTCGAACTGGGACGTGGTACTCCCCTTTGTGACGTACGCATACAACACGGCGGTACAGAGCACAACGCGTTTTTCACCTTTCTTTTTACTTTACGGCCGCGAACCTTCTTGTACAATGGACACTATCCTACCATACAGCCCTGACGCTTCCGAACGCCGCCATCTTTCCGAAGTGAGGCATCATGCCGAGGAATGCCGACAGCTTGCCCGTTCGTTCACGGCAAATGACCAGGGTCGTCAGAAGCAGCATCATGACCAGAGCCACTCCTCGCCCACTTTTCATGCTGGTGATCTAGTTTGGCTGTGGATACCTTCTACAACGCCAGGTCTTTCTACGAAGCTGCTTTGCAAATACCACGGCCCTTACCGTGTCATCAGTTCTCCATCACCTGTAAACTACGTGGTTGAACCGTTAACTCCGTCAGCCGATCTCCGCCGTCGTGGTCGCGAAACTGTTCATGTCAGCCGCTTAAAGCGATACTACGACCCTCTCGTCCTGGACTCGCCGTAAGTCACCAGGATGGCTCCTTCTTCGGTGGGGGGTGATTGTAATGAACAATTGGAGCAGGGAACGGTATGTGCGGAACCATGGCCAATCTACGCGCGGGTATGTGCTGCGGACCTGCAACGGTCATCATCAGTGCCTGTCTGTGCGTCTTGCAAGGTGATCTCTGGCTTCGCCGTTTTTTGAAGAGACTGCTCTTCCTCGCCTCTCGCTTGGACAACTGATCGAATTAAACACCATTGGAATATATATATATATATATATATATATATATATATATATATATATATATATCCGGCAATAGTGGCGGTGGACAATCCCGCGCGATGGACATGTGCCGGCTGAGGATGAGGAGGGGGCGCGAGAGGAGCGAGGATAGAACATGGCGGACTCGGCTGGGCTACGTGTGTGCAGCCGGATCGGCTGAGCAGTGGGCTTTGGCGGAGCGGGACTCCAAGTAAAGGTGTGATCGAGGGGGCTCAGCGTCTTTCTGGGGAACCGCGGCCGGGTGCAAGAACCCCGGTACCACAATATATATATATATATATATATATATATATATATATATATATATATATATATTTATATATATATATATATATCAAAGTTGCAGTCCTCATTGCCAGTGCGGTTTGGTGTTTTTTAACAGTGTTTTATAGTGCCGAATGAGCCATGATTGCCTTTTTTTATGCAGGAATAAATATTTGAAAATTCAAGTCTAGAAAAAATGCGCCGTTTTTTCCGAAAAAAACGGCGCATTTTTTATCGACTTGAATTTTCAATTATTTATTCCTGCATAAAAAAAAGGGCAATCATGGCTCATTCGGCACTATAAAACACTGTTAAAAAACGCCAAACAGCACTGGCAATGAGGACTGCAAGTTTGATATGTGTCCTTACGGAATCCCTCGTCCCGTACGTCTCTGTTCTACAAAATATATATATATATATATATATATATATATATATATATATATATATATATATATATATATATATATAGTCTGGAATCAAAAACTTCCACAGAGCGCGAAAAAATAAGGTTAGTAGAGACAGAGACACACGAGAAAGACATTGAAAATAAAAATAAAAGTTTACTGACGTTTCAGGGAGAGGACTCCCTTTCTTCAGAGTACAAAATAAGTTCGTTTCAGAGCTATATATATACAGAAAATGTAGCAAGGGCGAGGGCAAGGTGAGAGGAGGGAGAGTTTGTACAAATGGATCATGGTTGGTGGGTAGCAAAAGAATGACGAGAGAGCGGGAAAATAAATTATAAAAAGGATAATAAGAACACACAGTCACGCGGTACGGACATGGAAAAAAAGAGAGAGAAGAACCAAACACAGAGAAAGAAAAAAAATAAGTAAACAAATACCTAACAAGGTAATTTTCCTCTGCCGTGGCAACGGGGGTCAAAGAGGGGTCAAAACAAGATATGCCCATGCACGTGTTTGACATGGGCGAAAAGATTAGTCACGCGGAACAGAGACGTTCCAAAGCAGATATACACCCGTTCTATGAATCCGGGTAAAGTCTTTGAAACAAGAAACACGTGGCTTCTGTTGGTGGGAGGCAGGGTCGCGCCCAAGAGCAGTAGGGCAGGCAGTTTTGGCAGGAATGAGTGTACATTGGTATACAAAGAGCGGGGAAAACAAATTAACAAGGTAATTTTTCCTCCCTCGTGGCAACGGGTGTGAAAGAGAGGTCAAAATAAGATATGCCCATGCACGTGTTTGACATGGGCAAAAAGATTAGTCAGGCGGAACAAGGAAAAGAAGATATGCAAATGCACACAAAGGATGAAGATCTGCCCTTACACACCCGTTCTAATAATCCGGGTAAGGTCATTGAAACATGAGACACGTGGCTTCCGTTGGGGGGAGGCAAAGGTCACGCAAAAAAGCAGTAGGACAGGTAGTTTCGACTCGAAATGAGTGTACCTTGGTATGAAAAAAAAAGTCAAGGTGAAACAAGTCATGAAAAGAAAGAAAACAGGCAGGTGCACGCGTATGACGCGGCAGCAGGTGGTATTCATCTGGGCGGCGCATGGTGCCAGCTCAGGGATTGCCGAGGCGGTCAACAACGAATAGTATTTGAAAACAACAACAACAACAACAACAAAAGAGGACACGAAAGCAATCACACACGCTCGCATTCACAAATCAATTACAAGGTGAAAATAACAAGGCTAAAAAATGGTACTGCAGCCTTCTACCCAGAACACAATGTCCAGACTTGTTCATCAAATTAGGTTCAGTGAAGCCATTGTGCTAACAAACGTCGTGCTAGCACGAAACTATACCCAATTACGGGAGCTTGCCAACTAATGGGAGCATATTATCGAGGGAAAGAAATGAACAGGCATAACTCTAGCCTGAGAAATGCAGCCGAAATTTTAATCGGAGGAAAGACACGTTAATTTCCCATAACTTTCATTTATGCCAAACGACGCTGATTTAAACTTATAGATAAGGTAGGACTCACGAACCTCGCGATCGTGATGCGTTTTAAAGATAGATTCAAGAATTGTGGCCTTCAGTTGTTCAAAAGAATTACCAGGAGTGTTAACATGCTTTGATAGAGGCAAAGAAGGGCAGGTTTTTGCATGAGAGCGGTGATTGTTAAACCTCAAACGAAAGGGTGTTTCAGTCTGGCCGATGTATTGTTTGCCGCAGAGGGTGCATTCCAGCAGGTATACGACGTTGGCGGAATCACAGTTAAAGTTCCCTTTTACATTAACATAATAGTCTGAAGCTGTGCTGGCGGCGCGCTGTGTTGTGGTCATTTGTGGGCATACCTTACACCGTGGTTTGTTACAGGGCATGCAACCGGTAGTCTGCGGTCGGCTGATGCTGGATTTAGTGAGAACGTCGCCCAAATTTTTGCTGCGTCTATAAACAACACGTGGCGGCTCGGGGAATATTCTGTTTAGGCGTTCACTTTGAGCAAGGATATTTTGATGTTTCCTTAGTATGGATGCAACTTTCGGAGAAGAGGCCGAATGGGTCAACACGAGGTTTGTTTGTTGATTGGGTTTCGGAGCTTTTTTTTGAAGAATGTCGGTGCGGTTCAACTGGTTAGCTCGTGTAATCGCGTCATCGATCACCTGCTCTGGGTATTTTTGATTCAAGAGCGCGGTTTTAAGGTCTCTGCAGTTAGAATCGAAATCCGCCTGGCCTGTGCAGATTCGCCTAAAACGGTGAGATTGGCTATAAGGTGTTGCAGTCTTGCAGTGCCTGACATGGCTGCTGTGGAAGTGTAAATACTGGCGCGTGTCCGTAGCTTTCCTGTAGAGATTAGTCTGAAGTCTGCCCTGAGAAACTGTGACAGTAACATCCAGGAAATTTATGCTGTGCGCAGAGTAGAAATGAGAGATTGATTGATTGAAGACACGTTTATTCCATTTTCTTGCGCTTGCGCGCTGCTATGGATAGATGGGTCGGTAGGGGATTGGTAGGGAAGGGGAAGTGGGAAAGAAATGAGAGAGGGAGATGGTGGGATGCGCAAGGTTAAAAGCCTTAATAAACGTAAGTAGTCCCGTTTCACCGTGCTGCCAAATCATGAATATATCATCTATATACCTTTTGTAGTACAATGGCTTCAAATTTTGGGTTTCGAGGAAGTTTGACTCTAGACATCCCATAAAGATGTTCGCGTAGTTGGGCCCAATTTTGGTTCCCATTGACGTTCCGCTGACTTGCACGTAATTGACACCATCAAACTCAAAATTGTTAAGGTCAAGTATAAGGTGAAGGAAAGTGTCAAGGGTGAGAGAATCGATGGGTTTGTCACCCGCCTATCCCTCATACGCACATGATACAGCGGTGATCCCATCGGCATGCGGAATGTTAGTGTATAGCGACACGACATCTAGGGTAACAAGTAAACAGTTGTTAGGAATTTCCATCTCCATGATATCCGAGAGAAAATCATTTGTATCCTTAATGAAGCATGGAAAGCTGGAGGGAATGTCGCGAATGAGAGAGTCGACATAGCGCGAGAGGTTTTCGGTGACAGTACCAATGCCAGAGACAATGGGGCGACCTGGGTTGTTATTTTTATTAATCTTAGGAAGAAGGTAGAATCTACCGGCTACTGGACTTAAGGGGATAAGAGAACGAGCAGTTCTTTCAGTTATTTCCTGATTTTGAACAAGCTCAGTGAGTTTTTCTTTGACAATTAGCTTATAATCATTAGTGGGATCGCTAGGGAGTACTTTGTAGAACGCAGATTCTGATAGTTGTCTATGAGCCTCGTTGACATAGTCAGCTTTGTCGAGGATCACGATGGCGCCTCCTTTATCGGACGGTTTAATTACTATTTCGGGGCAACCTGCGAGTTCCTCCAGGGCTTTCTTTTCCTTGTTTGTGATGTTACAGCGGAAAGGGATTTGCTTTTGGTATGCAGCTCGTACATCGCGATGAACGGCTTTAATGTACATGTCGAGGCATGCATCGCGCTGCGTGGGAGGGGTCCAGTGCTTATAGCTAGGCAATGCGGTTCGGGCTTCGTCGGTTGGAGGACGGTCATGGAAGTACTCTCGCAGTCTCATATTTCTGGCGAAGTTATCTAAGTCCTTAAAAAGTTGAAATTCGTTGAAACCGCCAGTTGCCGGGCAAAAATTCAGACCTTTTGACAAGGCGCTCATCTGATCTGGTGACAGGGTAATACTAGAGAGGTTCATCACATTTCCGGTGAGATTTTTGTTAGTTTTAGTAGCCTCGGGAGATGTTACAGAAGAAAATAAAAATTTGGGTTTGCGTTGGCAGACTCACTAGTACTGGCACTGATGAGAGCTTGTGAATGGTTAGTATTTGGCGCGTTTAAGGGGCGATTTTCATGTGCATTCCCAGATAATGGACAGTGATTAGTAATGGGGCTAACTTTATTCTTGCGGGTGTAGTCATTGCTAGGGATATTATCTCGGGAAAATTTACGGACTTTTGTTTCGGATATAGCGGAGGCCTTTTTCGATTCGTAGCTGCGTAGAAGGCCTGATTCTCTTTCGCTTAGCTCCTTACCAAGAATTTTCTCTTCCTGGCGGAGGGAATGGGACATAGTCTCGTAGTGATCTAGAATTATCTGTGTTAATTGCAAGGATGCGTTGTCTAGTACTTGTTGCCACTTTTTCTTGTTGGAAGGGGACAGTTCGGCAGTTGCAGGTCTCAGCCTAACCCTCAAACCCACGGGAGCTACCTCGACAGACAAATACTGTGAAAGTGCGGAAACGTGCATTTGCGAACGTATGCGTTTTTCAGTA
Source organism: Haemaphysalis longicornis (assembly GCF_048455015.1). NCBI lineage: Eukaryota > Metazoa > Arthropoda > Arachnida > Ixodida > Ixodidae > Haemaphysalis > Haemaphysalis longicornis. The sequence goes on from NW_027526422.1 coordinate 190,516,320, forward strand.
ATCTTTCTTAATTTAAGGAACTGTTTTGATACTGGGTAGGAAGCTGCATTACCGGGTTTTCCGGGTCCTAATCAGTTTGTCGGCGCGGACGGCACTTTCTTTCGGAGGTTGTACGAGGCATGGGCTGGCTTCGGGGCGTCCGAAGGCAGTGCGGACTCGCTGCTGGCGGTTTCCCGTGGCTTGGTTGTGGTTGGGGCTCCGGTGGTTACTGTCGATCTCGTGGGCGGGCGCGGCAGGCTCTGGGCGCGGCGCATTCTCGGGGTTGGGCTGCAGGCGATGCGTCGGTGCTCTGTGGCCGTGGCCTTAGGAGCACGTACGGGTGGCAGGCTGCGGTGTGCGTCCGGGGACTCCGGGGGCAGGTCCCTGTTGCTCGGCGCAAGGTCCGTGGCCACGGTAGCATGCGGGGCTGGCCCGTTGGCCCGTGTGTCCGGGGACGTCGGGGAGGGTGTTGAGCTGGAGGGGAGCAGAGGCAGCGCTGGGAAGTCACTGTCGTATGAGGACACTGCGGGAGCTTTGGTGGCGGTGCATGCGTCCTTGTGCCATCCAGGAGGGTTGCAGCGCTTTTGCGTGAAGCAAAGCTCGCGGATGTGGCTAGCAAGGACAGCCACACCCTCAAAGCTGGGGTGCAGACCATCAGCGGCAAGGACTCGGCGGGCGGGGAGGTGCTGGAAGCCGTGGTCAATGAAGCGGACACAGCGAGAGTGGCGGCAGAATTCGCGCAGAAGAGAGTTAAAGCGTCGTGCTTTTTCGTTGCAGCCAATGGCAAAGCGGGAGATGCGGTAGTCACGGCGGCGGTTAGCGGAGCGCGGAAGAATCAAGCTGGCGTAGATGGTAGAGATTTTAGGCCGAGATTGAAGAATAAGGTCAGTCAGGGAGCGGTAGTCACAAAAAGCACGTTCAGCAGAAGAAGAGCTCAGGTCATTAGTACCGACATGCAGAAAAACGGTGTTAGAGCAAGCAGGTATGGAGTCAATGAGTAAGCGTGCGTCAGAAATGCATGCGCCGGGTTGCGAAATAAAAGCAGGGGTTCCAACACAGAGCGGGTCGAAATGTTCAAAAAGGTACTTAGTCTGTGAGTCGCCGATTGCAACACTAGACGGGGCGGTCTGCGGGAACTTCCGGATGGCGTCTTTCTTCGTTGTCCTGGCAGCGCTCATGGTTTGTAGATAGTCTGGAATCAAAAACTCACACAGAGCGCGAAAAAATAAGGTTAGTAGAGACAGAGACACACGAGAAAGACATTGAAAATAAAAATAAAAGTTTACTGACTTTTCAGGGAGAGGACTCCCTTTCTTCAGAGTACAAAATAAGTTCGTTTCAGAGCTATATATATACAGAAAATGTAGCAAGGGCGAGGGCAAGGTGAGAGGATGGAGAGTTTGTACAAATGGATTATGGTTGGTGGGTAGCAAAAGAATGACGAGAGAGCGGGAAAATAAATTATAAAAAGGATAATAAGAACACACAGTCACGCGGTACGAACATGGAAAAAAAGAGAGAGAAGAACCAAACACAGAGAAAGAAAAAAAATAAGTAAACCAATAAATAACAAGGTAATTTTCCTCCGCCGTGTCAACGGGGGTCAAAGAGGGGTCGAAACAAGATATGCCCATGCACGTGTTTGACATGGGCGAAAAGATTAGTCACGCGGAACAGAGACGTTCCAAAGAAGATATACACCCGTTCTAGGAATCCGGGTAAAGTCTTTGAAACAAGAAACACGTGGCTTGTGTTGGTGGGAGGCAAGGGTCGCGCCCAAGAGCAGTAGGGCAGGCAGTTTTGACAGGAAAGAGTGTACATTGGTATACAAAGAGCGGGGAAAACAAATTAACAAGGTAATTTTTCTTCCCTCGTGGCAACGGGTGTGAAAGAGAGGTCAAAATAAGATATGCCCATGTACGCGTTTGACATGGGCAAAAAGATTAGTCAGGCGGAACAAGGAAAAGAAGATATGCAAATGCACACAAAGGATGAAGATCTGCCCTTACACACCCGTTCTAATAATCCGGGTAAGGTCATTGAAACATGAGACACGTGGCTTCCGTTGGGGGGAGGCAAAGGTCACGCCAAAAAGCAGTAGGACAGGTAGTTTCGACTCGAAATGAGTGTACATTGGTATGAAAAAAAAAGTCAAGGTGAAACAAGTCATGAAAAGAAAGAAAACAGGCAGGTGCACGCGTATGACGCGGCAGCAGGTGGTATTCATCTGGGTGGCGCATTGTGCCAGTTCAGGGAATGCCGAGGCGGTCAGCAACGAATAGTATTAGAAAACAACAAAAAAAAGAGGACACGAAAGCAATCACACACGCTCGCATTCAGAAATCAATTACAAGGTGAAAATAACAAAGTTAAAAATGGTACTGCAGCCTTCTACCCAGCACACAATGTCCAGACTTGTTCATCAAATTAGGTTCAGTGAAGCCATTGTGCTAACAAACGTCGTGCTAGCACGAAACTATACCCAATTACGGGAGCTTGCCAACTAATGGGAGCATATTATCGGGGGAAAGAAATGAACAGGCGTAACTATAGCCTGAGAAATGCAGCCGAAATTTTAATCGGAGGAAAGACACGTTAATTGCCATAACTTTCATTTATGCCAAACGACGCCGATTTAAACTTATAGATAAGGTAGGACTCACGAACCTCGCGATCGTGATGCATTTTAAAACTAGATTCAAGAATCGTGGCCTTCAGTTGTTCAAAAGAATGACCAGGACTGTTAACATGCTTTGATAGAGGCAAAGAAGGGCAGGTTTGTGCATGAGAGCGGTGATTGTTAAACCTCAAACGAAAGGGTGTTTCAGTCTGGCCGATGTATTGTTTGCCGCAGAGGGTGCATTCCAGCAGGTATAGGACGTTGGCAGAATCACAGTTAAAGTTCCCTTTTACATTAACATAACAGTCTGAAGCTGTGCTCGCGGCGCGCTGTGTTGTGGTCATTTGTGGGCATACCTTACACTGTGGTTTGTTACAGGGCATGCAACCGGTAGTCTGCGGTCGGCTGATGCTGGATTTAGTGAGAACGTCGCCCAAATTTTTGCTGCGTCTATAAACAACACGTGGCGGCTCGGGGAATATTCTCTTTAGGCGTTCACTTTGAGCAAGGATATTTTGATGTTTCCTTTGTATGGATGCAACTTTCGGAGAAGAGGCCGAATGGGTCAACACGAGGTTTGTTTGTTGATTGGGTTTTGGAGCTTTATTTCGAAGAATGTCGGTGCGGTTTAACTGGTTAGCTCGTGTAATCGCGTCATCGATCACCTGCTCTGGGTATTTTTGATTCAAGAGCGCGGTTTTAAGTTCTCTGCAGTTAGAATCGAAATCCGCCTGGCTTGTGCAGATTCGCCTAAAACGGTGAGATTGGCTATAAGGTATTGCAGTCTTGCAGTGCTGACATGGCTGCTCTGGTAGTGTAAATACTGGCGCGTGTCCGTAGGTTTCCTGTAGAGATTAGTCTGAAGTCTGCCCTGAGAAACTGTGACAGTAACATCCAGGAAATTTATGCTGTGCGCAGAGTAGGAATGAGAGAGGGAGATGGTGGGATGCGCAAGGTTAAAAGCCTCAATAAACGTAAGTAGTTCCGTTTCACCGTGCTGCCAAATCATGAATATATCATCTATATACCTTTTGTAGTACAATGGCTTCAAATTTTGGGTTTCGAGGAAGTTTGACTCTAGACATCCCATAAAGATGTTCGCGTAGTTGGGCCCGATTTTGGTTCCCATTGACGTTCCGCTGACTTGCACGTAATTGACACCATCAAACTCAAAATTGTTAAGTTCAAGTATAAGGTGAAGGAAAGTTTTAAAACGCATCTAGTTTAAAACGCATCTAGTTTTAAAACGCATCACGATCGCGAGGTTCGTGAGTCCTACCTTATCTATAAGTTTAAATCAGCGTCGTTTGGCATAAATGAAAGTTATGGGAAATTAACGTGTCTTTCCTCCGATTAAAATTTCGGCTGCATTTCTCAGGCTAGAGTTATGCCTGTTCATTTCTTTCCCTCGATAATATGCTCCCATTAGTTGGCAAGCTCCCGTAATTGGGTATAGTTTCGTGCTAGCACGACGTTTGTTAGCACAATGGCTTCACTGAACCTTATTTGATGAACAAGTCTGGACATTGTGTTCTGGGTAGAAGGCTGCAATACCATTTTTTAGCCTTGTTATTTTCACCTTGTCATTGATTTGTGAATGCGAGCGTGTGTGATTGCTTTCGTGTCCTCTTTTTTGTTGTTGTTGTTGTTGTTGTTTTCTAATACTATTCGTTGTTGACCGCCTCGGCATTCCCTGAGCTGGCACCATGCGCCGCCCAGATGAATACCACCTGCTGTCGCGTCATACGCGTGCACCTGCCCGATTTCTTTTTTTTCATGACATGTTTCACCTTGACTTTTTTTTCATACCAATGTACACTCATTTCGAGTCGAAACTACCTGTCCTACTGCTTTTTGGCGTGACCTTTGCCTCCCCCCAACGGAAGCCACGTGTCTCATGTTTCAATGACCTTACCCGGATTCTTAGAACGGGTGTGTAAGGGCAGATCTTCATCCTTTGTGTGCATTTGCATATCTTCTTTTCCTTGTTCCGCCTGACTAATCTTTTTGCCCATGTCAAACACGTGCATGGGCATATCTTATTTTGACCTCTCTTTCACCCCCGTTGCCACGAGGGAGGAAAAATTACCTTGTTAATTTGTTTTCCCCGCTCTTTGTATACCAATGTACACTCATTCCTGTCAAAACTGCCTGCCCTACTGCTCTTGGGCGCGACCCTTGCCTCCCACCAACAGAAGCCACGTGTTTCTTGTTTCAAAGACTTTACCCGGATTCCTAGAACGGGTGTATATCTTCTTTGGAACGTCTCTGTTCCGCGTGACTAATCTTTTCGTCCATGTCAAACACGTGCATGGGCATATCTTGTTTTGACCCATCTTTGACCCCCGTTGCCACAGCGGAGGAAAATTACCTTGTTATTTATTTACTTATTTTTTTCTTTCTCTGTGTTTGGTTCTTCACTCTCGTTTTTTTCCATGTTCGTACCGCGTGACTGTGTGTTCTTATTATCCTTTTTATAATTTATTTTCCCGCTCTCTCGTCATTCTTTTGCTACCCATCAACCATGATCCATTTGCATAAACTCTCCCTCCTCTCACCTTGCCCTCGCCCTTGCTACATTTTTTGTATATATATAGCTCTTAAATGAACTTATTGTGTACTCTGAAGAAAGGAAGTCCTCTCCCTGAAACGTCAGTAAACTTTTATTTTTATTTTCAATGTCTTTCTCGTGTGTCTCTGTCTCTACTAACCTTATATATATATATACTAACCTTATATATATATATATATATATATATATATATATATATATATATATATAGATATATATATTTATATATAGATATATATATATATAAGACAGAAATAGGAGTTGGCAGTCACGAAGACCTCGACAAGCAAAGGGAAGGATGTAGTAGCTCAAGATAAGAATTTGGAAAATAAGAAAGTGGAGAGAAAATGCCCGCCAGGTGGGATCCGAACCCACGACCTCCAGAATACCGGTCTGGTGCGATAAGCACTACGCTACCGGCGGGGCTACTTTAGCCTCCACTTTCTGGGGTATTTATGTTCAGGTGTTTTTGTTTGCTGCGCTTGGGGGTGGTAGCCAAAGCCACTCGGACTACTCGGGGTCAAGGGGACCTTCTTTTTAACCCCCGGGCCATGACTCGAGCGTCTACGACATGTCGAGAGTGGTCGACCAGCTTTGAACCCTCTTAAGCTTCCTATGGCACCAAGACTGCCGGAACAGAGGACGTCGCTATGCATGTAGCGATTCAGAATAGGAAATGAGGGGCTCGTTGAAAATAGGACAGAAATAACAATTGGCAGTCAAGATGAAGCTGAAGATAAAGAATTTGGAAAATAAAAAGTGGAGAAAAAATGCCCGCCAGGTGGGATCCAAACTTACGAACTCCAGAATACCTGTCTGGTGCGATAACCACTACGCTACCGGCAGGGCTACTTTAGCCTCCACTTTCTGGGGTATTTATGTTAAGGTGTTTTTGTTTCCTGCTCTTGGAGGTGGTAGCCAGCGCCACTCGGAATATATATATATATATATATATATATATATACATATATCTATCCTCCCGAGTCCCGGTCGCGGTTAGGAGCTCGAATTTTTGAAAGACTTTCAGTATGACTTATTTAGACCACGTAGACAAAAAGTGTTAAAGCTTAAATCGGTAATACTTCGGGTTATAATAATATGCGATGTCCAATATATTGGACATCAGGACTCAACTTGAATGTTCCATGTAAACATACCCTAGTAATACCCACCAATATTTGCGAAGAATGTGGTGGAAAATAAAGTTGCAACAAGACGGGCAGCAATGGAACAGGCAAAATGCATTTATTTTGCACCAAGTACAGGAAGTGTTAGCAGTTACGATTACAGAAACTGTTCAAGTTTCAGTTAGCATGCGAGAACCACTACTTGCAAGTGTGCGCTGTCTCAACACACCGTCTATCTTTTGTAATACAGAAAAAAAGGTCGCATCTGATGCAAAAAAATTTTGTCTTCTTTTGGCAACCTTGCAGCCTGCAGCGAGCACCATTAGGAATGTCAGCCAACCTTGGCAAGTGTTTTGCAGGATTTTCCTTGGCATTTTTTGGTTGCAGAGATGCTCGCTTGATTGGAGGGCTCCACTCTTCGTCTTCTTCGGCTGACTCCTGCTCAGCCTGTGCAATTAGTGCGTGACCTACCGCACTGCGGAACTCAAGAAACTTCAGAGTATCTTTAGGTTTTCTCTGCATAGCCTTCATGTCCCTTCTGTACTGAATCCACGAGTTGCTAAGTGCCATGTCAAAGAAATGGAAAATGCACCTGACTGTCCATTTTTTCACGCGTGCTTTACGACGATAATAGCTAATCATTCGATCAGCCATGTCCACGCCACCCATGTAGGCATTGTACGCTTGTACAATGTGAGGCCTTTGTACGTCTATGTACTTTTTTTGTTTTGCCGACCACCTGCGGCATGAGTCCAGTGGCTGTTTTCCATGTTGTGACGACAGGAACGTAACTGCTTTGTTGTCGTACCACCGCACTGCCATCTGTTTATCGTCACTACGAACGCACATCTCGACTGCACCACGCCCAACATCCTTGAGCTGTGACTCAGAGGACAACTTGACACCTTTCGGTAGGCGATTATTCATGATAGGGCCTGTGGCTCCAATTCCCTTGTCAACAAGCCTATCTAGCAGAGATGATGACGTGAAATAGCGGTCGAAGAACAGCTTTGTTCCCGGACTGAGGCTCTGAGAAAGCCTCATGACTGCTGATTCGGCTATTCCAGAACAGCCTGGGAACAACAGGGTTTTTTCCCCCTGATAAATCTCAAAGTCCAGAACAAGCCCATCTGGAGCTGCCAAGACAAAATTCTTAAGTCCTACTGGATTAGGCTTCCTTGGGACAAATTGTTTCAACTGCGTCTTCCCTGTAAACGGGATCATCTGCTCATCAACGCTGAGACATTCCTCTCGTGGAAGTTTGCGACATCCTTCAAGCAACCTTTCAGCTAATGGCCTGATCCTCCATAGCAATTTTTTCCAAAATACGCTCGGCAGCACCATCGGTAATCCTTGACCGGTCTCCTGAATAGAACATAAACAAAAATAAAACGAGAGAAACAAGCATATTAAAGGTTAATGCAATGCAGCGCACGCGTACATTCAAGTGTCAGCCCTGTCAGGACGACGTGAGCCGAGTCCTGTTGTCCAATAAATTGGACGCAACGAAGACGCGCTTGGCAAACCAAAAATAACTCAACGTGTAATGCAAAAAACATGCCAAAAGGTGCGCTGACTAATTAAAAATGCAACAATAGCTAAAAAACGGCACAGGTACAAGCAAAACATTTGAAATAACACTTACTTTGACGGGCGGTGCCGTAGAACGCGCCACTGCTGAATGCGGCCATTTTGAACTGGCTTGCCAGGCGCGTCGCTGCACTGGCATTATCTATACTTGACAGAGGGCGCTAGTAGTTGGTCAAAAAAACTAAAAAGCAGTTTTCAACTCAAAATAGTGGGCGCTGTGGTCGTAGCAGACGACGAAGCGTTGTCCAATAAATTGGACAATCTCCCATAGCCGGGACTCAAGAGACCCACCACAACATCCCCTTTGCTTTCCGAGGTTTTCTTGACTGCCAACCCTTATTTTCTGTCTTCATTCACTGAGCCCCTCATTTTCCATTTTCTGATTCGCTACATGCTTAGCGAGGGCCTGTGTTCCGGCAGTCTTGGAGCCAAAGGTAGCTTAAGAGGGTTCAACGCTGGTCGACCACTACCGCCATGTCGTAAGTACCGAAGTCACAGCCCGGGGGTTAAAAAGAAGGTCCCCTTCACCCCGTGTAGTCCGAGTGGCGCTGGCTACCACCCCCAAGTACAGGAAACAAAAAATACCTTAACATAGATACCCAGAAACTGGTGGCGAAACAGCCCCGCCGGTAGCGTAGTGGTTATCGCCCCAGACCGGTATTCTGGAGGTCGTGGGTTCGGATCCCACAAGGCGGGCATTTTTTCACTAATTTCTTTCTGATTCAAAAAAATTTTTATCTGTGTCTATGACCCACCACAACCTCTGCTTTGCTTTCCGAGGTTTTCTTGACTTCCAACCTTTATTTCTATCATCATCATCATCATCATCACCAGCCTGTCTACACCCACTGCAGGGCAAAGGCCTCTCCCATTATTCTCCAATTACCTCGGTCCTGTGCCAACTGTGACCAATTTATCCCCGCAAACTTCTTGATCTCATCTGCCCATCTAACTTTCTGCCGCCCCCTGCAGCGCTTGCCTTCTCTAGGGATCCACTCTGTTACACTTAATGACCAGCGGTTATCTTGCCTTCGCATTACATGCCCTGCCCAAGTCCATTTCTTCTTCTTAATTTCTACAAATATGTCTTTAACACCAGTTTGCTCCCTCACCCACTCCGCTCTCTTCTTGTCCCTTAATGTTACACCTATCAGTTTCCACTCCATTGCCCGCTGAGTCGTTCTCAATTTAAGTTGAACCCTCTGAGTGAGCCTCCAAGTTTCTGCCCCGTAGGTAAGTACCGGTAAGATGCAGCTGTCGTACACTTTCTTCTTCAACGACAATGGTAGGCTGCTATTCATTATTTGATAATGTCTGCCATATGCACCCCACCCCATTCTGATCCTTCTAATTATCTCTGCCTCATGGTTGGGATCTGGGGTCACAACTTGGCCTAAGTATATATATTCGCTTACCACTTCCACTGCCTCGCCATCTATCTCAAACTGCTGTGCTGTCCCGAGGTTATTGATCATTACTTTAGTTTTCTGCATAATATTTTCAGGCCCACGGTTCTACTCTGTACGCCCAGTGCGGAAAGCATGCTTTGCAATTCGTCCCCCGAGTTACTTAGCAAGGCAACGTCATCAGCAAATCTGAGGTTACTGAGGTATTCTCCATTAACCCTTACTCCCACCTGTTCCCAATCCAACGTTCTGAATACTTCTTGTAAGCATGCTGTGAATAACATTGCAGAGATTGTGTCTCCTTGTCTGACACCGTTCCTTATAGGTATTTTACTGCTCTCCTTATGGAGGATGATGGTAGCTGTAGACCCATTATAGATATCCTCTAGTATTCTTACATAATGCTCATCTACCCCCTGGTTCCGTAATGCCTGAATGACTGCTAGGGTTTCGACCGAGTCAAATGCTTTCTCATAATCTATGAGAGCTATATATAGGGGTTGAGTATACTCAGCGCACTTCTTAACCTGCTATCTCGGACACCCCTATCCTTGCCGAAACTGTTGGGTCCGTGGGACAATGTACGCAACCAAACGAAAGCCTTCCTTGCCTTAAGGAATTTTTTTCAAATGACGAAGATGTGTGAACACTATTAAATAAGTGCACTTTCCTCTGAAAAGCTCTGAAATGGGTGTGGAAACACACAAGGGTGTTATGTATATTGGCGAAACTATCTGTGTCGCGTTGTGCATGTCGTCTGTATATAGATGTGTATAGTTCTCTTGTTTTTTTTTTTTTTAACTTTATTCCACTGCTGTAAGGACCGCTGCTGTCTCAATGTACTTAATCTAACCCCTTGTGGTTCCTTAGGGCAAGTATTGCACCTTTTGTATACTCCAATGCCTGGATTAGCCAGCTCCTGTTTGGGTTGGAGCTAAACTCTCCAATAAATAATTATTTCTCTCTCTTTTTTTGGTACCTTTTGGTACAGCTTTCTGAAATCAGTTATTCACTGAAAACAATTTTAAGCTTGGTCTAGAAAGCCAAGAATGCCCCCAAATGCTTATGTTTGTTGGTCATATTTTTATTGAAATTGTTATGCACATCCTGCATACTTCAGGTACTTATTAGAAAAACATCACGGGAAGTAAATTTCTTTTGCAAAACAAGTTGAAATTTGAGACATGGCAGGATTTACTATGAAAACAGACATGACAGGATTTACTACAGACTACAGAACAGGATTTCCTACAGACTACAGGGCAGGATTTACTACAGACTACAGGACAGGATTTACGACAGAATACAGGACAGGATTTACTACAGACGACAGCACAGGGTTTACAACAGAATAGAGGACAGGACTTACTACAGACTACAGAATGTCCCATTCCATCACAGGATCATTCTGTCGTATTTTTCTGTTGCGTTTTTCGACTGGGATATAAGTACATCCTGCATGCCGATGCGCCTCATTCGGAAGATAGATTCCCGCCGGACCTTTAATACACATTAAAGAATCAATCTCGACAGGCATATTCTCTTCAGAAGCGGCGAAACATTTGTCGTCTAGCTGGGATACGGTCACTGTGAACCCCCACATGGAACAGCACGTAGCAATTAGAATTCTTTCGACGTGGCGTCACTAATCAACGTATATGGTTGTCCATAAGCAGCGTCAATGACAAATGAGCATCAGCTGCATTTTTGTCGGTGATGAAGCCTCAGAGTTCTCTTACGGTGAGCGCAACGGGGGGGGGGGCAGTGGTAATATTTGGACACCCATGCACTGTCGTCGTCCGCCTCGCAAGTGCGTTTGGACGTAACCCCCAAACTCTAACTCCCAGCGGATCGGCCAATTGGTTGGAGTACCACTCGAGTTCGGAAGCAGTGTTCTTCGAGTGTTGTTCGAGTTCTTCATACAGCTATGACGGTGTCGTCTTTAAGGATAACCCTCTCAGGTTGTTTTCTAGTTCGGCGTCATTTGCCGAGAACTCAATCGGTTTGTTGAGGACCAGGTCGAGCTTAGGGCAATGATTCATTAAGGGTGGAACCGGGTCCAGGAGAAGCGTGTCGCTTGCCGATGCGAGAGCAGTGATTTTCTCCCTCAGGAACCCGCGGGTCTGTTCTGGTGGGCCAAAGACCGAGGTGGCGCACCGCAACGAGAGTCCCCCCAAAACGACCAATGAGGGGCCGCAGTTAAAAGCAAGGCCTTCTGGATCAAGCAGCGCGAAGGTACCCAGGGCTGGCGCACCTCGGAGATGATGCGCCGTTAAGGAAGGTCCACTAGTGCATGGAATTCCGGGTTTAACGAATCCAAAAGGCAAGCACGCAACACACGCCCCATTCTCGGAAACAAAGAAATACACAGTCAAAGTAAGGCCGTTACGCAGCTTCGTCTTCCTGTTCACAACCGACAATCACCCCTACCTGCGCACATCTTAATATCTAGATATAACAGCATCTTTGTAAGTCTTGAAGCAGTATCTCTGTGTCAGACGCAACCGGGATGCCACGTTTTTAAAGCTCCTAAATAGCTCGAATGCATTCGCGAAATTCCTTACTCAGGTGCTCAGTGCGTGCATCTAACTGACCACGAATGCGGTACTCGTAGCCGGGAGGCCAAAACGCCTCGCGAAAACAAGCCTCAAGGTCGGCCCAAGATGTTAACGGGGGCGTCGAGACGTCATCAAGGACGGCGGAGGCCTTGAAGGCAACCGGCAGGGAACCGGCCAAGATGAATTCATCTCACGATTCCGACGCCGTCTTCTAGACAATGATTTCAAAACGGAAGTCCGCCACAGATTTACAGTCGTCATAGCCCGTAAACCTCAGCACTGCAAGACAACAATAAAACAAGAGAATTGGCTGGATTGCGTTGAGGCTTGTGGTGTGGCGGGCGGCACGTGCCCTCAACCAGCAGATCTTACTGGCAAGTTGGTTAACCCTTTGATAAGGTTCTGACATAGTTCTGCGATTGAGCATAGGGTAAGGAAAAGCCCCGGTGTGTCCGATGTAGGGAGGTATAGTCAGGATTTGCGGAGAGGTTCCGTTCAGCAAGAAATGGGGCGGCACCCCGGCAAGGCCTGAGCTCCATGACGAGATCCTGCGCACCACGAAGCTAACAAAAAGCAAGCGCATAGATAACAAAAGTGTTATCACAGTCACAAAAAATGCCTCAATTAACAATAATTGCGATACAAAAAGCCCCGGCAACTTTTCAGGGAATGCCGGCGGAATCAGTGACGCAAACGCAACCCCCACTGGAATATAACTGATTGATTGATTGATTGATTGATTGATTGTGGGGTTTAACGCGCCGACGCAACGCAGGCGATGAGGCGCGCCGTAGTGGAGGGCTCCGGATTAATTTTGACCACCTGGGGATCTTTACGTGCGCCGAAATCTCGTACACACGGGCGTTTTTGCTTTTCGCCTCCATCAGAAAAGCGGCCGCCGCGGCCGGGAATCGAACCCGCGACCTCGTGCTCAGCAGCGCAACGCCTTAGCAACTGAGCCACCGCGGCGGGTCACTGGAATATAACGAGGAAAAAGTCACGATGTGTTTCCTGGGAACAAACGTTGGCGTAACGTTGAAAGCGTCAACTCAGACCAAGGGGTTTTCACATGCGACCGTGGTACCATGGCGGGAACGCGGCCACCTGAAGAACTATGTTTACATGGGTCCGTGCACCTGTGTCCCGGGAGATCGACACAGCTCAATACAACCACCAGACACAACGGCAACGAGTAAAGCTCAGTTTATGCACTCAGTTTATGAGATCAGCGGCCAGGCGCCCGGGCTGCGCGTGAGAACCCGCCACTCTGTCTGGGGGCCCAGCACGGTGGACTCTACACTGCAGTCGCCGTCAATTCGTCACGACGCGCACGGGAGACGGATTGTCTGGCCCACCCCATACCACAGGGATTACCCCCATTGAGAAAGCAGACGGCACCGCCGGTTTCCGGGACCGTCGAGGTGGCGTGCGGAGGTGGTGGGATTACCGGCGTCGAAGCGCGCGCCGCCCGAGACACCATTGTTAACGCACCCCGGCCAGCACAGTGCACCGTCGCCGTCTTTCGCGCTCACCCCGCGGGGTCGCGCGCACCTGCTAGTCTGCGAGCGTGCCGTTGACCCAAAAATGGCAGCGCCTCATTGAATATTTCGTAGCGTGCTGAGTTACAACTGTCTACGTGAATTTGGGCACTCCCTCACGTGTGTACGAACGCTACAGGGGCGTTCCCGAGAGAGTGTGATCCCGAGGTGTTATAAGGCCAAACTTGGCCGTTAGAAATAGTTTTTGTCCTAACGCCGAGCTGGGCAGCTCCCGGCGGGACAAGAAGTCTCAGACCGTTGAAGCTATGTTTGGATGTATGAGCCCCCTAGGATAAAGGTTAGGATCGCGTCAGAAGTTTAGGGTGCAGCGCCGTACAGGGCAACTACACGGATCCTGCGGCGAGACAGGGTTTCGGCCGTCGTTTCTCGAGTGGTTTGTGTGCGCTCCGAGGATAGGAGAGTTAGACGAAGTTGAGAAGCTCAAGTGATTTGTGCGCACTTGGAGCTAGCATCTAGCTGAAGTTCTACGTTTTTCTTTTCATTACTCATGTACCCAGTTTTCCTACTGTAAATAGCTGTATATAACCTCGTCGTTTCACTTATTCTACCCCCACGCCTCGAGTTCGTCAATTCGACCGCCGTCTCCAAGAACTTCAACACCATCGCCCTGCCAGCCTCCTGCCAAATCAACCGGAGCCCGGGCGATCAGGTTCCTGATCGACACCAGACTTCGGGGAAACCAACTAAAGGACAGTCTCTACTGGCGCAGCCGACCGGATTAGGCAGAAGAGAGCACCAGGCCACAGCCAAGTGCTGCAAGCGGACGCAAGCCCGCCTTAATTGGCACCAGCCGGGCTCCACGCGGAGTGGAGTGTCAGAGCCAAGCCAGCGCACGGGCCCAACTATGCGGCAGCCGACCAATGAAGGTGCGGGTGAGTGGGATTTCTTCCGCTTCGTTGTGGCGGTGTAGGCTGAGCCTGGGGTTGCATGGTAGTCACGCGAAGGATGCAGATGCACATGGCGGAAGGAGGCGGAAATGGTCCGACACATGAAGCGCCACCTCAAGGAGGAACGGCGGCAGGAGTGGTGGTCCAAGCGGAGTCTGAGGCCAAATTTCTTAGACGAATGGAGTTGGAGTTTCAAGAGCGAAAGGAGAAGAGAGCGCGCGAAGCGGAGGAGCGAGAGAGAAAAGAACCCTACTAAAAAAAATGAAACGATATATGAACGATAACTCGTATACGAGATTATGGGACCGTAAGGTGAATGATATCATAGGCTTCAACGATATCATTGAGATATCGTAGTAGCTCATCGTAGCAGCTCATCGTATACGTTGGATCATACAAGTCGGATCGTTGCAAGCGATGTCGTTCGAGTTTATCGTAGAGATTTTGTCGGGGTGAGTGACAATATGTATTCGATGTGTGCGTGTAATACAAGCGTTAAATGCGCAGGTTTTGATATTGTGCTGTGAATGTGCTTAGATCCTTGCACAGTAGAATACGCAAAAGAATACTTGGAAGCTGCTGCCTTTTCCCTTTTATTTCATGTCCCGCAGCATGTTGGCCACATATCCTTTAAATTCTTTCAGCCGCTTCTCCGTGGTAGCTTCACTGTTCCGGTGTTTCATGAAGCAACCATGGGCACCTGCACAAAATGGAAAAAGAGAGGGAGCAGAGAACATTTGTTTAGAGGGTGCACGTGGACCTTTTGGGTGTGTCTGACCCATTAATCAAGCGATATTACATACATGCTCAGTTAGTTGTACCACCTGTGAAGACTTTCCATGGTCAAATGAGGCTACTCTTCACGACTACAGAAGCTGTGCTTGCTCACAATGCTATGACTATGACCACCAAACATCGTTGGCCCACACTTAAAGGCAACATTCGTCACATGTGGAGATGTTTCCCTTATTATTGTGCTAGCGCAGTGAAGAAAGGTGTGGCGAGGGGCACCTAAGAAAAGCCATGTTTCCCTTAAGCTTCATGAGCTTGAGCTCACAGCATGGCTACAGGCTGATGCTAAGGTCCGAGGCGCAAGCCTATACCAGCACATCTTATATTCAGCACGGACCACCACTTGGACATGGCACTTGCCTCACGAGTTTATGTGGATGCTATGTTGTGAGAACAGTGCATTCGCAATATTGTTTATTTTGCCCCTATCCCTGATCTTTAATAATGTGCGAGAATTCGCAACTACAATATAACAATTGAATCAAATAATGCAATATTTCATTTCAACTCAAACCGAATATGACCTGGTGAAATGTAACAGCGCAATAAACGGCGAGGGACACAGAAGAAAATTCACAAGACGGGCGCTTCTGTGTCCCTCGTTGTTTATTGCGCTGTTACATTTCATCATGAATTTGTACCAACTCACCCAAATTTCCATTTTGTTCGAATAAAACCATTTGAAAATTACGAGCGAGGTCTCTCCACCCTGGGCTTTCCTGCACTGTTTGAGTGACAAACAGTGAAACGCTGATGGAGCATTTGATAACCACCTCACATCTCCTCAGTATTATTGGGCCAGCTCTGTCCCTCTGGCCATAACGCAATTCAAGAAACCAGCAACAGCGAAATAATGGGGGGCAAAACCAACATGAATCAGAGGCAAGGGCCCGATATATGAGCCTAATGTATGCAGCGACTTCTCGCTGGAATAAGTTGGACGAGTATTTGATGACACTAGATGGTGGTTGAAACAAACCATTGCAGTCTCGAAGACATCAAATAACTTTGCATTTAAAATAAGCAGATATTACGGGGAATTCGTCACAGCTCTCAAAAATAAACGAATTGCATCGCTAATGACCCTCCTTTTTATGAAAATCTGGATCGTGTTAAAGCTTACAATCGATAGCTAAATGTATTGTTCCTCTAGGACACCTGCTTCAAGTGTTCGTGGCAAGAGCCGAAGGACTGTATGGAGAATGTTTTATGACCTGTAACGTAAACTGTGTGGAAACTGTGTGGAAAACTGTGTGGAAAATTTAGGACCGTTATCGGCTTTCTTTGTCTTTCCCTTTGAGACGGGAAGTAGAAGAATTATAAAAATTGTGAAGGCAACAAAAGGAGCTCCTTATCAAATTGTGGAAAGAGTTGTTCATCAGGAGCTAGAGGTTATGCTTCATTCATTACCTCTAGCCTCAAATGTGCAGCTCTTCTGTGAGCAACAATTACGCAATGCTCTTACCACGAAGAAACACACGACGCAAATGGGGAAGTGCAAACAAACAACTATTTATTCTTTGGAACGCCTCCAACAGCATTACAGAAAAGAGAAGAAACAAACACTAAAAAAGAGGGCGAAGGGGGGGGGGGGACGGAGGGAGAGATTTAAGGCGAGTAATGGGACGACAAAATACAGAAATTTTGACTCTGAACTATTCAAGTTGAATGCGCAGAAGCCTAATCATCATAATCTTCTGCGCACACCCGGATTGACCGGGGCCAAGGGGCATCTTTTAAAAGGACAGTTTTGCAACAACCTTAAGACTATGACGCGTGCTCACGTATTCTCCGAATGTGCCTGATCCCATAAAACAGGACTTCACAATTTTCCTTTTCTGCAGCTTCGGTGATCTGAACAAAACCTCGGTCTCCCCAAATAAACCCTTCTATCCACACACTTTGCAGTGTGCGGCCAAGTTTCCAGGCCCCCTCTTCCGCTCACCTCTGTAGCGGGTGCTCCCTGAGCCTGGTGTTTACGCACCTGCCTGGGTGTCCGATCCAGCTTCTTTTGCAGTTCAAGGGGATGCGGTAGACAGCGCCGACCGAGCATTCAACAAATTTTGTTTTCTGATTTGTGTCAAACTGATATTTTCACGCCGTGTTTCCATCCTGATTAACCCTCTTACAAAGCCATTTAATTTGATGGGGGCTGAGAAAACGACTCCAGCTTCTCGCTTCGCTTTTAGCTTGTTTATCTTGTGTATGTACAGACTAACTTTCTTTCTCTGCTGTTCTTTGGGCCCTTGCTTGGCTTTACCCCCTTTAGCACTTCTAGGCAGTGGACACGAACTTGCGTGGGAAATCCACTAGACCTTAAGCGTGCCCACTGTTACAGTTACAGGACTTTTTTTAGGGCTTGAAGGAAAGAGCCTGCAGCAATGCTTCTCTGTACTAGCTGCGGATGTCCAGAGTTAAAGGGAAGCGTAGGTACCTGCGCTCCCCCCCCCCCTCCTTGCTTCGATAAGACCCGCACGTGTTGGATGCTCCAAAATGGATTTGAATGTCTAAATACCGCAGCCTATCGCTGTCAGGTGTCTCATGTTTGAACTGTAACCCCTCAAATGCAGTGTGAAAGTGCTCAAGTATGGCAAAAAGGTAGTAAAGAGAAGCATTGTTGCAGGCTGTTTCCTCCAAGCCCTAAAAAAAGTCCTGTAACTGTAACAGTCGGCACGCTTAAGGTCTTGTGGGTTTCCGACGCAAGTTCTTGTGTCCACTGCCTAGAAGCGCTAAAGAGGTAAAGCCGAGGGCCCAAAGAACAGCAGAGAAAGAAAGTAAGCCTGTACATACACAAGATAAAGAAGTTAAAGCGAAGCGAGAAGCTGGAGTCGTTTTCTCAGCCCCCATCAAATTAAAGGGCTTTGTAAGAGGGCTAATCAGGATGGAAACACGGCGGGAAAATATCAGTTTGACACAAAGCAGAAAACAAAAGTTGTTGAATGCTCGGTCGGCGCTGTCTACCGCGTTCCCTTGAACTGCAAAAGAAGGTGGATCGGACACCCAGGCAGGTGCGTAAACACCAAGCTCAGGGATCACCCGCTACACAGGTGAGCCGACGAGCGGGCCTGGAAACTTGGCCGCACACTGCAAAGTGTGTGGATAGAAGGGTTTATTTGGGCAGACCGAGGTTTTGTTCAGATCACCCGAGCTGCAGAAAAGGAAAATTGTGAAGTCCTGTTTTATGGGATCAGGCACATTCGGAGAATACGTGAGCAGGCGTCATAGTCTTAAAGGGACACTGAAGTGAATTTGTTAAGCTCCCGTTTTTGCTTGCACTGCGTAGACTGGCTCAAATTAGCACACTTTTCATCGTTTATCTGGTTGACA
Source organism: Haemaphysalis longicornis (assembly GCF_048455015.1). Taxonomy (NCBI): domain Eukaryota; kingdom Metazoa; phylum Arthropoda; class Arachnida; order Ixodida; family Ixodidae; genus Haemaphysalis; species Haemaphysalis longicornis. Next base: position 190,534,737 of record NW_027526422.1, read on the forward strand.
AATCGGTAATTATTTTACAAAGCGCGAAAGAAGAAAAACTACCATGCGCGGTTTGCGGCGGCCGCACCAACTAAGGCTGTGACGTTGGGAGGAGGGGCGCCGTGATTGGACGATGCCCAAGGTTAGCAATCACACAAGTTTCGGTTTCGGTTTCGGTTCTGTAAAACATAACCAATGGCTTTGTTGGATGGGCATTCTCAATATCTCAGTAATCATCGTACCGCGCTTCTGCCATGTTGTCGGCTGTAAAATGCACAAGATAAGCCTCCCAGGACGGCTTGTAGTCGTAGCATTCACTAGCCGAGACCTACGCAGTGCATGAACGCCCTCCGCGTACCCGCAGACGTTCAAATGTCATGCGCTTTTCCCCCATATTTGGAGCTTGCCTCCCTAATGCCTGTATCGTAAAAAGCTTGTTCGCACCAGGCCAGGGTCTGTTCATTCTGGCCTGTGCCCACTGCCTGCAAGCAGTCGGTGCTTATCGCAACAGCACGCCAACGAGAACTCGCTAGCGCGCCAGTGCCAGCCTGCGCGCGTTTTGTGAACTAGTTCGTGTAGCCATGAACGTTGCGGCCCAAAAAAAGGTGAACTCAATATAGAAAACATCGGCGGAAAACAAAAAAGTTAACTTACGAAAAAAAAAGAAAGTACCCGCGGGGATTCGAACTCGTGACTCGGAAAACATTTGCGGTGAAATCCTAGCGCCCCCGACCGCTAGGCCACGGAGCGGGACGCGAATGCCATGCTAATATAGGGTATATATTGTACAACCGGTTTACACTTTCATTTAGTTTTGGCATTTCAAGCCGCTTAGGTGACTATTTGTTGTACTGCGATCGTGCAGTAAGCGTCGCCCGAGTTTCCACAGTAGCTCACGTCTAGCAATTGCATTTCGTAGACGGAAAAGCGTTCGCAGATGCGTAGTCGTGCTGCTGATCGCTGTGCTTGTTCGCCCAGCGCAAAAAAGTGCTTCCCGCGCCCTAGTTTTACGCTGTACGGTAAAAATATCAGTTGATTTTATTTGCTTAGTACCTATATTGACTTCGCTTACTCTTCTCCCGCCTTCAAGAGGCCTTATATTTTCCTACTGGCGTACCAGTCAGCGAAGCGTCGCATGTGCAGCGCTTGTGTGAAGCGACCTTGACTTGGAGCTAGATACAGTGTACAAACAAACCAAGTAAAGAAAGGCACATTCTTCCATTCACAAACGTGTCCTGGCTTCGTTTCAACTAAGCGAACGAATTGCGACCAAGCAATTTTTTTTTAACCTCCTTGATTGCGACGACCCGCCGGCGGCCGGCGGACGAAACGCTGGGCCGACTGACTCTGTCGGCCGGGGAGCCGTGCAGTAGCGCAGCCGTGGCGCAGCCAATTGCCAGCTCATCCCCTCCTGACGTCACACGAAAACGCCACAGAAAATGGGCGAGCGTAAAGAGAGGAGGACAGCGTTTTCGAATTAGTTTTTCTACTAAATAAAATCGCGTAAACGCGCCTAGAGTGGTCGAAACATGGCCTGGGGACTCCGGACTGCAATTTGCGCTAGTAATCCCGCAATGTTTACATATCACTTCAGTGTCCCTTTAAGGTTGTCGCAAAACTGTCCTTTTAAAAGATGCACCTTGGCCCCTGTAAATCCGAGTGTGCGCAGAAGATTCTGATGATTAGGCTTCTGCGCATTCAACTTGAATAGTTCAGAGTCAAAACTTCTGTATTTCGTCGTCCCATTACTCGCCCTAAATCTCCCCCTTCCGCCCCCCCCCTTCGCCCTTTTTTTTAGTGTTTGTTTCTTCTCTTTTCTGTAAAGCTGTTGGAGGCGTTCCAAAGAACAAATAGTTGCTTGTTTGCACTTACCCATTTGCGTTGTGTGTTTCTTTGTCTCCATCCTTGTACCGTAAGCCAAAGCAGCGCATTAATCTAACCCAAGCGTGATATGAACAACTAGCCCAGAGAAGTGCTTTAATCAGTTTGAAAGCATTTATGGTGGTTGTCGAAAGAGATTGTGTGATGAACTGCAACATCGTCTGCGACGAGATGTGCACGGGAAGATATGCAACATGGTAGATGATAAAAATAGATTTAAAACGTAGAGGACCAAGCACACTGCCTTGGACGACACCAAATTAATGGGGGCAAAATAAGTAGAGGTATCAGCAGACGTTAACTTGAAGGGGCAATAAATAGGCTTTTGAAGGTAGTGGTTTCAAATACAAAATTGCTAGACAACATGTTCACGACAACGTATACCAAATATAATACCTCTGCGTAAAGCGAATGCTGCACAAAAGTGCAAGAAAGTTCTTAGCTTCTTTCCTTGTTTACCTGTCAATCCTTGTCGCCATTCTCACACACTCTGACGTAACTTTGCGACTCTGACGCAGCCTTCATGGCAAAGCTGGTGCTGAACACTACAGCGTTGCTTTTGGCGGGTTTCCTAAAATCTGCAGTTAATCAGCTTTCCCAGCTGTGGTGGAAATGTGAGTCCATGGTTCGGCGGTTCCACCGAACGGCACTACAGCACAGCTGTCTTTGGAAAAACAAATGTTGATCGTCGCCATCCGTTACACGAGCTTAGCTGAGTTTGTGGATATAGTGCATTGTTTGCACAGTATGAATAACAACGAAAAACACGGATAGTCTCTGCAGGTGGAATCGCCGCTACAAGCGTGACCGCGGCAAGCATCTGCCTGAACGGTCGACAAGGACCCCGCTGTGCAGTGTATACGCGATATGGCATGAACCGCAGCAGTTAAAACTTGTCACTGCCCGCCAGAGGGGGACTATTGCTGGAAATCAGTTTACAAATGCATGAAAGGGGGAAATAGTGCAGTGAAAGATTGCGCTGGTAATCGTCATCAGCTCAGCTTCGTAAAGTGGTGACTGAATAACTGCGGCGATGCTAAGACTTTTCTGCGGAAGCTAGAGGGACCTGCTCGCTGCAACAGCGCCACCTGCAAGAAATGCTAGTGAACCGCCAATCGTAGGTGGAAATCTTCAATTACAGTCACCAGCGAACATGTTGTGTTTGGGACCCTCTATCTGGCCGTCAAACACTCATTTCCCCCATTCTACAACTGACATACCGACGCAACCACGACAGTGCAAGCGGCCCGCCCGCTTACTGCCTCACTCAGCTCAGCGCCGCCAGCAGTGGACGGAGCATACACGTCGCCAGCTAAAAAAGAAAAGCGTGACAAGCAGAGTCAATGGCTGTGTGTACCTCGAAACTGTAAGGTCTCTAGGTGGACTTGTGCATGTAAGTGACGTCATTGCATTCACACCGATTAAGAGGTGCGAGGACAGGGTGAAAGCTCCAGGCCTTATTGCCAACCCTTTTTAATGAACCATAACTTAGCTAATACTTAACACTTTTAAACCATTTTTTGCGGGATGCTGTTCCTTCAGCGAACAGCACGTAAAATCGCTACCTTTGAAACCCTGTTTAGGGCCCCTTTAATTCAACAAGGAAGAAAATCCGTGATCCAAATAAGGACATTAGGGTGAAGTCTGAGAAGTAGTCTGCGGTGTGTAATGCGATCAAATGCGTTAGAAAAATTGAGATAAACTGCAGGAGTGTGTAAACCTGCGTCAACGGATGAATGTAGATCCTGAAGAATCCCAGAAAGTTGCGTTTTACGAGAGTAATGCTTGTGAGTTACTCTTAACCCCAAGCTGATATTCAAATATGATGACGTAATTTTATAAGTACTTTGTGACTTGAGAGAGAATGAAATGTTCCACAACCTTGCATATGGTGCTTGTTAGGGAAATTGGTCTGTAGTTTAATGGTGAAGCACGGTACCCAGATGGAAAGGTTTGTACTACCTCGGCTATCCACCCATCACTGAAAATAGCGCCTGTCGAGAGACTGAAAACAGCGCCATTAGAATTCTACAGTGTAGATTGTACTTTTCAGTACACTTTAAATAATACCAGTAGGATCCGAAGTAGGTGGAATTTTAAGCTTACCTAAAATAGAAAGTAGTTCCACGTCAGTTTGTATGGTTAGTTCTTCAAGCCTTACAGAAAAATTTTATGATGATGATGGTGTTTAGGTTTTAATGGCGCAAGGCCAACTAAGGGCAAAGAGCGCCAAACAAAAGTCGTGTTGTGAGAGCGACATGAAAGTAAAAGTAAAACATTTCAGTAAAAATAAACAAAGTAAGACACAACATAATTAAGATGACTGGTGTAAAGGGCCAGGTTGTCAAGATGCATCATAAGAAATGAGATGTAAAAATTTTACGTCGGTAAGAAACTCGAAAACACGTTTGAGTGAAAACATGGGCTTGTCTCCTAAGAAGTATGACGGGTGTTGTGGAATATGTCGTGTGTATAGTTGTTGGAAGTGTTTGCATTGTGTTATGTCAAGTGCCTTGCATTGAATGAGTATGTGGATTACGAATAGGCCCTCTCCACACCCGCTGCATATGTATAGAAACATTTTAAAAGGATTGCCTGGCTTGATTCCATGCGAATGAACCCTTTAAAACAAAGTTCGGTGTCTCTTCCTGCGCCTCCACATTCTCTTGAATATCCCCGCTAACCAATAACATGCTTAAAATGCCCAGCACTGCTTCAAGAAAATGTTTCCAATAACCAGATGCTAGAACACTGCTAACAGGTATACATCATGACAATGGAAGTTTGCTCAACGTGCAATAACTAACGTGCAAGTAAATAATCGATGGGTGCGCTGAATGGCAGCAGTGCCTGGGACCGAGGAAATGACGTGCGTTTGAAGGGGTGTGCAGAGTGACTTGTTGCCATGTGACAGACAAAGGAATGGCTTTTCCTGGTGGCGAAGCATTTGGAGCACCAAGGGAAGGCCGGCCGCAGCTTAGGTCCAGCAAGTGGATTGTTGGTTGGCCAGGGGAGGCCCTGGCAAAGCCTTGGGAACTGGACTGACAGGCAGCCGACCCAGGACAGCCAGCAGCAGCACCTGAAGGTACACGATCTGTGAGTGCACAGACAGTAGTTGAAATACAAGAGAAGGCCACGCAAAGATCAAATGCTTACATCAAGTGGATTTGTAATCGCTTAAGGACATTCACCTTCAAGGCAATAATAAGAACATTCCAGCAACATCCAAAGTGAAATTTAGGTCACATTAAGGATTTGTTTATTAGACACGCCAGTAATGCGACTGGGGTATTCATGATATAACCAAAGCTTACCGCTACGCTAATTTGCATTGAACGCATGCTAGCAGCTTATATGGGTCCATAGCTTTCAATAGGGACTTGTGTGTGCTTGTTGAGAATCCTCTATTGTATTGCCTAGCTTGTCTTTGCAAGTTCGATTCTCCAATATAAATCGAGTTGAGAGTGCTGGCCTACAGTTTCCTTGTAAGTCTCTGTATGGTCTTCAATTTCGGGATATTAGGATGTTGACACCTTGCTTAACTTTCATCACTAATTTACAACAATGCAGATGCCTCTGATATCGAGCCCCACAGTTCCCGCGAGCTGCTCCTACGGAATCAAGTGCCCGCTTTTTCGCATGTACACTACTTCCAGGGCATCTCCTGTCCACGTTACTTCATCGTATACCGCAGGCATTCACGAATGTGTACTGATCAAAGCGTTGTGCCGCTCACGCGAAATTTCGACGGGATCTGCAGTCGCGAAGGCAGATTTTGGTAGACACATAACGCAAAAACGCATAGGTGTTAAAGAACCTCGCGTGATGTCAAATAATTAGCAGCCCTCTACTACAGCGCGAGCGTCGTATTTAAGGTCTAGCGTACGCGTAATTTGATGCTGACTGCCGCGGAAACCGTGGAAAGGTAAATCCAGGTCGCCCAGCAAGTACGCAAGTCCCCTAGGATTTAAGAGAAAATGATATGGGGTTTAGTGAACCGCTGACCCATCAACACCAGAACCCATTCCAAACAAGTACAGATTTATAAAACATGCCTACTTACCCTAGCAGGAACGACGTTTCCTACTTAAAATCCTTCTTCACTGTCGTGTTCACTTTGCGAAAACCAATACACTTTGTTCGGAAGCAATGCCATCCACTTATGACGCGCAGTCTTTTGAGGCGGGCGGCGATGATCGTTCTTCCAGTGCCCATGTTTTCAACACATGCGTAGGTTGGAAGGACTCACATCGCGCAATAAAACTTCTATAAGTATGATTTCAGCTGGAAATCTGCAGATAAAACCGATGCAAACAGCACAGCACAAACGCGGGATCCTCACAAACCAAGGAGAGGCCCCTATCATCCCAATGCATTGCAAAAAGTGTGGAGCAAGTGGCGTCATTTTTCTTGACCCCATGGACAATGTTGCTTACTTGTTTACAACTGCGGTGGCCAAATGTGGGCGAATAGAACGGACAAACTTTTAAGGCGCTTGGCATGTGGCTGCCTTGCTACGCTTGCAAACCAGCGCAGTCGCTACGACAAACGTTTTTAGGTTAGGCCAGTTTGAAAACTGCCATCGGAGGCGGCATTAACTACTCCGGCCGCAGCGGCGCTTACGTCGCGTCGAGATCGGCGGAGCGAGCCGCTGCCGCCGCCGGCGACCTGCCGGGAAAATCCCCTTCGCTCAGCATTGGCGAGAGCCACAGTTGGTTCTTTGCTCACTTTGTGTTTCTTCGTTGTGAAGTGAACTGAAATTTATCGCTGATCAGACGTAGCGCGCAAAGACCGCAGTGCTGTACGACCCCAAACAATGCTCCCGTCGTCTGCGTTGGCCATCCCGCGAGCATGTTGCTATGACGACGACAAACGCTACTTTGCCAGGCTTAAGAGCTGAAAAATCGTTCTTCTATCTCAAAAACGAAAACCGTTTTTTTATTGAAACTTTGGGTGAGGGTTAAAATGAGCAAATTGAAGGCAAAACCAACCGCTTAGAACATCACATCGAGCCGAGGAATTAGCGACGAAGCTGTTTTCGCTTCGAAGCGGGAGGAAAGGGCGACGCCATGTTAGTCAAATCAAACCGGAGACAGCAAATGATGATGGGATCGAGTGCTGGGCTCCGTGGGCTCAAGTCATGGCGGGACTCGGCTTCACAAATGTGACGTCAGGGCCTCTCCTAACCTTTTCTTTCCTCCATGTCACAAACGCACACACAATGTGAGACATAGTTGCCAGGTTGCAATAGCAGCACCTCTATGTTTGATGAAAGTCGTGTTAGTACGGGAATATTGGCAATAATCTTTTCGTTTCTGAAAGCTATAACAAGTTTATATCTTCAAATTGAGGATTTCATACGCAGAAGTACATAGTAATGAAAAACTCTGACACATTTACATTGATGTTAAAGTAGTTTCGTTAGTTTTGACGGCCTTTATTCCGGTCAATTCTCGGCGGTTTCTTTTCGTTTTTTAGAGAAAGAGACGGAACAAATCGCCAACGTTGACGTGATTGGAAGCAGGAAACAAGCGCTTACCCTTGTAAAAAAAAAGCTATTAAATTCCTCACGGACAAAAAAAAATCTTTGCCGAGATTCGAACCAGCGACTACCAAAACGCTAGACGAGCATTCCTCCACTGCACTATCCTAGCTAGAGGTTTGCGCGGGCTAAGAATGTAGTATAATTACCAAGAGGTTTCCGTGGGCTAAGAATGTAGTATAATTACCGAAGTGTCAATGGATATTGTTGTTTGTGTCTTGTTTTGACCGTAGTTTAGACATTTCGGCATTTATAGCGCTTGCTTCTCTCGCACCGATCTTGCTGACAAGCCAACTACGCTAATGTTACAAGCGATTTAGCCAAAGCTCCCTTATTTGACCCAACAAAGCTATCTCAGATCATCCCCGATCTCTTCCATACAAGCGACGGTAGCCACGAATGAAGTGCAATACGCCGCTAGTTTAGTAACGCTTGTTTGTCACGCACCGATCTTGCAGACAAGCCACATCACGCTAATACGACAATTAATGACAGCAAACCTGTTGTGTAAAACGACTGCAGACAGCAGCGAAAACCTCTGAAGTAGTTAGAGTACGTGGGCATAGCTCAAGGCGCAACATGAGAAAGCAACCGAAGCGACGAACGACGCGAAAACCGTGATGGGTACAGCAAACAGGTACAGTGTGCGGTAGCAACGAGCGAAAAGAATATTACAGGCCGCTCCCAGAGGCCCGTGTGAAAATAGAAGACAGAATCCCTGCCTACACGCCCTGAAATACATCTGCACAGCCGATTGAGTTTTTCGCTAAAGAAAAGGAAGCAAGGCTGCAGCAATACACTGTGCTTGCCTTGGTGTGAGCCAAAGCATGTCTTGACATCGCTGTTTGGTAGGGCTTCTGACTGTTACTTAAAAAAGGAAAAATACAGTGTGGACAGGCAGCAAGGGCACAAATGTGTACGTCTAGCGTCTGTCATACACTGTTTTGCAGGATACGGCGCAACGTGCAGTTATACAGAAACAAATACTTCGCAGTGAACAGTTCGGCTGTACATGGTACGTTTCACTGAAAAAAACTAATGCTGAAGCCCCAGCTTGTTATGTGCTTTTATGGATTAAGCATGTCCCATCAGCAGCTGTTTTCATATACTCTAATTCCTATTGGAGCATTGTAAAGTTTAAACAGGGATTTCTTCAATGCCCCCTCCCCACTCAAAATCCCCCCAACACCTCATGAGGAGAATTTGGACAACCCCCCAAAAGCGAAATTCTGGATGAACCCTTGTTTGTACTCAATTTGTGCATCTTCCAGTAAGATCCATAAAAACATTCCCTGAAGGAACAAGGGGTGTCAATTTCACTAAAAATGATGAATGGTGCTTTTTAGTTTTGGTCGGCTGTCAACATATAACGTGCTCAATAAGCATGCACTGGGGTTGCCCCCAAAACCGTTGCAACGCACAGTGCCAGGTGACAATGTTCACCCGGCATGGAGCGTTGATCGAGGACAAACTGAGCAATTCTACCCAAGCACCATCTCTTAAGCTAAGAAAACAACGCATAAAAATGTTCACAAGTGGCAATACAGCAGCATAACGTGACACAGCGCTAATAGAAAGTCATATTTATTGAAGGGCAATGATTATGTGTACATTAAACCCATATCTGTCACACATGCGCAGCAGTGCACTTTCACCGCTTCAACTAAACAGCTACATACAAGCCGATTCTCATCTTCGTTAGAGCCATAATACCAGTGCCTGTTTCTGTCCACCCTTCCGCTTGATGGTCTAGGCACCCCAGTGACTGTTCATGAAAATTTAATCGAACGAAGCGGATGCAAATCTCCAACTGGCTGGCAATTATTGCAGCCTTCTTTGCAGTACACGAAGTTCATGTCTTCATTTACAATCTCTCGCCGTTGTTGCCTCTGTGCGGAGCCCGTCGCATCATTGCCCAATGTTTTCGCAAGCAAGTCATCCTTGTCAGCAACAACATACAGCTCTGTCCACCATCACACAAGTGCACCGATGCCCCATCACCACCGTCGCTGCAGCAGACGGTGGAGGAAGCCGCTTCTCCAGCGTTGTTCGCAATGTATCTTGTGCTTGCACCCCGCAGCCCCGTCGACTCCCTCAGTGTGTGGCGGGGCAGCCAAAAACTGCCCCGCGATGGTGTGGCCCGGTTTATGGAGGACAGATGGTGCACACCAGCGCAGTTGATCAAAGATGAAGAGGCGCACCGGTGCACCCCGGTGTGCACTGGTGCAGTTTATCGAAGATGCTATTAGTAGGAATCACTGTGTTTTTACGTGTCATATTTAAATGTCACGTAATAATGCTGCCAGTTCACTTCGCAACAGGGTTGAAGAGCTGTGTGTTTAGATCGCCCAGTCCAATTTAGGGTTTATTGAATGGTTAGCTGAACACAGTCGACCAAATAGTCCGAGTACCTGTTCAACCCTTGGGCAGACATAAATATGCCTGCTGGTGTGTATGTAGGGGGGATATAGGTAGCAGATTGAAAAAGCAGAGGGAGAGGGCATGAATTAAAACCTAACACACACAATATTGACTAAGAAACAAAAAGATGTCAAAAGCACCGAAATTTTGAAGCAAGGCTAACACGGTGGGCAGCAAGCAAAGCAACACTCACAAAATCGTATTGATCCATGATCATATTGATCCAACACTTAATCGTATTGAACCATGACCCATGATGTATCTTTTTGTATCTTTTGCATCTGATGTATCTTTTTTTGTTCTTGCTGATTTACAGCTGTGTGCAGTATTATATTCTTGCCCCTCCTGCTGAGGCCCTTAAATGGGCCTGCAGTATTCTGTGAATAAGAAATAAAAAAATAAATAAAAGACATTGTACACAGAAATTACTTTCAAGAGATACGACAGAAAAAAAGAGGTGTGCGGACTCTACGGCGCCATTCACCAGAAATCTGTATGCAGTTGTCAACGGGTGCAGCAATACCGCAAAAGAGAACGTGCCTAAGAAACACATCCACCTCCACCTCTCTGTCTAGCCACGCACACCACCGGGTTGGCAAACGCTCTGTGCGAAAAAAACTATGAAAATGACTATCACTAAGAGATGCAACAGGAAAAAATAGAGTGGGTGGGGGGGGGGAGGTTGTACCGTGCCATTTACAAGCAGGCTGTACCAGTTGCTGACAAGCACAGATGAACACATGGCCAAGAACAAAAAACAAGAGGGCAATAGGAACTTAAGCACTGCAATTTACTACAAAGCCCTCATTGCGAAGAGCCAACAAGGTTATCCATGAAGATGAAAAAGTGCGGTCGCTCAGTATCTTTAATTTTTGTTAATATAGCAAAAAAATGCTGTATTCAATGCCCCTACTTTGCACATAGTCAATTCTCATTGTTGAAACTTGACAGGACATTGGAAGTTTGTTGAATGGGCAGAAATCATCATAAATATCACTTTGGCAAAGACAAAAGTGCACGTTATGTTTGGACATGGATTTTAATGACATTTTTTAGCATTTTGAAGGCTAAACTACACAAAACAAACTGAAAACAGAGGTGAAAAGTCCACAACTAGTTAATTCATCTTCTACTGCTGACCAGAACTTTCATGGCCTATATAACAAGATTGGTCACTTTCAACAAATTGGGTCACGTGAAAAATGACAGTTTTGAAAATGACCACATTTAATACGGTCTTTGAATACTGAGTAGGGCTAACAACAATGCTCTACACTAACGTTTTGCTTTATTTCGAACGTTGGTTTAGTAGGAAAACATTCTTTTTTGAGGTCTTGACATTATTAAATTAAATTTTCAACTGTTTAGTGATATTTGGACACATATTTTTAGCAGGTGGTAATGAAGAAGCACATATTTTCTGGTGTGGACAAGTGCAATTTATGAATTAACTGAATGACCGAGTTTGAATTATGCACTCGTAGAAACATTACAGAACAACATGTTAAATAATTTGAATTTTGTGTAAGTAAACTTGAGAGTGCGAAGTGTCAGCATTTGTACTGTACTTTATTTTGTACTGTACCTTGTACTCCTTTCCAGTGCTGACAAGGCAGAATATATGTTGTCTGCAATATGTTAGAGAAACCTCAGGGCACAATGGGATAATTTGTGCGATATGTCACACGTCGTAAGACTACCTTGAAGACATACTGCAGAAATTCTACGACTCATCGTTGAAATCTCCATATCATGAAGATGTTGTCGATCTTTTCTTGACATGTCGCTCCGCTGTATGCGATAACAGACCTTTATGATATCGTAGCACATCGACATGTTGTAGAAGGCCTTCCAATGTCAAAGACATGTCGTTGAAGTCTTTGCGACATCGAACCTTTACGATGTCTGAGGACAAAGATAAGTCATTGAAATCCTTACGATGTCAATGACATGTCATAAAGCTTCTTCGACATCGTATTGAAATCTCTGCGATATCGAAGACATGTCGTAGAAATGTTTATGAAATCATTCATGTGGTATGGATATCGTGGCCATATTTTCAGTAGGGAAGCGCGTGAAGCGAACGAAAGAGCGTGAGAGGTGGAGGAGAAGGAGAGAAGAGAGGCACGAGAATCGAAGGAGCACATGCAAAAACTGAAGCTCGAATCTGAAGAGCGGTTGCGAAGGTATGAGTTGAAGCTGGAGTGGAGTAGGCAGACGCCCTTGCGCTCGGGCACCCGCGAACAGAAAGAATGGGGCACAAATCCAGCTAGTTGTATGGCGACAGCGAAGTGTAATGGTTCCGGCGAATGTTTGGAAGTTGAACATTGCGACGACAAAGTAAGCAGCCGTGACTCCCTACACGACGCTAGCCTTTCCTCCGGTGCGGAATGCGTGGAGACGGACATTGGAATGAGGATTGACGTGGAAAGCGCGTCCGATGATACCATAGAGCGGTGTAATGAAGTGATGCTCGAACATGACGAGCAGCCTCGCAGGCGAAGTTTGGGGATGGAGCTGCAGCGCATAAGGCAGAACCCGTCGAGCAGGCCCAGTTATGCACTGACAGGAAAGTTGAATGGGGGCAGCCCGTTTTTCAACTTGATGCCGCGCGAGAACGAGATAAACGGCCGTGGCTGCGCACAGGTTGCGAGCGGTTCAGCCGGGAACAGCTGCATGGAAAGGGAAGCGAGCGTGAGGAGTGTTCCAGAGAGCGTGGAGTCAAAGGGAAGCCCTGTTGTTGCGAGTTATGGCCGCAAGTTACGTCTGTACCGGACACTGCGCTAATGCATGCTGAACTTGCTCGCACGGGCAGTACCCAAATTCTAATCGGTAGACCGGAGGAGAATGGAGTCGCGCAGGAAATTCTTGGGGCCCGCCGCGCTCCCAATTACGCTCGAAAGTTGCACGAGAAAGCGAACTCCGTCTCGGGCGCTCAGGAGCTCGCCAAGAAGAGAAAGGAGATAGAAGATGAGAAAGCATGTGACGAGACGGAGCGAAAAAGAGACGGAGTTGAAAATCGGGCTGAGGAAAAACAGGAGTAAAGGCTGATAAGGAAGCTGAGAAGGTAGACTGGGTTGAACATGTAGAAAATGGAAGAGGAAGTGAGAGAGAACGCGAGAAGACGGAGGATGAGGAATTCAGAACGTTTGAAGAGCGTAGGAACGATATGAAGTTGTCGCGTGGGTTTGGTAGTCTTGATGGTAAAAGTGTAACCGAGGAGGCCGATGGAGAACGCGAAAACGCATGCGTGGAAACTGCGAAACCAAGAATGAGGGCTCCCGAGGAGGTTGCGAAGGAGCGGGAAAACCCATGTAAAGAGGCAGCTACAGTTGAAACAGTGGAACGAGACGCAATCGGCGATCTCGCGAAACCGGTGTCTGAGATAGAGCTTCGTAGCTTTAGTGTTGGTTGCGGCCATTACCGAGATTTAGTCGGGAGCCGCGCTGGATGGGTTGACGCACTAAGTTCTGCGACCTGGCAGTGTGTCACAGGCCCTAGTTCCGAGTTGTGCCAGGATGAGTGCGTGCTTGGACAGCTGAAAAACTGTCTTTGTCAGGCCGCTGCTCAGAATGCACCTAGCGTGCACGAGTGGTTTTTGGTAATGACAGGTGCTTGTGAGGTTGTCGGTGTGGTTCAGTCTGTGAGTAAGGGAAAGAGTGATTCCGAGAAGGTCATCGCGTTCGCGGGCCACCATTAGACTCCAGCATCAACCCTTCGCTCACGCTGCCAGCACGCAGCATTGCCGTACGTTGGGGCATTGGAGATGCATGGCGGCGTGGCCTATGGGACAGAGAGCGCAGTCGCATTTTGTGATACCACTCCATCTTCCCCTAAGTTTTGTTCGCCTCATGGGGCTAAATTGTCGAGACTTGCGTTGACACTGCAGCGCTACACGGTCCGGATCATCTGCAGAGGGGTTGGAAATACTCGAATGCACTACTCTGTTTTCGGAATGTTGCTTCGGGAGGCCATTAATGAATTGCCTCCCAGCCTTAATACCGCCACGACGGACGTGAGCGTTCCCGTTCACCCGTCCTATTTCGCCGGGAGTCTGTGTGTGTGTGTGTGTGTGTGTGTGTGTGTGTGTGTGTGTGTGTGTGTGCGTGCGTGCGTGCGTGCGTGCGTGCGTGCGTGCGTGCGTGCGTGCGTGCGTGCGTGCGTGCGTGCGTGCGTGCGTGCGCGTGCGTGCGTGCGTGCGTGCGTGCGTGTGTGTGTGTGTGTGTGTGTGTGTGTGTGTGTGTGTGTGTGTGTGTGTGTGTGTGTGTGTGCGTGTGTGCGTGTGTGCGTGTGTGCGTGTGTGCGTGTGCGTGTGCGTGCGTGCGTGCGTGCGTGCGTGCGTGCGTGCGTGTGTGCGTGTGTGCGTGCGTGTGTGCGTGTGTGTGTGTGTGTGTGTGTCGTGGTTGTGCGTGACGAGATGCCTTGGGTGCTCGATTCGCACACTGAACAGATCGATCTGCGCAGCGAACCGAACTTTCTGTGCACCGCAAGTGACCGAAAGCACAGCCTAACATTCTTGAAGGAATGTTGTCTTGCTACGCCGTGAAGGAGGACAGTTGCGCGCGTGCGCATAGGGGCAATGGAAACTTTCTTAACGTTTCATTGTTGTTGACTGCAAAATCGCCCGTGTGGTTTGCCAGTCCTTATTCCTTTTGTTCTTGTTGTCTAGTGCCGGAATGTTTGTGCGTGCTTGCAGTTATAGCGCGCATCAGTGTTATAGGTTGAGTTGTCTCGTTGTTCGTGCCGTTTACGCGCCCCGGAGAGACGACCCAATTTTTTTTTGCTCGCACTTAGCGTTTTAGCATTTTTTTGTGTTTCCGCATAGCTAGAGTATTCCGTCCCTTTTGACGGCTAGTGAATAGGTTGTGTTTGCTGTTTAGATGAAAGAGGGTTTGGATCGGCTGCAGAAATGGAAGGGGTCTCATTTGTGGTAATACCTAGCTCCTTCCACGTGTTTTTTTTGTTTGTTTGTTCCGCTGTTATTGCTGAAGTGGAGATGAAACGATTGGCTTTTTTAAATTCTTTTCGGATTGACTGAACCAAGAGGTCTAGTAACCCTCTTAAAAGGGGGAGTTGTAAGGTCCACTTATGAGATCAGCGGCCAGGCGCCCGGGCTGCGCGTGAGAACCCGCCGCTCTGTCAGGGGGCCGAGCACGGTGGACTCTACGCTGCAGTCGTCGCCAATTCGTCACGGCGCGCACGGGAGACGGATTGTCTGGCCCAGCGCATACCACAGAGATAATCCCCCATTGAGAAAGCAGACGGCGCCGCCGGATTCCGGGGACCGTCGAGGTGACGCGCGGAGGTGGAGGGATTTCCGGCGTCGAAGCGCGCGCCGCGCGAGCAACATTGTTAACACGCCCCGGCTGGCACAGTTCTCCGTCGCCGCCTTCCGCCCTCACCCCGCGGGGTTGCGCGCACCTACACGGGCGTTCCCGAGAATGTTACAGGGAATGCTACAGGGGCGTTCCCGAGAGAGCGTGATCCCAAATCCCAAGGTGTTATAAGGCCGAACTTGGCCGTAAGAAATCATTCTTGTCTGAGCGCCAAACTGGGCAGTTCCCGGCGGGACAAGGAATCCCGACCGTTGAAGCTAGGTGGGGATTTGTGAGCCCCCTAGGATAAACGTCAGGATCGCGTCGGAAATTTAGGGTGTAATGTCATACCGGGCAACTAGACGGATCCTGCGGCGAGACAGGGTCTCGGCCGTCGTTTCTCGAGCGGTTTGTGTACGCTCCGGGGATAAGACAGTTAGACGAAGTTGAGAAGCTCAAGTGATTTGTGCGCACTTGGAGCTATCGTCTAGCTGAAGTTGGAAGTTTTTGTTTAATTACTCATGTACCCAGTTTTCCTGCTGTAAATAGCTGTATATAAACTCGTCGTTTAACTCAATCAACCCCCACGGCTCCACTTCGTCAATTCGACCGCCGTCCGCAAGAACTTCAACACCATCGCCCTGCCAGCCTCCTTCCAAATCAACCGGAGCCCGGGAGATTGGGTTCCTGATCGACACCGGACTTCGGGGAAACGAACCACAACCATCTTTACTGGTACATAAAAACATACCCTCAACCAGAAGCTGTATCCTAAATAGTGCAAAACATACCAAATTAGAGGATTGTTAGCCAAACTGTTTACGGGATTCTTCACGACGGTGACGACCGGCTGTTACGACGGGGCGCGCACGAGGCAGTTTTCCGTGTAGTCTACCTGAGCCAAAATTACCCCAGACATAAGACTCTACCTTGTTTTTTTATTCAGCGTGTTTTTTAATCGCAGCTATGCACCTAAAGGGAAGCGCTGGCGCTAGCCCTTTTGTGAAGTTTTTGTATTTGTTCATTGCCACTGCCTAGTCACCAGTAGTACGTTATCTCCTGCCCAAAGCGCCACCTTCGCGTTTCCTTCTGTCAATTTGCCGTTTTCGGTAATGTCGTTTCCTAGAAAATTGTCCAGACTGATTTGTTCACACATTGACTCGTCGCTAACTTTCACATTGACTCTTCGCGAACTTCGCATTAAATTTGCTTTATGTGGAGGGAACTGTGGCTTTAGCGACAAGCAGAACGCAAATCCCCTACTTTTGATTAACTAGCGCTGGACTCTGCACGTCAGTCTTTCGATTGCTGATTCAATTGTTGTGCTTTATCTATCTTTCCTTATTAATCGAAGCTTAAAAAATGTTACTACAAAATAACTTTCTTGTCCTTCAGCATGAGAAAATATTATATGATTTCAATAATCGCACAACAGGGAATTTGACCCCCACGTTTATATACCCAGCAGCCTGTGTAAATAGCTAGAAGCAAAAACTCTTGCGAGTCTGTACATGCTGGAGTGATCCGTGTACGTTAAACATCCCGAAGTGGTCAAACATTATCCCGCAGTCCTCAACTATAGACACCCTTATAGCCTAGGTAGGGTTCGGCGATTTATGCCCCACAATCAATCAATCATTCAATCAATAAATCAAACAAGGCTTTAGTTAAATATCGCCTCTTTCAGACAAAATAATGATGTTCTTTTGATGCGCGAGCCGAGAGGACGATCTCGACTTGCTCCGATGACCGACGACCGATGCTTGAAGCGGGTAAGGGATGAGGACTGCCTTCCTTGCTGAGTTTATTTACACTAATTACACGACTCCAAGTATATACATCAGGACAGACTTACGGTTACATTGTCACTCTGCCCGCAGCAGCCTGTTCGGCCAAGACATATACTGAACAAGATCCCCTCTCAACCGACCGCCGACAAAAACCAACACTCCGGTTTTGATACCAAAAACCCCGCCTCCACAAAGGCGGCGTTCAAGAAAAAGAGAAAAACCTTTGAAACAATTAATGGAAACCATTGATTGGCCACAGGAACCAGCCAAACACACGTGTCCCCACCTGCGGTCACGTGACCCAGCCCTCTCTCTTATACACTCATAGTGCGCTTCCCACGCACGTTATTACACCTGACAAGCAAATACGGGACGTCTGCGTCCTAAAGCGGACTAACCATTACATTCAGCGGGTGGCATCTGCTCAAAAGCCAAGCCGACGGCTTGGAGCGGTCTTCGCGCGGCTAACCTCTTCCCGCGTCCTCGCTTTTGCGCCTTGTCTGCGCGTGCGCCGGGTCAAAGAGGAAGTCGGTGCTAATCCCCACCCAGACTAAAGGGGCGCCGCCGCCCGCCTGAACAGCCCACGGGAAGAGACGCTGCCAGCCCAGGCGACCGTCATCGAGGCGAACGACCCGTCAACGGAGAGCGCCCGGCGCCGGCTTCGCAAATTCTTAAAAACTTAAACCGCGCGCCTTTCCGACACTATGAGACACAACATCATTCAGCTTCCCGTCAGCTTGTCATGCCGAAAGACCCAGCCACCTCCGACGCGACAGAGATGCTCAGGCTAATTGCCCCCGTCTTTTGACACACAAAAGGAAGAGCACAAAACACGCTCTCCGCGTCTCCGAACTTGGCGTCCGTGCGCCTACATGAAAGGAACACGGGATAGCAGCTACACTATTAGGCAAAAAGGACTAAAATAGGGACTAAAATACAGCCGTTAGTCTTCGCGTGGGGTATCTGTGGCAGAGTACGGGCCGTGTGCATAAATGCGGACTAACTGTTCGTCCCCGCCGATCTATAAGGAGTAACGGGAAGACAAAACGCATGCAGTTAGTCTCTTTGCTGCGTCGTTAATCCCCTAATGGCGTCGTCATTGCCCTTTCGCGCATATGTCTGCGAACAGCTTTATATTTCCAAAACACAAGCCATTGTAGTCACTGGGTGCTTTAGATGGTGCCACGGGAGAAAATATTGATGTTAGTTATAAGAAAATCGCCAACGGTTAGTAGAGCGGCGGGTAATGGCAAGGAGCGGCAAGGCGCGATTGCCATACGCTTCTCGGCGAGGTTACGTTGATACGCTGTGTTGCATACGATTCGTGCGAGGTAATAACGGCCAATGAAAGCTTTCAAGCGCCTTAACAGTAACGCAAAAATTAGTGAAAATAGCAAAAGTGGATTCCTGAGCGTAATGAATGTGTATATGTTTAACAGACGAGAAAAAACGCACGTTGCTGATGACAATTGCAAAACAAAAATTCTCGCTACAGGTAAGCGTCTCGTAGTTATCTTTTACACTCGGTACATAATTGCCTTGGGCACCAAAGCTATGACAATGTTGGAACTGCTGTCAAACCCGCTTGCATTTCCCAGTCGCAATCGTCTAGCGACGCGAATTTGAAGAATTCAGGCTAAGCAACACCGAATTCGCTTTCGCCGATGCATGAAAATATGGTTTTGATTGATTGATTGTAGGGTTTAACGCGCCGACGCAACGCAGTCGATGAGGCGCGCCGTAGTGGAGGGCTCCGGATTAATTTTGACCACCTCTGGATCTTTATCGTGCGCCGAAATCTCGTACACACAGGCGTTTTTGCTTTTCGCCTCCACCAGAAAAGCGGCCGCCATGGCCGGGAATCGAACCCGTGACCTCGTGCTCAGCAGCGCAACGCCTTAGCCACTGAGCCACCGCGGCGGGTTCCAGGGAAGTATGGCATGTTTCCACATTCTGAAACTCACACAGACGACACCTTTCACATACGTTACATAGAGCACGTAACATATGTATCGAACACTAAGAAAGCACTTACCTTGCGCTAATTTGTGCGGAAACAAATGACTCGTCAGATCGCCCAGCTACCTATCTCGACTAGGCGACGACGAGTTGATTGTTATTTACGAGAAAAACTATGGTTGTGAGGCTCTACTTCGAATTGAACTGAGCTTTAGTCCCTAAACCTAGCAAAGCGCTAAGCGCAAGGCGCAAAACGCGGTCAGTTTCGCTTGCACAGATAGAAATTCATGCACCAGTTGCAATGGATCTGTTGCGTTATGGTCAGAAATACACGCTGTGCACTTGAATATTATCTACCGGAGCTACCACCCGACGGCCTGGTCCAGCGGATAGCGCGTCGGGTTCCTTGTATATACTTCTGGCCGTCAGGGGTTCGATCCCTGCCGGTGCCGGAGTTTCTTTTCTTTTTTCTGCACTCTACGCTGTTCGTCCTTCGGGAGTATGAGAACGGGCCATCCGGGTGGGGGACTAACCGTTCGTCTCCTCGCGGTTAGTCCCCAAAGAGACTAATGATTGTGGCAGAGGCCATTAGTCCCGAGACGACGAACTTTTAGTCCTTTTTGCCTAAGAGAGTACCAGCGGAGGCGACGCGGATACATGAGCGACAGGCGGCTTTCATTAATTACATGAGGACCCCGAACTTAACACCTCCGCACTAAGAATGTTGTCCGTACACTAGCTGTACGTACAACCTTAACTCTCACTGCACGTTATGTCTTACTGCAGAGCCAGCACTAAAAAAAACACACTCAAGCCGTTACGCGAGTACAATACAACGTACAATACAATACAACAACCCAAAATTACCCTGGCACACACCAACCTAACCAGCACAACGCGCCGGCCAACTGCACCAGAAACGAATACAACACGGCATGCTTACTGCCCTGGCCTGGCCGTGCCTTCCGTAACCTCAAACAATAAACGAAACCGCTCAACTACCGGGCCCGTGAGAACAAACTCCTGAAACCCTCTACCATTAAAGGCAACCAACCACATGAAGGGTGTAAATGTTCAAAATTGACAACTGAATGAATGACACGATCCACTCATAAACGTTAAGCGCACGCAGGAACATTCTTTCACTCTAAGGAAAGAAAAAAAAAACAGTCGAAAAAAACCAAACCTACCAAATGAGGCTACTCCTGTACAAATAACAAAACGTTTAAAGAAAGTTCTCTTCACGCTCTTGCGGACGCCGGTTCTTTCAGAATGCGACACAGATTGTTCGTCCCGGTTGCGGTTCACTTGCTGTCCACATGCGATGCACTGAAAGTTCATTTTTCAGCACTTCAAACACTAGTTCGCCCACACGCGCCACAAGGGGGCCCTACGTGCACATTCCATGGCCCACCATGACCATATACCAACGGAACAAATAAAGGAAGGCACTAGCCATTGTACCCCAAGGTAAACTCCCTACCGTGCTGTAACCGCGGCTCTACTTCACAAGAAGAGAGCGCTGAAAGCGCCAAACTGCGCTACTCGCAAATTACACGCCTTACGACAGCTGAACGCAACCAAAACATGCACACACAAAAAGTAGACTAACTACAAGGGGAGAACGACAGTACAGGTAAAATAAAAATAATTCTTATCTGAGCGGTCCCTACGCACCCAGAGAAAAAGACGCTAACAATTAAGTGCGCGCCAAAGAACACTGACCCGTTCTGTCTAGCACTGCACCATATTCAGCGCGACCCCCCCCCTTTCCACGGCGGCACACACCGACCGTCGCACGGAAGCTAATTGCGTTTCACGCACCACCAGCTGATTCTAAACAAACCCTGGGGTGGCTCGCACTGTCCCGTGCTCCCGGGGGAAAAGGAACACCCTACTCGGCGGTAGCGCGTACGCCGATGTCGCACCTGCGCCGCCCCACCTGCCACCGCCTTCCGCGTCCTTTGGCCCGTCGGAATTGACCTACGCGCAAAACGCCGCGGGCCGCCTGCACATTCATGCTTTGCGCACGGAAGCTCAACGATTAGGCGCCCCGTTCCGCGGCCCTTGCATGACCCCTGCGCTTCCTTTTCCTCCTCAGAGATGAGCATGCTTTCTGCAGCTTCGCTTGATCTATGCCTTAGCTCATCCACGAAGGGCTCCTCGCGGTCGGCCGCGGAATCTATGTCGGCGCATGGGCCGGTGCTATTCTCGACACTTCCCTGCGCGGCCACGGCAACATTGCCCGCCGCCACAGAAAGAATTGCTGCAGCTAAGACATCTGTCTCGCGAGATTCCATGATCTCATCTGCAGAAGTGGGAACGCTACGGGGTTGGTCAACAACTGGAGTGCCTTCAGTCACCTCTACTGCATTCCCCCTCTCCTTATCCCGTGTCGTTCGAAGCGCCCACGAGGGAACGAACACTGTGAAGACACTGATGCCCTCATCGAGTTAACCGATTCTGTGGAGCTTCGCTTTCTCGTAAGCGCTCTCCGCTCTCCCTTGTGCTAATTGAGCGCTAAGCTCTTCAGCTGTCCATTCAGACCAGCTACCTGCGCCTCTGCTACCCACCAGCCTTGCTTTTTCGAAAGCGTGCTGCGCATTTTTGAGATTTAATTCCGCTCTCAACTTCGCAATCTTGAGCACAATGGCACTAAACTTCCGGTCGGTGCCGCGACATCCCGTTAGCATAGTGGCCATTGTAAACACGGAGAAAACAAATCATTGCCCACCTGTGCCCGCTCCGGGTTCGGCCGGGTCGCAGTGTCGCTGGTGCTGCAGCTCGTGGACCCGATGCGCCGCTCTCGCCGCTTGGATGGGGCCGTGCTCCCTGAGCCAGAGCTCGCGAGGCCTCCCACTGAGGTGTCGCCTCGTTCAACCGCGGCCTCCGCCGCCCTGGGCTGGAGCCCACGAGGCCTCCCGCTGAGGTGCCGCCTCGTCAAACAGCGGCTTCCGCCGCCCTTGGACGAGCCCACGAGGCCTCCCGCTGAGGTGTCGCCCCGTCACCATTGAACCGCGGCTTCCGCCATACCAAGGACTCTGGCCATACTGAGCCAGAGCTCATGAGGCCTCCCGCTGAGGTGCCGCCTCGGCGATGCTTGGAGTTGGGTTCGCTGTTTTTGGAGCCGAACCTTGCGTTGAAGCCCTATCGGAAAACCCAGCGGTGCTGTAGCTCCGCTTCCAGCGTATGCCTGATTATGGGACTACCTAACGCTGAAATACGGCGGACGCGGAAACGCTGGAGCGCGCCGGACCCTGGGCGCTGGAACACGCCGGACGCGGAAACGCGTGGATCTTGCGCGCGCTGGCACGGGACGCAGGAACACGCCGGAGACCACGCCGTCTCCAGCGTATAGCGTGGCCGGTGCTCGCGCTAGGCTTTTTTCAATAATAGCCTTGTAATTACAAATCCGCATGGCTGTTAACAAGAAATACACAATTACTTCCTTCGGGCAAACCTAAATAGCGCTACAAAATTTAGCTGGACTCATTTTGGCACTTTCAGCTAATTTCGCCCTGCTGAATGCATTGTTTCATCATCGCGTTCCGTCAGTAGCGCTCAATCTGTTCATAAAAGCAAACTCATTCTCCCGGATGAAAAAAAAAAATATTAAACGAGCATCGACAGTAACCGTTCGAAAATTTGTTCCTTATATTTTTAGTGCCATTAAAACACAAGTAAACACATATTTCTTGAACCTCTTTTATTTTAACAGCTAAACGAGAGAATTAAAAGAGAAAGTCAATCCTTAGCTGGATTTCTTGCCTTGGTGAACCTTGATCCGTTGACACTGCATTCGTACAGCAAGGCCTGGAAGCGTATCCTGTGACGAAAAGCGCACGTCTCCGTGGTGCAGCACTATCCCGAAGAGTACGCGCGCACAATACCTGCCAAAGTCATGCAGGGGTCTTTGCAATTTCAGTCGATCGTCGGAGCACATCGCACGTATTCCAAATCACGCTGCCTCCGAGAGTCGTCGTATCCACTCGCATCAAAGTGCCAATATTCCCAAGCACCACGGTGTGTCGTCGCTAGAGGAGTCATCACTTCGAGATGCTTGGAATCCGGACCACTGTTCTTGCTTTTACCACAGCTTTCGTAGCTTCACATGTTGCTGCTGACACTCCCCGGAGACATAAGATGCACGTTTTTACAAAAACGTTGCGCGTAACTTCAACTAGGCACAGTACAGATGTGAAATGTGTACGCGCCACTCAGCCACGCAGCCACCTACGAATTTTGACCGAAAGGCGAAAAGCAGGTAGAAACGATGTGCTCCCCGGCCGATCACGAGAGCTTGTTCCGTGCCGCAACCCCTCCGCACCCCTCTCGATTCTCCATATTGTGGGCTCCCCCGCCCCGCGAGTGCTGTCGCGCGACAGGTTTTCCTCAGTGAGGGTGCATCCCCGGACTTTCTTCCGAGCGGCCCTGCTGGAGCGAAGGCGGGCGTTTTCTTTCTTTCTACATTTCTTCTTTTTTAACACATATTATTGTAATGGGTTCACTGGCGCCATTTCTTTTTCTTTTAACACCGGTAGCGGCAACTGGTTAGCTGGTTTTAAAATCTTGTTTTCACTATTTAAGCTTGATTGGACCCATGGTTCGCGTTAAAAAAACATTTAGCTCCCTAAAAAAATAGTACAACAGCACGCAGATGGAGACAATGGGGCTCTAAAAGGCCCAAAAATACATGTCACAATGTGAACAGCAATAATTACACAACGTCCTCAAAAAGCAAGTCTTGCTTGCCCTTTATGCGTCCGTTTGGCAACGGGCTACCCTTATTGCCTGATTATTTCATTAAAGGTTGTTCACGGTACAATATATGCAATTGCAACTCACTCAAACAACCCCAGGAATTTGGGAATGGCTCTATTTATGCATCAGTTTGGTTATCGGGCTACGCTATGATATTCAAACATTACCGTGATCTGCGATAAGTGGCGTTGTTAACTGCAAATTTGTATCGAAGGTTTTTTCAAACACGACAGGAATGCTAATGGCAGCAATACAACAAACGTTCATTATGACAGACGCTTGCAATGCAATTGAACGACATGATTGTCGCTCGTACGGATCATTGTTTCTGCGAAGCGCAGGCTAAAAAAGTGGGATTTTTTGGAACCGCACTCGCCGCAAACGCCATGTTTCGGAGCACCTGCGTCGGTCGCGGCGCTGGATTACAACCAGTCGACCACGTAACCGGCGCGAGGCATGGCTGTGTCCAGCCAAGCAGTGGTGCCGTGAGAACGTACTGACCCGTTCGCCCTATCTGAATCCGAGTCTCCAAAGGCAACGTCCCCGTATTATTCGATGCTTTCCAGCAGCCTCCCCGCGTTGATGTCTTCCAGTGCGGCGTTTTCCAGTGCTTTCCGTTCTTTCCGGCGTATTCCATCGCTCTCCTAACGCTGGAAAATGCGGTCCCCGCGTTACTGTCGTCTGGCTCGGCGTTTTCCAGTGTATTCCGTTCTTTCCGGTGTATTCCATCGCACTCCTAATGCTGGAAAACGCGGGGTTTTCCGACAAGGAGAAGTCTCTCCGGAATACCCCACCAGCTCCAGCCCATGGTCGTGGTCATCCTGCCGACTGCGCCAGTTAAATTTCACCTCACCATCTTCTTGGCGAACTGATGGAGACGAAATAGTGATGTTCTTTTCATGCGCGATCCGAGAGGACGATCTCGACTCGCTCCGATGACCGACGACTGATGCTTGGAGCGGGTGAGGGATGAGGACTGCCTTCCTTGCTGTATATTAGGTTTCTTTACACTATTTACATTACTCCAAGCTTACATCAGGTCGGAGTGACGGTTACATTGTCACTCTGACAGCAGCAGCCTGTTCGGCCGAGATCTATCCTGAACTAGATCCCTTCTCGACCGACCGCCGACAAAACCCAACACTCCGGTTTTGATACCGAAAACCCCGCCTCCAAGAAGGGGGCGTTCAAGAAAGAGAGAAAAACCTTTGAAACAATTGTAGAAAACATTGATTGGCCACAGGAACCAGCCAAACACATGTGTCCCCACCTGCGGTCACGTCACCCACCCCCTCTCTCTTATACACTCATAGTGCGTTTCCCACGCACGCTATTACACCCGACAAGCAAATACCGGACGTCTGCGTCCTCAAGTAGACACACCATTACGTTCAGCGGGTGGCATCTGCTCAAAAGCCAAGCCGACGGCTTGGAGCGGTCTTCACGCGGCTAACCTCTTCCCGCGTCCTCGCCTTTGCGTCTTGTCTGCGCGCGCGCCGGGACAAAGAGGGAGTCGGTGCTAATCCCCACCCAGACTAAAGGGGCGCCGCCACCCGCCTGAACAGCCCACGGGAAGAGACGCTGCCAGCCCAGGCGACCGTCATCGAGGCGAACGACCCGTCAACGGAGAGCGCCCGGCGCCGGCTTTGCAATTTCTCAAAAACTTACACCGCGCGCCTTTCCGTCACTATGCGACACACCATCATTCAGCTTCCCGTCAGCTTGTCATGCCGAATGATCAGCCACCTCCGACGCGACAGAGATACTCAGTCTAATCGCCCCTGTTTTTTGACACACAAAAGGATGGGCACAAAACACGCTCTCCGCGTCTCCGAACTTGGCGTCCGTGCGGCTACATGAAAGGACACGGGATAGCACCTACCAGCGGACACGACGCGGATACATCAGCGACAGGCGGCTGTCTTTAATTACATGAGGAGCCCGAACTTAACAGCTTTCTATATGAATCTCGGCCGCCGTGGCTTTTTTTCAGGTGTAGGTTAAAAGCGAAAATCCGTGATTGTCGAACTTTTGGACCACTTTAGAGATACCAAGATGGTTGGAATTATTCTGGAGCTGTCCGGTAGGGCAGGCTTAGGTGCGGCTACAGACCTATAAAATCCTAAAACTGTTAAGGAACTTTCTCAGTAACTTATGAACATGATGGCATATGTCACAGAATGCTACCAATAAATTTTTAGAAAAAAATGGGTGTATGAGGCTTGTGTATAAAGTCTAATGTTTGACAGAAACCCGTCTGGTTGGGAGACATGTGGAAGTAAAAAGGAGGCACCGACCAAAAGAAACTGCTTAAAACTTAAAAATTTTTAAAACAACAACAAACCAGACGTTTCGCCTTGCCACGGAAGCCTTTGTACGTATCCAACATGGCACGCTGGAGCGTTTGCGCAAATAATGACTACTACTTTTCTCTTTCAGCTAATTTTCTGAGAAGGTGTAGCTTAAAAGTTATTCCATATAACCACACTCCTAAAAAAGCCGCCAGATGTCCGCCACCGCCATCCTGGCAAGGCAATACAAAAAAAAAATTGTCAAGCTCTAAATTCAGCAACCCATTAGAGTATAAAACTGATGTTAATTAATGTGAAACATAACCGAAAAAAAAATTTTTTAGTCCAATAGAATTAAGACGTCTCATCGTTGTGTAAATTTTGTTTCTGCCGCATAATACGAAGCAATAAAAATGAATTGAATAATGAAGGAATGTATTCCCAAATATAGAAGTTACGTGAGGACTCTAGTGTTGAACATATTTCATTTTATTACGCAATTTCAATAAAGTGATCATTTTAATGTCAACATAACGAAAAACCTAATCACAATTTCCACCTAACATTTCCAAACTAGTCAGGCACGCTAGGAGCGGATACAAAACCGTTTTCGTACCTTACCATAAAAGATCCACGGCGTTCTCTGTGACAGAGCAATGCGCGTTTTCTTCCGGAAAACAGAGGTTTGGCAGTCAAAACCCAGCCCCTCAAACGCCTGACCACAATATTGTCGCGGGACCAGTGAACAATGCCCCATGGAGGCATAGCTCGGTGTGGAAGACGACGAGGAAGAGGACGCGTGCAGACTGAGCGGACTCGGCTATGGCCGCTTGTATATACCGTGAACAGAGCGTTCCACCCCATTTTATCGTTCGTCGCATCTGTGTCCTGCCTCCACGTAACATGCCGCCACGGGTCCCATGACACTATACTGAATACACCGGCTATCCGCTTGGGCGTAGAAGTGAGGATTTGTATTAAAAACAGGGTCTCCTAGCCACCTGAGAAGGAGCTGTCGTCAGGAATAAGATCGTAATAACAGTTAAATCTCGTTAATTTGAAGTCGGTTAATTCGAACTTCCTGTTAATTCGAAATCACGCCCTGGTTCGGGCACAGCCCTGTATTTTTCAATGTCCGAAAACTCCCAACAATTCAAACGCGTCGGTTTTCAGAACGGCTAATTCAAACTATGTTCATGGGCCTTCCTCGCTCCTCGTAGAAGAAGTGGGCCGAGAGTGATTACAAGGTGTTGCAAATCCAAACCAAACTTTACTTACGAGATGCAAAACAACGAGTCACTAGAACCACTGCGTGGCGCGCTCACTATGTTCCAGCAACAGCCTATTTCGCTTCTAAAGATGGCGCCGCGCCACCGGCGCCAGTGCTCCGGCGCATGCATTATAATTTACGAAGCATTATTTATGAAGTTACGAGGCCAAATGTGTAGTAGCGCCTAATTCGCTATAACGAGTTGAAAGGTGGCTTCGTTGCCTTCTGCATGCCCAGTGTGGCGTAATTTCTATTCATTTTAGCACCGCCCACTAATTGGAACTCCGCTTAATTCGAACAATTTTATGGTCTCCTTCGACTTAGAATTAACGAGCTTTTACTGTAACAGCCATTTCTTCGACACGCCGATTGCGCGCACATGAAAGAATGCGCGCCAATCCACAGAGTGAGTGTGTTTGGAAACCAAAGCTTCCAACGATACAGACAACGACTGCCCTTGCGGCATCACTTCAGTTCCTACAGGTGGCTTTACAAAGAGTGAAACACGAAACAAGTGAAATGTACTTCACCACAACTTTTATTATATTACAATGACAGTCATGACTGCTTTATGATCAGTATGATACACACGGATATTTCCAGGGCTCCTTGTAGAATGAGAAAGGTTTGGGCGTGTTGGTTTATCGTCACACGGAAAACAAGCGCCAAATAAAAACACAGGACGAGGAGTGACGAGACAAGCGCGAAGTTTCAACAAAAAGTTTATTGCAGAACCAGCGCTTATAAACATGTCTGGCCAGCATGAAGAGAGGGGAAAATAAAGGAAACATCAAAAACGGTGGGCAAAAAAAAAGAGTGACGTGCCGCCTATGAGAAGAAATCCAATTCAAGTTTCGATAAAGCTACAGACGGCCTGCTGACGCATTATTCCCCCGACCTTGCTATCTCTGCCGCTTCCACAATTTCTCTATTGACCTTTGCCACCGACGGCCAGCTGGCTCTCCACTTTAAAAAATATGTGTCGGGAAACCCGTGTCATCCTCTCTTATATTTTCACCGCTCGGGCCTGACAAGAGAAATTGTGGAAGCGGCAGAGATAGCAAGGTCGGGGGATCAATGCGTCAGCAGGCCGTCTGTAGCTTTATCGAAACTTGAATTGAATTTCTTGTCATAGGCGGCACGTCACTGTTTTTCTTGTTTTGCCCACCGTTTTTTATGTTTCCTTTCTTTTCCCCTCTCTTCATGCTGGCGAGACGTGTTTATAAGCGCTGGTCCTGCAATAAACTTTTTTGGAAAGTTAGCGCTTGTCCCGTCCACTCCTCGTCCTGTGTCTTTATTTAGCGCTGGTTTTCCGTCTTCCTGTAGACACATTCTTTGCTACGGGTAAATCTGTGCATGATTCATGGATGGTAGTTGGTTGTGTTCTACTGATGTAGGACATGACTGCAAACTCTTGCATTAAGAATAGGATAAACCATTTGTTTTGTGGTTTTTAGGCATCCACATAAAGTCCCGGACAAAGATAAGTTGTGTGGCGTGATTTATGGCCAGTGAGGGGCAGCGCGCTTGCATGAAGCATCCCATGTCAGATTTGGATGTATTTGGTGAGATGTACACCGTGGAAATTACGATTGCGTCGCTTGTAATAATGGAACACAAATCACCGCAGTCGACTTGCATCATTGGCACAATTCTCAGACGCCGCTGTCATACATTATGCGGTTTGCACTTCACACGAGGGCTTTGAATGAGCACAGGTGGTAGACCGGCCGCTGCGGTCGTTGAGTACACCGTCTATCGCCCCATCTCTTCGTCTGGGCGTAACACCGTCCTTACGGGGCATGGTTTTACCGAGGTTTTTTCTTTGTCATTTTTCCTGGTACCTGGTGTTGCTGTCCGAGATTGGCAATAGATAAAAAAACACGTAGCTTATTCGGTAAGAAGACGGGCTGTCGCTCAGTTTCCCTTTTCGGGTCGGGGTTCGATTCCTGGTGGTGCCAGTAATTTGTTTTATTTGGTTTGGTTAGTAATTTCTTGTGGCGCACGCCACGAAAACGCGTTGGGAGGTACACGGAGAAAGCGTTGCTTTAAAAGTGATCAACAATATTTGGACTAAATGTGCGGAGGGAGGAGGGGGTGGTGGCGGAAGGGGGGCAGAGTTGTACCACCGCTTCAATTGGACGGTTAACGTTTTTGCACATTTTTAGCAAACTTGGTGAGACTCCAAATCACCACAAAAGTATGCGTGAACCCCACCTTGAACTGTCCACGATGATCACTTCGCGTCCTGTTTTCTCCTACTCTAAAATGCGGCAGCGTATAATGTAGTTACCTCGAAATTTCTTTGGAATCTCGGCTACGTCCAACAAAACGTAGCAAGGCGTAACTGGCGAATGTAAGCTACCCATCTACAAAACCTGGTACTGCCTATACTGAAATAAGCAATATCTACCATAATTAGGGCGCTGTAAGGGACCTCTTTTTTTTCCATTTCAGTTTCATTTTATTAGACAAACATAGTAAATAACATAACGTCAGTATACAGGCAGGGGTCCCATAGTGAAGAACACTGCAGTCGGGACCTCTGATGATGAATAACAAGATGAACAATAGGTGCAGTCGCTGAACAAAAATAAATTCATAAGGTATATACGATTGATAAACAAAATACTAAGCCATGAATGTTGAGGCAATGGTAATATGCTAAAAACAAACAGGAGTGAACAAATGCTAAGAGTTGGCGAAAAACATGTAATGGAATCTAACAGCTTAATATTTGTGAGAAAATACACAGGTAAGCACACAATTAGTTATGCACACATACAAAAAATGTACTTATCTATATGTACCCATGTATAGTGTACTATCTATAGACTCGGATAATATGTATTTTAGTCAGGTAATATAAACGTTTTCAATTACATGGCCACATAAACATACACACAAATTTGTAAGGTTGAGGTGCAGCCCCTTTGTAAGGTGCAGCCCCTTTTCCTGTAGGGCTGCACGTACCCTGTTGAAAATTCCATCAACCAACCATCAAGATTCATTGCTGGAAAGGTTGATTGCGTTTGATGGTCGCCTCGGAAAGCTTGATGTACGTAAGAAACTGTAATGGAAGCTGCTAGAAAGGGACGCTGGAAGGTGCTGGCAGGCATGTTGGCATGACTGGCGGCACCTTCCACCGTCTTCCGCCACCTTCCTCCATGCTGGCAGGCTTGCGGCGCAATGGCGGCAGATGTTGGCGTGACGGCAAGATTGACTGCTGCATTGATGATGAAAATGCATTTTCTGAATGAATGACGGCAGAAAGCCAAAATTTATACGAGGGCGAAGCGCTTAATAACAGAAACATAGCGGTGGCATTGACCGTTGCGAGAAAATTACAAAAGCTGGCTTTTTGAAAAGGTGTTGCCGAAAACTTAATAGGCACGCTGCGCAATGACGGCAGATGCTGGCGTGACAGCAAGCTTGACCGCTGTATTGATGATGGAAAAGCATTTTCCGAACGAATGCTGGCAGCAAGCCAAAATTCATTCGATAGCAAAGGATAGATATAATAACAGAAACATAGCGGTGGCATTGGGAATTTCGAGAAAAAAAACAATAACTGCCTTTTTGATAAGGTGCTGCTGAAAACTTGGCATATTAGAGAAAAGCTACTTTGATTAGCGCTTCCTGTTTTTAAGCCAGAACTTGAAGGGCTGGTATTAAACTGTATGCCCTTTATTCGTCGTTTTTGGTGTAAGGGGGGCAGTGCCGACCCTTACGTTGAAAACATGGGCAGCTTTTTTTCGCGGTGCCAGGGTCAAACCGTACGTGTTTATTTTAGCTGTGGTGAGCCCGCGGACAGAACCGTCCGTGGCATGGCTTAAATTTTACGCGGCAGACTACGGGTCTAGCGCTTCGCCGATGCGCCTTGGTTGTAATCAGCTGCCTTGAGACAGATCCAACCCGGTATTATTACACAACATAATTTTCATTACGGGCGCGCATGCCATTTCACTCATAGCTACGTCGGCAATCGTCGGGGAGAACGGGGATGTGCCATATCTCTTTTAGGTTGAGATTGCTGGCTACACGACTTCAAGGTGAGCCTCGTGTTGGAGACTGCTGCGTGCCCAAGAAGCGGTATGACTCCCCGAATGGGTTATATACGAGAAGCAGTAAACATAACTCACAATATTTGTGTATTCATTGGCGATTCAGTTTGAGAAACCAAATAAATCCCGCTTGTAGCGGCGCCGTTTCCGTCTGTGGCGGTGGTGCAGTGGTAACGCGCTCGCTGTTTGTTGCAAAGGTTGGTGGTTCGATCATCCGTCGGTCTGTTTTTTTTTCGCCTACAGCACGATGTGATTTTTGTTTAAACGGAAAATGTGCCTATTCTTGGTAGTTTTTAACCAAAAGTGATTTCCCCCCCAAGTGATGTCGGAGGTTTATTCCACAACTTGCTTATATACTGGATAGCCCAACAAAAAAAAACTTTTTGCTGGATATGGCAACCTGATCTTTCTATTTGCATTGCTTTATGTGTCGTTGTTCAAGCCAGAATTTGTTTCGACGCATTTTGTCCAATTCGCCGGCCTCAGTACTCTACTGCTCCATCCAGCAACATCGCCACGCAACATCGCCTTTCCTTCCTCCTGGCCGCCGATTCGGTGGAGTTGTACACGCTTGTCGAGTGCTTTGTTGTGGTTGTTTTGAAGACATTGGATTATTCTTTTGACGAAGATATGCTGCCTGTGATTCCAGGTAAGTGACTAGTCTACTTTTCGCACTTGTGCATTTAACAGGGCCGGGCTGTCCCGTTTCGTGTTAGAAGTTTGCGTCGCCGCTTAGCCCTAACGTTTTTTCACAGCAACGGATTTTGAGGGTTAGGTAGATCAGCCTTTCGAAGGGGGAGTAGCAACAGTAGGGTGGTTCGATTGACAGTCCCGTACTCACCGCAGATTCCCTGAAAGCAGTCAGTCATTCGATTTTTTCTTGTGTGTCCTTATGGCTTCGGGGAATCCTCGGACTCCCGTGGAATATCCGGGGTGAATTCGAGTCTGTAAATCGAAGAGCCCTAGTGTTTGGGCCGTTTGTAGGCTTTTTGTTGAGCGAAGTAGGATCATACTGCTACGTTGGCTAAACGGTTTGTTGCTCGCAACAACCGATCGATCCAGGTTGAGTTCGCAACAGTTATGTTTTTTTTGTGTGGGTAGTTTTTAAGCAATTGCGATATTGTACTTATTCGCCTCATTTGTCGTACCTTGACTGGAGTGGTACGCTTTAGGTAACTTGTACCCGAAGCGCATAGCAGTCTACACTACACTGCAAGGATTGTCATTTTTCAAAGCGGTCACTCAGTAAAGTTCACTGGTACAAACAAGGCTCTCTGCGTTCAGATTGAGGGTACGATGGCTGAAATTGGCATCACTCGCAAGCTTCGCCTTTGCAGTGAATGTTTGAGTGTTCTAATCGTTCGATAATCGCATATATGTTTGTGCATGTATATCCGTAGCACCAAAAACGTACATTCAACCCCAATTTGTTACCACGTCGAAACTAAATGCGTATCGTGCGTCTGGTGCAGAGGCATAAGAAATGCTGGCCGCGCATGGGGAGCGTTTAGGCACTGCAACATTCACTACCGTCTCCAAATAATTCGCGGCCACGCGGGTTGCTCAGTTAAAGTTTGTATTGTGCTCTCATTCTGTGGATGGGTGCACCCCTCACAAGAGCAAATGCTTAAAAAAAAGTGGGTCTTCTCTGGACTGGTTAAAGGAGCCATGAAGAGAAAACACAAGTTTGGTTCATTCAAAAGATTGTCTCGTTAGAATCATACTGACACCACTTTTAACGTAAACTTCGCTCACATAAGCTACATAATTAGGAAAAACGGGAATGGTCATGCGACCCACCAGCTCATTTCCCGCAACAGAACCTGTGATGTCACATGAGCTAATCTCTGCGATTGGCGGAGGTTGGCAGAAGCAGGCGCAAATTAGGTAGAGCTTACAAACTAGACGAACGAGCGATTTGCGCTTAAATTTAAGGCACATTCTTTACAAAGCAATAAGAATGATGGGACAAACAGTGCGTGGAAGTTACGAAAGCACATGTAAACATACAAGTACTGATGCGTTCTGCTGTTCGTACTGATTGACGCAAGCAACGGTGTCTTACGTGACCCCATTTGTCGAGCGAGCACTGTTTCACGGAACGAATATTTTCTCCCAGAACAAAAACAAACCAGGTTTAAATGCGGGCAAAAACAAACCAAACGCTTGCCACGGTATGGGGGTGCCATCTAGGTTACGGAACGTAAAGAAACGCGGGAACAAACCAACACCGCTGTACCGGGTGGAGACAACCTTTGAACGGTCCCGTGCCGCCGCAATAGGGACAACGGGCTCAACGCGTTATTCTTTTCGTTTCCCACGAGACCTAGCAACGCGAAACCGACAATATGATTCAAACTTCTTCAGTAAACCGCGTTGCGGCGATAATTTTAGCGCGGTTTTTACACAATGACTTGCTTGGGCGGCGAGCGAGCAACCGAAAATGGCGGCGCCAGCGTATACGTGTCTCTACCCTGTACGGCGGATGCGTGAATGAAGGTACTCCAGGCTGCAGACCGGTCGGTTCCTGTGATGTCATTTGGACCACGAAAACGCACGATTGAGCGGGAGAATCAAAATTTTAACCTAAATTGTTTAATTTCTCAGTGAATAAAGCACCGTTTGTATCCGGACAAGCGCTGGGGGCACTATAAAACACAAAATCTTTCGAATAAAACCAACTTGCATTTTCTCTTCATGGCTCCTTTAAGGCCGAAGGTCTCTTTCTAGTAACTTGTGTACATCATTGCACAGCAAAGAATACACTCTTTGTAAAAACACATGACTTGATGTAAATAAATATAGTTCTAGAAAATATACCGCTAGAGAACACATGGGAGAACAGCTTTTTCAAGACGGTTATATCACACTGAAAGTTTTTTTTTTTATTTTTCAGAAGAGGATAACCTCTTTCTCATCGCAATAATTTTTTAAGCACTGGCTATTGTCATTATTTGCAGTAATGCATTATTGTCATGTTTCAAATTTTGCGGCCTGTACCAATGTGCGTCATTTTTGAAAATCGTTTGAATGGGTTTAATGTCAATGTGAGCACAACCTTAAATCTGGTTCACTATGCTTCCCTGAGACATCGCGCCATTATTAAGGCCTAATTAGATGCATGTTTTGGAGGGAAAAAATTGTTGCCATGATATTGACGGTACCAGTTGAAAACATGCACCGACACATCATGTGGGCTTCAAGCACTGCGGGGGAAAGAGAATTGAACCTGGTTTAAGCTGCAATCACCTAGAAGAGACTTCAGAAACAAAAAAAATTGCTTCACTTGTATTTTTGTTCAGCAGTTCATCACATAGCTGTTCGAGCCTCCTTCATCATAATTGTTAGGCTGTGTCTAGCGTTCCGTCCAGACGGAATGGCAACTATCACTAAAGTTCCGGCCAGAGGAAACACAACTCACCTTGAGAGCAGCCTCTCTTGATTTTTACCTAACCGGCCAAACCTCTACTGCTCACTGACTAGCCAGAATCACTGATAATTATTAATCATTATTAATAATTACAGATGATCTGACTAACTCTTCTAGCTCAATCCGGACGGATCTCCAAGATGCCACCCGACGCCCAATTCACAATATTTCAGCGAGAGCAGTCGGTCTTGATTTTTACCTAACCGGCCAAACCGCTTCCGTTCACTGACTAGCCAGAGTCACTGTTAGTTATTAATCGCTGGTAATAATTAGAGGAGGTCGGGCGTAACTGGCGATGGTTACGTCGGCCTTGGCTCCAGCGAGCGGGAGCGGTTCGGCTGCTTGAGTTAAAAACCAAAGACCGACTGCTCTCATCGCGTGAATTGTAAAGCGGGCGTGAAGTTTTGCTACTACAAAACGCTAATCACGGGCACAAAGAAAATAAACGGTCCAATAATCGAACCATGGACTACAACGTCAGTAGTCAGCCGCGGAACCTCTACACCAAATCCCAGAACTAGAAATGGCAGCTAATCGGCTGGTTTTGATTTGGCGTTCAGTCTGTTGAAGATTCCTCGAGAGAGCAGTTTGGCTCCCCGCCCAATGCAGACACCAGATGACCGACGCAAACCGCACCCCAAGAGGACACGCTGGCAGCATGCCAGACGAAGAGGAAAGGGAGGATGCCCGGGCCCGGAGCGCGACTGCGGTGTGTAACTGCGACGGGCGTCTTGTATGCAGACGTAGAGGAGGAGGGGGGCAGTGGCGTGTCTGGACGGGTGCGGGGTGCGGACGGGCCAGTGAAGCACAGACCCTCGCTGAGTGCAGACCGTATGTAACCGAAGGAAATAAATCTCGTTTTGTTTTAAGTCCCCAACGTAATCGAAAGATCCCTTTATTCTTTACAGTCTGGACAGAACTTTTAACAGTTTTTAGCGTTCCGTCTGGACGGAACGCCAGACACACCCTAATTCTTGAGGTAACGTTATCATCATTTAAGTCGGCGCTTTGTCACATAATCGTGGAGGCAATTTGCCGTAGTAGCAATGAGAAAGCTCATCTCGGCACCTTTTTACGCATACATGAACTGGTCATAATGAACGGCATCTTCTTGCAAAGAGACAATTGAGTTAGAAACTTGTTGATATTGTCACTATGCTGTGATAGTCACTTCGGCCATCCTTACATCCAGGTAATGTGGTATTTTAACGTTCTCATATTCTCACTTGGAGTGTGAAGAACACCTTGCTCGACACCTTAATATCGCATTTAGAACTTTGAAGGATTAAGGCTAATGCAACTTGCTTGCTGTTTGCTTCTCACTTCCGTCTTGCAGGCTGCTGACTCTTACACCTTGCTGTGGAGATCAGCTGACATGCCCTACTTTGATGATCTGGATGGACCTCTCATCAGATGTCACTGGCTGTTTATCAGGTATGTTATAATACGTGAGCACCTAGTTATATACAATTATTGTGCGATGCTATGACGTGCACTGGAAATTCAGTTAAGTACAATCCCCGCGGCAGAACAAAACAATTATTTGGACCGCGGTCCACGCATCACCTGATAGAACGTCACCAGTTCGCGCGGACCGCCGTTGGACCACGCAGGACCGCAGCCTTCGCGGTCCAAATATTCGCGAGGCTTTTCGGTCCGCAGTCTCGACGGTGGACCGCGACATCAATCAGCGTGGTCCGAGAGCGGCCGCGTCGCGTGGGCGGAGCCGGGTCCAGTTGCGCCAATAGAGAACGTCGCGGGAGCGCGGCTGTTTCGAAGTGCTCGACGGGGCCTGTCAATCACCCCCGGTGGGATAGGCAGCGGGCTAGGCTTACAATAGTGGCGCATACTTAATGCGCGCTTTCACTAGATACCCCTATGTTTTTTGCTAGTGCGATGCTAGCCATCATTATCACATTGTTTCATTGTTTCACGCATGTGGACCTCAATATAAGGAAAGAATTTGGTTCCAGCGAGCGGTGACGAGCCGTATGCAACCCGGGTCGCGCCGCCGTCGCCGCTCGTCGTGTCGCCTTCATGCAAACGACGCCGGCGGCTGCGTGAGCGCGCCCGCCCCGCATGCATGTGGCTGGCTCTTATTGTGGGGATGAAATGGTTCGTGCAGGCTTGTGCGTTACATGTTATCGCGTCCAAACGGTGCCTGTATTAAACCTTCTAGCTTGCGAGTTCAGACGGTCGGCTATTCGTGGTTCGCTCAGCCGGCCCGCCGTGTGGATGCGCCTTGCTCTGGGTCGGACCACAACGGACCTTGACGTCGCGTCACTTGACCGATTGGACCGTGGACTTGGTCCGTCTTATGGATCGGCCTTTACCAAAACTTGCCAAATTGGACCGATAATTAGGTGCTTTGGTCTTCCAATAGCACTGTATATATATGCATGTCGGCTTCTTCATTTCAGCAATTCATTGCTCTCCGAGTTCGGAATCAATGAATTTGGATGTATTGTATTTAACGTCTGTATGTAATGTTTAACCTGAACCTTTGCTGCCATTGCTCATTGGACTGCTGAAACAAAATCACGAAGGTGGGAGTTCTAAATAAAAAAGAGAGAACTAGTATGCTCAAGATGTGACATTTAGAAGTTACACGGCCGCTTGATGTCGCTCTTTTGGTGCAGCCCGCCGAATGCTCCTCTCCACCTGTGAGAACGATAGTTTCCTTTTCCTTGGCCGCGTCGCCTGTGGCGCGCGCTATCAGTGATGCGGCGGCGTCAATTCGGAAAGTGGCCACACAATCAGCCATCCGCGCTAGCAGTTCTGGGGTCGGCAGTATTACTGCGCTTTGTCATGCTTCACTTGATACACCTTGCTGAACAGGCTGCAGTCACATATTTACGTGGAGTAGATGCATGGTCCTTCATATGGGATTGCACTATTCAGCCTATTTTACTGGAATTTGGATTCTGAAGCCTGTTCGTGAGCTTTGGGCTTTTTCTGAAGGAGCTTCGGGCTGCTGATGACGACAGGCGGAAATATCAAGGTGGCGCGAGACAGCTTCATTTTTTCCACGTTCGGCTCAATGTGTGGTCAGCTTAAAGGGGCACTGACACAAAAATTTTGCATCTTTTTTTTGTTGCGATCAGTAGCTAGTGACCTACTTATAACCTGTAGAAACCTCATTTGCTTCAGCGTGCGACGGTTGTTTAATTAGAGGTATTTTCAATGCGGCCAGTGGCAGTTTTGGTTTCAGCGAGTGCCGCGAAACGATGGATTTTGTGGATTTTGTGTGAATAAAGCTGACCACGTGACCGTCGGAGGGATATCACAGAGCAGAGCCGCCGTAGCACTGTCGATATCCGCATCGACAGCAGTTTCTGCGAATGGTCCCACGTACTGATATCGTGAGGCGCTTAATTAGAAAGCGACCGTGGATGTGACGCAGGCGCTGCGAGTGCAAATGCTACCGCAGATAAAACGACGCGGGACGCCCGAGACCTTGGGTGGCAGGACGCGCGCTGGGAGCAGCCGGCCGGTCTGTCTACAGGTCCGCCTACAGATTTGTTCGGCTTAGCACTGCGGCGGATATTCTTGTGCCGCTCTCGTGAGCGGTGCAGATGACAATTTCTAATGCAACCCGCTATCGCATCATTAACTCCTTTCTCTTGTAAGCCACCATGGTCGGGACTTGGGGACAATTTCGTGCAGCGGTAACAAGCTATCACTCGAGCTACCTGTGCCGGCCTGGGCCACTTCGCGGCCGTGGCCGCCGCCTGCACAGCGACCGTGCGGCTAGCTCAGTGGGCTTTTCGTGCCTCCGGCGCGTTTGCGCATCCAATGGTAATAAACAGTAATAGAAACAGAGTGGCTGGAATCGCTGTAGAACTTTGGTCGCGGCCAGCTGCCCGATGAGCTGACGAAATCACGGCGCCTCCGCCGCCAACGATCGGTCGTTCGTTCTGGAGAGCAGAAGCTCCGCCCTCCGGCCCTCCGATTGGAGCGGCGAGCCGGGCGGGACGGCGAAAAACGCCGGCAGTGCGGAAGCGGCAAACACAAATTCGTCACGTGTCTGGATGTTGTTTATTTACACAATATCCTCGGTTTGTCGATTGCGCGTGGTCCTCTCTGGGCTGCTCGGTTGCGTTTCGCACACTTTACAATTGATTTTCAATATGCTATAGGCTGTATTCGCCGCTGATATTTCGCAGATGATGTATATGTGTTCCCATCAATCTATCTCCGAAGTTATCTCGCCTTCAAAATTTTGTGTCAGTGCCCCTTTAAAGGGACACTGAAGTGAATTTGTCAAGCTCCCGTTTTTGCTTGCACTGCGTAGACTGGCTCAAATTAGCACACTTTTCATCGTTTATCCGGTTGACAAATCGGTAATTATTTTACAAAGCGCGAAAGAAGAAAAACTACCATGCGCGGTTTGCGGCGGCCGCACCAACTAAAGCTGTGACGTTAGCAGGAGCCGCACCGTGATTGGACGATGCCCAAGGTGAGCAACCAAACAAGTTTCGGTTTCGGTTCTGTAAAACACAACCGGTGGCGTTGTTGGATGGGCATTCTCAATAACTCAGTAATCATCGTACCGCGCTTCTGCCATGTTGTTACCTGTAAAAATGCATAAAGATAAGCCTCCCAGGACGGCTTGGAATCGTAGCATTCACTAGCCGAGGCCTACGCAGTGCATGGACGCCCTCCGCGTACCCGCAGACGCCCAAATGTCATGCGCTTTTCCCCCATATTTGGAGCTTGCCTCACTCATGCCTGTACCGTAAAAATCGTGTTCGCACCAGGCCAAGGGTCTGTTCATTCTGGCCGGTGCCCACTGCCCGCAAGCAGTCGGTGCTTATGGCAACAGCACGCCAACGAGAACTCGCTAGCGCGCCAGTGCCAGCCTGCGCGCGTTCTGTGAACTAGTTCGTGGAGCCATGAACGTTGCGGCCCAAAAGAAGGTGAACTCAATGTAGAAAACATCGACAGAAAACGAAAAAGTTAACTTACAAAAAAAAAAGCACGTACCCGCGGGGACTCGAACTCGTGACTTGCAAAACACTTGCGGCAACATACCTAGCACCTCAGAACACTCGGCCACGGAACGGGCTCTTGTGACCATGGTAATATATGGTATATATTGTACAACAAGTTTACACTTTTATTTAGTTTTGGCATTTCAAGCAGCTTAGGTGACTATTTGTTGTATTGCGCTCGTGCAGTAAGCGTCCCCCCGAGTTTCCACAATAGCTCAGGTCTAGCAATTGCATTTATTTCGTAGACGGAAAAGCGTTCGCAGATGCGTAGTCGTGCTGCTGACCGCTGTGCTTGTTCGCCCAGCGCAAAAAAGTGCTTCCCGCACCCTATTTGTACGCTGTACGGTAAAAATATCAGTTGATTTTATTTCCTTAGTACCTATATTGAATTCGCTGACCCTTCTCCCGCCTTCAAGAGGCCTTATATTTTCCTACTGGCGTACCAGTCAGCGAAGCGTCGCATGTGCGCTTGTGCAGTGCTTGTGTGAAGCGACCTTGACTTGGAGCTAAATACAGTGTACAAACTGACCAAGTAAAGAAAGGCACATTCTTCCATTCACAAACGTGTCCTGGCTTCGTTTCAACTGAGCGAACGAATTGCGACGACCCGTCGGCGGCCGGCGGACGAAACGCTGGGCCGACTGACTCTGTCTGAAGGCCGGGGAGCCCTGCAGTAGCGCATCCAATTGCGAACTCGGCTCCTCTCGACGTCACACGAAAACGCCGCAGAAAATGGGCGAGCGTAAGGAGAGGAGGACAGCATTTTCGAATTAATTTTTCTACTAAAGAAAATCGCGTAAACGCGCCCAGAGTGGTCGTAACATGGCCTGGGGACTCCGGACTACAATTTGCGCAAGTAATCCCGCAATGTTTACATATCACTTCAGTGTCCCTTTAAGAGTCGAACTGGGTTCACAATTCACAACTTTTGTTGTATCCTAAAGGGGGCCTTGAGAAGAAAACATTCCCTAACTTTCTGCATTCCATTAAACATTCCTCTCTCTCTCACCCCCCTGCGGGGTGTTTAAGGAAATAAAGTGAAGTGAAGTGAAGGTGTTTTGGTCAAATAACAGGAGCGATGGATCGTTTTCCCGCACTGGATGTAGCACAACATGCTGTAGTGTGTTGTCAACTCACATGCCTAGAAACATGGCGTTGTTTACGGAGGTTACGGAGCCGGTTATGCTTGAGGTTCCCAGTAAAAAAATATTCTAAAGGGATAACATCAGCTGTTGAAAGCCCCTGCAGGGCAAACCAAAGGAGCCTGCATGCTATTTCAGTGGCATTGCTGGTTCGAGGTTCACAGCCGATTCAAGGCTGAAAATTTTGTCGACTTGACAGCCATAAATTACTTTTTGCTGCATTGACATTTCGTCAGTAATCAGGCTGCAGTGTGGCTCTTTTACCGACCGCAAGCTTTGTCCCTCCACTTGAAGCCGTTCCTTTATTAGGTTTGTTACTCGAGCCTCCTGCAGAAGGTCCGACGAGATTTTTAGTGAGCTTTGACACGGCAGCTCCAGCAGTTTTCTGCCCCTCACATGCTCGTAACCTTTGCAAGAATTCCCCTTCCACAGCATTTTCCCGCAAAGTGGGTTCCTGCGTAGTCAGCGCGCCTTATCATTATTGATAATCTGTTCCATGACAAATTTGGCACACCTGTCTCCTTTTTGTGCGACTTCCGAAAGGGTCTTTAGTGCTTGCACAGCCCGGTTGTCCTCATAGTGTTGAATTTTCTCTAAATTCATCACAGGTTTGCTGAAGTTGTTGCAAGCGTTTGTTTGGTCAGCACTTTCCCCTCAAGACAGTGTGCGTTTTTTTTCGTCGCTTCAATGCATCCAACCAGGTGAAATGTCATCTGGCATTCTTCACCTTTCAATTTACTGTGTTCTTAACCTTCAACGCACTCGCCGGAAGCTACATTTGCTTGCGTCTGGTATTCACTGGCTGTGCTTTGAGCGTAGAATTCTTCTAGACGAGGGTGTTTTGCTTTTTTCCCTACCTGCTGCTAACGCATGTTCTCTTGAAATTCTCGCTTGCATGCATGTGCGCTTGTGTCTTACTAAAATCCTTTCACGGGAAAGGCATTGCCACCATGCGATGCCTTTTAGAGCAGTGCAGGTCAAGAGCACCCTTCCATGACCTGAAGGGAGTCCTAGCAGGATTGTTTCCACTTAATTTCGTGAAAATGTTCTTTTTCTGCAGATTTTCGATTTTTATGGCGAAGAGGATTGGCAGAAGCAAGCGACCTAATCGGAGTGACCATCTCAGAATGTTTACGGAGGCATGTGAAATGTGCGTATACATTTGTTTTGAGTTGATTTGGATTGTATAAGCTTTAGTGTGTAACTCAGTTTTTTTTTTCTTTTGAGCTGCTCACCTGTTCGAAGATAATCACCATATTTGATATTTAATGATAATATATTCAACGTCAAAACCAAGTTCCTTTTGTGTAGTATTTTTAAGCACCCCAGCACACACCTCTAACCTCTCATAAAATGCTTGATAAGTTTCCAGAGCATTGTAGCAGGATAGCAGAAAAATTATCACAACGTGAATGGACAGAGCAAAATGCAAGTCACGCAAGCGCCCTGATTTGCTGCAAATCTTGTTTTATACATTTATTTGCAAGAAGTGAAACCAGTTTTTAATTAGCATTGCATAGCACCTTTCCTTTTCATATCGTCATCATTTTTGTGCAGTTTCAGATATCTGCCATCATACTGTCACCCAACCTGCCAGCATCGACGCTACCATTGCCGTCAGCTACCATCAGCTACCAGCATGCCATCACCTACGGACGTCTACCATCATGCCGACATCCATCACCCTGCCAGCATGCAGTCATCTGCCGTCATGCCATGATTAATGCCACTACCATAATCCACCATGTTGATGTTTGATGGATTCCATCAACTCCACATTTTCAAGAGGGGTAGCACAAGCTGAGACATCATGAAAAAGTAGCGTCCAGTCACCCCCTCTCCCCCCAACTGACTTCTACGTGCCTCGCCAACAATCAATGGGGCTAAGATAAGATCAAAGGCGCTAAGATAGGTAGCCGTAACAATAGCAACCGTCCCTTCTTGCCTTCAAGAGCGCAGCTCTTAAGCTCCCGCTCCTGGTATTTTTGCTGGCTGTCGCCGTCGGCCGCATTGTAACCGAGCGAACGAACAGTTCACCGAAGATATGCGTTTCCGTACACAGCTACTTAATTTCCGATCGATGCTTCACAACCTCCGAAGGTTGTCCAAAAGAGAAGGACTGGTAACCAGGGTTTGTGATCGCCGTGTCCCAGGAGAGACGGTTTCTGTGCTTCTGTGGTTTAAAATGTGAGCGTGAAGGGTTGGAAATGCAAGGTGTTGGGAAGTTCTAGCAAGGAGGACTGAGCGTCAGTGTATCAAATTCTTTATTCCGTGATTTGAAGGCCGGGCTGAACAATTTTGTTTTTTTTTTCAAAGAAAGAGAGAGAGAGAGAATATCTCTGTTGAGCAAGAAATGCTTGCGGTTTACAAAAATTGGGGGGGGGGGGGGGAGTCACGAAACAGATGGCAGACCTCAAAGTTGAAACCTTAGTCTACGACCCGAGATGCAAAAGCTCCTTCCTTTGACCTCTCAGTCAGCTCGCGCTGATGTTGAGGTAACTGGCTGGTCAAATCTGCCTCCAATGCTTCGAAGAAATGGCATATGTTATTCACGAGGATGGCTTGATGATGATGCCGACAGACAAGGAAGCGTAGACAGGACAAGACAGGAGAAGACAGGATCAGCCCTTGTCCTGTCTTCTCTTCCTTGTGTGTCGTCGTGTTTTTGCGCT
The DNA here is from genome assembly GCF_048455015.1 of Haemaphysalis longicornis. Lineage (NCBI taxonomy): Eukaryota > Metazoa > Arthropoda > Arachnida > Ixodida > Ixodidae > Haemaphysalis > Haemaphysalis longicornis. The sequence goes on from NW_027526422.1 coordinate 190,578,248, forward strand.
GTTAAACCTTTACGAAGAATACGTTATGTTTATGTTCTTCTCCCCTGGCCATAGCCTTGGACACGGCTAGGTTTCGGGCTAGTGGGTGGATGTTTCTCCTATTTTAGCACGGTTCCAACTTAATGTTCGATGTTCTCACCGAGCACCTTAGCGCACATTTATTTTAATATAACTGTCGGTTTTCACCCACACAGCTAGTGTTTCTTCGGCATTGAGACCTCGTTGTGGTGAGGATAAAGGTTGTATTTCAAGGCACAGGATGCGGATTCGTCCTTAACGTTATCCGAAGAGGAAAGTGTAGTACCAAAAACCCGGTATGTGAGTACGTGTACCTTTTGCGTATTGCGTCGTTCGCTTTCAAGCCTTTAGATCCGGCTATCCAGGTGACGTTGTTAACTTTCTGCATATGTATGGGAATACCGTTCCGAAGGGCTTCGTATTCTGCCTCCAGAAAGCTGCGTAATGTTCTTTGTGAGTCTGCAAGGATGTTATGCTTTTATTTGATACATCCGCTATTTGAATCCCCAAGAGGATGGCTCCACCTTCCACTCCTTTGTTCATGTTGGAGGGTCATGCAGTCAAAAATATTTCCAGAGTAGACAACAACGACAATTCAGGCCTCATTCTTTGGTACATCCTGAAGTCGTCGTATATTGTGGTCTCATCATATTCAAACTTTCCCCCAATGAAATTAAGCCTGCCATAACACCCGCTCGTGTGTAGGATTGCATTTATATTTTTAGTAGAGGAGGGTTTCAACGTTGTGTCACTGGATCGGTGCCCTGTCTATCATGGCATGCGGTGGTTTCTTTTCAAATGGGTGGCGGTGGCTGTGTTTTCTTTTCTGTTTAGGGTTGCGTCCTTGGGGGAGCCTCTTATATTTTGAAGTGTGTATAATAGCCCCTCCCGATTTCGTTTGTACATACCCTTTCTTGGTGCTAGAAGAGTGCATTATTTCTGTGATTTCTTGAAATTCGTTAGAAAGACACAAGTTCAGAAGCAATTCATCGTCATTATCCCGAACATACTATTTACGATGTGGCGTGAAGGCCCCTCCTATTCACTTTCCCCCTGTGTTGTCCTGCACTTCCCGAGGACATTTTTTGCTCCGAATACTGCTATTTCTTTCCTGCATCGAGTAAATAGTCCACCCCTTGTTCTAGCTTCGTTTATGCATGTTAATTCTGTTATCTTGGTGGTCCACCCTTTCGTGTTCGTCTAATGGTCAACATTGCGACCTTAAGAAATGCCCTATATGCTGTCCCAATGCTCGTGCTTCTTTCCCTTTCTTTTGTGCCAATAAATTTGGAGTACGGCTGGCTCTGCAGTATTCTAGTCATTATCAGTGGTCGCATGAGTGTTATCGTTCCCTTTCTCTTTTTCTTCCTCTTTGTTTGTTGGCCGTTTTGTTTATTGGCAATTATTTGTTAAAAATTTTTGGTTTTTGTCGATTGTGTGTAGGAACAGTGTTGCGGAGTTACCAGTCCGGAATCGGAATGAATCCGGAATCATTCCACACTTTCGCGGCCCCGGAATGGAATGGGAATGCAATGGCGACAATACTTGAAGTAATGAAATGGGAATGGAATTAGGTGCCTTTTGTCCGGAATGGAATGTGACTGCAATTACATGTATTTTCCCAAAATACAGCACATGTACTTTTTCCTTCCTGTCACGGTTTTTGTAAAAATATGCATAAACACGCAAAAGAACCCACCAGCCCAATTTCAAACATCAGCAAGCCGGAGCCTTGAATTTAACAACATAGTACAGTAGAATCTTGATAAACAGAAATCGCTTAAACGGAATTGCCGCTTAAACTGAACAGTAACCAGTAACTTGGTTGGTTTTTTATTCAGATAACGTAAAAAAAAAACTCTCGGTAATCGGAACTAAAGTTTCCACGTCACCGTTCAAACGGAACCAGAAATGGAACTTCTTGTAAAACAAATTGGCATGAGAATCAGCTTTTTACGGTTCCGGCTGTTTCGTGATTGTTTTTTTTTTTCTCCCTCCTCGTAAGCCTCGTCTCGTTCGTGGTCAGCCGTGTTAGCGCAACGAATGCAACATCGCAGTTCTTGTTCCAGTCGTATGGTCTAGATTTTAGACGCCGAGATTACGGGGCTCTCCTCCTATTGCCTCGTTCGTGCCATCGTGGTGCTATTCGCGCTTCCTTACCGCGTTGCCATCTTCTACATTCGGTGGCTCATAAGCACTCGCAAAGTTGAGGTGGTTGAAGCCTCTAGCGTCCGTGAAGATGCCGTTGCAAGGACTCAAACAAACATATTTGATGCATTTCATTCTCAGGGACTCGTTGTTGCCAAATTAACTTTTTGAGTGCTGTGCCTAATCCTCTTTTAGTTTTCATGCTTTCTGAAAAACTATCAGCTGCATTCACCTTCTGATGCTTCGAGTTCTATGAAATGGTATTGATAGTGTGTACGCACATAAATTTGCGCTTTCATACATCGATCTCGGTAAACGGAACTAATTTTTTTGGTCCCTTGAAGTTCCGTTTATCTAGAGTCTACTGCACTGTTAATGTCAATTGGCTGGTTTCAAGCACGGTATATGTGTAGGCAGCGACCCTACTACAATTCTGCGCCTATATACAGCGCTGATACGACATTCGTCGCGATTATCCGTGTAATAAGCGCGGCTCTAAGCCGTCGGTATGCGTGGTGGGGAACTACCGCGGAGGCATCCCCCCTCCCCCCTTCTCTCCCACTAACTGGGCATTGTGATTTTTTACCTTGGCTAAGGTTTTACCTTGGCGGCGCATCCGCCCCTGCTGCGAGCTGTCTCCGCCCCCCCCCCCTCAACTTTTATTTTTTGCTTCTGGAACCTTCGGCGACTCGCATCCAACCTTCCTGTCAGCGGGACGCTAGCGCGGGGCTTGTGTTCACTGCAAACTTCCACATATCAGCTTACGCCCCATCTCACCTCGCGCTCCCCGGTTCTCCGGTAGGAACGTTTGCAATGCTGTCCCTCCTGTGTAGACACTTGGACGCCTTTGCCCGAAGAAGCGTCGACGAAGGCCTAAAATATTGGTTTGGGGATCCACCCGAAACAGGAGAGCCCATGAAATAGGAACTGCGGCCACGGCTGCGCCTTCCAGCTCCGACGCGGCAATTTGCGACCGAATAAAGGACGCGTTCGCTCTGTTCTAGGGAGGGTCTGCAAAATCAGCGAACAGCTCGTGGCACAAACAAACCTCTCACCAGATAGAAGAAGCTCTTAGTTGACCAGATTTAGGGGAAATCCCCAAGGTGGAGTAAGTTTCTATAAAGGAAAGTTTGACATCTACCTGAATGCAGCCATACGGCTACAAAGGAAAGCTATACAGCTTTCTCAGAAACTTCGCAGTTGAACAAAAATTCGTCCCGGTCCAGGATTCGAACCCGGGACCACCGCTTAAAACCGGTGCAGTCGCTCTACCAACTGAGCTAACGAGGAGGCTAGCAGTTTGTAGCGCGAGAGCGAATTGATCAACAACTAAAAGTGAAGGACAGGTGTTAATCGCCAGCTTTAGGGGAAATCCCCAAGGTGGAGTAAGTTTCTATGAAGGAAAGTTTGACATCCACCTGAATGCAGCCATACGGCTACAAAGAAAAGCTAAACAGCTTTCTCAGAAACTTCGCAGTTGAAGAAAAATTCGTCCCGGTCCAGGAATCGAACCCGGGACCACCGCTTAACCGGAACAGTCGATCTACCAACTGAGCTAACCAGGAGGCTCTTAGTTTGTAGCGCGAGAGCGAATTGATCAACAACTCAAAGTGAAGGACAGGTGTTAATCGACCAGATTTAGGGGAAATCCCCAAGGTGGAGTAAGTTTCTATGAAGGAAAGTTTGACATCCACCTGAATGCAGCCATAGGGCTACAGAGGAAAGCTACAAAGAAGAAGCTCTCCGTCAGTCACTACTGCAACCGAAAAAATATAACAAATAATTCTCGAGACAGCAAGTAGAGCTTTGATGACGACTTCTGCTTCCCCATGCTGCATGTAAGACGTAAGTAACCGCACACCTGGCGCCTGAAAGAAGGCGAAAAGGAGAGGGGGGGGCTCTTTGGCGCCTGTTGGCGGCAAAAGAATCCCAATGATTGATTTATGAGCACGCTCATACTGTAAAAGCTAGGCGATGCTTTCCCCTTCACTTTCTGTGAAGGGAAAAGTGAAGGGAAATAAACACCTAGCTTTTTATGGGAAATAAACACCTATTTCATAGCGCACTGCCGCACACTTGCTCCTGCGCCCAGCGGCTCACACACGCACAATACGTCCGCCAACATGGCACATTGGAAACAGTTTTTTTTATATTACCCGTGAAGAAAAAAAAACAAGCTGCACGCTGCAAGCTTTGTTCCGAAACGGTTCCGACCTATTGGAAAGCGAACTCTAGCCGCTTTTCCTTGCTTTCTCGACTCTCAAGGGCAGTTTTCAGTGTAAATTCCACGTCAGCTGACACAGAACGCGTGTTTTCCACGGCATCCCTGATAATGACAGCAAAGCGATACCGGCTCTCAAACACGTCTTTCGAGCAGCTCATGTTTGTCAAGCGCCACGTATAGACAGAAGGCAGCTGTTTTTTTTTGCGTTTTTGTTTTTAGAACTGATCGTTGAAGCAGCCGTCATTTACACTTCGTTTTTAGAGAACTGTACGGCGAAGCATCCATTTATCTCATACCATTTTGTTACGTAATTTGATGAATGAAACCAAACGAAAGCTTTTTTTACCTTTCACTGCAGCTTGAGACCTTTATTGCGGCATATAAAATTCACGAGGACATCTTATTGCGATGCTGAGCACGAGGTCACGGGTTCGATTCCCGGCCACGGTGGCCGCTTTTATGATGGAGCAGAAAAGCAAAAACGCCTGTTCTACAAGATTTCAGCACACGTTGAAGATCCCCAGGTGGTCAAAATTAATCCGGAGCACTCCACTACAGCTCGCCTGATCGCCTGCGTTGCGTAGGCGCGTTAAACCCTACAATCAATCAACGACGGCACCTAAGCACTTTTTCTGGTGTAGGGATTTCCGCAACACTACACCGACCGACTGCCGAACGTGTCCTTCTACTATTATCGTTATCATTTTTCTTTACTTTTTTTCGGTTGATCGCCCAGACCCGAGGACAGTTGGGGGAACCTACATTGCTACTCCACTGCATGCAACTCCTCAAATTAGTTATGCAGGCCTCAGTTATACAATGAGTTATACAGGCCTTGGACTCAGTTTTTGCTGAGCCCAAGGTCACAACGCATTCTCTAAGTTCTTCTTTATTTAGCTAGATTCAAAGGTTGCGTGGTGTAAAAGTGTGAACGATCTCCCAATTTGTAAAAGAAAAAAAAAACAAGACGCAAATTAGTATACTAACAAGTGCACTATCCCAGTAAACACTAACGAGAGAAAAAAATTATCCCGGCGCATTGGTTCCCACTGAGACACCCATACAAAGGTCACGCATACTCTAAGCACAGTCTGAACTTTCGATCGTGTGCAGTGGATGATACCTGATGCACGTAACTAATCTTTTCGGCAAGGGTGACATTGCAAGCCTGCACACACGCAAACACAGAAAGTTCTCAACCTTTCAACGAGCGCTTGAAATCCGTGAGAGCTGACGACCTCTGCGGCCCGTGATCCGTATTTGGTGCAAAGGCAGGACAAGGTGCTGGAGCGGTAACTCTTCCAACTGATACCACCAGATCCAGAGGTTCTGTTCCCCGTTAACAAAATTATTGTTCTAACCATAATCACGACCACTCCATACTCGTGTAAACTACTACGCGTGTAATACGCGTCGAAGGAATATGTCTTCTTCAACCATACTTTTGTCAGTACAAAAAGTACATGTCGTCACTTTAGCATTAACACATTCAGGCTTAAACAATATGAAAACATCACTTCTCGTAAAGACATGCTGACCATAGAAATACTATAATAACTAACGGGAGAACTGCCCCTGTGGGAATTAGTGGGGTGATCGCACTGCACGAGATCAGCCACAAAGCCCCTATCCCTTGACCTTGGGGACGTTTGTGCGTGTTTTAGCAGTTCTTAACGAGAGTAATAACATGGTGCGTTCATTCGTAACTTGATAATCACCCGATAAAACGGGGAGGAATTACAGGAATGGAATTGAACTGGCCGGCCATTCCTGGAATGGGAATGGGCGATCTTTTGGCATTCAGAGGAATTGAAAGGAATGGAATTTATGCGAATTGTCATTCCCCGGAATGGAATTGGAATGGAATGCGGACTCCCATTCCGCAACACTGGTTGGGAACTACCCGCTTGTCTAGAATAGTTCTTACGTTGCTGTTCTCTGGGGGGATTTTCGTACCTATTGTTAGGATGATTTTTAACTTGGCCACGTGGCGCCATCTGTCATTTACCAAACCGAGCTTTTAGCGGGTCAAAAACCGCAAGCAATTACCGCAAGCAATATTCGCATTGGTCATTTAACAGCGCCAGAAGTTAGTGAAAGGAGGCAGTGAAATGATATGCATTACACAGCATTTTTTCTCAAAGCACTACTAAGTTTTATGGCATCCGGTTCAGGAACAGTGTGTGATGGTAGATTTTTTGAGTCTATTGTGGTGGCAGGAAAAATTTTTTGGGTAACTGCAACAATACGACATGTGATGCCTTTGACTTTGCATGAATTGTCGCGGCAGTGGCAATATCGTTGTCGTTTTACACGTGAATTCGTTATGATAGCCGTTTATGAACACGCGATAGCAGTTTATGAACTAGTTTTGAGCGAGATAGTTTGACACTATGTGACATGGCTTGAAGCTCGGGGCTAGGGTTTAATAGGTTACGCTGGTATAATGTGATTAATCGGAAAAGATCAAGCGGACAGCCCAGTTTTGCAAGGCTTCTAAATAATTTCATACATATGCCTGATGAGGATCTTAAATGGCTGATGCACACTCTAGTTTAGTGCGTATTAGTGTAATATATATTCAAACATCCGTAAACGCGCCGTAGCATTTATGTGGTAAGGTTTCGGAAAACCAAGCAAACGTTTGGCAGATGCGAGGATATTGTTAATATGATTATTCCATGCCCCGTTACTAGTTGAACGCACGCCAAGGTATTTATTGGTGCAAGTTCTCTCTACAAGGCTGTCGTTTAATATGTGAGTTGTTGATGTTTGGGAGGCCTGTTTAGGAGAGGACACCAGTTTTTTTATCAAGATTTAGAGGGATTAGTCAGGTTGAGTATCATGTGCTTATAGTGTTTAGGTCAGACCTAATATTGCCCTGGTTATGCTTAGATTGAATTTTACGGTAAATTACGCAGTAATCCGCAAATAACTTCATGTTTTATTTAACGCAATCTGAGAGATCGTAATTATAAACTAGAAATAGAGAGGGCCCGCGTACACTTCGCTGAGGAACACCAGATGTTACAGGCTTTGGAGATGAGTGTTGATTGTTAACTGATGTGAACTGCATCCTGTTAGAAATAAAGTCTTTTATCCATGTGACAATTGCAGGATCATGTTCAGTAGGGTAAGCTGGTAAATAAGTCAATGGTGAGGGACACGATCAAATGCTTTTAAAATGCTTTCAAAATTGCGTCTACTTTACTTCCGGCATGTATATGTGAATGTATGTTATATTGAATGAAGCCAGCTAGTTGAGTGTCACGTAAATCATTTACGGAAACTGTTCTGACGGAGGTTAAAAGCAAAAACGCCCATGTGTTCGAGATTTGGTGGATGTCATGGTCCCCAGGTGGTCATATATCATCCCCCGCGCTCCACTACGGTGCGCCTCATCGCCTGTGTAGCGTCAGCTCGTTGACCACACCCAATGAAACTTTATGGAAACTGTGCTGTTGCCGAAATATAAGGTTGTGCTCTTCGAGGTAGTTAATGATCTTGGAGCGTATACATTGCTCGATTAGCTTTCATATGGTAAGACTAAAGAAATGGGGCGAACGTTTAGGGGTGAGGTACAATCACCAGATTGGAAAAACGGAGCAACATTTGCCACATTCCAATCGTGGAGTATAACGCCGGTGGGTAGTGTCTTTTGGAATGGGGGTATATTATTGGGAAGATGCTTTCTCGTATATTAAATTGAACTGTTTAACTTACATAAGAGTATTAAGCAAAAAAGGAAATCTCTATATTATTCAGCAGAGAATATATGCCAGAATCAGTTATAATTATTTCTGGTATAAACAGATCAGTTCGACTGCATATAGTGGCCTATGGGGGAAACTTTCAACTGCCAATCCCAAAGAAAATGTTTTGTTCAGTAGTTCTGAACAATGACTGCCAGTTATAATTTCGATCAATAAAGAACATACCAGGATTATGCATGGGAGTGTTGCCAATCCAGAAACGCCGAGGGTGCTTTGTTAACATCGATGATAAGTCCCTTGGAAAATCTGTAAGCGCGTTGTTTTGAGCAATTTTTTGATTTTCTCTTCACATGCCTTATGCGGATGCTACGATTCCAATAATTTACGTTTCTCGGCTTGCCTGAATAGTATTTTCTTGTTATTTACGCGGCGATAATTCTGCAAAAATCAAGGTGCAGTATTATCTATTTTAATATAGATGGCCCGGATGTATTTATCTATCAGATTAGTGCGAGCGTTTTTCAAAAGTAACCAGTTATTATTTTTTGTATTTATTTATTTATTTATTTTAAGAGCCGTACAGCGCATTCCATAAGGGGGGCGACCTGCAGCAAGAATAACAGCAAAGACTGTTTCAAATATGCAGGGTACAACAATATAATAAGTCGGACTTCAAAGAAATATACACAAAAGTCCGCACGAAATATCCACAGGGAAAACACCTTTCGAAAGCAGGAGGTATCGTTTTTACACAAGAAAAAGATAACAAGGATTAAGATTGGTTATCAGTTTCAAGAAAAGCAAGTAACAAAGTTTGGAAAGTTTATTGCTGAGTGCGTGCGTAAACGGAGCAGTGAGTTCCATTCATTTATTGACAAAGCAAGAGGGGAAAATTGGTGTTTCTTTGTTCGAGAAAACACTGGTTCTATCTTATGATCATGGTCGATACGCGTAGAAGTGTACGAAGCAGGGTGAATGAAAGTTCGATGAAATCGCGAATCAGTGTGGTATAACCTGTGAAAGAAGGATAAGCCGGAAAATTTTCTCCGCATGGCAAGTGGTGAGAAATTTAAACTTTGCCAAATGGATGAAATACTTTCATAACGTGAATAGCATGGCAAGATAAACCGTGCGGCTTTGTTTTGTACTGATTCAAGCATTTTGGTAAGGACTGCTGTGTGCGGGTGCTATATTATTAACGCATATTCTAAGGTTGGCCTGATAACTGCATTACAAGGGTGAAGTTTCATTCTTTGTTCACGAGTTTCAAACGACGGTTATGAAAGGCGAGCTTTCTTAATGCTTTCCCGGTTATATATTCTACATGGCTAGTCCAAGATAAATCGAAATGAAAAAGAATGCCTAAATACTTTATGGATGGAACCGTTCGAATTACTGTTGTTTATGGCATGCACATTAGGCGAAGGATCTGCAACACATGAGAAACGAACGCGCTTGCTTTTGTTAAGATCAATTTTCATTTGTTCTATACGGCATCATTCCGATAGTTTTGTCAGGTCCGACTGCAAGATAGTTATGCCGTTAGGTTTAGAGATGTCGTTGTAGATGACGGTGTCGTCGGGTCCGCGATGGTCCGTGATGGTCCACAAATGGTCCTTCGATGGTCGGCGACACGTTATCTCACAGAACGCCACGAGGGAAAACTGATAGTTGGCTGTGAATAGAATTGCAATTAGCCGTCGTGTAACATCTAATGAGCTTTTTCAATGTTTGCTTTTTGGTTTAAACAAGGGCTATGCGACCGTTTATTACGTAGTGATCGGATGAACCATTAAGATGTGCTATTTCAGAGCACATATCTCAATTGCTAATCAGAACCAAGGAAAGAATATTTGAAAAGACCATAGAACGTGGTGTGAGATTTGTAAATATTTTGGTGAGGTTGAATTCATGTTGGCCCCCTAAGAGGGCCCGACACCGTGACAAACATTAACTCACGCTACTGTTCTGCACAGGTATCCCTCGTCGACTGGTTTCTTCTGACGACCGCTGCTGCGGGCAGGACGCCCATCGGACAAGCAGCGAGCGCCGAGCCCGGGTACCTGCCGTCTGAGACGCTGGTCACCCGGACAGAGGCGGATCAGATAGGCTGGTTGGCCAACCCGCTACGTTTGGAGCAATGTGGTCCATTCAGCTGGCAACCTGAACTTGGTACATCGGATGCGCCACCGGCGATGTTATTTAAACACCCGCCGCTCGGTGCCCCCATGGGCCCGACATCACGACAAACCTGGACTCACGCTCCTTTTTTGCAGTGGTTGGTTACCTTCAGGACGCTTTATGCTTTAAAAGCTCTAACAGGTGCCTGTTAGCGGTGTCGTGCCCCACCGAATATTGCAGTGAACTGTCACGTAAACGTGTTGTTAGTTTTTTGTTACTCGTGAACCACGCAGTCTTCCTTTGTCTGCTCCTGTTAATTTTGGTGACGTCGAAATGAATGCTGGACCTATAACAGCCGTGACTCATGTGTGCAAACAGCTGTGGATATTTCTTATCTGAATGCTCAGCTATTCTTGAAACGGTACGACGTATCGAGCAAAACCCAAACCAGGAACTGTCAAACTGCCGCCAATGGCAGTGCCTTGTGAACTTACAGCTTAAAACGCAAGAAGACCGGTTGGATCACGTAGTGCATGCAGAATCATCTCCATATTTCGGTCTACAATCGTCACAAATTAAGAACATGAACAGCAATCCTTTAGACATAACACAAGAAATTGTCTCGCCGAAAGCCGCCACGGTGCTGAAAACCGTTTACGTCGAAGCAATCTCCTGTTTTATGGTATACCAGGTGCCCAATCCGGAACGCGGACACAATCAGAGGAAAAAGTGCTGTCACTTTGTTCTGAACTGCTGGGTATAACAGTTGAGAAGTCGAAAGTTGAAAGGGCACACAGAATCGGTCGCTTTCAAGGGAACAACAGTCGCCCTATGGTGGTAAAATTCAACCACTTCAAGGATAAGCAATTCATCCGGGACTTCAAAAACAAAATAAAATAAATAACACAGATTTCGGTTTACGCAACGATTTTTCAGCATCTGTATGCTTAGCTCGAAAAAAGCTTCTTGAGTTTGCTAAGGAAAGCAAATACCCCTATCAATTAAGATATGATAAAGTGTTACTTGGGGAAAACTGCTACGTGTATGACTTGACGTTAATGCAATTGTTATGCCTGAGAGCTAGCTATATGGCAGCACGCGTCATAAAACGCTTGTCCAGCTAAAGAAAACCCCAGTGCGTAGGTAGGCTTGCAGGCTAACGGAGCTCAACGTCCTAGTAAATAACTGCTGCAGTATAAAAAATAACGGTAGATGCTCTTTCTAGTTTATTAATCCCGACGCAGGCCGGTATTGTTGTTGGCTCCGAATCATGGTTAGATGATATCACAAGCAAGGCCGAAGTCTTTCCGTCAGGTTTCGAAATTTATCGGCACGACCATGACGTTCATAGTGGCGATGTATTCTCGTCGTCGACAAATCCATCCCTAGCGTGCCAATAGACCTGTGGGACGATAATTGTGAAAGCGTGTAGTGCAAAATCATCCTACGTAATGGTGAACATCTTACAACAGGGTCTTTTTATAGCAGCCCCGGTTCAAGTTCGCTGGAACCATTCCGGTCCTTATCAAACGCATTGCAAAAAAGTAAATACTAATCTCTTTCTCGGTGGCGACATTACCATGCCTCGCGTTCAGTGGGTCAACAAATCTCTACATTTATCTGCACAGTCAGGTCTTTACGATGAATTCCGCAACATAGTAGCAACGCATGGTCTTTACCAATTCGTTCATTTTCCCACCAGAAGATCCGCCAAAAGCAGCTCTATACTCGACTTGGTTTTTCCAAATGCCGAAGCCTTAGTTCAATCCATTACAGCAACCCCTGGTATCAGTGACCATGACGAAGTCCTTGCTAAAGTTTCATGGAAGCGACCGCATAAAACCATATCGCAACCGCGCAAAGGGTACAGCTTTGAGAAGGGCGATTACAGTATGGATAGTGATACTCTGGATTAGCAGTGCGGTGATTTCATTGAAGCCTCATTTACTTTTAGCGTTGAGGAACTATGAGAGCGTTTCAAAACTAGGTTCCTATCACTTATAGGCAAACACATTCTATGCAAAATTTTGTCTGGTTCACAACGTAAAAATAAACCCTGGTTTACGCGTGAGATTAAGCTTTTGCTCAACAAGAAAACACGTATCTTCAAGATATACGTTGCAACAGGAACGAAGAAATATTAAAAAGCCTCAAAGAAATTTCCTGCGCAATTACGAAGAACATAAGGTGTTCCAAAGATAAAATTTATTCTTTCTTAAGCGAAAAACCTAGACGCAGTCCTAAAGAACTATAAAAGTTTGTAATACAAAGCGGAAAGCCAGAAGAAACGATTTCCCTGTTGTCTACCAATCAAGGATTTATAACCAATGACGTGGATAAAACCAATCACTTCAACAAATACTTTCAATCAGATTTTTGTACCCCCCTAGTGGGTGCACCAAGTGCAGGAAGTTCCCAGTATCATCTACTGGCCATGCCAGATATCGTTGTAACATATAATAGAGTATTCAAACTTCTTGAAGAGATAAAACCTCATTCTGCCCCCTGCCCTGACGCGATACCCTGTCTATTTTTCAAAAACTTCGCAGCCACGGTGTTTATATTTCTTGTGGTGGTAGCCAGATTATCAATGTGTACACGTCAGTTGCACTTACAGTGTAAATCTGTCATCGTTGTACCTATTCATAAAAACAGACCCCGTTGCCAGGCGCCCAATTACAGGCCCGTATAGTTGACGAGGGTGTATTGTAAAATCCTTGAGCATATTATTTACTCGAACATATTCCATCATTTGCAGGCAAATAATTTCTTCATGAACTACTAGCATGGTTTCCGAGCTTGGCATTCATGCACAACCCGAAAAGTAAAATTCTGTCGTGACATTTTCTCCTCATTTGATTCAGGTACTCGGTAGATTGTGTATTTTTATACTTCCCAAAGGGATTTCATCTTCTTTCGCACTCTCACTTGCTTCATAAATTATCCCATCTTGGTCTCCCTGACAACGCGCTTGGTTGAGTGTGCACATATCTTTGAAATCGCTCACAAAAGGCTCTCATTAATACCTTTCAATCCGAACCCGTCCCCGTCACGTCAGGAGTCCCGCAGGGGTGCTTCCTCAGCCCCCTGTTGTTTTTATTTTTATTAAGGATATAGCTGTAAACCTGTCATATAAACGACGGCTATACGCCGATGATTGCGTATTTTATAGGGACAATAACAATCCGAATGACGCTGCTCAATTACAGTTGGACGTAAACAGTATTATTAAATGGTGTAATAAATGGAATGTGAAACTGAACGTCTCAAAATGAAACTGCATTCGTTTCAGCCAAAAACGGTCAAATACAATAACTACTCACTTTTTAAAGATGGAAGGTATTGCATTTTCAGATTATGTTGAATACCTGTGCCTCACATTCTCATCAAACCTGACCTGCACCAAACGCACTGAAACCGTCGCAATGAAGGCTGGCGTGTACTAAATTTATTCAAAGAAATTCCAGAAATGTGCCACAGGACGTAAAGGTGACTTTGTACGTAACTAATGTGCGCCCACTACTAGAATACGCTGCTGCTGCGTGGGATCCCGACACCAAGGTAATTATTAACTAACTAGAAGTAATAACCGTCGCAATGAAGGCTGGCGTGTACTAAATTTATTCAAAGAAATTTCAGAAATGTGCCACAGGACGTAAAGGAGACTTTGTACGTAACTAATGTGCGGCCACTACTAGAATACGCTGCTGCTGCGTGGGATCCCGACACCAAGGTAACTATTAACTAACTAGAAGTAATCCAAAACCGTACTGCTCTCTTTGTCACCGGTTCGTTCGGCAAGAATACCAGTGTTTCCAGAATAAAAAAGGCACGGTCTTGGGACTGCTTACCAACTCGCCGCACAGTATGTCGTCAACTATTCCTCAACAAGATAGCTAACACTAAAACATGTATTAACCACCAGACTTATCTAAAACCACCTGCCTACGTATCAAAAAGGAGTGACAATAGCAAAAAGATGAGAAATTCATTTTTAAGTTTTTCAAATTTGAAATCATCTTTTTTACCACGCACAATTGGCGAATGGAATAAGTTACCTGCGAGGCGACATTGATAACGATGTTTCTTGAATTGCGGTCACCTTGTTCCTGTCAATTTTTGTTTTTTTATTCATAATTGCAGCTGCGTGTTGCTGCCCACTGCAATGTTTGATGACCACTATGACTCGTTTTATAGAATGTCCTTTTTTATTTCGCCTTTCGTCTTGTTTTTCTTTTTCTTTTTCGTTTATTTTGTCCTCGGTTTTGTTGTCGTTTGATGTGATATGCTGTATTATGCAAGCTTTTAAAAGATGCCAATGTGGATTTTCATTTTTGCATATTACGAGATTCATGATTCCGCTTTTGCATTGAACCCTTTTTATGTATATCCTACAACAATGCCCTCTGGGCGAATGTAGTAAAATAAATAAATAAATAAATATATAAATAAATAAAAAATAAATACGTAAATTATAAGGGGGATTATAGCTGGGGACCGGCAAGATGCTTGGAAAGAGGCAGAGACCAGAGACGGGTAAGGCAGCGCAGACCGATGTCGCGGTATGTTCTCTTAGAGCGAGCCACGCGATGCTGACCGTGCCTCTTCGTCTCTCGCGCAGCACCTTGCGCCTGCCATCGTCAAGTGGCCCATAGTAGTCCTTCTTCCGGTACATACCCCGTCGGTTGTACAGGGGAGATTGGCGCACACTAACCGCAAGGTATGTCGTCGTGTCGGAGACTACTATCTCCAGTACAAAATAAATAAATAACTAACTAACTAAATAAATAAATAAATAAAGACAACATTGCAGAAACGCATTGAACTCTCCCTGTGTTCTAGAAGTTAATTGAGTAGTAGGCGCAATGTCGAGAAAATTGAAGTTACTAAAAATTATGACATTAGAATGCGGAAACCGACGAGCAAGTTCGGGAAGAATATGATAAAATTCGGCAAATAAAACGTGTGTAGAGAGGGTGGGGGCGATATGAGACTCTAACAATTATACTACTCGATTTGAATTTTAAAGAAATTACAACACATTGCAGAAACGTGCGGGTGATCAGTGGCACAATCAAATGTGGTCTGCTTACAGCAAGAAGGGCACCGCTTCCCAGGTGCTTTTGCCTGGAGCAACAAAAAGTATTGTAGTCTGTGTCACAAACAGAAAGGCTGTTGGTAGAGATAGAATCATTTAAACAAGTTTCTCGTAAAGCTGTAACAATGGCATATGTTGAAGGTATTATAAAGGTAATGCAACATTTTTACATGTACCTCTGTTGATGTTACTGTATATAAACTGACAAACGTCATCACTATTCATATTGTGATTTGATATAGCGTGTTGCAGCTTAGCTAACGATGGACACCCATCGCGTCTATTTGGACAAACCACAGTGGGAATAATTGGCTTCGGTATCTGATATCTAAACATCCTTATTAGTTTTAAGCTTCTTGAACAGAAGGTGGACGCGGGCTTTGTCGTTCTTTATAGTTTTTGAGAAAAGCCGTACCTACCTTCATTTTTCGCGAACTGACTCGGAGTAACCTCGAGAAATGCCAAATTCCGTATGTTTCAACTTATGAACATTTTTAAGTACTGTGTTGATTTCTTTCTTATTGAAAAACTTCACCGTTATGGGTCCAGTGCTCTCATTCGAAAATCGCCCAAGGCGATGTGCACGTGCATGCTGATGCTTTTACTTCCAGATGGTCTTCGCCGAATTTTTTTACTACGTGCTCGGGCATTTCCCAGCTTTCTGATTCACCCGTGTCTTGCATACCGTAAAAAGAAGGTTAGAGCACCCGGAGCGTTTTGTACAGTACCTGGAGTAAATCGTCTATACCTGCTTTCCTTTCTATGGTCTGAATAAAGCCCTAAATAATGAGTTGAGGAGCATGCAATGAACTGCCCTTACGCCGGGAACAGCATTTTGTGTAAGGCGACGGACGCTAAGCCAAGTTTGAGTTTTCAAATTCGCCTGCAGAACCTCGTTTATTCGTGCCACACTAGTGGTACAGCCCCAGTTCTAGCAGGGTATTCATCAGCGTCGAAGCCATTCCTTGTGGAGACGTCGAGGCTGCCATGTGCTGTGTCCAGTCTGACTTGTCCGTTGCCCACGTCTTCACCAGTACCTGCAGCTCCAGAAACCGCTCCATGCCTTCCAGGAATTCCAGCAGGCAGAGAACCGGGCCCAACCATCTCTCTTCCAAGATTTAGGCTGCCTTCGAAATCAGAGCTGTCACCAGGCCTGACTCCAGAAGTGTCGCTTCCCCTTCCAGGAAAATTTGACTGGCTTGCACCAAATACTCTGCCAAAAGCTTCATTATTGTTAGGTCCAGTACTGCCAATGCCGAAGCCACTAGCTCCACTGTCATCACTGCTTGATCCCCGTCCACTTTGTCTGGCCAGCTCTTCTTCCAGTTGCCCTATCTTATTTTGGAGATTCTTGCGCTCTTTCCGCAACTTTATTATTTTCGCGATTGTATAGAGGCAGATAAACCGCTTCTTCCTCTTCAGTCCTTTCAGTGAGGAATCTGGGATGCAAATATTTCTTTGGCACTTTCCCATCTGAAAAAGAGTTGCGAGAACAAAATACTAATTTTAATAGCTGAGCTGTATTTAGATGACGCAAGCTATAAGGCAATACTTATCCTTCGTATCCCAAATCAGTTGTCCCATTTCAAGAAGAGCACCGCAAATTTACGTGTTCTCAATGAACGGCTTCACGCGGCAGAACTCTCAAAATAGCTAGAAAAAATGTCATTCGTACTTTCAGGTGATTAGAACCTAGCTTGTGCTACCCAGAAATAACAATCCCTTACAAGCCTCAATATTTAAAACACCACTCATTATATAAAGAACTCAATGAGGTAGCGATTTCAGATTTTCTATAGTATATAATGTACATGACCGCTATTGTAAGCATACTGTGCAATATACTGGAGCTAAAATCTGTAATAATATGACCATTCACGTAAAACAATGAAATATTTCTCAGCGCACTGACGAGGCTCATACAACGTTACAATTTCTCATGACTTGTCGAATCGCTCAAATTTTACTCTAGAACCATCTTTGTACAGCGTGATATTTTTTCATTGTGTTGTCGATCATATGTCTACACTGTTTATTCTGTATTTACCGTGTGGTGAGTTCTGTGCCCGCGTTATGTATTTTGTTTATTGACCAATCTGTGTTTTGCCCTGTTACAAACCACGTAATTTCCATATTTTGCATTGTGATTGTGGTCTGTATTTCTTAATCGTTTTTATGCGCTCTTATTGTTAAAAATGTCTGAACTGAATGGGTGTGATCTACCAATATTGCAAATTGCTGAGGTATATTTGTCACTCTTGCACCAGTCAATGTCTTGAGGTAAATATCAATGAACTGAACGGAAATCAATCATATTGTATAACTTACTACTTGTGTAATTCAAAACACATACGCAGATTGATCTATACAAAAACTAGTGCCCTGCCACTCTGTGAAGATGGATGTCCTGCGAAGCCGGACGCAGTCAATGGTGTGCACAAAACAAAAGACGTTTGTTTTTAATTTGTGATTCAGCTTACTTCCAAGTCAAATAGCTGAATGAATCCTGGGAGGACACCAGCTTTACTCGAGCTGAGAAACGTGAAGCTGTCTGTTACACAGAGGTCAGCGCACACATAAGATATGCGAGACATCCTTCATTCATTGCAGATGTTTGTCATAAGCCTACCATCCGTGCCCGTGCTCGATAAAGAAATAGCTTAGTTAGCGAGGTAGGAGTTCATGTTTCACCTAAGACAGCGTCCGTGTGAGATACGTACTTTCACAGCTTGTTATAGCTGTTTTAAGTGCGAATGCACTTTATAAGCGACCCCAAACCTTCCACCGCCGGCGGCGGCGGCGGCGTCCGCAGTCCTCCTCTCCCTAGCAACGGCGTGGAGCGGAGAGGAGCGTCGGTAGCAACGGCGCGGTGACGTCACTTCACCACGTGACCGCGCTCGTTCCGCCTCCTCGCCGTGGCTGCGCGGGTGCGCGCCGCTCCCCGCACCGCTCCTCGCGCCGTGACGTCATAGTATGACGTCACAGCGCGCCTCTTCTCCCCAGCAGCTGCCGTGCGCCTCTCTCTCCACCGTGACGTCACACTCTCTCCTCTCCCCCTCGCTCGGCGGCAGCTGCCGTGCGCCGCTGTCCCTCTCCCCTTGCGCTCGCCTCCTCTCTCAGCCACCTGGCTCTGCGCGCTCGGCGCGGCATACCCCCCTATATATGCAGCGATAAACTGCCAGACCTCCGTGGGTCGGCTCGCGCGCGCTCACGGGCGAATGCCAACGGATTTTAACTTTACTCCCCCTCATAGCATCACCCCGTGCATTCACACTTAACCATGTTCACCCTCGGGGAAATGCTTGGGAGTTTTTCTGCATGCCGCAGTGCATTCACAGATAACCATGGTGGTATTTCTTTCCCATAAATATTATTTATTTCCAAAAATAAACTGTCGTTTGTCAGAGCTTGTGTTCTATCCAGTCTGTTTCTTTCCCGTCTCTAACGGCTCTTACTATTATTGTAACACACCCACTCAATCCACTCGTCCGAGGACACCCCAAAGGCCGCAATGGGCAGCCTGATGTCCCCGTTTGAACCTCTCGCCAGCCCCATGAACATGTCATAAGCAAGAGCTGAAGCGTGTAGCTGCATGGACACGCCCACCTCTCTCCACTCCCAAATCCCGCTTTCATAAGCCGGCAACCGCGTGTGTGCGCGTGCTTGGAAGTGAAAGCCAACGGCAAAAATATCGCTATGAAAGCCCTGTAAGCTGAACAAGTATAACTGGCTCACGTCTGCATTCCACGTGAGAAAGGTGCTATTAAAACGGGAGGGAATCGCAGCTACTGGGCAATTTGGAACTTTAGGCGGCAACGGTGGCGACATGGTTTTTTGTTGCTTTCGTGACCATTCGTATTTCTGTTCAGGCCGATGTTCTTTCAATTCCTGCTGGTCTTCCTCCAAGCAAACTAGATATGTGTTCATACCATAGCGAGTAAAAATCTGGAAGGCTTGGAGCTTTATTCTAGGGGTTAAACATGTGGCTATCCGTTTCCCTGCCACGTCTGATCATCTTGTAGACACACCAACTCGTACCTAAAGCCACTCTATTGCGTAGTACAGTCGATAGGGCTCATTGAGCCAGAAAACAGCTATAGTTAACACTTTCGTGAACGTGGAAAATTCGGTAGTTTTTGGGTGTTCCAGGAAACATTTTTTCCTTGCCACAGACAATGAGTGATGGTGAAGTGTAAGATACAAATGATAGCGAAAGATTAGGGCTTCCTAGCAGTAATAATTTCAAATAAACGATTTATAAAA
The DNA here is from genome assembly GCF_048455015.1 of Haemaphysalis longicornis. NCBI lineage: Eukaryota > Metazoa > Arthropoda > Arachnida > Ixodida > Ixodidae > Haemaphysalis > Haemaphysalis longicornis. The sequence goes on from NW_027526422.1 coordinate 190,597,833, forward strand.
ATTTAACGACTTATAAAAAGTAACGACTTATAAAAAGTAACAAAAAAAAACAAAATGATGAAGACATCAAGGCCACTTTGCTCATGGTACTCATAAAAAATTTCAGATCTACAATTTTATTATAACGGCCTTATAAAGAAATACTGCAAAAATGAGCTTTCTAAGTACAAAAGATAATATCATATACAATTTTGTAAACACATGTGCCTACCGGTTGTTTTTGGGTATTCCAGAAAATTTGTTTCTTGCCACAAAATATGTTCTATGCTTAAGTGTAGCTTCTGATAAAATGTAGGAAGAATGATGCTTTCCAAAAGTAATAATTTCAAACAGATACATTAGGCATTTTATTAAAATTCTGAAGACAAAAAAGAAAAAAAAAGAAAAAAAAAATGATGATAATCTGAATGCTACTTTGCACACCTTAGACATAATAACAATTTGAAATATACACTTTGAGAATAAAACGCTTCTAGAATAATACCGCAAATATGAGAGGTGTTAGTACAAAACTTATTTATATACAAAAATAGAAATTAACCCGAACAGCCGCGCGCAGCTTCGGAACGCTACGCCATGAGAATTCCGGCCCGTCTTTGCGGAGAAAACTTGACTCTGTGCAGTGGGCACGAAATGGTCTCACCGCCCGACTCGAGCCCTGGCCACTCTGCGGCCCGAGGTACGCCCGACGCCCGCGCTTGGGCCTGCCCGCCCGGACTCATCTACCAGAATTGCGACCACCGTCGACCACTGGCGGGAAATTGGCAAGTTCCTTCTGATTCCATCTCCTCCACCCACTGGCGCCAGGCTCCACGCCCTCGGGCAAACCGACTGAGGGCCATACCGGAAGAGCTCTTCAAAGGACAATGGCGCCATGGACCCCCGATACGCAACTGTCCAGAACTTCGTTTCTTCCTGTTTAATCCAATAAAGGTTTTTGTTTCTCTTTCTTTTTTATTTCACAGCAGCCCCCCTGGGGCAATTGAAGTGAAACAAATACTTGACACAACAACAACAGCCACGAACGAAGTGGCCAGTCTGCAGATAAGAGCTATGGCCTATAGAACAGGGCCGGATCTGCTAGCGACGGGAGAAGAAACCGAAACCCAAGGGCACACAGCTGGTGACGGTTCGGGGCAACTTGTCTCACTTTCGCTGACCGTAGAAAAACCTGACGAATCGAAGTGGTCTTCCGTGTCTATGCGGCTACCATCATGCACTTATTCAAGCTGTTACATTTGCATTCGTGGAAATTAGCCGTCCGCGCGAAGCATCTGCTAGCGGCGGCGACGCCATAACTGAAACCACGTGAGCTCGTCTCCCCACCGGCGAAGGACATTTAAAAATCCCCCACGTGGCGAAAAAACAACACTCGAAAGCGACACAAATAAAACACTTCCTCCTTTACCGTTTGCATGGTGGTAGTAGTCCAGAAGCATTGGGAGAATTATAAAATTTGTGAACAGGTAAAGTCCAGATGTACGTTCACGCACCCATTCTTCAAACCCCAACCCGGGCACGCATGAACCGGCAACCGGTTGTGGGTGCACACTGAGGCGTGAAATACACAGGCGAAGATATTGTTCGGAAAAGGCTTTCAAGATGAAGAAAAATTGCGGGGAAGTTCCTTTTCAACCGGGAGGATTCACAGCTTCTAGGCGATGTAAAATTTGAAGCGAACACGGTGGCGGTAGCTCTTGGTCGATTTTGCGACCATTCGCGCCTTCGTAGATTCCAAGTAGAGATTATATAACTGAAAAGCCACCGTTTTTAAAAGATTGCGCAACTTCTGAAAAGCGCATCGGTGGTGGCGAAGAAAATAATAGTTCTGGAAGAGTGTCGGCGGTGGTGAGGAGGAGCCATTGGGCGGCATCCTGTAAATCCACTTCACCGAAATGAATCATCGGGGGTTGTAAATACACTGCTTCGCACAAAAAAAAAACAGGGATTCTCTCAGTAAGGTAGGTTTCTGAAAAAGCAGTACAACCAGGCCGCCCGGCTCTGGTAGGGCCAATGACTTGCGGTCATGAATTTATACACTGTTGTAGCCTGATTGCCTCCTTTTGACTTGCTAAGGTTACTTAGGAGGAGTAGTCAAGCAATTTACGGTACTGTGAAGCACTATAGCTTTTTTAACGTTTGCATTAGAGCAAAGTTCTTTATAACGTATGTGGTTTCTCAATGCGGGGTATAAGACAATCATTCTGCAATAGTAGCCAACCAGTTACCTTGCTTCTAATATTTACATACTTCGAAATTTCTATTTCCTGGCGTTCAGCTGGACAACCATGCTATCGCATTCACCCAACTCGAGTAGCCTTAAAGAGGTCCCGAATTTTTAAAATGGCACTGCTGTGCCTCTTAATTTTTGCTTGGTGATTTAATGGAGGTGTGACGCATGACTGCAGCGTTGCCAGTAGTTCTTTCTACGAATAATGCAACACAATTTCGTCGAAACCTTATAGTTAGGGATGAAGATTCCAGGCAAGCTTTTGCGATAAGCCTGCATGGGAGTGCTAATCCGGTTTTGACCGGATGAAACTTTTTTTGCCTAAGTTAAGGCCTTCGTGTAAACGATTGGATTATTCAGCATAACAGCTGATTGCAAAATTTATCACGGGATGTTATTCCGGGTCCTCCTCAACAACAGCTGATATTCTTGAGGAACTTATAAAAAGAACTGTGCAACCGTCCGTACATATGTACAGAGGTCGAAACTGTTAACAACAACGCGCAAGCGCGCGGCCTTGGATAGGTGTAGCGCAGCCTGCTGATGGCCACCGGCGTGACCAGCGATATTAGGGGACGGCGCTGCGGCGGCTTGGCATGCGAAAGCTATGGCCGATGCTTCCTCGTTTTGGGGAGAGAGGTTCGACGCCGAAAATCTCACCGCGACCTCGTCACGCTTTATGTGCCTGCGCATGCGGGGTAAAATTTCACCGCGCCAATAATAAACGTCTTGAAGCAATTTCTGAGTCAACGCTTATGTTTACTCCTTTCCTGCACTACCTACGTTAGAATGGCTGTGCGCGACCCACATTCAACTTTTTTTTTGATCAGAACCATACCAAAGGCGAAAACAAGACTGCACTGGTTATCAGCGTTAGATAACGTTTAATATTGGTTATGTATCATCTTGACGAAACAGCGTAAAAAACGGCGACACTAGGAGAGAAAGACGACAGGACGACGCTGTACTCACAACTATTTTTTAATAAACTGCAACACGCATACATATACTATGTCCCCAAAACCCACGTGCACTCACAACATGACGCACATCGAGATTATCACTACAAAGTAACACCAAACTCTAAGTCACGAACTTATCTAGAAATAAGAATTCTTTTTTATGTAATGCTATCGACGGCTCACTTATGCAGATATCGCCTCTTTTTCTAATGTGAAATGCTTCGATAACTTCCCTAGTGATCTGATTAGTGTGAACCGAAAGGATGGTGCTGTCATGAAAAAGCGGAAAGCACCCATGCTCGGAACAGTGTCTAGTGATATGTGAATCTTTCTTGTTTTTTTAGTGAGTTTTTGTGCTCTAATAATCTTATATTAATGCAACGACCGGTTTGCCCAACATATACGTCCACAATTAAACGGAATTTGATAGACCACCCCCGTTTTACACTCTACTGGAGGGGACCTGTGCTTAACAGAGCATTTCTTTTTAACGGCAATATCAGATTCTGCCAATTTTCTTTCTATTCGACCACAAATTTTTCCCATCTTAATGGGTGCTGAAAAAACAACATTTATCACACTAATCAGATCACTAGGGAAATTATCGAAGCATTTCACATTAGAAAAAGAGGCGATATCTGCATAAGTGAGCCGTCGATAGCATTACATGAAAAAGAATTCTTATTTCTAGATAAGTCCGTGACGTAGAGTTTGGTGTTACTTTGTAGTGATAATCTCGATGTGCGTCATGTTGTGAGCGCACGTGGGTTTTGGGGACATAGTATATATATATGCGTGTTGCAGTTTATTAAAAATAGTTGTGAGTACAGCGTCGTCCTGTCGTCTTACTCTCCTAGCGTCCCCGTTTTTTACGCTGTTCCGTCAAGATGATACATAACCAGTACCAACTCGCCCAAATGTTGATCCTTCTGCAGTTTAATATTGGTTTTAGCAGCGGTCGTGCTGAGGAACTTTCGGCGTCGAACCTCTCCCCCCAAAACTAGGAAGTATCGCCCATAGCTTTTGCAGGCCAAGCCACCGCAGCACCGTCCCCTAATCTCGCTGGCCACGCCGGTAGCTATCAGCAGGCTGCGCTACACGTATCGAAGGCCGCGCGGTGGCGCGTTGTTGTTAACTGTTTTGACCTCTGTACCTATAAGCAAGAAAACCCCAAATAGTGCACTTGTACAAGGAAGTGCTGAACCTGCCGTAGAGTGAATACACCTTCAAAGTCCCTGAAGGTGTTTAGAAACCTGTTGCAGCATCTGGCATAAATAGGATGGAACAACTTCGTCATTATCTAAGGAAAGCTAAATTTTTCATAGCTTTTCTACCTCGAAGTTGTTTTGTTCGTTTTTTTCTTACAGATCCTTTCACTAGACACAAAGTCCTGAATGTGTACGATGTCCCCATTTTAGCCGAATCCGCTTTACTTCACTGACAAACGCGCAACACGGCTCCTTCTTTGTAGCATCAATCTCACCTTGAAGGCCAGCTGAGGCCAAGACAACCCCTCGAACGGTTGCGCATTGAAAGCGCCTAATGCCTCGTAATAGCGAGGCCCTATGTTCTGGCAGTCTTGGTGTCATAGGCAGCTTAAGAGGGGTGAACCCTGGTTGACCACTCTCAACGTCGTAGACACTCGAGTCATGGCCCGGGGGTTTATACTTAGGTTCCGTTCACCACCAGTAGTCCGAGTGGAACTGCCACCACCCCATAGCGCAGGAAACAAAAAGTGATTTAACCTAAATACCTGAGAAAGTGGAGGGGAAACAGCCCCGCCAGTAGCGTAGTGGTCATCGCACCAGACGATTATTCTGGAGGTTGTGGGTTTGGATCCCACCTGGCGGGCACTTTACTTTCTTTCTGTCTTCCAAAATTCTTCTTCTGTTTCAATGATCTACCGCATTCTCCTTTTGCCTTCCGAGGCATTCTTGACTGCCAAACCCTATTTCTGCCTTAATTCCACGAGCCCCTTATTTCCCATTCGTATTCGCTACATGCATAGCGAGGGCCTCTGTTCAGGCAGTCTTGGTACCATAGGTAGAATAATTAAGAGGGTTGAACACTCGTTGACCACTCTCGACATGTCGTAGACGCTCAATCTATGGCCTGTAGCTTTTAAATTAGGTCTCCTTTACCCCGAGTAGTCCGAGTGGCGCTGGCTACCACCCTCAAGGGCAGGAATCAAAAAGTACTTTAACACAAATACCCGAGAAAGTGGAGGGGAAACAGTCCCGCCGGTAGCATAGTGTCATCGCACCAGACGAGAATTGTGAAAGTTGTAGGTTCGGATCCCACCCAGCGGGTTTATATTCTTTACTTTCTTTCTGTCTTCCGAAATTCTTCATCTGTTTCAATAACCTACCGCATTCTACCTTTTGCTTTCCGAGGCATTTTTGACTGCTAACCCCTATATCTGTCCTAATTCAACCAGCCCCTATTTTCCTATTCGTATTCGCTACGTTCCGTAGTTAGAAACGCCTTCTTCAGGGCTGAAGAAGGAGTTTCTAACTCCGAAACTTTTGGCAACAAAAACGGGAAAAGTGTCAGTCGACTTTTTTCACTATATATATATATATATATATATATATATATATATATATATATATATATATATATATATATATATATATATATATATATATATATATATATATATACTTATATATTTTGAGAATCAATTTGTCCGATGCGCTAGTGAACACGACGTGAACACGAGCCCGAGAACAGGGACGAGATTATTCGCAAGGCCAGCCAGCTCAAGAGGTACTGCTTTGCTTCTGCCTTTGAGAAGTACTTTGACTTCTAGGAGCGCGGGGAGATTGCCGACAAGCGGGCCGTCATTCACTACCGGGACGAGGAGACAATGTACGTCGAGGCGAAGCCAGACAGAGTCACCTTAGTCTTCAGCACCATATTCAAGGATGAAGGGGACGTTGTACTCGGGAAAGTGTTTATGCAGGAGTTCAAGGAAGGCCGCAAGGCCAGCCACACAGCCCCACAGGTGCTCTTCTCCTACCGGGAGCCCCCCAAGGAGCTGGAGAATACGGACGCCCGTGTCGGCAGCAGCATCGGACAGATTGATTCTCACAATATATATACATATATATATATATATATATATATATGTAAAATACAGAAAGATAGGGCAGCAGTCTACAACGCCAAAGGAGGCATAGGGGTGTGGTTATGCTCTTCTCTTTTTCACTACGGTTAATGAAATAAACATTTTTTTAATATACAGAAGAAAGAAAGAAAGAAAAACACGCGCCCAGAGTGGGGACCGAACCCACGCCTTTCGATTACATGTCGAATGCCTTACCAATTCGGTTCGGTCCCCACTCTGGGCGCGTGTTTTTCTTTCTTTCTTCTGTATATTAAAAAAATGTTTATTTCTTTAACCGTAGTGAAAAAGAGAAGAGCAGAACCACACCCCTATGCCTCCTTTGGCGTTGTAGACTGCTGCCCTATCTTTCTGTATTTTCCTCAACGAGCCCCTCATTTCCTTTCTATATATATATGTATATATATATGTATATATATATATATATATATATATATATATTTATAGGTGTGTGCGTAGTATTGAGTAGTCACAGCGTAAAATTAAAAACAAACTATTATGTCGAGCGTTACGGCCGGTCCCTGGTTGAAAAGTTCAAATCAATATAGTTGTTTTATGGTCTGACTACTCAATCCTATAGTTAACCATCCTGCCAAGAACTTTTTCTAGAGTATATATATATAAATATATATATATATATATATATATATATATATATATATATATATATATATATAAATATATATATATTGTAATGAAACTGCGTTCGTGTGTCAGGCTTCCATGTTTATTCTGTCCCCAAACGAGCTCCACGCTTCTTCCATCGCTTCCTGTCGGCGGCCGCCCTCCGCGGTTTGGTAGTGGATTAGCCGGTGACCTTGATATCACCTTTTGCTTGATGTTTCACGTCTCTACACTGGGCCACCCTGCGAAAAAGCGCATCACCAGGCTGTTTGCGTAGGCCCCTGGCTGTGTCTCGACGGTTGACCCACGAACGAGTGAAGAGTCTGTTGCAGGTCTCTTCCCGTTGGTTACGTCTCCCGGTTCGGTTCTCTTCCTTTCCGACTAGTTCCAGAGCAAAGCTTGTTTCCATTGACGAGGAACTCTTCACTGCGTATTCCAGAAAGATAATGTCCGGCGTTTCTAAGCCGCGCTTTCTGCTGTGAATCCAGTCCGTTTGTTTGAAGGGGCTCTTCCTGCTCATAGTCATTTGATTCTCGTTTTCATTTTTTGGTAAGTCCGTCTTTTTGTCCACGTGCTTGCTTTCAATATTTTTGTAGTCGGTTTGGGTAATTTTCACGAAAGCATCCTTGTCTGTAGCAGCTGTATCCTTATGTTCGTCATGATTTTCGTGTTTCGTTCGGGCATTTGACGCTACCTCACCGCTGGCTTCGGCCTCATCATTTCCAGCCCAAACGATGTCCTGATCCTCAATGGATTCTTCATAAACGTTCGCGAGTGAGTTTCCCAAGATGATGTTTCAGGTCGTCTTTCTGCCTTCCGGTCGGCACAAATGCTCTTCATGGGATAGTTCACATTAGCCGTCACGGTGAACGAAGTGTGGTCTTTCACCGGCACCTTGGAGTTGTTGAAGGGCTCTATCAGAATTCCAAGGCTCACGTTATCCTGGTTCAAGGATGCGGGCGTTGTGATGGCCGAAAAATGGTAGGACCCGTCCTTACTTCCTTTGCTCGGCGGGGTAGGTGCGAGCGCCGCCACATGGGGTTGCTGCTCCGCCAGATCTGGGCATTCCGACCGGAAGAGCGAAGAACGATGAACGGTGCTCCTGAGTTTGATGACGTCGATCTGGTGAGCGGTGCCCTGGTGATGTTCCAGAAGGACATCGTCGCCAACGCAGCTGTTGCAAGACGGTGGACGACGGCATTCCGGGTACAATATTGGCTCCGATTCTGCCCACGTCGAAGGTGGCTCACCGACAAGAGAGGCCTGCGTCTTGGTGGTTGTCTCCTCCTTCACCACCATACGACACAAGTCGGAACCACAGCCAAGGGTCTCCGCAAGGGAATGCTTTGAGGCTTGCAGGTGAGGCTCCTGTGCTTGGCAGGTTGCACTGTGCTGCAATTCTGCAGCGAGGCGAATAAAGTCACGCAGGCCTAAATGGGGCGGCTGGCCCGCCAAGACTGCAGCATGGAAGAAGTGAGCCAGGCCATCGACGACGTACTTTCGCGACACCAGATGGCCAGTCAAGGTTGCATCATTCAAGCAGGTATAGCTTTTCGTAGATGTAGCTGACGACGTTTTCTCCTGGGCCCTGGCATCGGGCAAACATATGCATGAAGCGCTCGTCGTACGTTCGCGGGAACTCACCAAATTCTGCCAGTAATGAGCCGTGCCAGCTTGCCCACGTCGAATGATAGTGACCTTTGCACAGGTGCCCTGCTCGAGCAGCATGGCGCAGGCTTTTCTGTGCAACTAACAACTTGCTGTTGTCGGCCCAGGCGTGATGAGTAGCAAGGTCGTCGATCAGGTTTACTCAAGAAACCGCACCGTCCTTGAACCCCCAGAAGACAGGGACTCCGGTGTGGGCGGGCGATGGAAACGGGCTGGGAATGGCGCAGTGAAGCTGCTGACCCATCTCTATGAGGGCCTGGGCGGTCCAAAAATGGTGGCTGGCGTTCGCAGAAGTGGTCTTCATTGCGAGACCTTGGTCTCTGTCGGAGAAGAGTCCAAAATTCGCAGAAATCACGGTGCGAACCACGGACGCAGCGGCGAGTCAAGAAGACGTCGGCCGCTGGGGAAGGCAGCCCCTAAGGCTGGCTCGCCTGGGGCTGGGCTGTCCTTGCGTTGGGCGCTTGTGCTTGGACCGAGGCCGCACTGGTGAACTCAGGAAGCAGGGCTGGAAGGCGTCGCAGGCCTTGGCCGCTGCTGGGGCCGACCCTGCGGCTGGGTCGCCGCGAGGGAGAGCAGGTACGGAGGCTGGGTCGCCTCGAGAATTGAAGGCGTGTCGACTGCGCCACTTGTGATGAAACTGCGTCCGTCCGTCAGGCTTCCATGTTTATTCGGCCCCGAACGAGCTCCACGCTCCTCCTTCTTTCGCCTCCAGTCGGCGGCCGTCCTCTTCGGTTTGGTAGTGAATTGGCCGATGACCTTGGTCATAGCTTTGGCTTGATGTTTCCCCTCTCTAGAATTTATCTATCTATCTATCTGTCTATATATATATCTATATATATTATATATATATATATATAGTAAAAAAATGGGTATAGCTTCTCACAAAACTGTTTATTGGTCGACGTTTCGATCGGATGCCGACCTTTCTCAAGACAACATTTCGTATTTCTGTGCACGTATGTATAAGCTCGTCGTCCAACGACGCCGAAAAAAGAGAGAGGGGGGATTTGGGGAGAAAAGAAGAAACAAACATACACTCCCGGCGAGGTGAGGTGAAGGTTTGCAAAAAAGAGAGAGAGGAAAAAAAAGCAAACGAAAGAAAACACAAAACCAAAACAAACCTAAACATGCAGAAAAGAGAGAGGAGTACACAAATCTATCAAAACGCTCTCCTCCATCGTTCGTCAGCTTGTAGAATGAGTGACAGGTAGCGCCCGCTTCAGAGGGGGGCCGCTCTGCTCAAGAAGCGAAAGCGCAAAGCAGTAACAGGGACGTTCTCATACCATCACTGGGGGCCACAGAATTCCAATGGTCACTGACATTACGGGAAGAGTTGACATGAAGCGGTCGCAGCCGCACACATGTTTGAGTAACACCAACGCTACAAACAGATAGGACGGCTCGTTAAGCGTGTAGGTACGATCTCTGCACTGTGTCTCAAAACATGTAAAGTTCCGCCGACAGGCAGGACGGGCGAGCGGCATTCATCACACTTAGGTCTATTCTTCCCCTCTGTCCGGGCAGTCGAAGGGGTCGTCCCTGACATTGAACACGGGTAAGGGCGCTTAACTAATCCTCTACCCACACGCGGGAGTCGCGCGGGTCCTTTGTTGGAGTAAACGGCGGCGGGCGCCTCGATGTTGTTTGTGGCATATGCCGTCTGTGCGGAAACCCCAGGAAGGGAATAACTAAAATAAGAATACCTTGATAACTTGTTTAAACAATACCGAGACTTACAATTTAGATAAGGGATTATTCTGCAGCCAGACAATCAACAGCATGTACTGACGACATAATGCCCGGGCTAACATTCATTCCTGCCTTTACTCTGTTGAATTTGTAAATATAGTAGATTCACGTTGTTCGCGTTCTGTTGTAGTAGAAAATCCACTCTGTAAAAGTGTGACTTTGATGGAGTCGAACGGGTGGTTTTCGGAGTTGATATGTCGTGATAATGGTAGATCCGGGAGTGAACGAACATGTGCGCGATGGTTGTTGAAGCGCATGCGGAGTGCCGTGTCCGCCTGGCCAATGTATTGGATGCCCCAAACACCGCACTCAATAAGGTACACTACATTAGAAGAGTCGCAGTCGAGTGTCACGTGAATTAGATGCTTGAAATGGGAGTTGGTGCTTTCTGCCACCGTGGTTGTTTGCATGTGTTTACATACGCGGCACCGTGCCTTTTCGCATGGTCGACCCCCATCCTTGGGTGCCCTCTCAGTTTTGGCGTGTACAAGGTTATCTTTAATATTTTTGGGGCGCCTGTATACGACCCGAGGAGGGGTGGGGAAGATTTCCGAAAGCCGTTCACTCGGTTGTAGCATGTTGAAGTGCTTTTTCAAGATTTTTTTTATGTTTGGGGAATTGCCCCCAAACGTCAAAACCAGGTTGCCTCACCCCTTCTGGTGTAGTTCTTTTTCATGTTGCAGCAACTCTTGGCGATTAAGGTTGACCGCTTTGCAAATAGCGTCGTTGACAATGGGTGGCGGGTATTGTTGCTTTGCGAGTACATGGCGCAAGTTTTCTGCGTTTGCCTCCAAGTCCTCGGTGGGGGAACAAATTCTCCTAAATCAGTGGACCTTCGAGTATGAGATACTCGTTTTGCAGCCGCGCGGAGGACAACTGTCGAAGTGCAGATACTGCTACCTATCGGCAGGTTTTTTGTACACGGTAGTGATCAGTTCTCCGTTGTCTCCGTTGTCCGGTAGTTCTCCGTTGTCTGTATTCATATGCACGTCAAAGAAATTGCTTTCCGTGGTTGAACAGGTATAAGTTAATGCGATGCTTGGATGGGCCTTGTTGAAACATTCGATGACGTCGATTAAGTCTTCCTCCGTACCGGTCCAAATAAGGAATACATCGTCCAAAAAGCGCTAGTAAAAAAATGGCTTTATTTCACGGGTTGATAGGAAATTTTGTTTCGAGATCGTTCATGAATATATTAGCGTAGTTGGGTGCCATTCGAGTACCCATCGCAGTGCCGTTTATTTGTAGGTAATACTGACTGTGGAATTCAAAGCTATTTAATTCCAGCACTAGCTTGGTCAAAGTTTCAATGACCAGTGGGCTTGGCGACTCGTGATCCTGATGTATGCTATACGATTCAACCAGGGTTTCAATCCCATCTCGGTGAGGTATATTTGTGTACAGAGAAGTTACATCTAGAGTTACAAGGAAGGCGCCATCAGGGATTTTTATGTTGTCGATTTCCCGTAGGAAGTGGTTAGTATCACGAAGATATGCCGACTGGGTAGCGGGTAATTTCTTAATCAGGGAGTCTATGTAGCTTGACATTGGTTCGGTGAGAGTGCCTCTTCCCGAAATAATTGGTCTACCAGAGTTCCCTTCTTTATGAACTTTAGACCGCATGTAAAACCTTCCTGGCGTTGCGTGTGCTGCTGTGTGCTTTACAGAGGCGTGGCTCTATTTCCCCAATTTTGACAAGATTATTTAGTGTTGTTGTTGTTATTACCTCATGTTTAACAAGTGGATCTGCGTCAAGTGCTTGGAAGAAAAATTCATTATTTAACGGAAGGTGGCCTTCTTGAATGTAGTCTGGTTTACTAAGTATAACAATACCTCCACCTTTATCGGCCGGTTTTATGACAATGTCTGTTCGATCACCCAGTGCCTTAAGTGCCTCGCACTCCTCTTTAGAAAGGTTCTGGGCCCCTGGTTTGCGAGAGTTATAAGCCCGCAGGACGTCTCTTTGAACGGCCTCAATGTACGAGTCCAAGTGTTTTTCCCGCTCTGATTTCGGTGTCCACTGCCGCCCTACATAGACGGAGGTTGGGGCAGTGCGCTCTTTGTCCGTCTTATCGAAAAAATACTCTTCGAGGCGTAAATTCCGTAAAAAATTGTCCAGATCTTTCAGAAAGCTAAACTCATTGTATCGGCCGGTACATGGGCAAAATGTCAGCCCGCGCGAGATTAACGACCGCTCATGAATAGTAAGCTGAACCCCGGAGAGGTTAATTATGTTTTCATCTATGTTCTTTTGAGTTTTTGACATTTCTTTCGACCTGCAGGGTCGGATTGAGGGTGTAATTTTTGGATTTCCAATGTCCGTGTGGTTCGGAGCTGAATTGATTTGAGAAAACTTCTTTGAGTACGGAACTTTATCCCTTGACAATTTTTTTAATTTTGATTCTCATTACTTTATCTGTCTTCTTTTTCTCGAACAGTTCCAGTTCGCTGGCCTCCAGCGCAGAAAGGACAATAATATTCCTAGCACGAAGCTCCTCCGCCCTCAGAGACGCGAGTGTATTATCACAATGATCCACTACGATTTTAGTTAGCTGAAGTGATGCGGATTTAAGAGTTTCGTTCCAATTTTGTGTTTCACGTTTGTTAAACGTATGCATCGATGGTATTATTGATAGAAGAAGGCCCCGGGGGTGATCCCAGCCTTTAGATATATTTTGACTGTACGCACATGTAGGTCATGGCGCAGCCACTTGTCAATTGTTTTCTTTATCTTAAAGAAATTAGGCGTCAGACGCTGATCATGCGTTTCATCTGAGGGAGAGGAGGTCGGAACATTTGCATGGCCACGATGTCAGTTCATGCAAATGCGACGTGCAGAGCCACAGTGTTTTCGGAGATCGTACCTTTTGACGGAGGGGGTGGCAGGGCTTTTCTCGTTTGCTGGACTGGATTCCACAATCTCGCAGTCTCTCGCGCTCGGCTGGGGGTCAGAAGGTTGTGGGCTCGTTGAAATCCGTGGGTTTAGTTCTGATTTTCCGGGCTTGGGCTCGATCGTCTGCAGGTTTTCCGACGGAGATGCGCTTGTGGCTGAGGGCCCTGGGTCCGGGCCTTGGGGATGTTCAGGTGCACTGTTTGATCCGGCGATGGGTTTGAATGGTTGCGGTGCTTTACGCGGCTTTTGGGGGTTTTTATTGATAGCCCCAGAAAGAACGCTGCAAGGTGTTTCGCTGGCTTTCCACGTGGAGTCCGCAGGCCCTGCGTCACCTTTCTGGGGGGTCACAGTTGTACGCGCACTCCCATCTGTAAGCCTTCGGTGGACGTTCGGACGAGCGACCGGGCTGGGAGCCGGTTCTCTACTGCAAGCGGAGGGACTGTTCGAGCTGACCACCTGAGCGAAGGATGGTATCACTGACTGCAGCTGGCTAGTTGCTATACTGCATGTGGGGTAGACCGTATCGTCCATGTGAAGGCTGTTCATGCAGGGGACGTTCGGGCTCGTCGGCGGGGGTTGGCTGGTGGCACGGGGGATGGCGTGGTCTCTCCAATCTCCGATTTGGGGTTTCCGGGTTCGCAGCAGCAGGTTGTACGAGTTCCAGGAGAGTAGTGATACTCCCGTGAAGTTCGGGTGCAACCCATCCGCCACCAAAACCATTCGAGGGGAGAAGTGTTGCATAGCGTGATCTGAGGTAGAATACGCCGGGCGTTTCGTTGCCCAAATCTACGAGCCGGCAGTTGAATGTGTGCGCCTCCTGGTTGATGATCCCTACTCTTCTCAAGTTGGGCTGGCGTAGTCTCTCGTTAGGGCCCCGGGGAAGCACCAATGACACAGAAATAGGTCCAATGTCTGGTCTTTCGGCCTTGACGTGGTGAAGGAGGGTACGGTACCTTTGAATGGCTGTCTCCGCGCTCGTCCGCGCAATGTCGTTAGTGCCCACGTGGAGGACGAGGAGAGACACCCCTCGTGGCACGAAGTCCAGCAGTCCCCCGACGTCGTCAATTCGGGCACCCAGCTGCGATATGAACGCTGGGGAATCCGGGCTTGACGGGTCGAAGTGCGCATCAAGGTGCTTCGTCTGGGAATCACCCAGGACGGCACATGTGGGTGCATGAAGGGAGAGTTTCGAGATGATCCGTTTCATAGAAGCATTGACGGCAGCCATTGCAAGTGATACTTTGGAGGAAAGCTATCTTTGGTTGCCGTAGAAATAGTAAAAAATGGGTATAGCTTCTAACAAAACTGTTTATTGGTCGACGTTTCGATCGGATGCCGATCTTTCTCAAGACACCATTTCATATTTCTGTGCACGTATTTATAAGCTCGTCGTCCAACGACGCCGAAAAAAGTGGGAGGGGGGATTTGGGGAGAAAAGCAGCAACAAACACACACTCCCGGCGAGGTGAGGTGAAGGTTTGCAAAAAAGATAAAGAGGAAAAAAAAGCAAACGAAAGAAAACACAAAACCAAAACAAACCTAAACATGCAGAAAAGAGAGAGGAGTACACCACTCTTTCAAAACGCTGTCCTTCATCGTTCGTCAGCTTGTAGAAAGAGTGACAGGTAGCGCCCGCTTCAGAGGGGGGCCGCTCTGCTCAAGAAGCGAAAGCGCAAAGCAGTAACAGGGATGTTCTCACACCATCGCTGGGGGGCACAGAATTCCAATGGTCACTGACATTACGGGAAGAGGTGACAGGAAGCGGTCGCAGCCGCAGACATGTTTCAGTTTCACCAACGCTACAAACAGATAGGACGGCTCGTTAAGAGTGTAGGTACGATCTCCGCACTGTGGCTCAAAACATGCAAGGTTCCGCCGACCGGCAGGACGGGCGAGCGGCATTCATCACACTTAGGTCTATTCTTCTCCTCTGTCCGGGCAGTCCAAGGGGTCGTCCCTGACATTGAACCCGGGGAAGGGCGCTTAACTAATCCTCTACCCGCACGCGGGAGTCGCGCGGGTCCTTTGTTGGAGTAAACTTCGGCGGGCGCCTCGATGTTGTTTGTGGCATATTCCGCCTCTGCGGAAACCCCAGGAAGGGAATAAATAAAATAAGAATAGCTTGATTACTTGTTTAAACAAGTGATTCCGAGACGTGGGTGATTCTTAGACGAAGCACCTTCACACGCACTTCGACCCGTCGAGCCCGGATTCCCCAGCGTTCATATCGCAGCCGGGTGCCCGAATTGACGGCGTGGGGGGACTGCTGGATTTCGTGCCACGAGGGGTGTCTCTCCTCGTCCTCCACGTGGGCACTAACGACATCGCGCGGACGAGCGCGGAGACAGCAATTCAAAGGTACCGTACCCTCCTTCGCCACATCAAGGCCGAAAGACCAGACATTGGAATCATTTTTGTGTCATTGGTGCTGCCCCGGGGCCCAACGAGAGACTACGCCAGCCCAACTTGAGAAGGGTAGGGATCATCAACCAGGAGGCGCACATATTCAACTTCCGGCTCGTAGATTTGTGCAACAAAACACCCGGCGTATGCTACCTCGATCACGCTATGCAACACTTCTCCCCTCGGATGGCGTTGGCGGCGGATGGGGGTCACCCAAACTTCGCGGGAGCATCACTACTCTCCTGGAACTTGTACAACCTGCTGCTGCGAACCCGGAAACCGCAAATCGGAGATTGGAGAGACCACGCCCTCCCCCGTGCCACCAGCCAACCACCACCGACGAGCCCGAACGTCCCCTGCATGAACAGCCTTCACATGGACGATACGGTCTACCCCACATGCCCCAGTGCAACTAGCCAGCTGCAGTCAGTGATACCATCCTTCGCTCAGGCGGTCAGATCGAACAGTCCCTCCGCTAGCAGTAGAGAACCGGCGCCCAGCCCGGTCACTCGTCCGAACGTACACCAAAGGCTTACAGCTGGGAGTGCGCGTACAACTGTGATCCCCCAGAAAGGTGACGCAGGGCCTGCGGACTCCACGTGGAAACCCAGCGAAACACCTTGCAGCATTCTTTCTGGGGCTATCAACAAAAAACCCCAAAAGCCTCGTAAAGCACCGCAACCATCCAAACCCATCGCCGGATCATACAGTGCACCTGAACATCCCCAAGGCCCGGACCCAGGGCTCTCAGCCACAAGCGCATCTCTATCGGAAAACCTGCAGACGACCGAGCCCAAGCCCGGGAAATCAGAACTCAACCCACGGATTTCAACGAGCCCACAACCTTCTGACCCCCAGCCGAGCGCGAGAGACGGCGAGATTCTGGAATCTAGTCCAGAAAACGAGAAAAGCCCTGCCACCACCTCCGTCAAAAGGTACGATCTCCGAAAACACTGTGGGTCTGCACGTCGCATTTGCATGAATTGACATCCTGGCCGCGCAAATGTTCCGACCTCCTCTCCCTCAGATGACACGCATGATCAGCTGCTGACGCCTATTTTTTTTAAGATAAGGAAAACAATTGAAATGCGGGTGCGTCATGACCTACATGTGCGTGCACTCAAAATATATCTAAAGGCTGGGATCGCCCCCCGGGGCCTTCTTCTATCATTAACACCATTGATGCATACGCTTAACAAACGTGAAACACAAAATTGGAACGAAACTCTTAAATCCACATCACTTCAGCTAACTTAAGTAGTGGTTCATTGTTATAATACACTCGCGTCTCTGAGGGCGCAGGAGCTTCGTGCTAGGAATAATATTGTCCTTTCTGCGCTGGAGGCCAGCGAACTGGAACTGTTCGAGAAAAAGAAGACAGATGAAATAATGAGAATCAAAATTAAAAAAATTGTCAAGGGATAAAGTTCCGTACTCAAACGAGTTTTCTCAAATCAATTCAGCTCCGCACCACACGGACATTGGAAATTCTAAAATTACAGACCCAATCCGACCCTGCAGGTCGAAAGAAATGTGAAAAACTCAAAAGAACATAGATGAAAACATAATTAACCTCTCCGGGGCACAGCTTACTATTCATGAGCGGTCGTTAATCTCGCGCGGGCTGACATTTTGCCCAAGTACTGGCCGATACAATGACTTTAGCTTGCTGAAAGATCTGCACAATTTTTCAGGAAATTTACGCCCCGAAGAATATTTTTTCGATAAGCCGGACAAAGAGCGCACTGCCCCAACCTCCGTCAATGTAGGGCGGCAGTGGACACCGAAATCAGAGCGGGAAAAAAACACTTGGACTCGTACATTGAGGCCGTTCAAAGAGACGTCCTGCGGGCTTATAACACTCGCAAATCAGGGGCCCAGAACCTTTCTAAAGAGGAGCGCAAGGCACTTAAGGCACTGGGTGATCGAACAGACATTGTCATAAAACCGGCTGATAAAGGTGGAGGTATTGTAATATATTAGTAAAACAGACTACATTCAAGAAGGCCACCGTAAGTTAAATAATGAATTTTTCTACCAAGCACTTGACGCAGATCCACTTGTTAAACATGAGGTAATAACAACAACAACACTAAATAATCTTGTCAAAATTGGGGAAATAGAGCCACGCCTCTGTAAAGCACACAGCAGCACACGCAACGCCAGGAAGGTTTTACATGCTGCCTAAAGTTCATAAAGAAGGGAACCCTGTTAGGGCAATAATTTCGGGAAGAGGCGCTCTCACCGAACAAATATCAAGCTACATAGACTCCCTGATTAAGCAAATACCCGCTACCCATTCGTCGTATCTTCGTGATACTAACCACTTCCTACGGGAAATCGACAAAATAAAAATCCCTGATGGCGCCTTCCTTGTAACTGTAGATGTAACTTCTCTGTGCACAAATATACATCACCGAGATGGGATTGAAGCCCTGGTTGAATGCTATAGCATACATCGGGACCATGAGTCACCAAGCCCACAAGTCATTGAAACTTTGACCAAGCTAGTGCTGGAATTAAATAGCTTTGAATTTCACAATCAGTATTACCTACAAATAAACGGCACTGCCATGGGTACTCGAATGGCACCCAACTACGCTAATATATTCATGAACGATCTCGAAAAAAATTTCCTATCAACCCGTGAAATAAAGCCATTTTTTTACTCGCGCTTTTTGGACGATGTATTCCTTATTTGGACCGGTACGGAGGAAGACTTAATCGACTTCATCGAATGTTTCAACAAGGCCCCTCCAAGCATCGCATTCACTTATACCTATTCAACCACGGCAAGCAATTTCTTTGACGTGCATATAAATACAGACAAAGGAGAACTGATCACTACCATGTACAAAAAACCTACCGATAGGCAGCAGTATCTTCACTTCGACACTTGTCATCCGCGCCACTGCAAAAGAGGTATCCCATACTCGCAGGCCCGACGATTTAGGAGAATTTGCTCCCGCACGGAGGACTTGGAGGCAAACGGAGAAAACTTGCGCAATGTACTCGCGAAGCAACAATACCCACCACCCTCAGTCAACGAAGCTATTTGCAAAGCGGTCAACCTTGATCGCCAAGTGTTGCTGCACCATGAAAAAGAACTAAACCAGAAGGGGAGAGGCAACCTAGTTTTGACGTTAGGGGGCAATTCCCCAAACATAAACAAAATCTAGAAAAAGCACTTCAACATGCTACAACAGAGTGAACGGCTTTCGAAAATCTTCCCCGCCCCTCCTCGGGTCGTATAAAGGCGCCCCAAAAATATTAAAGATTACCTTGTACACGCCAAAACTGAGAGGGCACCCAAGGGTGGGTGTCGACCATGCGAAAAGGCACGGTGCCGCGTATGTAAACACATGCAGACAACCACGGTGGCAGAAAGCACCAACTCCCATTTCAAGCATCTAATTCACGCGACACTCGACTGCGACTCTTTTAATGTGGTGTACCTTCTTGAGTGCGGTGTTTGTGGCATCCAATACATTGGCCAGACGGACACCACATTCCGTATGCGCTTCAACAACCATCGCGCACATGTTCGTTCACTCCTGGATCTACCATTATCACGACATTTTAACTCCGAAAACCACCCGTTCGACTCCATCAAAGTCACACTTTTACACAGTGGATTTTCTACTACAAGAGAACGCGAACAACGTGAATCTTACATTATTTACAAATTAAACACAGTAAAGGCAGGAATGAATGTTAGCCCGGGCATTATGTCGTCTCTACATGCTGTTGATAATCTGGGTGCAGAATAATCCCCGATCTAAATTGTAAGTCTCGGTGTTGTTTAAACAAGTAATCAAGCTATTCTTATTTTATTTATTCTCTTCCTGGGGTTTCCGCACAGGCGGCATATGCAACAAACAACATCGAGGCACCCGCCGCCGTTTACTCCAACAAAGGACCCGCGCGACTCCCGCGTGCGGGTAGGGAATTAGTTAAGCGCCCTTCCCCGGGTTCAATGTCAGGGACGACCCCTTGGACTGCCCGGACAGAGGAGAAGAATAGACCTAAGTGTGATGGATGCCGCCCGCCCGTCCTGCCGGTCGGCAGAACCTTGCATGTTTTGAGCCACAGTGCGGAGATCGTACCTACACTCTTAACGAGCCGTCCTATCTGTTTGTAGCGTTGGTGTTACTCAAACATGTGTGCGGCTGCGACCGCTTCATGTCAACTCTTCCCGTAATGTCAGTGACCATTGGAATTCTGTGCCCCCCAGTGATGGTATGAGAACATCCCTGTTACTGCTTTGCGCTTTCGCTTCTTGAGCAGAGCGGCCCCCCTCTGAAGCGGGCGCTACCTGTCACTCATTCTACAAGCTGACGAACGATGGAGGAGAGCGTTTTGATAGATTTGTGTACTCCTCTCTCTTTTCTGCATGTTTAGGTTTGTTTTGGTTTTGTGTTTTCTTTCGTTTGCTTTTTTTTTCCTCTGTCTCTTTTTTGCAAACCTTCACATCACCTCGCCGGGAGTGTGTGTTTGTTGCTGCTTTTCTCCCCTAATCCCCCCTCTCTCTTTTTTTGGCGTCGTTAGACGACGAGCTCATAAATACGTGCACAGAAATACGAAATGTTGTCTTGAGAAAGATCGGCATCCTATCGAAACGTCGACCAATACACAGTTTTGTTAGAAGCTATACCCATTTTTTACTATTTGCTACGGCAACCAAAGACAGCCCTTCTCCAATGTATATATATATATATATATATATATATATATATATATAGCGAATCAGAATAGGAAATGAGGGGCTCGTTGAAAATAACACAGAAATAAGGGTTGGCAGTCGAGAAAACCTCGGAAAGCAAAGGGGAGGATGTGGTAGATCATTGAAACAGATTAAGAATTTGGAAAGAAAGAAAGAAAGTGAAGAAAAAATGCCCGCCAGGTGGGATCCGAACCCACGACCTCCAGAATACCGGTCTGGTGCGATAACCACTACGCTACCGGCGGGGCGATTTTCCCATTCACTTTCTGGGGTATTTATGTTAGGTATGTATGTTTCCTGTGCTTGGGGGTGGTAGCCAGCGCCATTCGGACTAATCGGGGTGAAGGGGACCTTCTTTTTAACCCCCGGGTCGTGACTCGAGTGTCTACGACATGTCCAGAGTGGTCGACCAGCTTTGAACCCTCTTAAGCTCCCTTTGGCAACAAGACTGCCAGAACAGAGGCCCTCGCTATGCATGTAGCGAATCAGAATAGGAAATGAGGGGCTCGTTTAAAATAACACAGAAATAAGGGTTGGCAGTCGAGAAAACCTCGGAAAGCAAAGGGGAGGATGTGGTAGATCATTGAAACAGATTAAGAATTTGGAAAGAAAGAAAGAAAGTGAAGAAAAAATGCCCGCCAGGTGGGATCCGAACCCACGACCTCCAGAATACCGGTCTGGTGCGATAACCACTACGCTACCGGCGGGGCGATTTTCCCATTCACTTTCTGGGGTATTTATGTTAGGTATGTATGTTTCCTGTGCTTGGGGGTGGTAGCCAGCGCCATTCGGACTAATCGGGGTGAAGGGGACCTTCTTTTTAACCCCCGGGTCGTGACTCGAGTGTCTACGACATGTCCAGAGTGGTCGACCAGCTTTGAACCCTCTTAAGCTCCCTTTGGCAACAAGACTGCCAGAACAGAGGCCCTCGCTATGCATGTAGCGAATCAGAATAGGAAATGAGGGGCTCGTTGAAAATAACACAGAAATAAGGGTTGGCAGTCGAGAAAACCTCGGAAAGCAAAGGGGAGGATGTGGTAGATCATTGAAACAGATTAAGAATTTGGAAAGAAAGAAAGAAAGTGAAGAAAAAATGCCCGCCAGGTGGGATCCGAACCCACGACCTCCAGAATACCGGTCTGGTGCGATAACCACTACGCTACCGGCGGGGCGATTTTCCCATTCACTTTCTGGGGTATTTATGTTAGGTATGTATGTTTCCTGTGCTTGGGGGTGGTAGCCAGCGCCATTCGGACTAATCGGGGTGAAGGGGACCTTCTTTTTAACCCCCGGGTCGTGACTCGAGTGTCTACGACATGTCCAGAGTGGTCGACCAGCTTTGAACCCTCTTAAGCTCCCTTTGGCAACAAGACTGCCAGAACAGAGGCCCTCGCTATGCATGTAGCGAATCAGAATAGGAAATGAGGGGCTCGTTGAAAATAACACAGAAATAAGGGTTGGCAGTCGAGAAAACCTCGGAAAGCAAAGGGGAGGATGTGGTAGATCATTGAAACAGATTAAGAATTTGGAAAGAAAGAAAGAAAGTGAAGAAAAAATGCCCGCCAGGTGGGATCCGAACCCACGACCTCCAGAATACCGGTCTGGTGCGATAACCACTACGCTACCGGCGGGGCGATTTTCCCATTCACTTTCTGGGGTATTTATGTTAGGTATGTATGTTTCCTGTGCTTGGGGGTGGTAGCCAGCGCCATTCGGACTAATCGGGGTGAAGGGGACCTTCTTTTTAACCCCCGGGTCGTGACTCGAGTGTCTACGACATGTCCAGAGTGGTCGACCAGCTTTGAACCCTCTTAAGCTCCCTTTGGCAACAAGACTGCCAGAACAGAGGCCCTCGCTATGCATGTAGCGAATCAGAATAGGAAATGAGGGGCTCGTTGAAAATAACACAGAAATAAGGGTTGGCAGTCGAGAAAACCTCGGAAAGCAAAGGGGAGGATGTGGTAGATCATTGAAACAGATTAAGAATTTGGAAAGAAAGAAAGAAAGTGAAGAAAAAATGCCCGCCAGGTGGGATCCGAACCCACGACCTCCAGAATACCGGTCTGGTGCGATAACCACTACGCTACCGGCGGGGCGATTTTCCCATTCACTTTCTGGGGTATTTATGTTAGGTATGTATGTTTCCTGTGCTTGGGGGTGGTAGCCAGCGCCATTCGGACTAATCGGGGTGAAGGGGACCTTCTTTTTAACCCCCGGGTCGTGACTCGAGTGTCTACGACATGTCCAGAGTGGTCGACCAGCTTTGAACCCTCTTAAGCTCCCTTTGGCAACAAGACTGCCAGAACAGAGGCCCTCGCTATGCATGTAGCGAATCAGAATAGGAAATGAGGGGCTCGTTGAAAATAACACAGAAATAAGGGTTGGCAGTCGAGAAAACCTCGGAAAGCAAAGGGGAGGATGTGGTAGATCATTGAAACAGATTAAGAATTTGGAAAGAAAGAAAGAAAGTGAAGAAAAAATGCCCGCCAGGTGGGATCCGAACCCACGACCTCCAGAATACCGGTCTGGTGCGATAACCACTACGCTACCGGCGGGGCGATTTTCCCATTCACTTTCTGGGGTATTTATGTTAGGTATGTATGTTTCCTGTGCTTGGGGGTGGTAGCCAGCGCCATTCGGACTAATCGGGGTGAAGGGGACCTTCTTTTTAACCCCCGGGTCGTGACTCGAGTGTCTACGACATGTCCAGAGTGGTCGACCAGCTTTGAACCCTCTTAAGCTCCCTTTGGCAACAAGACTGCCAGAACAGAGGCCCTCGCTATGCATGTAGCGAATCAGAATAGGAAATGAGGGGCTCGTTGAAAATAACACAGAAATAAGGGTTGGCAGTCGAGAAAACCTCGGAAAGCAAAGGGGAGGATGTGGTAGACCACCCCCAAGCACAGGAAACATACATACCTAACATAAATACCCCAGAAAGTGAATGGGAAAATCGCCCCGCCGGTAGCGTAGTGGTTATCGCACCAGACCGGTATTCTGGAGGTCGTGGGTTCGGATCCCACCTGGCGGGCATTTTTTCTTCACTTTCTTTCTTTCTTTCCAAATTCTTAATCTGTTTCAATGATCTACCACATCCTCCCCTTTGCTTTCCGAGGTTTTCTCGACTGCCAACCCTTATTTCTGTGTTATTTTCAACGAGCCCCTCATTTCCTATTCTGATTCGCTACATGCATAGCGAGGGCCTCTGTTCTGGCAGTCTTGTTGCCAAAGGGAGCTTAAGAGGGTTCAAAGCTGGTCGACCACTCTGGACATGTCGTAGACACTCGAGTCACGACCCGGGGGTTAAAAAGAAGGTCCCCTTCACCCCGATTAGTCCGAATGGCGCTGGCTACCACCCCCAAGCACAGGAAACATACATACCTAACATAAATACCCCAGAAAGTGAATGGGAAAATCGCCCCGCCGGTAGCGTAGTGGTTATCGCACCAGACCGGTATTCTGGAGGTCGTGGGTTCGGATCCCACCTGGCGGGCATTTTTTCTTCACTTTCTTTCTTTCTTTCCAAATTCTTAATCTGTTTCAATGATCTACCACATCCTCCCCTTTGCTTTCCGAGGTTTTCTCGACTGCCAACCCTTATTTCTGTGTTATTTTCAACGAGCCCCTCATTTCCTATTCTGATTCGCTACATGCATAGCGAGGGCCTCTGTTCTGGCAGTCTTGTTGCCAAAGGGAGCTTAAGAGGGTTCAAAGCTGGTCGACCACTCTGGACATGTCGTAGACACTCGAGTCACGACCCGGGGGTTAAAAAGAAGGTCCCCTTCACCCCGATTAGTCCGAATGGCGCTGGCTACCACCCCCAAGCACAGGAAACATACATACCTAACATAAATACCCCAGAAAGTGAATGGGAAAATCGCCCCGCCGGTAGCGTAGTGGTTATCGCACCAGACCGGTATTCTGGAGGTCGTGGGTTCGGATCCCACCTGGCGGGCATTTTTTCTTCACTTTCTTTCTTTCTTTCCAAATTCTTAATCTGTTTCAATGATCTACCACATCCTCCCCTTTGCTTTCCGAGGTTTTCTCGACTGCCAACCCTTATTTCTGTGTTATTTTCAACGAGCCCCTCATTTCCTATTCTGATTCGCTACATGCATAGCGAGGGCCTCTGTTCTGGCAGTCTTGTTGCCAAAGGGAGCTTAAGAGGGTTCAAAGCTGGTCGACCACTCTGGACATGTCGTAGACACTCGAGTCACGACCCGGGGGTTAAAAAGAAGGTCCCCTTCACCCCGATTAGTCCGAATGGCGCTGGCTACCACCCCCAAGCACAGGAAACATACATACCTAACATAAATACCCCAGAAAGTGAATGGGAAAATCGCCCCGCCGGTAGCGTAGTGGTTATCGCACCAGACCGGTATTCTGGAGGTCGTGGGTTCGGATCCCACCTGGCGGGCATTTTTTCTTCACTTTCTTTCTTTCTTTCCAAATTCTTAATCTGTTTCAATGATCTACCACATCCTCCCCTTTGCTTTCCGAGGTTTTCTCGACTGCCAACCCTTATTTCTGTGTTATTTTCAACGAGCCCCTCATTTCCTATTCTGATTCGCTACATGCATAGCGAGGGCCTCTGTTCTGGCAGTCTTGTTGCCAAAGGGAGCTTAAGAGGGTTCAAAGCTGGTCGACCACTCTGGACATGTCGTAGACACTCGAGTCACGACCCGGGGGTTAAAAAGAAGGTCCCCTTCACCCCGATTAGTCCGAATGGCGCTGGCTACCACCCCCAAGCACAGGAAACATACATACCTAACATAAATACCCCAGAAAGTGAATGGGAAAATCGCCCCGCCGGTAGCGTAGTGGTTATCGCACCAGACCGGTATTCTGGAGGTCGTGGGTTCGGATCCCACCTGGCGGGCATTTTTTCTTCACTTTCTTTCTTTCTTTCCAAATTCTTAATCTGTTTCAATGATCTACCACATCCTCCCCTTTGCTTTCCGAGGTTTTCTCGACTGCCAACCCTTATTTCTGTGTTATTTTCAACGAGCCCCTCATTTCCTATTCTGATTCGCTACATGCATAGCGAGGGCCTCCGTTCTGGCAGTCTTGTTGCCAAAGGGAGCTTAAGAGGGTTCAAAGCTGGTCGACCACTCTGGACATGTCGTAGACACTCGAGTCACGACCCGGGGGTTAAAAAGAAGGTCCCCTTCACCCCGATTAGTCCGAATGGCGCTGGCTACCACCCCCAAGCACAGGAAACATACATACCTAACATAAATACCCCAGAAAGTGAATGGGAAAATCGCCCCGCCGGTAGCGTATTGGTTATCGCACCAGACCGGTATTCTGGAGGTCGTGGGTTCGGATCCCACCTGGCGGGCATTTTTTCTTCACTTTCTTTCTTTCCAAATTCTTAATCTGTTTCAATGATCTACCACATCCTCCCCTTTGCTTTCCGAGGTTTTCTCGACTGCCAACCCTTATTTCTGTGTTATTTTCAACGAGCCCCTCATTTCCTATTCTGATTCGCTACATGCATAGCGAGGGCCTCTGTTCTGGCAGTCTTGTTGCCAAAGGGAGCTTAAGAGGGTTCAAAGCTGGTCGACCACTCTGGACATGTCGTAGACACTCGAGTCACGACCCGGGGGTTAAAAAGAAGGTCCCCTTCACCCCGATTAGTCCGAATGGCGCTGGCTACCACCCCCAAGCACAGGAAACATACATACCTAACATAAATACCCCAGAAAGTGAATGGGAAAATCGCCCCGCCGGTAGCGTAGTGGTTATCGCACCAGACCGGTATTCTGGAGGTCGTGGGTTCGGATCCCACCTGGCGGGCATTTTTTCTTCACTTTCTTTCTTTCTTTCCAAATTCTTAATCTGTTTCAATGATCTACCACATCCTCCCCTTTGCTTTCCGAGGTTTTCTCGACTGCCAACCCTTATTTCTGTGTTATTTTCAACGAGCCCCTCATTTCCTATTCTGATTCGCTACATGCATAGCGAGGGCCTCTGTTCTGGCAGTCTTGTTGCCAAAGGGAGCTTAAGAGGGTTCAAAGCTGGTCGACCACTCTGGACATGTCGTAGACACTCGAGTCACGACCCGGGGGTTAAAAAGAAGGTCCCCTTCACCCCGATTAGTCCGAATGGCGCTGGCTACCACCCCCAAGCACAGGAAACATACATACCTAACATAAATACCCCAGAAAGTGAATGGGAAAATCGCCCCGCCGGTAGCGTAGTGGTTATCGCACCAGACCGGTATTCTGGAGGTCGTGGGTTCGGATCCCACCTGGCGGGCATTTTTTCTTCACTTTCTTTCTTTCTTTCCAAATTCTTAATCTGTTTCAATGATCTACCACATCCTCCCCTTTGCTTTCCGAGGTTTTCTCGACTGCCAACCCTTATTTCTGTGTTATTTTCAACGAGCCCCTCATTTCCTATTCTGATTCGCTACATGCATAGCGAGGGCCTCTGTTCTGGCAGTCTTGTTGCCAAAGGGAGCTTAAGAGGGTTCAAAGCTGGTCGACCACTCTGGACATGTCGTAGACACTCGAGTCACGACCCGGGGGTTAAAAAGAAGGTCCCCTTCACCCCGATTAGTCCGAATGGCGCTGGCTACCACCCCCAAGCACAGGAAACATACATACCTAACATAAATACCCCAGAAAGTGAATGGGAAAATCGCCCCGCCGGTAGCGTAGTGGTTATCGCACCAGACCGGTATTCTGGAGGTCGTGGGTTCGGATCCCACCTGGCGGGCATTTTTTCTTCACTTTCTTTCTTTCTTTCCAAATTCTTAATCTGTTTCAATGATCTACCACATCCTCCCCTTTGCTTTCCGAGGTTTTCTCGACTGCCAACCCTTATTTCTGTGTTATTTTCAACGAGCCCCTCATTTCCTATTCTGATTCGCTACATGCATAGCGAGGGCCTCTGTTCTGGCAGTCTTGTTGCCAAAGGGAGCTTAAGAGGGTTCAAAGCTGGTCGACCACTCTGGACATGTCGTAGACACTCGAGTCACGACCCGGGGGTTAAAAAGAAGGTCCCCTTCACCCCGATTAGTCCGAATGGCGCTGGCTACCACCCCCAAGCACAGGAAACATACATACCTAACATAAATACCCCAGAAAGTGAATGGGAAAATCGCCCCGCCGGTAGCGTAGTGGTTATCGCACCAGACCGGTATTCTGGAGGTCGTGGGTTCGGATCCCACCTGGCGGGCATTTTTTCTTCACTTTCTTTCTTTCTTTCCAAATTCTTAATCTGTTTCAATGATCTACCACATCCTCCCCTTTGCTTTCCGAGGTTTTCTCGACTGCCAACCCTTATTTCTGTGTTATTTTCAACGAGCCCCTCATTTCCTATTCTGATTCGCTACATGCATAGCGAGGGCCTCTGTTCTGGCAGTCTTGTTGCCAAAGGGAGCTTAAGAGGGTTCAAAGCTGGTCGACCACTCTGGACATGTCGTAGACACTCGAGTCACGACCCGGGGGTTAAAAAGAAGGTCCCCTTCACCCCGATTAGTCCGAATGGCGCTGGCTACCACCCCCAAGCACAGGAAACATACATACCTAACATAAATACCCCAGAAAGTGAATGGGAAAATCGCCCCGCCGGTAGCGTAGTGGTTATCGCACCAGACCGGTATTCTGGAGGTCGTGGGTTCGGATCCCACCTGGCGGGCATTTTTTCTTCACTTTCTTTCTTTCTTTCCAAATTCTTAATCTGTTTCAATGATCTACCACATCCTCCCCTTTGCTTTCCGAGGTTTTCTCGACTGCCAACCCTTATTTCTGTGTTATTTTCAACGAGCCCCTCATTTCCTATTCTGATTCGCTACATGCATAGCGAGGGCCTCTGTTCTGGCAGTCTTGTTGCCAAAGGGAGCTTAAGAGGGTTCAAAGCTGGTCGACCACTCTGGACATGTCGTAGACACTCGAGTCACGACCCGGGGGTTAAAAAGAAGGTCCCCTTCACCCCGATTAGTCCGAATGGCGCTGGCTACCACCCCCAAGCACAGGAAACATACATACCTAACATAAATACCCCAGAAAGTGAATGGGAAAATCGCCCCGCCGGTAGCGTAGTGGTTATCGCACCAGACCGGTATTCTGGAGGTCGTGGGTTCGGATCCCACCTGGCGGGCATTTTTTCTTCACTTTCTTTCTTTCTTTCCAAATTCTTAATCTGTTTCAATGATCTACCACATCCTCCCCTTTGCTTTCCGAGGTTTTCTCGACTGCCAACCCTTATTTCTGTGTTATTTTCAACGAGCCCCTCATTTCCTATTCTGATTCGCTACATGCATAGCGAGGGCCTCTGTTCTGGCAGTCTTGTTGCCAAAGGGAGCTTAAGAGGGTTCAAAGCTGGTCGACCACTCTGGACATGTCGTAGACACTCGAGTCACGACCCGGGGGTTAAAAAGAAGGTCCCCTTCACCCCGATTAGTCCGAATGGCGCTGGCTACCACCCCCAAGCACAGGAAACATACATACCTAACATAAATACCCCAGAAAGTGAATGGGAAAATCGCCCCGCCGGTAGCGTAGTGGTTATCGCACCAGACCGGTATTCTGGAGGTCGTGGGTTCGGATCCCACCTGGCGGGCATTTTTTCTTCACTTTCTTTCTTTCTTTCCAAATTCTTAATCTGTTTCAATGATCTACCACATCCTCCCCTTTGCTTTCCGAGGTTTTCTCGACTGCCAACCCTTATTTCTGTGTTATTTTCAACGAGCCCCTCATTTCCTATTCTGATTCGCTACATGCATAGCGAGGGCCTCTGTTCTGGCAGTCTTGTTGCCAAAGGGAGCTTAAGAGGGTTCAAAGCTGGTCGACCACTCTGGACATGTCGTAGACACTCGAGTCACGACCCGGGGGTTAAAAAGAAGGTCCCCTTCACCCCGATTAGTCCGAATGGCGCTGGCTACCACCCCCAAGCACAGGAAACATACATACCTAACATAAATACCCCAGAAAGTGAATGGGAAAATCGCCCCGCCGGTAGCGTAGTGGTTATCGCACCAGACCGGTATTCTGGAGGTCGTGGGTTCGGATCCCACCTGGCGGGCATTTTTTCTTCACTTTCTTTCTTTCTTTCCAAATTCTTAATCTGTTTCAATGATCTACCACATCCTCCCCTTTGCTTTCCGAGGTTTTCTCGACTGCCAACCCTTATTTCTGTGTTATTTTCAACGAGCCCCTCATTTCCTATTCTGATTCGCTACATGCATAGCGAGGGCCTCTGTTCTGGCAGTCTTGTTGCCAAAGGGAGCTTAAGAGGGTTCAAAGCTGGTCGACCACTCTGGACATGTCGTAGACACTCGAGTCACGACCCGGGGGTTAAAAAGAAGGTCCCCTTCACCCCGATTAGTCCGAATGGCGCTGGCTACCACCCCCAAGCACAGGAAACATACATACCTAACATAAATACCCCAGAAAGTGAATGGGAAAATCGCCCCGCCGGTAGCGTAGTGGTTATCGCACCAGACCGGTATTCTGGAGGTCGTGGGTTCGGATCCCACCTGGCGGGCATTTTTTCTTCACTTTCTTTCTTTCTTTCCAAATTCTTAATCTGTTTCAATGATCTACCACATCCTCCCCTTTGCTTTCCGAGGTTTTCTCGACTGCCAACCCTTATTTCTGTGTTATTTTCAACGAGCCCCTCATTTCCTATTCTGATTCGCTACATGCATAGCGAGGGCCTCTGTTCTGGCAGTCTTGTTGCCAAAGGGAGCTTAAGAGGGTTCAAAGCTGGTCGACCACTCTGGACATGTCGTAGACACTCGAGTCACGACCCGGGGGTTAAAAAGAAGGTCCCCTTCACCCCGATTAGTCCGAATGGCGCTGGCTACCACCCCCAAGCACAGGAAACATACATACCTAACATAAATACCCCAGAAAGTGAATGGGAAAATCGCCCCGCCGGTAGCGTAGTGGTTATCGCACCAGACCGGTATTCTGGAGGTCGTGGGTTCGGATCCCACCTGGCGGGCATTTTTTCTTCACTTTCTTTCTTTCTTTCCAAATTCTTAATCTGTTTCAATGATCTACCACATCCTCCCCTTTGCTTTCCGAGGTTTTCTCGACTGCCAACCCTTATTTCTGTGTTATTTTCAACGAGCCCCTCATTTCCTATTCTGATTCGCTACATGCATAGCGAGGGCCTCCGTTCTGGCAGTCTTGTTGCCAAAGGGAGCTTAAGAGGGTTCAAAGCTGGTCGACCACTCTGGACATGTCGTAGACACTCGAGTCACGACCCGGGGGTTAAAAAGAAGGTCCCCTTCACCCCGATTAGTCCGAATGGCGCTGGCTACCACCCCCAAGCACAGGAAACATACATACCTAACATAAATACCCCAGAAAGTGAATGGGAAAATCGCCCCGCCGGTAGCGTATTGGTTATCGCACCAGACCGGTATTCTGGAGGTCGTGGGTTCGGATCCCACCTGGCGGGCATTTTTTCTTCACTTTCTTTCTTTCCAAATTCTTAATCTGTTTCAATGATCTACCACATCCTCCCCTTTGCTTTCCGAGGTTTTCTCGACTGCCAACCCTTATTTCTGTGTTATTTTCAACGAGCCCCTCATTTCCTATTCTGATTCGCTACATGCATAGCGAGGGCCTCTGTTCTGGCAGTCTTGTTGCCAAAGGGAGCTTAAGAGGGTTCAAAGCTGGTCGACCACTCTGGACATGTCGTAGACACTCGAGTCACGACCCGGGGGTTAAAAAGAAGGTCCCCTTCACCCCGATTAGTCCGAATGGCGCTGGCTACCACCCCCAAGCACAGGAAACATACATACCTAACATAAATACCCCAGAAAGTGAATGGGAAAATCGCCCCGCCGGTAGCGTAGTGGTTATCGCACCAGACCGGTATTCTGGAGGTCGTGGGTTCGGATCCCACCTGGCGGGCATTTTTTCTTCACTTTCTTTCTTTCTTTCCAAATTCTTAATCTGTTTCAATGATCTACCACATCCTCCCCTTTGCTTTCCGAGGTTTTCTCGACTGCCAACCCTTATTTCTGTGTTATTTTCAACGAGCCCCTCATTTCCTATTCTGATTCGCTACATGCATAGCGAGGGCCTCTGTTCTGGCAGTCTTGTTGCCAAAGGGAGCTTAAGAGGGTTCAAAGCTGGTCGACCACTCTGGACATGTCGTAGACACTCGAGTCACGACCCGGGGGTTAAAAAGAAGGTCCCCTTCACCCCGATTAGTCCGAATGGCGCTGGCTACCACCCCCAAGCACAGGAAACATACATACCTAACATAAATACCCCAGAAAGTGAATGGGAAAATCGCCCCGCCGGTAGCGTAGTGGTTATCGCACCAGACCGGTATTCTGGAGGTCGTGGGTTCGGATCCCACCTGGCGGGCATTTTTTCTTCACTTTCTTTCTTTCTTTCCAAATTCTTAATCTGTTTCAATGATCTACCACATCCTCCCCTTTGCTTTCCGAGGTTTTCTCGACTGCCAACCCTTATTTCTGTGTTATTTTCAACGAGCCCCTCATTTCCTATTCTGATTCGCTACATGCATAGCGAGGGCCTCTGTTCTGGCAGTCTTGTTGCCAAAGGGAGCTTAAGAGGGTTCAAAGCTGGTCGACCACTCTGGACATGTCGTAGACACTCGAGTCACGACCCGGGGGTTAAAAAGAAGGTCCCCTTCACCCCGATTAGTCCGAATGGCGCTGGCTACCACCCCCAAGCACAGGAAACATACATACCTAACATAAATACCCCAGAAAGTGAATGGGAAAATCGCCCCGCCGGTAGCGTAGTGGTTATCGCACCAGACCGGTATTCTGGAGGTCGTGGGTTCGGATCCCACCTGGCGGGCATTTTTTCTTCACTTTCTTTCTTTCTTTCCAAATTCTTAATCTGTTTCAATGATCTACCACATCCTCCCCTTTGCTTTCCGAGGTTTTCTCGACTGCCAACCCTTATTTCTGTGTTATTTTCAACGAGCCCCTCATTTCCTATTCTGATTCGCTACATGCATAGCGAGGGCCTCTGTTCTGGCAGTCTTGTTGCCAAAGGGAGCTTAAGAGGGTTCAAAGCTGGTCGACCACTCTGGACATGTCGTAGACACTCGAGTCACGACCCGGGGGTTAAAAAGAAGGTCCCCTTCACCCCGATTAGTCCGAATGGCGCTGGCTACCACCCCCAAGCACAGGAAACATACATACCTAACATAAATACCCCAGAAAGTGAATGGGAAAATCGCCCCGCCGGTAGCGTAGTGGTTATCGCACCAGACCGGTATTCTGGAGGTCGTGGGTTCGGATCCCACCTGGCGGGCATTTTTTCTTCACTTTCTTTCTTTCTTTCCAAATTCTTAATCTGTTTCAATGATCTACCACATCCTCCCCTTTGCTTTCCGAGGTTTTCTCGACTGCCAACCCTTATTTCTGTGTTATTTTCAACGAGCCCCTCATTTCCTATTCTGATTCGCTACATGCATAGCGAGGGCCTCTGTTCTGGCAGTCTTGTTGCCAAAGGGAGCTTAAGAGGGTTCAAAGCTGGTCGACCACTCTGGACATGTCGTAGACACTCGAGTCACGACCCGGGGGTTAAAAAGAAGGTCCCCTTCACCCCGATTAGTCCGAATGGCGCTGGCTACCACCCCCAAGCACAGGAAACATACATACCTAACATAAATACCCCAGAAAGTGAATGGGAAAATCGCCCCGCCGGTAGCGTATTGGTTATCGCACCAGACCGGTATTCTGGAGGTCGTGGGTTCGGATCCCACCTGGCGGGCATTTTTTCTTCACTTTCTTTCTTTCTTTCCAAATTCTTAATCTGTTTCAATGATCTACCACATCCTCCCCTTTGCTTTCCGAGGTTTTCTCGACTGCCAACCCTTATTTCTGTGTTATTTTCAACGAGCCCCTCATTTCCTATTCTGATTCGCTACATGCATAGCGAGGGCCTCTGTTCTGGCAGTCTTGTTGCCAAAGGGAGCTTAAGAGGGTTCAAAGCTGGTCGACCACTCTGGACATGTCGTAGACACTCGAGTCACGACCCGGGGGTTAAAAAGAAGGTCCCCTTCACCCCGATTAGTCCGAATGGCGCTGGCTACCACCCCCAAGCACAGGAAACATACATACCTAACATAAATACCCCAGAAAGTGAATGGGAAAATCGCCCCGCCGGTAGCGTAGTGGTTATCGCACCAGACCGGTATTCTGGAGGTCGTGGGTTCGGATCCCACCTGGCGGGCATTTTTTCTTCACTTTCTTTCTTTCTTTCCAAATTCTTAATCTGTTTCAATGATCTACCACATCCTCCCCTTTGCTTTCCGAGGTTTTCTCGACTGCCAACCCTTATTTCTGTGTTATTTTCAACGAGCCCCTCATTTCCTATTCTGATTCGCTACATGCATAGCGAGGGCCTCTGTTCTGGCAGTCTTGTTGCCAAAGGGAGCTTAAGAGGGTTCAAAGCTGGTCGACCACTCTGGACATGTCGTAGACACTCGAGTCACGACCCGGGGGTTAAAAAGAAGGTCCCCTTCACCCCGATTAGTCCGAATGGCGCTGGCTACCACCCCCAAGCACAGGAAACATACATACCTAACATAAATACCCCAGAAAGTGAATGGGAAAATCGCCCCGCCGGTAGCGTAGTGGTTATCGCACCAGACCGGTATTCTGGAGGTCGTGGGTTCGGATCCCACCTGGCGGGCATTTTTTCTTCACTTTCTTTCTTTCTTTCCAAATTCTTAATCTGTTTCAATGATCTACCACATCCTCCCCTTTGCTTTCCGAGGTTTTCTCGACTGCCAACCCTTATTTCTGTGTTATATATATATATATATATATATATATATATATATATATACATTGGTATATATATATATAGGAAAATGAGGGGCTCCGTGAAATAAGACAGAGAATAAGGGTTGGCAGTCAAGAAAACCTCGGAAAGCAATAAAACCCCTTTGCTTTCCGAGGTTTTCTTGACTGCCAACCCTTATTCTCTGTTCTATATATATATATACATATATATATATATATATATATATATATATATATATATATATATATATATATATATATATATATATATATATATATATATATATATATTTATATATATATATAGTTGGTAAAGTTGGCAAAGTGTGCGCGGCTCACTCAAACTCACTCACAATTTTTTTTTCGAATCACCACTCACAGACTCAATGCTGAGCAGCACATCTGCGCTCACTCAAACTCAAACTCACATTGAGCGCAAAACTCAGAACTCACTGCAACTCAAAACTCAAAATGTACTCAGAAATCAAAATGTACTCAAACTCAAAATGTAATCAAAACTCAAAATGTACTCAAACTCAAACTGTACTCAAACTCAAAATGTACTCAAACTCAATATGGAATCAAAACTCAAAATGTACTCAAACTCAAAGTGTACTCAAACTCAAAATGGACTCAAAACTCAAAATGTACTCAAACTCAAAGGGAACTCAAGACTCAAAATGTACTCAAAACTCAAAAGGTACTCCAACTCAAAATGTACTCAAAACTCAAAATGAACTCAGAACTCAAAATTTGCTGAGAACTCAAAATGAATTCAGAACTCAAATGGCCTCACAGAGATTGAGACAGTGAGAGAGTGAGAGTGAGAGTGAGAGTGAGTGTGAGTGTGAGTGTGAGAGTGTGAGAGTGTGAGTGTGAGAGTGTGAGTGTGAGAGTGAGAGTGTGAGTGAGAGTGAAAGTGAGAGTGTGAGTGAGAGGGAGAGTGTGAGTGAGAGTGAGAGTGAGAGCGAGAGTGAGATTGAGAGTGAGATTGTGAGTGTGAGTGTGAGTGAGAGTGAGAGTGAGAGTGAGAGTGTGAGTGTGAGTGTGAGTGAGTGTGAGTGAGTGTGAGAGTGAGAGTGAGAGAGAGAGAGTGAGTGTGAGTGAGAGTGAGAGTGAGAATGAGAGTGTGAGTGTGAGTAAGAGTGAGAGTGAGAGTGTAAGTGTGAGTGTGTGTGAGTGAGAGTGAGAGTGTGAGTGTGAATGTGAGTGTGAGTATGAGAGTGAGAGAGTGAGAGAGTGAGAGTGAGAGTGAGAGTTATAGTGTGAGAGAGTGAGTGTGAGTGTGAGTGTGAGTGTGAGTGAGAGTGATAGTGAGAGTGAGAGTGAGAGAGTGAGAGAGTGAGTGTGAGTGTGAGTGAGAGTGAGAGTGTGAGTGAGAGTGAGAGTGTGAGTGTGAGTAGTGTGAGTGAGAGTGAGAGTGTGAGTGTGAATGTGAGTGTGAGTGTGAGAGTGAGAGTGAGAGTGAGAGTGAGAGTGTGAGAGAGTGAGTGTGAGTGTGAGTGTGAGTGAGAGTGAGAGTGTGAGTGAGAGTGAGAGTGAGAGTGAGAGTGTGAGTGTGAGTGAGAGTGAGAGTGTGAGTGTGAGTGAGAGTGAGAGGGAGAGTGAGAGTGAGAGTGTCAGTGTGAGTGTGAGTGAGAGTGAGAGTGAGAGTGAGACTGTCAGTGTGAGTGTGTACCTTTTGCTATTTACCTTTTGCTATATCCTCATAATTATAACCAGAAAGCATTTTTATATTTGTCCCATGTGATCCCCCTCGACGAGACCTTTAATTTGATACCCCACACACCCTAGCAGGGTCATATGGAATTTATACCAGTCAATATAACCATGATTCTCATCACTGTAACCAGGACGCATTATTCAGGTGTCCGACGTGATTCCCCTAACTGCAACCTTGAATTTGATGCCCCACATGCTTCAGCGCCCTCACCTTGAATTTAACCCAATCTATGACTCATAATGACTATCTCATGATTTGAACTAATAAGCCTTCTTTTATTTGTACCACGTGATTCCCCTCGTCAAGACCGTAAATTTTATACCCTACACGCCCTAGCGGGGTAACTTCGAATTTTACCCCAATATATGACTCGCCATGACAATGTAATGGTTATAACCAGTAAGCATTTTTGTATTTCTCCCACGTGACTGCGCTCATCAAGACCATTAATTTGATACCCATCACATCCTAGCGGAATCAATTTAAAATTAAACCTAACAATGACTAACCATGACTGTCTCATAATATAGCCCTACCACGTTTTTGTCCCACGTGATTTCCCTTATCGGAACCTTCAATTTGATGCCCCGGACACCCAATGTCATTATTGTGAATTTTAACCTATGACCCATTTTGACTATGTCATGATAATAATCAGGAAGCACGTGCTTACCCTCATCGAGACCTTTAATTTGTTAGGTCACACGCCCTAGCGTCATGAGCTTGAATTTTAACCGAATCTATGACTTACCATGCCTACGTCATGATTTATCCATAACTCATTTTCGTCCCGAATGATTCCCCACATCGAGAACTTGCATTTGATTCTCCACATGCCCTCGCAGCGTCATTTTGAATTTTAAGCCAATCTATGACTCATTATGACTGCCTGATGACTACATTTAGGAAGCATTTTTTTATTTACCCCGCTTGATTCCGTTAATCCGGACCTTTTATTTGATACCTTACACGCCTTAGCCTCATCAGTTTCACTTTTCACCCAATCTAATGTGGTCATTATTCTGTCTTAAGGGGCGCTGCCCAGTCAATTCAGCTGATTCATTTGAAACAGCAGAAAGGGCAGCCTCCGCCCCCATTTCCCCCCGGCTCTCACCTCTTCCTTTGTGACCCCTAGTATATCAAGACGTTAACAGTAGCAGGCGAACAACCAGCACGCCAGCGCCGCCGTGTGCTTTCCCATCACCCCTTCCCACGCTCTTAGTGGATCCGTCAGGAGGAAAAGTTAACACAACCCTTTTTTATGACCTCACCAGTCAATTATCACTCACGCGCACAGCTGCGAAAATTAGGTATACAGGAAGTGCTTATGGCCATGAAAATTCAACAAGAAACTGAAAAAAATCAGACACCCCCTCCCTTCCAACCGATCATGCACATCGTGATGGGTGCCGTACCCGCAGGTAACCTGAATTCCAAGCCCACAGTGACGCATGAAACTTAACAGCCAACCATAGCTGCCTGCTAGGCTTCTCATATGTACTCAAACTCAAAATGGACTCAAAACTCCTATGTACTCATAACTCAAAATGTAATCAAAACTGAATATATAATCAAAACTCAATATGTAATCAAACTCAAAATTTACTCAAACTCAAAATGTACTCAGAACTCAAACTGGACTCAAACTTAAAGTGTACTCAGAACTCAAAATGGACTCAAACTCAAAATGCACTCAGAACTCAAAATGGACTCAAACTCAAAATGTACTCAGAATTCAAAATGGACTCAAACTCAAAATGTACTCAGAACTCAAAATGGACTCAGAATTCACTAGGTCTCAGGCGTACTCAAACTCAATCAGACTCAAACTCAGTCGGGATCACTCGGCTCAAACTCACCATGCCACACTAGCCTCGCACTCACTCAAACTCAAACTCACGCGTGAGTTTGAGTCCAAATGAGTCTGGGTGAGTGGACTCATGAGTGAGTTCGCCGACCTCTGTATATATATATATATATATATATATATATATATATATATATATATATATATAGCAGA
This sequence comes from Haemaphysalis longicornis, assembly GCF_048455015.1. NCBI lineage: Eukaryota > Metazoa > Arthropoda > Arachnida > Ixodida > Ixodidae > Haemaphysalis > Haemaphysalis longicornis. The sequence continues at coordinate 190,635,717 of NW_027526422.1, forward strand.
ACAGAGAGATACGGGACGAGGGACTCGGTAAAGATACATATCAAGGTTGCAGTCGTCATTGCCAGTGCTATTCGGCTTTTTTCGAACTATATAATAGGGCCGAATGACGTGTGCTTGTCACGTTTCTTTGATTCATTGATAAATAAGCGAAAATATAAGTCGAGAAAAAATCCGCCGTTTTCCGGGAGCGGGACTCGAACCCACATCTCCGCATACCCGGTGCGGTGCGTTCAAGGATAACGAGCAGCTCTTAACGCCATCAGCTTGTCCGGGTATGCGCCACATCAAGAAAGAGTGCCATGCAATCGTGGCCAATCTATGCACGACAGTATGCGCGCACGCTGGTAGCTGTGGAAGAAGAAGTACGGCTGAAGGTGCTTGGCGCGTGTGTTCGGCCATCGTCGGTACGCTTGTACCTGCGCTCGCCTTGCTTCTGCTCCTGCCAATAAACAACGTTCGGTCTACTACCGGAGGGTCAACTATATCCCTTACAAGTGGTGGAGGTGCGGGGTATCGATCCCCGTAACTCTCGCAAGGAAGAGGTCGCTGAGGCACTACCATCGGCTCAGCATAACCTGCCCGTAGCTGCGCCCCTGACTTACGCCTCGGTAGCAGGACGGCTATCGCACCAGCCTGCTTCGTTCTCTCGCCGACCTGTTGTATGCCCACCTGCCGCTTCCTTTCCTGCCGCTTCGTTTCCATCAGCGCCCCGTGCTCCAGATTCATTACCAGCACGACCGCCGATAAGCCCGGTGAGCAGTCCCCAGCTAACGGGTGCGTGGCGCACGCAGGACAATCGTCCGATTTGTTTTGTATTTGGCACGCCAGGGCATGTCGCTCGCTACTGTCGCCGCCGCATATTGCCGCCCGTCGCCAGCTATCCCCAGGCGCCTTTTTACGCCACCCGTTACTTTTTGCCGTATGCCGCTCAACCAGCGCCGTACCATTTGCCCCCTGAGCCGACTGACCGTCCAACTTTCGCTGGCCGCCGTTCAGCTTCTCCACGTCGCCGTTCGGTGTCTCCCATGCGTCGCCGCCCTACTAATGCCGAAGAGGCAAACTAAAAGCCGCAGTTCCGGAGGCAAGAACTGCGTCGCCATCGAATCCTAGAAGTCCTCATTTCTCGCCTAAAAATGTTATCGACGTAATTGTGGAAGGTGTCCCTACCATTGCTCTCATCGACACTGGAGCCGCTGTTTCGGTGATCCACGCCGACCTCTGCCGCTCTATTCGAAAAGCCATGACGCCCCTTTCAGGACTCTCGTTACGCACCGCCAGTTCACAGCCCATTAAGCCGCTAGCCGCTTGCACAGTTCGTGTCGTCATCCAGAACAATTCCTACACCATCGAATTCATCGTGCTGCCAGCTTGCTCTCACGACATCATCCTCGGGTGGGACTTTCTTGCCCACAATAACGCTATCATTAATTGTTCCCGTGCTGAAGTCGAGCTTTCTTCTGTTCTTTTCGACGGTTCCTGTAATGCCGCTACAAAATTACTCGTCGCTGAAGACACCGACGTCCCGCCCAGCTCCTCCGTCATCGTGCCCCTGTGCTGTACCTCTGTCCCCGACGCCACTGTTTTGTTTACGCCTTCTGTCATTTTCTTTCGCCGCAAATGCCTTCCACTACCTTCCGCCGTTTTGGCTGTGCGTGATGGCGCCACCACTATGTTGGTGACCAATCCGTCAGCGACCCCGTGCGCTCTTTTACAGGGAGAAACACTTGGCTTCGCAGAGCTTGTAGATGCTCGTCTAGTTGTTGACGTACCAGGTGATCTTTCTCATGTTGAGATCAGTGAACTGAGTGCTTCTCCATGTTCGCCCGGGCTATTGCCATCCGATGCCTTTGCCCACTGCATCGACGCCAATCTGGATGCAACCAAGCGAGAACGTATTACTTCATTGCTTTCGAAGTTTCGTTCTTCCTTTGATTGCACGCAAACCTCGCTGGGCCGCACGTCTACTGTTACGCACTCAGTCGACACAGGATCACATGCTCCACTTCGACAGCGCCCATATTGTGTGTCTCCGACAGAGCGGCGAACCATTGAAGACCACGTCACAGATATGCTTCAACGAGGTGTTATTCGCCCCTCGAAGAGTCCGCGGGCTTCACCAGTAGTTCTGGTTAAGAAGAAAGACGGCTCCATTCGGTTTTGCGTTGATTATCGCCGCTTGAATACCATCACAAGAAAAGACGTGTACCCTCTTCTGCGTATCGACGATGCGCTGGACTGTCTGCAGGGAGCGGAATTTTTCTCGTCACTCGACTTACGCTCCGGGTACTGGCAAGTTCCCATGGCCGAGGCTGATCGCGCAAAGACAGCATTTGTAACCCCAGACCGCCTTTACGAATTTAACGTTATGCCGTTTGGGCTTTGCAACGCCCCCGCCACGTTCGAAAGAATGATGGACAGTCTCCTCCATGGCCTCAAGTGGAAGACGTGCCTCTGTTACCTGGACGACGTAGTCGTTTTCTCCCCCGATTTCGAGACACACTTTATTCACCTAGAACAAGTCCTGACTTGCATTGCGAACGCTGGGCTGCAGCTAAACCTCAAAAAATGCCGCTTCGCCGCACGCAAGCTTACCATCCTGGGTCATGTCGTTTCAGAAGACGGCATCAGCCCCGAGGCAACAAAGCTTCGAGCCGTTGCAGAGTTCCCGATGCCGACCACACTGAAGGCGCTTCGGAGCTTCATTGGCCTCTGTTCGTATTTTCGACGGTTTGTTCCCAACTTCGCGACCATCATTTCGCCTCTTACCAAGCTCCTCGGTAACGACAGCGGCATTTCTGCTTGGTCACCATCCTGCGACGAGGCGTTTGCGACACTGCGTCGTTTGTTGACATCCCCGCCTATATTGTCACGAAGCCTAGGACGACGCAGTTGTTTGGAAAAGAAACAAGTTTATTGGAGAGAACTTGTACTCCCCTAACAACTGAAAAGAATACAGGGGCGGCGAGGCAGCGGTCAACAAAGTGACGTACGTGCGTCGGCGAGCGTCCCAGAATCGAATGCCCCGGCGTCTGCTCTGCAGGCTTTTTATCTTTCGGCGCGCGTGGTTCTGGAACCGTCGATTCGCATCGCGAACATTGTAGATGAAGAAGATTATTCCGGGCTGTTCACGTAAATCGGAATGCTCTCCCTATCACAACAGATAACACATGCGGCACAGAAAGAAGGAATGGAACACGCGCTTCCCTTGGCACGGAGATAACACAGACCGGCGCAGCCGGGCGGTAAAAGCAAAACACAAATAAACAAACCCAATGTATGATTCGCGCGCACAACCCCCCCTCTAAGAGTGCATCGACCCGATGCTAACATAAGCGACAGTCCGAACAAATGAAAATAAAAGTTCATCATGGTCCGTAGAAAGGTTTTAAGCGAACCACGTGGACGACTTCAGGCCGCGTGCGTCGTCGTGATGTGCCGGAGTCACCATCGGGGATCACTTCGAAGGTAAGTTGGCCAACACGTCGTATTGTCACGAAGACAAGGACGATGCAGTTGTGTTGAATGAGAAACACGTTTATTGGAGCGAACTTGTGCTCCCCTAACAACTCAAAAGAATACAGAGGCGGCGAAGCAGCGGTCAACAAAGTGACTTGCACAGGCGAGTGTCGTCGAATCGAATGCCCCGGCGTCCGCACTGCAGGCTTTTTATCTTTTGGCGCGCGTGGTTCTCGAAACGTCGATTCGCATCGAGAACATAGTAGATCCAAGAAGATTATTCTGGGCTGTTCACGTTAGATCGGAATGCTCTCCTAATCACAACAGATAACACATGCGGCACAGAAAGAAAGAATGGAACACGCGCTTCCCTTGGCGCAGAGATAACACAGACCGGCGCAGCCGGGCGGTAAAAGCAAAACACAAATAAACAAACCCAATGTATGGTTCGCGGCATTACCCCCCCCTCTAAGAGTGCATCGACCCGATGCTAACATAAGCGACAGTCCGAACAAATGAAAATAAAAGTTCGTCATCGTCCGTAGAAAGGTTTTAAGCGAACCACGTGGACGACTTCAGGCCGCGTGCGTCGTCGTGATGTGCCGGAGTCACCATCGGGGATCACTTCGTAGGTAAGTTGGCCAACACGTCGTAGAATCTGGTAGGGTCCGAAATACCGTCGCAGGAGCTTCTCACTGAGTCCGCGTCGTCGGATGGGAGTCCAAACCCACACACGATCTCCTGGTTGGTACTCGGCGTCTCGGCGTCGGAGGTTGTAGCGGCCCGCATCCACCAGCTGCTGGTCCGTTATACGAACTCGAGCGAGCTGGCGGGCCTCCTCCGCACGTTGAAGATATCCGTGGACGTCGGCGTTGAGGTCGTCGTCTTCTACGTGCGGAAGCATGGCGTCGAGCATCGTACTCGGCCTTCTACCGTAGACAAGCTCGAACGGCGTCAGCTGTGTCGTCTCCTGTATAGCCGTGTTGTACGCAAACGTGACATACGGGAGCACTTCGTCCCAAGTCTTATGTTCAACGTCAACGTACATTGACAGCATATCTGCGATTGTCTTGTTCAGACGTTCTGTTAGTCCGTTCGTTTGGGGGTGGTACGCCGTCGTTCTTCGGTGATCCGTGTTGCTGTAGCGTAATACTCCTTGCATCAGCTCCGGAGTAAATGCCGTTCCGCGGTCTGTGATTAGGACTTCCGGGGCTCCATGTCGCAGCACAACTTGGCTTATAAAGAACTTCGCCACTTCTTGTGCAGTCCCCCTCGGAAGAGCCGCGGTCTCTGCGTAGCGCGTCATGTAGTCTGTCGCTACGACAATCCACTTGTTCTGTGATCGTGACGTAGGGAACGGGCCTAAAAGGTCCATTCCAATCTGTTGAAATGGTCTCGATGGGACGGCGATCGGTTGCAGAAGTCCGGCGGGTCTTGTCGGCGGCGTTTTTCGTCGCTGGCAGTCACGGCAGCTCCGGACGTAGTGGGTGACGTCAGAGGTAAGGCCGGGCCAGTAGTACCTCGCCTTGATTTTTCCAATAGTGCGGGCTGTGCCCAGATGTCCGGAAGACGGGTCGTCGTGGCACGCTTCCAAAATTTCGTCACGAAGGTCCGCGGGGATGACGAGAAGGTAATTCGCTCTTGTTCCGGGGCTGAAATTCTTCTTCACAAGGACGGAGTTTCTCAGGCTGAATGCTGGTAAGCTGCGTTTGAAGGTCCTAGGAACGGCAACGTTGCATCCCTCGAGGTACTCGATTATGACGCGTAAGTCGGGGTCGGCACGCTGCTGGGCGGCTAGGTCGCTCTCCGTCACGATCCCGAAGAACGCGCTGTCTTCATCATAGTCTTGTGGTGGTGGGTCGACGGGGGCGCGGGACAGGCAGTCGGCGTCGGAGTGTTTCCTGCCGGATTTATAAACGACTGTAACGTCGAACTCCTGCAGGCGCAAGCTCCACCGCCCAAGACGGCCAGAGGGGTCCTTCAAATTGGCGAGCCAACACAGCGCATGGTGGTCTGTTACAACCTTGAATGGCCTTCCATACACGTATGGGCGAAATTTTGAAATCGCCCATATAATAGCCAGGCACTCTTTCTCAGAGGCAGAATAGTTTTTCTCCTCCTTCGACAGACCACGGCTAGCATAGGCGATTACCCTTTCGCAGCCGCTTTGCTTTTGGACAAGGACGGCACCCAAGCCTATATCACTGGCGTCCGTATGCATTTCCGTTTCGGCATTTCCGTCGAAATGAGCGAGCACGGGCGGGCTTTGCAGGCGTTTTTGCAGCTCGCCGAATGCTTTTTCTTGGTCGTTTTCCCAGCTGAAAGGGGTGCTATCTTTCGTCAAGCGCGTGAGTGGCTCTGCAATGCGTGCGAAGTTTGCGACGAAGCGCCGGTAGTATGCGCACAGCCCGAGAAATCTCCGCACGCCCTTCTTGTCTTTCGGCCTTGGGAAGTTCGCAATGGCTGAAGTTTTTGCCGGGTCAGGTAGGACTCCCGCGGCGTTGATGACGTGGCCCAAGAACTTGAGTTCCCCGTATGCGAAACGGCACTTTTCAGGCTTCAGCGTCAACCCCGACGTACGAATGGCCTCGAGTACAGACTCCAACCTTGCAAGGTGTTCGTCGAAAGTCCGGGCGAATACCACTACGTCGTCGAGGTATACGAGGCAGGTGTGCCACTTAAGGCCAGCTAGCACAGTGTCCATGACTCTTTGAAACGTCGCTGGTGCTGTGCACAGCCCAAACGGCATCACCTTGAACTCGTATAGGCCGTCTGGGGTTATAAATGCAGTCTTCTCTCGGTCTCTCTCGTCCACTTCAATTTGCCAGTAGCCGGTCTTCAGGTCCATCGATGAGAAGTACTTCGCGTGGCAGAGGTGGTCGAGGGCGTCGTCGATTCGGGGGAGGGGGTACACGTCCTTTTTCGTGATTTTGTTCAGTCGCCGGTAGTCAACGCAAAACCTTAATGTGCCGTCTTTTTTCTTTACGAGTACGACGGGCGCAGCCCAGGGGCTTTTCGATGGCTGTATAATGTCATCGCTCAGCATGTCGTTGACTTGAGTCCGGATGGCTTCCCGTTCGTGTGAAGAGACGCGGTACGGTGACTGCCGGGTAGGTCGGGCTCCATCTTCGGTTATTATTCGGTGCTTCGCTAGAGGGGTCTGACGTAGTTTTGCGCTCGACGAAAAACATTCGCTATAGCGACGCAGCAAAGCCAATAATTTTTTCCGTTGTTCTTGCGGTAGCGCCGGATTCACGTCGAATGGCTGCGGGAGCTTGAATGTTTCTACGGGTGTGCGTTCAAAGTCGGCGACTGCGATCACATCACTTGCTTCTTGCGTTTGTTCGAGGAACGCAAGTGCAGCTCCCTTGTTTAAATGCTGGTACTCTTCGGTGAAATTAGTGACCAAAACGTGAGATTGGCGTTGCTTAAAGTGCGCAATGCCTCTTGCGACGGAGACACCGCGGTCGAGAAGCAACCTTCGATCACTCTCTACGATAGCGTCGATGTCAGAAGCAGCATCCTCACAGTAGACGGCGATCATCAAGCTTGCGCGGGGTGGCAGGGTGATGTGATCGTCGGCGATCCTGACAGCAGCACGGTGATCGGGGTTCGGCTGCGGCGTCGTGGAGTGATTGGAGGAAAATGTTATCGACTTGGTCTGCAGATCAATTATTGCGCCGTTGTCCGTCAAAAAGTCCATTCCGAGAATCACGTCGCGGGAGCAGTTAGGCAGAACGACGAACGCCGCAGGGTACGTTGTGCCGTCTATGGTGACGCGCGATGTGCACGTTCCACTTGGCGTCACGAGGTGGCCTCCTGCTGTGCGAATGTGCGGACCGTCCCATCTGGTCATAACTTTCTTCAGTTTAGACGCAAATGGTCCGCTCATTACCGAATAGTCAGCTCCCGTGTCTACGAGGGCGACTACGTCAAAGCCGTCGATGGACACCTTGACGTCAGATGCAGTCGTCCTCGAGTTCCGGGTTCGTCGGGGCGTCGTATCTCTGCTTGTACGTGTTGATGGTCGGGCACTGTGCATCGTCGTTGTCGTCGTCTTCTCAACGGACGTCTCGGTCAGGTCGGGTACGCGTCGCGCCGTGTAGCTGTCGTCGTGTTCGGGAGTCTCGTCAGGGTTAGGTCGGGTCGTCGGGATGAGGGCATGTCGTGAATCACTGTCTTCAGCGCGTCCTTGCGTCGTTGGAGGGTTTCTAGTGTTTCGCCGTAGAGCAACTTCACCTCCAGAAGTTGCCGCCTTTAGTTTCCCCCGCGTGGGCTGGGGGACCTTCCACGGGCGAAGTCAGCGTTGCTACGGCGGTTCGGTGATTGGTAGGGGTAGGGCGACGGCGAACGGTTGAAACGCGCTGGGCCACGGCTGGTTTCAGATAGGTACTCGTCGATCTCACGTGGTCGTTGGCCAGGGAGAGGGCGAGGTGCGTCGACGGAGAAACCACGCAGTCCGAGTCTCTTGTATGGGCAGCGACGGTAAATGTGGTCGGCCTCTCCGCAGTGGTAGCACAGAGGACGGTTATCGGGAGTTCGCCATACGTCCGTCTTCCTCGGCGTCTGGTTTCGGGCTACCGGGGGTCGGGCGGGTGACAGTGGGCGGCGGTACGGCGGGGCCTCTTGACGGCGTGTTGGAGCAGGGCGGGGTCGACGAACAGCCGCAGAGTAGGTCATAGCCTCGGGCTCGCGGGGTGCTTCGGACGGCACAGAAGTTCCCAAAGCCTGCTGTACTTCTTCCCGGATCACGTCGGTCAGTGAAGTGACTTGAGGTTGTGGTGTCGTCATCGGGAAAAGTTTGCGCAGCTCCTCCCTTACCACTGCGCGGATAGTGTCGCGTAGTGAGTCGGAGTTAATAGCGCTGGCACCAATCGTCTCCGAAACCAGCGCATTGATTGGGCGGTCGTACTGCCTCGTTCGGATTTCGAGCGTCTTCTCCATTGCGGCGGCCTCAGACGCGAATTCGGACACGGTCTTGGGGGGGTTGCGAACAAGGCACGCGAAGAGCTCTTGCTTCACACCTCGCATCAGAAACCGTAGTTTCTTTTCCTCCGTCATTCCTGGGTCCGCACGGCGGAAAAGTCGCTTCATTTCCTCGACGAAGATTACGACTCCTTCGTTCGGGTGTTGCGTTCGAGTTTCCAGTAAAATCGCAGCTCGTTCTTTTCTCACCACGGTCGTGAAGGTCTTAAGGAACTCGCTTTTGAATTGCGTCCGGTCGGTCAAGGCGCTCTCGTGGTTTTCAAACCAAGTTCGAGCTGCATCCTCCAAGTAAAAGAAAACATGCCGGAAGGTTTCTTCATCGTCCCACCTGTTGAAGATCCGCACGCGCTCCAGCTTCTCCAACCATTCCTCTGGATCTTCTGCGGGGGCTCCTCGGAGCGATGGCGGTTCCCGGGGCTGCTGCAGGACGATTGGTGGCGTTGTTTCTTGCACCATGGTGTTGGTTGCAGCGTTCCTTTACTTGGGCCCTTCTGGCATCAAACCGAACTCGGGCGGTAAATCTTGCAGGCGGGGGCTGGCTCTTGTTGGGCTGGCTTGGCGGCTTTTCGAGGTTGTAGTGGGCATGAAGGGTGCGTACCCAGCACCTCCACCCGATGTCACGAAGACAAGGACGATGCAGTTGTGTTGAATGAGAAACACGTTTATTGGAGCGAACTTGTGCTCCCCTAACAACTCAAAAGAATACAGAGGCGGCGAAGCAGCGGTCAACAAAGTGACTCGCACAGGCGAGTGTCGTCGAATCGAATGCCCCGGCGTCCGCACTGCAGGCTTTTTATCTTTTGGCGCGCGTGGTTCTCGAAACGTCGATTCGCATCGAGAACATAGTAGATCCAAGAAGATTATTCTGGGCTGTTCACGTTAGATCGGAATGCTCTCCCTATCACAACAGATAACACATGCGGCACAGAAAGAAAGAATGGAACACGCGCTTCCCTTGGCGCAGAGATAACACAGACCGGCGCAGCCGGGCGGTAAAAGCAAAACACAAATAAACAAACCCAATGTATGGTTCGCGGCAGTATAATCTGGTAGGGTCCGAAATACCGTCGCAGGAGCTCCTGACTGAGTCCGCGTCGTCGGATGGGAGTCCAAACCCACACACGATCCCATGGTTGGTACTCGGCGTCTCGGCGTCGGAGGTTGTAGCGGCCCGCATCCACCAGCTGCTGGTCCGTTATACGAACTCGAGCGAGCTGGCGGGGCTCCTCCGCACGTTTAAGACATCCGTGGACGTCGGCGTTGAGGTCGTCGTCTTCTACGTGCAGAAGCATGGCGTCGAGCATCGTAGTCGGCCTTCTACCGTAGACAAGCTCGAACGGCGTCAGCTGTGTCGTCTCCTGGATAGCCGTGTTGTACGCAAACGCGACATACGGGAGGACTTCTTCCCAAGTCTTATGTTCAACGTCGACGTACATGGAAAGCATATCCGCAATCGTCTTGTTCCGACGTTCCGTTAGTCCGTTCGTTTGGGGGTGGTACGACGTCGTTCTTCGGTGATCCGTGTTGCTGTAGAGTAAGATTCCTTGCATCAGCTCCGCGGTAAAGGCCGTTCCGCGGTCCGTGATTAGGACTTCAGGGGCTCCATGTCGCAGCACAACTTGGCTTATAAAGAACTTTGCCACTTCTTGTGCAGTCCCCCTCGGAAGAGCGGCGGTCTCTGCGTAGCGCGTCATGTAGTCTGTCGCTACGACAATCCACTTGTTCTGTGATCGTGACGTAGGGAACGGGCCTAAAAGGTCCATTCCAATTTGTTGAAATGGTCTCGATGGGACGGCGATCGGTTGCAGAAGTCCGGCGGGTCTGGTCGGCGGCGTTTTTCGTCGCTGGCAGTCACGGCAACTCCGAACGTAGTGGGTGACGTCGGATGTAAGGCGGGGCCAGAAGTACTTCGCCTTAATTTTTGCAATAGTGCGAGCTGTGCCGAGATGTCCAGAAGACGGGTCGTCGTGGGATGCTTCCAAAATTTCGTCACGAAGGTCTGCGGGGATGACAAGTAGATAATTCGTTCTTGTTCGGGGGCTGAAATTCTTCTTCACGAGGACGGAGTTTTTAAGGCTGAATGCTGGTAAGTTACGCTTCAACGCTCTAGGCACGGCGACGTTTCGTCCTTCGAGGTAGTCGATCATTACGCGCAAGTCGGGGTCGGCACGCTGCTGAGCGGCTAGGTCGCTCTCCGTAACAACCCCGAAGAACGCGCTGTCTTCATCGGAGTCTTGTGGTGGCGGGTCGACAGGGGCGCGGGACAGGCAGTCGGCGTCGGAGTGTTTCCTCTCGGATTTGTAGACGATTGTAACGTCGAACTCTTGCAGGCGCAGACTCCACCGCCCAAGACGGCCAGAGGGGTCCTTCAAATTGGCGAGCCAACACAGCGCATGATGGTCTGTTACAACCTTGAACGGTCTGCCATACACGTATGGGCGAAATTTTGAAATGGCCCGTATAATAGCCAAGCACTCTTTTTCGGAGGCAGAGTAGTTTTTCTCCTCCTTCGACAGACCACGGCTGGCATAGGCGATTACGTTTTCGCACCCGCTTTGTTTTTGGACAAGGGCGGCACCCAAGCCTATATCACTGGCGTCCGTGTGTATTTCCGTGTCGGCGTTTTCGTCGAAATGAGCGAGCACGGGCGGGCTTTGCAGATGTTTTTGCAGCTCGCAGAATGCCTTTTCTTGGTCGTCTTCCCAGCTGAAAGGGGTGCTGTCTTTCGTGAAGCGCGTGAGCGGCTCTGCAATGCCTGCGAAGTTTGCGACGAAGCGCCGGTAGTATGCGCACAGTCCAAGAAACCTGCGCACGCCCTTCTTATCTTTCGGCCTTGGGAAGTTCGCAATGGCTGAAGTTTTCAACGGGTCAGGCCGGACTCCCGCGGCGTTGACGACATGGCCCAAAAACTTCAGTTCCTCGTACGCGAAGCGACACTTTTCAGGCTTCAGCGTTAACCCCAACGTACGGATGGCCTCGAGTACAGACTGCAACCTTGCGAGGTGTTCGTCGAAAGTCCTAGAGAATAACACAACGTCGTCGAGGTATACGAGGCAGGTGTGCCACTTCAGGCCAGCTAGCACAGTGTCCATGACTCTTTGGAACGTTGCTGGTGCCGTGCATAGCCCAAACGGCATCACCTTGAACTCGTATAGGCCATCCGGGGTTATGAATGCAGTCTTCTCTCGATCTCTCTCGTCCACTTCAATTTGCCAGTAGCCTGTCTTCAGATCCATCGATGAGAAGTACCTCGCATGGCAGAGGTGGTCGAGGGCGGCGTCGGTTCGTGGCAGGGGGTACACCTCCTTTTTGGTGATCTTGTTCAATCGCCGGTAGTCAACGCAGAACCTCAGTGTGCCGTCTTTTTTCTTCACGAGTACGACCGGCGCAGCCCACGGACTTTTCGATGGCTGTATAATGTCGCCGTTGAGCATGTCGTCGACTTGAGTCCGGATGGCTTCACGCTCGTGTGAAGAGACGCGGTACGGTGACTGTCGGGTAGGTCATGCTCCATCCTCGGTTATTATCCGGTGCTTCGCCAGAGGTGTTTGACGTAACTTTGAGTTCGACGAAAAACACTCGCTGTAGCGACGCAGAAAAGCCAATAACTTGTTCCTTTCATCTTGCGGTAGCGCCGGATTCACGTCGAAGGGGTGCGGAAACTTGAAGGTATCGTCGGGTGCGCGTTCAAAGTCGGCGACTGCTAACACGTCACTTGCTTGTTGCATTTCTTCGACGAACGCAATTGCAGCGCCCTTGTTTAAACGCTGGTACTCCTCGGTGAAATTGCTGACCAAAACGTGGGCTTTGCGCTGCTTAAACCGTGCTATGCCTCTTGCGACAGACACACCGCGGTCAAGAAGCAACCGTTGGTCACTCTCCACGATAGCGTCGACGTCGGGAGCAGCACCTTCACAGTGGACGGTGATCATCAAGCTTGCGCGGGGTGGCAGGGTGACGTGATCATCGGCGATCCTTACAGCTGCACAGTGTTCGGGGTTCGATTCCGGCGTCATGGAGTTGTCGCAGGAAAAAGTTATCGACTTCGTCTGCAGATCGATTATTGCGCCGTTGTCCGTCAAAAAGTCCATTCCGAGAATTACGTCGCGGGAGCAGTTGGGCAAAACGACGAACACCGCAGGGTACGTCGTGCCGTCTATGGTGACGCGCGATGTGCACGTTCCACTTGGCGTCACGAGGTGGCCTCCTGCTGTGCGTATGTGCGGACCATCCCATCTGGTCATAACTTTCTTCAGTTTAGACGCAAATGGTCCGCTCATTACCGAATAGTCAGCTCCCGTGTCTACGAGGGCGACTACGTCAAAGCCGTCGATGGACACCTTGACGTCAGACGCAGTCTTCCTCGAGTTCCGGGTTCGTCGGGGCGTCGTATCTCGGCTTGTGCGTGTTGGCGGTCGGGCACTGTGCGTCGTCGTTGTCGTCGTCTTCTCAGCGGACGTCTCAGTCAGGTCGGGTACGCGTCGCGGCGTATAGCTGTCGTCGTGTTCGGGAGTCTCGTCAGGGTTAGGTCGGGTCGTCTTGATGAGGGCATGTCGTGAATCATTGTCTTCACCGCGTCCTTGCATCGTTGGAGGGTTTCCAGTTTTTCGCCGCAGAGCAACTTCACCTCCAGAAGTTGCTGCTTTTAGTTTCCCCCGCGTGGGCTGGGGGACCTTCCACGGGAGAAGTCAGCGTTGCTACGGCGGTTCGGCGATTGGTATGGGTAGGGCGACGGCGAACGGTTGAAACGGGCTGGTCGACGGCTGGTGGTGGACAGGTACTCTTCGATCTCCGATGGGCGCTGGCCAGTTCGGGGGCGGGGTGCGTCGACGGAGAACCCTCGCAAACCGAGCCTCCTGTAGGGGCAGCGACGGTAGACGTGGTCGGCCTCTCCGCAGTGGTAGCACAGCGGACGATTGTCTGACGTTCGCCACACGTCGGTCTTCCTTGGGGCAGGGGGTTGCGCCGCAGGTGGTCAAGCCGGCGAGAGGGGACGACGGTACGGAGCCTCGTGACGATAGGGTGCAGGTGGGCGAGGGCGATGTACAGCAGCTGCGTAGGTCATGGCTTGCGGCTCGCGAGGTGCTACTGGCGTCGTTGAATTTCCCAGCGCTTGCTGCACTTCTTCTCTAATGACGTCGGTAAGAGAAGCGACTTGTGGTTGCGGCGGCGTCGGGAGCAGTTTCCGCAGCTCCTCCCTCACTATTTCGCGGATAGTCTCGCGTAGGCTGTCGGCCGGGATCCGCGTGCTGCCAAAGTCGTTCGCATTGGCCGCGCCAACAAAGTTGCGGTCATACTGCTTAGCACGCATCTCGTGGGCTTTCTCAATGGTGCTGGCTTCGGTAACGAATTCGGCGACGGTTTTGGGCGGATTTCGGACAAGTCCTGCAAACAGTTCCTGCTTCACTCCGCGCATTAAGAACCGCAACTTCTTTTCTTCCGTAATTTCGGGATCCGCGCGGCGAAATAGCTGCTTCATCTCCTCAACGAAGGTCAAGACGCCTTCATTGGGGTGCTGCGTGCGCGTTTCCAACAAAAGGGTGGCTCTTTCTTTCCGCACGACGTTAGTGAAGGTCTTAGAAAACTCGCTTTTGAACTGAGCCCAGTTTGTCAAGGAGCTCTCGTGGTTCTCGAACCAAGTGCGAGCCGAATCTTCCAAGTAAAAGAAAACATGCCCGAACGTTTCTGCGTCGTCCCACCTGTTGAATTTCCGGACGCGCTCCAGTTTCTCCAACCATTCTTCTGGGTCTTCTGCGGGGGCTCCTCGGAATGATGGCGGTTCCCGTGGCTGCTGCAGAACGACAGGAGGATTGGCTTGGTTGAGCATGGTGCTGGTTGCGACGTCTTTCTTCTTCGTCTTCTCCGGTAGTAGACCGAACTTGGGTGGTAAATCTTGCACGCGGAGGCTGGCTCTTGTTGGACTGGCTTGGCGGCTTCCAGAGGCTGTAGTGGGCATAAAGGGTGCGTACCCCGCATCTCCACCAGATGTCACGAAGCCAAGGACGACGCAGTTGTTTGGAAAAGAAACAAGTTTATTGGAGCGAACTTGTGCTCCCCTAACAACTGAAAAGAATACAGGGGCGGCGAGGCAGCGGTCAACAAAGTGACGTACGTGCGTCGGCGAGCGTCGCAGAATCGAATGCCCCGGCGTCTGCTCTGCAGGCTTTTTATCTTTCGGCGCGCGTGGTTCTGGAACCGTCGATTCGCATCGAGAACATTGTAGATAAAGAAGATTATTCCGGCCTGTTCACGTAAATCTGAATGCTCTCCCTATCACAACAGATAACACATGCGGCACAGAAAGAAGGAATGGAACACGCGCTTCCCTTGGCACGGAGATAACACAGACCGGCGCAGCTGGGCGGTAAAAGCAAAACACAAATAAACAAACCCAATGTATGATTCGCGGCAATATTACGGCATTTCGACCCGTTGGCCCCACGGAAGTGCACACTGATGCGAGTGGGATTGGCCTCGGTGCCGTGCTCGCTCAGCGGAAATCCGGCTGTGAGGAGTATGTTGTTGCGTACGCAAGTCGGGCACTGACGAAAGCAGAAACAAATTACTCCGTCACAGAGAAGGAATGTTTGGCCATAATAGGGGCGCTTGGGAAGTTCCGCCCGTACTTGTATGGCCGCCCATTTGACGTGGTGACCGATCACCACGCGCTTTGTTGGCTCGCCTCCCTGAAGGATCCTTCAGGTCGTCTTGGGCGGTGGGCTCTTCGTCTGCAAGAATATGATATCCGCGTGGTTTACCGTTCCGGCCGTAAGCATTCGGATGCTGACGCACTCTCCCGCTCTCCAATCCCGGCTGACGTGTCTCACCTTGCCACAGCGGACTGTAGCTTGTCGTCGCTCAGTGTCACCAACATGACTGCCGAGCAGCGTAAGGACCCATGGATAGCTTCCATCATCGGCGTCCTGTCTGGTCCTTCAGCTACCGGCGCACCCAGAGCACTGCGGCGACAAGCCTCTGACTACCAACTGCGTGAAGAGCTCCTTTATCGTTGGAATTACAACTCGGACGGTCGGAAGTGGCTTTTGGTTATCCCACGCCATCTGCGTGCCGACATCTGCTCCGCCTTTCATGCCGACCCGAGTTGCGCGCACGCTGGCGTCCTCAAAACGTACGAGCGACTACGCCTACGTTACTATTGGAGGGGCATGTATACCTACGTGCGGAAGTACGTGCGCTCATGTCCGGAGTGTCAGCGTCGCAAATCACCGCCTATTCGCTCTACAGCCCCGTTGCAACCACTACCGTGCCCCTCGAAACCCTTTGATCGCGTTGGAATCGATCTGTACGGGCCCCTGCCTTTAACGGCTGCCGGTAACCGGTGGATAATTGTAGCGGTCGACCACCTCACAAGGTACGCCGAAACAGCTGCCTTGCCGGCATCCACGGCTCGTGATGTCGCCAGTTTTCTTTTGCGTCACTTTGTACTTCGTCACGGCGCGCCTCGGGAACTTCTGGGTGATCGTGGCCGCGTTTTCCTATCGGACGTTGTGAAAGCTCTACTCGCCGAATGTCACGTCGTTCACCGCACGAGCTCCTCGTACCACCCGCAAACCAATGGGCTCACAGAGCGCTTCAACCGCACCCTGGGAGATATGCTCTCAATGTACGGGTCGTCGGATCACTCCGATTGGGACCTCGTACTTCCGTTCATAACGTATGCATACAACACGGCTACGCAGACAACGACAGGATTCTCTCCGTTTTTCCTACTTTATGGACGCGAGCCGACCTGTACACTGGATACCATTCTGCCTTACAACCCTGACGCCACAGAATTTAAACCGGTTTCGCAACTAGTGCAGCAAGCCGAAGAGTGTCGCCAACTCGCCCGTTCCTTTACAACTGCAGACCAACAGCGCCAGAAGCATCGCCGTGACGATTTCACCACCCCTCCGACATTTGAACCCGGCTCACTTGTCTAGCTTTGGGTGCCCTGCCCGACACCGGGTCTCTCCTCTAAACTTGTCGCCAAATATCATGGCCCTTACAAAGTCATCGCCCGCACTTCGCCCGTGAACTACATTGTGGAACCAGTCACCCCCTCCTGTGATCTTCGCCGCCGGGGGCGTGAAACAGTCCACGTTCAACGACTGAAGCCCTACTACGACCCCCTGGTGTCGTCCTCACCCTAAGTCGCCAGGATGGCTCCTTTTCACCGGGGGCGATTGTAGCAAGGATAACGAGCAGCTCTTAACGCCATCAGCTTGTCCGGGTATGCGCCACATCAAGAAAGAGTGCCATGCGATCGTGGCCAATCTATGCACGACAGTATGCGCGCACGCTGGTAGCGGTGGAAGAAGAAGTACGGCTGAAGGTGCTTGGCGCTTGTGTTCGGCCATCGTCGGTACGCTTGTACCTGCGCTCGCCTTGCTTCTGCTCCTGCCAATAAATAACGTTCGGTCTACTACCGGAGGGTCAACTATATCCCTTACAATATATATATATATATATATATATATATATATATATATATATATATATATATAGTATAAGTAAAGAGTCGGATACACAGCAAGAACAATAACAAACAACGTTTACTTACGTAGCGGTAACGGGACTTGCCTTCATAAGAGTAAAGTTACATGATTTTGCTGTCGCAAACGTTTCGAACACATTTCTTATATAGGTTTGCATAAAACTGCGAGAAGGAGCGGAAAATGTTTCGGAAATGGAGAGTGTGCATACAGTCAGGCGACGCCTATGTTACAACAACAACAAACAAACAAACAAACAAAAAAAGGGGGGGGGGGAAATCCCGAGAGAGAAAAAGGGGTCGTGTTAACAAGGCCGCGTTCAAGGTTGCACCATGACGGGTCAACGTATGCCGCGCGGAATGCAAGTTCAGACAATGGGGGAAACTGGACAACCGCGGTTTGAAAAGGAAGGGAAGAGTGTACAGTAAGGTATTGGGGCTGAAGAGAAGATGGGTGTGCCCCCCGCGGGTGAAGAGAATAGATAGGGGGCACAAAAGAGCATTTCACAGATGCTAGCAACTGAACAGGAAATAGGTATGGTCACAAAAGGTTAAACATGAATAGATCACAAAGAGTTAAACATTCTTAAGTGGTGGTGGGAACGAGGCCTCCTTCCCCAAGACAAATGGCATTGTTGAGCCGCATTAGGCTAATAAAGCTGCTGTATTAAGAGAGTTTCTGCGAATTCTGATGGGAGAGAGCGGAAAATGTTTCGGAAATGGGGAGTGTGCATGCACACTCCCCATTTCCGAAACATTTTTCGCTCTTTCTCACAGTTTTATGCAAACCTATATAAGAAATGTGTTCAAAATGTTTGCGACAGCAAAATCATGTAACTTTACTCTGATGAAGGCAAGTCCCGTTGCCGCTACGTAAGTAAACATTGTTTGTTATTGTTCTTGCTGTGTATCCGACTCTTTACTTATACTATTTCTGCGCGCTTTGTGAGTTTATCTTTCTCTAGATTTATATATATATATATATATATATATATATATATATATATATATATATATATATATATATATATATATATATATATATATATATATATATATTTCACATGCCATATCGCTGAAGTGGGTACTCAAATTGAGGTATAATTTTTGTTCAGAAGCTGGTAGTAGGCTCATTTTTCTTTAGTGTAACTTCAAAATTTCCCAACAGCGCACTCAACAAAAACAGAAAACAAATAAAAATTACAAGAAGCACCATACCAGCAAAATATTATTCTCGTTTAGTGTCAGACGACACGACAGGCTATCGCTACGTTGCTCGTCTTGACACCGAATTGCATATCAGAAACACGAACCCGTGCGTAGTCTACTACTCAGTTTAACGTTAAAGTGATGCTCTGTGTTTGCACAACTTGGAGCTTTTATAATATTTGATTATGCGTAAAGGAAGTCCCTATTTTCTACGTACCCATCTTTCCTGTCCTTTATGGTGAAACCCTGGCGGCATCTGAATAAAAAACATAAAAACGGGAAATACTGCTTGCGCACAGGAAACTTGTATGCTTTGTACAACAACCGAATACAAGTCTGACAAATTTCAAACTGTATTTCGCCTAACGTTGGCAAAACAACAAAGTCGCATGAGCGTAAAACGGATCATAGAAGTGCCGAATACAGAAGATGCGTTAATAGACACGTTTGCAAAAGAACCATTTCAACAAACGGTTCCCATAATGACGTAATATTAGGCACGTTCTTGAATTTTTAAATGTTTCCAAACCCATCCTGTGAAATGTCGTCTAGCTGCTCTCTTATTTCGGAAATCATGTGTTATAGAGTAAAAGGTTTATTTAGAAATAGTGTAGATCTATAGGCTTACATGCACACAAAACAAGGGCACCAAAGCTAGCTTGACCTGGTTCGTTGCTCTGTACACGGGTGCATGCATGCAACGGATGTAACTGACACTTGAAAATTTGTGCCTAATATTAACTAGCGAGGAACAAACACGGTGTACGAACAAAATTATTCTACCATTGATAGCAAAGCAATGTTTCAAAAGGTAACTCAAATATATTAAATATAAGATACATTGCAAACCCAGATGAAGGTTCAGTGGCGTTAGTGCAAAAGCGTTTTAAAACCAAAGCAGGAAAACATTGAAAAAAAGAGAAAATAATTTAAAGAAGCGGGTAGTGACACAAGAACAGACAGCGTTTTGTTAAAAACATCTTACCGCGGGTTCTGAAAACTTCCTTAAAAAATTTACCGCCTTAGCCAGACGAAATCTCAAACAACTAAATTGTTAAATGTACACACTAGAATGTTTAGCTTTGCAACCGAAAGCGACTTTGATATTTTCTAGAGAGGGTACAATCGTAATGTGTTCGTAAGTTTTCATTAAACGTATGTTCAGATGTTCCTAACAAAGTTGATTTATATGCTACCAAAGGACAAGCCAGAGGCGAATTTAAAGATGGGGAATTACCGCGGATGGTGACTGCAGCGACAAACTTCTACCTATTCTGCCCCTCAGCTTTGGGCAGGACATTTTATCCGGCCAGTACAAAATATTCCCCTCATAGGCGTCGGGGTGTAGGGTGTGGGGCGCATACACAAATACGCTGTTCAGGTTCTCTTCCTCCCCTACAGCATCCCAAACATGGGACACGAAAAGGCAGATAACTACCGAGCTTTTCTTGTCCTAACTAATGGAGGAATGCTTGAGACCTCTCACAAAAGCCTACTCCTTCCTCATCGGGATGGCCAGTAGTGCCTAGTGTGACGCCTGCGAGGTTGAAGAGCAATCGAACTTGTGCTTTGCCGTTGACCGCTGTATTCACCAGAAAGACGTGTTTTAGTCACCGAGCTCAACCGACTGGACAATCAACCGTTTACAGTAGAGACTATTTTAGGACACCGACCCCTACAACCGAATTCGCAGAAGACACCAAAGCCCTTTTGCGTTTTATCAAAGAAACAGGCTGAGCTGAAAGACTATAGTGCCTGCAAAGGGACGAAAGTGTGTAAGCGGCCCTGCTCCTTTCCCCTATTTTTTGCCTGCCCTCTCTTTCATCCTCTTCACACCCCTTCCCCAGTGTGGAGTATCAATCCGGGCTCTAAGCCTGGATAACCTCTCGGCCTTTCTTTTTGTTTCTCTCTCTCTTTCTCTCTCTCTCTCTCTCTCTCTCTTGGGACCGGCAAATCATGTTACGTGAGTGCCGCGGGAACGAAGGCCAGGGCCACGAGAGGTTACTTGACCAAGTTCATTACCCACAGGTTTGTGTGCACCACAAGTGAACCAGAGCCCTTTGGCACCCATTTCTGCTGCGATTGGAATTTCTGGGCAAGACTGCATAGCCTTACAATTTTTATTGAATCGTAGGTAACGTGAAAGGTATCGTTCAGCTTATCGAGCCATTAATAAACCATAGAAAGCTAAAGTGCGCCTTACAGCTTGCGGCGTGCTCCTTCAGCCACTTTGAAAGTTTGGCCGAACCATGCACTCTCCTGACGGGAGAAAGTGAAGATGCCCTTAATAAAGCTCCGCAAGGCAAATCCGCATCAAAATATTCACTATTATTCGTTTCTGAAAAGGGGACGAACAGAGCAGGTGTTTGCAGGTTAGTGCATGGTCATAACACCCGGTTCAAATAGCGCCGTTACGCCACGAAGTGTTCAGCAAAACAGTACTACGCTTATATCTTGCGTTTTCAACCTTGTAGATTCAGGGGTCTCGACGAGGCAGCGCGCCTGTGGCTGTGTTTGGCGTTCGCGGCATAATGGTCCTCGGTGGCCTCCTTTCGCCTCCTTCGCGCCCATCAGCGTTGAGTTTTTTCTTTGTGAGCATCCTTCACTCAGAAACGTACAATACGCGAAAGCCTGATTAAAAGCTATGTATAGAGCTACGTTGATAAAGCTTCCGGCGGTGTTCCTCATGTAAGTTTTTTTTTTTTAACTGAAAGGCATTGCTGGGAAGCTATTTTTGAATACGCACTATGCGTTATCTATGCAGAAATATGTACTGCAGTAGGCCGATAGGCGGGTTAAAGAAGAAGGTCTTTGAAGCTAGGAGGATGGCAGAAACATTTCTCCTACGGCACAAGCAAAAAAATTGGCAGTAAGACAATAACAGCTCCACCGTAAAAGGAACAATGCACAATAATTTTGTTTTTCGCCGTGCTGTCCGCGTATCTACCGTATTGTTTGTGTTACAACCGTACAAAAATAAGCAATTGGGCTAAAGATAGTTTCATTGCTTTTGCCCCGTAGGCTATAGTCAAAACTTTTAACGGTATGCATATCGTTGTTATCCTCCGAAAACCTCAATAAAGTTAACATGCGTTGATATTTTACTGCCTTGAGTAAAAAAGTTTTAGTATTTCCTTCAAGCTGAAGTAACACTTTCTTCCCGTGCACCAACCAAATTTTCCTTCGCTCGCCCTCATTTTGGCACGCCGCTTATTTGTTTTATACCCGCATTTGCAAATTATCGTTCCCAGAAATCTTTCTATATTCCATATAAAACACATCCAATAATACCCACTGAGTGTTTTTATTTCTCTCGTGTTTTTGTGCTACTTGTGACTGCGTTGGTCTTAAAGGGACACAGAAGTGAATTTGTAAAGCTCCTGATTTTGCTTGCACTGCGTAGACTGTCTCAAATTAGCAAACTTTTATCGTTTATCCGGTTGACAAGTCGGTAATTATTTGGAAAGCGCGAAAGAAGAAAAACTACCATTCGCGGTTTGCGGCGGCCGAACCAACTAAAGGCTGTGACGACGGGAGGAGACGCACCATGATTGGACGATGTACAAGGTTAGCATTCAAACACGTTTCGGTTTCGGTTCTGCAAAACAACATGCTTGACACCCGTCGGCATCATTGGATGGGCCTTCTCGATATCTCAGTAATCGCCCTACCGCGCTTCTGCCATGTTGTCGGCTGTAAAATGCATAGGATAAGCCTCCCACGACGGCTTGGAATCGTAGCAATCACTAGCCGAGGCCTACGCAGTGCATGAACGCCCTCAGCGTCCCCGCAGACGCTCAAATGCCATGCGCTTTTCCCCTATATTTGGAGCTTGCCTCACTCATGCCTGTACCGCAAAAGCGTGTTCGCACCAGGCGAATGGTCAGTTGATTCTGACCTGTGCCCACTGCCCGCAAGCAGTCGCTGCTGATGGCAACAGCACGCCAACGAGAACTCGCTAGTGCGTCAGTGTCAGCCGGCGCGCGTTCTTTGAACTAGATCAGTGAACGTTAAGGCCAAAAAAAAGTGAACTCAGTACAGAAAACATCGGCCGAAAATGAAAAAGTCAACGTACAAAAAAAAGGAACGCACCCTCGAGGATTCCAACTCGTGACTTGCAAAACGCTTGCAATTACATACCTAGCGCTCCAGACAACTAGGCCACGGGCGAGCGCTGCTGACCTTGGAAATATAAGATATAATATATAACCAGCTTATACTTTTATTTATTTTTAGCATTTCACATAGCTTAGGTGACTATTTGTTGTATTGCCCTCGTGCAGTGAGCGTCCCCCAAGTTTCCACAATATCTCACGTCTAGCAATTGCATTTTTAGACGGAAAAGCGTTCTGAGATGCGTAGTCGTGCTCCTGACCGCTGTGCCTGTTCGCCCAGTGCAAAAAAGTGCTTCCCGCACCCTAGTTTTACGCTGTACGGTAAAAGTATCAGTTGATTTTATTTAATTAGTATCTATATTGACTTGGCTGAATGTTCTCCTACATTCAAGTGGCCTTATATTTTTCTACTAACTTCCCAGTCAGCGAAGCGTCGCATGTGCGCTTGTACAGCGCTTGTGTGATGCGACCTTGACTTGGAGCTGTTTACAGTGTACAAACTAACAAAGTAAAGGAAAGCACATTCTTCCATTCACAAACGTGTCCTGGCTTTGTTTGAACTAAGCGAACGAATTGCGACGACGCGTCGGCGGCCGGCGGGCGAAACGCTGGGCCGCCTGACTCTGTCGGAAGGTCGGCGAGCCGTGTAGTAGCGCAGCTGATTGCTAGCTAATATCCTCCTGACGTCACACAAAAATGCCACAGAAAATGGGCGAGGGTACAGAAAGGAGGAGACCATTTTTGAATTGATTTTTCTGCTAAATAAATTCGCGTAAGCGCGCTCAGAGCGGCCGAAACAGGGCCTAGGGACTCCGGACTACAATTTGCGCTCGTAACCCCGCAAAGTTTACAAATCACTTCAGTGTCCCTTTAACTCGGAATATGATCCGCTTTCCAACTGCAGTCTACAAACGTGTGTGCTTTGTCTACAGGTATGTTAACCGTTTGAAGAAAAAGACGTAAGCTGTGAACATGAATCCCAGTTCTGTGCATTTCTGTTTTGATAATATAGCAGCGGAAAAATCAACCACAACTCAGTGGTCTCATTTGTGCCTGCCTGCAAAAAGGTTTGCCTATGCGCCGACAACAAACACGTCGAGATTGTGTCAGTCCGAATTCCAATCTTCAACATCCAGCTGAGTACTTGCTTATTGTTTGGAGTTAAAACTTGTAACGGTAAATCAGAGGTTTATAAGAAGCCCTTACCATGCATTCTGTACCATCGGGCTCATTCTGGACAATGATGCGAGGGTGTTCTTGGGGTGACACCACAAGGCATGGGTACGTACAAGGTGTTACTGTATGTGTCTGAAATTGTATCAACAGAATATGATTTAAGAAAGAAGCACATTGAACACGATAATTACATAAATATCTTTTGGTCTCAGTCTGCTGCATAATTGTCTAAATTTGGAACACAAAAAATCCTTAGCCCAAGTTTAAAAATTCTGCGCTATCAGTTTGGACGACTGAAACGGGAACCACCCTGAAGCTTTCGCCTTCTCAAAATGTTCTCGCACGGGCACGATGCGTGGTTTAACAGGAGAGGTATCCTTGAGGTACTAGTCTCTTTCAATGAAATGAAGGTCTGAGCCTTAAGTATGAACGAGAACAAAATAAAGCACCAAAATTAGTAAGCTCGATTTCTGAACTAGTGCATGCATAGTAATATTAGCTATATCTACCAAATATTCTCCACTGCGGACTTCTTTTTGAATATCAGGATGCAGTATTTGTTGTATGTACCGAAGTTCATCTATAATACCCCAGCGTACTGTAAAATATGTGCAGTGTTCTTTGCGAGGCAACCTAAAACACCAAGGTAATAAAAACACAAGTGCCGACGTATATCCTTCCACTAAAAACAACATTGGTCAGTAACCAGCCTCAATCTGAGACAGCAGCAATTGCTTTTCAAAGTTTATCACCCCATGTGTTCAAGAAAACTCACTGTGGCCTGTTTTTTAAAAAGACTATTTAGTAATGACTACGGTAAGTACAAAATTACCTCATTTCGGAGTGTACAATGGCAAGCCTGCGGTTAAGCAAAATATTGCGGTCCAGTTTAATCTGATGGGCCTCAAGGTCTTGCGTAAAACTATCACTTTTTGGAGACATATAAACAACATTGCTGCTGATTGTAATCCCGCAAAAAATACCAAATGATATTTCGTATTTCATTTACTTACTTGTAGAAACTGCTCATCATAGAAACTGCCGCACATGAGCTTGATTGATTGATTGTAAGGTTTAACGCGCCGACGCAACGCAGGCGATGAGGCGCGCCGTAGTGGAGGGCTGCGGATTAATTTTGACCACCTGGGGATCTTTATCGTGCGCCGAAATCTCGTACACAGGGGCGTTTTTGCTTTTCGCCTCCATCAGAAAAGCGGCCGCCGCGGCCGGGAATCGAACCCGCGACCTCGTGCTCAGCAGCGCAACGCCTTAGCCACTGAGCCACCGCGGCGGGTCGCACATGAGCTTGTGCGGTCAATTTAAAATAACGCTTTAGGGTTGCATCAGCACTTGAGGCACCCACATCATTACGGAATCCAGAAAAAATGCCGTAGTTTAAATTAGTATATTTCCCAGATTAAATCCGAGTCAAAATATATATGCACCTCAGCATGCATGCAATGTGCAATATGATTAGAACGAATGCGTTGGAAACATCTACGGATGTTGCGAGCGCAAGATCGTTTATTTTCGAGGTAAGTTACAAATGGTACACTTTGCTAAACCCGCAAGCATACAAAATGTTTCAGCTCCCAATATTTTGTTAAGGCAATACAGTCAGCCATTAGCTCCAGATTAGATGATAAAGATGAAGATGAAAACTAGCAACATAATTTAAAGGCATTTTGTAGGCTGAATCACTCTGTGATAAATCCATTATCTCGGGCCCATTCGCCAGAACGCGGACAACGCGCAGAAATCGTCAGCTTAAAAACCCAGTATCCGCTGTATAATATTACGAAAAATTGAAGTTAAACTGTACTTGCCCTTCTAGACAGTCTCTTAAACCTACAAGGCCAAGATGGCCATAACATAAATCCTTCAGAGAGCTTGAAATGGGGCTTCTTGGTTTTTTACTCGAAACTTTGCTCGCGCAGGCGGGACAAAGACGAAGATTTACACACGAGGTGCGCTTAACTTGTTTCTGTAAATCTTCGTCCTTGTCCCGCCTAGCGCCCTGAATGCTCCTTGCACAGGCCATGCACTTATATTTATTAATTTATTTATTGATAAAATACTGCAGGCCGTAAAATATGGCTCACGCACGAGTGGTACGTGGTGCAACGATAATGATATGACCAATTACATAGTCGTACAGGTGTAGAGAAAGAAAGAAAAAAGAAAGAAAACAGAGAGGTAAACAAAATATTCACAAGTAACATAAATCACAGCTCAAAGTAATTTTCCAGAAATTTTAGTACATTTCCAGGCTCAAAAACTTGGTGCGGCAGTTCGTTCCAGCCTGTTGTTGCGCGAGGGAAAAAAGAGAACCTAAAGGTGCTAGTGCCGGAAAAGATAGGTGGAAATTTGCAAGTATGGTATCCTTTAGTAAGACGTGAAGATAACTAAGTGAGGACGTGCGATAGGGTTATGATACTGCTTTCCCTGGATAGGTAAAAAAGAAATTTAAGTATTGCTAGTTTCCTTCGGGATTCTAAAGGTGGAATTTTGTTCCACCAATCTCCAATCCAATTTTCAAATTTTCAATCTCTGCAAAGAATTCGCTTGACTTAAGAAAATTTAACACCAAGTGCTCACCGACACAACATATACCTGCAACGTAAATGGTCACTACAAAATTGTTTATGGCGCTGTTGTTTTGTGAACGCTGAAATTTGTATTACGTCTAGGTTGAATCCAACGGATTCTGCGTGCGCAATCTGCATATATATGCATACACACACACACACATACATATATACAGGGTGTTGCGACGATAACTGGAACACTTTAAAAAATTTTCCTGAGCGATCCGCCGCTCTGTTCGCGCTCAAACTTCACACAAAGGTCGCATTTTGTGGTCTATTTTGTTTGACACCGGGAACAACAACGGTACTTACCTGTTTATTCTGAAAATAAATAAAAACGATTTTCGCCTATGGGGAAATGGCTGCTGATTTGGACGTGCGAGCCAGCGCAAGTTGATGTTGGAATGACGGAACCACCTGCAGAGTGAAACGCATGTTTGGGATTCACGTACGGAGCCAAATGGTGCAGCAGACGATCAGAAAATGCACCTAGAAATGAGCTAACAGACGATCAGAAAACCCGGTTTTCGGGCTCGCACGTCCAAATCGCCGCCATTTTCCCATAGGCGAAAATCGTTTTTATTTATTTTCAGAATAAACAGGTAACTACCGTTGTTGTTCCCGGTGTCAAACAAAATAGACCACAAAATGCGACCTTTGTGTGAAGTTTGAGCGTGAACAGAGCGGCGGATCACTCAGGAAAAATTTTTAAAGTGTTCCAGTTATCGTCGCAACACACTGTATATATATATTGGCGGTGAGATGTTTGAGTGGCGCCCCCTGACTCTGACGTCGGCTTAGGGACTCGCGCCGCTGTCGTCTGCTACACTCCGCTTGTGAGGGGCAGCAGTGCCTGTACTAGAAATGGCCCGCTTTGTTGCTGTAGTGCGTTAAAAAGCGTACTTCTAGTGACTCAATTATTTTGCCAGCTTCTGACGCATCTGAATAATTTGAAGCTGTATCCCCCAAAGTTTGCAACACACGAAGAGATAGAGAACAAATTTCTTCAGAGCATCGGTCAGAAGACCGTGTGTAACTCGTCCTTTCTAGCTTATTCGCGAGGATCAGCAATCAGAGCTTCTCGATAAGTATTAAAAATGCGTGGGTTTCCCTGCAGTATTTTTGAGATGCTCTAATGAAGACTCAACTGTCTACTGCCACGTACCAAGCAGCCGCCCCTACACGCGCATCGCACAGCAAGAAATAAAGCGGCTTTCTTCTATTTCTTTCGGTGTTGCTGTCTTGTATCAGATTAATGTTTCTTGCTTTTTTTCTGCCCAACGCATTAATTTTTCTGCGCCGTCACCAACTTCTTATTAGGAGGTTTCGGAATGTTTGGGAGGCTCACAAAGGTCGTGTGGATACTTCCTTCATGTTGTATGTCATACATTCCCTTCTTCACAAATTGGCTTTCATTACGGCTGCGTGCAAGAAGGTGCATATCCGCAACGTGCTTTGTTTATTCACGTGCAAATACAATGAGAATGTTTGTGCTACGCCCCCGCGATTGCGCCCTAAACGACGTGGTCCACAGTACTCGAAGGCGGCTTTTGTGCTCCGAATTTCTATCGTAATTATATCGTTATCATAACGAACTGACTCTCAACTCGAACAATGATGACATGATTACAGTGTTGAAGGCATGATATACTCGCTAGCTAACGTAATAAATAGTATACCTGCATATATTACAAGAATCGAAACCGAAGAATTCCAAGTAGCCCTTTATTGCTTTTCAACCCGTCCAGGCGCGAAGAACAAATCCTATTCTACTCGGGATGGCGTTCTACGATTTGAAAAAAATTTCTTTTACTATCTTGTCCTGGACTGAGGACCCGTCCCACTAACCAGATCGATTTAATTGTTGAACAAAGTTTTCCCCTCCTCCCCTTACTCCTCCTACTCCTCTTGAGTGCAGTTTTCCTATAACGCATATCCGAATATCGGGAAGATATGGCTGTGCAAAATGTTCCGAAATATCCCTCCAGGTCTTAACAAACATATATGTGTTACTATAAATTTAACGAAGACATGACTCGTTTTGCTCAATAAACCTCCATACTGGTAGATGCCTGGTATAGAATCAGCACGCCCGTATATACACACTGGGTTATTTGGAACTCAACCTACAGTTTTTGCAGTCTATAGTGCATGTCGGCAAATTTTTATGCCTTGACAACGTAAAGTGATGTGACAAAACACGTTCGAGCGTTCGGCAAGGTTGCAAAAACTGTTTTACCTTACATGTGATTACCGGGAATCGTAATGCCTTCTGCCAAAGCCAACAGCCCTGAAGGCCTAGAATTTGTTTTGGTCTTGCATTTTCGCTGTTGTCGGTTATTAGCAGCTGACTGTTCCTTTTGTTGGAATGCTTACTTGAGAAGCTGACGCCTAGCTCCGACTCTTCGCGCTCCGCTCCGGACCGGCTTCGCAAGGAATGGGGTGGCGCCGGCAATGTTTCTCCCGTAGCGGCATCCAAAACTATACTTTAATTGACACCATGAGTTAGTGTATGCGATTTTAAGCCTATTATTATCATAAAAAGTTACCCACACGCCAATTCTGGTGCGGACAAGCATCAGACGTTGACCGAGCGCAAAGAAACAGCAGGGAGAGCGATCCTGAGTGAAGCAGACGACAAATGCGAGAATCCCTAAGCTGACGTCACGGAGGCGCGCTTCACAGCGCCGCCTGTGTTCGCGCTCACCGCCAATAGATATATATATATTTATATATATATTGTCTTTGCCTGTTGTCATTGTCTTTGCATTGTATTTTCCTTGCATTGCATGGCCTTGCCTTTCTGCGTACGCCTCGTGGATGGCTGTCGCGTTGTACGCAGAAAAACGTTTCCGCGATTTTACTTTATGTGAAACCACGTGCTGTTTGGGGCGTTCTTCGAACCTCTTTCATCCCCGCTATCCCCCGCTGCGGTTCCCGCGCCCCTCCCGCTAAAAAAACCCTCTCTTGACTCAATATCCCTCTTCCTTCCTTCCTTCCTTCTTTCCTTCCTTCCTTCCTTCCTTCATTCCGTCGTTTTTTTGTGTGTGTGTGTGCGTGAGCGTGAGCGTGTGCGTGTGCGTGTGCGTGTGCGCGCGCGTGCGCGTGCGCGAGCGCGTGTGGGTGTGTGTGCGTGTGCGTGTGTGCGTGCGTGCGTGTGCGTGTGCGTGTGCGTGTGCGCGTGCGCGTGCGCGTGCGCCTGTGCGTGTGCGTGCGTGCGTGCGTGCGTGAGTGTGTGTGTGTGTGTGTGTGTGTGTGTGTGTGTGTGTGTGTGTGTGTGTGTGTGTGTGTGTGTGTGTGTGTGTGTGTGTGTGTGTGTGTGTGTTACGCTTGCACTAGGCGTCCGTAATTACCTCTCGGCTCTCCCACCCATTTCTGTTAACGAGTCAATTTCCCATCAAGAAACGAGCAGGAAACGAGCCCCTGATTTATCCCTGACTTTCTTGCCTTCCAGCGGTGACTTCAGTGCCATGCACAATTTCCTGTTAGCTTATAGCCTCGCCTCTCTTGATTACGCCCCCTTTGCACTTTGTTCCCCGCCACAACTCCAACGCCTTCTTTACCCCCCCCCTCCGCTTTTTGGGGCTTCGCCTGCTTCTGTGTCGCGTAAAGCCTACTTTTTGCATGGTTCATCTTCTTGCCCCGCCCACAACTGAAATGTATTTAAACCCAAATGATCTGCAGTATTTGTATCCTTAAAAAACATTGGCCCCCGGTCGAAAGGCTAGCATAAATGTTGTTATGTTTTTCAATTTGACTTCAAGAAATTGAGTGACCTTGTTACTAATTCTCGTATCAACCGACAGGAAACTACTGGTTGCATGCCCTGTAATAAACCTCGATGCAAAGGATGCCCACACATGACCACTACACGGCGTGCCACCAGCACGGCTTCAGACTACTACGTATATATAAAGGGTAACTTCAACTGTGACTCTGCTAATGTCGTATACCTTCTAGAGTGACCAGTTTGTAGGCAGCAATATATCGGCCAAACTGAAACGCCCTTTCGAATACGATTGAATAATCAGCGCTCTCATGCAAAAAGTTGTCCTTATTTGCCCCTGTCAAGAAATGTGAACAGTTCCGGTCATGCATTTGCATATCTTAAAGCAACAATTTTAGATTCCGCTTTCAAAACCACATTGACCGCCAGGTTAGCGAATCTTATCTCATTTATAAGTTTGGGTCAGCTACGCTTGGTAATATTGAAAGTTGCGGAAAATTAACGGGCTTATCCCTGGAATAAAATTGGCGACTTCATAATTTTTATCACAATCTTCATTAACCCTATCCTTGAGTTTCCCATCAGAATTATTAGAAACTCCCCAAATACTGCAGCTTTATTAGCCTAATGCGACTCAACAATGCGATTTGTCCTTGGGAAGGAGGAAGCGTTCCCCCCACCACTTGGAAACTTTTAACCCTTTGTGATCTTGGACCCTAACTATTTCCTGTTGAGTTACTAGCTCTTGTGCAATGGCCTTTTGTGTACTGTGTCTATTCTGTGCACCCGCGGGGGGCACACCCACAACACATTTTTCGTTCATGCCTGCATGGATCCGTCTAAAGCAGTCTCTCCACCCACTGAATACCTCATTGTATATTTTTCCCTTCCTTTAGAAACCGTGATTTAGACGTCTAGTCTTCTGCACTTGCAGCCCATGCAAAGTACGTTGCCCCGTCGTAGAGCAACCTTGACCGCTGCCTTGTAAACACGACCCCTTCCTCTCTCTCTCCCTCTCTCCTTTGTCTCCTTTTTGTTGTTGTTGTTGTAGCATAGGCTTAGCGCGATTGCATGCATACTCTCTCTGTTTTCGAAAGATCTTCCGATCCTTCTCACAGTTTTCTGCAAATCTATATAGAAATGTGTTTCAAATGTTTGTGAAAGCAAAATCATGTAACTGTACTCTAATGAAGGCAAGTCCCGTTGCCGCTACATAATGAAACATTCTTTCTTATTGGTCTTGCTGTGTATCCGACTCTTTATTTATACTGTTTCTGCGCGCTTTGTGAGTTTTACCTTTCTCTATATAAGAATATATATATATATATATATATATATATATATATATATATATATATATATATATATATATATATATATATATATATATATATATATATATATATATAGAAACATAGGTCGGCAGTCTACAACGCCAAAGGAGCCATAGGGGTTTGGTTAGGCTCTATTTTTTACGATGGTTAATGAAGTTAAGATTTTTTTTAATATAAGGAAGAAAGAACGAAAGAAAAACACGCGCCCAGAGTGGGGACCGAACCCACGCCTTTCGATTAGATCTCGAATGCCTTACCAATTCGGCTATCTGGGCGACTGTGTTCTCCTTCACTTTCTGGGCTATTTATATTTACTAGAAGTATATCTGACGCTTGAGGGTGGTAGCCAGCGCCGCCCTGACTACACGGGGAGAAGGGGACCTTCTTTTTAACCCCCGGGGCGTGACACAAACGTCTACAGCCTGTCATGAGCGGGTAACTGGCGGGAAGCCCTCTTATGCTACCTAGGCATCAAGGCTGCCAGAACCGAGACCCTCGCTAGGCTTTCGCAGATTAATATAGTAAGTAAATGAGGGGCTCGTTGAGGAAATACAGAAACATAGGTCGGCAGTCTACAACGCCAAAGGAGGCATAGGGGTTTGGTTAGGCTCTATTTTTTACGATGGTTAATGAAGTTAAGATTTTTTTAATATAAGGAAGAAAGAAAGAAAGAAAAACACGCGCCCAGAGTGGGGACCGAACCCACGCCTTTCGATTAGATCTCGAATGCCTTACCAATTCGGCTATCTGGGCGACTGTGTTCTCCTTCACTTTCTGGGCTATTTATATTAACTAGAAGTATATCTGACGCTTGAGGGTGGTAGCCAGCGCCGCCCTGACTACACCGGGAGAAGGGGACCTTCTTTTTAAAGGAGCCATGAAGAGAAAACAAAAGTTTGTTTTATTCGAAAGATTAGGTGTTTCATAGTACCCCAAGCGCTTTCCCGGAAGCAAATGATGCTTTATTCACTGAGAAATAAGGCAATTTAAGCCAAAATTTTATATCTCCCGCTAAAATTGAACATTCCGTGACGTGTACAATGGCGTCATAGAGCCGGTCCATGAAACAGATACTTAGTATGTCGACTCCATATAGCACCCACACGCGGGAGTCGACCGAGACGGCGGCCATTTTAAAAATGCTAGTAAAACCTAGTGCACCCGCAGCCCTAGTCATGGAATCGCCTGATCCGGAGAACAAAACTTTCGCCGAGGAGCTCGGGCTTGCATTTAACAACCTCACACCACTTGAACGCTCGACGCTTCTAAGTGCACGAGCGGCAAGAGTTGTGGGATACGCGGTGGACGGAAAAGCGACCATTCCGCGATAGCCACAACAGACGAACGCCCTGCCGTCGGCACCGCTGCCTCGTCAGCGCCGTCGCCACGGACGAATACAGACTGGTACGTATGTGCCGTATTTTTATTACGGTTAATAATAGTTCAACTTCAGTAGCAGTATCGCTTATGCCAGTTGGCCGGTGTCGTGTATGGAAAGCCGTTCGCGCGAGCTCTCTGCTTCGACCAGAAAGATACGAGCGTCAATGCGCGGTGTTTACGGCATTTTTCCTCCAAGGTCAGAGCGCCTCGAACCCGAAAATTCGTCTGCGCGACGGCGAGATGTCGAGCTCGGCCAGGCGGTTGTTTCGTACGCATTGGCGCACACGCTTGCGTGTTCATTCGGAACTTCAACCGTTTACTCCACCGTTCTTTGTCATAAAAAGAATGTGCAGTATGTTTCACGGGCATTTAGCTCGCTATGCAAACTGTAAGCCCTGCCTAACATGCGTTTGCTTTTGCCGGCCTCCGCCAATCGCAGAGCTTAGCCCATGTGACGGCATAGGTTCTGTTGCGGGAAATGAGCTGGTGGGTCGCATGACCATTCCCGTTTTTCCTAATTATGTAGCTTATTTGAGCGAAGTTTGCGTTATAAGTGGTGTCGTTATGGTTCTAACGAGGCAATCTTTCGAATGAACCAAACTTGTGTTTTCTCTTCATGGCTCCTTTAACCCCCGGGGCGTGACTCAAGCGTCTACATCCTGTCATGAGCGGGTAACTGGCGGGAAGCCCTTTTATGCTACCTAGGCATCAAGGCTGCCAGAACCGAGACCCTCGCTAGGCTTTCGCATATTAAATATATAGTACGTAAATGAGGGGCTCATTGAGGAAATACAGAAACATAGGTCGACAGTCTACCACGCCAAAGGAGGCATAGGGGTTTGGTTAGGCTCTATTTTTTACGATGGTTAATGAAGTTAAGATTTTTTTAATATAAGGAAGAAAGAAAGAAAGAAAAACACGCGCCCAGAGTGGGGACCAAACCCACGCCTTTCGATTAGATCTCGAATGCCTTACCAGATCTAATCGAGATCTAATCGAGATCTAAGCTGGCTACCACCCTCAAGCGTCAGATATACTTCTAGTAAATATAAATAGCCCAGAAAGTGAAGGAGAACACAGTCGCCCAGATAGGCGAATTGGTAAGGCATTCGAGATCTAATCGAAAGGCGTGGGTTCGGTCCCCACTCTGGGCGCGTGTTTTTCTTTCTTTCTTTCTTCCTTATATTAAAAAAAATCTTAACTTCATTAACCATCGTAAAAAATAGAGCCTAACCAAACCCCTATGCCTCCTTTGGCGTTGTAGACTGCCGACCTATGTTTCTGTATTTCCTCAACGAGCCCCTCATTTACTTACTATATTAATCTGCGCAAAGCCTAGCGAGGGTCTCGGTTCTGGCAGCCTTGATGCCTAGGTAGCATAAGAGGGCTTCCCGCCAGTTACCCGCTCATGACAGGCTGTAGACGTTTGAGTCACTCCCCGGGGGTTAAAAAGAAGGTCCCCTTCTCCCCGTGTAGTCAGGGCGGCGCTGGCTACCACCCTCAAGCGTCAGATATACTTGTAGTAAATATAAATAGCCCAGAAAGTGAAGGAGAACACAGTCGCCCAGGTAGCTGAATTGGTAAGGCATTCGAGATCTAATCGAAAGGCGTGGGTTCGGTCCCCACTCTGGGCGCGTGTTTTTCTTTCTTTCTTTCTTCCTTATATTAAAAAAAATCTTAACTTCATTAACCATCGTAAGAAATAGAGCCTAACCAAACCCCTATGCCTCCTTTGGCGTTGTAGACTGCCGACCTATGTTTCTGTATTTCCTCAACGAGCCCCTCATTTACTTACTATATTAATCTGCGAAAGCCTAGCGAGGGACTCGGTTCTGGCAGCCTTGATGCCTAGGTAGCATAAGAGGGCTTCCCGCCAGTTACCCGCTCATGACAGGCTGTAGACGTTTGAGTCCCGCTCCGGGAATTAAAAAGAAGGTCCCCTTCTCCCCGTGTAGTCAGGGCGGCGCTGGCTGCCACCCTCAAGCGTCAGATATACTTCTTGTAAATATAAATAGCCCAGACAGTGAAGGAGAACACAGTTGCCCAGATAGCCGAATTGGTAAGGCATTCGAGATCTAATCGAAAGGCGTGGGTTCGGTCCCCACTCTGGGCGCGTGTTTTTCTTTCTTTCTTTCTTCCTTATATTAAAAAAATCTTAACTTCATTAACCATCGTAAGAAATAGAGCCTAACCAAACCCCTATGCCTCCTTTGGCGTTGTAGACTGCCGACCTATGTTTCTGTATTTCCTCAACGAGCCCCTCATTTACTTACTATATATATATATATATATATATATATATATATATATATATATATAAATAAATAAATATATATATATATATATATATATATATATATATATATATATATATATATATATATATATATATATATATATATATATATATATATATGTATATATATATATAGTCTGGAATCAAAAACTCACACAGAGCGCGAAAAAATAAGGTTAGTAGAGACAGAGACACACGAGAAAGACATTGAAAATAAAAATAAAAGTTTACTGACGTTTCAGGGAGAGGACTCCCTTTCTTCAGAGTACCAGAAGTAATCTGAAGAGTACTCTGAAGAAAGGGAGTCCTCTCCCTGAAACGTCAGTAAACTTTTATTTTTATTTTCAATGTCTTTCTCGTGTGTCTCTGTCTCTACTAACCTTATATATATATATATATATATATATATATATATATATAGAGAGAGAGAGAGAGAGAGAGACAGAGAAAGATTTCGATGAGTTTTGCAACGTTCCAGAAGAATCGGTCAGGTAAAAGATAACAACAACTTTGCGGTTAACTTATTTCTTATAAATTAGTCCGACAGTTTCGGAAGTGGAACTTCCTTCCTCAGGGACAATCCTATTGTCCCTGAGGAAGGAAGTTCCACTCTTATAACTGTCGGACTAATTTATAATAAACAAGTTAACCGCAAAGTTGTTAACTTTCATATATATATATATATATATATATATATATATATATATATATATATAAATATATATACATATAAGAGAAGAAAAACTTCGAACAAGGTAAAAGCACGATTGTGGCCTACGTTTCAGCAAAGAGAACTTGCTTTCCTCAGGTCACTATCTCTGTTTCTGAATCATCACCTATCCGACATTCCGGCTCTTCTTCCTTCATTCGTTCAAGACACCCCCCACTTCCTCCGCATAATAGAAGAGATAAATATGGGCGGGCGCCTACCCAGTGGAACCCTCCTTGTTACTCTTGACGTTGCTGCATTGTGTACCAACATTCCGTTCGCCGAAGGAATTGAAGCGATTTCAAAATCTCTATCAGTGAACCCGCACCAACATGCACCAGAAGTGTACATAACTTTGTTAAACCTAGTTCTAACTCTCAATTATTTTGAATTTGACTCTTCTTACTTTTTGCAAGTTTTTGGAACTAGCATGGGTACTCCATTCGCACCGACCTATGCCAACATTTTCATGGGGCAACTTGAAGCTACCCTATTAAGCTCTTTTCCGCATAAACCTCAGGTTTACCTCCGCTACATAGACGACATCTTCATGATTTGGGAACACGGTCGCGCGACTCTAGAAACGTTTATATCCCATCTCAATTCTTCGCATCCGACTATTAAATTCTCCTGCCAGTATTCTGAAAAAGAAGTGAACTTCCTAGATACTACCGTCATTCTAGACAACGGTAAACTTAAAACCACGCTTTTTAGAAAGCCAACAGACAGGCAGCAGTACCTAGATTATAAAAGCCATCACCCCAGACACTGCGAACAAGGGATCTTTGTAGGACAAGCCACCAGGCTTAGAAGAGTATGCAGTGATGACAGTGACTACGTAGAGCACCTAGATGAACTCAAGGCCACCCTTATGAACAGGAACCACCCCAAAAGCTCGCTCGATCAGGCGTACCAACGTGTGTCTAATCTCAAAAGGGATGACGTTCTCAAAAAACAGCGGCAAAACGAAAGCGCCAGGCCACCTGCCCTAATAAGTAAATTTTCAAACGCCCTCCCAAACGTAAACAATATACTGCGGAAGTACTACCCCATTTTAGCCAGTAACGACTGACTTAAAAAGACTTTCCCGGAAGCACCAAGGGTTACCTACCGGAGAAACAGGAATCTAAAAGATATTTTAGTGCATGCTAAAACAGGGCCGTCAAAGCAACCAGTCATAGCCAGCTGCTCCCGCCCCAGATGCAAGACTTGTAAGCACCTGCAAACAGACTGCGTTGTAAAAAGCACAGCCAGTAATTATGTCCACAAGATTAATTAGAGTTTCACGTGCACTTCATCCAACATTGTGTATATGTTGGAATGTTCAATGTGCCACAAACAGTATATAGGCGAAACGAGTCAACCTATGAGCCTACGGCTTAATGGTCACCGGGCAGATACTCTTAGCAAATCCTCCATAGCTGTAGCGCAGCATTTCAACCAACCAGGCCACAATTTTGATGACCTTAAGTTATATATACTTCAGTCAAATTTTAAGTCTCCTAGGGACAGGAAATACCGAGAATCCTACTTAATTCACAAATTCAACTCCATGGAACCTGCTGGAATTAATGCGTGTAAGGGCAACTTGGAATCCTTGCGATATTCACCGGGAATACAGCATTAGGCATTATCGTGCATATACCTCATCCAAAGACTATGACCGTTCACTCTGCTCTGTACCTGGCCACCTAATTTCTTGTTTTTTTTTTCTTCATTCCTTAGCGTCTAGCTTAATACTCGCCCTCATCCCTCCAACCTTTGCTTTTGGAATTCAATTTTATTTATTTTATTTCTCTCTCCTTTTTTTTACTACTCTGCGTGGTCTTATGACCCGTACGTCACTCTAACTTTATCTTTTCGTTTTTGAGTTTCAGGACAGGCCTGTTCCAGGAATGTTGCCGTGGGTGACACGTGCCATTTCAGTTGCGGGGTCATTGCTTTTTCTTTTGTGTGTGGGTTTA
Organism: Haemaphysalis longicornis; assembly: GCF_048455015.1. NCBI lineage: Eukaryota > Metazoa > Arthropoda > Arachnida > Ixodida > Ixodidae > Haemaphysalis > Haemaphysalis longicornis. The sequence goes on from NW_027526422.1 coordinate 190,673,151, forward strand.
TGTGGTTTTCCTCCCTGTGTTTTTTTTCTTTTTCTTTTTGCCTTGACCTAGTTAGTTTCCCCCCGGCTCTATCTTTTCTTTTGACCTGAGGCTTGCAGACAGTTTCTGATAAGGACCCCACCCTCACCGCCTGGTCTGCTTCCGGCGGTTCTGAGATCCTTTCCCTATACCCCGCGGAGGGTCAATAAACACCCTCTCATCATTTCTCTCCAAAAATTCCACGAATATCAACCACCAGCTGATTTCCGTGTGACCTACTTCGCGGCTTAAACTAGACAACCTTCTTGGCCCCTCAATCTCTTCCCCAACACACTCCCAAAACCAATCAGCTTGCTCAATTTCCCTTCCATCTTTCCCTCTCCTTTCACCTGGGGTCCTACCCCTATATAAACCGTGCCTGCCAGGCGAGCGATTGCCCTGAGGAAAGCAAGTTCTCTTTGCTGAAACGTAGGCCACAATCGTTGGCCCTGAGGAAAGCAAGTTCTCTTTGCTGAAACGTAGGCCACAATCGTGCTTTTACCTTGTTCGAAGTTTTTCTTCTCTTGTGTTCTCTACCATCTTCAAAGTTCTACTACTCCCTATATATATATATATATATATATATATATATATATATACAGGGTGTCCCAGCTATCATGCACCAAGATTTAACAAAAGAGAAATTGCGTAACTCGAAGAAAACCTAGTGCATAATGTTTGCAGTAATGTGAAGAAGCGGAGAGTAATTTTTTCGTTAATGAGACTTAATTAATTGTTTGTAATTAATTATCTAACTCGAGAAATACTGTCCTAATGACTAAAGTGTCAATGAGGCACTTGTAGGTAAACACGCGGGGCATCTAACTGCGCTATTTTCAGCGACGAACTAATTGCGTACTCATTTATTCTGACTGATAAAGGAAACCCGCGAAATATGAAAAATATCACGTGACGACGCTTACGCGCGCATTGTGAAGCAGCGTCCCCAAACAAAGCGGGTTGAAAGCAACTGCTTTGCGTGTTACCCGCCCGAAGAGACAGCGCATCACCTTGATAATAGCATGCATGGAAGGAGCAGCAGCAGCAAGATTCGCGGGACGCGTGTGCAGATAAGGAACAAACTCGGTCGCGATTTCTTCTTTCTTTCTTTTGTCTATTTCATTCTGGCTAACTCAGAGGCAGCCTGTTTGAGGGCGTTGCTTTACGGTGCGCGCGCAGGCGCCGTCACGTGGTATTTTTCATATTTCGCGGGTTTTCTTTATCAGTCAGAATAAATGTGTACGCAATTAGTTCATCGCTGAAAATACCGCAGTTAGATGCCCCTCGTGGTTACCTACAAGTGCCTCATTGACACTTTAGTGATTAGGACAGTATTTCTCGAGTTAGATAATTAATTACAATTAGTTAAGTCTCATTAAAGAAAAAAATACTGTCCACTTCTTCACAGTACTACAAACATTACGCAGCTGGTTTCTTTCGAGTTACGCCTTTACACTTTTTTTTTATTCTTGGTGCATGATAGCTGGGACACCCTGTATATATATCTGTATATATATTGTCTGAAAACAACAGCCACCCTACTTTGAATTTATATGACCAGACTACCTGTATCAAACACACATCTGACGTATGGTTATGATGTCGCACCTATCTAATTTCATACCTCGTAATTGGAGTGATTTAGCGTTTCTGATAAGTTCATACACTTGGAAGAAAGGAAGTTTTATAATTGAAAAAGTTATAGGGCTGTTCACTTGCCTACCGGGAAAGCATGTGCACTGACAACCAAAGAAAATTATCTAAAGCGTTTTAACTTCAAATTAACGACAAATACCTCGAAAGTGAAGGTCGGCGGACGAAGAAAATCCTATTGGCAGCAAACTGTTCTAAAAGTGTTCATTCAAAATTCTAAAAAAATTGTATAGAAACATTGTTACAAGGCATGGTTATGTTGTTGACGAGCAGGACCCATGATACAAGGTGGACAATCTACGCGACTAACTGCGATCATCATCATTTGACCTTGTCATTATCATCACGGCTCTCTCTCGCACTCAGCCTTGTTCGTCTAGCCCGGTGCTTGCATCTCGCTGTACCAAGCCTCCAAATATAGCCTCTTCCCCGTAACATTTTGGTGGGAGGTGCAGGGTAACGCTTTACGCACAACGCAGCTTCGTAGCGGACGTCACCTTGCTCAACCACCAACGATCATGGCCAACAATGGGGCCACTGGCTCAACCACCCCACTTATCGTGGTCTCTCAACAACCCCGTGATACTCGAAATTTCACCGGAGCCGACGACTTGGACGTTGAGGACTGAATCGACTCGTTCGAGCGGGTCAGCGCCTATAATCGGTTGGACCCAACCATCATGCTGGTCAACGTCGATTACAGTCTGGACGGATCGGCCACAACCTGGTTCCGAACGTGTGAGGCGGAGGTAACGAGCTGGGACATCTGCAAAGAAAGGCTGCCCAAATTGTTGGGCAACCCAGCTGGTCACCAACTTGCAGCCAAGAACGCGCTAGCCACATGCGCACAGACCTCCACTGAATCATACGTGGCCTACATTCAGGACGTCCTCTCCCTTTGCAAAAAAAGCTGACGCCCAGATGACTGAGTCCACAAAGGTGGGACATGTACTCAAAGGAATAGCCGATGACGCTTTCCACCAGCTCATCTGCAAAGACTGTGCTACGGTCGAGGCTCTCATCACCGAGTGCCGCCGGTTCTAGCAGGTGAAGAGCCGCCGAATTACGTCGCAGTTCACCCGGCTCCCGAACACTGCCGCCACATCATCTTGCGAAGACAATCCGCCACAAACCCAAACCCGTTCGCCCTCAATTTCATCTGGCATGACCACGGCCATGGCACCACCTGACGTCTGACAAGAATAGTACGTAGAGAGCTCGAGGCCATGGCCCCCGCCGTTCTTCCCCAATACGTTGCCGAAGACAGCAGGCCTCCCGTCCCGTTAATTCAAGCTGTCGCGCGCGAAGAACTTGCTAAGCTAGGCGTTCAATCCGTCTGCGCCATTAGCCACGCTAACTTTACATCTAGTCCCTTTCCACCTACCAGTTATTGGCGAGCCCCCTATACTCGTAGTTTCAACTACCCGATCAGAAACCCTGCCTATTGGAGAACGCCTGACAACCGACCCATATGCTTCCACTGTCACCGTGTTGGCCACGTGGCGCGATACTGCCAGAGTCGTCGATTTATGCCTCCCCGACCCCGATTTCCTGCCTATAACAACCCGGAAGAAGGCCCATCTCGCTTCTCTCCTCGTCCTCAGACGCCTTCCCGAGAGACGACGCCCGACCCCGCCGCAACATCCGCTCGCCGTCACCGCACCACCGCCAGTACCGTTCGCCGCAGCCCCGCCGCTTCCTGTCGCCGATCCCGTCTGACCACTCCTCTCCGGAAAACTAGGCAGAGCAGCTCCCGGAGGTGACGCTGCATCTGTGACCCGGCCACCAAATCCTCTGCTAACTTTGCCCACCACACGAAATTTACTAGACGTTACTGTCGATGGTATTCCAGTAAGTGCTCTCATTGACACCGGCGCCCATTTTTCTGTTATGAGCTCAGACCTCCGCCGCCGCCTGCGCAAAGTTCTCACTCCGGCGGTGCCCAGTGTCGTACAGGTCGCCGATGGAGGGACGTCTGCCGCCGCCGGAATGTGTGCTGCCCGAATTCGCATTGCGGGCCACGACACTGCTGTTCCATAGAGAAATAAAAAATTAGAAGAGTGGACACACGGGCTTATCGCGGCCGAGTGGCCTGACTCGCGCACTTTCCGGCAGTCGGCGCAAGTGATAAAAACTATATATTTAAAATTAGGCAACACACAATATTATACTTTTAAAATTTTGTTACACATTAGACTACACATTTTTATTTGTGTAGTAAATTGAATGGCTGTGAATGTAAATTTTTGTGGCTTCTTTGCGCCAAGCCCTGCCAAGCCGCAAGCGCAAGCCGCCATTTGGCTCTTTCAGCAGCGTTTGTACGTGTGTTTCTGCAGCCTCGTGCTAACCTCTACTGTTGAGAAGGAAACGCCTAGCGCTTTCTTTGAGACATCGGTTTTGCATCCTGAAGGAAAGGTGAGACTTTCTTTTTTAAAGTGCTGCTCTGGCGTATCATATTTACGTTTCCTTGTACTGCAAACGCTGCGAGCACTGCGTAACCTCAGGGAATCAGGCATAGCTAGTGCTGCGTCTTTAGGATAAGCGCTTTGAAAACGCCCCGGAAATGCGTAAGACACCATTTTTTAGCCAGACGTAATGGTATTTTAGGCTGGTTGTGCCGTTTTATCTAGCGCTGAGGGATGCCAGCGGTACGCGCCCGTCGTCGCACGTAGCCAAGGTAAATATAAATGGTAGCGAAGCTTCGGGCGAAAAGCGGTTCAGAACCTATTGCCAGCGACATTAGCATGGGGGCTTATGGGAGTGGCGAATGAAGCGCGACTAGGTGAAGAGGAAAAAACACTAGTAACGAAAAACCATGTTTTGCTGAACAATAACACAACATTTATATTTTACGAACCATATTTATTTCTGAATCACACTTATTTAGGCACAGTGTGTAAATTGTTTACGAAAATGCTGTTCATTCTCAAAAACCTTTTTTTCTAGCGCCCTCTAAAGAATGGCACATGTCGTTGCTCTGTGATTCAGCCCTTGTAGTGTTCGGAAAAGCGCTCCTAAAGTTCGTCTGCGAGGAAACGCCCCTCACGTGTTTTGGTGGTGCGCATTTGCGTTCGTTTTTCGTTGTTAATTTGGTGTGCACTTAATTTTTGCTGTGCGTGGAGTTGCGAGGTGCGCTGTATCCTCGGTGAACACGTTTAGTACCGTGCCCGGCGGGCACGGTGAACTACGGGACGATGCTGCCAACGGTTGGAGCGGAGCGGTTTCCTCGGTACCTACGGAAACGATGTGATGTACAAGGTTTCAACAGCAACTCCCGTACGCCTGGCGTTTTACTGCACCATTTTCCTCTCATTTCCACAGGTAACGCCAAACTATAGTACTGTTGATACGTTCACGGGGGTTGTGTAAGGTCACGTGGTGGTGCTTCAAAAAAAAAATGGGTCTAAAGCTTTGTTATGTCACAGTTATCTCTAGATTTCACCTCAGGCTGGCTCGTAGCAAATGGTGTCAATTACTCTAGGACTCCTCAGCGTAGTACGACTCTAATTTAAACAAGTAGCTTTAATTGTCTATGTCAGTGTCTTCTCTATTCCATTACAACGCTTGTAGTGCTCGTTCCTTCCCGCAATTGTATGCGCAAGCATAATTCCCATCGCAGTACTGTGTTTTGCTGCTCCGTGCTGCGCTGCTGCCAGATCTTTCCTGCTATGTGCTTTTACATACTGCCATCGCTTTTGTTTGCATTGATCCATTTTTCCTCTTTTTACTTATCTGTTGCGACACTTACCTAATAATGCAACCAGGAAATTGCAGGCGTGAATGCTGAGTGAACTTCTATAGAAACCCACGTCTACTTGATAAGATGCCGGGACAGCTGCGTTGTGTTTGCTGCAATTTCATGAATCGGCATTCCTGCGGCCCGGTTTTCTGCGTCAAGATGCAGTGCCTAGTTCTTTTCTCTTGTTTCGAAGTATTTCTTGTGTTGACGCTTTCGCTCATAATGCTGTGTGTTACCTGTAAAGTCAATTTTTCGGCGCGCAAGGAAAATCGTAATGCATGTAGTGCCCACGAACATTTTGTATTTATTGTATACGTGCTTATTTTGTGCAGTGTGGTAAAGTTGTTTTGTGTTTATGCTGGAATAAAATTCAAATGTCTTGATAATAGCATCACTATGGGTTATTTCTTCTCTTAATAAAGGCATTCCTCCTTCCTCCTCTTAGAACAGAAGTACATAAACTGAGCAAGCATTATATAACCTTGATCTATACTTAAGGCACGCTCGCAACCTGCGTATGGGCTACGCAATTAAACCCAGCAGTGGCATTGGTAGAAATTTGTATCGGTGTAAGGAGTGGGCACGTTTTTTATATGAAAGGGGGGCCGGGGACAGTGGTCAAGTGTTCTTTGTGCTCTGTATCCCAAGGCAGAAATAAAAATCCGGTCGGGGGGGAGCGGGGGGGGGGGAGGGGGCTACGTGCCCTGTTCCCAATTTGCCACCCACTGCAATCAAAATAAACAACTGATTGCTTTTACAAAGCAGTGGAAGGCATGAATACAGAATAAAGGTTCAGAGAAAATGCAAGATGTTTTTTTTTTATAAACACCGAGGCGAATCATACGACAGTATGCTAAAGTACGTTTCTCTAGTCACGAGTCTGTACTAGTTCAGCTGGAGTTGACTTTAAGCACACACGCCAAGGGCTCGCCAACTTACGTCAGCTTGCAATGGCATGAGCCCTCGGCGATCAGAGGCCTGCTAAAGCTATTTTGAAGTCGAATTTTCCCGCTAATTTCACCAAAATGACGTCACTTTCTGACCGGATCTTGCGTCATATCCTGTTTATTTTTTGTTCCGCCGGAAGTGTTCCCTCCTCCCACAGATGGCGCTAAGCCCCATGAGCAGCTTAACAGCCGCCATTTTCTGAACGTATGGGCTTCTATGGAAGCTTCGCTACCAGTTACATTTACCTTGCACGTAGGTTTTACGTGCCGCAAACGACTGCGGTGAGTTGCGGAAGTGGCCGGCCGGCCGGCGGTCCGTAGGCGAAGCAGGCGTTGTGCGCTGTCGCTGCACTGAATTACGTGAGCCGCAGGCTGCGTTGTATTATACTAGCTAGCCATTGCTAGCTTGGCCAACTGTTACTGCTATTATGTATTATGGCCGTGATGCGCTGCAAAGCCGTCCGGGCTAACGTACACGGCGAAGTAGCCGTATCTGCATTAATTTGGCTCATCTGGTCATAACCAGCAGCCGTACACTCATCGTAAGTTTTACACAAGGGTGCATACCAAGCTGCCTGCGTACAAAGCGAACCCGCTCGCCGACGCCGATAACGCGCGCTCGTCGCTTCCATTTGGCGCGTCAGGTATGGTAAAAACGTGTCTTTCGTCGGCAGATAACAGCTTTGCTCGAGGCGGGGTGAGTCCGCAGTGCATTGAAACCTTCAAATTTGGTCTTCGTTCTACATCGTATATCAATTCCGGTATCGCAGGCATTGCATACAGCTGTTCCACACTAGCCGTTTTTTCAAGCGTTTGCTCTTTTTTCTCTAGTCATATTTTGGCTAGTTTCATTAAACACGTATTGCGCAGATTGCACCTGTTCAGTCGGGGGTGTGTGTGTTATTGTCATATCTTTTTAAGGCATGGCCTTTGGTCAGTAGTACTCAGTACGACGCTCACTGCTGCTTGCCATGGTGCCCACACAGCGCCCAAATATACTTTCGCCAGGTGCCCTTTCTCGGGATGCGTTTCTTTCGCGAGCCCGTGGGGCAACAGGTTTGTTTAACGTTCAGCTCGCTCTCGCTCTTCGTCCTGATTTAAAAAAAAAAGACAAAGGGATTCAGGCTATGCGAGCAGCGTTATCATTTTTGTTAACCCAAACAATAGCTGAATTGCATTAAGAATGTGCCTACCCTTACAAAAATGGATTTTGAGTTTCAATTCAGTTCCAGTTGAGTTTTTATTGAGTCAACAGAAACCTAATTCAAACTCAATTGGCTATTGAGATGTGTCAGTAGAAACTCAAAAGGATTTGTATTGAGAAAACGCAATACAAAACCAATTGACACCAGTCTATTGAAACTCTTTGGAGAACCAATTGACAAAACTCATCAGGCTGAAACATACACTTTGAAGGGCTATTTTTTTCAGCGCTGCCCACTGTGTCTACATAATTAAGACTACTAGGTGACTTTTATGTATTTTTATTCTACATTGATATTTCTATTGAGTGCAGTCAATAAAAAGTCAACGAGGTTTCAATAGACAAAACTCAACAGAATATCAAATGACTTTGTTTAATTGAAACTCAATAGAGTTTCTACTGACAAAAATCAAGTAAAATTGAGAGTCGAGCTAGTTGGTGAACATACGTTGTTGAAAATTATACCAGTGTCCTTCTTTTTGTCCGTGTTTTATGGTTCGAGCTTAATTTTCAAAGCTAATAATACTCCTTAGGCCAGTAGCCTTTACCAGCAGCATCTTCGCCCAAATAATAATTATACCTGCTAAGTGGGGAAATCAACTATATTGGACAATTTTTGCCTGCATTTCCTCAAATACTGCCGCAACATGCTTTGCACAAAACAATGGAGGAACTAAACATTGACAAAACTCTAGTGACTCATCTCTTCTGGCACGTGACTCCCGCGGAATCATTTCCTTGCTATAGCAGCGGATTTTCTTCTTTATACCTTAGCACGCATTGACATTTGCAATCTCCACAACTGCTAAGCTTCCGCTTTAGCGGCAGTGGACATATTCGAAGTCAGTCTTCCGGGAAAGTTGGAGCGGAATCATGAAGCATGCATATCTCGGCCGGGAAAAAACGGAAAGGAGGGGGGGGGGGGGGGGGGGGGGAGGGAGGCTACACATCTCGGGTCCCAGTTCTGGGGACAAAAAAAAAGTCGTCACTTCCCCTACCTCTTTTCACACATACAATGCTGTGATACCTTGTGTTCCGGGGAGGGGAGTGGGGAGGAGGTACATTTAAAACGCGATTTCATTTGCTACATCAACAAAAGGCATATGTGACATCGCATCCTAGTGCGATGATTCAGTGTTTTTCTGTGGAGGCACGATACTAACAGCGCTGTTTTGCAAACATGAATACTTAGCTCACAAAGCCAAACGCACAAGAATATTCCAGTGACGAAATTGTGCCTATAAATACTCAGAAAAAAAAACAGCAACACTTTGGTCTAAATCCCCTACACGTCGAAAAAAGAACAATTAAATTTTTGTACACAGCGAACTTTTAAAACAAGCGTTCAAATCAAGCGAACGCAGGCTTGGCTTCATCGTCGTTCACTCGTGGACTTCATTACTCCAGTTATCATTCGCGCACCCCGCCGTGGTCTGAGCCCAAGGACGCGAGTTCTATTCCCCGTCATACATAACTTTCCTTGGGGATACCGTGAACTGTCTATGATAACAACAGTATTACAGCAATGTAGAATGTAGAAAATCCCACGAGGAGCAAACGCGCATCTACGCTCTATTAAAACAGGTGAAAACAGTTCTTTCACTGCAAAAGAACTCCGTACGCCAGTCCAAGGCGCCGCCGCTCACACGAACTGAACGAACAAACGAAGAAAAAAAATGAAGAAAGACAAACTGAAGCGCTCATTAACAACTCATCTTTACTGCACAGGGTCACAAAAAGAAAGAACGAGCCTGACACTGCTTCACGCCACTACAAAAAAAAAAAAAAGAGAGAGAGAGAGAAACCGAACAAATTAGTGGGCTGGCGTGCCGCTTGTTACACTCCGAACCGCTCTCGCGCTAACGAAAGCATGTCTTTTAAAGATGTCAACACGTCCGCGGACTACGTTTCTCAAACACAAGCGCCTCGCAAATATCCTGCGCCCGCAAGCAGATCAAGAACTGTGAAGCTGTTTTCAAAGATTGGACTTTCCAGAATTCTTCCGTCCTCTCTCCTGCTGCAGTTCGCCGAAGCGGGCGCCCGGACACAAAAGACGTGCCATCCACCTCCACACCCGGCGATAACCAGTTCTTTTGGTTCCTCTGGCACCCTCCCACGCTAAGCTAAAGTGACCGCGCTGTCACGACACGGCCGGACTGGAGGAGCGGCGAGCGCGCACACTTCATTTGAAAGTGCGCGCCCGCCGCTCCTCCACCCCGGCCGTGGTCACGAATGTCTAGTACGCGGCGTTGCCACTGCCGCCAGTGGCGCTGACAGCAAACATCGAGTCCTCGGCGGAGTTCGGTTATCTGCAATATAATATTACTGCTGCTAGAGGGGTTGGTAATAATTCTATAAAAAATTATTGTAAATATTAACATAGGACTCACAAGAAGCCGTAGGTTTTTTTTATATCTCGTGTCAATGTTTTCACGCTCAGTTTTCACAAGAATGCGTAGCTGTGGCATACCCAGCATAGCCATCGCAAACCGACTTGAAACCAAGCCAATGTCGCTTGTTCGCCATCCCGGATGTGCGGGCGACAACGTGGTGGGGTCTTTCTCACTGTTCTGTGAAAATGTACAGCTTTGCTCGTGTTGTTGGCGATTTATGTGCCGTGTGCGAATCTTTTCAACCAGCATCGAAGGTCAGACATTGCAGTGCAGCTGGCGATACATCGAATTTATTGAAGGAAAAGCCATCGTATGCGCTCTTCTACCGCCGGTGAACATCCTTTGTGTGTCGTGTTGTGTTTGTGCGCTATGATCGTACGGTGAAGAAGCTTGCGAAGTGAGGTGTTACCACCCCTGTTAGCAACGCTTTGGAATCCGTCAAATTCACCACGCTGGGAGCCCCGCTGGGAGCGAAGTTGTTATAAGGTAAGTTCATTCTTTCCGAGCGCTCCTGTACATTTCATCATGACTAACGTTGTGCAGACCTACCTAAATGGCTATACTCACGACTTGGTTGTTTGTCGCTATATAAACAGTGTTTTTACGCATGCCGTCTCGAGATCGACCTAAAGGGTACGATTTCGCTTCAGCTTTTCAAAAATACTGTACGTAAGTGTAACAAATTGAAGGGGGTATTGTACCGGCACACATTTTGACATCAATCGGTAGTTTTACTGTCTTCCGCGCTGCTGTATTGCTTTCGCGTTTAATATATTTGTATGTATCTTAAGCTAAAGGTCTAACAAAACCTTTGAAGGCAAGTGACGAATAAATAAAATTCTAGACGCAGTGCTGCTACAGAACGGAGCAGCAGCCCTGTATTGCCTGGTACGAAGTGTGCTAAAAAAAGAAAGAACACCATGATTAAGGTAAATAAAATGTTTGACGAACGAAGTTAACGAAAATGAAAAAAAAAAATGAAGGAGGTCGAATCGAACAAGTGCCTGTCGGATCAATAACAGACGCACGAATACTGCGCTATGCAAACACACCTGACAGCGCTAGGCTGAGAGGCAGATCTACCAGTCACAAACAGTATAGTGTGATCAACCAGTTAAGAGAGATGGCGGTAAAATATACTTACAAGCTAAAGTGCTGGCTGCCGGCAATATATTTGCTTCCTAATTTGAACGATTGTTTGGAGAAAGAGCGTTCCCTGAGTGCAGAGCAGTGACTCAGGTTACAAACGTGGCCTAAAACGTACTTCATTCCAGCTAAAGAAATAATGCCCAAGAATATAACAAATTTATTTATTACTTTTGGAAAATAGAGACTGTGTATCCGCAGAAGCTAGGTTTTGAACCCAAAGCATCTTTACACAAGTCTTATGCGTTACCTTGACACCCTAAAGGCAAGCAGACACTTTGGTTTTAAAACCAATGAAGAAAAAAATGTGCTGCGTAAGGAGTAGTTGGAAACAGACTGCACACTGTTATATATTAGTCTTTTACCACAAAGTGCCAATTCTCTCCACGTATCTTTCAGGGAATTTCTCATTTTCCAATTTTTGTCTCAGGTGCTAGGCAGCTTGCGCTAGAACATGTACAGGCGTCAAACTTTCAAACTGATGAATACCGGTTTTCACTAAGCACTTGCTCGACTTGCTAGCATAAATTGAAATTTTCCATTGCTTATAATCACAACCTGCTGATTGCCTTTCTCGGAGCAGTTTTGAATAAGTTGGGCTGAATGTGGTGTGAGTCACTGAATAACATTTTGGCTGAACGTGGCATCAGACGTGCCACTGACTGATGCTACACCGGCATTGCGCGAGGGCTTAGTCGATCTGTTGTGACAAATTACCCTAGGAATTACCCAAATGATTGGTCGGCACGGTGTCACTGTACTGTTTTAGTGCTGCTACTGTATAGAAAATCTCGCCGAGCAAAGGAAAAAAAAAAGCTTTTACATTTTTTCTCATTTACAGCAACTCTGCTGTTTTTTCCTCTCACCAAACAAAATTGTTTCGTGTTCTCGTTGTGTGTAAACTGGCATCACGACCTTGTTATACTGGGACACTCCTCTGGCATTGTTACGATTAAGGCAAAAATGTCGATATACCAATATCTCATATGATCCCTTCAAGCTGCTGCTTAGTGCTACTTGTTTGCTATACGTACTGCAAGGCACACACCATACTTCAGCGTTACAAGAGTGTGAAAGACTGCGAAATTCAACTTGCATATTTTTTTCTGTCACGTTCTTTCTGGCAAGTTTTTTTTTCTTTCACTGGTCATGTAATTTTTTTCCACTAGTCGGTAAGCACAAAGTATTATGCGCTCATTCATTCATAAAGCCATTTGCAATGATTGCCTGTTGTAGTAACTTTAGTTTACAGTACCATCTGACACTAGTTTTTTTTTAATCAAGGCTACAATTTTGTAAACCAGCTCATGCAAGTTGACAGTTATGTAATTTTGTTTTGACATTTCCAGCATTGAAATTTCACAAAACCAAATCCACAGGTTGACAGGTATGCTTTTGGACAGGTTTGGTAGTGGCTCACCCAGTCTTGATAGGCCTAAGCGGATTTCTTTTGGGCCTCAAAGATGTGGAAGACACGATAACTAACCCATGCGAGTGATTTTGTGGCTCCCTGCGGGCATAGTCGTTCCTCTAGATTTCAGGTGCTTTAATGCGGAAGGCATTCAAGTAAAGGCGTTCCACTCCCTACCCATTGTAGAATTAATTGATGTGGTTAGTTTGCCTTGATGCATTAATACTTGAAACAAGGTTATACATTTGTTGAACTGCTGTCTCCTTGCCTTGCTTTACAAAAATACAAACCATCTAACATATAAGATAGCAAGCTACTTGACCAGCATGCTTAATAAGAAGGGACGCAATCATTTCGTACTATACTGGTGGAAACAAACAAGTCTGTTTCTTGTATTTTGCAGGCTACACAGTCAAGTAGCCAAGTGGACCCTGCAAGGCTCCAGTCCTCCCGTGCTGCTTTCGTGAGCAATAAAGCAAGCGTTGCAATGAAACACCTAATTATTTCCCCTGCTCAATGCACACCTTGATTTTTTGCATTATTGAAGCAGACTCACTATATATTTAGTACAGTCAACTGAACTTTACGAGGCATTGTTGAAATAACTTGATAAAAGACAAACGGGCTTGAAATCAAACGGGCTGTCTTGAATATGCTCAATAGGTTTTCATTTGACATTTCTCAACAGGAACTCAACGGGAGAATCAATAGATAGTCAACACAGACTCAACTGGAACTCCACTGACTTTTCTCAATAGACTTTCAATTGATACATCACAACAGGAACTCAACAGAAAAAGTGTATTGAGAGTCAACAGAAACTCAATTGGAAATCAACAGACATGTTGAATATAGTCAATAGACTTTCAATTGAAACACAGCGTTGAGTTTGAATTGAAACACGGCGGCCAATTTTCAACGAGAACTCAATACAAAATTTCTATTCAAAGTCAATTGACTGTCAACACATTGTACTGAGTAAAGTCAATTGACTTTCAATTCAATCTCAATAACCATTTTTGTAAGGGTAACCAGTGTTGCGAAATTACAAAGACCCATATTTTTAGTGTTGCTAATAGCTTGACCGCATGATTGCTGAATTGAATAAGAGAACTTGTGTTTTAAATAGGTGGCATACACTGGAGGCAATACTTGAATACTAGTTGCAGGGTGTTTTCAGATAAGGACAGCCAAAGTGGTGCCATGACCATTTTTTGTTTGAGATGAAATTTTATTATTGTGTAGAGCATTGTACCTTCACCATGCAACTGGCATTAGTTTAGTGAGAAACAGCATCGTTGATTTAATAAAAAAATATTTAGAACGCGATTGGTCGGGGCTACTTTCCACATTGCTTGGTGTGACAACTTTGGGGTCCTGTAAAACGAAGGGAAATTCCGAATTTTCCTAATTTTTTAATCAAATATTCGCAAACTTTTCTGCCCGATTTTCGAAAATTAAATTTGCAATATCTATATTTTCTGAGAAAATATTTCTCAAATTTAGTAGCCAGAGCAATGACATTCAAAAGTGGCACTCCTAAAAAAATTCTTTTTTTACACATCGCCCTAAAGGCTCACCCGTATAGTTTTTGAGACGTGTTTACGAGGGGCTGCTGAACACCTCATACTGTTCTCAATGCACTACTAAGGACATTTATCAATATACGGCTTCGTGAAATGCGACAAAAAATGAAAATTTTGAAAAAAAAGCCCACCTTTCGACGTCATTTAGAAAAAATCATATTTCTCAATTTTCGCGATAATGACACAAAATGGCATTCAATTCCTGAGTATTCTAGAAAGCTAAACATTTGTTGCATTATTTTTGTTCTAACTCAGAAAAATGAGGTCCCATTCAACACATTCTTTATTATCCGATGTACGGTTGAGTAGCAGTTTGCAGTGAAAAAGGACAAATAATTATGGCTGTTTCTTACATTTTAGAAACCTAAAGCGACTGATATAAAGAAAACTGGTCATAGTATTAATATTTACAATCGTTCAGCTTGTTAGTTGCAGTGGGGATTAAAATAATTGTGACGTTTTTGAGCTTTTTTCTCCCACCAGTGTAAGGCTACCATTTTATTTGGAAAAGCCTGTCACGGAATCCTGTGGACCGTCCAGACCTCAGCGGAGCAAGTTCTGATGTCTCCCTTTTTGCCATCTCCGACCTCCTGAACATTGCTGAAGAACAGCGCCGTGATGCATCATTGCGCCTAATCTTTGACGGTCTCGAATGCGCAACACCTGACCCTTCTCTACGTGCCTATGCAATTCGTGATGGCACCCTCTATCGTCGAAACTTCCGCGCCATTAGTCCCGAATTGCTCCATGTTATACCTCAGAACTTGCGTGCGGCCATCTTGCACCAGCTTCACGATGGCCCCAGGGCTGGCCATCTCGGGATAACCCGCACGTAGGACCGTTTGCGACGTCGCTTCTTTTAGCCCGGCCTATACAAATCCGTGCGACGATACGTCACCGCCTGCGACCTCTGCCAACGGCGGAAAACACCGACCACGCTCCCCACCGGTCAGCTTCAACCGACCGAAACTCCCCTTGAGCCATTTTTCCGTGTAGGTTTGGACTTACTGGGCCCTTTTCCTCTGTCCAAGTGCGGAAACTAGTGGGTGGCCGTCGCGGCGGACTATGCAACACGTTTTGCCATCACCCGTGCCCTGCCTACGTATTGCGCGACCGATGTTGCCGATTTTCTCCTTGCCAACGTCATTCTGCAACACGGAGCTCCCCGTCAATTGCTCACCGATCGTGGCCGATACTTCTTATCCAAAGTTGTTGACGACCTTCTGCGCTCATGCTCTATTCAGCACACATTTTCCACAGCATATCATCCGCAAACAAACGGACTCACCGAACGACTCAACCGGACCCTTACGGACATGCTGTCTGCCTACGTCTCAGCGGACCATCGCGATTGGGACATCGCCCTTCCCTGCATTACATTCGCATACAATTAGTCGCGTCACGACACCATGGGAGTTTCCCCTTTCTGCCTTCTTTACGGCCGTGACCCTGCTTTGCCCCTGCACACCTTACTTCCCCCTTCTGCCCCCTTGTCCACAGAATACGCTCACGATGGGATCACCCGAGCTACTTTTAAATGCAGAGAATTTCAGTAACTCACGATGTCACCCGCGTTGACGTCCGTAGTCCGCATCGTCGTTGTTCCTACTATATATAAAAAAATACTATCCGGCGCCAGGTTTCGATCCCACGACTCTGCGGGCGGAACGCAAGGTACATGGTGCTCTACCCACTGGGCCACAAAGCGGACACAGAAGCGAAGGTTACGAACGCGCGTTATATCCTTGACTCATTCAACCGTCGGCCACAGGTGCGCCCTCTCGCCCGCGTCCTCCTTGCTTCTCTCCGCTCGCAACACCATCTCTCGCCGCGTTCGGTTCGGGCGCACAACAGGTGGGGACGTGCGCAACACCCTCTCTAGCCGCGTTGGGTGCACGCTGAGCAACAGCTGGTTCGCGCGCAAGACCAGGTGGGGGCGCTCGCATCGCGCTCTCTCGCCGCGGTCGGTTCGCGATAAAACCCCATATGTCGTTCGCGCGCGCTCCGGTCGCTACCATCTGTGGCGTGATCGTGACGTCAACATCACGCGTTCGTGTGGTGGCGCGATTTCGGCGCTATGACACTCTCGCGAGGGGCATTGGATTGAATTCGATTGGATTGACTTGGCTTGGCTTGGATTGGTTTGGATTGGATTGGATTAAAGTAGATTGTGTTGGATTGCGTTGCGTCATAGCCGCGCCACGTTGCGTCATTGCCGCGGCAGGGGGTTCACGGCACGTTTCACGTTTCACCATCGACTTCATAGACAATGTCTACGCTGGAAGACAACAGTTACAACAGCAACAACCAATACGTAATCGATAGGACTTGCAGGCGCCCCCCCCCCCCCGCGGAAATGCTCTGCATTTGATCGTGCCCGTCGCGAGGGGGATGTTTGCTTTCTGCACATCAGGTTAACAAATGTTTATAATTTTGTTACGCTTTATCCCTGGCTCATCTTTTAATTTCCAGTCTTACGTTCGACGAAATTACTGTGGTTTTAAAACCAAACGCGTCAAACATATCTGTTTCAAGGCTATCTATGTCAACCGCGTTTTCAAATTCAAATTCTCGGTTGATCTGTGCCAAGCAATCATTTTGGTAACTCAAAGTCTTTCTAAAAGATCAGTCAGCTCACGTATACGTGTTTGCTCGATGAGGAGAAAGTCTTTAACCCTACCGGTAACATCGGTAAGCTGCCCCCGGACGATCCACCGCCTTTCGTATAGGGCCTCCATGGTCCAGTCCAGCATCACAGACGTCGTTGATAATGGGAGTAGACTCACGGGGCAAAAGACGGCGTTATCATTTTAGGAGCTTCGTAGCCGCGAATGCGGATCTCACATGTGTCGGCAAAGGTCAGCATGAATGGGTCCGGCTCGCTTCTTCTTCGCCTAAAGACAGCGCCAGCTTTAGCCACGGGTTCGTTGAAACAGCGGCTTCATTCTTGTTGCAAGGCAGATCGCCCGCGACGGTTTTCACGAATCACAAACCTCTCAGAAGAACAGATATACCAGTACAGTTCCCTCCGAGATCTTTGGTCCTCTCTGGACACCATCCCGTCCCGTGGAACTTTCAGAAAAACTGCTTGCGCCTTATACCGGTCCTTACCGCGTTCTTCGCTTGGTTACGGACGTAACATATATATATGGGTGTGCTTGTGTACTACACAGAGCAAGTAGTTACTGAGTGCGCATCTTTCATCCGCTGCTGTATCAATGTACTTAATCTAACCCCTTGTGGTTCCTTAGGGCAAGTATTGTACCTTTTGTATACTCCAATGCCTGGAGTAGCCAGCTCCTGTTTGGGTTGGAGCTACACTCTCCAATAAATAATTATTTCTCTCTCTCATATGAGATCACCCCCGTCCTTCCTTCACCTTCCGAGAGAACCCCGCCTACTAACATTGTGCATGTGTCCCGCCTCAAGCCATACTGTGCGCCTTCGTTGACTACAAGTTAGCGTCGGGACGACGCTTTTCCAGCGGGGAGTCATGTTGCAAGGCATGGTTATGTTGGCGAGCAGGACCCATGATACAAGGTGGACAATCTACGCGACTAACTGCGATCATCATCATTTGAGCCTGTCGTTATCGTCACGGCTCTCTCTCGCACTCAGCCTTGTTCGTCTAGCCCTGTGCTTGCATCTCGCTGCACCAAGCCTCCATATATAGTCTCTTCCCCGTAACAATATTTCCTTCCAAAGTTTTCATACTGCATGCCTGTTCCTGCTATCCCAGTTGTTTTGTATGTGCATAAAGTATCGACAGCACACGAGACTTTATAACATTTATGATTTCCTTCCGAAATACCTGGAACAAGTAAAATGCACTGGACACGGTGCTTACGTCACCTCAGAGTCCAAACTTGAAAAAAATGTTTACAAATGTTACGGTTATATGTAAGTTAAAGCACTCTTCTGTTCGTCATTCCCGTTAAACTTGGCTCGGCCGACGGCGCTTTTCTGTCCAAGATTTGTTGGCGCGCATAAAAACTCGGCGGAACTATACCATGAACGAAACAGCCGTAAAATTTAGTGACTTAATCATCATTTCAAGCCATTGTGACAACACAGATACAGAAAATCAGCGCCAAACAAGCGGGACAAAGCCTTTATATCTTGCATAAATATCTGTTGCCTCGCTATTGAGTTTTTTTTAAGTCTAGTTATTCGTTTAATTAGGTCGGCCACATTTTTTGTCTTTGAAATCGAGAGATACAATAAGGATATATTTTTTTGCACTCGTTATACTTTGGCGGTACAGAAAGGGTCTGCTTTATGATCGCGTTTAAAAGGAAAACTAAAATTATCAGCCAATCATTCAAAGTCATGCCAAACTGCATTTAGAGCTCATCACCAACGTTTCTTCAGCACTGATAAATCTTCGAGCTATTACAAAAAATAATTTTTACATTCTGCACTTACTATGAAGCGAGGAACCAGGCGGTGACAGTACCATGCGCGTCCATAAATAGCAGCACCCGCAGGCACAGCTGCAGGCAAATAAGGAGATTCAGAATGTCTGTATCGTGCACGAATACCCTAGCCATAGTCGATGCAATGTGTGTCAGGGTAATTAAATGCCGCTATAACAAAAATACAGCGGGTGTCAACGTGTTAGCAATTGATTTGGTGTAGATTTAGTACGCAGATTAGGAAATACCGAGTAAAAAAAAAGGTTATATACTGGTTTACTTCCCGGCGTCTCATGCGTAAAACGTATTTTTGCAGAAAAGGTGCCGGCCTTTGTTTAAAGGTTCGGCATGAAAAGGAAACTAAAATTTGTGGTACGTATTCAGACAGTTTCCTGGATACTCTGCGCCACTTCACGTGCTTATACAAAAAGATGGCATCGAGCGGATACGCCACGCACGGTTTTTATGCACCACGCATTAAAGGATAGAGAATAATTGAAGCCTTCCACAGCTGTATTCTTCGCTGAATTCCCCGCGAGCAGCTTTCTAGACCACTACAGTCACCGCTTAAGAACGGCTGGCGCGCAGCCCCTTGCAAAAAGTGCCACCACCGATGATCGATATACGACTAGAAAAAAAGACCAAGTAAAAACGCGGCAAACCAGTGCAGTGCAGTGACGTACGTTCTTTTCAGGAGGAACAGAATTTCCCAAGAAGAATAAAATTTACTTTGGTCTTTTTCTATTGATTTCTACGAACCTTGATTTAATGGATGCCTATTACGCAATCATTCAGAGCGAGGGGAACTTCTCGTGAAAGTGTTTGGTGAGACGACATACATTGCACTGCAAAGAATTTTCGCACCCAGAGTCTCTACTAAAACTAAAAATAAAATTACAAGGGGTCTGTGAATGAAAAAAGGCGTTTCATTCTAGTGTTGAACCCCGCTGCTGTGACACCTCTCGACACGTCGGGGTACGGACTGAATAACGAACATGAAATAAAAACAAAATTTAAAACACACGCATTTTGTATGTGAATATATTATGTGGGTTTCAGCGGCAGCAACACATCATAGATCTAACTGTTGAAAATGCGAGCTGGGAGATGGATTCTGTTCAAAAGAATCGACAAAGAACTCAAGGGTAGAAGAGCCACAGGCTGACTGCATTTAGACGTGGCTGCACCCGTTCGTAGAAGTGTATAGTATTCGCAAACTGGTTCAGCCTGGTGCAACGCTGATGGCAGTGCTCTTATGGGCGTGAATCCCATAGCGCACGGCTACCTTTTGAGGTTCCCAAAAAAAAAAAAAATGAATTCTGGTTCCTGTACAGAAGTGCTCTCATGAAATTGATCAATTGACATTTTTGCGAAACTCTTGAGCATTGCGAAACTCTTGCTGCAGTACGAAAAAGCTCACGCACTGTGCACGGTCCCGAAACCAGTTAGTGGTTCGCAGTCGAAGTTTACGCTTTGAAAAAAAAGAAGCGTTCATTACAATTCGACTTCAATATTACGGGTTTTACAAAGTTTATAGGTAACTTCTACATGGTTTTGGTTTAAAGCGTGGGTCAATAGGCTAGCGAATAATTATGTAACATTCTTGCTGGTGTGCCGTCCTCAGCCGAAACGTGCTAATTCCCGGAGATAATCCCGCCAGACAAAAGTCTTTTTTTTAGAACGTAGTCGTCTAAAAACGCTTGATAGTTTGTCTCAAAACCACTGAAAA
Source organism: Haemaphysalis longicornis (assembly GCF_048455015.1). Lineage (NCBI taxonomy): Eukaryota > Metazoa > Arthropoda > Arachnida > Ixodida > Ixodidae > Haemaphysalis > Haemaphysalis longicornis. The sequence continues at coordinate 190,693,392 of NW_027526422.1, forward strand.
TATATGACGCGTCGTAGCCACAGATCCGGTAAAGTAACTAGACAGTCTTTACAATATCGCAGTCCCTTTTGGTGAAATGTCTTTATACCAACCGCAACTTTACTTCAAAAACGAAGAGTGCCACATTGAAGTTCTGCCGCTACAAAACATTTTGCCGATGATTTATTGCTAGGAGAACAGCCTTTGTTCACACTTACCAATGACCACCAAAAACGTTAGAACCAAGCGACTGGTTTCAGCCATGCCTGCCGCAGCATTTACCACAGCCGTCGTAAATCTTTTGTGGGGGACTCTACTAGGCAACCGGTTATGCCCGGCATTTGTAAGGGACACAAAAAGTACCTTTGTTGCACAACTGCTTTTGTCTCTGACTATTCTTTGTACTGGAGATGATGAAAGAACATACGTGTGACGACCGCAAGCAATTCATTTTCCCTTAAAAGTATGTCCAGATGAGATTACCTGGCATGCTGTTTTTCGAATAATGTTGATGGCGTAGGGCAAGTGTTATTTGCACGATATATTTTGCCTCAACCTATAAAAGTTTGATATGAATTTTTGAAAACCCCAGGAATTAAGAAACTTGTTTATGTATTGTGACGTAAACTTAACGCTCAGCGGGACACAGTTCAGTGACAGGGGTAACCATATTATTTTTCATATTTCATCTGAAAAATATCATCAGTTTCGTACTCTTCTTCAGGAGTTTATTGTAAGAAGCAAAAACATAAGGTATGATTTCAATTTCCTGAAACCTTTTTTGGCTGTTTCACGTCAATGTTAAAAGGGAGCGTCATAGTGAAAAGTTTTACAACCAGGTAAATGGGTGTTTTCTTTTGTATTTAGCGGCTAAGCGGAAGGAAAGAAGCATGATTTCGAGGCACCGCGTATAAGGCAACTCCGATCGGCGCGCTTGTACTGCGACGGGCCAATCGTAGATGGGTTGGTCTTGTTCTTGGTGTATTCATTAGCTTCTCAGATATGAAGACAGTAGAGTACTGAAAAATGAAGGTAAGCTTTTCATAAAAATTTTCGATGACCACTTATTGAGATATTTTAGAGCAGGATCTTACTAAAGTGAAACATGTTTCACAGCTCGAGCACCCTCATCAGAAAACTCCAGTCAACTTAACGTATAGCCAACGTTTTACGATGGCATTGAATGTTCTGGTTGAGTTGTTCCCGCTACCAGAGATACATATTTGCACATTGTCAGAAACTAGTACATTCCTTGTTGTCTGTATTCTGAAGTGCCGGAAAGTAGACGCGCATGATGAATTGCACCGGAGTCTGGGTTCCTGGTTGGCCTTTTCAGTGATTTCAGACCCATGAGGTTATATGCACTAATGTTCGCGGAACGCCCTTGTCTGCTTTCCTACGTTACAATCCTGATAAGAAAATTCTTGCATACTGGCTTTAGATATCCGTTTAGCAGGCCTTCGAGGGAAATGTACAGCTCCTAACTTGGTTTTAGTGTTCCTCGCTGCACATTGGGTCATTTTCCCTAAACAGGAACACACCATTGATTTATTTTGAGGATTTCATGTAGCCCTTCATAATTTCAAGCACCTTCGTGTACACATTTTTTAGGAACATCATAAACCCTTCAAATTTCGCGAATAACTTGACAGATTGGTATTTGATTTTAATTACTTGCATATAAAACCTGGCTCCCCCGGCATGTGCATGACACAAGAAATAGGCTTGAACTTATCCCACGGCAGCCGTTTTTCTGGAAGAACAAAAACCCGAAAATGTGTGGAGGTTTGAAAAACAGCTCTCCGTTGAAGAAACTCAAAAGCCGCCATAAATATCTACCCTCTACAATACTGCGCATATAGCTCGGGGAGCATAATGGGTAAAACCACGAAATTTGATGTTGCTGGTTATGCTTCTTCCGTTCAGTTTCCAACGAAGCTATACGAAATTACCAAATATAACTAAACTGTTCCATGGAAAGCGGAAGAAAATATTAGGTATAGTTTTCGTTTCAGTACCTACGAAAAAAATACAGCACTGCCTCTATCGCACTGTCTTTGGGTCCAGCTTTTTCTCTATACCACCAGGGCGTGTATGCTATCATCAAAATTTTGAGTCATGTCTAGGTGCTCTCGAATGCGAAATCTATTTGAGCTTCTCATGAGATCCTGGTTTGGTGAGGATACTGATCAAAAAAGTGTTCACACAACAAACATCGCTCATACATTCTCACAATGTTATCGTGAGTACACCGTTCGGGTCTTGAGAGTTAGCGACAATCTGCGGTAGATGAACAAGCATTGTGGGTGCCAACATCGTTTGATACTATTGACGAATTATAAAAAAGTGCGACGGCGATATAACGCATTAAAACCTGTTTACGTACTATGGCCCCTATGATAAACCGATATCAAGGTCGTCCGTTTGTAATGCCTGGTAATAAGACCGGAAGGCCTTCATACTATTAAGTGCAGTGGCTATAGGAAGCGAATAGTCACTACACGAGAAATAAAATATGAGCCCGCTTTTCCGGTGGATTTTATGCCGCCATTGTGTGCACCATGCCTTTATTTAGTTTACAGGCATAAAATAAGATTTGTAAATTGTCTGTGAATAGCGCTTGTATGCGCACACCCGCTTCGGCGCCATTATAAAAGGGGCGCCATCGTCCCCTGCTGCGTGTTTTTATTAAGTTGTTCATAAGCTAATACAGTGTTATGACCGTTGATCTTCAGTTAGCTTTCATCAAATTCCGGAGTTACCGGATGAATGTACGCCTGAGCAAACTGTCATGGCCAAACGAAGATAACATCGGCGAATGAAAATACTGATATATCACAAATAGGGACGCAAAGAGAATAGTAACGATAGTACCATCAAACTTTCTCGTAAACCAAAGAACTTCTTATGTGTAGGGAATGCCAAAGGATTATTGGTGATCAGAGTTTGCGTTTGGGCTACTTGGCAGTGGTAATACATGAGTTCGAGAGCGAACAAGGCTGAGTGCGAGAGAGAGCCGTGACGATAATGACAGGCTCAAATGATGATGATCGCAGTAGGTCGCGTAGATTGTCCACCTTGTATCATGGGTCCTGCTCGCCAACATAACCATGCCTTGTAACATGACTCCCCGCTGGAAAAGCGTCGTCCCGACGCTAACTTGTAGTCAACGAAGGCGCACAGTATGGCTTGAGGCGGGACACATGCACAATGTTAGTAGGCGGGGTTCTCTCGGAAGGTGAAGGAAGGACGGGGGTGATTTCATATGTTACGTCCGTAACCAAGCGAAGAACGTGGTAAGAACCAGTATAAGGCGCAAGTAGTTTTTCTGAAAGTTCTAAGCGACGGGATGGTGTCCAGAGAAGGACCAATGATCCCGGAGGTAAGTGCACTGGCCGGTGGCGCTGGTCATATCTGTTCTTCTGAGAGGCTTGTGATTCATGAAGATGGTCGCGGGCGATCTGCCTTGCAGCAAAAATGAAGCCGCTGTTTCAACGAACCCGTGGCTAAAGCTGGGGCTGGCTTTAGACGAAGAAGAAGCGAGCCGGACCCATTCATGCTGACCTTTGCCGACACATGTGAGTTCTGCATTCGCGGCTACGAAGCTCCTAAAATGATAACGCCGTCTTTTGCCCCGTGAGTCTACTCCCATTATCAACGACGTCTGTGATGCTGGACTGGACCATGGAGGCCCTATACGAAAGGCGGTGGATCGTCCGGGGGCAGCTTACCGATGTTACCGGTAGGGTTAAAGACTTTCTCCTCATCTAGCAAACACGTATACGTGAGCTGACTGATCTTTTAGAAAGACTTTGAGTGACCAAAATGATTGCTTGGCACAGATCAACAGAGAATTTAAATTTGAAAACGCTGTTGACATAGATAGCCTTGAAAGAGATACATTTGACGCGTTTAGTTTTAAAACCACAGTAATTTCGGCGAACGTAAGACTGGAAATTAAAAGATGAGCCAGGGATAAAGCGTAACAAAATTATAAACATTTGTTAACCTGATGTGCAGAAAGCAAACATCCCCCTCGCGAGGGGCACGATCAAATGCAGAGAATTTCCGCGGGGGTGCGCCTGCAAGTCGTATCGATTACGTATTGGTTGTTGTTGTTGTAATTGTTGTCTTCCAGCGTAGACATTGTCTATGAAGTCGATGGTGAGCGTGAAACGTGCCGTGAACCCCCTGCCGCGGCTATGACGCAACGTGGAGCGGCTATGACGCAACGTGGCGCGGCTATGACGCAACGCAATCCAACACAATCCACTTTAATCCAATCCAAATCCAAACCAATCCAAGCCAAGCCAAGTCAATCCAATCGAATTCAATCCAATGCCCCTCGCGAGAGTGTTATAGCGCCGAAATCGCGCCACCACACACACGAACGCGTGATGTTGACGTCACGATCACGCCACAGATGGTAGCGACCGGAGCGCGCGCGAACTACATATGGGGTTTTATCGCGAACCGACCGCGGCGAGAGAGCGCGATGCGAGCGCCCCCACCTGTTCTTGCGCGCGAACCAGCTGTTGCTCAGCGCGCACCCAACGCGGCTAGAGAGGGTGTTGCGCACGTCCCCACCTGTTGTGCGCCCGAACCGAACGCGGCGAGAGATGGTGTTGCGAGCGGAGAAAAGCAAGGAGGACGCGGGCGAGAGGGCGCACCTGTGGCCGACGGTTGAATGAGTCAAGGATATAAGGCGCATTCGTAACCTTCGATTTTGTGTCGGCTTTGTGGCCCAGTGGGTAGAGCACCATGTACCTTGCGTTCCGCCCGCAGAGTCGTGGGATCGAAACCTGGCGCCGGATAGTATTTTTTTTATATATAGTAGGGACAACGATGATGCGGACTACGGACGTCAACGCGGGTAACATTGTGAGTTCTGAAATGATCTGCATTTAAAAAAAAAACGACAGAAGACACAGGGAGGACATGGGCGCAAGATTTATGCTGAACTGTGGAACATAAATGATGGTATTATCAGCACCGCAAGGCTACAGTTGCTGTTTGTGTACATGATTCATAGTGTGTCGCTGCAAATACCATAGCCACTGAGCTTGCAAAACTTGAGGCATGTGTACTATAGCGCGGTCATTCCATCCCCGTCAATAACGTAATAACGTTGTGCGTATCGTGGAACGCATCCAGTGGGAGGCGTTTGTCCTTGTAATGTTACCGTATTGTGCCTTTGGAATGTTTCCTCCTTCTTTAACTGCCCAATTTCCTTTGTTTTGCATTCATAAGCGATTTTTTTTGGAAAACACGGTTTCCTACTCAACGAATTGCGATTTGTGTTATAACAAGTATAAAGTTTCTCCTGTATGATTAGGTAGTCTGTAAAACACGTTTCACTCCCACAGCCTCAATCTTTCCTCTACCTTAAACTTTGTTCAAGTGAATTCTTACCGCTAATGTGGTTCAGATGGTTCAGGGGTGGGCAGCGCTTGTGCTTATTAGGTGCGAAGAATCTTAACACCTCGCTTCGTCCTTGGCTTCTCCCTTGGCGTCCGTGTACACAGTGTTGCGCATGGGTGAGGAGCACTGGATTGGATTGGATTTATTGGAATTTTGATCGGATCTAATTCAAAGTGATCGAATTAGATTCGATGGGATTTGGATCAAAATTCAATAATTTGGTTGGGTTGGGTTTGGAGTTTGATTGGATTTTTTGTATGGGATTTATTATATTGCATTGGATTCAATTTGTACACACGCATTGTCACTCATATACATGCGCGAGTGTGCAATGCCACAGGTGATTTGCGGTAAGAACGAGCTCACTCGTTATGATTAACTTCATGGAGAGGCGTGAATTTTTTTTGTTAGCCCTAAAGAAAGGGTTGCGCTTTTGCAGACACACAGGCGGTTGTATTTATAACGCAAACTAACGAGCACGAATAACAGAAAGTATTAAGGTAAACTTTTCGCCAACGTGAAAGTTACAGGGAACCTTTGGACAGGTAATATAGGCAAGCAAGAGCACCGTCACGTGAGGGTACCGGGCACCGGGCAATCGGGCACTGGGCAACGTTCGTAGCAGCGCAGCGTCGATGCAGGGGGTGCGTAGCCGTGGACGACGCGTGAATGCAGTTCTCCCCTAGCGAAAACAGAATCCAGCAAAGCTGCGGTGGCACAAAAGCACAAAGGCAGCTGGAAGACGGTGAACTTGAACCTTGGCTAGTACACCCGCACTACCAGAGGGCTGGATGTCTGGCCTGGTTTTGTCGGCCTCGAGTCTACCCGTGAAGGTCCTAAACTCAGGCGCCCACTGGAACGGTGGTCATGTTCAGGGCTTAGCTCCAGCGTCAGGACAAGGGGCCATGCAGCGCTGGAGAGGCGTCAGGAACAACCCTTCGCAGAGAGGCTCACGTGGCACCTGCCCCCTCCCTATTGGCACGCTTCTGAATTCTTTCTGGAGCCTTGTTTTTTCTAGCTCAGGCTAGCCGTGGTGCTGTCCACAGTAAGTTGGGGATAGTCGTACGGTTTATTTCCTTTGGATTTGATTTCGCTGGTCTTTGTAGACCTCTTCCCGCACTCATTAGCACTCGTTCGGACCCTTCGTCACACAGGGGCCCTTGTTTGTGCTGCATATTTGAGAACTTCGCTGTGAAATTGATTCCGGGCAAAACATTTCGAAATTTCTTTTCAACTTTGTTATCTAGTTTGTTTTCTGGAGTTTCGCTCTGAACAGTGACGTCATGCCGGACACTGTATTCACCTGCTTTTATTCTTTGAGCCGACGGCCATACTGCTGCCATTCCACCTCCATTTTGTTACCACGAATGCAGGATTTTCCACCAACATAGTAACGAATGCTTTCACTGACATGTAACGCGCAAAGAAGAAAAGGGGGAAAACGAACAGAAAAGGGCAATAAGCGTGAATTTTGGAAGTCGTCAATGTTTGAGAAGGGTGTTCTGGAACGCGTAGTCTGATACATGGCTCGCTAGGCGATGGCATGTGTGTGGTCTGTCATTTCTGCTGATCACGCCGCCCGGGCAGAAGTTCGCCACGGCTGGCAGCAGCATTCAGTGGTGCGCATTCCGCACCTCCCTAAAAATGCGGTATATGTTTTTGCACTTACATTGCTCCCTCGAACAATTTAGCAGGGTATATAAAAATAAAAACATCTAACAACTGATTTTACCATAAAATGACAGTTCCATTTACGGCAAATTTTTATCCTCCGCATAGCTTTTACTTGTGATTGCTTTCTGATCATCAGCAAACTACCGTATTTACTCGCATAATGATCGCACTCGAGTAATGAGAGCACCCCTGAAGTTCGCCGTCAAAATATGACATTTTTTATTCCCCGTGCAATGATCGCACCCGGAACTTGCCGCAGCCATATGTCTTATGCGTGCCAAGTCTAGCTCACCATGGTCGTGCTTACCTGTTTCCTCGCCTTTCAAAGCGGACATGGCTACTTTATTGCCGCATACTTGCCGATATTAGCGATATCGGCAAGTATGAGTTCATTATTGGTGCAGAAGAAACTCTCACTAAATGTACATACTGTACCCACAAGACAAATAAATATCTTAGGGTGTCTCAGAAAAAGCTTTCTTAGAATGTCTGTTTTGATGTCCCGCACTGTGGCAGCAGAAGCCACTTACTGGTCGACCAGTTCTCACATCGCAGCAAACTCGTTCCGGCGCATTCCATATTTCATAAAATCACTGCATGCTCCATCACTTTGCAACGCGGCAGGGGATGCAACGCGGCAGGGGGACGCACCCCTAACTTTGCATCATATTTCTGAAAAAAAAAGTGTGATCAGTACGCCAGTAAATGCGGTAGTAGCACTATTTTATGATATTTAAGTAACAGTATATCTTACTGTAGAGTCGCAAAAATGTAACACCTGGCACAATGTTTATGGTTCACTAATACAACTAGCATAACATCTTTGGCAGGTGCAAGATCCAAACATGATGAGCCCTTTTACTGCGAACCAGTATACCTCTGCCATCCACGCAAATATTTATGGTGGTGTCAGCAGAAAACTATCATCAATAAGAATGCGTCAACATACTCACTGACAGCAGGTACATACCTGTCAAGGGGGACTGGGCATACCGGTAAAGATTACGGTTGCGTAAACTACTCCAAAAGCCAAAGTACACAATTGCCTATACATTACGTAGTGACGTCACCACGCCTTCATATATAAAAAGGGAGTCAAGTATGGCACCTCCTTCAGTTCATTCCAGGCTACCTTGGCTTGACCACTCAGAGCGAAGACGCCATAAGAACATAAAGCAGTCATGAATGTCTTTGTCTAGTAATATAAAGTGTGGTTAAGTACATTTGAAGTGTCTGTCTTTTCACTCTTCGTAGAGCCATGCATGAGAATTCAAGTTACGTCACATGGGTAATCATGGGTGTCGTTTACAGCTCCGCAAACTCACCGTTTTCGCAGCCTGGAATAAAGCCCCATCATTTGTTAACCACGTGAATAGCCCATGTTTGAAGCGCTGTGACAGCAGTGAAATCGCGCATGTCGTTACTCTCTGGCACCTTTACGTAATGAAACTGAGTCATAATTTATTACCAGCGTGAGAAAGGAAGTGTAAGGTTAATAAAAGTGAGTGGCATGAGATGCCCGAAAGTCAATTATCTCCCTTGAGAGGTATGTTCCACGCACTGTGTTACCCCAATGGAACGGACAGATTAGCCCAAAGCTATAAGGTGACGCACGAAGAGGAAAAGAGGGGGAGAATTTGATCGGTGAGCAAGCCCGGTTTAATAAAAGGAATCAGGATAATGAAGGCAAGGTGCAAAACGCCTGGTGCGCCGTAGACGTGGTCTCTTTAGGCCGTCTGAGATACACCCGAAACCCAGCCACGCTGCAGTGCCAGCCGTGTATACTAGCTTCTCGTCGGCCGCTCATTCAATCTCCGGACACGACAGCTACTAGTTCTAAGCTACCCGGCGACAACCAGGACGTGTCAATGCCGCCGTAGACGTTTCATTTTCCACTGCCATGTTTCTAAGCTGAAATGGTAGCTGTTATTTTTTTGCAGGCTACGCCAAAATGTTGTGTTTAGCATATTTCTGGTGGTAACGTAATCTGCGTCTCGTTAAGTGGTCCTGTACCCATAAATGTTCTTTTCGATGTCCTACACCTGTCACAGTTTTGCACTGCGAGTTGTGTTGACTAGCCACTGAGATCATCACAGTAAGCAATGTGGTATCTGTTTCTTTATCCTAATGTCAATTGTTCACTGCCATCTTTACCAGAAACACCGTCACCATCATCACCATCATTATAATCAAGCTGTGTTTATTCCCAGCAGTGCTATGATGCCTCCCCGGGCTCAAAACTCCCCCGCCTTGCGTTATGCGGGAGGACAAAGCACCGACAAACTAGGTGCTAGTAATCAGGGCCACTGAAACAAAAACCCCACCGAGCAAATCAAGAAAAAATGATGTTTCGCAGAGGAACCGTCAAATCCGCTGAAAAAAAAGTACTTGCGCGTAAAGCATACCCAGGGTAAATATTGAGGGTGCGAATGTGTGACAAAAGCGGAGGAAAGACGGTTGGGATGTTAGGAAATATCTTATTCGATTTGCATTGGGTTCTCAAGTTCGCAATACCAAACAAGCAATAAAACCCCTCCCCTTAAGTCAGAAACATTTTTTTTTAAATTTTAAATGCAGAGCATTTCAGTAACTCACGATGTCACCCGCGTTGACGTCTGTAGTCCGCACCCTCGTTGTCCCGACTATATAAAAAAGAAAGTACTATGCGGTGCCAGGTTTCGGTCCCTCGACCCTGCGGGCGGAACGCAATTTACATGGTACTCTACCCACTGCGCCACAAAGCCGACACAGAATGGGAAGCTACTAACGCGCCTTATATCGTTGACTCATTCAAATTACTGCTGACGAGCGCTCTCTCGTCAGCAGTTGTCACAAGTTCAACAACATTAACGTAACGCAAAATACTTAACGCCGTGAGCCCCCGGAAATGCTCTGCATTTCATCGTGCCCCTCGCGAGGGGGATGTTTATACAGGAACTCCTACTTCTAGCGGACTCCTGGCGCCCTCTTTCTGCCATTGTAGAGACTATGAGGCGGTCTCCAAGGGCGCCAAATTTGAATTCTACAAAATCGATTTTTTGCCCTACGGAGTGATCTCGGCTGCGACGGCGCTCCCGATTTGCCATTGGAACAGGATTTGGTTGCTCCCGAACTGCCATTGGAACGCGTCTGCTCCAGAAAGAGCAGAAAAGTTGATCCGAAAGTGCTCCGGAGCTGCCATTGGAACTGAACATGACTTTTTTGCTTCCAAATCGACATTCAAGAAACTGCGCTGTATTTTCTTCAGCCACGTTTGTTGAAGTAATGCCTATGCGGCTGAAACTTGTCCTGCAGCTCGCAGTGACGGCTGGTGCTAGCAATCTTCATGGCGGTAGATTGACGATGCGCATCGTAGAAAAAGACTGCAATTCCTTTTTGCTTCCCTGCATCAACCGTTCTCTTTGCGCGTGAAAGAAATCTCAAGTTTTTTCCCAGCGCCACAGTATTTATTTAGGACATCAAACAAATGATGAAGGAAATCGAAAGTTAAGTGAACATAGCGCAGAAGGTCTGCATTCCCCGAGTGACTTTGTGCTTTGCAAGGGTAGGTAAACCAATGAAATATATACCACCAATTCTGTGCATGTGGATAACAAAACTGTTCTAATTTATGACTAAAGTACCAGTAACATTGTACTAAGCTATATGTTAGCATTTCCTGCAACAATGTCTCAAATTCAAAGACTAGCTGCTAACATTAAACACGTATTTTAAGAAGCCTGCAGTTTCTTTCTCTCAAATCTAAAAGCCAGGGTAACAGCTTGTACAAACACCTTACCGAGTGCCACGGCAATTCTTGTGAAGCTGCAAAAAAGTGACCCCACATAGGACCACAAATGAGACTTTGTCTCTATTATAAATTATATTTCTGACATGTCCCACGAGTAGTCACAGCTGCAAAGCACGGTCAACTAGCATGGCGGACTGTAAGTATATGAATAAGAAAGATGAATCTTTTAGCGTTTCAAATATCCCAGAAAATATGTCTGCTCAGGGCCTCCTCCAAGCATTGTACGAAATTCCGTGTAACAGACATGCACAGCAGAGGCAAATAAAAAGGAACGCTGCAAATATAGTGAGATTTTTTGGGTATAGGCTTGCGTGTCGCCCTGTTCAGTTGGTAGGGTGGCTTAAGGGTGCCACACGTTTTCAGGGGACAGCGATGGAGCGTAAAGTGCAGTTTTGGTGAGCGGCTATAAAATTCGCTTACATTTCGGACACTAAGCGGAGTGTTTGCCCTACGCTCGCTACTCTCTTAAACTGAGGCTCCAACCCATCATCAGCTCAGACGCTTCACAGTACTGTTGCCTTCAAAGTCAAAGTAAAAGCGCGCACTTTAGGCGAAGCTTATTGCTGCAGGTACAAAACCTGGAGATGCCTGGTGGGTTTGTGTTATCTTCGAGCTCATAAAGGTCGAGCAAACACCTCGTACGGTTTCGTGGCACCAACGATTGCGCCACCGACGGCGGTTCGGCCAACGATGAAACCAATTTGTTGCGCGGAGGGAACGGGCACCGACTACTCTGCAGTCGCCGGCAAACACATTAGGCGCGCCTACTTTGCGAAGCACGAGCTCATAGCGGCATACAATTGAAGCGTCGCTTGACGTCTTTCTCTACCCCTGCATCGAATTCGTCTATTCTTGGAGCTATTGTGAATCAATTTTTCTTTTTTTTTGCAACGGAAGATCTGTCTGAAGCGGGTATAAGTTTTTACAATATAAAACGTATTAGTATTGTCTCCGAATGGTTTCTGGGTTATATATATATATTCTGTATAAAATATTCTTTCTGTTCCTTGCAAAAAACCTGCCTCGTCATTGTCTACTTAAAAACACTCGTCGCATAAACCGATCCCAAACTATTATTGTGTACTCAAGGACTGAGGAATCAAGGTGCGATGAGTTTCCCAATAAATATTTGAATGACATCTTTGTAGTATTCTGCTCACGAACCATTGCATCGAACGGCTTTGCTACAGATATTATCCATGTACATAATCCATTTCAGATCGCTAACACTTATTAAGCCTCAGAATTTACAGACGGTACAAGTTGGAAAGCACGGTCTCTGATAGCTTTAGCGTGAATATGTGAATTTTTTGGTTGTTACTGCAAGCGGCACAGACTAGGAAAATCTAATTTTCATTAAACTCTTACCGCGGCTGTCAGTGAGCCTACAAGCATTTTCATTCAATACAGCTTTGCAGGCACCACTCGTGCTAACAGAGCAAAAAGGGCAATCATCTGCGAAGAATTTCACTTTCATGTGGCCACCAACATCTTAAGCAATATATATTATTCTATGTGAAGAACACCAACGGACCAACAGTGAATCCTGTGGCACTCCTAAAAAGACAAGTAAACTATCCGACCCAACTCCGTGAAATTCAACAAACCGGGTAGAATTTGCGAGGTAAGCCTTTGTCTGTTGAACGGTTTACCATTCAACAGACAAAGGCGTAGCTCAGAAACCAATTTGTGTTGAGTAAACAAATCTGCGTAAGCCTAACAACAAGCAAATTTTGCGGCACCAGGTCAAATACCTCTGACAGATCTAGAAATACCGCATCTCTTCGTTCGAAAGCAATGAATGGCAATCGGTGGTTGCGTTCCTGTAGGTACTTTACGTTTTATACTTGTTGGTGGCCAACAAAAACGTTTTTTTCACGATGCTTTGATATTAGCCTTGCGATATTAGACTTGAGATTAGACTTTGATATTAGACTTGCGAGAAGGTCATTGGAGTGCGGTTGGACGATACTCTCAGCTGAAAGCTAATGCCCACATATTGCATCAACAAGGTGCTTCACGGGAGTCTGGTCGCATGTAAACTTTTGGGGCATATATTTTACTGAGGCCTGCAGAGTGAGTATTTTGTAGTAGGTACTAGTCAAAAAATCAATCTACAGTTTTTTCGCATGACTTGCTATCCTGCTTTGGGTACAGGAATTACCGTCGCTGTCTACCAGTCCTGTGGCAAAACGCTCCTATTTAGCGACGTATCTAAAAGTGCCTAGAGATAATGCGACAGCATTTTAGTATATCGCCGTAGGGAGATGTTGGGCAAGCCACCAGCGCCGTTTTATTTTTTTGCATCCAGATCTAACAGAACTGCGAATACACCTTCGTCGAATATTATCTCATTACGAATCAGATTATACGTCACTGATTTATACGAGCCTTCATTTGGGTTTAGAGGGGAGGAGATTGCAAGAGCGACTGAAAAAACGTGGGAATAATTTTACTTGCTATGCTTTTAAAGACATGTAGTTTTCCCGTTATTCTTGAGTCGCTTGTTGAACGTATTAGTGTCTTTCAAGATGCACCATTATTTCTGAGGCGAATATGTTGGGAATGTGGCAAGGGTTTGGCTGCAAAACTTCGTGCGCGTAGTTAACGACGTAATGAGCAGTTCTTCCTTCAGGCTGCGCCGTTCGGGACTTTTCACTGTCGCTTTGCGTTTGAGAGCCATTTGGCGCTTTATATAAATTGTCTGTGTTGTTCACGTATGGTATCCAGTGAGAACGGTTGTCTTTACAGATACTTTTTCGTGTCATTACATTGGGTAACCAGCTTCATTCGTCCGCGGCACCAAGAACTGGGGAGAGAAAGCTTCATTGACCAGCAACGGGACCAAACATTGCTTTCCGGGTATTACTGCCACAAGCATCTGGATTCGATTTGACATGCGGCTTGGAAAAGAAGGCTGCATATGAAAAGAGCACCACGCGTTTCTCAAGCTGCCCTGATCTAGATATTGATTGGTGGACCTAAAATCACGCGGACTTTTTATCCACTCGTGGGGTGCGGTCCATACCTGAACTATAATCCGGGCTCTGGTTATGGAGCCCCTTTGAAATTTAGGCCGGGCCGGTGGGATTTGCCGCGTTTTGTTCAAGGGCGTAGCCCAGCTTAAACTTCCCCTTTGCATAGTCGGACGGATGATAGACGGGACGAGGCATGGGGTTTTATTAGATGTTAGCACCGAGGAGTGTCCTCATATTTATTCGCTGAATGAACATAATATTTATGCTATGGCGCTCCTACTGGTAAATACATCATTCCAATTTGTTTCCCCGGCGGCTAAGGTCAGAACCCAATACTGCAACGTAGCGTTTGGAATGGCAGCATAGGGACGATGTGGAGTACGTGTTTTGCAGCTTCGCTACCGAGATAATTCAACCGGAACGCGTGGCTAAGATGCTCGTGTTTACGCTTGAAGTTGAAGAGCAACTCTCAGCTGAAAGCTAATGCCCACATTTTGCAGCAACAACGTGCTTAACGGGAGTCTGGTTGCAAGTCAATGTTTGCGGCATATATTTTACTGAGGCTTCCAGAGTGAGCCTTAACCACTTCAAAAAGGGTTCTTCCGTGCATGTAGAAGGCTCTAGCGGTCTTTTTTTTATCAGGCAAAGTGGGCAGCGATCGACAGGCTGGTAGTCGGGAAAGGGACAGCAGTGCCTTCCTCCCTGTCTGCACGGCGTCAGCAACTTTGAAAGAAGAGTACCGATCCAAATTGCATTGAAGATAAATATAGTTGAAGCGTAAGATGTCTCTAATATACTATAAATTCGTTTAAATAAAACTTTCGCGGAAAAAAGCTGAACTGCACGCTCCTTGTCTTTCAGTACCGACCCTGGTGGCTTAACTGGCTGTCTGGAGGGCGCTCCAGGTAGTTATAGATCTGTCGCTGCGCAGAAAACTTTGTTGGTGGAGTTTTCGCAGTGGTGGGGAGGCCATAATTGCCGCCGCAGGTGACACCACAATAAATGCAAGTGTGAGGAAAGGACAACACATGTTCACACCGAACGCCGGGCCATTGCAAGCGGGGAAATTGCGCCGTTGCAATGAACTCTCTTGCCTCCCTGTTTAGACTTTCGAGTCGCAAAAAAAGAAACACTTAGACGAAGTAATGGGCCAGCTTTTAACCCTTTCATTGATTCATCGTTCAAGGTTCAGGTTCAGTCATATAGCAGTTTTTTTATTCTGGATGGTCAGCTTCCGTGCAGTGCGTGCACAAGGCTATAATTTAAACTGTTACTGCAGATGAGTTTTCGGGGAGACTCCAACGCCCGCCAACATGAAATCTAAGTGCATTGTACTAGATACTGCTCCCGAATGGAGTTTTTGTGGTCGTTTCTTTTTACCCATGATTTGTTGTTTTTCGCATGCCCTTGCTATTTGACTTATGAACACACCAATATACCAACTAGCAACTCGCGTATTTTTGGCGACAAACCGCACAAATCATAGTAGTGGTTTTGCTGCAACGTAACCCTGCAATGTCACCAGCAGCCAAACCTTTTTTGTATCATTGCTTTAAAATATATTTATTGAAGAAACAACAAAGGAGGACTTTGCCAAATGAACTTTGTTTTAAATAAAATTTGTAGGTGGTATTGTAACAAGCCAAAATACCTTCGTACAGGGTTAAGAATCTCCACTTATAGTAATCACTCTTCAGGAAACAGGTGCAGCAGTCTCCTTTGCCGCCTACAGGCCTATCAATGAAGACTGCTACTGTCCAGAAGATATTCGCCGTGTCATAGGTGTGTGTACACTCTATGCAGCACCCAGACTCTCTTTCAAAGCGACATTGGGCAAGCTACCAATATCGTGTTATAACGTTGAATGAGGTCAGTTATCTTCGTGATGTTCTTTTCCCCGGGGCTTCGCCCCCAACCCGCAGTAGCGCTGAGGATCTGACCCCGGGTATCCTCAACGGACAAACTCAGCTTCCGATACAAAACTGTACATTTATTTACAGCCGAGCGGGCGGCTAAGAAACAGTTCTCGGCCGAGCCCGAAGACGACGTGCCGAGCTCTCCTGCGCCCGGACCGCGTCTGTCCGTCTTCATTTTCCATTCCCCCTTGGCGCTAAGGGCCGGGAAAGGAGAAAAAGCAAGTCCTCTTCGTTGGGGTTCATGCCCATGTGGTGGTGGTTGGGACATCTGGTGCGAGCAGGCGCGGCCTTTCTCTGAAAGCGCGGCGTTCGAAAGCACCACGCAACACGTTTTTTTTTTTCATTTCCGCGCTGCTCGTGCGTCGAAGCGAACAACACCTTCACCGCCACTGTGAAACATAACTTCAGGAATGTTTCACACACGAAACACACACACCACACACACTTCTCGCGCGTGCTACATCGTTCCTTCAATTGACGAATAACAATCAGCACGGTGAGTGCCTCTTGACACTGGCTGCTGGTCACCATGACAAATTAGCCTCAATCCTCACCAGCTCATTCAGAGCGAACGGCCTTTAGAACGCGGTACACACCAGCCGTCGTCGTCCGAAAACACCCTTGCCACGCGGCGTACCTCGTCGCACAACGGTATCCGGAATCCTCTCCTCCTCACTTTCTCGCTCGAGAAAGGACCGCTGCTGGCTTGTGAGCATGCGGTGCCACCACGATGCACTGAGGTGAAGCTGACTGACACTTGCGCCTCCTTCTAGGCGAACCCTGGGGTTCAGCCACTCCTGCGCTCGAAACGCCGTTCTCCATGACGAAGCATTGGTCCGCGTTAGCAGCAGAGGGCTGCTTAGCGGCCACATCAACGCTGACATGCAATGATGGAGAGGCTATCTCTTTCAACCACTCGTGCATCCATCCCTGCACCTGCCTGGGGCTGCATTGCTTGAGCGGCCGTACCATGATGCACACTTTCCTCTCTCATTCGCTGGAGCTCCCCATGGCAATCACATTTTCAGGATACGACATTTGGGGATCTCCAGAAACACAAGACGCAATGTATGCGACACCAACTGCGTTCGATTCCGCGCGCATTTCATTTCCTGCTACATCCTGCAAAGCAACTGGCCCCTCGCCCACGCTGCTGGTTTGTTCTCCGTCTCCGCACGCTGCGGCAACGGGCTCACGCTCAATTGAAGCCAGCCTCAGCCTCTTCAGAACGGCTGATTTAAGAACTGCATTGTTTTTCAGCTCCTTTCTGTGCGAACCCTCATGTTCGGAAGCTACTCAACCACCGTGCATGCACAAAGCGTCGTTCTCTACCACAGACCGTGGCGTGGCGCAAGAAGCAGAGAGGGGCTCATCGCCCACGTGAATGCGAACATGCGACGCAGCTGAGGCTTTCTCTTGGTATCAGCTTTTTAACGGGCCTGCGCAGTCTCATTCACCTTTGACTGCCTGTCATTTCCCAATGGAGCCGCGCGTAACAGCCTCCTTAACCTCCATCTTCATTTGGGGATACGTTTCCACGCGGGATGCTTGACTACCCTGCTCCCCAGTCGCAGAAAATCTGAACACCCGCGAAGCAACGTTAGCCACTATCCTCTCTTCGCCTTTCCCGCCAGATTCTGATCGTGCCGAATCCCGCGAAACAGGAGACTTACGCACGTCCAGTGGATGGGTTCCAACCCGTACATCTTTCGGCGTACCTGCTGGAGCGGTGATCCGGCTCCTTCCGCAGAGGCGTCCGCACGCGGCACCACAAGTCACCGCCTTCTGTCGGGGCCAGCTCTTTCCCTGCTCCAGCAGTTCCCATTCAGCAGGCTGCTGCTCTCCGTTGAGAAGTCCGTTGAGCGCCGGTCGAGCCGCTTCTCAACCTGGCTGGCGAGCTCGCTGCTCCCCGCCGATATCGTTCAGCAGACCACGATTTTTCCGCCTGCTCCGTCCGTCGAGGGCCCGTCTCGCCCGCCGGCTGACTGAGTCGTCGCTGTTGAAGATCCTGTCGACTGCGCCAGTTATCTTCGTGATGTTCTTTTCCCTGGGGCTTCTCCTCCAAGTCGCAGTAGCTCTGAGGATCTGACCCCGGGTATCTTCAACCGACAAACTCAGCCTCCGATTCAAAACTGTACATTTATTTACAGCCCAGCGGGCGGCTAAGAAACAGTGCTCGGGCGAGCCCAAAGACGATGGGCCGAGCTCTCCTGCGCCCCGACCGCGTCTGTCCGTCTTCATTTTCCATTCCCCCTTGCCGCTGAGGGCCGGGAAATGGGGAAAAGCAAGCCCTCTTCGTCGGGGTTCATTCCCATGTGCTGGCGGTTAGGACATCTGGTGCGAGCAGGCGCGGCCTTTCTCTGAATGCGCGGCGTTCGAAAGCACCGCGCAACACGTTTTTTCTATTTCCGCGCTGCTCACGCGTCGAAGCGCCCAGCAAGATCCTTGGCCCCTAGTCATGTGAGAAAATGGTTTCACGGTCGACAACACCCTTCCTGAGGCTCCTGCGGAGTTTAGGCCTAGTTCACATTCTTTAACGGTGATGAACAAAGACGCGACGCCTGCTACAGGATCATGTTTCTCACTTTTCCACTCGCAAAGTGTACCATGTGTCCATGTGAACATTTCGGGCGTCTGCTTAGCAGGACTTCTATGCTAGCGATGAAAGTACATTCTCGCGTGTGGCCGCGAGGCGATACCTGAAAAATGCTCCGCTCAAATTGGAAGCTGACATTTCGCGAGAGTATTTTACCACACTTTTTTTACACTGAACTACTGAACTCTGTTTGCAGACGTCGAGTTGGTTTCGTCTCTTTTTGCTGTCTTCTTTCTTTTCGCTCGTCTCATTTTTCGCGTGACCTAGCAAGTTGGGCTATATGGTGGAAAGACCTCGTCAGTATCATTAAATCGCATTCCCACGGGGTATCAAAAATAGGCGCAAATCCCCTACCGCCATTTTGGTGCATCGCAACGTTCTATCGGATCATCTAGAATTTTACACATCACGATCCCTCAAGATGTATTGGTGGAATACTCTCCGCAACCTGGTGGCATCACCATCTACACACTGAATATTTAGAGCTCTTCCAGATCGGCCAACCACTCGTTCGACCAGTTTCTCTCCTTAGCGAAATTCGAGGCTGGCCCCCACGCACTGTACGTCACGGAGGGTTTCAATACACCACATACAGCCTCGGGATATGATCACAGCAGCCCGAAAGAACAGCGCTTTTGGAATCATATCCAGGCATGCCGCTTATTGATAGAATAAGACACGCAGACCCCCACCCGCGTGGGTAACAACGTGCAGAGAGACTTGTCTCCGGAACTCACACTCACATTGAACGCCCATGCGGCAGTCATGGACAACGCGATACATGCACTAGGCAGCAATTATTGCAGTATCAAAACCACCCGGTCTCAAAGCAACCGGTGCCATAGTCGCCGCCGCAGTACCCACGTACCCAACTTGGGCATGTTCCGCGAAGTGTGGAGTGATTATGACGACCCAAAAATGTCATCGCTAGGTCTCGTGCGCGGGGTTCAGCAAATAGTAGCTGACGTGCGACAAACTAGTACTCCCGTTGATCCATGCACACCGACCGAAACTGTAGACCCACACCTACAACATCTTTGGGCAGCGTACTGTGGCATACAGCGCCGATGGCGGAAGCAAAAACACAAAAGAAAACTGCGCTTTAAGGTACCTCATATCGAAGCGGAAATTCTCAAGTACTCAGCTCGGCATATCCACAATCGGTGGTTTAAAGTCTGTGACAGCATTAGACGCTCTCTATGTATGAAACACACTTAGTCCCTTACAAGACATCTCCTTGATCCGATGGGCTCTAAGACGACGCAACGCAACATCCTCACACTTATATTGCAGAACTTCTGTGGGGATAACCAACAACTCCTGCAGAAATCGAACGCTTTGCATCACCATTGGCCTACCGGCCCATCAGCCCATCGAATACACTATGCACACCGCCGCTCGCCTAACAAAACCCTCAATACACCCATCACGAAAGCAGAATTGAGAGACACTTTCCTACTGATTCGGCCGTGATCTGCACCCGGTGCAGATGGCGTGTCTAAGCACTTATTCACAGCCTACGCGATCCCTCTATTAGGGCCCTAATGGCGCACTTTAATTATTACTGAACTCAAAGTACGCTTTCCCCAGCATGCAAATTTGCCTCCATAACATTATTTCTCATGCCCAAGCGTGTGAGACTCGGTCCCGAGCCTCACACGCAGTCTTACTGCTGACCGCTTTACAATATGGGGTACCTTTGGGCACCGATTCTCAGATAGAAACCATTCTTGAGCAAGGTACCCGCATCTTGGATACAGAGGCGTAGCCACTCTGTGTTATCCTCTTCTTCCCAAAAATATTTCACCGTGATTCTTCCTGCAGGAATTTTTTCTTACTTCATAGAACATTCATGTTTCACTCGGCAACCGCATCATCCAAGAGGTGCAAACCCTAAAAGTACTAGGCCCCGTTATACAACGTACTGGAGGTAATGGCCAATTCCTTTTTCGACCTTATTAACAAGTAATGAAAAAATTGGCCTAAGTCACCGAATTGCATGCCGGCACAATGTGCTCAAGGAGAGAGAAGGAATCCGTCTATTTAAGGTGTTCATCATCAGTAACAGCACATAAACCACCACATACCTTAGGCTTACTACCTCCAACCTAGACAGAATGGACGGCCTCATTCAGAAAGGAATACGAGGCAGCGTTACAAATTCACCTCCATGCCTCAACTGCGAGTTTCCTCGTTAAGAGTATACGGCACTGCGCACGAGCAACAAGAGGCACATCGTATTAATCAGCTACGCCGCTTCTGTACCACTTCTACAGGGCGGTACATGCTTCATAACTTACGATTCGGCATTCCGCCAATCATAGAAAGCAAACGGTCCTTACCTCGAGACATCCGAGACTGCCTCGACATACGCGTGAACTTGCAGATAAATACGCAATCTCTCCCACCACCATGTTTGTAGACGCCACGGAGTAACAATACGGCGATCGCTTCTCTATGGTAGTAATTCGCACTCCAATTCTCCCGAAGTCACGGCCGTCACCTTACGGACAGCTTTCACCGCAACGGCAGAGGAGGCTTCAATAGTCCTAGCCCTTATCAAAAAGGCCACAACCACACATTATATTCACTGACTCGAATGTGGTCCTTCAAACCTCCATCCGCGGTAGCCTTTGGGCTACGCTACTCAAACCACCCTTCCGAAATCCCTCTACCCAACCAGGCAAAGTCGTACGAACCACGACCCAGCGTGGGATGGAAGGCGACGATGTGGCAGACAAAGTAGCACGAGAATTTACTAGCCATTCTGGGCTCTATCCCGCTCCCCACCACGGGCGCGGTCGTCGCGGGGTTTCCTTCTCTTATAAAATCACGGAGCATACCCGCCTCTTCACCGGCGGTATCCCAATGCCCACACATTCTTCACTAACGCTCACAAGCGCCTGTGGCGACTCCTGCAACCAATGTCCTCTCTAGTCTTTCACTCCTGCACAAGTTGTATACCTCTCAGTTCTTTTCCCAACTACCCCCTGTGGTACTATGTACGCTCTAATTCACGCCATGTGGGCCTGCCCTCTTAATGCGTTCCTTCCTCATCTCTAGCGTGGAGCAGTGGGATTACGTGCTTGGCAGCTTGCAACAGAGGGGCCAACTACTCCTGGTTAACCGAGCCGCTGCCATCGCAGCCAGCCTTCGCCCGGCGGCCACCACGCGTTCCAGGCCAGCTTTCTTCCAAAATGAAGTAATTTCTCCCTCTCTCCCTAGAAAAACAAGTCTCATTACCAGAATAGCGCGTACAGAAAGAGCAATGACCGGCTGAGAAATTGGGCCAAGGTGTCCATGGTGGCGCTAACTTCAAGGGGAAAGCGGCAGGTTGGTAGTAAAGGCTGTACCTATGCGCTCTTAAGGCCAAAGTGTTAAAGACACACTAACGGGAATTTCTCAAACTTTGTTTCTTGTCCAAAATTATTGGTGCTGCAATTTTACGTCTACAGGTACAGGCTAAGCTACTTCCTCACGTGGTTGTATATAAAGATTTGGCATATGGGAGGCAGCACCTGCCTAAACATGCTAATTTTGTTCTCTTACAAACAGGGGCACAGCAGGATTCCTGAAAATGACCAAATATGAAGGCCACTTTGATAACAAGTGGGACTGTTGAACGATAAATTGTTTGCAAACACTTTTAAAAATATATATGAACACATAAAAATAAACCTATTCGAATATAAGGATCCAACATGCGTGTCAAAATAAACAATGCAGAAAATTAGGACCTTGCTCTAAGGACACGGGCGTGCATTTCTTAGCCTTATATGTTTGTTTGCATTGCATAGACAGGCTATTTTAAATATTTAACAGCTTGAATTGTCAGAGGTTCTCTTCTATATGACTTAGGGCAACATAGCAGCATGTGTTGTAATGATACATTACATATTTACAATAACACATTCACTTCCAATAATACACATCTATTTACGCTTAATAAATCGTGAATAAATAAGGCGCCTACGACGCCTGCAATTTTCTTTATTTCTTTATGCCTCAATCCACCCGCGGTTGCTTGCGCCCGCGGTTCCTCTGTGACACATATATGAGGGTCATCGTATTTATTTCTGACTTTGATTGACAAAGTAAGGCAGATGTGCAGCTAGCACGGCAAAATGCGGAAAGTTTATTTGGGCAAGGACAGGCAAAAAGTACAAAAATAACTCAATAAACTCAATATAGGCCATCGAGCAGTTCGAATTGAGGAGCAGCGGGCAACCGAAATTTCGCGATTTTTTTTTTTCACCCGAAAGTTTGATATAGCTGATATTCAATTTTTGAGAGTGTATTGCAGCTAATTTATAAAGCCTCAAGGAAGAAACAAATACCGTACGACATTTAGGTCGGCTGCAACTAACACCCGAGGCACGAATTTTAAGATGTGATTGGACGGTGTCTAAGATTTCAGTACAAACACTTTCGGCTTTGGCTTCGTGCAAAAACGAGTTCGCATCCGGCGTCATCTTTCTTTGAGACTTCCTCATATCTCAAAATCGACATACCGTCCTTCTGCCCCGTTCTTCGCGGTAAAATGGGTAATATAAGCCTGCCAGCACGGCTTACATTGGCAATGTTCACTTGCCGAGGCGTAGGCACTGGCTGAACGTCCTCCTCGCCATAGAAGACGCTCAATTGCGAGGTTCTTCGCCCCCACCTTGGAAGCTTGCCTTGCTCGGGACTGAGTTGTAAGAGGCGTGTTCACATCATGCCGAGAGGGCGCTGATTCGGCACATGGCCCACAAACTGTCGGTGCTAATTGAATCCCACGCCACTGAGATCTCGCCAGCGTGTAAGAGTCAGTTTTCAGGCTGTCTACCAACTCGCTTGTGGAAGAATGAACATTACAGCAAATAATGTGGAAGGCACTATTTGAAATATCACATAAACAAAAAATAAACTCCAGAAAACTAGGGGTAATCGTTGATCGAAACCTTCTCATGGCGCGCACTGCATGTTGTGGTTCAGAGCACTCGGCCATGACTCCAGCCGTGTCGGGGAAATAACTGCGAAGTGTATTTTGTTTATGATGTTGCTTTTTCATATTTACGGCATTCTAAGCAGCTGAGATGACTATTTGGCGGAAAAAATTTGTGCAGTACTCGTCCCGAAATTCCATACGAATATTTTATGAATCGCGGCTGTCCGCCTTTATGCAGGAAAACCGATCACAAATTTGTGGTTGTGCTGCTCACTGCTGTGCTTGTTCAGCCTGATCAATAAGAGCTTCCAGAATTTTGTTTTTTGCATATACAATGCATGCTTCAGCTGCTTTTAACACCGTATTACCTATATTATTTAGCTTATTTTCTCCCGCCTTTCATTGACCGTAGATTTCCTACTAGCGTATCAGTTGCACCGGCATATGCGGGTTACAGCTCCTGTGCGCTTGTGTCGAGCTACTTTGAATCGGCGGACTTTGCTAAGCTTGATACAGTCTACAAACTAGCAAACCAGAGTGACGTTCTTCCGGGCTCACACCTTGTCTAGACTTAGTTTTACACACCATGGTTTTGCCTGGCGGAGAAATTGTGACAACTCTCCGGTAGCGGGTCGACCGACTTTGTCAGAGGGTACGTGAGCCGGGCAGTAAAGCCAAAGCTGTTAAAGTGCGCGACAAGAAACTTCATAGTAAATCGGCAAAGAAGACCAACAGAGGAAAACAACACTTTTGAATTGATTTTTATGGTCAACAAAGTGGCGTAAACGCTTCCAGTGAGGTGAAAACATGGCGTAAAGAGAGTAATCAGTGAAGGGCGAAGGGAACACTACGCAGCATGGTTTACTCCGAAAGCTTCTGCATCCAACCACATTTCCGTACGATCATGACTTGGTAGGAAGCGATAAGATTAAACACCTGGGCATTAGTAGTTGATGTCCAACCAGGGGTAGTGCATTCTCGTTTCCCTATAACATAAACAACGTCGAGGATACGGTTGAAAGAGTGAATCACAGTAGAGAGTTAAAATAACCGTTTCCGGTACAGCAGCCCACTAAACAGAAATAAAATCTATGAAACTCTTGTGCCAGAAACGGAGGGCACAGCAATCGCCCGCGCACATCGTTGTTGCTGCGCAGTCTGCATCTTTCCGCGAAGAAAAGGTGAGCGTCGAACCAGCTATGTTTTTGCGTTACCCTACGGTATAACAAAAACCTCTGCCACTACATACCTACAAACACCCATGAAAGATGTTTCTTGGATCTTTCTGGCAATTGTGAGGTTGTAAAAAGATAATTTATGAGGGTGTACCGTCAAACACGACCACGATACCAAGAAGCGCAATATGCTAAACACGTACACACACACACACACACACAGACGCACACACACACACACACACACACACACACACACACACACACACACACACACACACACACACACACACACACATACACACACATGATGAAATGCGCCTTCCCGCTGTCTGAAAAATATTCCTGAAAGGGAAATGTGACGGAAGATGCTGTGCTTCCCAATAATGTTAATAATAATGCCTAATAATGTTAATAAGGCTAATCTCTGTGGAAATAATACAGGTAGGACCACTGAGTTTGTGCCAATTGAGGCACGAACTGCGCTCATGTACGTGAACGCCCGATAGCACATCGCAAAGGAAAGCGTCGAACGTCTCATTCATCATTCGTTCGTACGATTTACAACTGGGGCCTGCTAATATGTTGTTGTGTTGTGTTTTGTGGCACATAAGCAACTAAGGCTATCATGCGCCAAACAAAAGGTTCGGTGTTTTTTGTGGATAATAACCAATTGCTTTATCTCGTTATAGCTTGTTTAGAAGTGTCGCTTCTTTTAAAAAAGTAAAGACAGAGGAAAGTTTAACAACAGCATCCTCTCCTAGGAGTAGGCTGGGGTGAAATAGAATTTGCTCGCTGTAAAACAGCCTGAAATGTTTTTTCCTCAAGGCCTCAAATTTCGCACATGAGAGCAAGATGTGATTTACTGTAAGTTCTTGTTCACAATCGTCGCATCTCGGTTTGTCTTGTTTCATAAGAAGGAAATTTTGTGTAAGATGTGTGTGTTCAATGCGGAGACGACATAAAATCACTTCTTTGAGGCGTTCTTCATGTCTGCTTGATGTCCACTCGGCTATCATGGGTTTAACTAGGTGGAGTTTGTTGTCGGTTTCCGTATCCCATAATGACTGCCAAGTTTTTCTCAGTTTGCTCCATACGAATTTCATGCAGTCGCTGTGAGGAATCTGTACTTTTTCTATTGTTCCGTTACCCGCCTGTGCGGAACACGCATCGGCTCTCTCATTTCCCTTGATTCCAACATGGCTAGGGACCCAGCATAACTTAATTTCCTGTCCTTGTGTTGTGACTGTTAATAAATTGTGTATTATGCCTCCTATTATGGGCTGAGCTGCATTTTTGTAACGTACTGCTGTGAGTGCACTGAGAGAGTCTGTATATATAATACTGTGTTTAATTTTATGCTTCATTATGCTTTCTACTGCTACAGCAATGGCATAATATTCTGCTGTGTAAACCGAAGCGCACTGGGGTAGTCTGATCAACTTTTTACTCCCGACATAGCATGATGTTTTGGAACCGTCTGTGTAAAATGTGGTGTAGCCTTTATATTTTTCGTTTAGTGCCAAAAATTCCTGTAAAATATGTTCTCGCGGTGTCTGCTTTTTTTGAAGGTGTGTTAGTGTGAAGTCACATGTTGTAGGTAAACTGTACCAAGGGGGTAGTTGGTTTTGTCTATGAGAAATTTGAGGTAATGTGTCCAGCATACTGAGTTCTTGGCATCTCTCTTCAAACTGAAGAAGCAACGGCCTGATAGCTTGGGGTTTATTATTAAAAAGTGTCCTAGGCGGGCATTTCGTAACTATGGGGTAACACAGATGTTTCGGCAGTGAACGGATCTTCAGTATGTATGAGCATGTCAGCATTGTTCTTCTATCTGTGAGTGGTGGTTGATTTCTTTCGACGTAGAGGCTGTTTATGGGGGATGTCCTATACGCCCCAGACGAGAGACGTAAACCTAAATTGTGAACGGGATCCAATCGTTTCAAGTAGGACTGTCTCGCCGAGCCATACTCAATGCTACCATAGTCTAAGCAGGAGCGTACAACAGAACGGTAAATTTGTAAAAGGCAGGCCCTATCGGAACCCCAGTGTTTCCAAGACAGGACCTTAAGTATATTTAGAGCTCGCAAAGCTTTCTTTTTAAGCATATTGATGTGGGGCAGGAAAGTGAGTTTTTGTCGAATATTATGCCGAGAAATTTGTGTTCGTTTTCTATGGGTAAGTCGATTTCCTTGAGGTGTAGGGTCGGATTGGTCTGTAATCCTCGTTTGAGAGAGAAAACAATAGCCACTGTTTTGTGTGGTGAAAACTGGAAACCATTGTTGTCTGCCCATGTTGTCAGTTTATTTATAGTCAACTGTATTTGCCTTTCGCAAGTTGCTACATTGGAAGATGTGCAAGCTATTTGAAGAACATCAACATAGACAGAGTACATAATCGGCTTTGGAATTATTTTGCATATGGAGTTCCTTTTTACAACAAACAGTGTTGTGCTTAAAATACACCCCTGTGAGACCCCGTTCTCCTGTACAAAGGTTCTAGAGAGGGTTGAGCCCACGCGTACCTGAAATGAACAGTTTGCCGCGAAGTCATTGAGGCAATTCAGCATTCTTCCACGGATGCCTAACTCTACATAATCTCGCATTATTCCGAATCTCCACGTAGGGTCGTAGGCCTTCTCAAGATCGAAAAAGACCGCGAGGCAGTGTTGTTTGTGTATAAATGCTTCACGTACGGTATTTTCTTGGCGTACGAGATGGTCAGTGGTTGAGCATGCTTTTTTGAAACCACACTGGTGAACATGAAAAAGTTTGTTTGATTGTAGAACAAAGCTTAAACTGGTATTTATATTACGTTCATACGTTTTAGCTAGGCAGCTGGTAAGGGCTATTGGTCTGTAACTACTAGGGGAGGTTGGCGGCTTCCAGGTTTTATAAATGCTACAATGAATGCTTTTTTCCAAGTTTCTGGTATTTTTCCAAGTACCCAAATTTTGTTCAAAAACTTTAAGAGTGCTTTCACAGAAGAACTTGAAAGATGTGCAAGCATTTCATAATGTATATCATCTGGGCCTGGAGCGGTCTGTTTACCGGTCAATAGAGCTCTTTTTAGTTCTTCGAGTGTAATTAACTATTGTATGTTTCGTTTGCACCTCCACTTGTTGGGAGTCTTTGCTTTTCTACTGTTTTTTTTCTATTTTATAAATGATTCTGAGTAGTGTGCAGAACTTGAAACTCTCGAGAAGTGTACGCCCAGTATATCTGCCTGTTCTTCTAAGCTTGTTTGTTTATCCGGTGCTGTAAGCAGAGGAAGTGTGTAGGGGGAGTATGTCCCATTTAGTTTGTGAACTTGCTCCCATACCTTTTTTGAAGTGACTGAGCTGTTTATGGATGATACATAGTTTTTCCATGAGGTTTTCTCGGCATTGTGGCGGATATACCTTGCCTTAGCCCTTTTCCTTTTACACTTTACGAGGTTTTCCTGTGTTGGATATATTCGAAAGACACCCCAGGCATTATTTTGCTCCTTTTTTGCCTGTTTGCACTGCAGTGTTCAGCATATTTTGTGGTATTGTTTTACTACTCCCGTGGACTGCGGAATGACTCTGCGTGCAGCATTAATGATGCAGGATGTAAACGCTTCGTTCAGTTGATCAATGCTAAGAACTTCAGAAAAAACTTCGTCTAAACTTTTTTCAGAAGTAAATAGTCCCCACTCGGCAGGTTGGTTTCCACCGGCGTGGTTTCGTTGGGATAGTTGTTGGTGATGATAATACGGTGATGAGTACAGGTAGATGATCGCTCCCATATGGATTGTCAATGATATCCCACTTAAAATCGCTAAAAACAGAGGGTGAACTAAAAGACAAATCTATGCAGCTCATCTTTCCTGAGCTCGGAGAGCAGTATGTAGGTCGGTCAGTGTTCAGAAGACATACGTTATTAGACAAAATAAAATCCTCTAAAATCTGGCCTCTTGCATCAGTTTTGTCACTTCCCAAAAAAGAAGAGTGGGCATTAAAATCGCCAACTAATAAAAACGGCTCTGGCAATTGGTTTAGTAAGTCTTCTAAATCTTGCAATGTTATTGTGAGGGTTGGTTCGAAATACACACAGCACACTGTAATTGTTTTGAACGCTAAAAATGTGGCAGCCACTGCTTCGAACTTAGTTTTCAGTATGTGTTCTCGTGCTGCGATACGACTTTGGGCAATAATTGCAACACCCCCAGAGAGCCTGCACGCTTGCTCTTGGTCGCAACGGAAGACCTGGTATTCTTTTAGTATGGTTTTGTGCTTACGGCCCAAGTTGGTTTCCTGAACACAAACGGCCACAGGTGAGTGTGTGGCGAAGATGTGTTTGACGCCATTTAAATTATTTAAAAGTCATCTGCAGTTCCAGTGGACAATGAATGCCATGTTAGCTTTTTCTTATTGAGTGTAAACTAAGTTTTCGGTCCCGTGATACGGTTTTTGCTTTTCTTTCCATTTTCTAGGGAGTTCCGCCGCCCCTCCGAAGTAGACGGCCTAGAAGCTCCATCTGTTGTGTCCATTGTCTCTTCCGAGACGCTGGAGGTTCGTGTAGGGCGCACGGGTGTTGACGAGTTCGACCTCGCCGTGTAGGGTGAGGCCTTGGGGACTGCCGAACCAGGGGTCCGTGCAGCCCGCTTTGGGGGTGGTGGAGCAGCACTAGCTGCTATAGCCTCACTTTGTGTGGCTTCAGCAGGTGCCGAAGAACGCTGTGATGCCGCGCCTTGTTGCACCACAACGGAGTATGATTGCGTCTGTGCTGGTGACAGTCGCCTCCTTGCTTCGCGAAATGTTAGGTTTTCGGTCACTTTCACTCTGATGATGTGTTTTTCTCTTTTCCACGCTGGGCAAACACGAGAGTACGCTGCGTGGTTGCCCTCGCAGTTCACACAAAGGTATGTTTCAGCTTCACAGTTTTCAGCAGGATGTTCATGGGAGGCACATTTTGCGCAGGTGTCTTGGCCCCTGCAGCTTAGCGAGCCGTGACCGTATCGTTGGCATTTGTAGCATCGGCGAGGATTTGGAATGTACGGTCTTAGTTTCATCTTTGTGTAGCCTATGTCAACGGATTCTGGAAGTATGCTGGATGCAAAGGTCAGGACGATGTGCTTGGTCTGTATCTATTTGTTTTCTCGTTTGATTTTTATCCTATAGACATTTGTGACGTTCTGTTCTTTTAAACCTTCTAGAAGTTCTTCCTCATACACGTACTTTAGGTCGTCATCGGAGATGACTCCGCGGACCATGTTGAGTGATCGGTGTTCACTTACAGTTATAGCGATCTCACCAAAAGACGTTAGTCCTGGCAGTTTGTCACAGTGGTGTTTGTAGAGCAGTTCGAGTAGGAGGTCTCCATTAGCTAGTTTTTTAACTTTGTAGCCTTCACCTAGGGTGGATGTTAGAGTCTTTGAAAATAGAAACGGTGAGACGAGTCGGGTAGTTTCATCTGCGTGATTGCTGGGCACCACGTGAAATCGAGGGAAGTTGTTGACGTTTTTTGCGAAAAACTTAGTGGTTGCATGGGTGCCCCCGAAAAAAAGAAGCCATAAAATGAAAAATCTGTTCGGCCATGGTGCCAGCCGCCCACCATGGAGCCCAACAAGGGGACGGGACAGGAAATCTCGAGCAAGTCCTGCCCACGCCAGCTGTACACCACGGCTATAACCTAACTAAGGTGGTAAGTTGGGCGAGTTTCCCTAGCTATAACCCAATATGGCTGAACTCAGGGTTGTCCGCCACACAAGGTTAACCCTAGCCGCCAGGAATAAGGGAAACTGAAGAAGGAACCAGACGACAGGAAAGTTGTTAGAAAGAAGACAGGAAAGTGAAAGTTGAAGGGGAGGACAGGAAAAGGCGACTGCCGATTCCCCCCGGGCGGGTCAGACCGGAGGTGCCGTCTACGAAAAGCGGAGGCCAAAGTGGTGTGTTGCCTTCGCCAAGGGGCCTTAAAGGTCCAAGCACTCGGCGTCGGCTCCACCACCAGGACCCTCTTTTCCCCGGTCACGGCGCTGCCACGCACGGCTAAGAGTGGGTGCTCGGGGTCCGTGGTGTCGTACAGTACAGGCAAACATCTGCTTTAGCAGATGCCCCTTGCGGGGGCCTGCTAGTGCCAATAAGAGATTTTCACATCCTGCCTTCTACAACTGTGGGTGTGGTCCTCCCTTTTTCATCATCTTGGTTGCAAGAAAATTCAATCCTACACTGATATAATTAGGGTGATGTCTTGAACCTTCCGTCACGCTTGTCTTCTTAGCACTACTTGGTCTGCCACTATACTGCTTGGTAATCAGTGACATTTTTTTGTTAATTTCCACCCTGCTAAGAGGTGTTTCTCTGAATCATCCGAAATTGATGAGAAAGACGGCGCTTGGTCTTGCTGCAGGTTCGCACCGTTTTGCTACGCAGAAAACGTGCTCTATGAGCACCGATCTTTGCTTTCTTTGCGGAACGATAAATTCCAGGGTATTTCCTTGGTGTTTCATTGGGGCCGCGCAGTTCAAAGAGCCGAACATTTCTGCCGCGTTTTTACGTCCCGCAAATGTTGGTTCAAAATTTACGGATACGTAGTATGCTTATCCACTAAAAGCGTCGATGTTTCACTTAGAAAAAAACCTGTGATTTTGCGATGAGGTACCCAGAAAGCTGTTGACGCTGTCTGTCACAATGGCATATATATCGCGAAGGTTCGTCGTTAGAAAAACGTTGACCCTGTAGCAAAGAATATGCTCCAGAGTGTAATCGTGAGGTTACAGTTGCTTAAAACAAAAAATAGGGCTGGCTCGTTGGGGTTGCTTTATGTCCAAAGGCAAAGTATTGGCAAAGTCTTGCTTGTGATAGGTTTATGGAAGGTTTGAACAGACTGTGAGAAGATTGGTACAGTTTTAGCTGCAGGGGATGTGCGTTTGTCGGCGCCAACACTGCTACTCTGCCTTTGTTCTTTCTGTCCTTGTCAATCTCTGTCGTATTGGGCATATGCGAAACAATGCCTTTTTACGAACGACGCCTTCTGAGCAGGGTTGGCAACCGCGATGGCTTGAGCAGAAGGTTATGGCAGAATAGAGATGCACCATCTGTTTTGGGGAATATTTTATTGAAAGGCTTTTTGATAACTATTCAAACTGCAATCGCTATGTCAGCAGGGAACTTGTTAGGCTGAAGAAACCAGGTTGAGGGGATTGAACTTCCAGAATTATTATTCCCTACAGCTTCCTGGCATTATTTTCTTCTGGCACGTTCCCTCAAAAAGCAATACAACATCGCTTTATAAATTGTTTACTCAGCTCTTGTTCATGATATTCTACCAAGTCACTTTTGTGAGCTCGAAAACTTGCCTAACTAGGAATGCGACTTCTATGAATGTAACAAACGTTTACAGCATTTGTGGCGCGGAGCCCTCAGCGCTGTTTAAACGCCTTGACACTTCCTAGAACTATCACCGCTAGTGATGTATCGGATACTACGAAGAATGTCTGCCTGCCACTGTTTGAAATGTCGAAGGAACAAAAAATGGGCGCTGGAAATAGACAGCGACCGTGATGTGCCCAGGTGAACGAAGGGGCATTCAGGGGAAATGCTTAGGATATGCGGCTCACAATAGAACGTGAACGGCATGAATGTACAAGGAGTGTAGTTTGGGAATACGTTCTAGTGACGTCAGTGTTGATATCTTATATGTACAAAGGTTGACGGCCAGACTCCGCTCACCCCGTTCAGACCGCAAACCGCGATGAAAAGTAAAATTACTCACGTCTTTTTGCGACTACCTTCTTCTGTTGCAATAGTCTAGAAATGTCTTTTGTGTGCAGTAACAAGAAAAATCACAATTGGTCTTGCCCTCATACCCGAAGCGGTGGCGTACCATATTTACAACCACAATGAAATAAGTAGTGTACAACAGAGCTTTAGATTATATCGTTGACGGAGCAGTAAGCGTTACCTTGCGCACAGGGCCGGCGCTGAAGTTTTTAGAGGAGAAAAGAAATATCTGATGTCGCGTCCACCCCGATTGCCGTGTTTTATTAATGTGGAAAGTTTTTCTTAGTACACAATCAGACAACCTGCACGCATGCTGTGATGTTTTGCCTTCTTGCGTTACCGTCGAAGTTATTTCAAATGCGCAATGAACAGAAATGCTTGACCGTCATAAAACGGCCTTTAGGCGTGCGAATGAACAGCTAACCCAAGAAAAATATGATCTACAACCGAAACCAGGCGCGGCAAAAAATCATGAAGTTGCGAGCTCTGTGAGGTAGGTAACAGAGTAGGCGTATACACTGGTAGCTGGAATGAAAAGAAAGGCTTTCGAAGGGGCATCACATACCAGCAAAAATGTATCTCTTACATCCAATACTACTGCACAGGACCAAAACTATGATTGGCCGCGCCTTTCTCTCCTCGATATTTGCAGCCTTCATAAAGAAGAAATAAATTTCCAACGTATTGTTTAGAGCTGCAAACATTTTAGGTTAAACGTTTACGGGGAAGCTGTGACATGTTACAAGTATGTAACATCCAATAAAATACTTTTTAATGCGACACATATCTTTGGACTTTTTCTTACAGCCGTTTCGTGTACCCGATTCTACATTAAATCTATAAACAAATATAGCTTACTTCCCCTCGATATTACTAGGTCGTCAGGCTTACACCTTAGTTATCTCCAGTACAGTGACCATTCCCTGTAATCGGAGATCTTTGCCAAAGGCAGCGAGTGGAAGCATGTTGTCAAATAGCGCCCACAGACAGGGGCGATGGGAAACCGAACAGGCGCTCCGGAAGCGTGAAACCGCCTGTCCGTGTTTTATTTATCGTCCATGTTTCTGTGCGCAAGATGCAAAACTTCTAACCAGGCCGGCTCGCAGTTATGAGCGAAAGCAAGCATGCTACATAAATGTTCTGGCTTTGAATTAAATCACAAGTTGCATTATCATTTCGATCTTTATTTTTTTGTATGGAATGTCAACTTTGTTCACACCTGAACTATAGGCTGCCGCTCTAAACGCCGATACTTTTTTTTCAATTCATATAACAAACATAAAAAAACAACAAAGGAAACTTTGCTAGCATCCAATATTTTCCCGAACAATATATACTCCGCTTTCCAGAGGCCACTGCCCGAAAACCGAATAATATTGTGGGTTTGTCATGCACTAGTAAACAACGAGATTTTATACCTTATTTCTGTCTTTCTGGCCCTGTCATGCCTTTCGTCTCGTCACCCGAACTACCTTAAAAAATGATGTAGGATGCTAAAGCCTCGCCATCAATCTGAAATGCTAATAGCTTTAGCGGGTGACTCTCACATCGCAATTAAAGTTTTGAAGTGGGGAACCATGTACGCCCCTTTTCGCATGCCACCATTGGACCGGCGCCTTACTATCAAATGCTCGGAATCCACAACACTGGTCAAGCAAACAGCGCTACTGGAGGAAAACGAATGCCCGTCGGCAAGCTTACACTTTAGCGTGCTCACCACCGAAGTCGTCCGCAGCAAAAAACATGACGCAGACCTATGCATACCGTTGGAATGGAAGAAGAATCAGGGGAAAATTCTCTCTGACCATGAAGGCTCCATGGCAGATGCAGTGGCGCATGTACGAAAATTTTCTACACTTCAATTTCGTAATACTTTCCTTAAACGTGTTTTGTCCTGCTAGTGAATCACATCCGGGCAGCAGCCCACCATATGCACAATGCCATCTGCTTATATCTCAACTTGAAATATAGTGTACGGGTAATTGTTTTTCTTTACGCGCTGCGTGCCACCATGGGCGGGCGCTCCTTTTCTTAGACCAGTCACCGCTTAACTGTCCCTTATTTCCCGTCACTGTTATATGTCTTTCATTCATGCGTCACAGGGGCCGGCCTGGCTCATGCAGGTGGGTGCGGGCCTTGCGGACGGCGTTTGTGGGCGCTAACCCATGCGGATTCCTCCAATAAAGACAATAAAACATTTTTTTTTCACAAGAAAATTGGGTGTTCTATTTCATTTATTTTACCTTAACTGTAACAAATATCAATCAACAAATGTAAAAACTGTTTGGTCCTCAAGCCCCAGCCTTGTGTACGTTCCAGTGTAGCAGTACAAAAAATTTATTGAAATACAAAACCCGTTTTTTTTATTACAATGTAGAGATATAAAAAAAAATCTTAACGAAAAAAAAAATAGACATTTCGTTTTACACACACTACAGGAATATATATTCATATTTGCGATCGCGCGTAACATAATTTGAATTTATATTAACTCTCCTCCGTACTTACACTAACACAGTGTACAATTTTATATATATGTTTTTATATATTTTTATAATATATATCAATTTTATTTGACTTATTTTCATATGAAAATACCACCGAAGATAATTATTTTAGAGTAATAGGAACTACACGGGAGAAGCAAATAAGGTTGCTTATGGAACGTAAGTTCTGAAGGCCGGACAGAAATGATTAGAGGCCCAAAATTATTTTTTCGTTGATGACGAGAAACTGCACAGATATTGCCGCGAACCATGCATTGCGTTTGTTTATTTATGTTTTGTTTTTACCACCTGGGTGTGCCGGTCTGTGTTATCTGGTTCTAAGTGAAGCACTTGTTCTATTCTTTAATTTTATGCCGCACTTGTTATTTTTTTTTTTGCAGGGAGGGCGTTTCGGACTAATGTGAACAGTCTAGAACAATGTTCTTTGATCTACAGTATTCTGGATGTAATTTGGTCGTTCGAGATACACTTGCGCCGAAAGATACACGCTCGTAGAGCGGATGCCGCGGTATTCCATTCACCGACACCAATCTGCTCACGTCACTTTGTTGACTACTCTTTCGCCGCCCGTGTATTGTTTGAGTTGTTAGGGGAGCACAAGTCCGCTCCAGTAAACTTGTTTTTCCTTCAAGACAGCGGCGTCATCGATAGCTTCGTGAGAGTATCTCCTCAGTCTGGTTGGAAGTAAATCGCGCTTATAGGGCACACATCTGCAGTGCTGAAGCATAGTGAGGAGACAATGGTGAGGCTGTTGTCCTGAATCGAGAGAAACTTTCACGCCGACGGAATGCGAAGGCAAGAGATGCTGGACGTAAAATACTAGAGATAAAATAGACCGCACTGTGACGCAAAGTTTGTGGGGATTCGTTGCTGACAGGTGATCAGATAAGAGAATGTGGATCCTCCACTTGTAGTGCCTACGTTCGAAGCAAATCTAATGTGTGTTATTTGGCTCTGAATGACATTTTTCAGGAAAGCGCACCTGCATACGAATTTGTTTTTACGCATTAATTGCGCCTTCAAATATTGGTATATATAAATTCATGTGCATGTGCGTGTTCCGAAGAGAAACTGAAAGGGGACTTGACATCGAGTGATCAGTGGAAGCTGCATAGATGTTCTCAGTCTAATAAAAAAAACACTCGTTAAACTCTCAAAAATGGTCACGAGAAATGGCCTGATGGCATTCTGGCACACTCGAGCTAAAAACACGACGAAATATTACTTTACTTATTCCACACTGTGGTTATCCTCGGTGTCATTTCATTTTGATCTAATTCTTTACTTGTCAAATATACAATACAGACTATCACATTCTTTGGACCTGTAGCCAACGGCTAGTCCTGGGTCTAAAATAGATTATGTTCTCAAGGAGGCTGTATGCTATTGCGAAAATTTCAGATCGTCAACGCTTCAAAATACCACAGCTTAGTGGTTATTGTACAACACGAGTAAAAGTATGTCATTGCACGAAATCTCGACACCTAGCAATAACAAAATTAAAACTTGGGAAAACTGAGCGAACTTTAAGTTCATTGTAACTTTCCTCCAACATTTTTCCTACACCGCATTTTATTTATCTACTAAAGCGGCCATTAGACTGAACATTTCCATTATTCACCGCGGTTACCATATAGGGTAATACTTTATATTTTTAGGATTTCACTGCATTCATTTGTTAAGTGAAGTGTGTTCAAGCGCATAAGGCATTTAAGGAACCATCGGACAATTTTTAATTAAAAATTCTCCTATATATTGCAAAAATTCAGCGTCCTTGCACTCTCTGAACTAGGATGACGTGCGAAGCTGTGGCCTGTAAACTTATAGTCTACTTAGCAAGTAATTGTCATATAAAGTGATTCGGGATAGTTGCGGTAAAGCAACAGTCACAGCGGTTTTCTGTAACCGTACTATCTCCGTATACTGGGCATTTATTGAAAGTAGACCGTAATTCTGTAATCTATAATTAATGTTGTAATGTAAATTAAACTCGGCATAATTATCACAAAATCTGTTTGGAGACACTTTGAGAATGAAAGAGCTAGACCCGTTTGCTGTACTCAAACTGCTTCTGTAGAAGGCCGTGCTTCACTGGGCAACGCACCATGTGGAAAAGCCAGCTGAGAAAGGTCAAACAACATATACTCCCTTAAGTAGGCTTCACGCCTGAACGCACTTGCGCTCCCAAGAAGAA
The DNA here is from genome assembly GCF_048455015.1 of Haemaphysalis longicornis. Classification (NCBI taxonomy): domain Eukaryota; kingdom Metazoa; phylum Arthropoda; class Arachnida; order Ixodida; family Ixodidae; genus Haemaphysalis; species Haemaphysalis longicornis. Next base: position 190,730,293 of record NW_027526422.1, read on the forward strand.
GTTCTTTGCAAGGCAATATAGGTTGTGCTATGAGAAAATATGAAGGGCTGGAGATGTTTTTTTATGGGTATTTTCTACGCTGAAGGTGTTTCGAACAGTTTAGCGAACTCAAAGATTTCAGTAGGGCCGCAAGGTGGCCCTACGGTAACGTGAGATCCTTGTCTACATTGCTGTGTATTGAAAGATGAGCTGACAGAAATAGCCATAGACGGTTTCACTGTAAAATGGTGTCAAGGTCTAACCACGTAGAAATTCTATTATGTTGCCTGAAGTACGGCTTACTTACTGCCATAGCGTTTTAAGTTCGGCGCTTATAATTCAGTTCGGTCTTGCAGAAGGCGCTGCGAAAATCAAGAAAAAGAATGCGCACAAAAACTTGAGTGCGTGCGTTGAGTGCGTAAAACTTCAGTGGGTCAAAAGATCACTCCTTGTTGCCTTAAAGCCCAATGGCACATTAAAAGAAATTCGAATAAGAAGTTCACCCTAATTAAATATCATTGAAAATGCATTGACGATGTCAAGCTCTCGCCATAAAATATCAGATTCAATGACACCGATAAAAAAACCCACAACGGGTAAGAAATTTATGTTGATTAAAACAATCACTGAATCATGTTGGGCAGAGGAATGTTACAAATCTGCTTTTGAAGTGTTCGCCCTCGCCGGAAATGTGTGCAAGCGATTTGCAAAGCGGTTACATTACATTTGCCTGCTGGGAAATCAGCAAAACTCAATTCTGCGCGTCCATAAACCACAACGTGCAATAGAGAGATGTATGCGGCATCAGACACCGAAGTACCGCTTCCCACCAGCGCAGCTCAGCGCTATCGAGAATTTGAGTTCATGGAATGGAAATAACTCTTCAACATAATTTTTAACCGAGGCACTAATGGAACTGTAAAAATAAAAAGATAATAAGCACATATCTCTAGATATTTACGTACACATGTACCATTTACAATTAAGCTTAATTTTGCAGAATACACATATAGATTTATCAAAAGCAGTACTTTAAAAGGGAATGTATATGTGGCATGACTTGCACTTCGTGAACAAGAGTGCACTTAAAAGAAGCACTTTTTCCTATGCTGGAGCTGTATGCAAATCGTTATGAATACGCAGACACATCCTAAATGAAGCCAATTCGCAAAATTGCGCCCCATTTTAAACTTGTCTCGTGGTTTTTACTACAAGAGCATTAGTGGCAATGTTGCTCCAAAATTCACCGTCTATGCAACACAAAATACCCGCCAGTTGTTACATAACCTGGCGAATAGCAAGGCGTTAAAACGCCTGATTCCGCAAAAGACAAATGGCTCAATAAACGTTCCCAACGACACCACAATTCACCGGAAATATATAGAAATAAAATACCCATTTCAGTTTTAAAAATGGATATATTTTCTCCTGGGTAGCATTCAAACCAACGCCATCCACGATGCGTTACAAAAACGGATTACCTTTACCGCATGTTTTATTTTCTTCATTTGCTTCACCACTGAAGTTCAGTCTTTCTACGAGACTGAGTTTGAACCAAGCAAAGGGGTTGTGTCCTTTACGCACAGCATGTTGTGTACCCAGTCCTATAGGAGGAACGTAAGCTTAATAAAACAAAAGTGCAAATTAGGGTGGTCGCCTGCAAGGCACGTTCTCGGTAATAGCGTGTATGAAGGTCTACTGGTAGTATTCACCAAGCCTCTCAGCCATGGTTACGTAAAACGGAAGAAAGCGCAGCAACATTCAAACACCTTCAGCGCAGAAGAACAAGGACGGGAAGGCAGAATGGAAAAAACACAGCGCTGGTGTTGCCGCGTTCTATATTTCTGTACTTCTTGTTCTGCGCTGTAAGTAATAGCTATGTAGCCGCAATGCTGTAAACATTGTGGGTGAGTGGTCTATACGTCCGCGGACTCTTCACCGTGCAACTCAACACCGGCCCTGATTTGCGGCGCAACCAAAAGCGACGTATGAATTCCACAATCGAACAGTACTGTTTTCGCTTTCTATACATCATAACTACGGCTTAGGTTTTTTAGTGTTTTTTTAATTTTATAACCCTGAGCTTGAGAGGTAATTCCGCCGGTCTACGTGGAGCAAAAACCAGGTTCAGATTTGTTCTCTTTACGCAAAATAACCGTTCAAGATGAGTACAGAAGCAAATGTTTATAAACATATTGTTTTTCTTTCTAGCATGACTACTTTCCATGCAGAATGTATTGGTATGAGCTGACGTGTCTTTTCTTTTCTTCTCAGCCCATGGCCCTGGAGGTATAGAGCTATGGCACAGTTTTATTTGCTGAGGATTCTATTTGAGTTGCATTCTATAACCCGTGCCGAATTGCCTTCCCCGTGTTTGTTTGCAAAGGGATGTAAAACCTCCCTGAAAAATTTGAGTGCGCTGCTTCGAAACCATCACCGCGAAACAAAAATTATTGTTTTTCCACTAGCATTGTTCTGCTCCTTATGTGGGTTTTTTGTTTCCAATGACGCAACAAACTCTTCGAAGGAATAGAAGCGCCCCCACTTGTACTATATTTTGGAGGAGGCCGCTTTCTGGCACAGCGTTCGCGGGGAACAAAATGATATACCGTTTTTTTTACCTCTTACGCGTTGCGTTTGTTGATTAAAATCACTCATTACTTCCTTAATTTGAATTCCTAGCTCCTGCTTAGTTGTTTGCGAAAGTCAATTGCGATCTCATAAGGGTTTCCATCAGCTGGTCATCTACCATAAGTACACTCCTTTGAAGTTAAAAATAAGGCATGTCAAGCATTTGATCGTCGTTCGTAAGCCATCACTCCTGAATACCTTGCCCAATAGTGACTAGTTGATTTCGTTCATAGCATAATAAATACCACTTTCGCCGACACACACGCGGGCACAATTGTGGGGAAGGTGTCGACATTCGTGTGGAAAAAGCATGAAGAGAATTTGCAGAGAACATGAGGCTACAATATGTGCTCAGCGAAAAACGTACGATGGCTAGATTCACAATCGCCCTTGCCTACGTACACACATCCATGATTCACGCACAACTAAATACAGACAGGCAATCCTGCAATCAACAACGTATTTAAGACATATAAAACGATTGCATTATTTTGATGTTAGCATAGATTTATAAAAATGTTCGAAACTAAAATATTGGAGAAATACATACCCCCAGAGGGCGACCCAAGCCCAGGATGTTTGGAATACCTGTCCCATGATAAACTACGCAACTGGAGAGGCTGTTAATGGCTTCTCGTGCATAAACGTAATGTCATGCGCGCTCACTTCGATTGGCCGCAGCAGATACACCTGACACGTTCTCTGACGCCGTATGAATCTTTCAGGTAGGTTGTTTCTGTATCAGTCCTTTTTGGTAACCTGCCGAAGTCACTGCTACTTCAGCAAACATAGTGTTTTGGTTCCTCGCGTGCCCTGTCATTTGAGTTTAGGGGCTTCGTAATATTTTAACATGTGTAGCCCCACATCTACCTCAGGCATTGCGAACGATGTCTCGTCTGCCCTGCTACACCGCTGATTGGCCCATCAGCGCTTCCACACACTGCAAAATTCCTGGCCGAAATCGCCGGAACCTCACTATCGAAGTAGCAGCCTCCTCGTCTTCACGTTCTGAAAGCGTATGCATCTTGTACGCAAGTTTCGTCTTTCGGTTTTGACAGCGCGTTCTAGACTCACTTTACCGCTGCTGCTGCAATAATTTGAAAGTGAACATGCCCTGTCCTCAGATGCTACCTGAAATATTTAGGCTGTCTGAAGACGTTCGGCGACGTTCATGTGATAGGTAATCCTAACTCCAGAAGGAACTCCGGAGACAGTGCGAGAAAATTAGACATTCAATATACGTTTTTTGCCAGGCACTCCAAGCAAAGGCACAATGCCAAGAAAAAGAAAAAAGGAAACACCAAACTAGACAAGAAAATATGGCGCGTTTGCTTGAAAATGTCGTAAGAACCTTGCGACAATTACAGAGTACAGACAATTGTTCTTAAACAATATTCGATACAAAACAATACCGAAAGCAAAGGGTGTCCATTCTCCGATAAATGGAATGCTTACAACTCCCTCAAAAAGGTTACGCGATTGGTCAACCAATCAGTCATAATGAGGTCCACGTTAAACACCCTGTATAGCCGACATACAAAGTTGCCTGAACGTAGTTAAGTTTTACATACGAGCAAGACGGAATGCCTAATCAAAATTTGCTCCAAAACACATTTGCGTCTCTATGTATGGCCGCTCCAGGGGTGTTCTAGTGTTTGTCAACGAACACCTATGCCAAATCGTGGAGGGTCTGCTTGAAGAGACCATTGCAAACAAAAATGGCAAACGTTGGAAGAACGCGTGGTGTAGGGACCACTAGGCGTTCTCCCGAGAAAAAGTCATCACACGTTGTGCGCCGGAGAGAAGCTGAAGATATAGAAAACATTTAGTGTGATGTAAACAATACGCACATATAATTTATATGAGTCGACATTGCTGATAACCTACTTGCGACTGCCGATAGAAGGTGCAAATACAAAACCGCAAAACCAAGAGCTCGAATGGTATTTCAGGACGCACGCGCGCACACACACGCACACGCACACGAACGCACGCACGCATGCACGCACACAAATGCACACACACGCACACACACACTCACGCAAATAGATACATACACATACATACACACATACACACACGCACACACGCGCACGCACACGCACACACACACACATCACACACACGCACGCGCACACGCACAAACACACCCGCACACACGCATACACGCGCACACGCACGCACGCACGCACACACACCCTCACGCCCACACACACGCACCGCACACACACACATTCACCGCAAGCACACACACACACATCACACACACACGCACGCGTGCACACACGTCCACACACACGCACCGCACCCACACAAACGCACGCACAAACACACGCTCACCGCACACACACGTGCCCACACACACGCACCGAACGCATACACGCCCACACACACGCACCGAACACACGCACGCATGCACAGAAACACGCACGGCACACACACACAAACACACACGCGCGCACACACACAAACACACACACACAAACGAACACACGCGCACACCGCGCGCGCAACAAACACGCACGCACGCACCCACACACACACGCACACTCACACGCACACACACACGCCCACACAAATACACACATGCACACACAGGCACACATACACAAACGCACGCACACACACACAAGACCACACGCACCGCACACACACACTCACACACACACGCACGCACGCACACACGCCCATACACACGCACGCGAACACACGCACAAACACACACGCGCGCACACACACACGCACACAGGCACACACCCACACACGCGCACACCGCACGCACACACCGCACTCGCAACACACACACACGCACGCACTCACCCACACACACACGCACACTCACACGCGCACACACACGCACACACAAATACACACACTCACACACACGCACACATACACACACACACAAATGCACAAATACACATGTTCGCGTGGACACGTTCACACACACACATCTACATAACACGCACAACCACACACATCCACACGCACACATAACATGCACAAGCACACATACGCACACGCACACACACACGCACACACAACGCACGCACACACGAACACACACACGTGCAGCCACGCATACGCACACGTACACGCACACGCACGAGGGCACGCACACACACGTACGCATGCACGCGCACCGCAACAAACATTGCCAAGAACTTCTCCGTAGAAACTTTCCCATATTAAAACTGGAGCCGCGTTGATGACCGTTCAGCAAGCGACGCAGCATGTGGCGTCTTCTTTCGGCTGTTCAATGAGTCTTACGATCATTTTTTGTGTACAAGAAGCCCGAGTTAAAGGAGGCACACAATTTGGATCACTACTCAGACAATAAAGCCGATCAAAATGAAACATTCCCGGCACCAGTGCTCTTTACTGAGGACAGATGTTCCTTATATTCGGGCACTTAGTGTTCTGAAATGACGCAAGGGGTGTTCAGTGTAAACTAAAGAAAAATACTTTCGCAGCTTGTTTACTCTTTTTTTGTAAAACCAGGCGAACTTCTCTGCAAAACCCGAACATGATGCTCCGTCGAGGTCAGGAACACTCTAAATGCACTGGTTTAGCGGTTGCCGGCTTGCGATGACTGGGAGATATTTACAAAACATATTTGTTTTTTTTCATCAATTATTTTAATTGTATCTCAAATTTCCCGAATGCGCTGTCGGAATTGGTGACAGGATATCCGAAGCCATCAAATTATGCCGACGTTCTCGAAAGCAGCATCATCTGTTTTTATTAGTCTGCAGTACCAGGGCTGAGTAAATGTCTCTGGAAGTGTTACATCTACTGTAGTCTTTATTCACCACTAACAATGGTATTTGCAATATAGTCTTAACCATTCTACAAGGAGGTGTAAAATGGAAGGTTTTTCTGGTCCGGGTTGCAGCAGCGTTCCTAACCCTGAGTTGGCAGCACTCTGCACGCCTGGTGGTCAATCTCCTTTACCTGCACTGGTTTTCAGGTGTTTGCCCCTTTTTGCTTGCTTTGTTACCCTTATCAATTATTGGCGCTCCCAAATGTTTGCAAGCGGCCAACACGTTAAATGCTCTTTTAGAGCAGACCATAGAGCGGCTGGACAAAACTTTCAACGTTTCATTGGAACCATTCACTCTGTGCTTTAGCCGCGGAAAGACAAGGTTCCTCGGCAGTGAATAAATAGCTTGTCTGCATAGCAGATGCCATGAACCCTTTTCACTGTTCTACTTTTTGTGGTTACTTACTAAGGCGTTAAATGCCATCCACAAGGAGGAGCGCTGCCGCCAGTTGAAGCTCCGTTAGTAATACAAGTAAATGGTTCGCCAAAGCAATACCTCATGCGCCGCTGTAAATCTGGTCGAAAGCATGTCTCTGATGACATGCGCACTGTGTGCCTACCGGTGCTCGGCGTGGGCACATTGAGGAGCTAACAGCCACGCACTCTATTCGCAGCTCCATTGTTCATTTATATTGTGCAGTCTTACGAATGGGGTACCGGAAGTGACAAATACAGACATAACCCTGGAGGTGTCCGCTGTACACATGCGTAATGAATTACACAATTCGCCAGCAGACACCAACACGGAAGTGTCAGTGCTCCTTTGGGGGATTAGCTTAGCTGCCAAACCATTGCTCTAACGAGACGCATTTGCGAGGGGCGAAAGGTTAATTTCCCAGCCATTCGTCCTCAGCAGAAGAATGGGTTGCTCCGTACCGATACTATCGCGGAGACGAGCTAGGAGTGGCGAAGAAGAGACATCCGGCTGAGCGGGAATCAAACCACTGCCTCCCGCAACACGGCTAAAACGAGCTACCCGCTAGGCCAGTAGGCTTTTTTTTATTGCCTGCTTTTCAACAAAACAAAACGCAATGGCAAGTAAACAAATGAAGACCTCCAGACTCCAGTCGGATGAAGTGGGTGCCTTAAAACTTCTTAAACTTCGCCAGTACACCGAGAATGGGTAACCACTGAGGTTCTTCCGGCACGAATTTGTACAATTCTCTTCTATAAAAAAAATTTCAGTGAGATACTCTTGCCCTGTACGAGCATCCTTTTCAGCATTTTGAACTGCCACGCTGGTTTTCCGCATAAAATGCAGAAGGCCGGATGAAGAAACGGGCAGGACATCGGTAGTCAAGAGCAAAACGTTTAGTACTCTGCACTCAGCGCTGTTTCGTTTGTTGCTCGTGTCGGAATTCGTAGCGATGCAACTGCTTGTTTTTTACGCTCTGCTTACTTTAGGCATTATTCCTCAGCTTCGACTGCGTGTAAACGCTCAGAAGCACAGCTTTTTTTTTCTCGTAAAACAGAAGAAAACCGATTGCCCTCGTCGATACAGAAGGCTGAGTGGTGTAACGAAGTACGTTGATGGGCTAGTTGGTCGATCATTATTAACAGATGTATAGCGCAAAAAGGACGAAGGACAAAGAATGCACGAGGACGAAGTGAGTCGTGCTCGTGCATTCTTTGTCCTTCGTCTTTTTTTGCGCTTTACATCTGTTAAGAATGGTGTAACGACGCAACCACTTCTTCAAAACGTAACATCCCCTTAGCAGTTTCTATATGTTCTCAACTTACCCCAAAATTTTTGGCTTTTGACGTGCGAGTTTGTGGTAGTCTGTACGAGAGAAATAATAGGGAAACCGGGCATATGTTTCTGCCTAGGAAAACTGAGTTCGCGCCGCTGACTTTTAACTGCAGATCACTTCCGGGCCGCCCCTTGTCGTCGTAGCTCGTTCGCTGGCACGCTATTCGATGTCAAGCGACTCCCGAAATCAGGCGTAGCAGCGCGATTACGGACCCAAGAAGAGCCCCGCTACGTAGATGCAACAGGGTGGTGCCACCAAAGCTTGGAAAAATTTTGGTTGATCCCTCTTTTATAGGAATCGGTAAAACACGAGAGCGAAAGGTGCAGTTGAATGTTAAAGGGACCTCCTTCATGTGCGAAGGGTTCAGCTGCCTGACCCCGCCAGGCGAACTGACGCCAACACGCAAGAAACAGAAAAATACGTGGTGTATTCCGGGCCAACAAAACCAGAAATGACATGCACCTAAACAGCACCTTCAAACACATAACGGTCATTGGAACAACGCCACTGTGCAGGGTGCCTAAATTCACGCGCTTCCCAGTAAACAAAGCCGCAAGCATCGAGGCGCCAGCTGTTGGCGCACATCAGCATCATGATGCGCTACTTCGCTTCGCCTATCGTACACGTCAGCACCACCTGAATGACTTGTAGAAAAGGATATCAAGCGCGTTTGTAGACCAGTCGACGCCTCAGTTCCTTGCACAGTTGGGAGGGCGCCACGCACCCCCCCCCCCCATGCAGCGTGAGAGTTCGTGGGTTTCAAATCCGGGTGCCGCCACGTGGATGGCACTTTTTCTGCCGACGTCATTTCCGTGAAGGATGTGATGCTAGTGAGATCTTCATGTACTCAGGCATACAACGTTATCGCGTTAAAACAAGCGGTTTATACAATCATAACCATTCACAACTCGTCAACCGCTCGCGTTTGGCATACACCTACCAGTTGTTTAGCGCAACGAAAACAGCAGATACATTTGAGCAAAAATAAATGTAATTACCCAGCAGCCTCCCCATTCATTTAGTTAAGAACGTTCGTTGGCTTGGTTTTTACAATTGTAAGCGAAAAAGTTTAGGAGGGAGCATCACGTGACAATCGTGAAGCCTAGTCATAAAAAATAAAAAAGACATCCCCCTCGCGAGGGGCACGATCAAATGCACAGCATTTCCGAGGGGGTGCGCCGGCAAGTCGTATCTCTCGATCGCGGGACCCGTGTCGCCATCTTTCGGAGGCGCGGGACAACTTGTGGCGCTTTCGAAACAAACCAGAAATGAGTGAAGGATATAAGGCGCGTTCGGTGCATCGAAATCTGTGTCGGTTTCGTGGCTCGGTCGGCAGTGCGCCGGGCACCTTGCGTTCCGCCCGCGGCGTCATGGGTTCGAAACCGTGCCCCCGGAAACTGTTATTTCTTTTATAGTGTAGTGGCCTGGCTGCGGAGTACGACAAGGCGCGCCTGCGGACTACGACAAGGCACGCCAACGCCGCGTGACATTGTGAGTTACTAAAATGCTATGCATTTAAAAAAGTGCCCGCCAAAAACTGCGGGTTCCCAACTGCGCAGTAAGGCACCTGCACGTGCAACATAAAAGCAAGCAAGAAATTGGCCGCGTATCTGCTCGTCTCTTAGCAGATGTCGACAAAAACGATAGTCTTTGCGGACATTTGCCAAGTAAATGCCTCCCCTCGCTTTCCCGCTCACCTCTCATGCTGTTTCTCTTCCGTCGCGGTCCTCTCAAGGTAAGCTCTTAGAAGTTTTTCTCAAGTCGATTTAAATTTACCGCGTTCCACTCCTTAAGGCTGGGGTCATCGATGCCAGCGCTGCCGTACGACGGAGACACGCGTTAATTGAGGCGCCCTACTTCAATGCTTATAGTACCGGGTTTGCCTAGTCCACTTGCGTTCCAAGCAGAACGTGGAGCCTATCAGTGGAACCTTACGTAACTATTGCCGATTCATTTCTTAAAATGCCTACAGAAGTTATTGGGGCGCGGGCGACAGCAGGTGACGGCGGAGCAAATTTTTTTTCTTCAGTGGATGTAGTATTTGATTTCGCAATAATCAGGCATCTATAATTTTTCATAAGAGAACATTGCAAATATTACTTGTGTATAATTTTGTTGTCATATATATGCGTTATGTATTGTTCTTGTTCAACAATGTGGACAAGTATGAAAATTACACCGGACTTAGACGGGCAGATTTAGCTATGACTATATAAGACTATTGCGCAGGCGTTGTTTTACTTTGGCAGGGTGGCTGAACCGGCACAATACAGACAGACCAAAATTTCTGGGTTAAGGTAGCCCAATAAAGACTATCGTTATTATTGGGCTTAAGTGAGACAGGGAGGTGAAGCGCGTAATGGGTGGTAGCAGTGAGCGGATAAAGGCGCTACAGCCCATTACAGCGAAGCAATGCTCTGCGCTTCCGACAGCTTTCACATTGAATTGAACGGCTTTAATCGTTTTCAATATAGCATTGTTAGGTGAAACTGCTAAATGCAGCCTCGTCTTACGGCTATTGCGGCATTTACTTTGCTTTTGTACGCAAAGTATTTGTGTTCCGCTAACAAAAGTTAACAGCAATGCCCTTAGCTGTACTTTGCGCTTACGGTTTGCCGTTGTTCACTCTTATCATGCGGTATAAACATCTGTATTCAGTACATGTAGTGAATAAGGTTTGCAATTTTTTACTAAAAGATGCATTACGACGGTCATGTGGACTTAGTCTTTCATTACCCTGTATTATCGCATGCGTGATCTGCGTGGCACGGCGAATTAACCTTAACAGGAAGCGTTTGCTATCGCATATCGCCGCTCCTTGCCTGGATCGCCTGTTCACTTAGACAAGGCGCTTCTTTATTTTTCAAAGTAATATTTGCTCCTGCGATACTATATACAAAACCCCCTCTAAAATACTACGTCTCATTCCAAATTATGAACCTGTGGACAGACATATGAGCCAAATCAGAGTCCTTCAATGCTTTACTGGTCACGAAACTCCCCCGTAACTCAATGGGAGAGCTTCATATGCTGCGTTTGGCCGCCGCGCCGTGGCGCCACCCTCTCACTGAGGTCACTCCTCGGGCGGCGTTGCGCTGGCTCGAACGGCGGAGCCGCGGCGAGTTGTGTTTGTTTTGTGCGGGGAAAAAATGCATCGTGCATATCGCGCTCTTGCGATGCGACTTAAGTAGTGCAACGACGATGCCGAACATGTGTTGCGTCCCGGGATGTCGTTCCTTGTACAACGATACCACAGAAAATGTTTCCTTGTTCTGTTGACCGAGCGACGGGCAGCTGTGTGATAAATGGAGGGGCGCCATTTCAAGGCAAGCAACGGGAGATTTCAGCTTCGATTATAAGTGTGCGACAGTGTGTGGAAATGCACTGTGTGTGAGAATGGAAAAAGCAATGTACCCTTTTGAGAGCATCGTGGACCTAGAATTGTACAAGGCTATCTTAAATCCGGATTTTTGCCATATCAGTCAGTTTGTAGCGGTGCTTCATTACCTGTTTGCAAACTTGTATTACCTTGCGCTCAGGCTCGCTTGTAAAAAAAGCTTTGGGACGTCCTTGTGCTTTTAATTGTCATATTTCCGCGCATTATCCCTTAGGGTTCGTTTTGTTTGTTTTGTAATCGCGCGTGGCCGATTCCGGTTTCTTATCTGGCGTTTCAACCGGAGCGCCCGTTTTCTCTTTTTGTCGTACGTCCCGTCGGGCAATACAGTCAAACCCGGCTATAACGAACCCGGATAGAGCGAATTATGCTATATATCGAACAAAAATAATTCAGTTACGGAAATACATGGGAAACATATTCCTTATAACGAAGTTCACATCCGATATATCGAACTCTGGGCGCCTAGAATGGCCGCCAAAATGCATGATCTCGGAGCGGCGATTGAGATGTGGATTGGCCGCGACTGAGACATTGCGCCTCACACGGAGCGACGTGACACCCAATACTTTCCGGAACTGTTTCCGATGCGCGGGACTCGCGACGGAACTCGCCCAGTCAGTGAGTGCGGACCAAAACAGCAGCATCGGTGAACTGTGGGAAGAGCTCGCCAACGTTCCCGATGATATCGCCAGTGAAATCCGTCCGACGCTTATAATGAAGCGCTTTCGGCAGTCGATGTGCTCCGCCAATGCTTCTTAGATTTTTTAGGAGACGGACTCGAACTGGTGCAAACAATGTTTCGTGTAGAGAATGCTATACTAGTTGAAGCCGCTAAAATGAAAGTGAAAACAAAAATCACCGTGTTTTTTTTTTTTTTTTTTGCAACGTGGACAGTTAACGCGGAAAGTAGCTTTGATAATAAATGGGTTATTTTGGTCTGGTAATGGCTACTCTACTGTGTTCGTTTCTGCATACGCGTATGGCGGAGTTGGGGAGGGGGCGGTGGGCTCCCGCGAATTGCGAACTCGTAACGATAAGCTCGTTATAGGCGGGTTCGGCTATATCGAACTATTGGATATATCGAACTAATCGCGGTGCATATTGCAGTTCGCTATAAACGGGTTTGACTGTATTGTTTGATATGAAAAGGGTGCCACCTTGGCGGTAACTTGATTTTTAATTTCTTCGACACTGTTCTCGATCCTGTTTCCATGGATCTGAAATTAATTTTCTTATCTGGCGTTTCAACCGGAGCGCCCGTTTTCTCTTTTTGTCGTACGTCCCGTCGGGCAATACAGTCGAACACGGATATATCGAACACGGGTATATCGAATTATTGTCTATATCGAACTCATAAATTATACCCTTGAAAATTCTGTGTAAAAGTATAGTTATTCGTACGTTTATATCCAACCGTATTTTTCCCGACATTGGGTATATCGAACGCCGCGCGAGCTGGAAGGTGCTCTTCGGCGGTCGTTGCACCCCCGCTTGAGGTTGAGGAGAATGTGGAGGAATGCGCGGGCATGGCGAAGACTGGCTAGCGGGACTAATCCCCCCTACCGGAACGAATTTGCGCTTGCCCAGTCGGGCCCCGCTACCAGCCGCCGTAGCGTTAGCGGACGGAGCGCGGTATGCTAAATCTCTCTAGGCACACAAGCCCGAACGCTCGGAACATGTGACAGTGCGAAGTAGGGATGCCCCGACTGCGCACTTCCTTTTTTTTCGGCTGCGTACGTTCCCCGGCTTGCCGAAAAAGTTTTTTTTCTCTCTCTCTGGGTCTGTATTCCCCCGATGTCGTCTCGGGAAAGAGAAGAGGGAACGAAAACGCTGACGGCCTCCTCCTTCTTTTGCATTTTGCTGCTGTTGCTGCTGTTTGGCGAGTTGTCCCGCACCTTTCGGAGATCACTGTTTCTCTCGGAGATGACCATCGCGAGCGCTTTGTTGGAGTACGTTCAGAGAGCCTTGGAATTGTTACCTTCAAAGTTCTTGTGGTACGTGCGCGCTGTTCTTCTTTTGCGTGCGTGTTGTGCATGGTGTGCGAAGGTGCAGTGTACTGCTGGAATTTTCTAGTTGTGCAGCCTCGAGAAGATCGAGACCAGCGTCGTTAATTTCATTTCCAGGACGAATAAGCAGGCCAAGATCAGCGATTTGTTTTCACGGAATTTGAGCGTCCTGTTGCGTCGTGAGTGCGGAATTAGTTGTCATTCTTGAATGCGACGATCGGTAAGTGATCGTCCGCCATAGGTGAGGTCTCAGAGCCCATATTTTTATATCGAATTTTTCATATATGGAACTATTTCGCGATCCCCTTGGAGTTCGATATATCCGTGTTCGACTGTATTATTTGATATGGAAAGGGTGCCACCTTGTCGCTAACTTGATTTTTTGTTTCTTCGACACTGCTCTCGATCATGTCTCCATGGATCTGAAATTAATAACGTTCCAAGAGTAATGCATGCATAGCAAATGCCGCACAACTCACTTTATCGACGTTCACTGTTCAAGTCACACTGCGGACTGCTTCTTCGACGTTTGTGTTTCCTTCTAGTCTTTTGTAGTGCAGGAGATCCCTAGGTCACTGCGTTCAGAAAAGCTTTGCGTCGTTCTTGGCTACGTGGCAATATTCTGTTTACTCCGTGTGCTGCACATCGCAGCGAGAAAAAATAAATTTTTGTGCGCTGGACCACGCTCTTTTGTCTCCCTTCGTAACATTGAAATGTTTTGTTGGGTGTGATAAAATCAGTTTCATTGTTCTTTTTTTGCTTCCTGTTTTTGCAAGGATTGCAAAGCGTGGAAGCAGAAAGACACATGGTGCAACATATATCTCCGTGTTTTGATCCTTCGCGTTTCTGCAGCGTTTTTAGATATTCTCAAGTATGTACCCACTCATCGAAACGACAGCACTATTGGGCTATCTCTTTTAGCGTTCTGTGCATTCCAGAGCAATCAACGGATTCATTAAGCGTAGTCTGAACCACGCGTACTTGGTTTCTTTCAGATTTTTTATTGTATTATCGATAGGCCCGCAGCAGTCCGTGACTACACAGCTACCGTGTGTGTAGTATTTACAACTTTGCTTTAAGAAAAGAAGCAATATAGATTTAAAAATCCGTAAACACGACGGCGCAGCGCTTGTGCCAGAACACACAGAAGCCGTTGCCGTTCGCGGCCGAAGTCTACGGTAACTTTCTTCGAAAAATAAAACCCCATTGAAGGCAGGTGATAAACACAATAACTGGACTATTCATCGCTAACTACTACGAAAAAAAAAACACTTAATCAGCGCGAAGACACCAAAAGCAGCGAGCGTTTGCACGCCAAGAGCTGGCCAATACGCCGCACGCGCGGCGGCTGGATGACCTTCGTGCGGCAGTGGCGCCTCTAGTGGCGCGCGCGGTCCCTATATGAAGCGAGCGCCGAAGTTTCGTGACCAGTAAAGCATTGAAGGACTCTGGCCAAATCGCATATCGGCAGCGCCACTACAGGGGGCAGTAACGTCTCAGCAAGTGCGACATTTCATCGTCGTCTTACTCTCTGGATCGGCAGAAACGAAGATTTACTCCGGCTATATTGTGCATGGTATCCACGCTCCGACAGTTACTCCTCTTTAGGAGCAACTGTCCCTCACCAGGACTACCGGCTGTATTTACTCATTTATTCGTCGTTTTTAGCAAAGACTGTATATCAGTGTCCATTCGTTTACACGAAATACCTCATAAAAGCCATAAACGATTCTTGTAGAACATGAGCCTGGAGAGGTTCGCCTTCGCACAATACAACAAAGCTTTACTGCGGCTTTACAACATAAATATTTTTATCCTGTCCGCTTTGGATTTTCCTTCTACAAACTTTTTACAAAGTCAATAATCACTATGATTTACCATATAGTTTCCTTTCTGGCATTGCAGCCTTTACTATGTTCCTGCCATCGGCTCAGTTATGCAAAAACCTCCGCACAAAATGGTGTTTTATTGTTTTGCGAGGTCATTACTACAAATCAAAACGATGCTGGTGAACAGTTGAACAGTGCACACCAAAAAAACGTAGAAATGAGAGTAATATTACAAGTTGCAAGCATTAAACCAATTTTAATTATAATTATAGCTAACTCGTGAATTTGAGACTAGCAGGGAGTAAAATATCGGTTGAACGCTGCTGAAAAAAAAACCCTGCGTTTTCGCAGCCGCCCCTTTCCATAGGGGTGGTTTCCCGTGCAAGCCGGGTGAACTTCCCAACCGTTGTAGTCCCACACAAGGGCCGAGCACCAGGCCGGGGAGTGGCTTGTACCTATTTTACCGGTGGGTGCCCGGCGCCACCAAAGCATACGAATGCAAATGGTGCCTTCCACAGACTCGGTGGGTGCTCAACTCGCAACCGCCTGTGGCAGGACATACCGCCAGACTCTCTCACCCCCGGCAATGGCGCAATGTGGCATGATGGCCGGGGGCTGCGCCAGATGATCAAGGGTAAGGGGCCCCTCGCAAGGGTAAAGGCAGCTTTCGAGGCGGGAAATCCCCTTTCAAGGGTTCGCACTCGACCAGGGACAGCTTTGTGATGATGTGGCTTTGTACGACATTGTCGTAGGCTTAGGACACGTCAAAAAATAGCGCCAGTGTTGACAGTCTATAGGATCGCTGATGTTCTACATGACTAACAAGATCGAGGACGCTGTCTTGTGCGCATAATCGTTGCCTGAAATCAGTCATGCATGCCGGAAGCTTTCTCTTACTTTCAAGCCACCACATCAGCCTAGCAATCACCAGCTTTTCCATAAGTTTAGCGACACACGACGTGAGTGAAATGGGCCGATAAGAGGCGATGTCTGCCTGGTCCTTGCTGGGCTTTAGAAGCGGTGCTACCCATGCAAGCTTCCACAAAGCGGGAATATTTCCTGTCACAAATGGTCATGACAGAAAATCTCCTCCGCTTCGTGCACGCTTTCATCACAGGTCGCTCTATGCAGGTGCGATTAGGGGAGGTTTTATGTAGCACTAGAAGTGTATCGCGAGGTGTGCCACAGTGAAGTGTTCTGTCTCCGACACTTTTCAATGTAGCTATGGCGGGCCTACCTCGAGCCGTAAAAAGGACTGCAAGTCAGTGCACTTATCAATATGGCGACGACATATGCATCTGGATCTCAGGTTATCAACACAAGCGGTTGGCTATGATTGCTCAAGGAGTGATTCTATGGTACAAGCATATCTGTCGTCGGTGGGGCTAACAGTCCCCGCGGAAAAGTATTGCTTTATTTTGTTTCCCGGAAAGAAACGGAAAGCGACGCGCCTCAAGTTAACTTTAGGTGGCTTGCCAATCCAGCAAGCTACTCGTGTGAAGTTTCTCGGCGTCACCATCGACTATAAATTATTTTGGAGGCAGGCCGTGGGTTCTGTTGTCACGTCTATGGTTCCCCCCTTTAATGTGCTTCGACGAATTGCTGGATCTAACTGAGGGAGTCACCCATCTTCTATGCTTAGGCTCCACTCGGCGCTCATCTTGAATCGGGGTCTTTACCAGCTACCTGTTTTGTCCTCCTCGGAGTCCCAGTATGCTCATCTGGAAGCGCTGCACCGACAGGGCGTTAAGATATCCCTAGGAGTTCCCCAGGCGGCGGCAAACAAAAAGTGCTGGAAGAGTCCCATGTTCCACCTCTTCGCTTGATGGCGTCTCATCGGTTGCTCTTGCAGCTTGTCCGGCTGGGAGAGTCCGCAGCCGGGAAGGCCTTGCTTAGGCGTCTCCGCCTAAGGGTGGAATTTCGCATATACGCGGCGCTCAACACTCTCGGCATCCTCTACCCGCAACGGCAGAAAAACCAACATTGATTGGAGCCACCGTGGTCTTTCGATAGTTTGGAGTGTCAGCTCACCATCCCGGGCGTCCGCTCGAAGAGATATACACCAGTGGCGGAAGCGAGAATGTTAGCACTTGAGCACTTGGACCGGTCGTACAGAGATTGTGTTGATGTATTCGCGGACGGATCTGTCGACAGAGAAGCAGATACCAGCGCAGCGGCCTTTGTGATTGCCGGCATGAATGTTTCCTGGGCGGCTCGCATTGACCAGTTGACGTCATCAACAATGGCAGAGTGCATAGCGATCGAGGCGGCCTTGAAAACGATCAAATCGCTTCGGGTGCAGCTTGCGGTAATTCTATCGGATTCCAAGTCGGCCCTACAACTCTTGCAGCTTGAATTTCCCGCAGATAAAATTTGCCAATGCTCCCTGCGTCTTCTTCAGCAGATAAAGGAAAACGGATTTAGCGTTCGCTTTCAGTGGTTCCCTTCCCACGTAGAAGTGCTTAGAAACGAGGCTGCGGACCAGTTGGCTCGTGAAGCGACATCGTGCACTCGTCTTCTGAAGGTGGCCCCAGATGAACGGCGAATTTTAAAAACTATCATACAAGATCATTTCCGCTCTCTTTGGCAACCACAACTTCGACCTTGTGTCACCAAAGGAATAAAAAATACGGAGGCAACCTTACTGTTCTGCATCCGGACCAACTCAGCACGGACACCGACGTGGCTCCATAAGCTGAACATTATCTCTTCACCTCTGTGTGAAACATGTGGTGCTACAGGGGACATCGGTCATTTTATTATGGACTGCCGAGAGCATGCGGAGGAGCGGTTAGCTTTGTTTAAAGAACTGGGAAGGACAGCCGCTCCGCATGCCTCTTTGAACGATTTAATTTTCCCGGAAGGCCATTGGATCACGCGGAGGGACATCTTTCGTTTGATCCTGCAATTTTTAACGTGTCACAAACCTCAGCGAGTCATGGTGAATTCCCGCGCAAAGAGGTAAAAAGGTGCTGATCGGGTGAGCAATTTCCGGCATATCACGCAAGGCTGGGTTCACCCGTCAATAAACATTACCACCACCAGCATCATTGACCAGGGAACGCCTGTACCATTTAAAAAACCGGTAGGTGCCCGGCGGTACCAGGATTCGAACCCAGTACCTCCCGCATGCGAGGCGAGCGCTATACCTCTGAGCAATCGCTGCGGCACTTGTTTACATGGCGAAGACACCTCGGTTAGCATGGACTTGGTAGATATGCTACCAGTGCAAAAGCAGGTCATTTTTGACATTCTCCGCAATAATTACTTTTCCTCTGAATTCAAACCTATCAACAAGAAACCGCGGCCTCTCCGTTCCATTGAAAAATTTATTGTTCCGAGGGTGTACACAAATTATGGCCAAAAGGCAAAAACATTTTCATGTCTCGTGTTATTTTAATAAGCTTCCAGTCAATCTCTTTCATCATGTGCTACAAGCAGGCATGAGAATTTATTTGGTCATGTGTAAAAAATGTAGATGAAGCAATTATGCGCCATTATCTGTACATCGCTTTATGCCATTTGAAATATGTTGAATATGTGCTTCCCGTGTGACATTGATGCCTTATTTGATGGTGGTATTACTACTCACAATGAAGAGCCATGCATTATGTCAATTTATTAAAATTTGTATTTGCCAGCGAATTCTCGCTGTCCTGTAATCATATTTTTCTTTATTATTTTCTAGTGTTGATGTGATGCTATCTGTCGATAAGATTCAATTGATTCTGTTTCTTTTAACCTTGTATTTCCACACATTGCTAATTTCAATGTACATTTCGATGCTTTGCCTGTTTCTTGATTTCGTTATTTTTATTTTTTATTTTTTTAACGGTGCTAGGGCACCTGTTTCGCCTGTGTCCAGTGCTGAGGCTGCCCAGCTACGCACAAAATCCTGTGAGTTTATGCGAGCTTGATATTTTTAGCATAAAAATAAAGCGTATTTGTCGCACAATCTGCAATGGTTGCATGCAGCAGCGCATAAACGAACAGTTTGTAAGCTGGCCGCTCAACCTTCTCCTCTTCTTTCTCTAACCGAGCACCGTACAGTGTCTCTCATCGTCTTTGCCGTTTGCCTCCATTTGGAGCGTCACGTAACATGACCCCCTGGCGGCGAAAGCACCGTCACGGTGTTGGTTAGGAGTCGCTATGAGCAGACGTACGATAAGCCTTGAGGCGAGATACGTGAACAGCGTCCAATGAAGGAGACGCTTGTGATGTAGAGGCAGTAAAAGAGAAACTTCGTACGAGGTGGCATCCGTCACCTGTCGCAGCACCTGATAAGGTCCAGTGTAACGGGCCATCAACTTTGCGGGAAGGCCAACTAGGCGAAGAGGCGTCCACAGGAGCATCAGAGATCCAGGCGGAAAAGACACAGTGCGGTGCTGATCGTCATAACGGGACTTTAGGGCCACCTAGGAATCGCGCAACCGCGCGCGAGCGACGTTACGTGCCAGCGCAGCCAGCGTGGTGGCATCGTGGGCGTAGGCTGTCGGTGAAGAAGCGGGAGCAGGCAGTAAAATGCCTATTGGCAAAGCTGGTTCTCGACCGTACAACAGATAACGGGGAATACCCTGTGGTATTATGGCGTGAAAAGTTATAAGTAAATTTGACATATGAAATCACGGCACACCAGTCTTTGTGGTCACATGAGACATACATGGCCAGTATTTCGGTGAGTGTGCGATTAAAGTACTCGGTCAGACCATTTGTCTGTGGATGGTATGCTGTGGTCAACTTGTGTCGGGTGGAGGCCGAGCAAAGCAGGTCGGCGACGACTTTGGAAAGAAAGGAACGACCACGGTCTGTCAGGAGTTCCCGCGGAGCGTCGTGCTGCAAAATGACGTTTTCTAGGAGGAAGTTGACAACATCAGTGGCACAGCTTGTTGACAGGGCACGCGTGATGGCATATCGGGTCGCGTAGTCGGTAGCAACCGCACTCCACCTATTTCCGCACAGCGATGAAGTGAAAGGGCCAAGGAGGTCCAAGCCGACGCGGAAGAATGGTTTTGTCGTAATATCCACCGGTTGAAGGGGACCTGCAGGGAGCACTGACAATTTCTTGCGGCGCTGGCACAAAGCGCAAGAGTTTACGTATTCTTTGACCGTGTTATAAAGAGCAGGCCAGGAGAATTGGTGGTTGGTGCGGGCATAAGTTCGCGCAACACCGAGATGGCCAGCCAAGGGGACGTCGTGAAACTGTTGGAGGGCATCTAGGCGCAAGTGTTCAGCTACCACAAGGGGCACGTCAGGCCCATCCGACCGGTAGTTACCACGGTAAAAGACTTCCTCACGAAGGCGAAGGCTCGTAGCGATAGTCAGACGGGTCACACTGGAGGCGTTCGATTATTGCGCGCAACGAAGAGTCACGGCGTTGCTCTTCCCCATCTGGAGGAAATTTGATATTAACAAGAGGTGGGCATCGTCAGCGATTTCAGCTGTGTCCGGTATGCCGACGGGGTAACTGGATAGACCGTCGGCGTCTTTCTGCAAATATCCAGTTTTGTGTACGACGGGGAAGTTGTACTCTTGTAGTCATAGTGCCCAACGACTAAGCCGCCCAGTGTGGTTTTTTTAAAGGCAATAGCCAGCAGAGCGCATGGTGGTCTGTCACTACGGTGAAATCGCGACCATTCAAGTACGGTCTAAATTTTCCGACAGTGCACACCAGCGCGAGGCACTCGCGTTCCGTGATGGAATAGTTGTGTTTTGCAGGCGACAAGAGGCGGCTCGCGAACGCAATCACCCGCTCGTGACCACACTGGACTTGGGCGAGCACATCACCTATGCCATAGCCACTGGCGTCAGTGCGCACCTGCGTGGGAACAGAAGGGTCGAAGTGGCCCAAGAGTGGTGAGCGGGTCAGAGTGTCGACGAGGCGAGAAAAGGCTGGGGCGTGCTCAGGGCCCCAAGCAAATAGAGTATCGTTCTTGAGAAGTTTGGTAAGAGGTTTGGTGATTTCGCCAAAAGTTCGGACGAAGCGGTGGAAATAAGAGCACAAACCGACAAAACTGCGCATATCTGTTGCTGAGCGTGGAATGGAAAATTTTTGCACAGCTTCAATCCTGTCGAGATTCAAACTACTTTTTAAAAGTAGTTTGAAAATTTATGTAATTAAGCGCTATGCTCGGTTTTTCTTTACTTAGCTTCGGCTCGCAATCTATATCTTTCTTGATTATTAGAGACTGGCGTTAATCCTTTTTCTCCTGTTTTAGTTAGGTGACCCCGGTTTGTACCCGCATCTGTTCCGATGTAAAACACGCTGCAGAGGCTCAGTGGGAGGAGTGCGGCGCTGCTGAGCCCATGGACGCAGGTTCGATTCCTGGGCGTAGTGGCCGTTTAGCTAACGGAAGCATTATAAAACGCCTGTATGTCGAGGTATTGGCGCATGCTTGAGAGCTCCAGGTGGTCAAAATTAACCCGGACTCTTCCACTACAGCGCGCTTTATACTTCGATTGTGGCTTCGGCAAGGGACTAATCTAACATTTCAGTTTTAAAAACGATAGTCTTTCTTGGGCTACTTAAACCCAGAAATTTTGGTCTATCTGTATGTGTGTTTGTCTGCCCGTCTATCTGTCTGTGGCTTGATTCAGCCACCTGGACAAAGTAAAAGAAGGCCTGCGCAATAGTATTATATAGTCACAGCTAAATCTACCCGTCTAAGTCTGATGTAATGTTCATATTTGTCAACATTGTTGAAGAACAAGAAGACATTACGCAAATATAAGACACCAAATGAATACAGAAGTGATATTTGCAGTGTTCCTTTATAAAAACCATCCATGCTTGATTTTTTTCAAAATAACTACTTCATCAACTGCCGAAAAAATTGACTCCGCCATCGCCTGCTGTCGCCCGCGCCAATATAGCTTCTGGCGCTATTTAAAGAAATGAGCCGCAAACAGCTACGAAACGTTCCACTAGATAGGTTCCACGTTCCCCTTGGAACGTTTGTGGAGTAGGGCAAAGTGGTTCTTTAAACGTTTACGCTGGTCTCCGCCACACGGCAGCGTTCGCATCGAGACACCCGGCCTGGAGTAGTAAAACGCGGTAAACTTAAAATGATTTAAGCAAGCCTTTGACGTATTTGCCTTGGGAGGAGTGCTACGCACGAGGAACAACATGAGAGGTAAGAGGGAAAGTGAAGGGATGTATTTACTTGGCAAAAGTCTGTAAAGACTATCGTCTTTTGTCGACATTTACAACGAAAGGAGCAGATATGCGGGCCAATTTTATCTTTCGCTAGAGAGCCGCTTTTGTGTGACGGATGGCGTCACTTTTTTCCTAATGAAAGGTGATATAGCGTCGGTAGAGTGCGCAGCGCCAGTCTAATACTAATGACATCTAGCTGATGAAGGATTGTTTGAACCTTTACCATACATGGTAGGGTCCCGAGAAGTTTATTCCCACAATTGCAATGAAAATACAGCCTATGACGACATAATTCATACAGCAATTGACGTCATCCCACGTGTCTAAATTGTTGAAGTGGAATTTATTGTATCCCTAACAGTCAAAGATCTAGGTAGCCCACGCAGACGTACTAGTATCCTGGATGGCACACCTGATGACTACGTGTATTTCCGCCGAAAGATCAGTTCAGTGTGAGCAATTATTGCATCACATCAGAATACGAGGCAAAATCTCACTGCCGATTGGAGGCAAAAATTATCTGCTATGAGATATCTCCTCCACTACCTGATCCTCTCGTTTTGTTTGCTGTGCTACCTTTGACCTTGTAATTCCCAACACAACCAAATTATAAACTCTAGGACCTGATGCAATAAACGACGTTTTTATTTCCCCTGTTTCCACAAGTTGGTGCACCCTCGTGTTCGTTTATGCGAAGCCGTTCATACCAGATGCTACGCACGGACCACGGAAATTACATTGTTCCTGCCATCAGTGCCCTCTGTCCTCCGCCTTGCACCGTTAGTTCCAGCAGGAGATACGTTGCCAGTTGCAGTAATGCCACTAGCTGCAATTCCCATTACATTAACGTGACTGCCACCTCTGCTATTGAGAGCAGTAACGCTCCCTGATGAAGTGGTATGGGCAGCGCTTGATGCTACAACGCCAATATTCCCACTCCCAACCACGACTGGGTGAACTGCAGTGTTGCTACCACCACTACTTCCAATTGCGTCGATGTTAGTACGGCTGATTGCTGAACCACCCGTTGTTTCTCCACCGTTGCCACCTCGGCCACTGACACCACCGGTCATACCGCCGATATTCGACAAACTGCCACCGGAAATGGCAGAGCCCATTGGTCTGCCATCCAATCCTGCGTGTCCCAAGACTATTTCAGGAATTTCAGTGCCAGCACCGCCGTTACCAAACAATCCAAGGCCCATGCCACCTGCCATCCCAGGAGATATTGTACGATCCCCCACATTTCCAAAGTTCAGTGTGCCAGCGTTTCCTCCAGGGCTTCTACTGGTACCAATGATGCCTAGACCTCCACTGTTCTCAGTTCCACCGAAAGACGCTCCACCGTTACCCACATTTACCGTGCCACTTGGAGCAGGACTAGTCGGGCTTATTCGTATGGTACCCGCGGCTGGGGCTCCCAGAGAACCGGCTGCTGCTACTTCCTTTTCCAATCTCGCAATAATTGCCTTCAATTCTTCCAGTCTTCTTCTCGCCTTAATCCATTTCACTAGGGCATACAGGCAAATAAAACGCTTTTTTCGTTTCAGCCTGATGTGGGGTAAAGGTAGACGACAAACACGGCCTCCGCACTTGCCAACCTGCAAGTAAGCATAGAAACCGATTACTGCAGGAAACCAGAGCCGTGGTTACATATACAATACAATACTTCGCTGTTACACATAGGTCTTTTTAGGTGAAAATTTTCCATGCGTAAAAGGCGATTTTTGACTTTTGAAAAGCGGTAATGTGCGTATAAAATTTAGCAATCCCTATGGAGACGGGGGGGGGGGTGTTGTTTTAAATTTTTCGTGCCATATATGAGAAGGCCTCTGCACATGTGTTGCAATTGATGATAGAATAGACAACTTTTATTGCGGGGTAAAAAAGCGAGCCAGGTTACATTGTAGGGAGGCACAAAAATAATGCAAACAGAGAAAATATGATTTGGACACAATACATCCTATATATTAATTAACATATGTTTTATGCCTTGAAAGCTTTCGAATTCCCGTATTTATTCGCGGCTGACCTAATGTCGAAGCAGCAACATCATCGCATCCTGTGGGTCATATTATGTAGTAGCTGTACGAGCACTGGTCTGCGACTTTTAAGAGTGTCTTTAGGATAGCCAAACGCACGGTAAAAATATATCGACTATGTCACCACTATAATGAGTGCCGCGTAACGCTGGTGATTATTGCCCTTGCAGTTATTCAGGGCAATCACACAGAGCGCAAACCCTACGCAAAGAGCATACTGTTCTGCAGTAGGTTCGCGGTGTATCCCACCGGCTCAAGAAAGTTGGAAACAGGGCTGGCGTGAAAGTTGTGTTCTCAGTTAGAAGTACGATTAGCAGCTGGGGCCGCAAAGTAAATTATCTGTCACCAAAAGAAAAAAAAAAACCTATACCAAAAACTCTCCACATGCCTTACTGAGTATAACACGGTGGTTGTGTTCGACATTTCACATCGATGCGGGCCTTTGTACATTGGGAAAACCCGGAGATGCGTGAAAAACCACCTGTAGAGCATGTCAATATGCGAAAGACGCGCACCGCGAGTAAGCTCGCGGTTCATTGCGCATCGTGCACTTGCGCACCGTGTCTAGAAGACTGCGCCATCATTAAAAAGTACAAGGATAACTGCACGCGGGAAATATACGACACGTAGGCGATAGTTTCGAGGTGTGATAACTGCATCAGCAAGCTGTCGGTGGCACTATAGATGCACTAAAGTTATTTGAAAATGTTAAGAAATTAGTAGCGCAAATTAGAGCCTGCAATCTCTAGGCCATGTTTCGACCATTGCCGCTGCGTTCACAAAGAAAGACTAGAAGGCTAATGATGAAAGACAGAAAGAACAGTGGAGAATCCAAAACACTCAAGCTGAACAAAAAAAAGGCAAGGCCGGCTGAAACAAATAAATTGAGAGAAAAAACGGAAGCTAAAACGTCGTTTCAGATGTACAGGGCCTAGAAATTAAACATCATAAAGGAAAATTTCTACAATAATTTCCAGGGCCGTGCTAATAGCTTTGTGGGGAAGTATTCACAAAGTGATGGGGTATGCGTGGTCTGCGGAAAGGAAACGGAAACTATGGGGCACATTGTGTTACAATGTGAGGGTATTCATCCAAATCTACATGAGGAAATATTCGGCTTCAAGGAGCCCTAGGGTTTAAGGGTAGCACAGAAAAAGTTCACTTCTAGGCTGTCGAAGCGATGAAAAGATTAGAATGCTTGTGGATGAAAAGCAGAGAATTGAATATTGCCTAGGACAGTTACCACCTGTTACAGAAAGAAAAGTATTTTGTGCTCAATATTCTTTTTGTGGCTGCCCTAAGCAGCGCTAGAACTAAACCAAGAGTATAAAACATAGCTTCATTAGCCCTTTTTGGTAAGATGACATGTAATCACCCCCCTACAAAGGGGAAACCAATAGCAATCGGCTGGAGTTCCTGTTTGTACCTCCTCTAGGAGAGCTGAGGTGCGTGTCCATCCACCATATTGAGTTCCAGGTCATGCGGGAAAGCCACCCGTCTCGCATGTAGGAGTGACAACCGGGCCTCCGTTCCAGCGCATCGGCGAGGAGTAGTGACGATTGGTGCCGACAAAAACGAGTGCCCGATTCTTCGCTGCTTATCAGCAGAGATGCCGCCGCTGCTGCCTCTTCCGCAACTGCCGATGCTCAGTTGAGCAGGACTGAGTGAATATGGGTTTTCTGCTCAGCACTGAAACGGGCTTTCCTGTCAAACTGGAACGCGCGGCATGTGGCCACCAGACGCGCAACTTTTGCGCTACGCGATATATAGGAACTCTACGCGCGGCTATGGGCGGAGCGCGCGTTCACCCAAACGCCCTCCGCGTGGAGTGCGCCGCGTACGTGTATCTTAAAGGGTTTCAAACTACATGAGCGTCGGCTACGTATACTTTTCACGTTTGCGTACGTGAACTCAGTACGCATCTTAACCTAAAACTGTTTAATCTTTTAATGTTACGCACGCTCTTACAATTTAGCACGCTCCTACCCCGTTCGCGCATGCTCCAAGTTGGTGTATTGGGGTGTGGTCCTCATGGACCTTGGCGGCAGAGCCCGCCTTCCTCGAACATGGGATGACAGACCGCAGTGTGTCCGCCGCACGGTCGCCTCTTCGGCCGTGACTCCAGCCGCGGCAGTTCCAAAATCCGGAAAAAGCGGGGGCATGCGGACTTTTGAACCTACCAGCAGACGCCCCTCGCCGAGATCTGCACTCCCCCTCTCCCAAGCGCTACGCGCGCCGCTACTGCCTGCTCTCACGAACAAGGGAAATGGTGCCTGTGTGGGATAGTACTATTTTAGGGCCACATACAAAAGTAGTAGGAGAGTTGTTCGACCGTCTCTGGTTAGGGGGGTAAATAAGTGGGTCTTCAGAGCGCATAATTCATCCTGTTGAGATAATTAGATCCCGCTGTCGCTTCGTTCGAGTTCTAGTGTAAGCTCGCCCTTAAGTGTACTGTTTCTGTGTCGTCGCAGTTCACGTCTCACCATGTAGTAAAACCAGCTTTATTTTTATTTTTTTATTTGCAGATACTGCAGTTCGAAACTTTGACCCAAGCAGAAGGGGCTTATACTAAAGATGGTAATGAAACGAGTACAAAAGGGAACACAGGCGATAAATATAACAAAAACAATTCATGGTACCCTGCATCTTATACACATGTATTACAAGAGCAACACGACAGAACACATTAACCTAAGAAAACCTATTAACCTAGTCCCGTCTTTTCCCTGCATCATCAAGGCAGCAAATTTTGTTGGCCACTCGTCCACAACGTTAACACTACATGACGGAGGTGGCGAAGCTTGTTCCTAGGGCACCTTCAGGAATGTAACAACGCTAAAAATATGCGGTGCCGTAGCTCCGCTCCTAGCAAGTGCTTTTCAACGTGAGCGTTGGTTCATTTCATGATTATAAAATTTTTTCCAACCGAAGCAAATATATGGCCGCGTATCTGCTCACTTCGCTGAAAATGTATTCTACTAAAAATAGCCCTCTGCCGCCCCTGTCACGTAAACGCCTGCCTTTTCTACACTGCCGACCTGTCATGCTCACTTTGTCGGGCTTCGCTCTTCTCGAGATAAGCTTAAGAAGTTTTTGCTAAAGTCAAATTAAATTTTCGCGTTTCACTGCTCGCGGGCAATCTATTCAAACCTTATATAGTGTTAAAATTGAAACGTCGCCACGTGGTCAAGCCTCGACGCGTGCTGTTTTTTAGTTTTGGGAAAATATTGTTTTCAACAGGTATTTTTTATTGGCTATAGCACAAGTTGAATAGCCATGTATTTGTAATTAAAGACACTGCAAATTCTACTTATGTGTTGATGTCTTGCCTCAAATATGCGAAATGTTTTTTTAAACAACGTTGACGGGTCTGTACATGGACACCATATATTGTAGCTTGGAAATGTTTTGCCTGTATAAACGCTTTGTTCAGTAATTCTTGTACCTTTTTGTCAGGGTGCTGACTTGAGGGACAGAGAGACGAACAATCTGACAGACCCCAATTTCCGCTGTTAAGTAGGGCAAGACATGCTATGTTTAAAACTCCCATGCTTATCTCGAAGAGGGCACAACTGCCGTAAAGTGTTTTTGCTGGAAACTGCACCTGAAGACTGGACTGATTCGTCGGCTTTCAATTTCAGAAGGCCAGAGAGTGCGCCAACTGCCAAAGGGCAAAAACTCGTTTACCGCAAGCCCGGCACGGGGCACCTTGAGCGATCTTGGTGACGGTGTTGGCGACACCGCGGACCCCGAGCCCCCATACATAAGCTGGATCCAACAGTGGCGATGTGTTTAAGGTGAAGGGTAGAAACCTCAAACGGTGGCCGTCGGAGCCCAGGTCAAGCTCCGGCGTTGGGCTCCCTGTCTGTTTACCAGGCAGGGAGCTCCGGGACCTCTTCTGCTATCAGGGTAAGGCAGACGAAGAAAGTACCCCCGTCTCCCTGCTTTCCAATGTATCATATAACATTTTCCAAACCTTCCCCCCCTCAAACGTAATCGGCCCCCGAAAAGGGGCCGCACCGAAGCTTTATTCCAACCACTTCCTAACTTGAGTCCTCCAAAACCGAACAACTATCCTCGCTTCAACGTGATGTAATCAGTATACCAATCACAACCTCTTGCTTCACAGTCGGTATTTCGTATTTCAAAGTTTCTTGAGGGTATTTTTGGAGAGTCGTATAAGGCCAAAAAACAAAGAACCGGTGAAATTCTTGTCGAGGTCAGAAGCTAGGATCAGGCTCATAAACTACTTGCAGAAACCCGCATCGCCGATCTGGCAGCCAGTGTCACACCCAACGGGAGACTAAACAGCTCACAGGGCGTGATTTCCGAATATCACCTAATCAATGAATCTGAAGTTGACCTGCTGGAGGGCCTTCGTAGTCAGGGCGTAACAGATGTCTGGTGCATAACCGTGCGCAGAGACGATAAATAAATACCGAAACAACCTCATCCTAACCTTCGACAAGTCGACCCTTACAGAATTCATCAATGCAGGTTACACCCGTTGTTCAGTCCGGCCTTATATCCCGAACCCATGGCGCTGTTTCAAGTGCCACCTGTTCGAGCACGGCACGAACACCTGTCGCAGCCGACTTACCTGCGCAAACTGCGCCCAGCACGATGACCCCGCCGAAAACTGCAACGTGCAACAATTTCTTTGTGTAAACTGCCAGGGTCCACATGCGACCTACTCCAGAAAATGCGAAATGTTTCATTTAGAAAAAAAAATCTTTAACATCAAGATCAACGAAAACAGCACCTTCCCAGAGGCGCGGAAGAGGTTCGCCTCTCTCACTCTGGGGAGGTACGCCGACGCAGCTCGCCGGGGGGCGGAGCGGCGTCTGGTTTCGGCGGGGACCCAGTACCGCGAGTCGGACTTGGTCCAGCCGCCCCCCCCCCCCCCCACCTGGGTTGCCTCTGGCAGCCCAACCCGCCTCCGCACCGCTCGCTGAGCCAGGAGCGGTTGTTGTGGCAACCACATCTGGTGGGAGTGATGCTGCATCCTCCACGTCCGCTCCAGCATCCCAAACCACAAGCGAGGGTGCAGAGGAGATGGAGACAGAGGAACCAGCGGCAGCTCCTATCCCCACCACACCGTCTGTGCCATCCGAGGCATTCCTGAAACCATCGGTGGTTGTGGATCAGTCAAAGCGCGACCAAAAGGGTGCGCGGTCCATGGAGACTGACAAATCAGGCACTTCGAGGACATCAGAGGACGAAACGGATGTCGGACCGTTCTTGTCTGCGGTGCACCAGAAGGAACGTCTCCCGACGCCAAAGCGTCCCGACAAGTCCAAAAAGAGGAGAGTGACAGCCCCGAAAGACGACACATAAACATTCACACTCCAGTAGCTCTAACGCATCATAATGGGACGACAAAATATCGTTCAATGGGACTGCAGAGGCCTTCTGAATAATCTTGACGACGTGTATGAGATTCTGCATGCCAATCAGCCAAGTGTAATGTGTGTCCAGAAAACACATCGGAATTCCAAACACGAATTTTTGCATAGTTACCTGGTATACAGACAGGACAGGGATGGCTGCACACACTCTTCTGGCGGTGTGGCCATAATCGCCCAAAAATCCTTAGCATGCCAGCCTGTCACTTTGAACACTGTCCTTGAGGCTGTAGTCATTAGCACAATAATTTTTAATAGGTTGACAACGGTATGCTCCATTTAAATTCGTCCTGATTATGCAGTTTTGAGCCCTGGCTTTGAGGCGCTGGTCGACCAGCTGCCCGAACCGTGCATTTTAAAAGGCGACCTTAATGCACACAACTCTCTTTGGGGCTCCTCCAGAACGGATTCCCGAGGTCGCCTGATAGAGAAATTCCTTGTATCTTCAGGAGCATGCCTTTTCCACAATAAACAGCCCACATATCATAACATAGGTCACAACACATACTCACATCTTGACCTGGATATTAGTTCTGCAATTCTCTTTCAATGTCTTGAGTGGGGTGTGGGCACGGACCCATTTGGTAGTGACCATTTCCCCACTTCATTAACGTATATAGGTACAGGCCCGAGCATTCCATCTTCCCATAAAACGTTTAATGAAGCAAGAGCTAACTGGAATACGTTTACAGAGACATCCAAACTACACCACACATCCATAGTACACCTACACTTTGAAGAAGCTACCTAACTGCTCATGGCGCACATCCTCGGCGCCGCCGAAAAGCCCATTCCCCATGCCTCTGGTGCCCCATGCAACCAGTGGAGGCCGTGGTGGAATGAGGACTGTAGGTGGGCGCGAGAGGCCCAGAACAAGGCGTGGGGTATCCTTCGTCGGTACCTCACATCGGGTAACCTCATTATGTTCAAACGGGCCAAGGCGTTACGAAAACATGTGCGCCGCGAGGCAAAACGACAGAGTTGGCGTTCCTTCATAACATCAATAAACTCCTGCACAGACAGACGGAAAGTATGGACAAGAATACGCAAACTCAAAGGAGAACAAACACACAGCCTGCCTCTGGTCAGCACAACAGGGGACACACTGGAAGACCAGGCTGACACACTCGCACAACACTTCCAACACGTGTCTAGTTCAGCACACTACAAAAACACTTTCATGAAACACAAACAAACGGCCGAAAAGAAGCCTATACTAGATAACAATAGGTCAGCATATTCTTATAACTCACATTTTTCACTGCATGAGCTGAGGGCTGCTTTGAGCACGTGTCAACCCTCAGCTCCAGGCCCAGATAACATCACATATACAATGATACAAGACGTACACGCAGACACACTTGAAGCACTTTTAAATCTATATAATAAAATATGGCTTTCGGGGCACATCCCACACTCTTGGACGGAGGCCATAGTAGTGGCTTTCTTGAAGGAAGGAAAGGACCCGTCGTCCCCCTCAAGCTACCACCCTATAGCCTTGACGAGCTGCCTCTGCAAGCTCTTCGAGAAGATGATCAATCGCTGGCTCGTGTACTTCCTTGAGCACAACGGTCTTCTCGAGAGCTGCCAGGCAGGCTTCAGGGTGGGGAGTTCGACGAATGATCAATTGGTGGCACCTGACTCGTACATCAAGGATGCCGTTGTGCATAATCAGTATTGTTTAACTGTTTTTCGACCTCGAGAAGGCTTACGACACCACTAGGCGTTATGGGATCCTTAGTGACCTCAAGTCATTGGGTGTTTCGGGTAACATGTTAAACACTCTTGTTAGTTACTTGTCACACAGAACGTTTCGGGTGAGAGTTGATTGTTCACTCTCCAAGGTTCACGTGCAAGAAAATGGCGTGTCACAAGGTGGATTGTTGAGTTGCACTCTCTTCATAGTAGAGATGAACTCTCTTTGAAAAGCACTGCCACCAACAATCTCTTATTCCATGTATGTAGATGACGTGCAGGTATCTTTAAATCAAATAATATGTCAATATGCGAACGTCAAGTCCAGCTCGGCGTCAAGAAACTTGCCGGCTGGGCAGGCAAGAATGGTTTAAATTGAATCCTTTAAAAAGCTCCTGCGTTGTGTTCTCCAGGAGCGCAGGGTCCATATGGACCCAGACATTACTCTTAATGGCATGTCGCTTCCTGTTTACAAGAACAAGTTTTTAGGTAAGGTGTTTGACCATAAACTAACATACATCCCACATATCAAGAAACTTAAGCATAAAAAACAATGAATATCCCTAAGGGTGGGCTTGGGGCTGACAAAGAACTCCTACTACGGCTCTATAGTGCTTTGGTTGGTTCGCGTTCAGACTCTGGCAGTGTGGTATATGGGTCGGCAACGAAAACAGCGTTGCGAATGCTTGACCCAGTGCTGCACTTGGGGCTACGGCTTGCGTGGGGTGCTTTTCGCACTAGCCCTGTCGACAGTCTGTATGCCGAGTGTAATAAGTGGAGCCTTGCGAACCAACGGACGTACATGGACTTTATGGTTTTAAAATTTCATCGCTGAATAACCATCCTTTTTATCCTGTCTTTAACAACACATCCACATCTCTGCTCTTTATAAATCGCCCATCCATTCCTCTGCCCTCTTCACTTAGAGTGAGAGAGCGAGCCTCGGATCTCAGCGCTTCGTTTTAAGTGCGAATGCACTTCTTAAGCGACCCTGAACCTGCGTCCACCGGCGATGTCCGCGCACGTGGAGATGGGCGCGCGCAGCCTGGCCGCTGACATGGCACATACCCACATGGGGGATTGGCTAGGAATCGGGCGTGAGAAGGGCTAATGCACCTGCTTAAAGGAGTACTGACACGAAATTTCAAAGCTGAGATCCGCTCTAGCAATCAAGTACAACGACAACACAAATAGGTGTCTGTGAATGAATGCATCTTTCTTTCTTTGTAGTTGTGTGTGTGTGTGTGTGTGTGTGATCTCTCTTTCGCGAACATTACCGAAGTGTTGTCTTATGTGTGGCCTCAAGCCACACATAAGACAACACTTGCGCAGAACATGCAAACAACTCGTGCATTCGCACTTTCACATTCTTCCCCTCGGGGAAATGCGGGGAATTTTTTTAAATATGTATAGGTCACCATTTTCAAACATTGTACTGCCTTGGCAAGTTCGCCCTGTATCTTGCGACCATTCTTTTATGAAACGTGACAAAAATTGGGTACCACGAGTTGCAATACTGCAGCACTTTCTGTCTTTGCAGTTTAATTACACATGTGCAGAATTTTATAGTGACGCTTCGAGAACCTCTACTATAGTGTCGTGTGCTGCTCATGGTCCAAATTTCAATGCAGCCAGAACCATGAGCGTGCACACAACAATTTTTTCAGCAGAAGCGTATTGAATTGTACTGATTGTGAGACACATTCTTGAAAATCAACTTCCCAATTCTATCATCTATGCAGATTCTTTGAGTGTTGTTCGCGCACTGTCATCGCACAAGCCCCCCACCCAAAAAAAAACCACATAGTTAATCTTGTATTCAACACCATCATGTCCGTGTATGCACAAAAGCATGAGCTGCTCTTCTGCTGGGTCCCACGACGCGCAGGGATCGCTGGGTACGAGGTGGCAGACGAGAGGGCCACTGCTGCTGTACGTAGGAACACTGTAGCCATTACAACGATACCCTATACAGACCTCAAGCCACACATAAGACAACACTTGCGCAGAACATGCAAACACACTGGAATGAACAGACAGACAACAAACTACATGTAATAAAGCCACACTTGGGACGGTACACAGCTGACTCACACAACAGACACACGGAAGTCGCCTTGGGTAGGCTGCGGATAGGGTACACCCATGCAACGCACTCGTATCTGCTGACGGGATCTTCTAGACCCCAGTGCAGCAGATGCAGAGAGGCCCTATCCGTAGTGCACATACTAATCACCTGCAAGGCACTTCACACAACACGACACAAACACTTCAGAAAACTCTACAGACAACATATTCCCCTACATCCATCGCTGTTTCTGGGTGAAGATGCTATGGTTTCTCTGAAACGTGTGTTTGAGTATTTGTCAGACGTTAAGTTTTTAAACCTCATTTCCTATCACGCTTAATCAAAACTGGCCCCATAGAACAGCCATCACCATTATGGTTAACTGATTTTACTATGTTCGGTTTACACGTTTTTTACCTACCTTTTTGTGGTAACCACTTCACTTCATTAAATAACCTTTTCTCTGGCGCTCTTTGCCCTTAGTCGGCCTTGCGCCATAAAAACCCAACCATCATCATCATCATCATCATCGTTTACCGCAAGATGTTGCAGTTTCTGCACCGTACATGTTACCTCGCTCGTAACAGGTAGACTGACGACCCCGCCCTCCACACCCTAGTCCTCCACCACCTAGTCCTCCATCACAGGGGCAGGCTATAACAGGGGTTCAGTTGACTCTATCCCTGGACCAACTTGCTTCGATCGCGGATCCCTTCGTCGAAGTCTATCTGCCATAGCAGCTAGCTACTCGGAGCGCCGTATGCTCCCCACAGCACACTCTCGAGCTTGTTCCCCTTTTTGAAAATGTTAGCCTCCATCTCAACTTGACTCGAAGGCACACAGAACAACTCCGACATTAGAGTTCCCGTCACCTCTCAAAACGCTACAGCCGCAAGCCAACCAGTCTGATAGTATAATGATAACAACGGTCACCGCTACCATCGTCACGTCTGCGACGGAGCCCAAAATTGTCAACCACCCTGTTCATCCAAACGTCAGGAAAACACGAGAGGCAGATTGCAGAAGCAGCCACGACCTGCCAAAATGAATGTTGACGCATTGGTGTTAGAGGCCAAGTCACTAAGCGGCCGTTCGTTATCGACTGCGGTTCCGACATCTGCGGGTGTCTACGAGCCATCCTGCCTGACAAACGTCTTAGCACGCCCCTTGAGCTTAGTTTGCCCTAAGCCTCACGTCATCTTAACATTCATTCGAAAAACCTACGTTTGCGTGCAATGCATACTTCGTTTGTAACAGCTTATTGCATCGTGTTTAAGTCGTGTGTTAGATCATCTAGGCGCAACCATCACTGTCACTGCACCTCCCGTGTCGGCTCTAGAAGACGTGTCGACGCGGGCGTCTGATTTTGTCTCAATAAGCGAGTCAGTAGGTTCGAGATATAAAGGCAATCAAACGACACCCAAGCCCATCTTGTGAATAATGAAAGCAGAAGTAATATGACGTGTAAGGCCACCTATTTCCTTGTAGAACGCGGCCATTGCTCTTCGCCGTACCATAACGAAAGCCTACTATAATAACGACCTCTCCGCCCCCGGGAAAAAAGAGGAGAAGAAGTGGGAATGCGAACCTCGGCGAAATGCACGGGTAAACGAATAGGTTTATTCAGGGTGGTATTCTGAGTTACGTCCGTTTCGAAAATTTTCGTTTCGAGTCCGCTTCTCTCCTGACGCAGTTTTACTTCCGACGCCTTTGACCAGTGTGTGTCCTGCAGTACATCCCGTCGTCTGCTTTCGGGCAATCACGGCACACTCGAAACGGACAGTTTAAAATGGACATGACGAGCAGAACTGAGAATTTCGCCTCAGATGTATTATTCAGAAGATTACAGGCCCATCAAATGCCGCTGTCACCGACACATCCTCGCTTTACGTCACGACTTCGCGCAAGTCTGTGCGACAAGTAAATGTTCATGCTTACTCAAATTTTCTTTCATCATGCGCGTTACACACTGCAGAACCAGGTGCGATTTGCAGTCTATGTAAAAGTGTCGGTCGTTGTATTGCAATTACGAACTCAATGCCATCGAAATTTTTTGCTGACTGAGATATTTATTGCATTTTCTATAAAGCGTATTCCTGTGAGCACAGTGATTGAATGGACAGCAGATCGTCAGACGACCAAGAGGAGAGTTTCGGGGCTATTTTTAAGAGAAAAGATCGAAAGAATAAAAACTTGGGTAGCTTACTTTATCTTTCGAAAATAATATGACACTCACAGTAGTCCCTGCTTAGATGCCACCTCCAGGATGAGTCTGCTCTCTAGGTAACGATGCACGTGCTTATTTGTGAGAATATACCCGACTGTCGAGTGGACTCTATTCTTTATAAAAAAATGAGTTCCTAAACTCGTGTTTGTGACATGACAGAAAGTTATCCAATTTTTTGAAACAAGCTGAGGTGAGGGAAAACGTGTGGGCTTGCTCTCTACGGAACGTCTTTATACAGCTGCCTGCCCCGGTTAACCAACTGCTAAAATGACGCTTCCTTCCCGGAACAAAGGAATGCCGCCCCAAACCGCTGTGGGCCTCTTCACTGCCGCTGCAGAGAGCTGATGTCCACGGGTGGGCTTGAAATTAGCCCCGCTTTCGGGCTCCACTTGTGGACCTGCTCTCTACTGCATGCCAAGGAGTAAGGCAAACTGCGGTTATGTACAAGAACTCTACTCACATGAATGCTAGTCAAGGTACACCGTCCAAGAGCACGCCGCAAACCCTTCCGAGACCCGAAGCCGAGTGTCCGCGCACCCGCCCGCTTCTTCTACATCACTGCCCGCCACCCCGTATCCACCAGTGCCATCCCTCGGGCGCCGACGTTCCCAAGTACCACGGACGATGGGCGTTCGGCGGGTGAGGAGAGTAAGGGGGGAGAGCTGGACGAGAAAATCACTTACGTACGAGTTCGATAACCGTGTGGCGGTGGAAACGACGCGGCAGTTTACACTTTCTTTCTGTAACCGTGAGCAATCGTGCCTTGTGTATCCATTTAGTGACAGCATGGGAGCCTGAGAGCTGACGCGGAAATCCCGAGTTTGTAGTGGACATTTTATCGAGAGCCAAAGTAATTCAACCCGAAGCTAAAAACCCGGCCTCCTCTCCTCCCGATTTTACCACCTATGTTGAATTAAGGCTCACATTATTGGATGGCCAAGGCGCTAAAGAGTGTGTCGGAGCGGTAACGTCGGCGTGTGTTTTTCAATGCGTAAGCATTCTTTGCCGAATGCCTGAACGCAAATAGTATAATCCCTTGTTTCGGATCCAAAAACGAGCGACTAGTTGTCTCAAACAGAGGTGCGTCAAAACGAGTCCCCCAGAGCAGACGGATTTCCAACACGCGGGAAGCAGTCTATATTTGAAGATGGGTGCACGGACGTGCAAACTTAAACAGCGAAATCACCCAGCCCTCCGTCATTGTGGTTTTCTATTATTTGCAAGCAGCACTTCAGCAGAACGAACAACTGCCATGAATAACTACGCCGCGCTTATCGGCATCGGCATTCCACGGACGAGGGGTTCGCCACCGTCGGCGCTGTACCCTAAAGCGACGGTGGTGCCATACAACTGCCGCCCAGTCACTATTGAAACCTTGCTCATGACTCCCGGAACTTGCAACGGCATCCAAGTCACGGCGCGTAAAGTACCTGCCTTTGAGCTGCTATTATCAATTAGTTTCTGTGTGCGTTCAATGATGGGTGAAGTTTAATTCGCCTGATAAAGCTGGTTTGTCAGTAGGCAAATCTTACTACTTGTTTGGTGCTTTTGAACGAGCCATGCATGTTAAACCATTGTTTGAGCCGAACTGCGGCAGGGGCGTCCACGAATTTAAAAATCTACAATTTTAGCGCACAGCTCTTTTCAGAAGGGGTCGCCGTGCGTGCAATCAACTTGTTTCAGTTTTATAAGCTAAACTATGGTTACAAAAAGAAATGGGGCATGCCGGATTTGGTCTGTGCACAAGAGCGTAATTCTTGAAATATCCGCGATGACCATAATATATATCATAAAAAAGTAAACACCAGGAAGCATTGTAAGGTTGCTGCGTCGAGCGCAAGAAGTACAGGTGCGTGAGGGGTATGATTGACACGGTGATATTGCCACGGCTGCTTCCTCTTGTTCGAAGCAATAATTGGGACATTTAAAAAGCATCTATTACGCTAACATCAACATTCCAGATGCTGCAATGTGGTTGGTGGGGTGCAGTGTTTAAAAACGTCGCGTTTCTGGTACTGGAATACAGCGAACCTTTTTCACTGCAATAATCATGAATCATATTTAAGCATAAGTAAATGACATAAAGAGGGCATCTCATACTAATCGGGTGTAGTTGCGTCTGCCGTGAAATAAGATAAGAGAGTGGGCCGTCCGAATTCCACATTACAAGAAGAATACTAATGTATCTCTGAGAAGAGGTGCAGCCAGAAAGAGGATCCTGAAAAAATCTAAGAAAAAACATTACATACAAAAACACGTTTAATGTTTTCCCTTGCCTTTTGTGTCACGTTACTACGTGCAATGCTGCGTTTTGGCAGGCTCTACTTAGATATACGCCTCAGAAAAATGCCTCATTAGTATGGTAAATGAAAGACGACTTACGTGTTTAATTAAAGTGTGCAAACCACTTCGTAACAATTTATATTATTTAGCTAGCAGCCATACAAATACGGAACTGAGGCCATCCAACATCAGAAAAAAATTAAGCGCCCTTCCCCTCTGTTACGATGGAGGACCAGCGAAGCTAGGGGCTGCCCAAAGAGTTCCCGAAACAAACCACGTCTATCTGACACCTTTCAAGCACACTTCGTAGCTAACTAACCGAATGGTCGCTAGAAGGACTAGAGTTTTATCCTAGCAGGCAAGCATGGCTTTCCCTCCCGCTTTATAAGCATTGGCCTGTGAGTATAACACTCCATCCCGAACCACTCAAGCACGGAGGACAGCAGTCAGTTCTCATCGGCCCGTGAGGCGTCCAAGTTGAAACATCTCAGCTGTACAAGGGGTATGTCTTCCGTGAACGCATGAAACCTGGCAGCGGGTTCACGCCACATGTTCCGCCTCCCGCACCGCCCCCCCCCCACCCCCATTCAGGCGTAAGCGCGCACGCTGTGATGTGTACTCCTTGGAATGCACCCAGCTACGCCGGTGACTCTGTCTTTACTGAGTCAGAGGGTACTGCATATTTGTTCTTTAGTTAGTCACCTTCTTTCCCTAGCTCGGGATAGAAATGTACGGACATTTGCCGCGCTTCGTACTTTCATAACAAAATCACTTTCATTAAACTGGCTTAGGTTCTATTTTTAGATATCTCACAGATGCGTTCACCGAACTCCGAGAGCGTCTCTTTGCGGAAGATTCAGTACTACCAAGTTAGTGTATTGTGTTGAGGTGTTGAAAGGAGACTCACAGTAAAAACAAGTTTGGTTTTGTGCCCAACATGAAGAGTAACTACCATTACACCATTTGTTATATTTATCAATATCTCAGAAAGCCAGATATTTTACCTCATAATGATGACCCAAGCCAGTTGTGATCTGGAACGTGAATAACACCACGGTATGAGTTATAATCATCTTCAAGCGTAAAGAAGAATAGCAATTTTAACACTCTCGCACTTGAGTTTTTCAACAAAACGGTAAAATTCAAGTTCACACCTATTTCGCAAAAAAAAATTTAAAATCACCGTCCTGAACTGAGTAAATACATTGATGTATGGCTAGAATGCATAGTGGTGTTTAGTTACACACAAGGAGGTCATTGGCTACATCGCTCAGCGTATTTAAACGAGAGTTTAAACACACCCTCTAGTAAGCCGTAAATAAATTAATTTAGTGAGGTGCACAGAATGTTTAGTGACCCACAAGAAGCTTGCTGGCTGCGGATATATAGATTAACCTATGTAAACATCATCCGTGCGCATGTAGCTAACAGGAGTAGACATGCTCCTCTATTATATTATTAAAATTTTGTTTACAGGCACTATTTCCGTTATCCTAAATGTGGGCAGTATCAAGCTTCTAACTATTGTATACGTAACAACAGAAAAAAACATGTTATGTTTTTTGCCCCACGAAGACGTATTGACGTGGTCAAATAACTAGAGATGTGTCTTTACTAATTTAAATTTTCTGTGAATTCGTATCTGCTTGCTTCTTGAAACGCAATGCTGCAATGCCTTTCTCAGTGAATTGCAGGCACCTATTCTTAGTTTTAAAAACTTGCGAACCTATTTCTGAAGTGCAACATTGAGCACGAATTGCTTCCCCTCACTTTTCCATAGTTACGAACGAACGCAAAGAAGGCATCCAAAAGCATAAGAGGTTTAAGGTAACATTCACAACAAATGCCGTCGACATTACCTAAATATAATTAAATATAAACCGTCATTTGCATTAACAATTGTATGCCTTTTCCCAAATGTCCAAACAAGGAATCCCGCAGACAATTAATTTCCATGCTAAATAAAAATACTACATCGGTGCATAAAAAAAGAAAAAGGACTTCCATAAAGTTTTACCACTTACCCTACATGGTGTTCCATCTCGCTCAGGGAGCACAACGATGCGAGGGTGGTCGTGTGGCGACAAGAACAGGCATGGGTATGTGCATGGCGTCACAGCAGCCGTCTGAAATTCGAAATGGACTAATTTAAGTTCTTTTACTGCTACGCTGTCTTCAGAAACTGGTTCATGCCCAACAACCTCAACTATTAAATCGCATGGAAGCGTCCCCCATTAAAAGCCAGCGTTTCCAACGGCTGCATTAAATTATCCGAAAAGCGCTTCAAAATAATAACAGTAGTGTATTGGCAATACAAAACCCAAAATAATTAGCCTTATAATATTTCTGCTCCTTCGATATGTACACCATCCTAAATTTCAATGCAGGGAATATATCGGCGACTAGTATAATTGAAATCTCTTTTTATTTTGTGTCCTGCGCCCCACTGCGTTGTACACACATGCCTTTGGCGGGGTACACGTTTTTATATTTTTAGCCTGTGCCTGAATATCGCTCCTGATCCGAAGGAGGGTGAGCCAGGTTGTCGCCCCCCTTGCGGGCAACGCTTGAACCATAGTATTTTCAATCTGGTTTGAAGCATTCCTTTCCCAGAATAATGCCGCCTGGAAAAATTTTGAGACATTAGGCTCTTCAACGTCGTTACGTCACTTTGTCAAGTGCATCTTTTACTTTCTGTACTTTTAAGCAAAATGTTCAAGGTAGGGCTCCTAGCAGATGTTTCTGCGAACAAAGACGTCCGAGGCTACATGCGCGTGCTGTTGAAAAATTAGTCTAGGCACGATTCCTCATAGCAGCGACCAACACTGAATTCGCGGGCGATTAATAATAATTGGACGTCAAACCTATGAAACCTTTATCACATATATATGCATGTTACGAGTATATTTTAAAAATTACGAGGACATTTCGGCACAATTATATTGAAGTGTTTCTGAAAGCATGAGTGATCAAATGCAAATGAGTGTTTCGTTCTTTCGTTCATTCATTCATTACTATTTTTAAGCGAAATGTTGGTGGCTACTGGGGGGATGTACTGACTATTGTTACGCAAAAGTACATTAGGGTACATAAGAAAATTCCTAGCTGTTCTTGGGAGCACCAGCTCTAAAGTATACATAAAAAATTCGAAACCCATGCAGTGCAATACACACGCGAAGATCAGTAAATGATGCATTGAAGCTTTGAGATGGCAATTCTGCATTTACAAACAATTATTACACTCTCACGAGACCAACAAAAGGTAAATACCCGTACAAAACTGAGCAAAGCCATTTGTTACTTTATTCAGCAACGGCAGTTTAAGATATTATTCAAATGAACGACAAACACTGAATTATAGACTCAAACAGGATATTTCAATTTTAGATGGCGTGTCAATTTTAGATGGCTACGCGTGCCGTGTAGTCATGAACAAATGAAATGCACACACGAAAATTTACATCATACAACGCAAAATTAAAAGAACTGTTCGCTGACGTCCTATAAAGACGCATGATTGGCATATTAAAAGCGAAGCTGTTTAGCAATTGGTTTATTCCGGCTTTCAAAAAAATCAGGATAACAGTGTAAAGAAAAGAAATCAGGAGCACCGCCAGGAAGCGAAGCTGTGCCTGGTAGATCAACCAAGTTAGAGGCAGTCGTCTTATTCAATCGGCTACGAATTTGAGCGCGTACCCGAAAGCCAAACAGCTTATTCACTCGGCTGTGAGTGTGAGGAGGGGAATCACGCCACCTTATCGATGCAGAACACGTGATAGGGTACATGTTTCGCCTGCAGGTGCCATGTTTAAGTGAGCGTGCTCCGTTCAATAGTTCTGTTTCTTCTATTTGCTTCTTCTTTGCCGTTGAAGCGATAAAGCTGGAGTAAAGGTCGCTGCGGCAACGAAGAAGAAGCAAGTAGGCTGCAATTAGGAATTTAAACCGTCGTGATAGCAGTAAACGTAGCGTACAGCTTCGCTACCTTCAAGTCTTACGCCTTAGTGGGAGCTTTCTTGAAAGTTCTGGAAGGCCTCATCTATCAACTTTTTTTTATCTCAACTACGCGTCCTTCCGACTTGCATGCAAAGAAATCGGACTGTTTGTGGGTTTTGTTCATATTTCCATGTGGCATGTGTCAGGGCACCCCCTGAGAGCGTGACGCATCAAACCCCCGAAAAACAGGAAAGAAAAGAACAAAGGAACGGCCACTTCAAGTACGCGCCAAGAGCGCACCAATCAGCAAGTGCCAGCGCCGACGCACCAAGGAATCATGGGCAAAGGTGGCAGCGCACTTTCGGCCAATCAGGGAAGGCCACGCAGGGGACAAGGGGCGAGATGGCCATATAAGGACATAGAAGAGGCGAAGAGCCAATGGGAGTGCGCCACGAGAGAGCCCAGAGGGTATAAAAGCGGGGCTCACAAAGAGAAGGGGGAGGCAAGAAAGAGAAGAAACCAGGAGGCGGCCGGAGCACGTGCGCTTACACGAACGAGCCAGGGGGACGCGGCCAGGCCATCGACCACGCTATCCGAGCCTGGGCGGGAGCGGGCCGACTTCGCATCGGCACCGTCATCCTAGGTGCACCACGAGCCGGTGTCTTCGTGGCCCCAGCGGCATCGGTCGGGCACCAGCGGCCAGCGTCCACGCTCCGTCGACGTTCGTCTCGACGGCCCGAAAGGCGACGTTCGTGCCAAGCCTACTTGACACCTCCAGCGGCAGCGGCTACCAGGGGGTAGCCACCGAGGAAGCGCGCCGCCGAAGGGATGACCGCGCGCATCGAAAGCCGGCATCAAGAACGTCCAGCGGCAGCGGCTACCAGGGGGTAGCCACCGAGGAAGCACGCCGCCCAAGGGATGACCGCGCGCGTCGAACGCCGGCATCAAGAACCCCCAGCGAGAGCGGCTACCAGGGGGTAGCCACAGAGGAAAGAAGTCGGGACGTGCGGAGCCCACGCCGTCCACCGAGTGACCGCGCGCATCGAACGCCGGCACCGACGAAGCGAGACAACGGCTACCACCGAGTCCCGGCCACGCAAGGGTGCGACACGTCATCGCCGACGACCGGGGTAGGCCAGTCCAGTAGGGACGCAGTTGTAAAGGACACAACTAGGGAGTTGTGGTTCGAGAGAAAACAACTAGAACTGTAGGAGTGTATTTAGAGTGTACTAAGTGTAGGACGTTATTGTAGAAACTTTTGAGTTTTCATTTAAATTGTATATTGAGCTGTTAAGGTAGTGGTTTGTATGTGAGTTGTATTTCGGGATTGTAGAGGTTTGAGTGTTTATCGTTTGTGTGTAGTTTAAATATTGAGTGCTTAGCCTGAGGTTTTTTTTGTGTGTGCATTAAATGTGTGTTATGTCAAACTCGCCAACGGCTTCCCTGTGTCCATTGCTCCAAGCTGGTAAAGACCACCCCACCATCCGTTCACGTGACACCACGCTCGCGTTGCATTTGTGTATGACTGTACATACGGTGGCGATTTATGGACTAATCTTGTGCGTAGATATGAAAAATCAGAATAGTTTAGTTTAAACTCATTATGAAGTAACGGAAAAAGGAATTTCAGACGCACAATCTTCGACCTCTTTTCCCAACGTTTTTATATTATGTTCATCGCTTACCTTCTATGTGTTTTCTTTTTCATTCGGCTGCTACAAATCAGCTCAACGAAGCAATGGCATCGCCAAGCAGGCATGACTTTCAGAGGGGGAATACTTTCCTACTCGCCTAATGCTAATTGTACAGTAGTCTGCTTGTGCAATATCGTACCACATGGCAAACCGCGCAGTGAGCTTTAGATAGGAGCCGTGCACATGCCCCTGGATGTCAGCTGAGCGCGCGAAGCCTGCGCATGTGGTCCCAAAAGCCATTCGCCCATGATGAAATCTTGGCCTTTTTATGCATCGTTGATAGATAGTCGCCTAATAGCTCTGCAGTCTACCTGCGCAATTTCCGTCATATCACTGACCGCACGTAAGGAAGAGACGTCACTGCCGAAGGGTTCTTAAGTTGCAGTTTTCTGCGTTCTGCAAAAACAACATCTATGCTCGTTAATAACTGCCGATGCACCACTATTCATAAAAGAGTATTATGTGAACTTGTAGTGCATTTCAGACGGCAAGACAAACTCAACAAACTGAACAGAGCAAACTTTTAGGCAGACGATGTTGCTCTGGCAAAACTCCCCATGAATCAGTCACTCAAATACTCCACCGTGCACCGCAAACTATAGGAACAAATGGAAATCGGCCATGCTGTTTACAATATTTGGCACATGGTGTCGCATGAATAGCGTTACAACCTTCCAGAAACGCCCTCAATTTAAAGTGTGATGCTTCAATAGTTTATAGGAACTTGAGATTTAATTGCATAGGGTGTATAACAACGTATAATAGGCGCGGGAATGTAAACCCGCAGCGAAAGAGGTAAAACATTGTGAGCAG
The DNA here is from genome assembly GCF_048455015.1 of Haemaphysalis longicornis. Taxonomy (NCBI): domain Eukaryota; kingdom Metazoa; phylum Arthropoda; class Arachnida; order Ixodida; family Ixodidae; genus Haemaphysalis; species Haemaphysalis longicornis. The sequence goes on from NW_027526422.1 coordinate 190,775,022, forward strand.
CGAGAGCCCCTACTGTCATTCATATTCTTCGAATGATTTACCTAAACCTGCATATTTTCGCATTGTAGTAGACATCCACTGCTCTGGTTTCCCGCACTAGAGGAAACGAATAAAATTTGTTATACGGCCCACTTTCCACAGTTTTTGCATTTTTGCGGCAACGGTATTCCAACAGCAAATTCATGCTAAAAATGGCGGCTTTTCTGCTACATATCACAGATACACTTTAAGGCGACGACTTTTTTTACTACTTCCGGCAATTTCGTGGCGACATTTTCCTCTAACCACGTGGTTACCATACTTGACATTTAAAGCATTACCTAATCTCTGACTGCGGGGAGAACCGCAGTTATTATGTTCGGTGTATCTTCCTGACCCACTGTCTGCGTACCAACCCAGTGGAACTGGTAAAAAGAAATGGCTTTTAGTTCGCCTCCTGGTCATGCTCAGCTGTGCTCAACAAATCCCATAGCCCAAACAGCCATCCAAAACAGCTGTCCCAAAAAGCCCAAAACAGCCGTCGCTGAAGCAGACGACAAAGCCGTACTGCCGACGCTCCCGCCAGCGAGCAGGGAACGCTGGGTAAATTCGCCACGCCATCTACAATGCGCTCAGTGAGTCAAACCCTCCACCCAACCACCCCTCTCCCCCGGCACCTCCGCCGCGTTGGGAGTTATTCTCCCGCACGTCGCGACAGAACCGTTGGCTGGCACACGTAAAAAGTTTTGCTTTAAAATTAGGCCCGCGTAATCGCTGGGCATGGCAGATCGCTGTGTATAAAACCCTTCGAGGGTTCTGCCTCAGGCTGAGAACTCGGTCTAGGAAGGATCTTCTGCGCGAATATTTTAACATACAAAATTGAACGATGCGTTGTCTACATGTCGACAAAGCTGTCTCTGACGGGGACTTGGCGACGTGAATGCCACGCACACACCCTGAGTTCGCTTATGGCGTATGCCTAGCCTCTTGCTACACCAGATGATGACTGTTTTCTGTTCTCAACAGTTTTTATATCATCAGGAGGATGCCCTTTCGCATGGTGCTGTAATAACATCAACAAAGATGACTTACTCACTTCATACGTATTTGTATAAAGCGACTGGCAAGGAAGTCTCGGCTTACACCGTGCTAAAAGCGGATAATCCGTATGTTCCTTCGATCTTTACGCCTCCGCAGCCGCACTGCTTCACAGAACTCTTACAGCGTAAAACCGCTAAGCATTGCCCGCACTACTTTTGCTCCATACATATTGCTCTCGATGTAATGATATGGAGCTGATAAAGAGAACTGTCTTGTAAATATAGCTGCAGATAAAAACGAGCACTATTCGACAGGTCGACGTTCGTTTGTTCACTCTTTATACGGCCTTTATGATCTTAGTGTAGTTTTTGCGGATCACGAGGTTTCCTGATACGTGTTTTAGTTATATTTTCTATATCTCTAACGCAAATACGTGGTACATACAGCCTAAGTCATCGGCAAACGCCAAGAAAGTGCCAGTTTTGCTTGCTCGGATTCGAAGTTATACAACCACAGCATGTAATAGTGCAGGAAACTGAAAACAGGACTTCGTAACCGACAGCAAATTTTACCAACAGATATTACCACAGATGTCTGAGTTCCTGTTCTTTAGCAACCCGAGGAGCCACCATAATTCCATAAATCCCTGGAGAAATGATGAGAAGAATGGCTATAGCAAAACAACGTGACGAGGATGTTTACACCACGAGGACTACCTTGAAATCATAAAGCGAATATTGTTTTTTCCTGAATGATTCGTGTGCAGTTAGTTCATGGATTGCGAGATGTTTTTTTCAGCCTAGACTCTATGTAAAAGAGTTTTTTCAAGATGTTGATTTCCGCATTGCGGTAGGAGCGTGGCGATGTGCGGCGGCGTACCCAATTTTGCAGAAATCAATTTATAATAAACCTGGACTCTTGAGGTATGCTTCATTGTTTTCGAATATTCGTAGCTTGCGGAAACATATACACACAAAACGTATAATTTATCTTGTATAAAAGATGCTGGTTCGCTGTTTTTTTAATATATATCCATTAAGCGAGAAAACAGTGCTTTCACATTCTGCGCAAAAGAAAAAAATGTAATTGTGCAGCCTTAGATAGCTGTGTATTTAAAACTTGAACGGTACAAAGGTGAACAGCAGGACTTTATGAATTCTTTTTTAGCCGCTTTTAGCTTTATTGGCATTCTGTTTGATTGATAGACTAACATCAGCTGGAACGTTTTGTAGGAAACGCTCCATAGTAATTCCACCTCTTGCTATGTCCTATATCCCCCAACATATTCCGCAAATAAAAGCAGTGTCAGTATGCTCCGAAGGCCGACCCGACGCCTTATAAATAAAAATATTGCCTTGAAGAGGTTTCGATGGCAAGCCGCAAGGCAAATTTTCAGAAGGCAGATCATAAGGCTAATTTCGAATGAAAATCAGAGTAGCCGCCTCATGAAGAAAAAATGATTATTACAAACAGAAACACAATAGGCAACGCATGCCTCAGAAAATATTGTTGCGACTCACGCTTTTCAGTAAACTTATCACGTAGGGCTAATCTGTTTGGCTCCTGTTTTACGTACGTACACTGGAAAGATATCCACGAAGTAACTAAGTCAATATTGTTGTCAATGCTTTCGAACACACTTACTATGAATGCAGGAACGAGCCGTTGACAATACCATGGACTCAAAGAAGAAGCCGGAACTTTATGTGAAGCTTCTCCCATAGAAACGCCTGTAATTCAAAATAAAATTAAGTATTTAAAACCTAAATTCAAAACAAGGGAAGCACATGCATCCTCCTTACTTGTTATTTACAAACATGACTTTTTAACTTCAGATCAACCATAGTTGTTCGGTAGAATAAAGTGGCGTATAAAGGCGGCTAACATTTTCCATCTTGTGAAATTGGGCCGGTACAAGGCACCTTTGCTTTTTGTCTCGAGAAGAGACGATCTTTCAAGTCTATTTCACAGTAATAACACCCTGTCTCCTTAGCCTGCCACTCTCATGTGCAGGTAGAGTAGGTCGGCGCAGCGTTTTACAAAAAACGTCCATTAGGCGTGGCTCATTCTGTGAAACTTACACACAATGAAGTTTCAGAAGTTTCTCGAACCTTAAAATAATGCAGATACGAATCCTAAAAGCAAGTAGCAGTATTTCATTGTTAGTGGGGTCTCGTACCATAGATAAGATTTGTGTTCCCTTAGGAGAAGCCAGACTGCTTGCTGACGCAATTCACGGTGTACTACGCAGAAACGAAGGCGAACACGCACATACAGGATGTCACATGAAAGAAGCTGGTCAAAGTTATTGGCGCCAAAATACGAATAATCAAAACGAGTAGAAAAAATGTTGCGTCGCCTGCACATATGCGTCTTTTCACAGGTTGGCCCCGGTGAGGGGCTGAATTAACTGTTTCTACCTGTGTGTGCAATAATGCTCGACTGTTGTTTTATTCTTTATTGTTACTCGTTCTATCATTCTTGCGCTTCCTACTCAATGTAGGACTCAAGACTCAAGAAAGACATATTCTTGAATTGTTTGAATGAAGCATGGCGCGTGCCTGCGTTCATGATAAGGAGTAACAAGTGTTCGTTCGAGTAGATACGTTGACGTCACGGCCAATAGGAACTGGCAAATTCACTGCGAACTTTGACAGCCCCTTTCATCGTCAGTCTTTAGTACCACGTGGTATGTGCGAATTTCGTTGGTTATGAGAGTGAGGGAATTGGCCATGTGCTTGTGACAACACCGGTCGTCGTCACTGTTTCACCCTTTGAGCGGGTACGTGAGAATCATGGGTGGGTATGTGAACTTGCCGCCAAATGCGATTTGGTGAGACAGCCCTGTGCTTGTAATGGCAGCTGCAGTCGTCGCTGGCTAATTTATCGGAGTTTTACTTCTTTATGCTAATATTATTTTAAAGAAAAGCTTTCTACTTCTACCACCCCACGGTTCTTTCTTGGCGTGCGCGACTAGAAACTCCCTACGTGGCTGCGACCGGAATGGAGATTTTCACTGACGGAGTACAGTGTAGATGGCACGGCTACTTTACTTAGCGTTCCCCTCGCACTAACGCCGGCAGGCGCATTGGCGCGACCCAGCTTTGTCGTCTGCTTCAGCGACGGTGGATTTGGGACGGTTTGGGCGCTGCTTCGCGTCTACAGCATGCTTCCTTCGTATGGCTTGATTAAATTGTTTGACAACCCCTCCTGGGTAACCCGGATATGACTGAATTAAGTGCTCGTATGGCAAAGATACGCTAAAGATTTATTTTCAGGGCACGAAAACAAAATGTAGAGATCGCATACAGACATCCGGCCGCTAATCAAAGACTACCTTTTGCGCACTGCTTGCCACGAATAGTTCTCCGTTTTCAAATTTGGAGAATACCAATTCAGATGTATTTTAACAGGCATTACAAAAGACACAAGGAGCAACTGGTTCTGATAAATAACGATTGTATGAGGTCCCTCAGCTTTCTCGCAATTCTCAAACTTACTACACTAATTTAGATCGGTTCAAATGGGAACCACTAAGCTCACATGCCACGCTTGTGTCGCGCTGTGATGTAGACCCGAGCTAGCAGACCAGGATGGCTAGGTTCCGCTGTCTCACTTTTCGAATGATGCTCCTCGCCGTTTTATTTCTGCCTTAGCACGTCCGGGTTACAGCGGCGGTGTCTGCCGTGTAGCCCGGTCGTGGCCTAAGCTACTACTGCGTTCGGGACGCCGCCCCTGCTAATTCTAGGTAACGGCAGGCAGAATCGCTGGTTTTACTCTTTGTAGACCGACGCGTGTGAATTGAAGTGATGTCGAAGGGGCAATTGTTGTGGGTGTCGTTTACAGCTTTGCTTTCCAACCACATTCACAACGTGCATTGGAGCCAGTTTTTTTACCCTGTAGTTACTACCGTAGGGTTGACCCTTGTTACGTGCCAAATAATGTCAAAATCACTGTATTTGAGCTGCATGTGCCGGCTGTTCACATCTTTTAAGTAAAAATCCGCAAGGCATTTGCAAGCCCCACTTTAACCTGGATTTATGAAACGCACTGGTGTAGGCGATGTGTACTGGTCTCACATTTCATCCACCAGTGTATGATTTCCACCTTATTCCTAATTTTCATATTTTTGTCAACTTAGTTACCTTACTTTTAATGTCTCTAAGCAGGTAGCCATTCTAAGAAACGTGTTGCTGCTGCTGATGCGGGGTGGTGTGTATCTGCTCAGTGGGCACTTTGATGCCTTCGCAATAAAACATTTATTATGCTTTCATTTATTAAGCTTTTCTCCCCTCCAAAAGCACAGTGCCAGAGAGCTGGCACAATAGCTGGTTAGTGATTGCGGTGTTATAGGTTGTCTTAGGTTGCGGTGCCTGTTGCCTGTTATAGGTCGGCCTGTTATAGGTTGCCTGTTATAGGTCGGTACGGCACAGCACGTGACAAACAATATTTTTCTTGTAGCTTCAGTTCCGCAGTTGTTTGGTTGGAAGTAGCTTTTAGCTGATTTTCCTTTATTCTTCTGCTCAGCGCTCTCACGATTGCGCGCAAGTTCTCCGAGGAGCCACGAGGTGCATTCAGCTGTGCGATTGCTTCAGCAGCCCCCTTCAGGCAAACAAATTTTGCAGGGCTTTGTCACATTGTAGGGTCAAGTGCTATAGTAACGTCGGGGCCGAGCTTGATGTTATTTTTTATTTCTGGCTTTACACTTTTGAAGTTACGCCATCTCCTAACTTCTTCCTTCATCATCCGACCACTGCTACGCGGTTAGATGACGCCTTCACGCTAGGTGTAATGTTATCATTTGATTAAAATATAACTGCCAATTGGTACCTGCAACTAGATGGGCCTCCCTATGGTGGCAAAAATGACCCTAGTACGGCTGTGTATTGCTAGGCGTAAATATAGATGTCATAATAACAATATCTGTAGGGTCTTAGTGATACACACAGAGAGAGTAAAAATAGAAAATGGAAAACTGGGATTGTAACGGGAATACATGTCAGGAATTAAACTCATGTTTCTGCACTAACTGTAGCTTTAAAGAGGCCATGCACACGAAACACAGTTTGGTTTAATCGAACGATTGCCTCGTTAGAATCATAGTGACAGAGAGAGAGAGAGAGAGAGTAAACGTGTATATTTCGAAAGGCAATGGGAAGGAGTGCCCAGTTCAAGACCCCTTGAGCTTTCCCAGCCTCAACAGCCCTCAAAACCAGCAGTCGTTGGCCATTGAGGTCGGAGTTGGTCAGAGCTCTCTCTAAGCTCGTGAGAAGAAATGGAGAAATTTCACGAATGTAGTGGGGCGTTCATGCAGCCCCCTACCATATGAAGAGCGTCCCGGAGGCTTAGCAGAAGCGGCATAGTGGGGAATATGCGGTGGGGTGCAATATATCGCTTAGTGGGATGGGGAAAAGTATTCGTCTGGAGTGCACGGAGCTGCCGTTCCTCCTCTTTCGTTCGGTGTTTATGCGGTGGTGGATAGGTGATACGTCCTAACTTATAGTGCTTTGTTATCTCGTGATAGGTGATCAGCGGGGTTGGCCTCTCCTGCTCGCTTCCCGCCGCCCGGCGGGATAGCTCTCGGGCCAACAGGTAGGCGGTTTCGTTGCCTGGGATGGCAGAGTGGGCAGGTGCCCATATTATCATGATGGATCTGTCTGTTGGACGCTGACATATGATTTGGGGGGTTGTCCGGTGAATTCGCCCGCACAAGAAGTTACGGCACGCTTGCTGCGAATCTGTGATGACTACGCTGGCTGTAGTTTGCGTTATGGCGAGAGCGATGGCCACTTCTTCCGCTTGTAAGTGGTCCTATCTGGGTAGGGTTAGGCTGCTCACGTGCTTGTTGTGCTGGACAACCACAGCTGTCATTGCTCTTATGCCGGGTTAGGAAGACGCGTCCGTGTATGCTGTGGTCGGTTCCCTCCCGTAGTATGTGTGCATAGCCTGGGCTTTAGCACACCTGCACCCAGTGTGATGCACGGGGTGCATGTTTCTAGAGAGAAGTAAGACGTACAGCTGTTTTTTGATATTGTGGTCGAGAATTCTCATTTGAAATGTCTGACAGAGGGGATGTGAGCCCCAGACGAGAGACAAGAGTCCTCCCTGTGCTTGTGACTCCTAGCCTCAACCTTTGGCTCGAAAGATGGGCTTGTATGAGCTCGTCAGCTGTATTGTGCAGACCGAGCTTCAATAGCTTGTTGGTGGCCGTCCTGACAGGAAGTCCGAGGGCCTGTTTGTAGGCCTTCCGAGTGATGACATCCAGCCGTTTCATTTCTGACGTAGAGAGAAAAGTATAGTATGGCGTAAGTAATTCTTGAAATTATGAATGCTTCGACGAGGCGGAGGGTGTCCTCCTCGCGCATTCTCCATGTTTTGGTGGTGACACGACTGATCATATGTGTGACTTGGTCCGAGCTATGTTTCAGCCTATTTAATAGGATGGAGTTTGTTCGATCGGTTCGAAAGATCATACCAAGTATCTTGATATGCGAGGATGGAAGGATGGTGTGGCCCTCCATGTGGATGGTGGCAGTGGGTGGCCTCTGGAGGAGTTTCTTTCTTGTACAAACAAGCAGGAGATTCGATTTTTGTGAAGCCCATTGGAGGTTTCAAGACTTGGCGTAATAATTCAGCGTGTTGGCTCCGGTTTGTAGGCGCTCTTCTGTCTCGCCAAGGGATCCTGTCTTCGACCAGATGTTAGTCACTATGCTTGCGAAATGCAGGCATAGTGACAGAAGTTGTAACGTAGACTTCGCTCAAGTAAGCCACAAAATTAAAAAAAGGGAATGACCACGCGACCCACTATCTAATTTCCTGTAACAGAACCTACGATGTCACATGTGACAGAACTGCGATTGACTGAAGCAGGCAAAAGCAAACGCAAATTAGGAGGGTGGTAAGCTTGTGGAACGAGCTATTTGCGCTTAGATTTAGGGCACGTTATTTTTATAGCAGTAAAAATGGAGGGGTGAACAGTGTACGTAAGTTACGAAAGCCTTGTTAGCCATGTTTGTAAGCCAGGTTACACGAACCGCCAATTTTCTACCTTCACAAAAACAACGCAGGCGCAAATATGGTCAAAAACGAAGGCCGAAAACGGCCCGCCGAGGCATGATGGTGTCATCTAGGTTGACCAACGGTAAATAAGGTTCCCCAGCCCATATGACATCATTGCAGACGTCACGGAAACACACGATTTGGTTGGAGAATCAAAATTTTAATTTAAGATGATTTAATCTGTCAGTGAATAAAGCTCGTTTGCTTCTAGCAAAGCGCTGGGGGCACCACACAACAGGAAATTTTTCGAATACAAGAAACTTCTATTTTGTCTGGATGGCCTCTTTAAGGGGGCTCAGACGTTGGTATGATTTTTTTCAATCGCTACCCCGATTATCGTTGTAAAACAAACAAAATGGTCTTCGTTAGCGCGTAATTAGGCCTAAATAAAGCCCACTTATTAATATTGTTACGAGGCGAGGATGCGGTAAAGAAAAATGTGTTTCAAGTATTTACACTATATACAGAAGGACAGGCTTGGCTGCCGCTGCCATTCAGAATGCCCCACAAAAAGACCTCGTCGTATTCCTCTACCAACATTGATTGATTGATTGTGGGGTTTAACGCGCCGACGCAACTCAGGCGAAGAGGCGCGCCGTAGTGGAGGGCTCCGGATTAATTTTGACCATTTGGGGATCTTTATCGTGCGCCGAAATCTCGTACACACGGGCGTTTTTGCTTTTCGCCTCCATCAGAAAACCGGCCGCCGCGGCCGGGAATCGAACCCGCGACCTTGTGCTCAGCAGCGCAACGCCTTAGCCACTGAGCCACCACGGCGGGTTTCCTCTACGAACACCTGTCGGTGAACGTCCTGTTTTTGATTTTCCAGCAATCCCGCATAACAACATCGTTCGTCGTCTAATAGTTTGCCCCGTGGTATTACCCCCCTTCGGAACGAGTGCCGTCGCGGCGCTTCGGCGAATCCATGAGAAACGGCAGGTACGACTTTAGCTGGACAACGTGGACAATGTCCGTAGGAGGTACCCGAGTCAACGAGGGTGGAGAAACGGGGGAGATCTCATATGTGACATCGGTTACTTGACATAGTACGCGATACGGGCCACAGTACGGGGCAGCAGTTTTTCAGAAAGCCCGACGTTGCGGGTAGGTGTCCAGAGCAGAACAAGGGATCCCGGTGTGAAGTGGGCCGCGTGGTGCCTGCGGTCGTAAATCGTCTTCTGAACAGCTTGGGATGAAGAAAGTCGGTGGCGGGCTATCTGCGGCGCATGATGAGCGCGAGCAATAGCTTCGCGGGCGTGCTCCGATCGCCCGACGTGGGGAGGAGTCTGTCGGATCACGGATCACGGCTACAGAGTAGGATCTCAGCCATATAGAAAGTAGAATTGCGAATATCCGGCGGTATCATGCCGAGATGAATTATAAGCGAAAGTGACATAAGGGAACATGACGTCCCACTCGCGATGATATGTCGAAATGTAGCAACAGAGCATATCTGTCAGAGTGCGATTGAGGCGTTCCGGAAGGCCGTTTGTTCAGGGGCGATATGCTAAAGATATCTTGTGTATAGCAGAGCATCACCGAAGAATATCGTGAATTACTTGGGAGAGGAAGTAACGTCCGCGGTCAGTGAGCAACTGTTGAGGCGCCCCATGCTGGAGAATTATATCTCGAAGCAGAAAATCGGCTACATCGGTAGCACAGCTCGTCGGCAGAGCACGCGTGATTGTGTAGCGCGTGGCGTAATCGGTCGTTGCGACTGCAATCCACTTGTTTCCCGATGAGGACAAGGGAAAAGGGCCAAGCAGGTCTATACCTAGACGGAAGAGAGGTTCTGCCGGAATGTCAAGAGGCTGGAGCTGGCCTGCCGGAAGCGACGTTGGTGCTTCTCTGCGCTGGCACTGGTCACAAGCCCTGACTTAGCGCCGTAGAGAACTGTATAGGCCAGGCTAGAAGAAACGATTGCGGACTCTATCATAAGTGCGAGAGATGCTGAGATGCCAAGCAGTCGGCATGTCGTGAAGCTCCTGGAGCACAGTGGATCGCAGGTGCTGGAGATCAACGAGAAACAGCTCAGGTGCGTCGGGACGGACAATACGACGGTATAGGATGTTGTCACGGAGCAGAAACATTGGGGATGAAATGTCGCGCGAAACCGAGTTAAGGTTCTGTATAATAGTTCGTAGTGCCGGGTCATGACGCTGCTCTTCTTTAGTGTGAAGAACGCCAGATATAGTGCATGGAAAAGCTGCGCCGTCGTCTTCACTGTTGTCGGTGCGTCGACAGGGAGGCGGTACAGGCAATCAGCGTCTTGATGCAAACGTCCAGGTTTGTATTTTACATCAAATGTATACTCCTGGAGACGTAATGCCCACCGACCTAGCCGTACGGGATACTTTAGCGAAGAGAGCCAGCACAGCGCATGATGGTCTATCACGACCGTAAACGAGCGGCCGTGCAGGTAAGGATGGAACTTGGTCACTGACCGCACAAGAGCAAGACATTCTCTTTCAGTGATTGAGTACTTGAGCTTTGGGGTGGAAAGAAGGCGGCTGGAATGGACGCTAATACGCCCCAGTCCACTTTCTCGTTGCGCCAAGACCGCTCCCGAGACCGTAATTACTGGCATCCGTGCGCAGTTTTGTGGGAGCATGAGGATCAAAATGAGCCAGAAGTGGTGCATAGGTGAGCAGAGAAATTAGGGTGGTAAAAGCGCCTCTTGATCGGAGCCCCAGGAAAACAGAACGTTTCTCTTTAGCAGGCCGGTAAGCGGTCGGGCAATGTGCGCAAAGTCCTTGATATAGCGATGGAAGTATGAACAGAGTCCTAGAAAGCTTCTAACGTCTTTTATTGAGCGCCGTGCCGGGAAGTTCTGGACTGCGTGTATGTTATCCGGGTCGGGTTGTACTCCCCTCGCGTCGACGAGGTGCCCCAGGATTGCGATTTGTCCTTGGCCGAAATGACATCTTGAGTAATTTAGCTCGAGACAGCACCCCTCGTAACAACATCGTTCATCGCCTACTAGTTGTTTGCCCCGTAGCAATATCATGACCTGTTTATTGCTCCATGAATGAAGCCTAGACTTATAAGTTGAACGGAACAACTCTATGAGCTATACTGACGTTGTGCCTGTTGTAAAGTCCTTACAACTCTAAAGCTGCAGTGATAATTAAACAAATCGGAAAACTTGAAACGATGACTGGAGTTTATAATTAAAAATTCAAAAAAGGAGCTGTTGAGTGGATCGCGAAAAATTGTAATCATTGCAACTACACATAACTATGTACTTCTATGAGAAAACATTTTACAAGCTGGCTTTGTACTTATACTACATATATATATATATATATATATATATATATATATATATATATATATATATATACATATATATATCTATATATATATAAGGTTAGTAGAGACAGAGACACACGAGAAGGACTTTGAAAATAAAAATAAAAGTTTACTGACGTTTCAGGGAGAGGAGTCCTCTCCCTGAAACGTCAGTAAACTTTTATTTTTATTTTCAAAGTCCTTCTCGTGTGTCTCTGTCTCTACTTACTAACCTTATTTTTTCGCGCTCTGTGTGAGTTTTTGATTCCAGACTATATATATATATATATATATATATATATATATATATATATAGAGAAGAAAAACTTCGAACAAGGTAAAAGCAGCATGATTGTGGCCTACGTTTCAGCAAAGAGAACTTGCTTTCCTATATATATATATATATATATATATATATATATATATATATATATATATATATATATATATATATATATATATATATATAGGAACAAAGTTTTCCTGGACGCCGGTAGAATATACACAAAAATTGTTTCGACCACGGTACAAAAGTACAGATTTAATAACGTTTCGGCCGATGGACCGGCCTTCGTCAGATACAGTGACGGCATTTGTCGTACAGCTTGTATATGTTTCAAAACTACAAATCAGCTACAGCAGTTGAATGGGGAGAGGGAAGAAAAGGAAAGAAGCAAACACGAGTTACAGGCGCTTGTCTAAAGCATTACATAGACGCTGTGGTGCCCAGAATTATCAATAAAGGTTTTCTGCACGATGTCTGTGCTTATACAAAAGCATGGCTATCTTTACAAGGTTGTCTCTATAAACACCAAGAACACGAGCAACGACCCTTAACAGCGATAACATGAACAATTTCCTATGAATATTCAGTTCAACAGCAGAACACAATATTATCACATTACTGCGTGTTCAGGCAGCTTAATTTCCCCGGTATTTCGTTTAAACCAGATGCTAAGGTGTTAAATTTGTAAACTAGGGATGACTCGCGAACTCCCCTGTCATGGTTGCTACGAAAACCAGACTGAAGGATGGTGGCTTTGATATGATCAAAGGAATGGCCTGTAACGATCACGTGTTTGGATAGCGGAAGATGCGGAAGGGAGGTTACATGTGCCCTGTGGTTATTGAGACGCAGTGTAAACGATAGCGCCGTTTGACCAATATATTGCAGGTTGCAAAGCGAACATTCTAACATATAGATTACGTTTTCACTGTCACAGCAAAGATCGCTATTTATTTTTAGGCAGTACGTCGAGGCTGAACTGGTAACCCATCGGGTAGTAGTCATGTGTGCGCAAACATTGCAACGGGGCTTGTTGCAAGGATGGCACCCAGATGGAGCCACACGTGGGATTTTTGACGAAGTTAAAATATCACGAAGGTTTCTAGCTCTGGGGTATACTACTCGTGGCGGTTCGGGAAAAATTTCTTGCAGCCGATCACTCTGCTTGAGAATATTGAAGTGTTTACTTAAAATGTTCCTAATGTTAGGCATTGACGCGTTGTACGTAACCATGAGGTTAGTTTTTTCGGGGGGTGAAGGCCGCGCTTGAATATCGACGAGGACATTACAATCAAGAGCATCGGTGCGCCTAATTGCGTCGTCAAGAATTTCGGCAGGCTACTTTTGTTCAGTGAGGGCGTCGCGAAGTTGGAGGCAGTTGGACTCGAAGTCAGATTGCTTACAACAAACTCTTTTGAAACGGATGGCTTGACTATACGGGATACTAGTTTTGCAATGCTTAGGGTGGCCACAGTCAAAATGGAGGTACTGTTGCCTGTCGGTTGGCTTGCGGTAAATTTTAGTCCCGATTTCACCGTTATCTACAGTCAAATTAACATCAACAAAATTCATGGTTGACTGGGAAAAAGAATTGGAAAATGAAATAGAAGGGTGAACTGATTAAAATCATTAATGAAAGACAAAAGAGCGGCCTCGCCGTGTGTCCAAATTAGGAAGATGTCGTCAATGAAGCGTTTATAGTACAGAGGTTTAAGAGCACAACTGGCTAGAAATTCGTTCTCAAGCAAGCCCATGAAGATATTGCCGCGAACCATACATTGGGTTTGTTGATTTGTGTTTTGCTTTTACCGCCCGGCTGCGCCGGTCTGTGTTATCTCTGCGCCAAGGGAAGCGCGTGTTCCATTCTTTCTTTCTGTGCCGCATGTGTTATCTGTTGTGATAGGGAGAGCATTCCGATCTAACGTGAACAGCCCAGAATAATCTTCTTGGATCTACTATGTTCTCGATGCGAATCGACGTTTCGAGAACCACGCGCGCCAAAAGATAGAAAGCCTGCAGTGCGGACGCCGGGGCATTCCATTCGACGACACCCGCCTGTGCAAGTCACTTTGTTGACCGCTGCTTCGCCGCCTCTGTATTCTTTTGAGTTGTTAGGGGAGCACAAGTTCGCTCCAATAAACGTGTTTCTCATTCAACACAACTGCATAGTCCTTGTCTTCGTGACATCTGGTGGAGGTGCGGGGTACGCACCCTTCATGCCCACTACAACCTCAAAAAGCCGCCAAGCCAGTCCAACAAGAGCCAGCCCCCGCCTGCAAGATTTACCGCCCGAGTTCGGTTTGATGCCAGAAGGGCCCAAGAAAAGGAACGCTGCAACCAACACCATGGTGCAAGAAACAACGTCGCCAATCGTCCTGGAGCAGCCCCGGGAACCGCCATCGTTCCGAGGAGCCCCCGCAGAAGACCCAAAAGAATGGTTGGAGAAACTGGAGCGCGTCCGGAAATTCAACAGGTGGGACGACGCAGAAACGTTCCGGCACGTTTTCTTTTACTCGGAAGATTCGACTCGCACTTGGTTCGAGAACCACGAGAGCTCCTTCACAAACTGGGCTCAGTTCAAAAGCGAGTTTACTAAGACCTTCACTACCGTCGTGCGGAAAGAAAGAGCCGCCCTTTTGTTGGAAACGCGCACGCAACACCCCAACGAAGGTGTCGTGATCTTCGTTGAGGAGATGAAGCAGCTATTTCGCCGCGGGGACCCCGAAATGACGGAAGAAAAGAAGTTGCGCTTCTTAATGCGCGGAGTGAAGGAGGAACTGTTTGCTGGACTTGTCCGAAATCCGCCCAAAACGATCGCCGAATTCGTGACCGAAGCCAGCACCATTGAGAAAGCCCTCGAAATGCGTGCTAAGCAGTATGACCGCAACTTTGTTGGCACGGCCAATGCGAACGACTTTGGCAGCACGCGGATCCCGGCCGACAGCCTACGCGAGACTATCCGCGCAATAGTGAGAGAGGAGCTGCGGAAACTTCTCCCAACGCCGCCGCAGCCCCAAGTCGCTTCCCTCACTGACGTGATTAGAGAAGAAGTGGAACAAGCGTTGGGAACTTCTACGCCATCCGAGGTACCCCGAGAGCCACAAGCTATGACATACTCCGCGGCTGTTCGTCGACCCCGCCCTGCTCCAACACGCCGACAAGAGGCCCCGCCGTACCGCCGCCCACTGTCACCCGCCCGACCCCCGGTAGCCCGAAACCAGATGCCGAGGAAGACGGACGTATGGCGAACTCCCGATAACCGTCCTCTGTGCTACCACTGCGGAGAGGCCGACCACATTTACCGTCGCTGCCCATACAAGAGACTCGGACTACGTGGTTTCTCCGTCGACGCACCTCGCCCTCTCCCTGGCCAACGACCACGTGAGATCGACGAGTATCTATCTGAAACCAGCCGTGGCCCAGCGCGTTTCAACCGTTCGCCGTCGCCCTACCCCTACCAATCGCCGAACCGCCGTAGCAACGCTGACTTCGCCCGTGGAAGGTCCCCCAGCCCAACTTCTGGAGGTGAAGTTGCTCTACGGCGAAAAGCTAGAAACCCTCCAACGACGCAAGGACGCGCTGAAGACAGTGATTCACGACATGCCCTCATCCCGACGACCCGACCTAACCCTGACGAGACTCCCGAACACGACGACAGCTACACGGCGCGACGCGTACCCGACCTGACCGGGACGTCCGTTGCGAAGACGACGACAACGACGATGCACAGTGCCCGACCATCAACACGTACAAGCAGAGATACGACGCCCCGACGAACCCGGAACTCGAGGACGACTGCATCTGACGTCAAGGTGTCCATCGACGGCTTTGACGTAGTCGCCCTCGTAGACACGGGAGCTGACTATTCGGTAATGAGCGGACCATTTGCGTCTAAACTGAAGAAAGTTATGACCAGATGGGATGGTCCGCACATACGCACAGCAGGAGGCCACCTCGTGACGCCAAGTGAAACGTGCACATCGCGCGTCACCATAGACGGCACAACGTACCCTGCGGCGTTCGTCGTTATGCCTAACTGCTCCCGCGACGTGATTCTCGGAATGGACTTTTTGACGGACAACGGCGCAATAATTGATCTGCAGACCAAGTCGATAACATTTTCCTCCAATCACCCCACGACGCCGCAGCCGAACCCCCAACACCGTGCTGCTGTCAGGATCGCCGACGATCACATCACCCTGCCACCCCGCGCAAGCTTGGTGATCGCCGTCTACTGTGAGGATGCTGCTTCTGACATCGACGCTATCGTAGAGAATGATCGAAGGTTGCTTCTCGACCGCGGTGTCTCCGTCGCAAGAGGCATTGCGCACTTTAAGCAACGCCAATCTCACGTTTTGGTCACTAATTTCACCGAAGAGTACCAGCATTTAAATAAGGGAGCTGCAATTGCGTTCCTCGAAGAAACGCAAGAAGCAAGTGATGTGATCGCAGTCGCCGACTTTGAACGCACACCCGTAGAAACATTCAAGCTCTCGCCGCCATTCGACGTGAATCCGGCGCTACCGCAAGAACAACGGAAAAAATTATTGGCTTTGCTGCGTCGCTATAGCGAATGTTTTTCGTCGAGCGCAAAACTACGTCAGACCCCTCTAGCGAAGCACCGAATAATAACTGAAGATGGAGCCCGACCTACCCGACAGTCACCGTACCGCGTCTCTTCACACGAACGGGAAGCCATCCGGACTCAAGTCGACGGCATGCTGAGCGATGACATTATACAGCCATCGAAAAGCCCCTGGGCTGCGCCCGTCGTACTCGTAAAGAAAAAAGACGGCACATTAAGGTTTTGCGTTGACTACCGGCGACTGAACAAAATCACGAAAAAGGACGTGTACCCCCTCCCCCGAATCGACGACGCCCTCGACCACCTCTGCCACGCGAAGTACTTCTCATCGATGGACCTGAAGACCGGCTACTGGCAAATTGAAGTGGACGAGAGAGACCGAGAGAAGACTGCATTTATATCCCCAGACGGCCTATACGAGTTCAAGGTGATGCCGTTTGGGCTGTGCACAGCACCAGCGACGTTTCAAAGAGTCATGGACACTGTGCTAGCTGGCCTTAAGTGGCACACCTGCCTCGTATACCTCGACGACGTAGTGGTATTCGCCCGGACTTTCGACGAACACCTTGCAAGGTTGGAGTCTGTACTCGAGGCCATTCGTACGTCGGGGTTGACGCTGAAGCCTGAAAAGTGCCGTTTCGCATACGGGGAACTCAAGTTCTTGGGCCACTTCGTCAACGCCGCGGGAGTCCTACCTGACCCGGCAAAAACTTCAGCCATTGCGAACTTCCCAAGGCCGAAAGACAAGAAGGGCGTGCGGAGATTTCTCGGGCTGTGCGCATACTACCGGCGCTTCGTCGCAAACTTCGCACGCATTGCAGAGCCACTCACGCGCTTGACGAAAGATAGCACCCCTTTCAGCTGGGAAAACGACCAAGAAAAAGCATTCGGCGAGCTGCAAAAACGCCTGCAAAGCCCGCCCGTGCTCTCTCATTTCGACGGAAATGCCGAAACGGAAATGCATACGGACGCCAGTGATATAGGCTTGGGTGCCGTCCTTGTCCAAAAGCAAAGCGGCTGCGAAAGGGTAATCGCCTATGCTAGCCGTGGTCTGTCGAAGGAGGAGAAAAACTATTCTGCCTCTGAGAAAGAGTGCCTGGCTATTATATGGGCGATTTCAAAATTTCGCCCATACGTGTATGGAAGGCCATTCAAGGTTGTAACAGACCACCATTGGCTCGCCAATTTGAAGGACCCCTCTGGCCGTCTTGGGCGGTGGAGCTTGCGCCTGCAGGATTTCGACGTTACAGTCGTTTATAAATCCGACAGGAAACACTCCGACGCCCACTGCCTGTCCCGCGCCCCCGTCGACCCACCACCACAACACTCTGATGAAGACAGCGCGTTCTTCGGGATCGTGACGGAGAGCGACCTAGCCGCCCAGCAGCGTGCCGACCCAGACTTACGCGTCATAATCGAGTACCTCGAGGGATGCAACGTTGCCGTTCCTAGGACCTTCAAACGCAGCTTACCAGCATTCAGCCTGAGAAACTCCGTCCTTGTGAAGAAGAATTTCAGCCCCGGAACAAGAGCGAATTACCTTCTCGTCATCCCCGCGGACCTTCGTGACGAAATTTTGGAAGCGTGCCACGACGACCCGTCTTCCGGACGGGTCGAATAGCCCGCACTATTGGAAAAATCAAGGCGAGGTACTACTGGCCCGGCCTTACCTCTGACGTCACCCACTACATCCGGAGCTGCCGTGACTGCCAGCGACGAAAAACGCCGCCGACAAGACCCGCCGGACTTCTGCAACCAATCGCCGTCCCATCGAGACCATTTCAACAGATTGGAATGGACCTTTTAGGCCCGTTCCCTACGTCACGATCACGGAACAAGTGGATTGTCGTAGCGACAGACTACATGACGCGCTACGCACAGACCGCCGCTCTTCCCAGGGGGACTGCACAAGAAACGGCGAAGTTCTTTATAAGCCAAGTTATGCTGCGACATGGAGCCCCGGAAGTCCTAATCACAGACCGCGGAACTTCATTTACTGCGGAGCTGATGCAAGAAGTATTACGCTACAGCAACACGGATCACCGAAGAACGACGGCGTACCACCCCCAAACGAACCGACTCACAGAACGTCTGAACAAGACAATCGCAGATATGCTGTCAATGTACGTTGACGTTGAACATAAGACTTGGGACGAAGTGCTCCCGTATGTCACGTTTGCGTACAACACGGCTATCCAGGAGACGACACAGCTGACGCCGTTCGAGCTTGTCTACGGTAGAAGGCCGACTACGATGCTTGACGCTATGCTTCCGCACGTAGAAGACGACGACCTCAACGCCGACGTCCACGGATATCTTCAACGTGCGGAGGAGGCCCGCCAGCTCGCTCGAGTTCGTATAACGGACCAGCAGCTGGTGGATGCGGGCCGCTACAACCTCCGACGCCGAGACGCCGAGTACCAACCAGGGGATCGTGTGTGGGTTTGGACTCCCATCCGACGACGCGGACTCAGTGAGAAGCTCCTGCGACGGTATTTCGGACCCTACCAGATTCTACGACGTGTTGGCCAACTTACCTACGAAGTGATCCCCGATGGTGACTCCGGCACATCACGACGACGCACGCGGCCTGAAGTCGTCCACGTGGTTCGCTTAAAACCTTTCTACGGACGATGACGAACTTTTATTTTCATTTGTTCGGACTGTCGCTTATGTTAGCATCGGGTCGATGCACTCTTACAGGGGGGGGGTAAGGCCGCGAACCATACATTGGGTTTGTTTATTTGTGTTTTGCTTTTACCGCCCGGCTGCGCCGGTCTGTGTTATCTCTGCGCCAAGGGAAGCGCGTGTTCCATTCTTTCTTTCTGTGCCGCATGTGTTATCTGTTGTGATAGGGAGAGCATTCCGATATAACGTGATCAGCCCAGAATAATCTTCTTGGATCTACTATGTTCTCGATGCGAATCGACGTTTCGAGAACCACGCGCGCCAAAAGATAGAAAGCCTGCAGTGCGGACGCCGGGGCATTCGATTCGACGACACTCGCCTGTGCAAGTCACTTTGTTGACCGCTGCTTCGCCGCCTCTGTATTCTTTTGAGTTGTTAGGGGAGCACAAGTTCGCTCCAATAAACGTGTTTCTCATTCAACACAACTGAATCGTCCTTGTCTTCGTGACAATATTAGCCTAGGTAGGACCAATGACGGTACCCATTGATGTACCACTAACCTGAACGTAATGGATTTTATTGAATTCAAAATTCTTTAGCTCTAATATCAGGCGCAAAATAGTATCATAAGTTGGGCTTTCCAAGGTCTTATTCATACCTGATATCTCGTATGCTAGTAGTACAGATCGGATGCCGTGGGTATGCGGTATGTTAGTATCTTAGGTAACCAAGAGGGCGCCTTCGGGGACCTCAACAGAAGTGATATCAGATAAGAAATGATTGGTGTCCTTAACCTATGACGCAAACCTTGCAGGACGGTGGTTGGTTTCAGTATCGACAAAATGGGAGATATATTTGGTTACAGTTCCTTTTCCCGAGACGCTTGGAGGGTCAGGATTACCATGTTTATGTGTCTTCGGTAGGAGGTAGAAACGGCCGGCGACGGGGCTTAGAGGAATAAGAGACCTAATTAATGATCCATCGAACTTTTTTTCGGATGAGAGCGCGGTTAGCGCACTTGTTATGAGAAACTTAAAATGTTCAGTCGGGTCTTCATCCAAACGTTTATGAAACGACTGATCGTTAAGTTGCCTCATCGCTTCTTGAAGATAGTCTGTTTTATTTAGCACTACGACTGCGCCCCCCTTATTTGCAGGCTTACTGACTATGCTGTCACGGTACTCAAGTTTCTTGATTGCTGAGGTTTCCTTTGGGTTGAGGTTACGTTTGAAACAGGCTTGATTGCGGGATGCTTCTAGGAGGTCTCGCTGTACTGCGTTAATGTACAAATCTAGACATTTGTCACGTTGGGTGGGAGGCGTCCAGCGCTTACACGAAGAAACTGCTTTAGATATATGGTTAGAATCATCTCTGGCATAAAAATATTCTCGTAGTTTAAACTGCTGGCACAGTTATCTAAGTCTTTCATTAGTTCGAATTCACTGAATCAGCCTGTGGCTGGATAGAAACTGAGTCCGCGTGACAGCACACTTCTCTCCTCGTCTTACAACACAGTTGATAAAATATTAACGATACAATTGGCGCGGTTGAAGACACTTTAGGTGTTACATTTAACAGTTCTCCTGAGAAAATTCCAGCAATTTAGGGGAGTGGTGCACCATCACGTAAAAGTTTCTTATGCATCGTCGCTTGAATTTCGCGTAGCTAAATAATTTTGAATTTAATGGACTCCATTACGTTCAGGTTAGTGGTACATCAATGGGCACCGCCATTGGTCCTAACTACGCTAATATATTCATGGGCTTGCTTGAGAATGAATTTCTAGCCAGTTGTGCTCTTAAACCTCTGTACTATAAACGCTTCATTGAAGACATCTTCTTAATTTGGACGCCCGGCGAGGCCGCTCTTTTGTCTTTCATTAATGATTTTAATCAGGCTCACCCTTCTATATCATTTTCGCATTCTTTTTCCCAGTCAACCATCAATTTTCTTGACGTTAATTTGACTGTAGATAACGGTGAAATCGGGACTAAAATTTACCGCAAGCCAACAAACAGGCAACAGTACCTCCATTTTGACAGTAGCACCCTAAGCATTGCAAAACTAGTATCCCGTATAATCAAGCCATCCGTTTAAAAGAGTTTGTTCTAAGCAATCTGACTTCGAGTCCAACTGCCTACAACTTCGCGACGCCCTCACTAAACAAAAGTACCCAGCCGAAATTTTTGACGACGCATTTAGGCGCGCCGATGCTCTTGACCGTAATGACCTCCTCGATATTCAAGCGCGGCCTTCACCCCCGGAAACATTTAACCTCGTGGTTACGTACAACGCGTCAATGCCTAACATTAGGAACATTTTAAGTAAACACTACAATATTCTCAAGCACAGTGATCGGCTGCAAGAAATGTTTCTCGAACCGCCACGAGTAGTATACAGCAGAGCTAGAAACCTTCGTGATATTTTAACTTCATCAAAAACCACACGTGTCGCTCCATCTGGGTGCCATCCTCGCAACAAGCCCCGTTGCAAGGTTTGCGCACACGTGACTACTACCCGATGGGTTACCAGTTCAGCCTCGACGTACTGCCTAAAAATAAATAGCGATCTTTGCTGTGACAGTGAAAACGTAATCCATATGTTAGAATGTTCTCTTTGCAACCTGCAATATATTGGTCAAACGGCGCTATCGTTTAGACTGCGTTTCAATAACCACAGGGTACATGTAACGTCCCTTCCGCATGTTCCGCTATCCAAACACGTGAACGTTACAAGCCATTCCTCTGATCATATCAAAGCCACCATCCTTCAGTCTGGTTTTCGCACCCACCATGATAGAGAAGTTTACGAGTTATTCCTAATTTACAAATTTAACACCTTAGCATCTGGTTTAAACGAAAGTCCGGGGAAATTAAGCTGCCTGAACACGCAGTAATGTGAGAACACTATGTTATGCTTTGAACTGAATATTCATAGGCAATTGTTCGTGTTATCGCTGTTAAGGGTCGTTGCTCGTGTTCTTCGGGTTGATAGAGACAACCTTGTAAAGATAGACTTGCTTTTGTATAACCACAGACATCGTGCAGAAAACCTTTGTTAATAATTCTGGGCTAGCGTCTATGCAATGACCCGCCGCGGTGGCTCAGTGGCTAAGGCGTTGCGCTGCTGAGTACAAGAACGCGGGTTCGATTCCCGGCCACGGCAGCCGCTTTTCGATGGAGGCGAAAAGCAAAAACGCCCGTGTGTGCGAGATTTCGGCGCACGTTAAAGATCCCCAGGTGGTCAAAATTAATCCGGAGCCCTCCACTACGCGCGCCTCATCGCCTGAGCTGCGTCGGCGCGTTAAACCCTACAATCAATCAATCAAAGTCTATGTAATGCTTTAGACAAGCGCCTGTATCTCGTGTTTGCCGCTTTCCTTTTCTTCCCTTTCCCTATTCAACTGCTGTAGCTGATTTGTAGTTTTGAAACATATATAAGCTGTACGACAAATGCCATCACTGTATCTGACGAAGGCCGGTCCCTCGGCCGAAACGTTATTAAATCTGTTCTCTTTTTTATCGTGGTCGAAACAATTTTTGTGTATATATATATATATATATGTGTATATATATATATATATATATATATATATATATATATATATATATATATATATATATATATATATATATATATATATATATATATATATGTATATATATATATATATATATATATATGTATTATACTAAAGTTGTCACTTTCATTTATTGCACATGTTGCAGAGTATTACTCTAAGGACATTTGGTTACCTACTGACGATACCGGTTTCGAATTTTCCGCTGTTGTGAAGTAGTGCGGAAAACAAGTCTTGTACCAGAGCTTTTATGTATGACGGGGAAGACACCTCTACTTGATGCGAGCGCTATCTGATTTTTAATTTCTTTGCAAGTGTGAACGGTTTCGCAGCTAGTATATCATATTTCGGGACATGCGTATTTCATGTGCAGAAGTGACGATTCCAAGTGATGGATTACCAGGAAACAGTTCTGGAGCAACCGTTCAGGAAAGCATTTTGTCTTAAAAATTCCGTTTAAATGACCCACGCTAGGCCATTAAACCCCGTGTTGGTGTGAGCTTAAAAATAAAATCAAAGGACACCTTTAGGACAAAAGGAAACAAAACACACCGACCACACGGAGGCGAAATCCATGGCCTCCTTGAGCCGTAAGTGATTTCAGGTTTGAATAAAGCGTGTGAGATATGAATCATGCTTCTTATGCAGAAAGCCTAACTGCATTACAAACTGACGGTACAATAGATCTGGCTAACTTTTCGCACAACCCCATCCGATTGGCGTAAGTCTTTAATCGACTAAACACATGAACGTAGAGCATTTTTGTACCAGATAAACGATGCCTGATACAAGTGATACTTCTGACAAAGCAAAGGTGATACGAATATTTTGAGACGCTTTATACAAATGCAACAGTATTGTTGCACTAATCTCACGATTATCTCCGCGGCCTGGTGTAGTCATGGAGCAAAATCTGGTTTGCACTTACCCTTTATAACACAGAAGATAAATAGGAGTACAAATTTAGCCGCCATAACTTTGGTAGCCATTCCAGCTAGAACCTAGTGGAAAATGTGGCCACGGTATTTATTCTCAAGCATTTTTTGACTAGCTGACAATACCTTTAGGCATTAAGTACAATAGCACTGATGCCTATTGTGCCCACTTGCTTGGCTGCCTGTCTTTTTTTAATATTTAGGAACTCCTGCATGAAAACAACAAACGGCCGTTTTCGCAAGTCCCCTGTCACTTTTTACGGCCAGCCATACTTCCAAGGCCGCATTTTTGCCCACATTTTTATTTCACAATCCGACGTCATATCTTCAATCAAGTTCCATTTTAAGTTACATAGCTGGTTTTCCACATTAGCTTGCGAGTTGCCGAAATTACTACAAATAGAATGACGAATAAATTGTTCATTGACTTCAAAAATACGCAGTGCCATGCAACTATGTCCTAGTTGCAATGACGTTTGTTGAGTTCAGAGCCTTTTACAAGAGAGAAAGAGCGAATATTTTTCCATGCTGTTGGCTTGATTTGGCACCTAGGCACTCAAATCTACCTGATATTTATTTCAGTTGGCCTAAATGAATATCCTATGGTTGGATTTGAACGGAAAATGTTTCGGCAGTGTCTCCAGTGGACGTAACACTGGCCGTTTGTGAAGTCATTGACGGCACATTTCTTAAAGTAGAAGCAGTTCCCTTCTATATTGTTAGGCCCGCCACTTCAGATCTACGTGCAGAAAAAAAACACAATTACGAATTATTCTTTGCAGCGCTTTCGTACCAGCACTGGCTATCTTCAAGTGTGCGTCGGTGACCTTTCAGGATAGCTACATGAGTAAATTAGCCATGCAAACGTGAGATGCTGTGCTTTCACAATTAGGTATACGATTGATTGGGCCCGCATACGGAGGCCACCAAAGCCTGAGGAGCTTTGGGATGCGCTTTGAATGTGCCACACACTAATTACAGTGACAATCGGTCGGTCTTTCGTACGACAATTCACTATATGCTGCTATACGAAATTAACGCATGCAATAACGGACAGATTTTTAATTCCGGTAGTATTTCTACTACCTTTACGGAAAGCAACACTGAGCGTGCGGGAGTACACTAGCGGGTGCGACAAACCGTCTGGTCCCATTTCGGGTGAATTAACAGAACAATTTCAAAACGCTTTTTTCTTGCCTGCGTGCCCGTACCAAAGCTATATTTCGCTTCTTCCGGCAGTAAGCCTATTTATTGCCGGGAATAAGTTCTACCATACTTTCCCGCTCATGGGTCCTTCGGTCTATTGCTCTTAGAAATAAGCCTCCTCAACCGGAACTACCAGCTTGACCGACGAAACCTTTCCGTGGCTGGGCATGACAGCGTTAACCTTAGGGCTGTCTAAATTTAAGGGTAAATGTTCTACCTACAACATTTCGCATGTAATTACACTTTGAGATCTAACTCCCAACCGGTACCCTCACTTTTGCGTACAAAGAGTCTGATGTGTTGTGGCCCGCTTTGCGTTTAACGTTAGGCTGTTTCATGTTATGCCCAATATGGGATGACAAGGATGATTATAAAGGTATCCGTGCCAAACCGACCGGTAGAAAAATAAAGAAAAAAATTAAAAGTATGACGGTGACGATAAGCGGTCACGCCTGCTCACTAGGCACTAAGCCGAGCTGAATACCCACGCCGTTTTCTCAAGCTCTGGTTGGCGCTCCACGAGAAAGTTGTTAATAAATATTAGCGCGACTTATTTTCGTGCGAATACTCGCAATTCTCTTCGCGTACTAAGAAGCCTACAAAACTGTTCATATTCGCTGAGCAGCAAGTACCCGCTAAACGTTCCAAACAACTCTTCATAGGGCGCGCCTAAAGCTACTCTTGCACAATATTTGCTCCTTGGAGCCGTTTAAGTGTTGATCCCTTGATCTGTTTCCTTTTTGTGTGTTGGCCGTACAAATTTGAAAGCACCGTCACATTTGGGAAAAAGTTCTCAACGAATGCTGAACGGCTGGTCACTGATATTGCTTCAATTCTTCAACGTCAGTTCAGTGATTACCAGAACGGAGAATTTCGCGCTGTAGTTTTTAAGTAAAAAATAGGAATCTTTATAGACGCAGGAATTTTCGGAGTCCCCGAGTAAAAAGGGGGAAAAACGTCAGTAAAACAGACCTCGCAACATTTATAATTTTGTTTGTCTTTAAAAAGTTCAATTAACACTTCGTCGGATTTAGACAAACATGTCCGCTGTCTAGTTCGAACAAGCCAACAACTTCGACCAGGACCAAGGCGATGTTGTCGTCCTGGTCCAGGACATCCTCGACCAGGACGAATTTTTCTTCAACTGCAAAGTTTCTGAGGAAGCTGTATAGCTTTCCTTTGTAGCTGTATGAGTGCATCCAGATGGATGCCAAATTTTCTTTCGCAGCAAACAACATGTAACACGGCTTCCAATCCAGTTCATGCCACACGAGGGAATGGTGGCTATAGAGGAAAAAATAGTCCATGAGAAAGAGCTTGCAAAACTGCTAATAAAGCTAGTAAAGAGCTAGAGCCGTTTCGGATGTATCCTTGCGCAATATACAAAAAAAAGGTTTCCGGGTACACCTTTGTACACATGCTGTCGAAAAGAAATGGCGCAAGCAGTCACTGCGCTGAGCTAAAATTACCTTGGTTACCCAAAAATATCTCGCTTTTTTCATAGCCCCCAATTCTAACTTGGAGCTTTAACATGCAAATTAAGCATGTGGCTTGGCTAAAAACGTGAAATACATAACCAAATGGCGCTGCGCGGCAGATGTAGTAGAATTTATTCCATGCTTAAACTGCGATTCTCGGAACGGTGTGGGCGACCGGAGGCTTACTTAATGTATACCTATGTGGCACAAGCTAACGCGCCGAAAAAAGCGAACACTGGATGGCTGAAATACCGAAGAAGGACAAACGTGCATTCAAGAAGTTTTCGAACCATGTAAAACTTAGCTAAAAAAATTATAACCACCAAAAAGTCTTGATTGATAAGAAGGGGAAACATTTCGAAGAAAAGCAGGCGTCGGGGCATATTCTTCGAGCGATTAGTGTGAAGTTCAGGGAAATTGAGGAAGGGAAGCTTATATAGATACCAGCGCCACTGAATACTGCGGAAACTGAAATAAAGTTCAGCAACCTTGATTGCAAAAAGGAGCGCAAACGTTTTCCCCCGAACAGCAGTGGGCGGGCGGAATACGAATGCAGTCGATAAACCAGCTGGACCAAAGAGTAAGAATCGTTCATGAGGGCAGTAGACAAGGTTATACAAGCCAAACAAATACCGGAGGATTGGCTAGAAAGCATGACGAATTTAATAAACGAAGGCAGAGGCAACAAAGCCAGTACTGATTTATACAGACCACTCACAAAACGTCAGTGGCGTGTAGGTTGGTATCGCAGGCGACAAAATCAGAAATTCAAGCATGGATGGAAGAAAATAAAATCTTTGTGGAGCTTTAGAAAGAACTTACACAAGACACGTGCCTGGATGATAAGATTCATGGTGAAAAACAGCGCAAGGAACACAGGGGCAAAAAGGAAGAGTGGACGACGCACAGCGCTGAACTCGCAACTGAAAGTGTATTAGAAAGAAAGAACATATTTATACACAATAACCATACTATCGCGTGAACAGATAACACGGAAAAAGCGTGTGAGCGACAACGACGTTTACACCATACCGTCCTGCCACGTTTTTTAATCCATACGGCAGCGCGTGCACATAATGGCATGACAGAGAAGTCTTTTTTTCTTTGACTCGGTATCTCTACCCGCTACTGAACCAGATTTTACCCACATTTTTACTTTGTGAACAGCAAGACGCATCACATGCTTGCTGTACCCGGCCAACATCAGCCTGGCTACTTGTAACATTTCTCGGCGCCCGGCAAATTAGGAAAGATATGTAGCGCTGTAGTTAGGAGGTTGGCTGGTATAGCTACACGTGAAAGCTGTGGAGTAAAACATGTGTCAAGTTTTGTGCCTTGTAGTATTGGTGTGGTGTATATGATTCCGTTTGTCTGCGGTCACGTGTACATCGGCCAAACGGGCCGATGGCTTAACATTCGACTAATGGAGCATAGACATTCTTTGAAGGGCGATGACTATTCCCACGTCGCACAACACTACAAAAAATGTAAAAAAATGTAAAGAATGTTACCCTGTTTTTAAGGAAACAAAATTAGTAGCCAAACATTAAAACCAGCAGGTCCGAGAGATAATAGATGCCTTCCATAATAGAAGGAACGAGGGCAAGTGCGTTAGTGTTCCTTCTCTGTCATAACTTCACAAGGAATTTCAGTTTCGTAACCGCTAGCAAATTGTGTAACTTCTCGGATGCTGAATTTAGTCGCGTGCCACACTGTTTCAGAATATGTTACTCTGTTGTCGCTCAGACGCTTTGTTAGTGTTATCTGTTCACGCGATAGTATGGTTATTGTGTATAAATATGTGCTTTCTTTCTAATAAACTTTCATTTGCGAGTTGAGCGCTGTGCGTCGTCCACTCTTCCTTTTTGTCCCTGTGTCTTGTCCTTGCGCTGTTTTTAGATGCGACGCATCTCTTGCTCTGAGGCATGTCCCTCCTGCGTCGTTGTCGCGGCGTCCGTCCGCATCCCTCCTCCGTTCTTCTCTCCCACAGTTGTGTGCAACACTCTCACTCCGGCTCATTAGCATACCACAGCTGGCGCGCTTGTTTGGGCACGCTTCGCTCCGGCGCGCGCAAGTGCGCGCATGTTCGACGCACACCACCTGCGCATGTGCACCTCTCACCCGTTCTTCTCTGCGACAGCTGTGCGCAACACTCTCGCTCCGTCGCATTAGCATAACATCAACAGCTGCGCGCGCGCTTCGCTCCGCTCGCGTCTGCTCCGGTGCGCAAGTGCGCGCATGCGCGACTCTCCTCCGCTGTCTCCTCTCCTTCAGGCGCTGTGAATATAAAGCGGGTAGCGCGCAGCGCCGGTTCAGTCAGCGCTCCCTCTCGTTCGACTCCGCGTGACTTTGCTTGACGACTCCGTGCTTGACTTGATTCGTCCGATGAAAACGTGATGGAAGCGAAGGTCCCTTCAGCGAGTGGGCTGACACAATCCAATACCACCGTCAGCGCAAACGCTCAAGGCAGCGTTACGACCAATTGAACCCTCAGATGCGTCGCATCACATCAGGGTTCTCTTGCGGGAAGATGGGCGTAATTTTCACCATGAATCTTAATCTGCACTAAATCGCCCAATTTCACACAAAGGATATAGAGTCAAACAGCTAGTTCTCAGCAAAAAGAGAGACATTGTTGATAAAACTGTGCCTCGAACTTGCGAAAGCTCAGAAAAGATCAATATGAATTACGTTCTTGGACATTAAATGGGCGATGAAAAAAATACAATTTTATTTTATTCGAAAGATTTCGTGTTCTATATTGCCCTCAGCGCTTCTTCGGAATCACGCCATGCTTTATCCACTTGGAAATTAATCAATTTAAGCTAAACCTTCCATTCTCGCGC
Organism: Haemaphysalis longicornis; assembly: GCF_048455015.1. Taxonomy (NCBI): domain Eukaryota; kingdom Metazoa; phylum Arthropoda; class Arachnida; order Ixodida; family Ixodidae; genus Haemaphysalis; species Haemaphysalis longicornis. Next base: position 190,803,936 of record NW_027526422.1, read on the forward strand.
CAAAACGAGCGGTTGGACGACGTTTGTAATGACATTATAAGAACAGGCCTCTCAGCTAAACTTGGTGTAAAGCGGAGAGTTGTTTACTTTTAATCACCCTAGATGGTGCCGCCACACCTCGTCAAGCCTTTTTCTGCCTTTGGCTAGCTTGTGACCGTAAAGTTAAACTTGGCTTGTTTTTGTTGATGGAGAAAATCATCGTTTCATGAAACATACTGCTCGCTCGAAAAATATGGTCACGTAAGACAACGTCGCTTGTATCAATCAGCCAGTGTCGTCCGCGGTGATTGGCATCTAAATTAAGCATAGTGCACCCAGTACCAAGAGCCGTACGTATCGGTACATCAACGTCCGTGTGTGCTTTCGTCACTTCCACTGTTTGTCCCAACAATCTTACTGACATAAAAAGAATGTGCCCTACATTTAGGCGCAAATAGCTCGTTGAGCAAGCTTATAACCTTTGCCCAATTGCGTTTGCTTTTGCCGGCCTACGCCAATCGCAGAGCTGGCTGGTATGACATCATAGGTTCTGTTTCGGGAAATGAGCTAGTGAGTCGCATGGCCATTCTAATTTTTTCTTAATTATATAGCTTTTTTTAGTGAAGTTTACGTTAAACGCGGTGTCAGCATGATTCTAGCGAGGCTATCTTTTGAATGAACCAAACTTGAGTTTTGTCTTCATGGCCCCCTTTAAAGGGGCAAATGACAACGTAAACAGTGAACTGCTGTGGAGGGTAGTGGAACTCCAGGGATTAGATGACGAGTTAGTACAGTTCGTTAGAGCGACCTATACAGATAATAGAGTGCAGCTGACAAGGGAACGGCAGGAATGCGCACAGCAAGCCGACACCCATCGAGGATTAAAAAAAGGGGACCCCTTTGAGCCGAATACACTTTATGGTTTACAATATGATAGGGGTAGAAAAAATTGGAAGAGTCGCGGATCAACCTAATTAAAACGTGGCAAGGCCAAGGGGTACAACAGCGTATACCGGGGATTGTAAACGCAGACATCATTGTTCTTTTGTCTGACAGCCAAAGCGATATGAAACGGGTAATAAATATTAGTGGTCAGAAAGCCACATACCTGAGGTGAAATTTTAGCTCTATAAAATCGGGAATAATGGTTTTCAATGAGACTAGCACTGACGCTGTGTCAATCCAGCATTTCCTATTATTCAGAGTCAGGGAGAAAAAATATTTGGGAGCGTGGATAAAGGAAGGGGACAAATACTTAAGAACTCACGAGGAGCAACTTAACAATAAAGGGCAGCGAAAGCACGAAGACACAAAACCACATAGCCCTGAGAGGGTATAACTATATCACAGATACGAAATAGTGACAGTAATGTGAAAAGGAGCAATGATTCCGGCCCTACCATTCACAGAAAATCAGTACTCGGCGCAAAAAAAGACGCTCTATCAAGCCTTGAAGTAAACGAGAGACCAGTAGGCGGTTTGGCCTTAGGCGCGCATTGTAAAACAACTAACTAGGCTGTGCAGGGTGAAATGGGATGGGCGTCGTTTGAAGTTCGAGAAGCTCAAAGTAGAATAAGTTGTGAGGAAAGGTTGAGAGCAATGGATCCATGTAGGTGGACAGCTAAAGTTTTCAGGTACCTATAAAAGAAACGCCTTGACACGCAGTGGCTATGGAGGACTACAAGTTTTACGATGAAATACCAAAATAACAGTGGAGTATCAAAGACAGCCAAAACAACCAAAAAGGAAGCAAGGCAAACAGAAGCAAACAATGGAGAGAACAAATGGAAGGCTTAAATATCGTCTGATATGTAGAGGGCAGATCAGAAATAAAATTTGTACGATAATTCCAATGGCAGTACCTTGTGTTTCGGGGCTAGATCTGGTCGTTTGAGAATTAAGAGCTTTCTGGGGCACTATACACAAAATTGTGGTGTATGCGTGGTTTGCGGAAACGACACAGAAACGATGCGGCACATAGTGTTGGAATTTGAGTTTGTGCATCCAAATCTACATGAGATAACTATTCGGCTTCCAGCAGCCCTGATATTTAGGTTAGCACTTGCAATAAGGAAGTTACGTTCAAGGCTGTTGCGACGATTAAAAGAAGGTTAGAATGCTGGGGTTCGAAAAGCAGAGAAGAAAATGTGGCCGAAGACAGCTACCACCTCTAACAGAAAAAAAATTATTTTGAGTTTGCCCTAACAGTGTTTGATCCTGCGGTGCTATAATTAAACGCAGAGTATATAACATAGGTAGATTAGTTTCATTGGTAACATCACACGCCATTAAATTATAACATAGCGGATACTATCAACAATCCAGGGAATAAGACAGGCAAGCCTGTTGTTGAAAACCGATGTATATATTTAAGAAGGGCCACCAATCATCATCATCATCACCATTATCATCATCAACCAAACAGGAATTCACGTAAAGATCCATCAACAACAAAACGAGAATGAAGGGGAACTTGCAAGAGATTCTTGAGAAACTTGTGCGGAAAATGCTAAATATGGAGACTATCTGCACGTTGAAATAGGAATTTTTCTCCCCAGTACCCAGATGACTACGATAATTCTTTTCTTATAAAGTGTTATAGCGACAAAATGTAGTGGAGCAAGGGCAATCGGCGTCGGTAGCAAAACAGTTTCTCTGAGCATTAGGGAATCATGTGTGCCTACTTGGCCACAAAACCTCTTGTTACTAATTGGAGTGCCCTGGGTAAATTTATCATAAGTAAGGATGTCATATATAAAAATTTCGATCATTCGGCCTCAACGGAATCGATAAACACATTGCTACAATTACATTTTTTTTCTGGTGGGCAAGTGCTTGGGCAGGAGCAATAAAACTTCGCAACTTTTCCGGTGGCCGTATCCGCGAGATGTAATTCCTTTGTCCAGCCGTGCTCCGGACCATAATGTGCTTTCATGACAATATTGGAACCACACTGTTGGTATGAACGCAGCCGCATTTTGCTGTCCTTTAGAAGGCTGCGCCGATCAATTTCATCCAGTAGCTCGTAGAAACCAAGACCTCCCATTTGTCTTGTCTTTTTTTGTACAAAGACGTTTTTTCAAAGCACGCACAACTTCCAAGTGAGTGATTGCTGTGCGGGTGTTCCGGCAACTGTATCTCAACCCTCAGCCTGCGGAGACGCCAGGGCCGTTTCTAGAAAACGAAATAACAGGTGTTCCCAGATATGTTTTCACGGATTACAGAAGTAAGAAACGCCGCATAGCGCCATGCTGAACCACCGCAAACGGTGACGACGAGAAATGAATGTTAAATAAGCAGTTTGCTTTTGAAGTCGTTGCAGTGTTGTAACGATGTCGCATTACCTTCAACTACCGCTCAATTGACTGCCCAGATGCAAAGTAAAATCTCTCGTCGTGAGCGCGCAATCACCCCGACATTTCTAACAAGCCTTACACCGCTTCAGCTTATATTGTCGATTGTGGGTTAGCGTTTCCGAAAAGGCTAACCCACGTTCGACTATATAAGCTAAGGTGCGTTAGCGCCCGCCTCTTTATTGGCAGACGTCGACCATACCCCCGCTACTTTTCCCCAGCAGGTGACACGCCAAGCAACACCAACCGCGGAGAGAGAAAGTTACGAATACTTTCACTCGCCCTCTTTTGCTTCCATCGAATAAAGCATCCAAGCAAAAAATATGTGCACGTGTAATGGTTTGGGCAATGCGCATTTGAAATGAAAATTTTTGCGTTTCTCAGGTTTGCTATTCAAGGAGACCCGAAATTCTTCGAAACTCGAGAGACGTGAGCTCCACAAACGACAACGTAGCAAGATGATAACATTTCGAGGTGGAGTTCAAATTCTTTAGAAATTTTAATCCTGCTATTGCCCGATTATTGAGGTGGCGTTACCGGTTCAGGGCCGCGCGCTCCAAGAAGGCGCGGCTAGGGCGTGGCGCATTTTTTTGTGTGTTTCTCGGTCCACTGTTGGCCTGGTGGCTATTGGGGCAGGAAAATCCAACTCATTTACTTTATTACGCTTTTATTTATTTATAGGTATTTCACTACAAAGTTCTTTTTTTTATTTAAGGTATTCATACGTGCGTGTTGTTTGAAACTATTTATCCTGAGAACCAGTTTCTGACGTCGGTGGGAGAAATTGTAATCGCGTGAAGATAGCCAACTGGCAAAAACAAAGAAAGCAGGTGATTGAAATGCTCCTCATTTAAAATAATTATTGCTTGGTCTTATATTCTCGAAACCCGCCGTTCGATTTTGATAGAAAATATCCTAAGGGCACTTACGTCTGCTAACGTGTTTTAAGGCAAAAGCTTGGCGATACTTATTGACAACTTCTGTACTAATACATTCTACTTGCGTCTTTTTTCTCGCTTTCATTTCTTAGTCTTTTCGCACGAATAACTTCGACCGGCTTCTTTTCTGCTATACCGTCTTTGCGTGAGTTTCTTCTCTTGCATTTCGTTGTGACCTACATAAGCAAGAGGACTCTCCCTACACACCACAGCCGCTCTAGAATCGGGTTCTGCGCGGCCAATGTGTACCTGTCCTTCTCAGTCGCTTTCAAGTTCACGTGTCACACGGCGCGCATTATTCTACATCTTAAACGTTTTCAATTCACAGTTTTGAGCATCCTGCAATCCGGGCCCATTACCCCCCCAAAGCTCCCAATTGCTGACAAATCGGCCAAGTGGGCATATTTTTGTGGCAAATACATCCTACACTCGCTCGGGCTTAATGCACCAATTGTTACGAAACTCAGAATATGCATTCCTCCCGACTCGCACAATCTCCTGCTTGTGCGGCCGATTCCCCGCAATATGCACCCCGAGTACAATAATATAACGCCGTGAACATCGCCCACGCGTGCTAGCCCGCAAATACCCCATGGGCCAGTCCACCGCCCATGTGGACGCCGCTACTTATACGCGTCACAACGCCTACGGAGTCACCGCCATCTTTGATCCAAAAGCATCCTCTTACCTCTCACTGACTATCCGAACGCGTTACCCTGCCACTGCGGAATAAGCGGCTTTGCGCTAGCGCTCACTCCTCGGACTACCCCAACAATTGTTGTCTCTGATTAGAAAACGGCCATTCAAAATTCCGCCAAGGGGATTATTTCCCTGCAGGCTCTCAAAATTCACCTTCAAAATCTTCCCACTTCCAATGTGGAGTTGATGTGGACTCCTACCCATGCGGGGCTGGAAGGAAACGAAGCGGCTAACCTTGCAGCTCGAGAGCTAACCCAAGAGCTGGGCCAGGTCGCACCTCTTTCCATGGAGCCCAATCAACCAGCGAAAGCCTTCTGAATTTCCAGGAAATTACCTGCCACTACCGCCTCTCTCGCCTGCGCTACCCTCCACCCCATTGGTCACTCTCTATCAGCGAGGAACGGTACCGTGCTGGTACCTTCTTCAAACCAACACGCTCCCCTGTCGCTCCAGACTACACGCAATTTATCCATCTGTATTTCAGTCTCCCCAATGCCCCGACAGTGGAGCCCACGAAACAGATGCGTATATCATTTGGCAATGCCCTCAAAACGCAATCCGTCTCATCTGTTGTGTGGAGCACTGGGAGGCGGCGTTAGGCAGCTCGGATTCGCGGCTCCAGAAGGGCTCATACTTAATCACAGCAAATACGTATGCAACTGTCCTCAAGGGCTCGCTGAACAAGCAGCCCAGGTCACCGGCACCCTAAAGCGTTGGTCACCACTCGTCGTTGAACGAACGGTTTAAAAATGAAGTTCTTTCTCTCTCTCTCTCTCTCGTCTTTGGTTTTGTTTTTACGGTCCAATCCCCTCACACACCTCTCTTCTTTTGCCCTCTAGCCGCTCTCGATTACCCTTCTTCTCGCGTCACTCTGTTACTTTCGGTCTCAAATTTTTCGTCACGTGCTCTGCATGCTCGGCTTCCTGGCAGACGACGACGGCGCTGGATAAAACCGGTTGAAATGCCAAGAGGCCATCTCCAAAAATAGATACACGCTGTTGATTAAGTAGTATCCTGCCAGAAACCTTTTCAAAAGAATGGTGCCACACGCAACGCCTCAAGCGAAACCGTCTACCGCGCTGACGATAAATGTAATGCCCGGTCATCCAACGCCCCGTGCGAAACATTTTTTCCAGCAGACGATACATTAAGAGCACGCTTCGTTTGCAGTCGCGAGGTAGAACACGTGGAAGCCATGTCGTGCGAGCAACCTGAAGAAAGGCGAAGTCGGTTAAACTCGTTTTAGGTTATTTTATGGCGCACATACCCGTTGACTGTGGACTGGTGGCGGTCAATTGTGCGGTCTCTACCAACGCTTCCGTGGAAGGTGACCGTCGCATAAAACCACAGCGCACATACTCGTTTCTTGGCGGTCATAGAGAGAAATCCGCGCCAAAATTGTCGCAAAGGTGGTCGGACGGCAGATGACTGCGCAGCCCATGCAGAGTACTTTTCGAGAGATAAAAACGAGCTCGAAATTCCCCCTCCGTTAAAGAAAAGGATCTTTCAGGTTATAACTATGTTTGCTACGGGAACCGAAAACAATGAACCACGCCGCAGCTGCCGCCGTGACGAGCCTTACGAGTTCAACACGGCCGTGTAATGTCAACCACCAGTTTAGTCCGAGTCTCGTGCCGATTAAACACACCCGGCCCGTTTGTGGGCGCGGTGTAGCGACCGGAGCCCCACCTAACCACGACGTCGACTTCGCCGTTGGGGCGGCGTGGCTGCCACGTTGGCACTTGCCTTTGAGAATCTAGCAAAAAAACTTAACAGGGAACAATGGACGAACGAAGTCCCCACAGGCCACCATCAGTCAATGATGCCACAGCCGCGGGGTTGTTCGTTCCGGAGGAAGAGTTCGCTCTAGTCCGAACGATAGGATCGGCTATGACGACAAGATTTTCCCGCGGCAGCCGTCTTCACACACAGTGAAAACACCATAGATGACAGATGAGACGACTTCAACGTGTACAACGTACTCGCCCATGTTCAAACACGCTCATGTCACGCTGAATTGGGGCGTTTCGGGTACTGCGCCCGTCGTCTGCACGTGAACAAGTCGGCCACGGTTGGCGGAGTCTGGAGAAGGGCGCGCTGCCTTCGCTACAGTGAACCACTTCGCTTACTGGGTTTGCGCTTTCACCAAGCTGCACTGGAGCTACCCTCAAACCACGTAGCACACACAATTCAGTGGAAGATCAGGACACCGAGAAACTCGGAGCTACCCGCACCGCTTTTTGGGGTCGGAACTTTGAAAGGAGGCTGGGGGCAGGCAGGAGTTCCAAAACAAATTGCGGGGTAATGTACTTTGCGCAAAGAAGTCAATTTTGCAACTGTATTCTAGACGGCGCTGCAAGCGTATTTTTGCACAAGCCGTAATTTTCAACGTGAGCGGCTTCAACCGAGCACGCTCATAATGCCAAGTGTGCTCCGTGCGATTGCACCGGGTTCGCTTGAGGCTTATCGGATGCGCCACTATCACTACTTTGTTAACTCAGCAGCCTAACACTCTTGAGCGAGCTATCTCTGGCCTTCTGTAAAAGTGCCCCAGAAGTACCCGACAACTTCTTTGGTTGCTGAAGTGGTATGGCTGTACATAAGGCTACTTACGCGGCTACCATATCACCAACTTGAGCACCTCCCTCAGAATTGCCCACGCTCTCAAATTTTAACTGTTCACACTGCGAACAGGGCGTAAGCACAAAGGAGGTACAATCGCGCTCACTATGACCTACACCACTCATCAGTATTCAACACTTCGTACAACCTCTGTCTGGTACCTGTGGTTAAAGACCAAGTACCCATTAGGAGCCCAACGTTCTAATGAATCAGTCATTATACTAACGTATATGCCCTTAATTTAGTCATCGTTTTGACGATACAATCGTCTGAATACTAATGAGCGCTGTAGGGTAGTGAGCGCATTAGTACATGCCTTCAATCACACTACTCTCACTTTCGGGTGCCTGACGCCCCCTAAATTCGTCATTATGTATCGAACATTGCAAATAAAGCCCACTCCACCAGCCTCCCCCCCCCCCTTGCAGCGAAACAGTTTGCAATCCTGTTACAGCACGAGCGACGAAGTAGCGGGAAACGTATACACAGAAATTGTTCTGTAACGTCTTCGAGATCGGCATGTGCAGTGGCATCAGCACATTTAACCACAATTGGCCCTCATGCTGCCCATGCCACGACCTGTGCGCAAACCTAATTATACGCCAATGGTGGAGTTCTTCAATACATACTAAAGCATCTCCGCCAAACTCGTTTTCTTTACAGTCCAGAAGCGCCCTTAAATTATGCAAGAAGCTCTGTTGTATGATGTGCTTAAAATAAATGGTAATGAAAATTACAAAAATATTTCATAAGTCCATCACGAATGGCCAGGGTGTCGTATTTTTGTGGCTTTCCGGACATGTTGGAATCACAGGCAACGTTTTATAGGATGCAGCTAAACGAAAACGTCATTACAGCAAAAACACCCTCTCGGGTCCTCTCGCCAAGAACGCTGCCGCTAGGATACTTCATTTTTTTACTCTTAGGGCTACCAATACTGACCCGAAATACAACAGACTGTGAATTCTCGCCTCTACATTCCGGACCATGTACTCCTGTGCCGTGTTTTGCATGGCTTGTTTCGGTGCGCACAGGACTTATGTTTTGGAGCATTTTTAAAACAACGCTTGCTACCTCTACCACCCAAAGGTTCTTTTGCGGCGTGCAGGACAATAAACGGCCAGCTTTGCCGAGGCGGGAAAAAGGGGGGGGGGGGGGGGCGTGAGGGGGGTGTCACTCACTCATCACACTAGAGATGGCGCACCGGCGGGCGCGTGGGTAAGGTCCCTGAAAGAACTAAGGTAGCGCCAACTGCTCCCTCCTTCTCCGCTGCCCTCCTCTTTTTTCTCTCCCCTCACCCGCGGCGCCGCCGTCCCTTTAACTCCGCGGCGGGGCCGCCATATTTGTTGGCCACTTGAGAGCAGACGCCCTCGCTACGCTTCAGGGCGCTCGCTGCAGTTTGCTCTTGTTTTCGCGCCGAAATCGCTCTTTGGTAGCATTTATAGGATTTCTAGAGCCCCGTTTTACCAACAGGCACTGAGTGATAGTGTTTTGTTTTATATTTTTGTCTACAAGGGGATATTTGCGGGGCGGATGCCGCTGGCGCATACGCACAGCGCGGTTTTTGTTTACGTGTGCGGCATTCTGTAACACCTCAGGATAGCTCGTGAATGCGAAAGGATCGAGCGTGGACATTTCAAACTGCTCTGTTACGGTAGTTCCGTTCTTGCATTCGCGTGACTGTGGTCGTGCAATCACTGCACAGAGGTCTTGCGCACGGTTCGCGGCAGTATACAATGCGCTTCATTCGCAAATGCCGTAGTTCGAGCGCTGCGCTGGCGTCCTTGCACTCGCCTTTCTTGCGATAATTGTGTATCCTCAGCGGCGTTCACTCTGCGCCCGCTTTTACTAACGACCTACAGCCTACCTTAATTACGCGCAGTTTAGAGTGCTTTGCCGTTTTTGTATAAATGTTTCCTTCACCTTCATGTTGTTATAGGCTGCTGTGAGTAGACTAAAAACATAAACATGCTGTTGTGCGTGTGTGCACGTACAGCAACGTGAAAAGCCCCTGCTTCCCCGACTTCGCAGCCGGATACACTAAACTACACTCGCGGCCGTACGTTCATGTGCGAACCTAGTGAAAAACGCAGACTTGTAATTCTGGGAATACGCGCCAGAGAAGACTGCGATCAATCGATCGGGTAAACTGAAATTACAGTCCCTCTAGGTACAAATTATGTAACTAGTTACTGCAGTTAATTAATCATGCAATACGTTTTTTCACCGGGCGCGGTCGTTTACAGCCGTTATTAATGGAGGCGCCTGGACAGAATTGTTTTGTGCTGGGATATATTCTGGCAGATTTGTACATTGCACTAACACAGGGATACACCCGAAAGAAATTCGAAAGAGGACCAATGTCACGATGATTATCAAGAGAAAACAATAAATCACAAAAATGAATTGGTGCCAGCAAATGGATATTTTATTGGAACAAACGTCCGTAATGACGTCGTGCAGGTGGCTTGTGCTGCTGACGTGGCTTCCCGTGAGAAAAAATGTTGGGAGTGGCATTTGGGTTTAGTTTTTTTAACGCCAAGCTTCTCCAATATCCGTTGCTCAAATTGATCCGTGAAATAATCCTATTGAGAAGGGAAAAGAAATGTCGCCACCGAGTTTGAGATGCGCCACAAACACTCCGCAAATATAGGCAATAATGCATTGCAGAAGGGGGTTAGTGACTGTTCTACCGTAGCATGGTCAAATTCGTGTTCGCGCATCTGCTCAGTGCCGCGTCCGCTCAACTCGCTACACTAAACCCGTTTAGCAAGCGCTTTGCTGGACAAAAATACGTCTGCTGAAAATAATATAGTCGCCCAGTGTGTTTTGGTTCAAATCGCAATGACTCGATACGCTGCGCCATTGACTACTAAGATGAAGTAAGCGCGCACACTGCAAATGTACGGCATCACGTGTAATGCAAACGTAAGTCGTAATTAACGTTCCTCTGTGCATACACGGAAGAAAGGGCGTACAGCCGTTACGGTGCGAATATGCATTTGAAGTGCTCATTCAAACGTGCGCGAATTTAATAAAGCGATAACAGAAATTGCGCATCAAACGTACGTCAACGGCGCGGTCACTATATTAGCTGACCTTAAATTGTTTTACCTAGCCGCAATTTTTTTTTGTCGCAACAGCCTCAATTTGCGCCGCACCGACCAAGCCCATATTACGCAGCAAATCACTCCGATGTCATAACAACGGGATTATAATACCACCCGGGTAGCTAACACACAAAACATGACTTCACGCCAAAAAGAGCGTACACGCACTCGGAACGCACACGATACATGGTCAGACGCAAGCTGCCGTCGGCCAAAACAAGCATGAATTCAGGTGAACAATTCTCGCGTCACGAAACCCTTACGACAACTGACTGAACATGCTACGCCGCTGATATTGATGCTGGAAGTTAAGCGCGCACATGACAAATACACGGCCTCTTATCCAAACCAAAGCTTACGACGGGACGAACTCGGCGCTGCATGCGCGCAATGCCTACTCAGAACAAAGCGTGGACGACGGTCGCGAAGGGAATACGCATTTCTTCGTAAGTGACCGCTCAAGCTCGCGCACAATTTAACAGAGCAAGAACAAGCATTCAGAAACTTACCTCGCAAAAGAGTGATGGTAGCGTCGGCCTGAAGTATGCCCGTTCAAATCTATGCAACCAAACTTTTCTCCTTTCTGCGTCGCGTTTCCCGGACGGAATAACGAAGTCTTGTGCCCTGCCTGACGATATTCGCGCTGCCTAAGGCACAACACATCGACACCGAGAAGCAACCTAAAACGACACCGGTGCGACATTTTTTCGAAGTTCGAAGCGAGCAGCTAATTCCGGTACTGAAGCACGGTGGCGACGGTGGCTTGGAAGCCAGCAATGGCGTCGCAGCGGCGGCGTTGCGCAATGTCCCAGCCGACGAGGCATCGGCGAGGCGACCCGGCGGCGGAGCAAAAAAAAAAAATCCACGTGACTTTTCCCTTGGCCAATGGCGCGCGGCGTTCGCCGGCGAAAAAGAAAATGGCAAAAAACGAAGTAAGAGAAGAGCGCGGGCGAGGGCGAAAGGCGGCGAGATCTAAAGATGGCGCTACCTTAGTAATTTTAGGGACCTTACGCGTGGGCGGTACTGCTTTGTCGTCTGCCTTAGCGACGGTTGTTTTAGGCCTGTTTTGGCACAGCTTCGCGTCCATTGCGTGGTTCCTTCGCACGGCTTCATGAACTTGTTCGACAGCCCCTCCAGGGTAACTCCGACCGGACAGAATTAAGTGGTCGTAGGGCAAACATACGTTAAGGATTGGTTTGCAGGGTTGGATAATAAATGCAAAAACCACATACACACATCTGGCCACCGCTACAGAAACGCCAAGTTTTGGTTTCATGATTTACCAGCGCAAATTAAACGGGACGAGAGAGGAGTACACAACACGAGCGCTCGTGTTGTGTACTCCTCTCTCGTCCCGTTTAATTTGCGCTGGTAAATCATGAATGTATACCAACTAGCCCAGTTCTCGACCTTGTTGCAAAGTTTTGCGCGCTGCTTGCCACGAATGCGACTCCGTTTTATAAATCGGTGCTTACCAATTCGGTTGTGTTTTAAGAGGCATTACAAAGGCGGAAGGGGCAACTGGAGCAGATAAACAGCGATTATAAAAGTTTTCAGATTTCTCGCTATTCTCAAACGTACTAAAATAACTAGTTTTAATCGGCATCAATGGGAATCACTAAGCTCACATGCTGAACTTTTTCGGTGTCTCCGTTGGCGTCGCGCGGTGGTGTAGCTCCAAGTTACCACATCAGGATGGCTATGTTGGACTATCTCAACCTTCAAAAGGCGCTTCTCTCCGTTTTCTTTCCGCGACGCACGGCCGGGTTACAGCGGCGGCGTCCGCCACTCTAGCCCGGCCGTGGCCGACGGTGTTGCGTTTGGGACGCTGCCCCCGCGAATTCTAGGTAACGGCTGGCAGAATCTCTGGTTTAAATCTTTGCCAAGCTACGTGTGTTAATTCAAGTGATGTCGCCTGGGCAATTGTTGTGGGTGCCGTTTAAAGCTTTGCTCTCCAATCACCTACACAGCGTGGATTGGAGCCAATTTTTTGGATCGACTTTTACGAAAGGCTACACATACTTCATTCATATGGCCAACAGAGACTATTTCAACACCTGTGGGGTGGAAGAGACAATAGAGCATATCCCGCGTCGTAACCGTAATATTCACTGGAACGTTGTGGTTTCCCCAACAAGACCAGCCTACAAGAGAATCAATCTCCTTTGGTGGAAATTACCTTAGGACATCAGTCTCTAAATATACTTCACAAAAGGCCAAAAGAACACCACTGCGATTATTCAACAATACAAATTTACACAAAGGGTATGAGTGCCTGAAACGAAAATAGAATGCGTGCACGTATTTTTGCCTAGCTCTATCTTTTAGCCGATCCCCTTCTATTTCGTTGGAACCACTCCCCCTGAGCTCCACACTTTGATAACTTACCGACCTTTCTCTTCACTTTTAACAACAGGGCTGTTTAGTTGCTCGCAATGTCCGGTGGATGTCGTAACGCCAAGCGTTGCGTGTCACGCAAGATGCTGCACTTCACGCCAGCTAAGGTACGCGGTTGGGCCGACAGATGGCGCCACTGCCTCAACAGATGTTCATCGTGCGCAGACGAAGGCACATCGATGAACTGATAGAGGGCGCCAGCCCCTCGACCACCATTCGGTATAAAATCTCCAGTCGGGCACCGGGTTGCGGAGAGCAGGACGGGGAGTAAATGAAAAAGCAAGAGGTAGCGTGGCCATGAGACGGGCTTTCCCGCCATGCATGCCGAATTGTTCGAGGGTACCACTGCGCTCGCCGATCAACGCTTGGCCGTACACACTACAAAAACACCGGACGCAGAAGGCCTAGAAAGTAAGCGCTCGGTCGCACGTGAATGCCAACAGCTCGGCTGTTTCTTCATATTTCACAAGCGTGGAACTCGCTTTTATTTCCTTTGATAGACACTTTTCCGTTAACCGTCAGGGTACATTTTTTGAAAAGTTCGGTCTGTATTTTGTGTTTTCTACAGCATTAGATACTTTATGCCCATGTCTTTTCGTAAAACTGTAGTTCATGACTTGGCCTATGGCTTAGTGCGATGCGCGATCAGAGTGTATGAATTTTGTTCTCTTCCTCCTCTTTGAACCCTTGTCCAAATTTGCTCTTGAATTTCGGCATCATCCGTCCGTATCAGAACAGATGTATTTATTTGTAGCATTATAAAGCTATTGTTGTCATCGTTACAATCATTAGCAGCCCTGGTTGTGTACCTGAAGAACAAAGGAGAACCTGAAATATTTCCAGTGGCTGTGTTGTGAATTCGTGGACTCCATTCTTTGGCACCAATTTTCGTAGTATTTCTTTCTTCAAAAGTGTGCCGTCCCCTGTTCATTCGGTCTTTTTTGCTAACCATTGTGTTAAACGATTGGTCAAGCTGTTCTTCATCCTCATGATATTACCTGACCTGTTACAGTTTCCTCGCACTATTTAACAGAGGCTATCTTCGAAGCTTGTATGTTCCTTGGTCTGCGCAGCTGGGTTATTATCGCTGCGATATATCCCTATCATTCTTGCTTCTGTCTCTATAAGTGCATTTCAGTTTGCTTTGAATGCCCTCAGTGAGGCTTTACATTTCTTTTCCTTACATCACTGGGAAGATACATTTGGTATATTCATGTCTTTTTAGTAACTAGAATGTATCAGAAACGGTGCATTATTAAGGTGCATCTTGTTTCTATTTCTCTTTGTTTCGACATTACGCCGGTTGCCCTCGCAAGTTTATTCATATTTTGTATTCAGGATATCTTAAAACTTTCTGTGGAAAAGTTTAAAAACATGCGGCATTTATTTCTTCGTTGTCTTCCTGTCGGAGCTTTTATATCTGCAAACGTGTGTGGCCCCTACTGAGCTATATTAGATACTGGTGTAGATCGTGCGGAAGTCTTGCTACTATATTTTGATGAATACTCAATTTTGTTTTTTGAGCGTCCACCAATGCATACACTCGTTCATTCATCGTGACTTAAATGGACGCGATTGTATAAAAAGCTGTTTTGTTATCCCTTTATGCTTCCGGCCCTTTTATGATTCTGGCCCTGAGCAGGACCCCTGGAGTGGGGCTGCTTGTCTCCAGGGTCCTGTAGAATTTTAGTCACCGCTGCAAAGACTCTGTGGTGCTTAGGTAAAAGCAGGCATTGTTCGCGCGGTATCTTCAAACGCAAGGGTTTGACATGTTACTGTGTCCAGCGCTCGGCGCAAGGATATACTGGGCGGCGTCAAAGAAAAGAATAACCGCTGCGTATTCCTGTTTAGCTGGTTGTGACAGCTGAAGGATGGATGATTGATTGTCCTGAGACCCAGAAAAAGATGTGCAATTCACCTAGCCTCTGCGGCAGAACCGCAAAAACCTAGATGCGTAGGGTGACGTATGCGTTGCGTTTTATAAGCTGTGTCGTCAGGACGAGCGTGCGCATGATGAGCAACAGTGGAAAAAGCGTCGCAAATCACAGAATCAACTGCCTGCAGCGAAAATAACAAAAACCGAAGAGCGTACTAGAGACCCAGATTTAAGCAGGAGGCAGGAGAAGAAGACTTGTTCCGCGGGGCTGTAAACCTTGAAATGAGACGAATATACCTTGCTTCCGAAGCGTAAAATTTAGTAAGGGCGTACCCAAACTTCAAATGCGTTTTGGGCATAAGCAATTTAAATTTACACGTATATTTTTTGATCGGAGTTTCCGCTCCTCTGGCGGAAGTGGGTCCTCTCCCCCCGCAGACGTCTGGGAGTGTGCGCGAGGTTGTGGCTTTTAACCAACATGTCCACTTTCAGAACAAACACACGCAGGTTCTTCCAACCACATTATACTATCGTGAGAACAATCCCTCACAACAGTTTTGGTTCCTGAGCGTGACACTATATAAAGCTAGGCTGACAACTACTGTGGCATGCAGCAATGACCTTTGATTTTTTTTTTAAATTCAATCATTTTGTTCCATGAAATTTTGTTCCATACTGTTTTGTTCCATACCATTCTGTTCCATACACTCATCTGAAAATTTTATTCTTCTCAACACAGTGGTCAGGCGAAATGCTCGCAGTTTTGAGTGTTACAGTTCCTACCTCATCTCCCAAACCAGTCTGGAAGATGAAGTACGAAAACGGCGCTACTCGAGGCATGCCTTGTTACAGGAGTGGTTGTCCAAAGGGCCAGTCTCGCCGAACACACTCTTCCCCAATATATAAAGCAAGGGTAATTTAAAAGATGTAAAACGTCTGATGCTTGCATCGAATCTCTCATTTCTTTTCCTTTCGGAATTGCATTTTCGTCTGTTGGCACGTTCCATTAGTTGACCGTCTACCCTGCGTTTTGTTGAGAAGGTGTGCACTGGTCACTACTTGTGTGTGTTGCGGCAAGTAACCTCTTCCCACACGTTTCTTCAATTATTTCACTTGACGCACATATGCCGTGAATCCGATATCTGTGAAATACAACCACCCACTTCACGTGCTTCATTACCTAGGTAGAAGAATGCTTCCTCAGCTGGTCACCGGAAATTTCTGTAAATGAGTGTTCATGTCCCCGTAATCTTTTTAATTTGTCCTCTATTGCACTTCTCTGCCAGTTACCTTGCCTTTCCGTGATTTACACTCTGAAGAATAAAACAAAGTAAGTCCCCTTTATAGTGCACCTGTAATCGGGTAGCTAAGCTTAATACATATCTGTTCTGACAAGCTTAGGTCATCTAAAAACCTGTCGCGTTTTGTTTAATTGCGTTGTTTACACGACCATTTAATTCGCGCAGCTATAAATACTGGCCTTCTCTGCTAAGTCCTGGATTATTTTCTTGGTGAGTCATACAAAAGTTCACTTAATCACTTTTTAATACATCTATTATGGTAATGGTGGCTGCAATTTTTGAAATTGTATAATTATTGAAATATATTTCCTATGCGATCTCTAATTAAATTACTGATGCCGTAATTGTGACCCCTTAGCAAGCGACAATTTGCAGAATCTCACAGCTCTCTACCTAGAAATACTTAAAGGATCCATATATTGAAGAATTACTGCTTCCTATTCAATTAACGGTCTGGGTCATCGTTTTGCTTCCATGTTCCCATGAAAGAAATGCGAACCGAACATCTGTGACGTAATTTTTTATGGCTCCATTACTCAAAACTCGTCCTTTACAAGACACAAATCCGTCGTTAACTGGAGTACGCGTGTTTCGTCTGGGGCGCAGCGCTAGACTACCTTATAAATGCTTTACAATTTATACAAAACCGTAGTGCCAACTTTAGTCGACCTAGTTAGCTCACACGGCCAGTATAACGCCAAACCTGCCTCTTCTTTCCCTCCGCAGAAAACTGTCAGGACCTAATCTGTTTCATAAAATCTACCACATCAATGCACAGCTGAAAAATGAACGTCTTTCCAGTCCGTCATACATATCGTCCCGCATATATCACCCTTCCAAAGTGAGCATCCCTGACTGACGCACTAGCCCAGTGATTTCCCTACACCCCCCCTAGGGGGTGTGTAGACCCCTCCTAGTTTTTCTGGACACCCCCCCCCCCCCCCTTGAATCCCCAAATTTCACTCTTGTCAGTCCTTGTATGGACCTTTTTCAGTATCGATCTGCGCATGCGCGGGCTGCCCGTCTGCTATTCTTGGCAGTATCCTCGGGCAAAATAAACAAAAGTGCGCCCCCCGAGCTTGCTGTTAGCGCTGCACGTATTTATTTCCTTTTTTTCGACAGCTCGTGGCAAGTTCGTATGTACACACAAAAAAGGCTTTCAAAGGAAACGGGCAAAGTGGTTTGAGGCTGACCACGCTGCGAGCACATTGCTACCAGCCAGGGAGTAGCGAAAAGGAAAAAAAAAAGTAAAGGAAAACGGGAGCTTCAACGGCCGCAGATTAGTCACGGAAACTTTCGCCTGCTACCGTGACATTCATATGAATGGTACGGGGGACGGGTGGGTGCGGGAGCAACTGCAGGACGAGAACATTTTGTGCACGAGATCTCCGAAACCCAGATATTTTCGGGGGTGTGCCTTACTGTCATATTTAATACGCCGAAGTGGAATACCACGCGGGGGACGCAGCAATTCCCCACTCGCTTGAAGTGATTTTGGGAGTGACATCGGGTGCCCAGGGAAAAATGGTCCAATGGAGGCAGCGGAAACGCGAGTATGCAGGACAGTCCCACGGTCGAGGGAAGTTTACTTAACTAGTTATTTAACGTAACTTAATTATTTAACTAGTTAACTCAACCTAATTATTTAACTAATAATTTAACTTAATTAATTAACGTAATTATTTAACTAGTGGGATAAAAAAACAGCTTTTCTAGTTTATGAACCCCCCCCCCCCCCAGAGCCATTCAGACACACCCCCTTGATTCGATGCCTGGGGAAACCCCTGCACTAGCCTGCGCTTGAATTCCTTAATACATAAAACATCACAAGATTGGAACCACTCCCCAGCCGCCATAGCCACTGTCACCGATAAGTGCGCATTTCGCTCAGCAATTGAGCGATAATTATGTGTGCTCTAGTAGCATCCTTTGGTGTGTATACGCACCTTCGCTGGTCGTAAACAAACATGAATGCGCAGAACGGCTCGCTCGCCCCAGAACACGTCCGGTGCGGCACTTCCGGTAATGGTTTCTAGTGATCACGGCCGTCGCGGTGGTGTTTGCCTGGTGTGTTTGAGTTTGTTGCTGCATTATTTCTGGCGCATTCCTTAAGATGTGTTTAGAGCGATGTCTAGCGACTTTATTACTATTACTAATAATGAACACCACTTTTTCACATAAGAAGAGGTGTGTACGGTACGCCACTTCACATAAACAAAACCTACGCTTTATCACACGTATTTTAAGCTGCCTAAAACAGGCTAGCCGACACACTCAAACGTTTGGCACACAACATCACAATAAATCGCTTTTTTGTGCGCCTGTGTCACAATGGGCAGTTTTGATAGAGATCGGCGCCGATCGGAATCGGTCGCGATCTAAGGTGTGTAGTGTGACTGAGATAACAAAACGTACTCATTATGTGATGACGTCAGGTGCGGCTGAGTCACGAGAACAACTATGGTTTGCTGACAAGTGTGCTATTAATGAATCTAACTTTCAGGTTAACCCGCCTACATGTACTCCGCGCTCACACCGAAAGGTAAATTAGCTGGAGTGCGATGATTTCCATTGGCGGCAGCACCACAAACTACGAGTCAGTTCCTCGCACCAATAATAACCAACTCGAGGCGTAGCCCTCATAAAAAGCAAATGTAACGGCGCTACTGTAATTAGCAACAAAACATGGGCAACGCGACGTATGGTGTGCGGCGATTCATGCGGATCGCGGCTACTTTGGAGTTCCGAGTGTTGCTTCGAAGAGTACACATCACTGATCATTAGGCCTCTATCTACAAGAAACATCTTTACAATGTATTTTCGGCGTTAGCCTGCTTTGCTAACCAACTAAAGCGTCACCGCGGTTACTGTTATGGGTGGAACACGACGGCGTCCGACGTGTTCCTTGTAATTGGGGACCTTAGACTACCGTCTGTGGATCGCCTCTGTGCAATTGAAGCATACGTTGGGTTTTACTAGCCTTTGATGAAGTGGGTAGAACAAATCTGCGAGCTAATTGTGTTTGCAGGGTAAACCAATCCAAGGGTGACACTTACCCGATCGCAGACAATAACATCTTCCACCCTGACCCTTGGTCAAATATCGTAAACAATGCTGTAGTTCCTCCCGGCCAAAAATTTCATACCCGTCCGAACGACCATAAAATGTGCTGCACCAAAGCGACTGAAGCCAGCCTCTTTTGCGCTTGACGACCCGTTCTTCCACCTTCGGCCTCACAAGGCTTTCCCAGCAAATTCATGCCGAGGCCTCACTCAGAGTGGTACTAAACAGCGTCTCGGTATCCCTGATAGAGACATTAGAGAGTTTTAGCAGTACGTTCGTTACGTTCCTTACGTTCGTTACGTTGCTACCGGGTTTACCGGGACCCGACTGCGCATGCGCCATTTGTTCCGTACGCGGCCGGCGTCTCTCCCGGCGCTCTGCTTCCGTGTTACTATAGTGCCTAGAATATACTGGTATATTCTAGGCACTATAGTGTTACCGTAACCGGAGCCCGCAACCGGCTTGCTCGGGTGTTAGAAACTTTAGGCTTAGCGTCCTGGCGAATATTTGATCGCCGCTATCTGTGCAACTGCGAATGACACTCCGTAACACAACGTTTCACCTCACTATCATCCCCTTTCTCGCATGTGAAACTTTATTTGAGCTACAACTGCCGTGAGCGACCGGTGACCGAGACATCTGCGTAGCCTGTTTCGATGCTTCCGAGGCAGGTATCGCCATCTCTCGGCCACTCGCCGCACCGCGCGCCGCGGCATCCATGGCCGGTCAGCATATGCTTGCATCGCGGCAGATATATCTGATCGCCGCTTTTAAAATAAGCCCCGAGAACAATCCCTAGCACAATTTTTCACCACACTAACACCTACTTTCTCGCAGGTGGAACTTCGTTTTAGTGATCAGATTGATTTGGAAGAACAGCGACAAGCGGTTGCTACCGTGGTCTGCGCCGGTTCGAGCCGCTGAGTGTGCCGAGCTGGCAGGCGCGACCGGCGTGTGCGCGGACTGTTTCCGATGCAGAAAACGCTTCACGATTGCCTGCTTTATCCATTTCTTGCGTACAAACCCGCGGAATCTACAAATTCAGCTCAGCGATCGTCGTAGTTGACCATGGTGCAAAAACAGTGGGCGGAGCGGCGCCGACGAGGCATCGCACACCCGCATCGGGCCATGTGTCTCAAATTCACGCGTACGACTAGTCGTGGTGACAGTCGTAACGATCAGTCGCATACGAATCGCGTGTACCAATTGTACATGTGTAGCGCTTCAATCGGGCAAGGCCAAGGCCATTCCTCCACGTGAACGGCGCGCGACCATGTCGTCACCTGCGCTCGCTCTGGTGCCGTCGCCGCCACCGCAGCCCCTGCCTCACAATGCGTCCGGCCGAGCGCGATTTAGTTTAGATTTGCAATGCTTTAGGGGAAACTGCGTTGTTTATTTACGTATTTTTAGCGTGCGGATTTTTGCAACCACTCGGCTAATCAGCCGTCACACGGAACGAACGGTACGACGCAACGGAGTGCTAAAACACGTTTTCCGTCTCACTCTACGGAAAGAACCCGGTACGTACGCGCGCATGCGCAGTCGGGTCCCGGTAAACCCGGTAGCAACGGAACGAACGTAACGAACGTACTGCTAAAACTCTCTATTGTCGAAACCCCGCCTGCCCACGTGCTGGCCGCCCACATGATGAGCACAACAGGGCCCGCTACTTTGTGGAAGCTACTTCCGCGCCCCGCAACATTCACTCTAGCGGCCGCTACCGACGTTACCTGCCTCAGTCAATGGCGCACGAATATGCACCGGCTGTCACACCCTCGTTCATCGGGGTACGTTTGCTCTTGCCCCTCACAACCCCACTCTGCCCCTTGCGCGTCTTGAAGGGACACTAAACCGTGTAAACAAGTTGGCCTATATCGATGTATTACGGTGCCGAGCTTCTAAACGCACCATTTTAGTAACCAGCAGATGTTAAATACGGCTGAAAACGGCAGAAATGGGAAAAAAAGGGACACCGCGCCGCACCATTTTCTCTACTATGATTCGTGACATCACAAAAGTAGTGAACAGCGAGAGTTTATTGGGGAAGCATCTATAGATGTTTTCCTGAAATACGCGGTTGTTAAAGCAGTTGCTATGTGCTTAATTACAAAAAAATACACGTAAATCGAAGCTTTCCGGCAGCTCATCGTATGTAAAAACACAGTATACAGCTTTTTTAAACTGCGAAGCGGGCTGCTTCTCTCCAGCTATTCCTCCAGCTAACATGTTTTCAGTTTTGTTTTAAAAAGAATTGATTCGAAATTAACGAAGTGAATAACCTACGACGGTTAGCGCCCGAGCTTCTCCAAGCAATGTACCCGGCAGGAAGAGCCTAAAGGGACCGTGCAACACTTTCAATAAACGCTTTCACTCTTTTTCTCGCGTCTTGAAGCACTGCGAAAGCTATAGTTATCGTCACCACAGAGCGGCACTGCGGGATTTGCTTGTCCCACCAGATACGCCTTCCGTTTGCGCTTTGTTTTCTGTGGCTTTATCCTTACAGTTGCTATCGAAAAGCGTTCATTGCTGCAATTGAAAGAAAACCGGCCAACAGCCGCTACATGGCCTAAGTTACGTAATTCGGGCGTCGAAGAACGTCGAGACCAGGAAAGTGAAAGAAATCTTTGAGCGAGTTTCCGTGTTATTTCGTAAGCGTAGAGCAGTAATTTTTGGCTGAGGTACTTCGACCCCCTAACCTAAGTAAGTACTGCGTGGTTCGGGTGGCTACGTTGTACAAGCATTTAAGATTTCAAAAAAGTTGAAAAAGTTTGCGTGCTCCCTTTAAGTCCCTTCATTAGAAGTGTCAAAAAGATCAAGATGGTTGGCAGGTGTTGAAGGGAACCGCTTGAGCTTCTAACTTCCTGTTCTCCGCGCAGGGATGAAAAGGAGCTCGTTGAGGAGTAACATTTAATTTGAAATGTTGCTATCATCAGAGGACGCCGGTTCGAACATAATCACCGCTGAAATGAATGACCTATGAGTAGTTAGCTCACCGGACCGCCCAATCGCCTCGACCTGCCGTTGATAATCCGTAAAGCGAGCGCCACCCTTAACTTGTTTGAGCCAGGGAGAGCACGGGCCACGACGACTACTGGACACGTCAGCCGTGAAGAGTGTTTATGTCACGCGACATTCGCGCCACGAGAAAGAATAGAGAGTATTATTGTAGCAGCTAGCGCGCGGTAACTTTACGGCGGCGGGTGCCGGTACCCGACTGGGCAGGGGAGCATTGGTTCCGCGCCGATGGTCGGTCGTCTATGCCTTGCCCAGCTCCCTCATTAGTTCCGCCAGAGTCCTTCAATGCTTTCAAAATGTCTGATTGGATAAGAAAAATCACAGCTGCTGCAGTCCCATCGTTGTTCAGCGCCTAAACGCGACGACATTTTGCAGACGGATTTTCTCGTGAGCGCGACCGTAGCTTGGGATTCGTAAACTACGCCGGCAGGTTTTCAAATATCCGGGGTATGGGATCGATGCGGAGCTTGAGCTTCTAGCGCTGCAGAAGCACAGATCGCCCACTTACAGAGTCCTTCAATGCTTTCCTGGTCACGAAACTTCTCCGTAACGCTATGGGAGAGCTTTATATGGGGACCAAAGCTTCCGCGCGGTGGCGCTACGAGTCTAGTGAAGGCGGCTTGGACGGGAGAAACATTTCGATCCTACGGGCATTATTCGAGCCGATAAGTTCAAAATAAGTGGGCAATCAGTGCTTCTGCAGCGCGAGAAGCTCAAGCTCCGCGTCGATCCCATACCCCGGATATTTGAAAACCGGCCGGCGTAGTTTTGAAGGACTCCGGTTCCGCTGAGGGGCGACCTCTTCGTCCTCCCCGCGCTCGCACGCGCAGTCTGCTCCCGGTAACCCACCACCGAAGTGTTAGCGGATGCTAGCCGCTATAATCAAGCTTTAACATGAAGTGATGAAGTGAAAGTAGATGAAGTGAAGGCGCCCTCTTGAACCTCCCCCCAGCTGATTTCGGAAGTTGCGCTCGATATTCGAAACGGTGCTTGTTGCTTCAAAAGCTGCATCACCGCCGCCATCCATGTTCGCAGCCGGCTCGATGGGGTCTGGGAAGCTGGAATAGGCGGGCACACCGGTCGCTTGATCCCCTCCACGCATTTCTCTGTCCGTCGGTGAAAAATCGTTCAAGTCCAAGCCAGCCTCCTTGACCACAGAAACGTTGGCGTAGTCGCCCATCGCTTGGAGACGTCATACCTACAGATGCCAGCGTTTGTGCTCTACACAGCACAGGGGCTTCGCCGGCTTCGCTCCTATTTAGTGACGCAATGGCTACTTCACAACAAAATGAGAAGAAAGTGGTTGATAGAAGCACCAGCTCTAATTACTTATTTCTCAGCCAATAACGCATCGTTGCACGTCGAAGAACTATCGAGAGAGTACGACGTGTACGACCTTTAAGTTAAAACAAAATCTCTCAGCCTCTAGTGTCCCTTGAAGGTACGCGCTCACGTGCGGCAGTACGCGCGCCCTTTCGCGGCAACATTCTGATGCTGCGCAAGGATTGGTCTCAGAGTCAGTTTTTGCGGCGAACTCAACGAGCCGATAAAAGTGCCCGGATCACGTGAGCAGCGAAGTCAATCCTCTCGCGGGTAAGCTGGGTGGAGGGGCGAGCGCGACAACTCGTTTCGTTTTCATCACCGGCGTTGGCGTTCTGCAAGCATGCATGCCACCGATGTATAGGGACCGGGCAGCTGGACGGGTGGCGCCACCACTCGGCGCTCCCCTCGTCAGTGGAATGAGCCGGTGCATTGGACTACACAGCCTCCCGTTGTTTTTGTCGTGTTTGCTTCGGTGCTTTGAATGTTTTGGTGGTGTTGTGAGCGTATATGTGCGGTGAAACAAAGTCTAGACAGATGTGTTGGGTTCTTAGATGCAGTAATGACTACGTAAACTTGTCGGACGCTTCTAAAGTTGGGTATCGGCTGCAATGGCATGAGCGCTTTTTTGCAGCGATCTGCGCTTGGCTACACCCGTTCCGAGTACGAATAAAACTACTATTAGTAGTATTATTTTCTTCTTAAATTCACTAACGGCTACGCAAACTTATTGGATGCTTGTAAGGTTGGGAATGGGCTACATTGACACGAGCGCTTTTTGCAGCACTCTGCGCCTGGCTCCGCGCGATCTGAGTAGAAATAAAAGTACTAGCAATATTATTATTCATTTCTACCACTTTAAATTACCTTCACTGGTTTCAATGACTACGGTTTCCACGCCAGCCTTAGCGCTGGGATACCTCGATACGTGTGCTTTAAATAGAAAGGCACCTGCATATGAGATGGATTACCGTGTAGCCGTAGAAATGTTGCAGTAGTTTACACTTTTTGTAACTGTGAGCTTTGTGCCTTCGGTTTTGGTGAGCGACACTGTGACAGCATGGGAGCCTGAAAGCCGCAGTGGAAATCCCACATTTGTGGTGGTCATTTTATCAAGCGCCAAAGTTATTCACCAACTCAACAACACAAGCTACAAACCATCCACCATCCCTCCTCCCCTTCCCGTTTTGCTTCCTACGTGGAATAAAGGCTGGCACCGATAGTTAAAAAATGTGGCAGCGTTAACGTCAGCCGGTGTTTTTTAATGTTTAAGTATTCTCTACAGAGTACCTAAAAAATTCCCCGCATTTCCCCGAGGGGAAGAATGTGAAAGTGCGAATGCACGAGTTGAATTTGCGCGGTTCGGTAATGTTCGCGAAAGAGAGATCACACACACACACACAACTACAAAGAAAGAAAGATGCATTTATTCACAGACACCTATTTGTGTTGTCGTTGTACTTGATTGCTAGAGCGGATCTCAGCTTTGAAATTTCGTGTCAGTACTCCTTTAAGCAGGTGCATTAGCCCTTCTCACGCCCGATTCTTGGCCAATCCCCCACGTGGGTATGTGGCATGTCAGCGGCCAGGCAGCGCGCGCCCATCTCCCCCCGTTGCCAAGGAAGACGAGGAGATTCCTGGCCAATCCCCCACGTGGGTATGTGCCATGTCAGCGGCCAGGCTGCGCGCGCCCATCTCCACGTGCGCGGACATCGCCGGTGGACGCAGGTTCAGGGTCGCTTAAGAAGTGCATTCGCACTTAAAAAATCGGGTAATGCCTGGTGGAGACACCAAGAACGCGCGATTAGTTGCCTCAAATATGGGTGCATCAGCCCGTGCTAAGACACATTTCCGACACGCTGGACAAAGTTTAGATTTGGAGAGGGGGGCATGGAAGTTCAAAATTAAGCAGCAAAATCATCTAGCCCTCCGTCTAATGATTATGATGGTGGAACGCAAAGCTTTCTTCCTGCGAAATAGAATGTGAAATGGTCAAAGTCAAAGACGCTGCAATCAAAAGACCAAAGTGCGTACTGATCAAATTCGACGCTCAACTCGTCAAAGTTTAAATCCAGAAGGCAACCAAGGAAACCCATACGATAGAGCTTTGCAATAAACCCTCATCGTCATTAGACGAAGGTGTGCATGATTTTTCAAGCGTAGGTGGCAGCTTGTAAACCGACCGGAGCATTCAGTTGCGAAGCTGAGTACAGGGTTCGGGCACCCTCCAGTTTTGCGTCCTTCAGCCACGCAGGAATTGGTTTTTGAAAAACCATTTACCAACTAGCCAGCAAACATTGCAATTCTTGTAAAGCAATGCTTCTCCACGACAAGCAATAACGTTCTACTATCATGTGGTATTTATTCTATCAACGATTCCCGATGACTGTAGTAAGAGCATTTCTATGAAATTAAACACGTTTTAGCCGTAAATAATGAAGTTACGGAAGCGTCATCCATTACAATTTCTGTTTTGAGGTAAATCTTAGAAGACACCCCCCAACTTTGTCTTTCGCTTGTGCACGACGTCGACGCCGTTTCGTCATGTACTTGCCAAGGCCAGCGCCGCAACATTCCTAGATCAGTTGCACACACAGGCTTTGTGGGAGCATTTATCTGCAGTATACTCCTCAATACGCGAAACTGCATGCAGGCATAAAAAAATTGCATGAAGCAACGAACTTTCACTTCCGGCTTGACTTCCAGCTTGGCGCATTGAGCGTCGTCTGCTATTTGTAAATACCGAGTACGGGCGTATATCACACACATGGCATGCCTCGTAAACGTCACATCCACGCTCAAGATTTACCGATCTGAAAAATGTACGTGGGGTTACGTACGCTTTGCAAGCCGCACTGCAGAAAAACGACAGAAAGCCATGCACAGCTACGCTGCGCTGACCGCCACCGGCATTCCACTGACGAGCGGTTCGCCACGGGCGGCGCTGTTCGCTGAAGCGACGGTGGTGCCATACAACGGCCGCCCGGTCCCTATGGAGCGGGTCGTCATCGGCTGTCATTTGGTGTCAAAACTCGAAGCAGCAGTTCAGTACAAGGCACTTCTGGAGAGCAGACCGGCGGGAATTGCGGATGAAATACGCGGAAATCCTCGCGGTCTCCCCGGTAATCTCCGGAGAGCACAAGAACACGATTGCTTCGCAGCCGCCGCCGCCGCTTTTGCGAGCGCGAGCGCCCAGAAGTGTGGCCTTGAAAAGCGGCGGCGTTTTTGAGCGGCCGCCAATGCGCCCGCTCATTTCCACGATTCGTTTTATGTACGGACAAATCTCGATATAACGTATCAGGCGGGACGGACGAAAATTGTTCGTAATTTTGAAATACAGTTGTAACACAAAACTGCGGGTTATAAGCCAGTGCACAGCCCTAGAAATAAAGATGACGTCCGTTAGCAGTACACGCGTGCGCACAATGGGAAAGTCTCAAATAAAATGTTCGTTCACTTCACTGCTGCTGTATTTGAAGAAATCATTTACTTTCTGCACCCCGCACATAATCCCAAAATGGCTCTTGGCCAATCTGCCCCTCAAATATACATTCTTCAATACCCTCACATATACAGACCTGAACCATCTCCTTCGAGATTGCTCCTTCTTCTCTGAACATCGCTCAGACATCATCACATCTTTCCACGCGCTCACAAGCACCCCAGAAGACTATCATACTATGGAGAAACCTCTACTGCACAAAACAGGGCTGTTTGCTATCAAAAGTGGCCTAGCACGGGCCGACTCTGGGGTCGACGCTGGTCCCTGCAAGCTGCCACGTCCCTGTAAAAGACGCTGCATTCCCCTCTCCTACTCCCCTTACTCTTCCCTAAACCGGCCAAATAAACGTACTACTAGTACTACTTCTGGTACGTGCAGCACGCACGGCCGATGAGGAGTGTCTGCATATTTTACCTGCGAACCTGCGAATTACGAACATGCTCACAAATGCAAAACATTTTGAATAATATGTAGCCTGTGCAAGTATGCCGCTTAGTGGTTGGTTGGAAGGGACCGTCGTGGCAGCGTATATAAGCGACACCACCCCAAAGGGAAACGCGTAAACCCGCTCCATTTTCGCTCCCGGCCTATAAAAAATTAACCGACTACCATGACAGGGCGTAGTGTCATCGCAACTTACCAAAAATTCGACAGCAGCTAAACAGTTTTTTTATATATTGTGAATTCGAAATTGAACGTTCCATCAAATAATGCGTGAACCGCTTTGCTTCCATCACATTTCTTGAAAGGCTTCGTTATATTGTCCCTTGATTTGATACGCTACGGCCAGAGGGCTTCGAATGGTATCGTTCGCTCTCAAAACGGGTTGTGCCGCTAGCCGTTCTGTTTCGCTGATGTCGAGTTAAGGGTGTGCCGCGAAACGCATGACACTTCGGAATGTCTCGCGCTTCACATAAACCTGCAGCCATGATTGAGTAGATGGGTGGACAAAATAAAATGTATAGAAACCCAGCATAATATTGCTCCGCAGTAACAAGAACCCCCCAAACTTCACCCGTTATGACAGCATGGGGTCCAAACAGCCTAACCCTATCCGGAGACGACCACTTACCAGCGGAAGAAGGGCCATCGCTGTCGCCATAACGCAAACCAATGTCAATATAATCATCACAGATTCGCAGCAAGCCGGCAGTAACTTCTCGTGCTAGCGAATTCAGCGGACAACCCACCAAATCATCAGCCAGCGTAGACCAGACAAACACATCATAAACATATGGGCAGCAACCCACTCTGCCGTGCCGTGCAACGAAACCGCCAACATGCTGGCCCGAGAGTTATCCCGCCGTGCCCCGGGAAGCAAGCAGGAAAGGCTAACCCCATTGATCACGTATGACGAAACAACTCGACACTATAAATTACACAATGCCATCTATCCAGCGCCGCATAGACATAACGAACGGGGAGGAACAGCAGCTCTATGCGCTCGAGACGATTACCTTTCCGCATCGCACTAAATGCCATATATGGCACCCTACCATATACATTCCGCTATGCCACTTCAGCACAGCCCGCGGGACGCTCTTTCAAATGGTAGGGGCTGCACCCACGCCCCACTACATTCGCGAAATCCCTCCCGTCTTTTTACAAGCTTTGTGATAGAGCTCCGACCACCTCCGACTTCAGGGATCGGCGCCTGCTGGCGTTGAGGGCTGTGAGGATGGAAAAGCTCACGGGATCTTGGACTGACTATACACCTCCCCATTGCTTTTCGCAATAAACACGTTTACTCTCTCTCTGCCTCTCTCTCTCCAGGTCTAATGTATTGCCGTTACTGTCGGGGCACAAGGCCCTGTGCTAGGTCCAATATTTTTTCTGATATTCATAAATGGCATTATCAAGCACATCGAAGAAAGAGCACAGGCGCGGCATCTCTTAGATGCAATAGGCTCCTGCGCTGCCCAGGGGCGCTGCCCAACCGGCTTCCGGGTGGTATACGGATAGTACAAGGTTGCGGGGGTCCCACAGGATCCCGTGTTGATAGAAGCAAAATGAGGTCAATACTCCCGATCGTTTTGGGACATGGCCTCTAGCCCATCCCTGACGAGTCAGATCTCTTCCAGCGATTAACTTCCGCATTCGGGAAAAAACCTTTGCAGCGCTAAATACGTTTACAGCGTCGATGAAAGTGTTTGTACAATGACGGCACTCTTGCACTCATAGGTTCACCGATCGTTGCTCCTAAAAAATGAAATTTGAAGGGAAAGCTTCTTTTTTAAAATAATATCATTGATGACAAGTTCGTTTCAACAACAGCCGACCAAAAAAAGTGTAGCGCAATTGGCAAAGATCACCCGCAAAAGTCAGCGAGCCCTGCGGACCGCAGGCTCGTCTGCTGTGGTGCGCCGCTCTTTTGAGCACCTGTGCACTTATGCATGCACTTTCATTAAACTCCGCTTGTTTGCGTCGCCGTTATGATTAATTGGTGCAGCGCGAACTTACCTTTTACTGCAAAGAAATATATGTCTAAGGCCCCCCCCCCCCCCCCCCAGTTTTCATTCCGGTGTCATCGATTTACTCGGCGCCGCTCCGGTGTTCCTCCTCACCCCCGGTGCCGCATCTTCCACAACTATTTTCACCAACGCCTCCAACGATGCCCCTTTTTCAAGTTGCTCAGAACGCGGTAGTGCGGTTATTAGATGGTTTCGTAATATATACAGAAGCACGGATGGGCGTGAAAAATGCACTGTGGATTACCACACTGTCTGATAGGAAATTTGTGCACAGCGCGAGCTGCAATCTTCTCGGTCACGGTGCAATTCTGCTGCATCCCAGGAAGTGTTCCCGTGATCAGCGAACGTATGGCGGCGTGCGCTACTGTGCTGCTACCTCGCAGTGCGCCGCCGCATGCGGCCAGCATGCTGCAAATTGTGCTCGAACCTCCCGCGCAAATGTTACGTGGTTGGGATTTGCCCCGGACAAGGCAGCAGCGAGCGTGTAGTCGCATATCGTGTTTGAACCTCCCGCGCAAACGTGGTATGGTTTGGATTAGCGGAGGATGGAACAGCGTCTGGGGAAAGTGTCAGGGGGAGGGCGCACCTTGGTTGCGACGCATGAAGCATGTGTGAGGTATAGGCAGTGAAAGAGATGACGCCCTAGCCGCTCGTGTCGTGCTGATGATGATGATGGTTGGATGTTTATGGCGCAAGGCCAACTGGGGCAAAGAGCGCCAAAACAACAGTCATATATGAGGGGTGAAACCTTAAACACTAAGTAAAGACAGCAAAAGCAAAAGTAAAATCACAAAACGACAATGCGCATGGCTGGTGTATAGGGCCAGATTTCATTTTGCGTGATAGGAAATGAGGTTTAAAAACTTCACGTCTGACAAATACTCAAACACACGTTTCACGGAAACAATGGCATCGTAAACTAGAAAAAACGATCGATGTAGGGGAATATGTTGTCTGTAGAGTTCTCTGAAATGTTTGTGTCGTGTTGTGTGAAGTGCATTGCATGTGATTAGTATGTGCACTACGGATAGGTCCTCTCTCCACCTGCTGCAATGGGGTCTAGAAGATCCCGTCAGCAGATACGAGTGCGTTGCATGGGTGTGCCCTATCCGCAGCCTACCCAAGGCGCCTTCCGTGTGTCTGTTGTGTGAGTCAGCTGTGTACCGTCCCAAGTGTGGCATTATTACATGTAGTTTGTTGTCTGTCTGTTCATCCCAGTGTGTTTGCCATGTTCTGCGCAGGTATTGTCTTATGTGTGGCTTGAGGTCTCTGTAGGGTATCGTTGTAATGTCTACAATGTTCCTGAGTGCAGCAGCAGCGGCCCTCTTGTCTGCCAACTCGTTCCCAGCGATCCCTGCGTGTCCTGGGACCCAGCAGAGGACCAGCTCATGCTTTTGTGCATACACGGACATGATAGTGTTGAATACAAGATTAACTATGTGGTTTTTGGGGGGCTTGTGCGATGACAGTGCGCGAACAACACTCAAAGAATCTGTATAGATGATGGAATTGGGAATTTGATTTTCAAGAATATGTCGT
The DNA here is from genome assembly GCF_048455015.1 of Haemaphysalis longicornis. NCBI lineage: Eukaryota > Metazoa > Arthropoda > Arachnida > Ixodida > Ixodidae > Haemaphysalis > Haemaphysalis longicornis. Next base: position 190,835,121 of record NW_027526422.1, read on the forward strand.
ACAATCAGTAAAATTCCATACGCTTCTGCTGAAAAAATTGTGTGCACGCTCATGGTTCTGGCTGCATTGAAATTTGGACCATGAGCAGCGCACGACACCATAGTGGAGGTTTTAGAAGCTTCACTGTAGAATTCTGCACATGTGTATTTAAACTGCAAAGACAGAAAGTGCTGCAGTATTGCTGATCGTGGTACCCCATTTTTGTCGAGTCTCATAAAAGAAAGGTCGCACGACAAAGGGCGAACTTTCCAAGGCGGTAAACTGTTTGAAAAGGATGACCTGTACACATCTAAAAACGAAGCCCTGAGATCCGAGGCTCGCTCTTTCACTCTAAGTGAAAAGGGCAGAGGAACGGATGGGCGATTTACAAAGAGCAGAGATGTTGATGTATCGTTAAAGACAGAATAAAAAAGATGATTATTCAGCGATGAAATTTTAAAAGCATAAAGCAATTCCATGTACGTTCGTTGATTCTCAAGGCTCCACTTATTACACTCGACATAAAGACTCTCGGCATGGCTAGTGCGAAAAGCACCCGACGCAAGACGAAGGCCCAAGTGTAGCACTGGGTCAAGAATTCGCAAGGCTGTCTTAGTCGCCGACCCATACACCACACTGCCATAGTCCAAACGAGACCCAACCAAAGCAGCATACAAGCGAAGCAGTTCTTTGTCGGAACCATAGAGAGAACCTTAAGTATAATCATTGTTTTGAGACATTTATTTTTAAGTTCCTTGATATGGGGAATGAATGTGAGTTTGTGGTCAAACACAACACCTAAGAACTTGTGCTCCTTGTTCACAGGAAGCGATACGCCATTAGATGAATGTCTGGGTCTGGATGGACCCCACGCTTCCTGGAGAACACAACGCAGGAACGTTTTGCAGGATTCAATTTATAATCATTCATGTCTGCCCAGCCCGCAAGTTTCTTGACACCAAGCTGGACTTGACGTTCGCAGATTGACATATTACATGATTTATAGGATATCTGGACGTCATCTACATACATAAAATAGGAGATTGCAGGTGGCAATGCCTTCCCAAGGGAGTTCATCTCAACTATGAAGAGAGTGCAGCTTAACACAGCACCTTGTGGCACGCCATTTTACGTGAACCATTGAGAGTGCACCACCGAATCTCACTCGAAACGTTCTTTCTGACAAGTAACTGACAAGAGTGTTTAACATGTTACCGGAGACACCAAATGACTTGAGGTCACTGAGGATCCCGTACCGCCAAGCGGTGTCGTAGGCCTTCTCCAGGTCGAAAAACACAGTTACACAATACTGTTTACGAACGAAGGCATCCTTTATATACGATTCAACAGCTACGAGTTGATCGTTCGTGGATCCCCCCGCCCATAAGCCTGCCTGGCAGCTCTCGAGAAGACCGTTGTATTCAAGGAAGTACACGAGCCTGCGATTTATCATCTTCTCGAGAAGCTTTCACAGGCAGCTCGTCAGGGCTATTGGACGGTAGCTTGAGGGGGACAACGGGTCCTTTCCCTCCTTCAAGAAAGCCACTACTATGGCCTCCCTCCAAGAGTGTGGAATGTGCCCCAAAAGCCATATTTTATTATATAGATGTAGAAGTGTTACAAGTGTGTCTGCGTGTAGGTGTTGTATCATTGTATATATGATGTAGTCTGGGTCTGGAGCTGAGGGTTTACATGTGCTCAGAGCCGCCCTGAGCTCATAGAGTGAAAACTCTGACTTATAAGGAGATGTTGACCTATTGTTATCTAGTATAGGCTTCTTTTCAGCCGTTTGTTTGTGTTTCATGAAAGTGTTTGTGTAGTGTGCTGAACTGGCCACGTGTTGGAAGTGTTGTGCGAGTGTGTCAGCCTGGTCTTCGAGTGTGTCCCCTGTTGTGCTGACCAGAGGCAGGCTGTGTGTTTGTTGTCCTTTGAGTTTGCGTATTCTTGTCCATACTTTCCGTGTGTCTGTGTAGGAGTGTATTGACGTTATGAAGGAACGCCAACTCTCTCGTTTTGCCTCACAGCGCACACGTTTTCGTAACGCCTTGGCCCGTTTGAACAAAATGAGGTTACCCGACGTGGGGTACCGACGAAGGACACCCCACGCCTTGTTCTGGGCCTCTCGCGCCCGCCTACAGTCCGCATTCCACCACGGCCTCCGCTGGTTGCGCGGGGCACCAGAGGCGTGGGGAATGGACTTTTCGGCGGCGTCGAGGATGTGCGCCGTGAGCAGTTGGGTAGCTTCTTCAACGTGTAAGTGTCCTATGGATGTGTGGTGTAGTTTGGATGTCTCTGTAAATGTATTCCAGTTAGCTCTTGCTTCATTAAACCTTTTATGGGAAGATGGACTGCTCGGGCCTTATATAGGTTAATGAAGTGGGCAAATGTCACTACCATATGGGTCCGTGCCCACACCCCACTCAAGACATGGAAAGAGAATTGCAGAACTAACAGCCAGGTCAAGATGTGAGTATGTGTTGTGACCTATGTTATGGTATGTAGGCTGTTTATTGTTGAAAAGGCATGCTCCTAAACATTTAAGGAATTTCTCTATCAGGCGACCTCGGGCATCCGTTCTGGAGGAGCCCCAAAGAAAGTTGTGTGCATTAAGGTCGCCTGTAAGGATGTATGGTTCGGGCAGCTGGTCGACCAGCGCCTCGAAGTTAGAGCTCGTACGTGCAACAGCAGGAGGAATGTATATTGAGCATACCGTTATCAACCTATTACATATATATATTGTGCGGATGGCTACAGCTTCAAGGGTGGTGTTCAAGGTGATAGGGTGGCATGCTAAGGATTTGCGGGTTATTATGGCAACACCGCCAGAAGAGTGTGTGCAGCCGTCCCTATCTTTCCTGTATACCAGGTAACTATTCAAGAAATTTCTGTGTTTTGAATTCAGATGTGTTTCCTGGACACACATTATACTTGGCTGATTGGCATGCAAAATCTCATACACGTCGTAAGATTATTCAGAAGGCCTCTGCAGTTCCATTGAACAATATTTTCTCTTCCCATTATTATGTGTTCAGAGCTACTGGAGTGTGACTATTTATGTAGGGCCTTTCGAGGCTTGGGTTTCAGAAAGGGGTTTTCTGGCCTTCTCTACTGACCTGGACGTCGCAGCCCGTTCCTTCCGCTGCGATGAAAGCCGGAAGGGCTCGACGTCCATGTCGTCATCTGAAGGCAAGGTGGTGCCCAGCGGACTGGGCCTCCTTGACGTGGTACCCTTTCGGGTGTTCTTTGCCTGCGCTGCCAGTGCCGAAGGCGTGGGGAGCACCACCGATGGCACAGGCAGTGAGGCGGGAGAGGGGGTCGCTGCGACTGACCCCGTCTCCATCTCCGTGCCCTTGCGTGTGCTTTGGGCCGGTGGAGAGGAAGCATTGGATGCAGCGGCATCCCCAACAGACGTTGTTGCCACCACAGCCGCTGCTGGGTGAGCGAGCGGTGTAGAGGCTGGTTGGGCTGCAAGAGGCAGCCCAGAGGGGGGGTGGTGGATGCTCAGCTTTTAGTCCCAATAAAAGCTGAGCATGCACCCTGTGATGAACTCAGGGTTCGGTGTTAATGAACAACGAGACGAGCACACGGAGTCAATGACGACAGAGTCGCAATATGAAGGTGAAGCGTAGAGGCAGTATATTGTACAGAACGGGAAAACGGGGATGCGCAGGACGGGACGGAAAAAAGAACAAAATTGACAAATAAAAGAATGAAATACAAATTGAGAGGAAAGCGTGGATAACTCCTTCCCTGTCGCAGTTCGGTGGCGATTCGTGAGAAAGCGCACAAGCGTAAAGAAAACCAGAACAGTCTCACTGGTTCAGTCGTTGTGACTCGGTCGCGAGTGGCTCGATGGCTCCACGCAGACCGGAACGGAAGGCGAAGAGACCAGGCGCAGCGAAAACGGCAGGAGAGGGATCCCGGCGCTGTTGCCCGGTGCAGTAGCGGATCCGGCTGGTGACCAGGAGGTACCTGGCGATGTCCCGGTGCGGTAGCACGGGCGCCTTCGATGGGTGTATTCGCAGCTGATGCAGGCGCACCCCGAACGCTCGTCCGCCCAAGAGCCCGGTCACGTTCCTCCACTTCTTCCTCTTCTCTTTCTTTCCTCGAGGCGCATACCCATTAGCGGGTGATTGGCCTCCTCTCCTTCCGCTGTTTTCTTTTCTGCGCCTGTTTTCTCCCTGGAGCTCATCACATTACCCCCGCCTTTAGAAAGTGGTTTGGGGTGAGGCCTCACACACACTTTCAGAAGGCACCGGTAGGCGAAAGGTGGTGCAGGAAAAGAAAACAGAACAGTGTTTGCACAATCAACACATTTTTCGAAATGGCAGTAAGCATCGTCCGGACACCACAACACCTCACGGCTGAGACGCCAAAACAAGGTTGAAAATGTTGACCTTAGGGCACAGATGCTTATGCTCATCGTGGTCCGTATGTGCGCTATTGGCTTGTCGTTTTCCTTCCTTGAAACCGTACTTTCCGTTACGCACAGGCCAACAGTCGGCATCTTTCTGAAAGGAGTGACGCCCACTTCACTTTTTAGATTTGCCTTCTTGCACGGCTCACAGGTCCTAAGAAATCTTCGGACGTCGGCGTAAACATTTGGCCAATAAACATTTGTGATGAGTTCACAGGGAGAAAACAGGCGCAGAAAAGAAAGCAGCGGAAGGAGAGGAGGCCAATCACCCGCTAATGGGTATGCGCCTCGAGGAAAGAAAGAGAAGAGGAAGAAGTGGAGGAACGTGACCGGGCTCTTGGGTGGACGAGCGTTCGGGGTGCGCCTGCATCAGCTGCGAATACACCCATCGACGGCGCCCGTGCTACCGCAGCGGGACATCGCCAGGTACCTCCTGGTCACCAGCCGGATCCGCTACTGCACCGGGCAACAGCGCCGGGATCTCTCTCCTGATGTTTTCGCTACGCCTGGCAGCTTCTCCTTCCATTCCGGTCACCGTGATGCCATCGAGCCACTCGCGACCGAGTCTCAACGGACTGCATAAGTGAGACTATTTAGTTTTGCTTCCCGCTTGTGCTACGTCTCGCAAATCGCCAAGAAACTGCGACAGGGAAGGACTTATTTACGCTTTCCTGTCCATTTGAGTTTCATTCTTTTATTTCACAATTTTGTTTTTTTTCCCCGTCCCATTCTGCGCATCGCAGTTTTCCCGCTCTCTGCAATATATTGCATCTACGCTTCACCTTCGTGTTGTGGCCTCTGTCGTCATTGACTCCGTGCGCTCGTCTCGTGGTTCCCACCACCGAACCCTGAGTTCATCACAATTGGCGTCCGCGACAGGACCTCTTCAATAACATCTCGAAGAGGTCACGAGGCTTGTCCAAGAGGCGTGAGGACAGAGAACCGACATGGAGGTGGAAAAGTTAGTGGCCAGTGGAAAGGAGCTGGGATTCCGCGATGCCGAGCTGCGGGAATGGGTTAAATCGGAACAAGACCGGTTGCGCGATGAAAGGGCGGCAGAGCGGGAAGCTCTGAAGGCCGCAGCAGAGCTGGAACGCGCTAAGCAAGAGAGCCTGAGGCTCAGCTTAAGGCTACAGGAAGGCGCGCAAAACAGCCCACAAGCTGAGGGCTCCGTGGCAGCCCAACCTAACCACATGCCCGTCATGTCGACGAGCCCGCATAACTTTATCCCCCCATTTGATGCGCGCAGAGACGACCTGGACGCATACCTCCTAAGGTTCGAGAGGGTCGCTGCAGCTCAAAAATGGCCGGAAGATAAATGGGCCGTCGGATTGAGCACATGCCTCACCGGAGACGCGCTCTCCGTCATCGGGAGGATGACGCCAGAAGATTCTCTGGACTACCAAAAAGTCAAGCTGGCGCTCCTTCAGCGGTTTCGTTTTACCCCTCAAGTGTACAATGACAAATTCCGCCAGGCGAAAGCTGAGGATGGCGAAACCGGAACTCAGTTCGCGACGCGACTTTCCGGTTATTTTGACCGATGGCTCGAAACGGCTGGTGTTCCCAGGACGTTCGAAGCTTTACGCGACAAGATGATCGCGGAGCAATTTTCCAAGTGTTGCTCGTCCCAGCTGGCCATTTTCATTAAGGAAAGAGACTGTAAGTCGACCAAAGAAATGGCCGAAGCTGGCGATCGTTTCCTCGAGGCACAGGATCTCAAAAACTTGGGAAAGGCCCAAAACGAAAAGAAAGAGTCGCAAGTAGACCTTCCGTCCAAGAAAGGTCCTAACTGCTTTTTATGCGGGAAAACCGGGCACTGTGCCACAGACTGCAGGATCGCGGTACGAAATGTCCGCTGTGATAACTGCGGAAAACAGGGACACAAAACTGAAAACTGCCGGTCCAAACCCCCCAATAAGAACCAGGTCTCGGCATGCATTTTTGAAAAACGCCGTTCCGAAGGACCCCGAAAGAACGATGACGTCAAAGGCAAACGGACTCAAACCCGTGCAGTGCGTGAAAAGCGCAAGCTCCAGATGGGAAGTCTAACCGCAAGCCTGCCTGTCGCCACCGGTCAGGTCTACGGACGACTCATTTCGGTCTTACGAGACACCGGAAGCAATACTGTCATCGTGCGTCGGAAACTCATTCCAGACAGGTGTCTCACGGGCCAAGCGTCCACGGTTCTGTTTGTGGACAACACCACGCGGTACCTTGAAGAGGCATACATCTACGTCAATACACCGTATTTCACAGGACACGTTCTGGCGAAATGCATGGCTGACCCCCTGTATGACCTGGTACTGGGGAACATACCTGGTGTTAGGGACCCCAACAGTCCTAACCCTGCATGGAAGCCACAGCAACCAAGGCATCCAGCAACTCCAGCGGTGCTCGGTGGAGAAGCACATCCTTCTTCTACCGACGAGAACACCCGCCGCGTCCATCAGAAGGTACAGCATAACCAGCCGGCAAGTCCCATCATGTTCGCTGGTATTACCAGAAAAGAGATGCGCCAACAGCAGCAGCTGGACAAGACTCTGGTCAACTGCATGAAGATAGCAGCGACAGAGTCCTCTTCCGATAAAGAGAACCCCTGCAAGTTTGTTCGGCAAAAGGGGCTGTTGTACCGTCGGTACTCGTTGCCGTCTGGCCGCCCCATACAGCAACTTGTAATTCCGCATCCTTTTAGAGACGCGGTAATGAAGAAGGCCCATGAAGGAGTACCAGATCATCATAGATTCGTAAAAACAACCAAAAGAATTCTCCGGGATTTTTATTGGCCAAATGTTTACGCCGACGTCCGAAGATTTCTTAGGACCTGTGAGCCGTGCAAGAAGGCAAATCTAAAAAGTGAAGTGGGCGTCACTCCTTTCAAAAAGATGCCGACTGTTGGCCTGTGCGTAACGGAAAGTACGGTTTCAAGGAAAACGACAAGCCCATAGCGCACATACGGACCACGATGAGCATAAGCATCTGTGCCCTAAGGTCAACATTTTCAACCTTGTTTTGGCGTCTCAGCCGTGAGGTGTTGTGGTGTCCGGACGATGCTTACTGCCATTTCGAAAAATGTGTTGATTTTGCAAACACTGTTCTGTTTTCTTTTCCTGCACCACCTTTCGCCTACCGGTGCCTTCTGAAAGTGTGTGTGAGGCCTCACCCCAAACCACTTTCTAAAGCCGGGGGTAATGTGATGAGCTCCAGGGAGAAAACAGGCGCAGAAAAGAAAACAGCGGAAGGAGAGGAGGCCAATCACCCGCTAATGGGTATGCGCCTCGAGGAAAGAAAGAGAAGAGGAAGAAGTGGAGGAACGTGACCGGGCTCTTGGGCGGACGAGCGTTCGGGGTGCGCCTGCATCAGCTGCGAATACACCCATCGACCGCGCCCGTGCTACCGCACCGGGACATCGCCAGGTACCTCCTGGTCACCAGCCGGATCCGCTACTGCACCGGGCAACAGCGCCGGGATCTCTGTCCTGATGTTTTCGCTACGCCTGGCAGCTTCGCCTTCCATTCCGGTCACCGTGATGCCATCGAGCCACTCGCGACCGAGTCTCAACGGACTGCATAAGTGAGACTATTTAGTTTTGCTTCCCGCTTGTGCTACGTCTCGCAAATCGCCAAGAAACTGCGACAGGGAAGGACTTATTTACGCTTTCCTGTCCATTTGAGTTTCATTCTTTTATTTCACAATTTTGTTCTTTTTTTTCCCCGTCCCATTCTGCGCATCGCAGTTTTCCCGCTCTCTGCAATATATTGCATCTACGCTTCACCTTCGTGTTGTGGCCTCTCTCGTCATTGACTCCGTGCGCTCGTCTCGTGATTCCCACCACCGAACCCTGAGTTCATCACACACCCCATATGAACTATGTTCGGCGGCTATCAGATGTCCTTCAACAAATTCTTCTTTCCCCAAGCAACAGTGCTTGCATATACGTGTACTGTTAGAAAATAGGCCAGTTGTTAGTTCCGCTTCGTCCTGTGCTGTCTTTTTTATCTCGTCCTCACTGTTTATTATTTAAGCGCTGTGTAGTCTAGTTATGCAGCAAGAACTTCCGTCTGCTGGCGCCCTGTCAGTTACAACTCTGAACAAGTCGAATCAGCACATTCCGATGACCCAATCACGAAATAATGCATACAAAATTATAACATCGCCTTTGGTTATCTCAGCTTTATCGTATATATATTTTGGCTGATTGGACTGTCGACTTTGCATTTGTAACACAGGCAGTTTCGCGTTTAATCCGTCTTTCTTGCAGAAAAGGGTTTTTATATATATCGATATTTTTCAATTAGCGCCGCAGAAACGCTTCGTTTCGTTCGCACTGTTCTTGGATGAAAGACGTTTTAGCTCTTGCGGTGGCGACAAGCCGCTGCTTTTGAAGAACGTGCGGCAATCATCTCGAGAATGGGAATGGACTTCCAGCAGGTGGTTCCGTGTTTGTAGAAGGGCATATCGAAGCCGATTATGATCCTTTTACTACATCTTGATTTTTCAGTGCTCTCATTATATCCACACGGCTCGTTTCACTTGATATCTTGCACTATGATGACATAAACGTTGAAAAAACGACAGTGTGTTTGAAATGAGTGAAAAGAACCAAGTATTGTTCCACCAAAATATTAAAATGAGGGATAGGACCAGCATCAAAGCAGGATGCTATAGCTATAAAAAGAATAGCACTCGCGGCTTTGTTTTCCTTGTTTAAATTTCTCAAAAGGGTAGTAATGTGTTAGTGATTAGGCGTGGGCATTTAAAGCCGAACAACGATCTGTGTTCTTAAAGTGCCGTAGGATGATGAGAAATGAACACTTACTTTGAGCAGACATTGTCCCGAAGATCTTTATTACAACTTTCACTGTGCCGCCCATACGTGCACGTTTTGGAGTGATTTTACCTGTTGTATACAAGTAAAAGTTGTAGTTTTTTTATGCTTTTTATTGTAACTGATTTTTTACTTATTATTACACTACTACTTCCATAAGAGGACCGAATATTTTATGCTGGTAATCCCGGCAGCCGAACCAATCAACATGATTTTTATTCACACATCACAACATTATACGCGATCAATATAGAAGTAAGACAAGCTAGGTGGGGAATTAAAACAAATGTCGAGAGGTATTGCGGTGGTCATCAGCTAAGCTCGTATAGTTCTGCGCCGCTATTAGCGTTGCCATAGCTTCAGACATTATCAACTTCAAAGAGGCTGCCAGGAGGGACAGAAGAACCTCCGCTTTCAATTCCACCACTGCCGCTACTTGCGGCACGTGTGGCATCGTTCACCCGGCTGCCGCCACTGCCCAATGAGGACGTGCCTCCAGCGGCATTCGAAACTGGCTGAAGGGCCCTAACGACGTTGCTTAACTCGCTTCCCGAGAAACCTTCTGCCGCTCGATTAAGGTTTCCTGAAAACCTGTTGTCCGCACTAGTTCCCCCTAGAGCGTTACTAACACCACTGCGCTCTAGCATCGACATGTAAGTAGTAGGGTATCGGTTTATACCAAGGTTGGGAGCCCCAGTATTGCGGCCACCAGTTCCCAAGCCACTCGAAAACCCATCAGTACTGAGGGCGCTTCCGAAACCAGTCCTTCCCAGACCAGCCCTACCAATTGTGAGGCCCCTACCACCGGCAGGTCCTCCAACGCGCATGCGGTTCCCGACACTAGGGGGACCATTTACTCCAAGATGTCCAGTGGCACCAGTACCTGATCCCCCACTTCGGCTTCTACTCCCGCCTAAGAACGTGCTCCCGGAGTTATAGCCATAAGAAAGTGCGCGCTCATTGCCAGCTCCACCGCTTCCCTCCAATGCAATACCATGCCGATTGTTACCACCACTGTTACCAACGCTTCTTCCACCACTTTCCTCTAAAAACCCTGAGTTAGCAGTATTCCGTGGACCAACGTTAGTCCCACCTCTATGAATAAAAATTCTAAGGGTGTTCGCCCTGCCACTGCCAATGGTTCCACTGCGGCCGGTTCCTCTCGTCTCAAGACCTCGGCCACTGAAAGCGTTGACGAGTCCAAAACGGCGCGATGCCACACCGTTTTGCAACCTTGACATCTCTTCGCTCAACGCTTTTAGTTTTTTGTTCTCCTTAATAAGTTTTACTATTGAGTACAGACAAATAAACCGCTTCTTCCGTTTGAGCTTGTTATGATGCGATGAAGTGCTGCGGCAAACACTACCTCCGCACGTGCCCATCTGAAAAAAGAACAAAGAAACCGTCAAAAAAAAAACAACGGGCTGGTTCAGAGCACTTCGAGGTGCCTCCTTTTTGTAATCCCAAATATGGTAGAATCCTTAAGTGAAAATATTCTGTAAATTTAACCCGCTGATATGTAGAGTATTTGAAATTTGACGAATGATACTTGCTGGTTGGGAAAAATCTATTTCCCTATATTGTGTCAGGCTACACTTTTCCAACGTTTTCAACTTCACAATCAGTTGGCATAAGGTCATTGAGATCACATACACAAAGTATTTCTGACGGATATTGGTAATACTATTACAGTGTGTCCAATACCTCCAAACGTGATTAAAAATCCGAGTTTGGGCAACTCAAAACGATAGGGTCATTCTTTTTATAGGTTCCGCTATTTACAACTTTCCTTTTGCTTCCTCAATAGAATTCTCCACCAATAGAATAGAAATGTTTGGTGGTACGAACAACTTTGGCCCTTTTGCGTGGCCGCTGTTGTGCCAAGGTGTGCTACAGGGTGGCTAATATATGACGAGATACACAAATGTGTGCACGTAATGATTTATTCTACACTTTGAACCGTAAGTTGCATAGAGATTTTCGAAATCTTTTCGCAGCATTTACCCGGTTTACGTTCCTTTAGTGCGAAATCATGATGGCTGATGGCTTGCGCGAAAAGATTTCGCCTCCCGCATGTCAAACAAAGCGCCGTGCATTTGATTAGTACAATTTGATAATCATCATCAGCCTACTGAAATCCACTATAGGACGAAGGCCTCACCCATTGACCTCCAACTACTCCTGTCCTGAGCTGCTCGAGTCCACACTTTACCCCCGAATTCCCTTATTCCATCTATCATCAGATTAAAGGCCTGCCCCTCCTTCTAAACCTATTTCTTGGTATCCACTCTATTACTTTAATGTCCACCGGTTGTTCGTTCGTCTCACGACAAGGCCAGCCCAAGTGTACTTTTCTTATTTCAAACTGTGATATCCTCTACTCTAATTTGTTTTCTGATCCAGGTAGCTCGTTTCCTGTCTCTGAGTATTACTCGTTACATTATTCGTTCCATGGACCGTTGAGCTGACCTAAATTTTCTTTCTAATTCTTACGGGTTGAATATAAGTTTAGGTCCGTTGCGGAGAAGCTTCCCGTCACAGCAGGCGTGTTTATTTGGAGCTGCCGAAGTCCCAAATGTTGCCATGTAAGTTCTAATCCCTTTTCACTACTCCTTAATAACGTTATAGAGCACCTTTTTAACAATTTGAGCCTCCTGGCATAAATATATTTAGAGATGTAACCGTTCTTCTTTTCGGCATACGGATGACCATGTCGAGTTAGGTGTCCAGGCAAGTAAAACAAATCTGTCTACCTTGCGCGACAGGGCGGTCCCTTAAAGGGGCACTGACACAAAATTTTGAAGGTGACATAACGTCACCAGTTGATTGTTGTGAAAACACATAAATCATCTGCAAGATACCAGCGGCAAATGCAGCCTATAACATATTTAAAAACAGTTTTAAAGTACGCGAAACGGAACCGAGCAGCCAGCGAAGGATCTCACGCAATCGACATTACCTGGAGTGAAGTAAATGAACGACGTCCAAACATGTCGCGAGATTGTGCTGGCCGCTTTCGCACTACCGGCGTTTCTCGCTGGCTCGCCACTCCGACCAGAGGTCGGAACTTTTGCCCTCGAGCAACGAAGGATCCGTTCGTTGGCGGCGGAGGCACCGGGATTTCGTTGGCTCATCGGGCGGCTGTGCGTGAGCTAAGTTCTACAGTGATTCCAGACACTATACTTTAATAGATTTTATTACCCTGGAGACGAAGAGCGCACTGAGTGAAGCACGCGGTCGCTGCGCAGCCGGCGGCCACGGCCTCGAAGTGGCGCAGGCCGGCGCAGGTAGCTCGAGCGATAGCTTGTTACCGCTGCACGGAATGGGACGCAAGGCTCAAGCAAGTCAGCACATACGAGAAAGGAGTTCATGATGCGATGGCGAATTGCAATAAAAAGTGTCAACTGCAGCGCTTAGGATAGCGGAAATCGAGTATCCACCGCATTGTGATGCCTAACATACCTGTAGGCAGACCTATTGGCATATGTGCCTAGAGACCTGCGTACAGGTCTGCCTACGCTGGGAGCAAACGGCCTGTATACCTTCCGGTTGCTCCGAGCGCGCGTTTTCCCAACCAATGTCTCCAGTTTCGCGCGACGTTCTCTAGCCGCGGCAGCGATTTGCACTCGTGGCGCTCGCATCACGTCCACGGTCGCTGTTTAGTTAAGCGGCTGACGCGATCATTACATAAGGGCATTAGCAGAAACTGCCGCCGACGCAAAATCGACAGTGCTACGTTAGCACTGCTCTGCGATATCCGTCGGACAGTCACGTGAGCAGCTTTGTTTACACCAAATGCAGCCTCTCGCGGCACACGCTAAAACCAAAAATGCGACTGGCGGTATGAAAAAGTTTTTAACTAAACAACAATCGCGCGCTGAAGCAAATGAGGTTTCTACACGTGATAAACAGGTCGTTAGCTACTTATCGCAACAAAGAAGATGCAAATTTTTGTGTCAGTGTCCCTTTAAAGAACACACTCGCGATATCGCGCGGCTGCTCCTATAGTTAGGCAAGTTAAATCAGCTCACTAAGTGCATTTTTGGTAAAGTTACAGCCTAAAGCCAAGGTAAACAGCCCCTGTCACAGTTAGCCCTATTTAGCAAGCCTGCCGTGAAACATTGCAGAATAAGCAGTAATAGACCTAGCTTAGCCTGTAAGCAGTTTAAATAGTTTGAAGAACACGTCCGCTGCCTCGAACCGGCAGTTAGAAACAACGAAAGGCGGAAATAACAGCATCGTCGATACGTTATGTAAACAAACCGCAGTAGCCGCAGTCCTAACCCGTCAAGCCGCGGGATTAAAATAAAAATGCACACTATTCGTTAGGTAGGGTCAAAATATTGTTCGAAAAAGATAAACGAGATCTTTCGCAACAACGCACACTGAGGTAAGAAGGGGAAAAATTCAAACTAAGTGCAGCGCTGTGTCGAAACCACCATGCCCATATCGAGCTAGGAGTATGGAGGCGCCCGGTGGTGAAACAGGTATAATCGCCTAAATTTGAATAACCCAATAACTCCTGGGGGCAGGAAAAGTTAAACCTCTTGCTGTGATTACCCGAGCAAGGACTACCTAGGTATCGAATCGGCTTTTGTGTAAAAACAGGGAAATAGTTTTTGAACCCTTGTCGCGGTCTCAAGGTTCCAAAGTTCTAAGATCACTGAGCTAGTGTTCAGTTGATTTCTTCAGAACGTCGCGTATAAAAAAACTTAATACCTTGAAATGCGGTCTCAATGCTACTGCAGGAGTACGGGGCAATATAGTCCACGTGGAACGTCTCTCGCGTTCCCTCCCTTTTTATTCTGGCTCTGCCCCGTAATGAAGTGCTGCCGTCTCTGCCCCGTTTCTTTCCTGTAGGTATGGAGTGCTGCCTGCCCCCGAAGTAACCATCATGCGATATGAAAAATAGGCTACAGTAGAAAAGTTTAGCCATGCAAGGAAGGCTCATATAGGCACAGACAGCACCCTCTCATTACAGAAGGATCTGGCCACCTTGTTGCAGTACATGGCCGCCACCTCGAATAACTAACTCAACTCTCGTCCCTCAGCACTCAGCAGCTCTAGAAAACCTGTCCACGGCGGCGGACGGGACAGCGATGCTGTAGAAGGTGCTAAGAATCTCTTCGTCCGGAGAGTCCGCCATTCGAACTTGACAATGGATACGTTCAACGTTGGCGTTGTGTCTAGCGGGGGTAGCTTAGCTGTACTACTAGAGGAGCTCTCGATCATTCAATGGGATAACATAGGGTTAAGCGAAGTTAGGACAGGAGAAGGCCTCATGGAGCTCACTAGCGGCCATATTCTGTGGTACTGTAGACCACAAGAAAAGAAGAACACGGAGTTGGATATTTAGTCCACAGAGAAAAAGCCGGAAACATGGAGGACATTTTCAGCATTAGCAAGCAACTCGTGGCAGTTGTGACCCACTATGCGAACGATACAGGTTAAAGAGAGTACAGGCCTATGCGACAACAACCATGTATGATGATGAAGCCGTAGAACAGCTTCTATAAGGATGTAGAATAAGCAATGAAAAAGGCCACAACACGGTTCACGACTGCAATGAGATATCTAAACGCAAAGGTCATCAGGAGGCGAATGGGAGAAAGGTCAGGGAAGATACACTGGTAGGATTTGGATAGAACCAATACCCAGAGGTTTATGAATGTGGAAAGCGTCCAGGGAGGCAAGGAAGGAGGCTGTCGTCGATAGAAAAGCTACAGAAAACCGCGGCTTTCAATTTTGAGGGTTAATTTGGGCTAACCATCAAGTTGGGTCTTATGACGGGCGCAGCAACGTCATACCCACCGTATGTCGTCTTATCAAGCCTTCATCGCCCACTCCTTGTGCTGAGCACGAATCTTTGCGGAAACGAGTTCGGAACATGAATATACGGAAAACTTCAGGAATGAGGCTTTGTGTTGAGGTTACACAAAATGCCAGTTTGCACGCACAATCCAATAGTGCTTTCACAGTGAACGGTTTCGTTGTACCGAACGATGAATAACGGTTGTTTCAACAGCGAATATGTTGAGAAAATCGCTGGTGTACAGCATCCGCAGTTAAAAATACCAAGAAAATGTCGAGCGCTCGTGCACGCGTGTCTCGAGCGCACGTTCGTCAAGCAAAGCATACTCGCTTAGGGAGATTGTTTGGCCAACAAAAAACTCGAGTTCCCCGCGTGCCTCCAGTGCAAGTTCGTCAAGTCCAGCTTACCCACTTAGGGATATTGGCGAACATTAGGCACAAACAAAAAAAAAAAACTCCAGCGTTCGCTGCCTCATGGCAACACTTACTCGTAACAAGAAACAGACATCATAGAGTGCACCCCTCGTTCGTTCATCCTCGTGTAGTCGTGCGCATGCGCTCTTTACTGTAGAAGAGCGGCGACTTTAATGACGATGCTGCTGTTGGCGATGACTCACTCTACATGGCCCTCCCGCGGATAGTTTACCTGGCCAAGGAAGAGACTGCGCTTCGAGAGGCTCGGCATGCAAAGCATCCGTTGGGGACGATAGCTGCAGCTGTAACGAAAGTCGAGCTAGTTGGTGCGGTTGCATCGTTCTAACAGCGCAACAATGACGGGTATAAAAACGAAATACAAGCTCAGGCACTGTCTTTGTCTTTCTTTCTTTCTCCCCGTCATTGTAGCGCAGTTACAAGGAGACGGTAAGTCGTACTTGCAGAGTTGCGTACGAAAACGTTGACCAAAACGACGAGCCCTATCTGGCCTTGCTCGACAAAAATTCATTTTATTGATATGCCACCGACGTCAACGACGACACCAGAGCGATAAACTTAACGTTGTGGCTGTCAATGATCACCTACAAATAATTCACCATTCAAGTCTTGCGCGTGGGTATGTCACAAACTCGAGCGTACGACATCCAAAAGTACTGTATAGCCTTTTCATATTATTGTACAGCGATTCTTGTTACAGTCGTCCGATTCATAGAGTTCGGTTCTAAAAATTATTACTGTTTTCTAATTGGGTGCCCTGCTAGAAGATGTGGGGAGTCGACTCAAGCGACCAAACAACCCCACCGAATCCACAGGGCAGAGGTGACGAAGGGGGTGGCCGTCTCATGTGCGGCTTTCGCCGACCAGAGCGGTAAGAATCAGTCAGAGCCTTGAACGAAAACAACACAACGACTTATATTTGTACAGGCAAAAGACTGTACAAGCACGAGGACATGCAACGTAAACGACAGGAAACTTAGCATGGATACAAATGCGAGCAACAGTTTAAAATTAGACAAAATGATACACTCAGAAGTGTTCACAAATGGTTATTACGAAGTATAGTCGTTAGCTAAACAGAAAACGAACAGTGCGATGCATATCAGAGACAGATTCCCACCATATTCACCTACCGGGCCTGACTATGCAAGGCTCTCGGAGGCGATTCGGCTACCTGTGAAGCGTGGCTTCGTCGTAGGCTAGGCCGTCCGAGACGATCACGGTGATTCGACGCCCAGGAGTACGTTGGAGTCCTCCAAGGCACGGGTCGCCGATGGTGTGGTGCGCAAACTGGCAGAAGCCGTTGTCACATCACAATGTCCAAACGTAGCTGATTTGCTTCGGCGCGGCTTCTCTTTTTATAACCTTGCCGGCGCGGAGAGAGAGGGCACAACACACAGCGCACCTCCCGCCGCCGAGCGAACTACTTCCCTCTTTCGCCCTTCTGGAATCATCGGCGCGCCTTAGCACTGGCCAAGCTACGCTCACCCCCTCGAAAGAACTCGAAGCTTCGGTGAAAGCTGAGCGGCGGAGCTTTTATTTTGGTATTTTCTTGCCGGCGCGCCGGCAAGTAAGCGGCGTTACGGCCGCTTAGTTCGAGAGAGTTCCAGTGTTTTCTCGGGGACACAATGAGCGAAAGCGATTTTTGAAAGGTCTACCTTGATACATTTTGATACACGTATCGCCGCTCGGGCCAGAGCAGAAATACGTCCCCAAAAAATGGCTCCAATTCACGCTGTGAAGGTGTTTGGAAAGCAAAGCATTAAACGACACCCACAACAATTGCGCAGGCTTCGTCACTAGAATTCACACACGTGGCTCTACAAATAGCGAAACCAGAGGTCCTTCCAGCCGTTACCTGGAATTCGCGAGAGTGGCGTCCTTAACGGAATAGCACTGTCGTCCACGGCCGGGCTGGAGTGGCGGGGCCGTCATTCCAGAGAAACAAAACGGAGAAGAGCGTCTTTCCAAGGGTGAGACACCGGAACCTGGCCATCCTGATGTGCTATCTTGGGGTTACCACACCACGCGACACAAGCGCACACACCGATACAATGCGGCGTGGGAGCTTAGTGATTCCCATTTATAGCGATTTAAACTGCAGTAGAACCCCGCTGTTACGTTCCTCACCCCTCACCGTTGCGTCTTCCTGGCTGTTACGTTGCTTGTCATCGGTACCGACATAGCTCACATAAGATATCATTATTTCGAACGCCGCTGTAACGTCGCAACTGTGGGCCAGTTCCCGTATGATGCGAGCCACCTGACACTCCGAAGCCGCTTGGGCACCGCCATTGTAATGGGCTGGCTACAACATGGAGGAAAATACAAGAAGCCGCGAGCGGGTTGGAGAGGCCGTCACTAGATGCCATTCATCGAAAGTACTACCACCATCATCAATGTACTTACAACAGAAGTTTCGCTAGGGTGTACTATACGTTTTATAGTGGCCCGAGCGGAGCGCCTCTCCCATTGTTCCGCCGGGTGGACTTTCGCGCAGAAAATAAAACCGGTATAGCGGCGGCGCTGCTGTCGACGACCACTGAACAGCCGGCGCTTCCCGGCTCGAGCTCCCAGCCTGTGCGCGGCAAGATTTGTGTTGCTCGCTGCGGTTTTTTTCTTGCGCAGCGGATTTATTTTGGATTATGGGGTTTAACGCGCCCGCGCTGCACAGGCGATAACGCGAGCGGTAGTGGATGGCTCCAGATTATTTTGACCACCTGGGGACCTTTATCGCGCGCCGAAATCTCCAAGACACATGCGTTTTTCGCTTTGATCCTCCATTACAAAAGCGGTCACCGCGGCCGCGAATCTAACCCGTGCCTTCGGTCAGATAATTTAGAAGGTAGACGCACAACCTTATGACTCAGCTTGAGCAAACTTTCAACTAGTACGACCCGACATAAAATTATGGACCCGCCCCCTCCAAAAATACTCCCTCATTTTTTATCTGTATACTGGAAACGTTGTTGATACACAGTATTCTCTCGTAAACTGAAAGTCGTAAAATTAGCTGAAAATTTTGAGATAAGCGCGGAGTTTCGAGTTAAGTCAAATGCAGATAATTTGTGGTCCTGTCTCCTAAATAACAGCTAGTGCTGCTAACAAAACCACTGTTGCACAGGGGAAATTTCGTAATAAAGGCACAATATTTGGCAGGAAAAAGAAACTTTTAATATTGCAGAAGAAAGAACTGTGCTGCGCTCGGCTGTTCAGCGTTCGCACCTGCATCCTAAAAAAACTTACTCGAGCTTGTCAATGCATCGCATCAATTTTTGGTCGCCACCGCTACACTCTACCTTGTTAGAAAGCAGACGCAGCATGTACGTTGTTTCTGCCATTGCAGGCACTTCTGGGGAATCATCCTCGTCCACATGATCAGCTGCGTCGTCCACAGAAATCTCGATGATGTACGCGTCAGACAGCATTCTGGTAAGCGGGACGCGTGACCGCGTAAAATTGCACTTCACGACCGTGTTCGTCGCGTAGTGGGAGCTATGCATTCGAACAGGGGCCTTATCAGCTGCCTGTAGCAGACTTTGCCTCGTGTCCTCTCTGCCAGTATTCCGAGGTATTCGTGGTCCTCCGAAAAAAAACGTTTCGAGATAACGTGGGAAAATGCGTAGCGCCTACAGGAGGTGAATACGTATACACGGTGAGAGAAGGTAGCGACTTGAGATATTTTGAGATAGCAGAGTTCGAGTTAACGAGGGTTGAACTTGACGGACAGGCACCAGGAATGTTTTTCCTTTCCCCTTCTTGGCTCGGCGCGTGAAGCAAAAAGCGGCGAGGCGCACACTCTATAGGCTCCGAAATTTAAGTTCCTATTTGGAACTAAAATGCTAAGAGCCTTCTTCCGGGATACCCCTACCATTGATGTGGGTGTTTTTGTAGTCGCAGCAAAATTGTGAATGAAATTTGTGCTTATTTGATTCAACCCCTTTCTTTGCCGAATGGCGATTAATAGAATGTTGAGGGAATAGTTCTACGAAAGACGGAAATTGGGACAACTTTGCTAATCGTTAGTGGGCTTTCTTATTTTATTAACCTACTATATCGCAGGCACTCGGCAAGGAAGTGTGTACTGAAAACGAAGTGCCCGTTCTGTAGACCAGCTGCTGCTTCCTGCACGCTACGGGAAGATGCCGCTGTGTTTAATACCTCTTGTAATTTTGGCGGAATTCTGAACCATTTCGAGCATTTTTTGAAGTTTATTAGCAATTTCTAGGACGTCTTTACCGGTTGCTTCAGCGACAAGGAGCTCCACCTTGACAGCCTTATGGATGTGCTGGCCCTTATTCACAACAAACACCTTTTGGGTCGTTGGGTGCGACGAGCACAGTGAGCTCTTGTCTGCAAATTTGGTTGGGTTCTGTATACGTTGTGACACGGATTCACTTTTATATATAAGGTTTAAACGAGTTCCGTTATTGCATGCTAAGGTGGGCGTAACAGCTTAAACTTAGCCGCCGCTAATGACCGAGGAAAAGTTCTGAAAGTGCGTTGGCCGGAAATGTCACTTTAAATCTCCATGTTAGCGTGCCTAAACCATTACCGCAGACTTTGTGCATGATTTCCCATGTTACATTTCATTTGCTGGGCAATTGAAAATGAAAACAAAATGTGTATTTTGTTCCAGTTCTGTTGATATAAACCTCCATGTTAGCGTTCTTCAACCTTTCCCTCCATAGTAGACTTTGTGTATGAATTCACTTGCTATATTTCGTTTTTGTGGCGGTCAATATATTTTGTAATCTATGTTTTGCTTTGGTTTTATGTGGGTGTTTTTGTAGTCACAGCGAAATTGTGAATGAAATTTGTGCTTTTTTGATTCAACCCCTTTCTTGGCCGAATCGCGATTAATAAAATGTTGAGGGAACAGTTCTATGAAAGACGGTTATTGGGACAACTGAGCTAATCGATGGGCTAACCCCTTTTTAGTTAAAAAAATCGCGCTTTCGCGTGTCACCTCTTCGGCCAGGCGACAGCATTATAACACCACGTTGATCCCTAATTATCACAAGCGGGCCACTGCGCGCTGGTATAATAATAACTCACGCAATACAAACAAACACAACTGATGATATTTACCCTCATATCTGCAGTCCGGGCGTAAATTTCAACACAATAAATAAATTTTTTTCTGAGAAGCCACCATCCCAGTCCTCATATTTTTTTGTCATTTGTGTCGGCCAATTATGTTCATCAAACAACACACTAAGGACACGATCATGAAGCAATCATGAAATGGTTTATATCAGGTAATTTCACGCAAAATGCTTTTTGATGGGAAGTTGTCATAGCAAAAATGTCACTTCAATTACTTTATTTACAATCATCTAGGAATGCTGCCCGAAAGAAAAATCCGTAATTTTTTCTGTTATTGTAGAGCGGAAAAGGCTAAATCCACGCAAAATGCACCACAGCGTTTATTTTTCATTTCGTTACCCATAGTTCATTGTATCTATATACATTTAAGCAGTCGGACCAACCCGTAAAACAAATTTCGAGCGCTCCGCGTGTAAAGCAGCAGCGCTTGCAGTCCCGGCGGGGTTCCCGACCAGCCGCTGCTTACAGTGGTTGTTGACTACAGCGCCGCCGCTATTTTCTGCGTGAAACGAGCACCTCTCCGGGCGGCCAGTTGGGCCGCTCTAAAAAGTTTCACTTCGGAACGCCACAAGTGCGGGTTGTTAGCGCCACCCCACTGTTGTAATGACGCTGCGCTGCGTGTTTAGATTAGGTCAACCGGGAAGAGCGCGACCTTCCAGTACCGCGGCGCGGGCCGGTGCTCACGCCGACCAGGCGGTGGCGCTGCGGTTAGCGTTGAGATTTTAGGGCCCTTAGTTACAATAGGTCTCGGCGCGTCGTCTGCTTCTCCTTCCTTTCTACTCTCAGTGCTTTCTACACCACCCATACCGTCACTTGCACCTGTTTTGTAGCAAAAAGGCCCATTATTTTGGAAGAACGCAACACTCCGTTTCGGTGGTTTTCTGCATGACATTGGCGTGTTTGTTTTGACAGGTTCTCAGGCAAGTTAGGCAAAATACGGGGCACCGCGTTTTCCCTCAGGGTCCACCTGCCTCGCTGAATCCTTAGTTTGACCGTTCACGATGTGTTCGCAACAGTTGACGATGTCTGAAGGCTCGCAATGAATGTCACAGCCATATGTTTGTGACGTAACCTTGAAGTTTTTCCGTAGAATGGCACTTCCCCACGCTTCCAATCCGTCAAGATCCCAGGGCGTCTAGAATAAATACCGCGGCATGGACTTTGCGCTGCCGAAGCAACCTCGAAAGGCAGCCCGGCGGGCAGCACCTCAACAAACCGCACCGAGACTTCACAGTTCCCCTAAAATATGTACGCAAGTTGACAGAACAGAGTCAATACGTGACGTGATGGCAACAATGGAGCTCTAGGTAGTGGGCGATGTTGCAACGCCAGCTAGACGCCGGCCCATTTTCGTGGCATTCCTCACTCTTACGTTTTCCCGGCTGGTACGTTTTGTTTTCCCGGTCCGGTGAAAGACGTATTAACGGGCTTCCAGTGTAGTTAGTTTGGTATCTTTGAGAATTGCGAGAAAACTGAGGGAACTTTTATAATGGCATTTTTTAGGAACCAGTGGCTATTTTCGCCTTTTCTAATACCTCCTAAAACACAACCGAAACGGTAATCACCAATTTAGAAAACGGAGTGCCATTTGTGGCAGGCAGTGCGCGAAAGGTAGCACTTCTGTAGCGGCCAGATGTCTGTATGTCGTCTCTAAATTTCGTTTTCTTGCCAGGTGAACAAATACTTAACGTATGTTTGCCGCACGACCACTTAATTCCGTCGGGTGCAGCTTACCCTGGAGGGGCTGTCGAGCAAGTTAATCAAGCCCTGCGAAGGCACTGCGCAATGAACGCGAAGATGCACGAAACTGGCCCAAAACAGCCGTCGCTAAACAGATGACAAAGCCGAAATGCCGACGCCGCCGAAGGTGAGTAGACGGGGAACGCTGGTTAAATTCGCAGCGCTATCTCTAGTGTGCTCCGTGGGTGAAACCTTCCTGCTGCTCCCTCACAACGCCGACTTCTTCGAGGCGTTGGGAGTTGGTAGTGGCACGCCACGAAAGAACCGCTGGCTGGTAGAGCTGGAAAGCCTTGCTTTAAAAATTGGCGCAGTTTGCTCTCGCAGTGCAAGGCTGGATAAACAGCCGAGCTGGCGGCACCTCTCCCGCCGTCGGAGACCCGACTGTTGCAGCTCACAATTATTTCGGAACTGGCCGGTGAAGATTTTCCATATCTGGCAGGCGTGGATCGTTTGGTCGGCATGCAGCTTTCACACCTTTCCCAAAATGGACGGCGTTAGCAAGCGCTATAACCCGCGGCCAATTGTCCAAAGTCAACGCTCTTGCTACGAACCCAAAGGAAATGCTTTGGGCACGGAATCCGATGATAGCGCAATCGGATGGACGCCAGTCTCATGACGTCAGGGACCCCGGTTCAATTTAGAACACTGGAATCACATTTGTTATTTTCAGCTGGCGGCACATGTTATTGTTCCCCGCCGCTGTAGCTACGTACCCCTCGGGCCTATGGGGTGGCCCAGTGGTTCTATTGCCGGTTTCACGGGGTAACGGTACCAGGTACGATTCCCGGGACTTGCCTAACCAAATCTTTTTCTTGAAGCTTCGAGGTATTTTGGTGCGAGAGATGGACGAAGGTCGGCATAAACATCTCTGCTGTTAAAAGTGAGAGAGAAAGACACAATTGTGCATGAAATATCCAACAAAATGCAAAGGCACAAGGCCGAAGCAACCGCATATCACCGCTGCGCCTTTGTAAACGTATCACGCAGGCATTTCGTTACGTAGCGAGTGATTGATACGGCGCCAAAACGAGCGACGTTAAAAAACGAACTTCCCGGTATGTGTGCTATTAGGAAGTGTAACGCCGTAAGTCGCAGTGCATTCAAAACATGATTTTTACCTGACCTGAGACGCATCATCGGTTGGATATGCATTTTCAGTGTCTAAGTTGATTATTAGGCACCATTTTCAAAAACACTAAATTTGAAATGAAAGGATAGTTATACCTCGTTATCTCGATGTAGAAAAAACCGAGAATTTTTTCGAGATTCGCGGATTTTTGAGATAAGCAAAGTTGGGAAAATTGCCGTGAAATATCGAGTTCTTTGCAAAAAAAGGCGCTACCACTTACAGGATCTTCAACAGCGGCTTCCAATCTTGCTTTCCATAAAGGTTTGAAAGAAGAAAAAAAACATACAAAAGACGTTCACCCGCTGGGTGCCACATGACGTGCCACAGGGTTGCTTGACAAGGTTGATATGCCTCTAGGCTCAGACGTCGGGTTTGGGAAAACATCGGCTTTGTGGTAGGCAATGGCTAAACGAGAAAAATACCGAGGGACTTAGGTGCGGCAGCATCGCGCGAATTTTGTGAACCGGTCCGCGGGGACGACATTATCGTTCCACAATCAGTCAATATTCCCAGATATCCGCACTTTGGCTAAAAATACTTCAAAATAAAGGGCAACAAATACGCGGGACGTATAGAAAATGGTTCGGTGCCGCGGGAAATTTCGGCTTAGCGAATTTTTATATGTATGAGAGTTCGGGCAAACAGTGTTACTGTATATGCCTGAATGCGTGTGTCTTTCTCAGGTGTGACTGCCGTCAACGCCCAAGACATCTCTTTTGAAACTTGCACCTAAATCTTTTTGTGAATTCGTGTGGTGTGCGAAAAAGCTTTGCTGTTCGTCCACTTTGATCGGGCCGGAATGGGGAGTTGTTTTTAATGTACCACGGAAGCAAGCAAGTAACGTACTTGCTTTCACGCTGGTGGAATAATATGGTGGAATAAAACGGTGAAATCAAATGGTGGACTAAAAGGATTACAGGGAAACTGAAGGCAACTAGCAAATTGGGCTCAAACAAGAGTTAAACTGCCGGTATCCCTCTCAGCGTTTATTCGGCGGCGAAAGATGCTTTAATTGCCAAGAAATTGCCAATGCAGACACGCATTTTATCCCTCGCGCTGTTTCATGACGTTTTGCTTGACACAAAACGAGGCCGGAAGCGAGTGAGACAACGATGTGATCTAGCAAGAAAACTAAAACCTACAAATGAATCACCGCGGCCGCACAAGCCACTTGCCGCGCTTTCGGCGCATACGAAAAAAACAAAGTGTTGAAAGATCCTCAGGCTGCCGCTCTGTGCGCGCCAACCATGGGGCCTGGGCGTGTGATGTAATTAAACCAAGTGAATGGGCTGTGAAACCTTTTAATTCACCTACAAAACGTCTAGCGGAAACGCCGCCGCAGCGAGAACGACGTCAAGGGAGCTCCTAATCTTTGCAGTCTCGTTGCGGGTAAACTAACTTCAGTCATTTTGGTGCACTCAGCTATATGCGTGGCGCCATCTGTTGTTTCCTCATGGAAGCGCCCCCAATGCATAGCGTGAAAACGAGCCTAGGTACTCCGGTGTTCGTGTACCTAAATGATAGTACGTGAGCATTTGCCTACTATTCTCACGTGCGCGTGCACTTTCATCTAAAAACACGAAAAAGAAATTCAAATTTGCGGCTAGACCCGTGGGCTTACGTAACGCAGCCTTGGTATTGGCGGTGAGCGCAACCACGGGCGGCGCTGCGGAGCGCGCCTCTGTGACGTCGGCTTAGGGATTCTAGCGTTTGTCGTCTGCTTCACTCGGGCTCGCTCTCTCTGCTGTTTCTTTGCGCGCGGTTGACTTTTTGTGCTTGTCCGTAGCAGATCTTGCGTATGCGAAACTTCTTTTGGTAACAAAAAACTTAAAATCGCATAAACTATCTCAAGGCGTGACTTTAAGTATAGTTTTTTGATACCGCTCCGGAAAAAACATTGCCGGCGTCGCCCATGCATTGCTGCGAAGCTGGTCCTGTGCGGAGCGCAAAGAGTCGGAGCTAGGCGTCAGTTTCTGTATTCAGCAATCTTTCGAACAAAGGTAACAGCCGGAGTCTGACAACCGACAACAACGAAAATGGAAGACCAAAACAAATTCCAAGCCTTCGGGGCTGTGTCGGCTTTGGCAGAAGGCATTACGATTCCAGCTAATCGTATGTAAGGTAAAATCAATCAATCAATCCTTTATTGGAAGAAACCAAAATACATCGTGTGCTACAGGGACAGAGACTAAAGGCTAAATCGCCTGACGAGGACTCTGTCCCTCTTCAGTTTTGGCAACCTTACAGATTTGGTTTGGCAACCAAAACAGATTTGGCAACCTTACCTAACGCTCAAAACTATTGTATCAAGTAACTTTACGTTGTCACGGCATTAAAGTGTGCCGACATGCAATATGGGCACAAATAATGTAGGTTGATTTCCAAATAACCTGCTGTGTGTATAGGCGCGTGCTGGTTTTATACCAGGCTTCTAACCAGTATGGGGGCTTATTGAGCAAAACGAGTTACCTGTATGGCAAAAATACAGTAAGACTATGTTTGTTCAGATTTGGAGGGATATTTCGTTACATTTGCCACAGCCATATACCAATATTCAGATAGGCGTTATAGTAAAACAGCACTCCAGAGGGGGAGGACGAGGAGGAGGAGAAAACTTTAACACTAAAATCGAGCTGGTTAGTGGGCAGGCTCCTCAGTCCAAGACGAGAGAGTAAGAGTAATTTTCTTCAATTCGTCGACCGTCATCCCGAGTAGGCCAGGATTTGTTCTGTGCGACTGAAGGGGTTGGAAAACAATAAAGAGCTGTTTGGACATACTCATCGGTTTCGAATTGTGTTATACTGAAGACCGGCATGTATACTATTTATTGCGTTCGTTAGCAAGTATATCAAGCCTTCAACACCGTAATAATGACATAATTGTTCGGGTTGAGATTGAGTTCGTTACGATAACGATGGTTCGATAGAAATTCGGCGGACAAAAGCCGCCTTCGAGTACTGAGGACAACGCTATCTGAGCCGTTTCGCGGTGGCGCATATAGCACAAACCTTCTCATTGCATTTGCATGTGAATAAACAACGCACGCTGCGAGTATGTACTTTTGTGCGCAGCCATAAGGAAATCCCATTTCTGAAGAAGGTGCTGTATACCTTACAGCCCGAAGAAAATATCCACACGAACTTTGTGAGCCTCGGAAACATCCCCAAACCTCCTAGGACGTTTGGGATGGTGCAGAAAAATTAATGAGTTGGGCACAGAAAAAAACATTCATCTAACACAAGTCAACAACAACGAAAGAAATAGAAGACATCCGTTTTATTTCCTGCTGTGCGACCCGCTGCTTGGTGCGTATAGCATTAGACTGCCGAGTCTTCATAAGAGCATCTCAGAAACAGTTTAGGGAAGCCTACGCATTTTGAATACTTATCGAGGAGCTCTGAGCACTGAAACTCGCAAATACGCTAGATAGGACGAGGTACGCACGATCGTCTGAGCGATGCTCTATGAAAGTCGTTCTCTCTCTCTTCGTGTGTTGTAAACTTGTGGGGGATAATGCATGAAATTATTCAGAGCTGTCAGAATCTGACTGAAAATACGCTTTTTAAAGCACCAAAGCATCAAAGCGGGCGATTTCCAGTACAGGCACTGCTGCCAGTTACAAGCGGATGACCGCGGCGCGGGTGTAGCAGCGGCGCGAATGTAGCAGACGACAGCGGAGCGAGTCCCTAAGCCGACGTCAGAGCCAGGGGGCGCCACTCAAACATCTCACCGCCAATACGTACACGCAGCCTTGGTATAGGCCTCCTGCGCTGGAGTTTTGGCGACATGCAGCGCCCCTAGCGGCCGACGCCTCTGGGTAGTACAAAAGCAGACGACCCTCGCCGCCCTCCATGTGTTTTCAATTACAAGCCAGAGTGAAAGTTGGTTGTGGCGCTTTGTGGCGTGGTTAAATGACTGCATACTGTACGAAATAGCCCTTGAAGTAGCTGCAGAGGCTAAACAAAATGATATCCGCTAAAAGAAGCCGATTTGTCGGCTTTCTTTTGACCAAGCTGTCGCGGTGGTCGCGGCGTGGGACAGTATCGCCAGGTCGGGTGGTTTAACTGTTTGACGACAGTTACAGTTTTTTTCTTCTTGCGTGCGGTCGACAAAGGAAAGTTCACGTGTAGCATAAACACGGAACGCTGCTCATCTTACATCCTGAGGTAACTGCAAAACGTTGCTTCATCGGGAGCATGCAAGCGAACGCAAGAATTGCGCAGCCGACTCAGCTGACACCGCTGGCCTGGCACCGCTTTTGAAACGAGTGGAAATTTTGTTTCGTATTTTCGCAAACTAAATTATTCTTTCGTAACGTTTTACGCCGCACGATTTACGAACGGTAGGGTACCTGTATACTAGCGAGTAGGTTGGGCAATAGCGCCAATTAAATAAACAAATTAAGAAATAGCAAAGCACGCACCAAATCACACGCCCGCTGCCTGCAGAGATGTGTACTTCTATAACATCACATAACACGTACACCATAACATAACGCAGCCGCATACAGGGCGCGGGGCCCCGAATATTTATATACGATCATCACTGACTGTGTTGGTTTTCTAGTGGAGGGGTCGTCGAATCTGAACGCCGACACGACAGTTTTGACTTCAAATGGAGTTAGACAGCGAGACAAGAACAGAGAATTGGCGTCCTCCAGTTGAATTGCCCCCACCTCCCCCTTATCTTCACACTTCGCCAGATTATTGTCACATATTATTAGAAATTCGCTGAATTGTTTCTCTTTGCATTCAAAGCCTCCTCCCCCCCCCCCCCCCGATTTCCTATCCAGCCCTCCGCCGTGTCGGCTGCATGGAACGCGGCCGTTGCTGACCCTCATTCTAGGCTATTAAGTGTGAACTGGAAATGTATGCTGCAAGAGCATAATTAAGTAAAATGAGAGCAAACAAGGAAAGCGAGCGGCCTCTTAGTTCGCCCGACCACTTTGTTTTACGGCCACTAATTTCGGAATCGCAAAACAGATTTCACGCTTCTGACGGTCGCGGCATTTTGTCACTGAGACACGCAACAAAACGCAAGCTAACGCAGCACCATGTATTCGTAACGGCGACGCAAACGAACACTGCTTAATGAAAGTGCACGCATGGTGTGCAGGTACGCAAAAGAGCGGCGCACCGCAGCAGGCGAGCCTGCGGTCCGCCGGAGTCGCTGGCTTTTTAAAGCGCGATCATCGCCGATTGCGTCACTCTTCTTTTTTGATCGGCTATTTTTCAGAAGTCTTTGTCACCTAGAGTATTCGTTTAAACTAGAAATTTCACTTAAAATTTTACTTCGTACGACCATCGATCGGTGAACATGCGAGTAGCAGACGCCATCCCGGTCACGGTATTTTCGTCGGCGGTGTAAACGTGTTTAGCGCTGCGAAGCTTTTCCTTCTAATGTCAAGTTGATCGCTGAAATAGATCGGACGCGTCGGGGATGAGCTGGTGACCACGTCGCAAAATATTCGAGAGAGTCGAGCTCATTTTGCTTCTGTCAACACGGGATCCTATGGGACCCACGCTGCTTTGTACTACCCGGAAGTACTGCCCGGAAGCCGCTTGCGCAGCGCCCCCTGGGCAGCGCAGGAGGCCTATACCAACTCGTACTCACGCTCACTACACGCCCTCCACCGCTTGCACCCACTTGCGCTCACTCTCACCACCCGCCATGACCACTCGGCCTCACCCGCGCTTACGCTCACCACTCACCATCACCACTCGTACTCACTCACGCTCACCCTTCGCCGTCACCACTCGCAATGACTCGCGCTAGCGCTCACTACTCATCCTATCTGGCAAGCGAGTGTCTGCGGCAGACCCTCCATGAGCCATGAAACCACACAGTATTAGTGCATTACGACGTCAGAAGGCTATTCAAATAATATTCCTAAAGCACACGCCACCAGAGAAATGTTTCTAGGGTGCCCATAGCAGGTGTTCAGTGACGACATATTTCCCAACCCCCCTCCAGCTACTCAGCGTGCAATGGAACAGAAGATGATAGGTGTAGCATTAGGAACAACAAGACAGCGGAGTGGGTCAGGGAACAAACTCGTGTTAAGGACATATTACAGAGGGACCCTGATAATACGACTTCCAACGGACGACAAGAACGTGTCGTATGACCGGGGCGTCGTACGACCGGGGTGCGGGTAAATGCCGGCCTAGTAGACTGTCTCACGCGACAGGTGAGCTACGAACTTGTTTTTATTTAGCACGTTCTCGCGTGATTTACGAAAAACTAGCTGAAATACCAAGTTTATAAAAGAAGGCACGGCTATGTTTTGCCCCCCTCCCCCCATGGCATCCATCTAACCCGCAAGCATAGCGCCCAGCGCTATGCCCGACGTGGCAGTGCAAGCTGAGGGGGGAAAAGGCGAGTGTGAAACTGCTAAGGCCAAGCGAAACGAACGATAGTACAAGGCGGAAATGAAAAAAATTGCATTGCCATATTTGGTATGGCACCCTTTCAACGGTCCCGTGAAGTCGCTTTTAAGTCACAGTGCTCAACACAGCTGTTTTTGTTTGCAACAAGAACAAGCAACGCCTAATAGTTCAGATGATTCAAGCTTGGCGAGTAAACAGTGTTGCAGAAAAAAACTATAACGCGGTCTTCCTACAGATAATCGGGGTTTTTAATGCATTGTTTGTATGGTGAGTTGGCCGGGACTGCGGTGATCCGTCGTAAAAATGGGTCGTCGTAGGTCCGGGGGAAGTATAAGCAGGGTTAAACTGTAGCACAAATTAAGAAGAAATGGACGTGGGGTGGGCATGTAATGCGAATGCGAGATAACCGCTGGTCATTAAAGGCAACAGAGTGGATCCCTAGAAAAGGCAAGCGTGGCATGGGACGGAAGAAAAGTTAGATGGGCAGATGCGACAGAAAATTTCGCGGGGATAAATTGGTCGCTGTTGGAGATTAATTGGAGAGGCCTTTGCAATGCAGTGGGCGTAGATAGGTTGATGGTGGCGGTGGTGGTTGTGATGATGATGATGATGATGACGCTTTAAAAGCTAAAATCAATCCCGCTCTTAACACCCATCAGAGCGAGTGGCTCCTGCGACAGCCAACAGCGAGTACAAGCGCAGTATTTACGCTCACCGCGCTGACCCCGCAACTGGCGCGAGTAGAACTCGCGCTCGCGGGTGGTGAGCGAGGCTCACCGCGAGTTGCTCTCGCACTCGCAACTGGTGAGTGAGGCTCACTGCGCAGGGGGCTCACACTCCGTCGCACTCACACTCGCCAGTCCAAAAAGGATGGCGACGCTCACTCACCTCTCACTCAAGAGTGGTTAAGGGGGTGTGAGCACGCTCGTGAGTGAGCCTGCCGTCCTATGAATCATGGTAGTGGGGCACGAAAAAAAGGCACAAAATCGTTCTTCTCAGCACTACCGTGCAATTGTAAATCACATAAATCGACTTTCTGTATTTTTATGACATCGACAGTTTTGGTGAAAATTTCAAGCACCAACGAAATTAATGCAACTCGGGAATTCGCAGAGCGGTTTGTAAGCTGTTTTCTGCCCTCTATTTTGTTTCGAGTTCGCTGAAAATCCTTTATACTTAGAAAAGGGTCAGTGTAAAAGCGAGAACTATTTTGAGCAGTGCAATATAAACGAGTGCAATTGTGCAATTTGAGACATTTACAATATGTCCTGCGACTAACTGTTATACCTTGAAGCCATGATTCCTGCCTGTGGTGATCTGAAAATAAAACGAACAGGCGGACAATTATTATTTATATAAAACGTATCTACAATACAGAAGGCTCTCAACGCTAAAACTTCTACTTTACATGTTGATAAAACGTTTTTACAGTTTCGTCAAACACAACTAGTTAACGATGAGCATATCGTGTAACTAAAACAACTTCAGCTGAATACTACTCGTGATATTAGTTGGAAAAACACGTACTACTGTAATATCATACGGGCTGCACTTCGGCTATACTGTCTTGTTTATTACTAACTGTAGTCGTATTCAAAATTAAAAAAAAACGAATTGTGAATGTTTTGAAGAGGCTAGCTTTGTTTGAAACGATCCCTGCGCATGCGGTTTATTAGGCTCTTATTCCGGGCAATTCAGGCACACTAGATGCATAATTTTATTGATTGTGATTGTACGATATAACGCTTCGAAGCTACACGTGGAGTATGAGGCGAGCCGTAGGAGATGCCTCCGGATTAATTTGCACCAACTAACTCGGGTTTTCTGTTTTCGCCTAAATCAGAAAAGCAACTCTTCCACCGAGCCCCCCGGCCGGGATCGGATCCGTGTCCTTGGGATATGCATCGCAACGCTTTACCTATAAAACCACCTCAGCGTGTGCGGAGTTTGCTGAGTTTATTGTCTTACGTTTACGTTTTCTACGCACAAAAATATTTTAATCTTCCGAAGAGGTTCAATACTACATGACAGTGACGCCTTGTTGCAGGACTGCGTCCTACTAGCCACGGTGACTCGGTGGCTAAGGTGTGCTGCTAAGCTAGAGGACGTGGGTTCGATTCCTGGCCGCGGCGGCCGCTTTTCTGATAGACGAAAAAGGCTAAAACACCCACGTGTACGAGAAAGATCCCCAGGTGGTCAAAATTAATCCGGAGCCCTGCACAACAGCGCGCCTCCCCACCTGCGTTGCGTAGGCGCTTTAAAAGGTACAATGCTCTGAAAGACTTGTTTTTCTTGAAACAAAAATTAGGGCATGGTCGTGTACCACCTATTTCTTTTACTTTGGTCTCAACACTGAAACCTCTGACCATGTTATAGAAGTATGGGCCTTCAGCAGCGTGAGGTGCCTCTTAGGATAGTACACGTTTGCCTCAGTAAGACAACCTATTGCAACGTGCACATTCTACGTATTGATTCATCTTAAAACAAAAAGTGTCTTTTTCCAATCGAAGGATGTAGTAGCCTAAAACAGCTACTATACCACTCGGACCTTATCTTTGGTATGTCGGCCGACATAATATTGTCACGATGCCAAAGATAACGCAGTTGTCTTCAAGGAAAAGAAGTTTATTAGAGCAAACTTGTGCTCCCCTAACAACTGAAAGTATACACAGGCCGCGAAGCGGGAGTCCGCAGTGTGACGTAGGCAAGCGAGTGTCGGCGATCGGAAATACCGCGGCGTCTGCTCTGCAGGCTTCTATTTATTGGCGCGAGTGTTTCTCGAACCGTCGATTTACATATAGAACATTGTAGATCAAATACGATTATTCGAGGCTAGTGACGTTAGGGCGAAACGCTCCCCGTATCAGAATAACATCACCCGTGCGGCACAAAAATAAAGAATTGTACACGCTCTTTGCTTGGTACACAGATAACACAGCCGGGCGCAGCCGGGCACTAAAAAAAATATAAACAATCAAACCCAATGCTAACGTCGCGGCATTACTCCCCGATTTAGCACCGACCCGATGCTAAAATAGAACGACAGTCCGAACAAACAACAAAGAAGTGCATCATCTTGGCCAGTAAGGATTGAGGCGAACCACGTGGACGACGTGGGGTCACGTGCGTCGTCGTGATGTGCCGGAATCAACATCGGGGATCACCTTGTAGGTAAGTTGGCCAAGACGTCGTAGAATCCGGTAAGATACGAAATACCGTCGCAGAAGCTTCTCACTGAGTCTGCGTCGTCGGATTGGAGTCCAAACCCACGCACGATCCCCTGGGTCGTACTCGGCGTCTCGGCGTCGGGGGTTGTAGCGGCTGGCATCCACCAGCTGCTGGTCCATTGTACGAACTCGAGCGAGCTGGCGGGCCTCCTCCGCACGCTGAAGGTATCCTTGGACGTCGGCGTTAAGTTCGTCGTCTTCTACGTGCGGAAGCATGGCGCCAAGCATCGTAGTCGGCCGTCTTCCGTTGGCAAGCTCAAATGGTGTCTCTGCGTAGTTTCTGGTATAGCCGCGTTGTACGCAAACGTGACAACGGGAGCACTTCCTCCCAGGTCTGATGTTCAACGTCGAAGTACATGAACAGCATATTCGCAATCGTCTTGTTCAAACGTTCAGATAGTCCACTCGTTTGGGGGTGGTACGCCGTTGTTCTTCGGCTATCCGTGTTGCTGTAGCGTAAGATTCCTTACAGCAGCTCCGCAGTAAAGGCCGTTCCGCGATCCGTCATTAGGACTTCAGGGTCGCCGTGTCGCAGTACAAATTGGTTTATGAACAACTTCGCCACTTCTTGTGCGGTCCCCCTCAGAATAGATCGTTTCTGCGTAGCGGGTCATGTAGTCTGTCGCTCCGACAATCCACTTGTTCTCGGATCACGACGTAGGGAACGTGCCTAGAAGGTCCAATCCAATCTGTTGGAAAGGCCTCGATGGCACGGCGATAGGCAGCAGAAGTACGGCGGGTCTCCTCAGAGGCGTTTTTCGTCGCTGGCAGTAACGGCAGCTCCGGACGTAGTGGGTGACGTCGGATGTAAGGCGGGACCAGTAGCACTGCGCTTTGATATTTCCAATTGTGCGAGCTGTGCCGAGATGTCCGGAAGACGGGTCGTCGTGGCACGCTTCAAATTTCGTCACGACGATCTGCGGGATAACAAGAAGATAATTCGTTCTTGTTCCGGGGCTGGAATTCGTCTTTACGAGGACGGAGTTTTCCAGGCTGAATGCAGGTAATTTGCGTTTAAAGGCCTTGGGCACGGCGACAGTTGCGTCCTTGGAGGTAGTCGATCATGACGCGTAGACCGGTGTCGCCACGCTGCTGGGCGGCCAGGTCGCTCTCAGTCCCGACTCTGAAGAACGCGCTGTCTTCATCGGAGTCTTGTGGTAGTGGGCAGTCGGCGTCGGAGTATTTCCTGCAGAATTTATAGACGATTGTAACGACGAACTCTTGCAGTCGCGAGCTCCACCACCCACGACGCCCAGAAGGGTCCTTCAAATTTCCGAACCAACACAGGGCATGGTGGTCTGTCACAACCTTGAATGGTATTACATACACGTATGGGCGAAATTTTGAAATTGCCCAAATAATAGCGAGGCACTTTCTCAGATGCTGAGTAGTTGTTCTCCTCCTTCGACAGACCACTGTTTGCATAGGCGATTACCTTTTCGCAGCTGCTTTGCTTTTGGACGAGGACGACACCCAAGCCTACATCACTGGCACCTGTGTGCATTTCCGCTTCGGCGTTTTCGTCGAAATGAGGGAGTACAGGCGGTTTTTGCAGGCGGTGTTGCAGCTCGCAGAATGCTTTTTCTTGGACGTTTTCACAGCTGAAAGGGGTGATATTATTTGTCAAGTGCGTGAGTGGCTCTGCAATGCGTGCGAAATTTGTGACGAAGCGCCGGTAGTATGCGCACAGTCCGAGAAATCTTCGCGCGCTCTTCTTGTCTTCGGGTCTTGAGAATTTCGCTATGGCTGAAGTTTTTGCCGGGTCAGGCAGGACTCCTGCGGCGTTGACAATGTGGCCCAAATCTTTTGTTCCTCGTACGCGAAGTGGCACTTTTCAGGCTTCAGCGTTAACCCCGACGTACCAATGGTTTCGAGTACAGACTCCAACCTTCCAAGGTGCTCGTCGAAAGTCTGGGCGAATACCACAACGTCGTCGATGTATACGTAGCAGGTGTGCCACTTCAGGCCAGCTAGCACCGTGTCCATGACTCGTTGAAACGTTGCTGGCACCGTGCACATCCCGAACGGCATCACCTTGAACTCGCATAGGCAGTCCGGGGTTATAAATGCAGTTTTCTCCCGGTCTCTCCCGTCTACTTCAATTTGCCGTAGCTGGTCTTCACATCCATCGATGAGAGGTACTTCGCGTGGCAGAGGTGGTCGAGGGCGTCGTCGATTCGGGGGAGGGGGTACACGTCCTTTTATGTGATTTTGTTCAGTCGCCGGTAGTCAACGCAGAACCTTAATGTGCCGTCTTTTTTCCTAACGGAGTATGACCGGCGCAGCCCAGGGGCTTCCTGATGGCTGTATAATGTTGTCGCTGAGCATGTCATCAACTTGAGTCCGTATGGCTTCCCGCTCGTGTGAAGAGACGCAGTACGGGGATTGTCGGGTGGTTCTGGCTCCATCTTCGGTTATTATTCCGTGCTTCGGTAGAGGTGTCTGATGTATTTTTGAGTTCGACGAAAAACAATCCTTGTAGCGAAGCAGCAAATCCAATTTCTTCTGTTCTTCTTGCGATAACGCGGGATTCACGTCGAAGGGATGCAGAAGTTTGAAGGTATCTTCGGGTGCGCGTTCAAAATAGGCAACCGTGATCACGTCACTTGCTTCTTGCGTTTCTTCGAGGAACGAAATTGCAGCTCCCCTGTTTAAATGCTGGTATTATTCGCTGAAATTAGTGACCAAATCTTGGGATTGGACTGCTTAAAGCGCGCAATGCCTCTTGCGACGGAGACACCCCAGTCGAGGAGCAACCTTTGGTCACTATCTACGATAGCGTCGACGTCACGGACAGCATCTTCGAAGCAGACGGTGATCATCGAGCTTGCGCGGGGTGGCGGGGTGACATGATCATCAGCGATCCATACAGCACCACGGTGTTCGGTGTTCGGATCCGTTGTCATGGAGTGATCGGAGGAAAAAGCTATGGACTTGGCCTGTAGATCAATTATTGCACTGTTGTCCGTCAAACGTCCATTCCAAGAATTCGTAGCGGGAGCATTTAGGTAAAATGACGAACGCCGCATTGTACGTTGTGCCGTCTATGCTGACGCGCGATGCGCACGTTCCACTTGTCGTGACCAGGTGGTATCCTGGTGTGCGAATGTGCGGACCGTCTCATGTGGTTATAACTTTCTTCAGCTTATAAGCAAATGGCCCACTCATGACTGAGTAGTCACCTCCCATCTCTATAAGGGCGACTACTTCGAAGCCGTCCATGGACAGCTGAACGTCGGACGCTGCCTTTTTGGAGTTCAGGGTTCGTCGTCACGTCGTATTTCGGCTTGGGTGTGTTGACGGTCGGGCACTATTCTTCATGGTCTTCGTGGTATTATCATTGACAGGTCTGGTCATGTCGGGTACGCGTCGCGCCGTTTTGCTGTGGCCGTGTGGGGGAGTCACGTCAGGGTTAGATCGGGTCGTTGAAATAGGGGCATGTCGTGAATCATGCTCATCAGCGAGCGGCAGCGTCATTGGAGGGTTTTCATTTTTCCGCCGTTGCGCAACTTTACCTCCCGAAGTTGCTGCTTTTAGTTTCCCCTGCGTGGGCTTGGGGACCTTCCACGTGAGAAGACAGCATTTCTACGGCGGCTCGGCGGTTTGTATAGGTAGGGCGACGGAGAATGGTTGAAATGGGCTGAGCAACGGTTGGTTTGATACAGGTAGTCGTCGATATCACGTGGTCGTTGCCCAGGGAGAGGGAGAGGTGCGGAGGCGGAGAAACCACGCAGTCCAAGTCTCTTGTATGGGAAACGAAGATTGCTGTGATCGGCCTCTCCGCAGTGGTAGGGCAGCGGAAGATAATCGGCGGTTCGCTAAACGTCGGTCTTCCTGGGCGTCTGGTTTTGGGCTCCGGACGTCGGCATGGTTGACGGCGGCGACAATGGACGGCGGTATGGCGGAGCTTCTTGACGACGGGTTGAAGCAGGGCAGGGCCGACGAAGAGCCGCAGAGTGGGTCATAGCCTGTGGCTGGCGGGTTGCTTCGGACGGCATAGAAGTTCCCAAAGCATGTTGGACTTCTTCCCGGATCACGTCAGTCAGGGAAGCGACTTGAGATTGTGGCGTCGAAGGGAAAAGTTTTCGCAGCTGCTCTATCACCACTGCACGGATGGTGTCGCGTAGTGTGTCGGAGTTAATAGCACCGCCACCAATCGCCTCCAAAACCAGCACGTTGATTGGGCTCTCGCATTGCCTCGTTCATATTTCAAGCGTCTTCTCCAAGGCGGCTGCGTGAGAAGGAAACTCGGACACAGTCTTCGGGTGGTTGCGGACGAGGCATGCGAAGATATCTTGCTTAGCTCCTTGCATGAGAAACCTTAGTTTCTTTTCTTCGCTCAATTTTGGTCGGCACGGTAAAAAAGTCGCTTCAGCTCCTCAACGAACACCATTACGCCTTAATTGGAATGCTGCGTGCGTGTCTGCAGCAGCTGCTGGGCCCGTTCCTTGCGTACCAGAGTCGTGAACGTTTTTCAGAGCTCGGTCTTGAATAATTCCTGGTTGTCTGCGTACGTTCGTCGTTCTCGAACCAAATTCGTGCGGAGTCTTCAAGGTAGAAAAACACTTGCCTGAGTGTTTCGTCGTCATCCCATCGGTTAAACGTTCGGACCCTCTGAAGATGCTCCCCCCATTCCTCAGGATCTTCCGTGGGAAATCCATGAAATGATTTTGGTTCACGGGTTTGCTGCAGAACTACAGGAGGGGTCGATGCATTGGTCATCGTGGATGCGTTGTTCATGGAACTCGCCGGGACGTCTTCCGCCTTCAATTTATCTGGCCGTATTCCAAACGCTGGCGTTAGGCCTTGCAGTCAGCGGCTGGCACGAGTTGGGCTTGCTTGACGACTTGAAGATGGTTTAGGGTGCATGTACCCAGCACCTTCACCAGATGTCGCGATGCGAAAGACGACGCAGTTGTCTTCAAGAAAGACAAGTTTATTGGAGCAAACTTGGGCTCCCCTAACAATTCAAAGGATAGCCTGTATTCAATAGCGAGGCCCGCATGGAGGCAACCATGTGAATTTGCCATCACTGGTTACGTCCGGCTCCGCGGGATATCGGTACTTGTCCGTGTTATGCGCATGATATGGATTGGACATTCCGAGTTTTAGCCCGCCGAACGCAAAGTAATGCCTTGACTCCAATGTGAGTGCGATTAACAACAACTTTTTTGGCACCAACATTGAGAATCGGATTGAAACAGAGCAGACGACGCACGCCGGTGTTATTTTTATTCTTCCGCGTGCGGCCGCAGTGGCATCAGCCGCGCCATGTCCGTGGTGCTTCGGCCACGTCCGTGGCCATTTCAGTGTTGCCAAGTGAAGAAAGTGACAGCTAAACTTTTCAGCGGAAACCACCTATACACAGGCGGTGAAGCGGGAGTCAGCAGAGTGACGTACGCAAGCTAGCGTCGGACATAGGTAATACCGCGGCGTCTCCTCTGCAGGCTTTTATCTTTCTCGAACCGTTGTTTTACATCTAGAACGTTGTAGATGAAAGAAGATTATTTGAGGCTAGTGACGTCTGGCTGTATCACAATGAGATAACCCGTGCGTCATAAAAATAAAGAATGAAACACGCTCTTTGCTTGGGACACAGATAACGCAACCAGGCGCGGCCGGGTAGTAAAAGCAAAACATAAACAAGCAAACCCATTGCCTTGTTCTCGGCAATATTGCTGCTAGCTACATTTATAAAACAACAGACGTTTACCTGGCTGTGGAAATACTGTGTACCAAAGGCACCCAACCAGTGCATCACACGCGTTCACCTTCAAACACAACGTTCCTAAGATATACTTTCCCTTTCTCCCTTTTCCCTCCGTCTCCGTCACTGAAATCCTTTCCAGTTAATGTGGTCAAATAAATGTAAAGTATGCCTAATTCAATCGATCATATAGAGGGAAAATCCCCAAGGTTTAGTAATCGTCTGTGAAGGACAATTCGACATCCACCTTAATGCAGCCATACGGCTACAACACGCGTAATACTGTTGCGTCTTAGTAGACGGAGGTGTAGACAGCAGGATGGAGATGTACCTATTTATTAGGCGTAGCGCTACACCGAAAGTAGAGGCAGCACGGCGAGTCTCAGTGAAGAAGGCTGAATCGTTCTGCCCGCGAGCGGTGAACCCACACACTTGCGTCGTCGTCTTCGAACACCTGGCTGGCAAGGAGAGGGAACGTCACACTCGCTGGGGATTGTACACTAACACTGCACGGCGATCACGCATACCGCAAGCAGGGGATCGCTGCTTGATAACTATCCACGTGACATTTTCCCCCTCGTCGAGAGAGCATCGTCCTTATGCGTGCAAAACTCTGAAAAAAAATGCGGTCGAGGCATTGTCCCGCAACGTGTCAGGTAGGGCTTCGTACGCACGACATGAACGACGTCAGGGCGGCGGTTACGCCGGCGTTGAGAAACGATTCCGTCGTCCACAACCTCATAGGTGACATCGCTAAGCTGGCGCAAAACTCTATAGGGACCGAAGTAGCGTTTGAGGAGCTTTTCAGAGAGTCCTCGACGTCGAACAGGAGCCCATACCCAGACTCGTTCGCCGGGTTTGAAAACGACAGTCCTGTGACGGAGGTTCTAACGGTGCGTGTCGTAGCGCTGTTGCTGCCTTGTTCGTAAGCGCGCCAGTTGACGCGCCTCTTCCGCTCGTTCCGTAAACTCATTTAGCTGCATGTTGTCGTTGCTGGTGTCGTGAGGCAGCATTGCGTCCAACATAGTGGTCACGGGACGGCCGTAAAGGAGGAAGAACGGCGTCATCCTGGTCGTGTCTTGTTGAGCCGTATTGTAAGCGAATGTCACGTATGGCAATACGGCGTCCCAGGTCTTGTGCTCGACGTCGGTGTACATACTTGTTTTGTTGGGCCGTTCAGTCAAACCGTTTGTCTGCGGGTGGTACGCTGTTGAGGTCCGATGTGCTGTACCGCTGAGTTGCATCACTGCGTCGACAAGCCCAGCAGTAAACGCTTTGCCTCTGTCCGTAATAACAATGGCCGGGGCACCATGCCGGAGAACAACGTTGTCAATGAAAAACTTGGCAACCTCGAATGCAGTTCCTCTTTGGAGGGCTTTTGTTTCGGCATACCGAGTGAGGTAGTCGGTAGCGACTACAATCCACTTGTTTCCCGCGGACGACGTCGGAAATGGTCCCAACAGGTCCATCCCGACCTGTTCAAACGGCTTCTCGGGGATTTGGACAGGGTGCAGGAGGCCCGCTGGCCGGAGTGGTGGCGCTTTCCGTCGTTGACATTCACGGCACGTGCGCACGTAATGCCGCACGGCTACAGAAAGTTTTGGCCAGTAGTATGACTGCTGGATCCTAGTCAGGGTACGGGTGAAGCCGAGGTGACCCGCCGTCGGCTCATCGTGGCAAGCCTGCAGAACCTCGTTACGAAGTACTGCAGGTACAACAAGCAGGTAGCTTCGGCCACGCGGAGAAAAATTCGCTTTATACAGGACACCACCGCGGAGACTGAAGGATGACAGCGCTCTTGAAAACACCCGCGGCACAGTGGATGAACGTCCCTCCAAGAAATCAATCAGCGGCCGTAGCTCGGAGTCCTCCCGTTGCTGCTCTG
Organism: Haemaphysalis longicornis; assembly: GCF_048455015.1. Taxonomy (NCBI): domain Eukaryota; kingdom Metazoa; phylum Arthropoda; class Arachnida; order Ixodida; family Ixodidae; genus Haemaphysalis; species Haemaphysalis longicornis. The sequence goes on from NW_027526422.1 coordinate 190,875,771, forward strand.
ACACGGAGGATGTGTCCAGCACTCCAAGAAAAGCGTCGTCATCGGTACAGTCATTAGCCGACGCAGGGCAAGCTGGTGCTCGCGAGAGGCAATCGGCGTCGGCATGCTCTCGGCCGGACTTGTAAATGACTTTGACGTCGAATTCTTCAAGCCGAAGGCTCCACCGAGCTAATCGACCAGACGGGTCTTTTAGGCTCATCAACCAGCAGAGTGAGTGATGGTCACTGACCACTGTAAATGGACGGCCATACAGGTAGGGTCGAAATTTAAGTACTGCCCAAACGACGGCGAGGCACTCCTTTTCTGTGGCCGAGTAGTTGGCTTCCGAAGAGGACAACGTTCGGCTGGCGTATGCTATCACCCTTTCGAGGCCGTCTTGCAACTGCAGAAGAACCGCTCCGAGTCCAACGTTACTGGCGTCGGTATGGAGCATGGTGATGGCGTTTTCGTCGAAATGGGCCAAGACAGGAGGTGTTTGCAACCGCTGGCGCAGCTCGTCGAACGCCCTCTGTTGCTCGTCATTCCAAAGGAACGCGACATCATCCCGTGTAAGGTTGGTCAGCGGAGCTGCAATGGTGGCGAAGTTCTGTATAAATCTTCGGTAATAGGAGCATAGCCCCAAAAAGCGCCTCACGGCTTCCTTGTTGGTTGGCATGGGGAACTGGGATACCGCTTCAGTCTTAGTAGGATCAGGTCGAACTCCGGCACTGCTAACTACATGGCCGAGGAACAGGAGTTCGTCGTACCCAAAATGACACTTCTCAGGCTTTAGCGTAAGTCCGGCGGATCGTATTGCCTCGAGGACGGACGTGAGGCGTTCGAGGTGTTCTTCAAACGTGGTGGAAAACACGATCACGTCATCCAGATACACCAAGCAAGTTTGCCACTTTAGGCCCGACAGCACGGTGTCCATCAGTCTTTGAAAAGTGGCTGGAGCGGAACACAACCTGAACGGCAACACTTTAAATTCGTACAGCCCATCAGGCGTCACGAAAGCGGTTTTCTCGCGGTCCCGTTCATCGACCTCGATCTGCCAATACCCGCTTTTTAAGTCCATAGACGAAAAATAGCGGGCGTGTCGTAGTCTGTCGAGGGAGTCGTCAATGCGAGGCAACGGGTAGACATCTTTTTTGGTGACCTCGTTGAGTTTCCGGTAGTCCACACAAAACCGCAATGTCCCATCTTTCTTTTTCACTAACACTACGGGCGACGCCCAAGGACTATTCGACGGTGCGATGACGTCGTCTTCCAGCATTTGCTGTACTTGCCGCCGTATTGCATCGCACTCCTTAGGGGCCACACGGTACGGGTTCTGACGGATGGGCCTCGTCGTTTCTCCGGTAATTATTCTGTGCTTTGTCAGATGAGTGTGACGGACACCTGACGTGGAGGAAAAACAGTCCGCATACTTTTTCAGTAGGTCGAGGAGTGCTCGGCGTTTTTCTGATGACAGGTTGGTGCTGACGTCTATTGCGAGTTTAGTGCTGGCTGTTGCGGTGGCACTAGTTTGAAGCACAAAGCCCTCTGTGTCGTCAACAGCTTCGAAGAAGGCTACAGTAGTTCCTTTCACGATGTGCTGGCGTTCATTGGCGAAATTGGTGAGCAGGAGGTTTCCGCGGCCACAGGACAGGTGCAGCAGGCCTCTCGCGATGGCAAAGCCGTGGTCGAGGAAGAGCGATGTGTGCAGCTCGGCAACGCCATCGGCAGTGGAAGGATCGTCGCACTCTACTGCGACAAACGCGCAGGATCGTGGCGGCACACATACGTCGTCAGCGGCGATACGCAGCGGTAGACGTCGGTTCTCGGTAGGCTGTAACGGAGGCAGGTGCGTCGATAGGCTCACCCTGCCCTCACCTATGTCTATAACGGCGTCGTATTCCCGCAAGAAATCTATGCCGAAGATTACGTCTTTGCAGCACCGAGGTAGAATGACAAAGGTGCCAACAAAGTCAGTGCCTCCTAGACGGATCCTGGCCGTGCATTTACCGACTGGTGTCATCAGGTGGCCTCCGGCGGACCGAAACTGAGGCCCGTCCCACGGAGTCTTTACCTTGCGCAACCGCTCGGCAAATTGCTGGCTCACGATAGAATAGTCTGCCCCGGTGTCCAGCAAAGCGGTCACCTCATGCCCGTCGGTAATAACGCTGAGCTCAGCACTAGCGCCTTCGTCGGCATTAAGGGTCGTCGTTGTCGTGTGCTTACACAGCGGCAAAACTCTATGGGCGCTTTGTTCTCGTCGAGTGGTCGCGGCAAAACCATTGGTTGACGTCGGTGGCGGTGGGAGGTCTTCCGAGCTTCTGCAATCAGCAACCTTGCCTCCCGACGTCGCTTCGTCTAGTTTCCCCGCCGGGGGCTGGAAAACCGGACGTCGGGGTCGTCTCGAGGGGCGCGACGGGTCGGCGGGAGGTGCGGTGCCGGAGAAGGTGAGCGGGATCGACAAGTAGGCGGCGTGGTGTTGCGTGCGGAGCGGTAGTCGGCGATTTCGGTCGGCCGCTGGCCAAGACGGAGAGGGGGAGCAGCCGGAGAGAAGCCACGTAGTCCGATCTCGCGGTAGGGGCATCGTCTGTAGACGTGGCCAGGCTCACCGCAGTGATAGCACAGGGGTTGCCAGTCAGCTGTGCGCCACAAATCCGTTTTGCGAACCCGAGTGGGTGGGAATTTCGCCTGCGAAGTGGGCCACGACTGCACAGGCGGGGGTGGCTGACGGAAAGGGACAGTCGGAACATTTGGTGGCTGCTGACGCATGGCTGCTGCGTAGCTTGAGGGGCTCTCTTGCACGGGCGGGTCGGGAGGCGAGAATGCTTGGCGCAGCTCCTCACGCACAATCCTGGCCACGGAGGGCGTCGGCTGTGGTGTCGCAATTCCAAGCTTGCCTAGCTCTTCGCGCAAGATCGACTTGATCAGTTCCCGCAAAGAGCTGTCGTCGGTCGTCAGGCTAGCAGTGGTCACGGGAGCGTTGGCGGACCTCCGAGAATACTGGCGACTTCGCTCCTGCACAGCCCGCTCGGTAGCCGTGGCCTCCCTGATGAACTCTTGCACAGTGCGTGGCGGGTTTTGGACAAGGCCGGCAAAAAGCTGCTCCTTGACGCCGTGCATAAGGTAGCGAAGTTTCTTCACGTCCGACATGACAGGATCAGCGCGTCGTAAAAGGCGTGCCATGTCCTCGGCAAACATGGTGACACTTTCGTTGGGTTTCTGGATTCTCGACTCCAGCAACCGCAGCGCGTGCTCAGTACGATCCGGGTCGGAAAAGGCTTCCTGAAGCTCCTGGCGGAAGTCGGTCCACGTCGTGAATGTAGCCTCATGGTTCTCGTACCGAATGCGAGCGCCGTCTTCCGACGAGTAGTACACCTGCCGCAGTTTGTGCGCATCGTCCCACTGATTAAAGGTGGCAACACGCTCTAAGTGAGCAACCCAGTCTTCCACGTCCTCGAAGGCATCCCCGTGGAATTTATTAGGTTCGCGAGGCTGGTGAATTACCACCTGTGGTGCGGCCATAATGGGAGCTTGCGGGGTCTTACGGGTGCGGACGTCGGAAAGGCCCGGTAATTCAGGCGAGAGACCGAGCTTGCGCCGACTGCTCCGATGGACCGGCGTGTTGATGAGACACGGCCTTTCTGGGCTGGCGCCGGACAGGGATCCAGGCATCCGAAAACCCGGCTCCTCCACCAGTGTTGCGTCTTAGTAGACGGAGGTGTAGACAGCAGGATGGAGATGTATCTATTTATTAGGCGTAGCGCTACACCGAAGAGTAGAGGCAGCACGGCGAGTATCAGCGAAGAAGGCTGAATCGTTCTGCCCGCGAGCGGTGAACCCACACACTTGCGTCGTCGTCTTCGAACACCTGGCTGGCAAGGAGAGGGAACGTCACACTCGCTGGGGATTGTACACTAACACTGCACGGCGATCACGCGTACCGCAAGCAGGGGATCGCTGCTTCATAACTATCCACGTGACAATACAGCCATATGGCTACATTACAGCCATACGGCTACATTTACGCATAAGATTTTTAAATACGGCACGTTTAGCAAGAAACGGCCGTTTTTAGGCCATCCGCGCGGCATATTTTGGCTCGCAAATTACTCTTTCCACCTTAGGGCAGCATCGCCTACACCTTGTCTCCGTGAGTAGAGTTTTCACTTACTCTGCACGGCGTTCCATCGGGCTCCGGTTGCACAACAATTTGAGGGTGTTCATGGGCTGACAAAAGAAGGCATGGGTATGTGCAGGGAGTCACCGCGGAAGTCTGAAATTGCGGAGAGCTTTATTTTGCAACACAAATATTTTGCAATCTTTGCATCACCGAGTAAAGGTTTGTATAGGGTTATCGCAACGTTTTATATTCCCGAGTAACAAGATTTCGCCATACATCCAGTATCTATAGAAAGAGCATTCCTTAACGCTGTCCTTATCTTATCGCCCCAGGACAGTTAACCAACAACGCGTCAAACTTGTCTGTCTCGGAAGACATATCTATTATCCTTAAGGTATATCAAAAAGGTCTTAGCGCACATAGATGATTTGCAACACATTATGCACATAACGGGTGTCTGTTTATTGTAATTTGTATTTTCGCTTGCACTGGAGATACGGACTGTCAGAAAATAAAAAGAACTCGTCCAATTTCGTTTCATGTCATTTTCTTTTTGTCACCTTAAACGGCCGAAGGCATTGCATATGGGGGCGATGAGTATAATAACGATTTGAATAAACCGCAGAGTAAACACCATTGAATACAAGGCAGACTAAAAACGCCAACAAGAGCGAATCAGAGCAAAGACAGAACAAAATGTGCATACAGGCTACACAGAAACGGGCTCAAAACAAAGTAAGCATAAACAAAGGCGATCCTATACAACATAGAAAGAGTAACGGCAGAAAGGCAGGCACAGTCATTCGTTGCACTCGAGATAGACCAACAGAATGATAACTTACGCTGCGCAACATATTGTTGAGGGGAGTGTAAAGGGGGCGAGTTAGAAAAGAGGGAGTATTTACAGTACGTAAAGACAAGGTTTTTCGCAAAAGGTAGAGCGGTTGGAGCATGCAGTGATTTTGTTAGGCAAGGTGTTCTAATGCACTATGCAATGTGAATAAAACGATTTATTCGTTGCTGAAATGTGACGAGATACGTGCTATTGTGTGGCTGTGGTTTAAACAAGATGCCGTTCTCGGTGGTGATTATGACAAAGGGTGCCTCCGCTCTGAGTAATAAAGGAAAGAGTGAAGTAAGCAAAGACGAGAGATAGTTCGACGCAAAGCTACGAAATGTCGGCATAACAATGCCTAGAGAGAGAGACTAAACATATTTATTGTTTCATGGTAAAGAGTCTTAAGGGTGGCCTCCTCATTCCAGGAGTCCATTGGCACGGGCCGCGTCTTCTGCCCTCTCCACCAACCTGCGCTGGACGTCGAGGGAAGAGCTGGCGAAGGCGCTCTCCCAAACCTCAGAAGTGTGGAAGGGATTCGGCGGGTCAAGTGGGCTTTGTGTACAGCCGCCGACCATATGAAAAAGTGTTCCAAATTGCCCGCAGAAGCGGCACAAACGGGGATACAGGGTGGGGGCTATGTAGTGGTTTCTGCTAGGGTGGAGGTAAGTATTATTTGGCAGGGCACGAAGTATTCTATCGTGGCCCTTGGGCAGTTGTTTGTGCGGTGGGGCGTACGTTTGTCTTTGTAGCCGACAGTGCGTGGTAATCTCATAAAACGAGACTAGAGGAAGCGGACGCAGATCTGCTTCTTCAAGTGCTCGGCCGGTCAATTCTCGAGTTGTGAGATGGGCAATCTCGTTCCCTTAGAGTATAATGTGCGCAGGCGCCCAGATTATCTTGGGGGGTCTTCTTAGTGGCTTCTGTTGAAGTATTTTGAGTGCAGTTTTGTGTATTCTCCCGCAGGAAAAGTTGCGACAAGCCTATTGAGAGTCGGTAATTACGGTCTCAACTTGAGTTTGGGTAGGCGCCAAGGCAATGGCCGCTTCCTCGGCGACTAGTGGGTTGGCTCGGTCCAGTGATACGCTGGTGCGGTGCTCTTGGCCTATAATAACTGTTGCTACTGAGGCCCGCCTTCCGGGATAGAGGACCGCGTCCGTGTACGCCATGGCAGGATGGCTTCCATACCGCTTTGAGATACCACGGGCTCTTGCGTCGCTGCGGTCGGCGTGATGCACTGGGTGCATGTTTCGCGGTAGCACATTTACTGTAATGTGGCGCCTGATATCATGCGGGATGTCTGTGACTTGGGCTGTTGGGTGCTGAAGCGGAATCGATAATCAAAGTCTCGAAAGGATGGATCTGCCGGTTTCTGTAGTGCCTAATCTTGCCGTCTGGTGGGATAGATGTGCCTCGATGAGTTCATCAGGCGTATTGTTGAGTCCGAGATGAAGCATTTTGTCTGTCGAGGTGCTGACTGGTAGGGTCAGAGCCTGCTTGTAGGCTTTTCGTATAATGGTGTCCAGTTTCTTCAGTGCCGTTGTTGAGAGCAGAGCATAGGTTATTGCGTAAGTGATCTGCGAGATGATGAACGCCTGTACTAGTCGGAGTGTGTCAGATTCGCCCATGCCCCTTGACTTAGTTGTTATACGCTTGAGCATGTGTGTGACTTGCTCCGTCATGGTCTTGATCTTGTTGATTGTTATATTTTTCTTGTCCGCCTGAAAGCTGACGCCCAGTATTTTGATGCTTTGAGCAGGGGTGATAATGTGCCCATCTATGTGTATGGTGATGGTGGGTGTCCCTGAAGCTTTCTGTTTGGTTAGAGACACGAGCAATAGTTCGCATTTTTGAGGGGCGCAGCCCAGCCCGCATGACCTTGAGCAGCCATTCACTACGTCCGCTGCTTCCTGTAGGCGTTCCTCCATTGCTCCCACTGAACCCGTGGTGGACCAGATGGTAATGTCGTCCGCGTAGAGACTATGATTTTTTACCCTGAATAGAATTAAGTAGTGCAGAGAGTCCTATGAGAGCAATGTTAAAGAGGAGGGGACATAGTACAGCCCCCTGAGTAGTTCCACATCCTCCTATTGGAAAGGCGTCCGTGGTGTGGTCCCCTACTTTGAGTATGGCTTTCAGATCTGTGAGGAAAGAGTTGGCATACTGGTAGGTCTGGACGCTTTCGACAATGTGAAACACATGGCCATACTGGCGAAGCTGAACAATGTATAGATGACCACAATGAAGTGAATGAAACGCTTAGGGAGCACAAATTACTTCATATAAAAATTGAGTTTTATCCCTCGCTTCCTAGGCAAATGAATAGTGTTAGTGCATCCACAGTTCTTTCGTATGCGTTTGTAGTAGTACCTTGCAATTTATTTTTAGTCCATTGCATGCTCAGAAATTATGTTGCAAAATGGCAAAAAGTAGCTCAAGTAGAATATGCATGATTTATTTGCTCCGCAAGCTAGTTGTCTAGTCAAACCTACTCATTTAGGACCACACAACTTTAAAAATAAATGTTAAAAACCCCAACGCTAAAAAAAGTTTCTTTTTCTGGATCTGCAATTAAAATACTCAAGATTTCCGTGGAACTAATCTTTTGTGACAGATCGAATTCAAATATTTACTCCATTATATCAAACATTGCTCGAGTGATTCTACCTTGAGAGATAGGTAAAATTTAATACAGTTGTAGGCTGATACTGGTGGTTTTGTAAAAATGTAGTTGCCCGGTGCCCAAGATTGAGAAACCTACGGGTTGATGCTTTGTCACACCTTCAAAGTACTTAAAATTGCATTATATGAACTAGATGGTACGTCTGTACCCTTGGTCCCTTTTTTGTCCTTTACTAACTAACGGTAATTCTAAGATAGAGCTTGAAAAATTTTGAAACTTTAAAACACCGCAGTTCAGGCTTGAAGATTAAAGTTCATATCGTGGACCACGGATTGGGCGTGCATATGTATAGTGTCGTGTACACAGGAAGGTGGTTGAAGTAGACAAGCATTATTAATATTATTATTCCACTGACGCTAGAATTCTCGGCAGATGATATGGAGAACCTGAAAAATTCGACAGGAAGAGTGAGGGCAAACGTAACATCCCGTTTTCTATAAAGCTCAAGCCAATTTTCACCATTTTAAGTGCCTCACGAACTTATAAATGTATTACTGTAAAGTTTTGTGCCTGTGCAACTAAAATCAAAATTAGTGGTAACTGAACTCCACCAACTATTTATGGTGCTGGCAATTTTGCAAAGCAACAAATATCCCTTTCGTCCAAATATAATGTTCCATGTTTGGGTATACAATGCTAAAGAGCATTTCCTGTCTGTTTTCCTTCATCCAGTTTTCCCTGGCGCTTAACCTGTTCCCAGAGATAACCATATTTTTTATCTCGAAAAGTTAAGCGAGTTGGTACTGGGAAAGCCGTGATATATCCGGGCACAAAACAACGAGCAGAGAGGATGACAGTGGTCGAGGCAGCCGGTAGCGCCTGTTCCATCAGCGCTGTTCTGTTCCGCCTGTTTTTGGCACTGGGAATCGTACCTTATTCAAATGTATTTTTCTTGATGCCCATCACAGAAATGTTAAACTGGTGGTAGTTTTGACCACTCGCTTTGCGAAACCAGCTTCAGACTATATTCAGATGTACTCGAATGGCCATACGTTTGCCCCTCACACGCGCTTTTTGCATGCTCACAAAAGGCGAGGTGTATAGTTTGGAGTTAATTCAAACAATATCACTCGTTTTAATCATGTAGCGTAAGATTCTGAAAGTTTAAAACTGACAAAATTGTATTTTGGTAAGGCTGAAAATGTGGATAACAGGAAACTTCACATGACTATTTGGGCAACGCTGCATAGTTATAGATATTCTCATCGGTAAGAGGTGAATTGTGTGGCAAAATAGACTTCGTACCCTCGCTGATCGAAAAGGGCTAAGAAAAGACAAAACGTATAGCTCGCTAAGATTTCAGAGCGGCATTGTTCAACACAGATGACAAACATATTTCATAGGAGCTGCAAAACACTTATTTACGTGCCAATTATATCTAGCCCCACTTTTTACAACTTTGGCACTTACCTGCGCCTAAACTTTTCAATACAAACACGAACCAGAAAAAATGCTAGATGGAAAACATGGGACCTGCGATGTGTTCGTACTGGTATAGGTTGAGCTAAATAATGAGCCATGTTCTCAGGAACGCGCACCCACATTTCGCAGCAAAATATTAGGAAACGCTATAAATGTATACCGACTCTATTCTTCAGCATTCATTAATGTTAATGCTGTCACAAGTTGAAGTTGATCACTTTAGCTCGTACTGGATTGCCTTCCCCGGCAGAAAAAAGTAAATTTTGATAAAATAAATTTAATCGTTTTACGACGCCAAACCGCTTATGTTCTGTGCACTCACTATTTCTCGGACAGTTACGCAGACCCTTTTTCACCAATTTCTCAGTGAGAAAGCAAAAAACAAACAATTTTTAAATTATACAGCAAAGCTGTGTTTGGCAAAGGATTTGTGACTTCGCCACATCCGTGAACAAACACAGAGCAGCCAAACGTTCTTGCAGCAAAGCCCACTGTGTACCAAATGTTTAGAAAAAATGGCTATACTTTTGTGCTATCAAAATTCCCCCAAAACAATTTACGCCAATACACAGCTAAACAGCTCTGTAGTTACTCTGAATTTTATCGGCTTGCCATATTTTGCCCGTAGGAAATATGTTTGCACAATAAAATTCCCATCCCCTGTGACCATTTGGGCATATAAAAGAGCAGCAGATTAAGAGAAAATGTCAGAAACGGTTGTTGTTTCAACCCTTTAACGACATTTATATATTAAAAGTGAGGGTAATCTGACTGTATCGTTACAGAGAGTTTCAGGCACTTTTCTTGCTGAGTTAGTACTCAGTAATATTTCCAAAGGTACCATGTCCTTCAGGCCGCAGTGCATATCTGAGCTTCTACGGAATGAAGACGCCGCCCCCATGCTTGCCTTTGACGGTAAAAGGTTTATGGTTCCACGTGTTATTTGTTTTCATATGTCCACTACTACTACCACCATTACTTATTATTTTAAAAAATAAATACCTGTATATTACGAAATTGCGCGTACGACCTGTATTTTGTACAGCTACATTGGTCATTCAGCTTCAGAAAGTATAAGGGCTCCAGATTCTTCCAACCGGTCAAGGGCCACAAGGTCTTTTCATCGAAGAGAGAGTGGCTTGGGGCACTAAAATCATCGACATATACACCATGAGGCAATACAATATTCATAGCGAATGACGTTTATTTTTGCTTGGTCTTCTGCTCCAAGTAGGTTAATAATACATCTTTAAATTAACCCCCTTTCGTTTCATAAACCTCGTGCGATGACTCTCACCTTCATTGTATTGTGGCATCCTTTGACCTTGCGCTTTCGCGTGTAGAAAACGTAACATCATTATTGTCATTACGGAAGAAAAGAGTGGGATGTGGAAGCCTTCTGAAGATCCATTGGCAGGGCCAATAGAAGTAGCGGCAAAATACCGTTCTTTATAATTGAGGTGTCAGTGGTTGTGACTCAATCTCCTGGTATTGTTTTGGAAAAGCAGTGCTTCGAAAGCTGAGGGCCACCAAATTACGTAACCCTATTATTGTGTACCGCCTTAAAATGCTGCAGTCCAAGACACTCGGGTGGTCTAAAATGGCATCCTTTAATGTGGCGAAAGGTTCGCAGTGGGCCTTTTGGTGAAGGGGTCACGAAGCTTAACCGCGACTTTGTTCGGCAGTGATTATTGGAGATGATAAAAACGGGCATCTGGCAGCGTGCTGTGACTCATTTTGGCTGCGGAGACACAAGAAACTAAGTTGTGTCAAATCTATGAGCCCATTTTCACACTGCATCAAAAATATTACATAAATATAAGCCCTAACCATTAAAATCAACCTTTCAAAAAATACACGCATGCCTGTGGTCGCCGTAAGGTTCGTTAAATTTTTAAACAGGGCCGGCTGTAACTTCGAGGCCGGCTGCCCATGCCCAAAAATGTTGCACGGCCCATGAGGCCGACTGGCCAAAGCCGCCACGATAGGACACGCAGATACAATGCTGGCCTTCCAGCCTGCTAGCCAACCACGTTCTCCATTTTTCTTATCATCCAGTGCAACAGCCTACAGATGGCGACGGTGCTTTTGAGAATGCTGATATAGATGTCTTCTTTCCCAAAAAACAGCTTGAAGTGTGCGTTCAAATCTTGCTAATGCACCTGAGCTGTCCACCATAGCAAAAATACGTTACGTATGTTCAAGTTGAACGAATAAGAAAGAGATAGAACTTTGTTTAAACATGTGTAACTAATGAATCTCGATGCGCCCAATGTTCGTGTCCAGTTCCGGTCGTTGCGGCACCGCAAGTGACGGATCTAGCTCAGTAGGTGTTGGCTGTGAAGGCGGGAGAGGGCGGATCGCGTGAAACGAAATGCTTCTAGGCCAATCCTTGAGGCTGCAGTGCAAAGTGGGCATACCGTGATTCCTGCATGATTTGGAGGGCGCATAGTGAGGCGGCCCGCCCGGCCTGGGATGGTGCTAGTGACGAACGCAGGGTCGTTGAGAGGAAAACTGCGACGGGGTGATTAATTTGATGGCTTGTTGAACTACCTCAACATCGACGCCACGCACAAAACTTGGAACGTCGTGTGAACTTCCTCCCGGCCAAATCTCGTGGCCTTGATCTACGTCGCGTCACTCAGAGCTTCGGCGAAACGCGCACGACCAACTATAGTATTTAGGCTCCGGCGTTGTAGCCATGATGGTGGATGAGAAAGCCCAGTGCGGGAGTACTTCGTTGGGCTCTTGCAGTTTCACAGAAAGTGGTCGGTATTTTTGGATACACATGGCACTGCCTCTGGTGGGGGAGGCCGAAATGAGTTGGGTCACTTTGTTGGTTCGTTTAACGGGTTCAAGATTCAGGAAACTGTAGGAGACGCTATGGAGGGTGCATCAGGAGAGGATAGAGGCTGTAGATCTGTACTTGCATGTGCGTGCCCAGGAATATCTGCGAGCGCGGAATTGGTGATGCAGGATAAAGCCCATGATGCCCTCGTTGAAGTGTAAATCCCGAGCCGTGTATTGGGCATCTCTATTTTGTCCTGGATAGAATGGGCATCGCCCTCTTTATATGTCATAGGGATTGTCAGCGACTTGCAGATAAAACAGGCAAATGCCGACGTCTCAAGAGGAGCGCCGATGTCATTGAAGTAGGGAAAATTGATAGGGTGCCCGAGTATCGGTACAGTTGGTGTCGGTTGGTGTGCACGGTTCTGTTGCGAGTGGCGGGAAGGCGAACCACCAATATGCCGAAGCACAGCGTCTTTGAAGTCGCTTGAGAGCTTTGTTACCGATGGTGCTCCTTGGAGCTGGGTGAAGGTCCCACTGCAGAGAACTTGCTACGTGCGTTTGTATCTTGTGCCCTGGGTAAAGAAGCCGCAGATTTAAAACTGACTCTCCATCGAGCAATCCACAGCTCCTGGTCCATTGTGTTGAACGGTGGAATGCAGACAACTGTAAAGATGGCGGGTACCTGTAGAAGCCTCGTTCATACACCATCGTGAATTCAAGGCTGCGTTGAGTTCGTTGTCCTCGCGTCACTACGTCTGTAGGCAGTGCCGGCCGCCGCGTAAAGAGGTGGGCAGCCCGCACCTAGAGATGTTGCACGGCGCCTGCGGCCGACAGGCCAGGGCCGCGGAGAAAGGAAACGCAGACATTGCTAGCGTTCGAGCATGGTAGCCAACTCCGTTCTCTATTTCTGTTAGGTGACAGCTCAACAGCCTAGCGGTTACGATGGTGCTTTTGCGCCTGCAGCAACAAACTCTCAATACATAAAAATATGTAAGTAAAATACTAAAAAGCGTCGTAGGCACACACTATTGAAGGTCTCTTTTAAAGTGCTTCCGCACTTGTTTACGTATTGTCCGCAAGCACGATTACTTATTCTACATTTTTTGTGACCGACCTTACTTCTTAAACTGTTGTTACATATATCTGACTGTTTTCTACTGCGCGGTAGCTGAATGTGAGGATTACTCCCTTTTAAACCACTGTATAAAACATTGCAATTAAAACACTGTAATTAGGCTCAATAAGAGGTACAAGCTCAAGGTGGTGCAGGGCTACGCGCCCACATCCAGCCACGAAGACCAAGCAGTGGAACGCTTCTATGAAGATGTGGAATCGGCAATGGCTAAAGTAAAAACACAGTATACCGTAGTTATGGGGGACCTCAATGCTAAAGTAGGCAAGAATCAGGCTGGAGACAAGGCAGTTGGGAACTATGGTCTGGGCCGTAAAAATAGCAGGGGGGACCTACTAGTTGAGTTTGCAGAACGGAATAACCTACGCATAATGAATACCTTCTTCTGTAAACGGGAGACTAGGAAATGGACCTGGAGGAGCCCGAATGGGGAGCACAAAAATGAAATAGACTTCATATTATGCGACAACCCTGGCGTCGTGCAGGATGTGGAAGTGCTCGGAAGGGTAAGATGTAGTGACCACCGTATGGTAAGATCTCGAATTAGGCTAGATTTGAGGAGGGACCGTAACAAGCTAGTACGAAAGAAGCCGATAAATGAGCTAACAGTAAGACGTAAAGTAGAAGAATTCAGGATCGCGCTGCAGAACCGATATTCCGCCCTTAACGAGGAAGCCGAGATTACGACACAGGAAGCCAGCGACAACCTTACACGCCTTATCACGGAGTCTGCAGTAGAAGTCGGGGGCACTATGACTAGACAGGATACTGGTAAACTTTCACAGGAGACGAAAGATCTAATCAGGAAACGGCAAACTATGAGACTCTCTACCGCAGCTGACAGAATAGAACTAGCGGAGCTTTCGAAGTTAATCAATAATCGTAAGACAGCTGACATACGGAAGTATAATATGGAGAGGATAGAATACGCTGTAAAGAACGGAGGTAGCCTGAAAGCAGTGAAGAGACGTCTTGGCGTGGGGAAAAATCAGATGTATGCACTTAAGGATAAGCAAGGCAATGTCATCACAAATAGGGATAAACTAGTCACAGTGGCCGAGGAGTTCTATAGGGATCTGTTCAGTAGCCGGGATATACAGGATAATGCCGAACGAGACAGTAGCTCAGAGGAGATAGACATCCCACCAGTAACGACCGAAGAAGTAAGGAAGGCTTTGAAAGAAATGAAAGGGGGCAAAGCACCTGGTGAGGATCAGATAACAGCAGACCTCTTAGAGGATGGCGGCGAAGTTGTACTTGAAAAACTGGCAAGCCTGTATAAGCAATGCCTAATGACCGCAATGGTACCGGAATCTTGGCAGGACGCGAACATCATCCTAATTCATAAGAAAGGCGACATGAAGGACTTGAAAAATTACAGGCCGATCAGCTTACTGTCAGTCGTCTACAAGGTATTTACCAAGGTAATCGCTAACCGAATCTGCAACCTTAGATTTCAGTCAACTTAAAGAACAAGCAGGATTCCGTAAAGGTTGTTCAACAATGGACCATATTCACATGATCAATCAGGTGATAGAGAAGTGCGCTGAGTATACTGAACCCCTATATATAGCCTTCATAGATTATGAGAAAGCATTTGACTCAGTCGAAACCCTAGCAATCATTCAGGCATTACGGAACCAGGGGTTAGATGAGCATTATCTAAGAATACTAGAGGATATCTACGATGGGTCTACAGCTACCATCATCCTCCATAGGGAGAGCAGTAAAATACCTATAAGGAAGGGTGTAAGACAAGGAGACACAATCTCTGCAATGTTATTCACAGCATGCTTACAAGAAGTATTCAGAACGTTGTATTGAGAACAGGGGGGAATAAGGGTTAAAGGAGAATACCACAGTAAATTCAGATATGCTGCTGACGTTGCCTTGCTAAGTAACTCGGGGGACGAATTGCAAAGCATGCTTTCCGCACTGGGCGAACAGAGTAGAACCGTGGGCCTGAAAATTAATATGCAGAAAACTAAAGTAATGATCAATCACCTCGGGACAGCACAGCAGTTTGAGATAGGTGGCGAGGCAGTGGAAGTGGTAAGAGAATATATCTACTTAGGCCAAGTTGTGACCCCAGATCCCAACCATGAGGCAGAGATAATTAGAAGAATCAGAATGGGGTGGGGTGCACATAGCAGACATTCTCAGATAATGAATAGCAGCCTACCATTGTCGCTGAAGAAGAAAGTATATGACAGCTGCATCTTACCGGTACTCACCTACGGGGCAGAAACTTCGAGACTCACTAAGAGGGTTCAACTTAAATTGAGAACGACTCAGCGGGCAATGGAGCGGAAAATGATAGGTGTAACATTAAGGGACAAGAAAAGAGCGGAGTGGGTCAGGGAGCAAACTGGTGTTAAAGACATATTAGTAGATATTAAGAAGAAGAAATGGACGTGGGCAGGGCATGTAATGCGAAGGCAAGATAACCGCTGGTCACTAAGGGTAACAGAGTGGATCCCAAGGGAAGGCAAGCGTTGCAGGGGGCGGCAGAAAGTTATATGGGCAGATGAGATCAAGAAGTTTGCGGGGATAAATTGGTCACAGTTGGCACAGGACCGAGGTAATTGGAGAATAATGGGAGAGGCCCTGCAGTGGGCGTAGATAGGCTGGTGATGAGGATGATGATGATAAAACACTGCAATAAGAAAAGCATCTAAAGATAGGTTTTATGAATGGCTGAGTGACGAACTAATATAAACACTCGGCAAAGAATTAGGTTGATTACGAATGACGAGGCACATAAGATGTGCACGTCTTTCAGTGCTTGCTTTCTCGCAATACTGAATTATTTGGGTGCAGCTCCATGTGGAAATTTCAGTAGCCATATGCTCGTTCACACTGTGGGGAAACAGCACCAGTGCTTAATGCTTAATTAAAACGCACTTACAATGAATAGAGGAACCAGACGGTGACAATACCAGGGGCTCAAAGAAATGGCCCGCAATTTAGCTGAAGCTTCTCCATGAGCAAAACCTGCAAGTAATGAGAAGTGTTAAATTGTAACATTTTCAAATCAAAATACAGGAAAAGCTGTTCGTGCTTAAACTTTTTTGATGAACAGTGTTTGTTAACAACCTCGGGTGAATTCATACGAACGTTGTGGTGGTAAGTGCGAGGTGACCTTATCAACCTGTTAATACGAACACTGTGTTAGTGTTGCTCGTCCTTAACGTGGACAAGTCCCGTTTAACTATTTCGGCACTGCGTGTCGACGGGAAATGAGTGATGTTTTCGTGTTTCTTTGCCTTTCGTGGAAATACATAGGTTTGGACAAATATTCTTCACTCTTACCTTCTTTATAATTAGCACTAAGTACGTTCACAAAAAACCCAGCATTGAACACGGCTAATTACTGAAGAGTCATTTTAGATTGTTTATGCTTTTCGTTTTGGAAAACGTAAAGCGTTTGTTCAATGCCCGGGGCGTAAAAATTGCTTGGGGATACATGTTTAAGGTCTTGTGTTGCAGTTGTCGACGCACCCGCTTATGCGCGCAAACACACGAAAGTTTCTTGGCGACTGTAACCACCATTCTTTGAGCAAACAAGCAAATATTGATGGGTGTCGGGAAGTTCGTAAGCAGTCATTATTTGAGTGATCCATGGGTTCTAGGTAATGCAGATCTTCGGAAGTGGAATTTCAACCATTTACTCTGATACAACGCATAATGCCATTACACCGGAAAGCAGTACGCCACCTTGAACTTTAAAACTTTTTTGAACTTTTATAACATACCTTGCTCGAATGTAGTAGTAGAACAACAGGCCAGTCTTCGCGCTTTTTAAATATCTACACAGGTGTATGCCTCCTTCCGCGAACTTTTTCTAGAATTTCGGGAAGCTATTACGCTCACTTAACAAAAACGCGCAAAAGGAAACGACGCCGTTCCTCCTACAGTAGGAGTATGATAAGATCTCTTATTATTCGGGCTTTTTTATTACCCGAGGTAAACATTTTAATGAAATCACTCTCATCAGTCTAGTTTACATATATAAACGTTGCGGTTAGAGCCCTATTGGGGTATGGGGCTCGATTTTTATGTAAAATGTCTATATTTGGAAACAGCACGACTATAGTAGGAAAAGCTCATATCGCAGTTTTTTATGTCGTGTTTTATTAAACTAACCAAATGTAGTTGTTTTGGACTACTGCATAATTTACTATTAAATTTAGTAAAACATAAATTAAATTAAATTTAGTAAAACATAAAAAGTGTTCTGGTTTGGAAGCAAAAATACAGGGAGAGTATTACACAAGAAATTCCACCACAGGAAATGGTGATGCGTGTTGTAAAAACACGTTTTAATATTTTTTGGACGAAAAATATGCTTGTAGTAGAAACAGTTAGAATAGAAACTGGGGAATTAGCACCTATTTCCCGACCTCTACCGTTTGGAATTACAAATGCCTTTGGAAGCGGTCCATTCTTGGTCTAATCTCGGACTTCAATAAAACAGAAATCTTTATTTCAAGGACATGCCTTGATATTCCTCTTTTTGAAACCTCTTTAACTCTTCGTATCTTCCTGTGCCATGACTTTGTATTACGGCTTTATATAAAAATTTTAGAATACATAAGTTATGCCGCAGGATGTTCACTGTTTTCAAGAAAAAATAAATGAATGGGTTCTAATTAATTCTGAGGTAGAGTGTTAACGATTTATCAGCAAGGTATCTTCGTTTTAACCCGTTTCAGTTTTTATATATTAGTGAACATTTCTCCAAATATGGCCTTGAGGTTTAAAGAAAAAAGCTATGAATTCTAAGTGATTCGAAATTGGTTTTCATATCTCAAAAGGTATTTTCAAACTACGTTGTTCAAAAATAGCTTGACCACAAATATGACATAATTCAAATGCATCCTGTTCATATTTCACCTAATGATTCAAATGCACTACATCCACCCAATACAATGTAGGTCAATGCAATTCAAATTGTTTGCGAGCCCCTGTCTGAGATGATGATGACGTTTGTTTCCTGGGGCAAGGGCAACGAAGGCCAAACAGCGCCAACACAATGGTTGTGTCGTTTTTGGTGTAAAATGTTAAGTAAAATAGAAATGTGATGGGCTACTGCGGGGTGTATAGAGACCCTTATTTAAAACAATATACTCTTCAGTGAGCCAGATAATTATGACTTTATAGTAAAGAATGAATGTTCAATCAAAGCTACCCCACTGAGGGGCTTTGTCTTTCAAATACCAATGTCTCTAAGGTAAGCAAAGAGATGTCTACTTGGAATAAAAGGTTTAGCGTATAAAAACAATGATGGATGAAGTGGAATCATGTGAGTGTACCGTTCCCGGAAATGCTCTTTTCTCGCACTCTGGAAGTGCGGACATTCAACGAGAGCATGCATTACTGACAGACGATGTCCACAACTGTTGCATCGTGGCGGTGGTGCTCCATTTAAAAGAACGGAATGAGTGGCATATGTATGACCTATACGTCGTCTGCACAAGTACACTTCTGTGGTTCTGTGATGTTTTTCTGTGTAGTACCTGCCAATTTTGGGTTTTATAGTGTGGAGGTTGCTTTCTGTCTGTGTGTGACAGTGTTGCTGCCAGCGTTTTCGTAGTGCTTTACGAATGAGTGGTTTTATGTCAAGATAGGACAGCTGAGTAACATCGATTTCAGAGCGGAGTGCTGCTGCGGCGGCGCTCTGGTCAGCGAGCTTATTGCCAAGAATTCTACAGTGTCTAGGCACCCAGCACACTATTATGGTCTGTTTTAAAGCGTACGCTGACATTATTTCTCTAATGACCTTGTTCAATATTGCAGTTCCACTTTTTTGCCAGAGCGTAACGCTGTTGCAACGCTTCAGGAGTCTGTGAATATAATGGATTGTTGTGTTTTTGTTTGCGCTATGTGTTCCACAGTTATTGAAATGGCATGTGCCTCTGCCGTAATTATACTTGTGCTCCTGTTTAGCGTTGTTGTGCTGGAAACGTGGGGACCATGTGACGCACAAGCCACTGCAGTGGAAGGCTTTGGGGCATCCCTATAAAAAGCAGTGTATGGGTACTTGTATTGCAAGTGTTGAAAGTGTTGCAGAATGAGTTCCTTTGGTGCGGGTCTTTTGTCAATTTCCTTGAAAGACACGTCACAGATGACAGGGAGCAGATTCCAAGGTGCAATAAACTCAGTGATGTTTGTTTTTTAGGTGTCGGTCACGGTGACACCAAGGTCCTCTGCCTCTGCTCTTAATCAGAAAGAAACAGGCAGAGGGAGTGACGGACGGCTCAAAAACAACCTTTTAGGTGATGTGTTTTGAACAATAGTATTGAACGAATGATTCCTCATCGACTTCGCTCTCACGTAGTACAAAAGCGCCATGTATGTGCGTTGGTGCTCTAAGCACCACTGGTCGGCTTCATTATACATGTTTCTATAGGGCTTGTCCTGAAAGCCCCTGACGTAAGGCAGAGCCCTAAATGCAACACTTGGTCGAGCATTTCTAAAGCTGTTTTCGAAGCAGAACAATATACCACGCTGCCGTAGTCTATGCGCAATTCACCAAACTATTGAAAAGATGGAGCAAGCATGTCTTATCTGCACTGTATGATTGGTTGGATAGTATTTTATTATTGTTGATGGTTTAAGTGCCCTTAATTGTGAGTTGTTTAATGTGGGTGATAAATGTGAGCTTTTCGTCCAGCAGAATACCCAGAATCTTGTGTTCATTTTTGACGGGAATTATTACATTATTGATACGGACTTCAGGGTCAGGCCGGACTCCACGCGTGCCTAGAAAACAGTACACATGTGCTCTTTAGAGGATTAAGCTTAAAACCATTTTAATCGGGCCACTTTTCCAGTTTATTGGCACTAAGTTGTAACTGCGGCTCGCAGATTGAGGAATTACATCACTCATAGCTGATTTGAATATCATGAACGTAGACTGAGTAGGAAATTGTGGGTGGCAGTGCCTTTTGGAGTGAGTTCATTTTGACAATGGAAAGTGTACAACTCAGTACACCACCCGGCGGGACCCCGTCTTTTTGAGTGTGTATTCAAGAAGTGATGCTCCGACCCTTACGCGAAAAGTTCGCTCAGACAGGTAGCTTTTTATAGTGTTGAGCATATTTCCAGATACACCGTAAGCTTTGAGTTCACGCACCATACCATAGCGCCATGCAGTATCGCACGCCTTCTCCAAGTCAAAGAAAATAGACCTACAGTGCTGGCTGTGGACAAAAGCATCTTTAACATACGATTCCAAGGCCATAAGCTGGTCGGTTGTAGATCGCGAACGGCAACCTGTCTGGCAGCTATCTAGATTACCGTGGTATTCTAAAACGTACATGAGCCTTCTATTGACCATCTTCTCGAACAGTTTACGTAAACAAACGGTAAGTGCTATTGGCCGATAGCTAGAAGGCGAAGAGGCATCTTTCCCTTGTTTAGGCAATGGCACCACAATTGCCTCTTTCCAAGCCCGTGGAAGATATCCGGCACTTCATATCTCCTTAAACAAATAAAGGGGAGTTTCGAGGGTGTCTGCGTGGAAGTGTTGAATCATTGTGTATGTGATTTGGTCTGCACGTGGTGCTGATGTCTTACAAGTCGCCAAGGAAACCTTAAGCTCGTGGATGGAAAATGGACAGTTGTAGGAGTCTCGTGACGATTTCTTGATGTCCTTAATGGATTTACGTTCAGCAGATGTTTCATACCTCATACATCTGTCTGTGTAATGGGAAGAGCTTGATATAAGTTGAAAGTGTTTGTCTAGGTGTTTGCCTGGTCTTGTAATGTGTTACCAGTGGTGCTAACAAGGGGTAAGGTTGTTTTGTGCCTTTTTAACTTTCTTGTTGGGTTCCACACCTTGCTTGTGTCAGTGTAAGAGGTAATAGAACCAGCATAAGCTCTCCAGCTGTTGGTTTTCGTTTCGCGGTGAATACGCCTTCCACCTGCCTTGGCACGCTTGAAAGCGATTAGATTCGGTGCCGTTGGGTACCTTCGGAGGTTTCCCCAGACCTTGTTTTGTGCTTTGCGTGCGTTTCGACACTCCTAATTTTTTTCCAGGGCCTTCTGGGATTTGGAGGAGTACTGGAGGTTTGAGGGATTGAACTCTTGGCTGCCTGTATAATGTGGGCGGTGAGAATTCTACAAGCAAAATAAATATGTAAGTGTTTTATGAATGTATAGGACAGCTGTGAGATTTGCTTAAAAGCCACCCAGTCTGCACGGGTTTCTTTAAACCTTTTATGGTAAATAGAACTGTCAGAGAATGTATTTAGACACTTAAGAGTGACAGGGAATTGGTCACTTCCATAAGGGTTGGAGTCCACATTCCACTCGAACGAAGGAAAGAGAATGGATGAACCTATTGCTAAACCGATGTGTGAGTAGGTGTTATGGACTGTGCTGTAGTATGTTAAATTAATTTTATTAATATACAGGCACCAGATGACAAAAACAATCTTTCAATTAAACGGATCCGGCCATCTTCGCGTACAGATACCCACAGTTTGCTCTGGGCATTGAAGTCGCCCACCAGTAGTAGCGGATCCTGTAGCTGGTTATTAAGGATTCAAATTCTGGGCTACAAAGGCGAAAGTCAGGGGGAATATATATTGAAGCTATCCTTATTAACCTGTCGCCGATTATAACACGTACAGCAACCACTTCGAGGGTTGTGGTCAAAGGGAAAAATTTACAGGAAAAAAGAACTTTGTATAAACTATAGCTACACCACCAGAGGAGTGAGAACAGTCGTTCCTATCTTTCCTAAGCAGAGAATAGCGCTTCAGAACGTTTGTTTGTTTCGATTGTAAGTGTGTTTCCTGAAGACATAAGATGGTTGATTGGTTTTTATGAAGAATTTCGTATATGGCATCCCAGTTTTTCATTAAGCCCCTGCAGCCCCATGTGTAATGCACTGTACTACCATAAGTGTTTAAAGAGACAGTGCAGCGTGTATCTGTGTGTTGCAGACGTGCGGTGTTATCTATGTCACTGAGCCTGCATTAGGGCCAGTTATGTCCAGAGCTGGTTTTTCCCGCGGCTGATGTTGCTACGCCGCTCATTTGGCTGAACAGCTGACCGAGGTGGCGTGGGTGTTTCGTCCATCTTTTCATCCTACGGCAGAGGAGGAAACGCAGGATCTCCCTCCTTTTGTCGTGGACCTCGGGGAGTTGCACTCGTGTTTGCCGCGAGGGCCAATGGTGGCTGTAGCGGCGTTGTGCGCGTAGATGTGGATGCAAGGCTCCCCACCTCGCTGCCTACTGTGCCAAAGGGCGACAGCGCAGCAGGAGCGAGCAGGAGTGGGCATGCGCAGCAGGAGTGGGCATGGGAGCAGCGCCTTCGGAGCGGCTCCTAATCGACAACTTTGCATCATGCAGATCCTGCCTGCTATGCTTGTTTCGTGGCTATCGGCTGTGGTCAGCGCATCTCCCGGCATCACTTACACGCTGCCGATAGCGGCCCCTTCGACTGACAAGCTGGATGCTACGCCAACTGCGCGGACCTGTTGCGTGATCGTTCATGAACTGCACGCGTCAACCGAACTCGCCTTCCTCCGGACAGGCCAATGGACGACTGCATCATCAGCTCGCGAGGATTTAAGCAGCTGGCGCGCCAACATACTCTTCAGTGGGCATGGGAGCAGCGCCTTCGGAGCGGCTCCTAATCGACAACTTTTCATCATGCAGGTGTGTAACCACTTTTCTCTGTACGCGAGAAAAACCGATGACCGTTGTACCCTGCTGTTCCCGTGCCCACGGGTGTTGCCTGAAACTTTGTCGGAGTGTTTTTCTATGGCGCTATTATTACTGTGCTGCGGAGACATTGAATCGAACCCCGGGCCCACTACTCGCTCAGAAGCCCTTCTTGACATTGAAAGCTTGCCTGAAAACCCTGCCGAACAGATGGGCGTTCTCTTCCGATTACTGAAAGATGTTCATGCCCGCTCACTCCAAAGTTCTAAATTTTAGGCCGAGGTTGTGGCAGACATCAAAAGTATTAAAACCGGACAAAAGTCTATTGAAACGAATGTCTCGAACATTCAACTAAGACTGGACGCCCTGGAGGAAACATCTCGTGCTGTGGATGGTCTTTGTGCGCAAATTACAGAATTGCAGTCCACTGCTGATTCTTTAGCCACACAAAATACTCTTTTGCAGTCACGCATCGATGAACTCGAAGACCGTTCACGCCGTGACAACTTGTTGTTTTATGGGTTACCTGACTCAAAGGAAACCTGGCAACAAACTGAAACAAAATTGACTGCAATTCTAAATGAAGTGATACCCTCACTTCCCGCTGGTTCAATGGAACGGGCACATCGTATAGGCAGTGTTTCGCCAAACAAATGTCATCCGGTCATCGCGAAGTTTTCGAACTTTAAAGTGAAAGAACAAATGCTTTCGGCACGGAAGCTTTTCAAAGAGAAAAATATTGCACTATCCGAAGATTTTTGTCCAGCCACCCGCTTGCCCGGAAACAGCTTACTGAATTCGCTAAAAATCAACCCGGTTCCCCTCCCTTTTTGCTTAGTCACAACAAGCTTACCATAAACAAAAAACGTTACACTTACAACGCAAACACTGACAGTATTGAAAATTTTCAGAGCAATGAAAACCCTGATTTGCAAGAACCCGTCATTGCGCCGGCGCCTGTCCGTGATACTGCGGCATAGGGAAGCGATAGGGGTAGTGGACGGACGTTAACACATCTCTCTGTGTTATTCACCAATGCGCGCAGCGTCGTTAATAAACAAGATGTACTGTCATCTGCATTAGATTCTTGCTCTGCGGCTGTTGTCGCAATCACTGAAACTTGGCCGTCTAATAATATACAAAACTCCGAAATTTTCCACGATGCCTCCAGATGCAACATCTACCGATGCGACCGCACCGAGTCTCGAGGCGGTGGGGTACTTCCGGCCATTTCGAACGAATTTCTTTCATCAAGCATTTCTGTGTGCAGCAATCTTGAAATCATCTGGGCCTCAGTAACCATTGACCATCGCAAGTTTATCCTAGGTGTTTGCTATAGACCCCCCTCTTCGTTGCCTTGTTTCACAAATGAACTACATGACGTCCTCAATATTATCTGCACACAGTTTCCTTCTTCCTCCGTCATCCTCATGGGAGATTTTGACTTCCCTAATATAAAATGGAGCACCACCCCTCCCACTGTAACGCCATACTCAACTGAAGCACAGGAATTCTTGGATTTGTGTTCTGTCTTTTCCCTCACTCAACTCGTTACCAAACCCACTAGGCTGTCCTCGACCGCATCTAACACACTTGACCTAATTTTAACTACTACACCGGATCTCATCTCTGCTGTTACTTGCTCTCCTGGAATTAGTGATCACTTGCTGCTCAATTTTCACATTAAAACTACTGCTTAAGCGCGCTCAAAAAAATGTAAAAACATCCTTGACTATAACAGAGCCAACTTCGACGCACTCAATAACGAACTTCACGAGTTTACAGATGTATTCTTGAGTACATTTGACAACTCTGTAGAAGTTAAGTGGGGCAGGTTTGAAGCTAAAGCTCAGTAACTCATCGATAAATACATACCAAAGCGAGTCATCACCACGTATGCTCAAGCACCATGGTACAACGTTAATATCAAGCGTCTGTCGAATAAGAAAAAACGTTTGTATCGCATCGCCAGACGCTCACCTTCTAACTCGCGTTGGGATGCGTACAAGATTGCTTCCAATGATTACATTTCGGCTATAAAAAACGCTAGACAGAATTTTTTATCTAATGTTCTTCCGTCAATGCTTTCTTCAGACTTAAAAAAATTTTGGCGTACCATAAACCCTCCGTCCGATGAACCATCACCTTAAACGACACATCTGACGAACCAGTTCCCAGCAATCTTTGTGCTGTGCTTCTCAACGAAACATTCGTAAAAAACTTTTCCGCGGCGTCTACCGTTGCGAAGCCTCCAACCCAAGCACTCAGTTGCGCAGCTATGCCTCCAGTACAAATCGATGTTTCCGGTATCTCTAAACTTATCACTGACCTAAATAATTCCTCATCTCCTGGATTTGATGGCCTTAGCACAAAATTTTTGATAAACACTGGTGTTTATTGTTCTATCATATTAACAAAATATTTCAGCAATCATTGGACACGGGTACGCTTCCTAAGAAATGGAAAATAGGAAAGGTGATTCCAGTTTATAAGTCCGGCAACAAAAATAATTCATGTAATTATCGCCCCATTTCTCTTACCAGTAACTGCTGCAAAATACTAGAGCATGTCATCTACAGTAATTTGGTTAATTATCTGGAATCCAACTCATTTTTCGCAGCAGCCCAACACGGTTTTCGCAAGACATACTCCTGTGAAACCCAACTAATTTATTTAGCTCACAAAGTACATCAAATTTTAGATAGGTCTTCGCAGGCTGACTGCATATTTTTAGATTTTTCAAAGGCATTCGATAAGGTTTCACACGGGCTACTGCTTCATAAACTAAATCAATTAAACATTGACAGAAGTTTGTTGACGTGGATTGAATATTTTTAAGTGCGAATTTTATAAGCGACCCCAAACCATCCACCGCCGGCGGCGGCGGCGTCCGCAGTGCTCCTCTATATTTAAAAAAGAAACAGCATCCGGCGCCAGGTTTCGATCCGAGGACTTTGCGGCCGCAGCGCGACGCTCTACCGACCAAGCCACGGACGCGACGCTGATATCAGTGTTAGTGACGCGCCTTATATCTTTAACGCATTCAAACTACGTCGTCAGCGGCGTGCGTTGGCGACTCAGCGGCGTTATAGCGGCTTGATAACTGCGTGGTGTACACGTGATACTACAAACCCGATGGAAGAGATGGAAGAGAAGGCGGCGAGGCGGTGGGCTGCGGGGGCCGAGCGCAAGCGCCGCAAGCGGGCCGACAACCGTGCATTCGCACTTTCACATTCTCCCCCTCGGGGAAATGCGGGGGAATTTTTGACTGACCGTTCGCAGTTTGTTGTCGCTAATCAATCTTGCTCTCCATTCAGCCCTGTTTATTCAGGTGTACCTCAGGGTTCGGTCCTTGGGCCCCTCTAATTTCTTATTTATATTAATGACTTACCTTCTTTGTTAAAACCTAATGTCCTTTTATTTGCTGATGACTGTGGTATTTTCCGCGAAATAACCTCTGATAACGACACTACCATTTTGCAGTCTGATTTGAACTCTGTTGTTAATTGGTCTAAAACTTGGCTAATGGAACTCAACACTAACAAATGCAAGACAATGCGTGTTTCTCGTACTAAGACCAACCCACCACAATATTCTCTTAACAATGTCCAATTAGAATCAGATGCTTCCTACAAATACCTTTGCATTCACATTACCATGAACGTAACCTGGAACCTTCATATTGAGCATATTGTTAACCAGGCTAACCGCATGTTGCGTTACTTGCGCCGCAACTTCTTTACAGCTCCTTCATCACTCAAATTATTGCTTTACAAAACATTAGTTCGTTCGAAACTGGAATATGCATGCTAAGTATGGGACCCATGTCACGGAAAACTTATAACTGCACTACAACTTGTTCAAAATAATTCTGTTAGATTTGTGCTAGCCAACTACCATCGAACCGCGAGCATTACTAGAATGAAATCTGATTTAGCCCTCCCATCTCTCTCCACTAGGCGTCAAATTTCATGACTAACTATTTTTCATAAGTTGTATCACCACCCCGTTCTGCGTGACGAGCTTATACCTAGTCCACATTATCAATCCCGTCGCGTTGACCATGAGTGCCAAGTTGGAATTGATATATGCAAAACAATGCATTGTTTTCAGTCCTTCTTGCCCCGGACAAGTCGTGACTGGAATCGCCTTCCTTTTGACACTGTATCTATTAATGACGTACACCAGTTTCGAAATGTTCTAGCTCACATTGTATAATCAGTTCTTCTAATGTTTGCTTTTAATGAGTCGCAGTTGCAATTTTTAATTACATTGTGTTAATGATTTTATTGTATGTTGTATCTTAACGTCTTTGTGCTGTTTTTTTGTTGTTGTTTTTTATTTCATTGCTCTCACACCACTCCCCTCTGTAATGCCTTTGGCCCTGAGGGTATCATAAATAAATAAAATAAATAAAAGGCAAGCCGTCCCTACCTACAGTGTTCGCTGCCACCTCAGCCGCAGTGGTATCCACAGGCTGTGGTACAACATTTTGGGTAGAAGAAGCCAGCCCAGTGGGTGTCGGGGGGGGGGACCAGGTGAGCCTGCCGCCCCACCCCTTGGTGAGCAGCGCCAGCATAAATTCCCGAAGGAAGCATCGAATGTCTTTTTCGAGCTTCTGGATGAGACAGGTTGTGGTTCACTTTGAGATTTACGATTTCTTTCTCATTTTTGATTTTTTTGCAAGAACGGGAGTACGCGGTGTGGGATCCTTTGCAGTTAACACCATGAAATTGTGTTGCATTACACCCATCTGTCTGGTGGTCGTGCTTCGAGCATATTGCACATGAGTTTTTTCACTTAACAGAGTTTGCAACTATGACCGTACCTTTGACATTTGAAGCAACGTCGTTGGTTTGGGATGTACGCCCTGATCTGACAGTAGAGAAACCCTGCTTCGACAGATTCGGGGAGTGTACTATGATCAAAAGTCAAGATGACACGTTTGGTTTTCATATCATTTCCATCGCCTGTCATTGTGATACGTCTTACACCAGTCACTCCTTGTTCACGCAAGCCCTCAAGAATATCTGCCTCAATTTCATTTATGAGTTCGGTTTCCGAGAGCACACCTTTGCAGCTGTTGAGGGTTCGGTGAGGTGTTACAGTGATCTGTAAGTCACCTATGCTTGTTTGTTTGAGAAGGTTAGCAGATTGTTCCTTACTTCTAACCTCAATGAGCATGTCCAGATTCAAGTTTCCTTGCGTCATAGTTTTTCCGAACTATACCTTCAATTAACTTGGCGATCAGGGAAACAGACTTCGAAGTTATTGGGGTGGCTTTGTCGACTGTCTACATGACTAGGAAGTGAGGAAAGCTGTCAGGGTTATCTAAGACGAGGTTCGGTAGGAGTTTAAAGATTGCTTCGGTGCGGGCCCTTTTCGGTGCCCGATCATTAGAAGAAGGGGTTTAGATAATACCATGGGCCATATTAAAAAGCAAGGGACAGGGGTACCTTCTCTTTTGGCTTTACCCTGGTGGTCAAAGAGGTCCCGGAGCTCCCTGCCTGCTAAACAGACAGGGAGCTCATCCGCCGGAGCTTGACAACGACTCCGACGGCCACCGTTCGTGGTTTCTCACCCTCCAATTATAAACACATGGCCACGGTTGGATACAGCTTATGTTTGGGGGCTCCGGGTCCGCGGTGTCGCCAATACCGTCACCAAGATTACTCAAGGTGTCCCGTGCGGGGTGCCTGAGACCGCGCCAGCGGAAGCTTTTTTTTGTACTTGGTTTTCCTCGTGCACGTGCCGGCGTTGAAGCGCCACTTTATTTCACTTGCTGTCGTAAAACCCAACTCCATGAGCTTTCCAACTGAAGAAACTCGAGAGCTGGCGGTTAATTACGTATATTGTGCCTCAAATGTACCGGCAGTTTTGTTTTGGCTAAACAGGGGGGAGATGTATGACAGGTGCAAGCGGCTCACGAGTTTCGAACGCTTATGACTATTGAACCGCTTGTCTTTTGAACCCTCTGGGTTGCGCCTTTACTAAGGAATACGTGTGGCTCTGCCTGGGTCCAGCGAGCGAGCTACGGTGACAAGGTGAGCCCCTAAAATGCTCTGTGCCTAAAAGAGCCAAATGCACCACAAATCGGGAACAAGGGTAAAGACGAACGCAAAAGGCAACTGTATTACCCACTACCCTCCACCATTGTCGCGAAACACGGTTTTTGGAGTGTACATTTATGCTCTCCTGCGTGCTGTGAATGCAAAAGCGCTGTCGCTTTCCCTGGATATACTTTGCTGCTACATCGCGTGTGCGACGTCCCTGCTTTATGAAGCTACCATGGTGCAGATTTTTATTTTCTTAGTGCGCATATTGGAATGTTTTTTTTTTTATTTCTCGTCGAGAATTCCTACGAGGGATCGGCTCCTGGCGATGGGAGTAGCCGTGAGTAGCGGGAACGAGGATTAAAGCTAGTGACTTGCATTGCCATTTAAGTGACTTATTTACTAATCTATACCTATGCCACTAACAACACCGCTTTATATGTACATATATGTCTAGTTGATCGCTTTGAACGTGGAAGTGTTATTACGCCTCATGGCAATATCATCCAGCTATATGATGGTTCTGCTATGCTGGTATTAGCGGGCACAATGTAGAATTATACGTTATAATTGAGAACATACAAACGCTTTTCGAATTATTAGCATGTACATTGGACATATTGGCCCTTGTGGTCGAGAGCTGGAGTTAAGAATCTTTTGTTAAATATACCGCTGGGCGGCTGCATTACCGCGTTGATTATAAGCCCATTCACTCTCAGCGCACGACTTGTCAATGCCTATTGGCAAGCTTGTAAGCATAGAGTTCGCACAATACCAGCTGGAAATATTCATTTTGAAGATACGTGAGTGATGAAGTGGCAGGAGATTTATTTGACGCCTTGGAATACCAAGGAAACATCCTACCTGCCGTCGACAGGGAAACACCTCGAAACTCGTCCAAAGGTGTGCACCCAGCTGTCTACCCAGAAGACCCCGCTTGCGCAAATTATGCGCAATGACCTCCCAAGTTGTCTTTCTGAGGATGGGCGTTTCTCTTTTTTCCTGTGAGCAGCGTGAACGACAGGAGTGTACAAACCAATTTAAAGCACTTGGTTACAACCATAGTGGCTATCCCGTCATCGTCAAAGCAAGGAAGAAAGGTAACCATTCTGAGCTCTCGGTAATGCCGACTGGTGATCCGCTGGTGCAGCAGTATGATTATTCGGAGATCATGTCTACTTTGTTGAGAAAACAGAACCGAAATTCCCTGTACGGCTTTGGAAGGGTGATCACGTCCCCGACCTCGAGTTAAGATAGCGTGCGGCCAGAGGTTCATTGTAGTACAGCTGCTCAAAAAAGGAGTTTCAAGACTACGTTCGGGCTACCACGACCTGTTCACTCGGGGGCGCTTCTTACCTCTAGAAGAACAAGAAAACGCGATCAGGACCAATTTGTTTGGCAGCCTATATAACGTTTTCGTGTAGGAACAGTCCATCGTTCCTGACGAGGCTCCACAATTCGAAATAACAAAAAAGCGTCTAACCTCCAATCGAAGATCGTGCGGGAAGAACACGAGGCTGCGCCTGTGGAAAACAAGGACTATTCAGCGGCACTGGTGGAAGGATAGGACAATAAAACGCCCAGTTGCGAACCCTAAAGAAATAATAAGGCTGCCACCAAGTTAGTTCAAGCACGTTTCCATCTAGACATCGTGAAGGGGACCTCTGGGCGGAAGTACTTGAATCCCTACAAGCTTCCACCGAAAAAGTAATGCTGGAGGTTGCACAACCGTGCGAATTTGACTCTTCTTACCTCACTGAAGCTGGACAAGCTTCACAAACTTTCCTCATCACATCTGCAACCTGGTTTCGGTAAGAAGCAGAGGAGCAGTGTATTGAGCGGGCACCAGTCACGAAATTACATTCCTAAGCATTGGAAACTACTGAAAAATAAACCTGTGCAGGTATGATACCAATCTGGAACACGGCACGACTCCCTGCTACAGACCTACGGTAGGACAAAGCTATTTACAACCTACCGACATCGCCTTGAGGACAATAGTCGCATGCATAAAGGACTGGAATTATTAGATGCCTAGCAACTTATGGTCGAGCCTTTTCCCCCCGCCGTTGTGTGGGCGCCGTTTTGCGGCCTCCACACCCCCACTGCGCTCGCCTGGCCAAACACCGCTGATGATGATGCTGGCAGGATGCCCCTAGGGTACAGTGTACTAGAAGGGAAAGGTGTGTCGTTCGGGGCCTAGTAGGGAGGTCCCTTTTGCGATGAAAATTCCTGCTGAGGAACTCCTGTTGTAAGCAGCGCCCCTGGCGGCAGCGGCGGCCGCAGCGGTCGCTGCTTCCCGGGTGTTGCTCGCTGTACGAGCTCTGATCGAGCGTTCTGGTGGGGGTCGTTAAATGCAGTGCCGTGCTTTCTGAACCATTTTCTTTGCATTTCACGAACTATGCACTTATCTTTAGCAACTTGCCTGGAAGATTGCTGCTTTGACTGAGTTTCAATGTAGGGATAACTGCCTCGCGGCCCGACTACGGGCGTTGTGAGTACGCGCACAGAATGGTACGCGAGCCCGGCAACAAAGTGAGACGTCGTGAAATTGCCGTACTCGATCGCTAACGCGCGCCGATAGCGTACGCGTCGACCAGGTGCTGGCGGAGTGCTTGATTAGCGTGGGTTGTGCTGTAAGAAAAGTATACGCAAGAGATGAGGACGCAGGAGGAGAAGTTAAAAGTGGAACGGGGAGAGAAAATAATATGCAAAGGCAGGAAGCGGTAGCAGGATGAAACATAGAACCGCGAGGGAGGGAGTGAGAGTTCGGGCTGCGAGACGAGGCGCGCGCCGGAGAGCGAGTACGGCAATTTCCGCACGCCTTATTTTTGTTGTCGCGTTTCAAGAGTATGGCACCGATAACACGACGGCGGCTGCCGGATTCACATGTGCGCTAGCTGTGGCGCATTGCACGGTTGGTTGCTAGTCTTGGGTAGGGGGTAGGGGGTAGGGGGGAAAGAGGGGGAATTTCACGACACGAGGCGCCAGCGAAGGCTTGAAAAATCGCATATTCCTTGACCACAATCACGGCGATCGGGCTCACAGGCACCCGAAAAAGTGACCTTTTCTCGTTGCATGATCGCAGTCCGCTGTTGCAGAGAGGCACAAAGCAAAAGTTGTCCCTCTTATCCCGATGCCTCTCCATCATTGCATGCACGAATCACATTTCTGAGACTTTTTTCACACACGATGTTGAACGTCCAACGATAAAACGATGCGCGAAACGGCTGTAAGTTTCTTGCATCAGAACGACGACGCAGATACGCAGCCGCAGACGACAATAAACAGAAGTGACAGGTCAGCTCGACAAGTATCGTCTGTTACATCGCCTGTGACCATTTTTATTTATTTATAACACTACATAGTATTATTTCTCTATTTCATTGCATCACGTTTCGTAAAACATGTCAAATAACGGGAAAGAGCACTCTTCGGAACAATCAAAGTGAAAAGGAGTCCGCGTGTCGTCTGCTACCAACCCGCGGAGCGCTCTGGGACACCATGCGGCACGGCGCCGGCGGGCCGCCGCCTGGGAATTCCTGTTTTAGCCAGCGCCACCTACAATTTTTCATCGCAAAAGGGACCCTCGCGTTCCATTGGCTTTCTCCCCGGACAACACACGTCTACATTCTAGTACACCATACCTAGGGTCTGGCGAACCAAAGAATCCATCACGAGATAGCTTCGCCTTCAACCAGCTTCGTCATCTTCTCGTAGGGGAACGCTGAGTAGTATGCGAGCCATTCCTCCTGTCTTCTCCGATGCCCCTCTCCTCTCAGGCATTCCTCCTCTCTCTCCAAAGTTTCTCTCATCCCCGGAATTGCGAACACCTGCGGCTCCGCGCGCGATAACGCGAAGCAGCTTTGCGTTAGAGTAGTGACGGCAAGCTGCTGCATACTTCGCTGGGGGCGCCACTGTAGCTCCGCGGTATAAATGACGCCGCTCGCGCTCCGCTGCCCCCATTCTCCACCCGCAACGCCACGATCGAACTCAAAACTAATGGGAACTTGAGTCGACCCCATGGCTGCTTCGCATACTAGTCAGGGTTCTTCTACAGGAAGATGGTGAAATTTGTTTTCGCAAAAATAGGCGAGCTTCTTCTCCGTAATGCATCCACAGAATGATGGACGCAGCGCCAGAAACAAAACAGCTTACAGACTTCAATGACTACTTTGGTAAATTTACGTTGCGGACAGAAAAGCGACCTACTGAAGCTGCGGAATAATTGGTTATTGTGCAGGCAGGTGTAAAAGAAGAGACAAACACGTGCAACACGACAAAAGTCACAATACTAGGGATAATAGAAAGTCATAACTGTGCGGGGTCTGCCTTCCCGCCGACACGAGAAGCACCCGTTTATTTCAGGTAATAAACCACTGACCCAGAAACGCCCCACTACCCGTCGTACATCTAACATCGGTAGCTGCTGCGAAATGCGCTTGAAGTGTACGGGAGAAAGAGTCCAATGGGACATCTCAAACGCAGATGTCCAGTTCCAGGACCAGAAACATTTGGCTATTCAGCAGGGAACGATCACCAAAACTTTACTGGAACTGTGGGATGAGGTCTTACGAAATTCGAAAGAACAGGGAGGGGTCTGACGACGCCTTCGAAAATTCTACAAGCTGTGTTTTGACACGGGAAGCAAGACGAGGCACCAGAGGCGTCGCGCCGTGGCGCGTAAGTGGGATCGCCTGAGGCTTCCTCGAATAGGTGTCCCCTGTGCTTGCCAATGACGCGAGCGCACATTGAATCTGTGCTGTCGGGAAGAAGTGTGTGGTAGGCATCATAAATTTCACATGAACGTCTACAGATACAACAGGCCGAGGTTCCCCACAAGCGTTCAGATGAAGGGCGGCATTCACGTGAACATTCTAAGTTAAAGGTACCATAGCCTGCATCGCCATAATGTGATCGACACGGCAGGATGTCAACAAGCCAGGTGGCGATATCGAGGGCCGGCAAGTACGGTTTGTGGTTAAGCGTTGGTACCTTGCAGGCTAAGGCGTGCTTCTGGGAAGGTGGTAGTCCGTTGTACGCTTGTAAAGCGCAAAATATCGAGAAGGGCGAAAGACAACTGACCAAAACAAGCACTACTTCTAAGTACCTTTCATTGATAAATACGGACTTCTAGGCAAGTTGGTGTTCCATTGCAGAAGTACAAAGTGCAAAAGTACCATCAAGGACGAAAAAGGACGACAGAGACAAGCGCTACTTTCAACGAACATCTACTACCAACTAAATTGTAACATGTGTTATTTGGAAATAGCGCTTGTCTCTGTCGTATTCCTTCGTCCTTCCTCTAACATTTGCGCATACCTTGCAGACGTGAATATTTCGTGTGTGGGATGCTCTTACATACCCCGCGGGGTTACGTCCCAATCATTATGATCATGTAAATATTACCCACGTGAATAAACAAGTTATTCCCTTTTCTGGCGTTCGTGCTACCAGTCTCCCCTGCGTTTTTCTTCTGCGGCAACCTATTCACCCTTTGCAATTTCTCTGGAACACTCGGGTTAAAATCAACTATTCAGACGTAAGCGCCTTTACACATTTTCTGTTTTGGAATTTACTAGAAAACGGCCACACTAGAAAACGGCCATACCATGGCCATTACATCAAATTTCCTAAATGGTTGAGGCCTGTCCCAACTTTCTAATACGGTGAACTCAACTTCGTTAAATCGGATCACTCACAATGCCCTCACCAGGTAAATAGTTATTTTGTAATAAATTATGGACTAATATGCTGCGCACCTTCAACAAGCTGGACTACTTCTTTCTAAAAATTCTTCCTATTCATTTGGAGAAAATAAGGTGATCAAATTTATAGAACCATTGGAAAGAAAGTGAAACGATTATAATTAAAACAATGGGTTACGCAAAAACGACCTTGGAAGATAACAGATACCCGAGATTCGTAGATCCTCCAAGATTTTTTTATATGGGTACATCGAGCTAAACACTTGCTTAATCATTAAAACTACACATGCATTTCAAATGAAGCTCTGTACGGGGATGAGAAACGTTGTCTATGGTACCAGAATAGAAAACCTTAGCGCACAGCGCTTACAAAATTTCTTTCGGATTTGGAATAGCAAAACACTTCAAAATAATTCAACCTCTCTGAACCACGTAAAAGATGCGCAGTAAAAAGAACGCACCGTTTCATTTACAGAAAGAACTATTGAGGATAAGCGAATTAACTTTTGATATACATAAAGAAATAATTGATTATGAGGTGCAACGCGCCGGAGCTACGCAGGCGATGAGGCATGCCGTAGCGGAGTGATCTGGATTAATTTTGACAACCTGAGGATGTTTAATGGGCCTCGAAAACTCGAACACACGGGCGTTTTCGCTTTTAGTAAGCTTCAAAAAAGCAGTCGGCGCGGCCGGTATTGAAACTTGGGATGAGCCGCACAAAGCGTTAGTCACTGATCCACCACGGCGGGTATGTACACACGCAAAATCATTGAAGTTAAAAGACACAACCAAAACAAAATGTACGATAACAAATATTAATAAATCATGGACTCTAAACCGAGAGTGTAACTAATAAAGTCATAGATTATCGCATAATAAACACAGTTTCCTACAGCATTAAATCGATTCATCGGCGCATTGCTAAAGAAGGACGCTTGCCTACCTTAGAATACAAAAACCTCTGTTGGGTGGAATGGTCTACATTCAAATATGTGTCCTGTTAGGATCAGTTTCTGGTAAGCTCAATACGTAAAGTTGCTTTTTTTGGGTAGCGTTCCACTAAGTATGTTGCATGCATCATAAATTGCTTTGTTGAGGATTTGTCGGAGTGGCGGAACGCACATGGTTGTCTAATTCTGTGCCTGCAGTAATGCGCCCCTTTCTGTCTAATGGCATCAGGCCACCAGAGAGTCTGTAATTTTCTGAGATAACTCTCGTATGATTAATGATTTGCACAAAAGACTACGCTTGAAAATAAATGTGTGCATACGTAATGCTGTGGCATACAATTCGTGGGAGCCCGACTGTGCGTGTTAATTTGGATGACAAATTTTTTACATTCGTACTTTTATGGGCTACTATTATTCCTTCCTGTCGCAGTTAAATGAATATACTGCATACAGAGGCCTTCTGAACTAAGATGAAGGCGGCAAACATTGTTGTCTTTTGAACAACATTTGGTGATTCTAATACACCACCGAGCAGTAAAAAAGTTTCAAAAAGGTCCAAAGAAAAGAATACATCCCAGATTTTTCAACTGGAGAAACCTTTGAGTGAGTGTGTTTAATATTCCCGTGTAATACTCATTAAGAGAGAAGACATGATGGATACGATTTATGAGCACCAAGTTCGATATTTTTGTAACTCCGAGTTATTATAATCGTCGACGTGCATATTCACCTCAAAAACCTTATTTGAACTGGCCATGTTATCATGAATGCCGGTCGGTCTAGAACACATACATTTAAAGCCATGCTGTTATTATCATGAATGCCGGTTGGTGTAGAACACATACATTTAAAGCCATTCCGTTATACATGCCTTTAGAGAGTACGTTGTCGCAGCGAAAAGAAGTTAAATTACAAGAAGTAATCGAAATTAAATATTGAATCCAAGTAAATTAGCGAAACAATTGTCGGTAATGAAATTATCGAGCATTTTGGAGCGTTTGTGGAAACAGTGCCATAAAGGTTCATCGTTGTCGAGATGTAGGCACACACCCTCGACTCTCAGCGCTAAGACAGCTTTTATTGCATTCCAGTGAAGGCATATTTTTCACATATGTTAATTTTTGAACAAAACGTTATGTTATGGTCATTCGGAAGCATTGAGGTGTAAATTACAAAAGAACGATACAGTCTTCTCGGTAATACTTCAGGAAATATTACAGAGTTCCGCGTCAACGTTCACTCAAAGGATGCCGGTAAGTTGAGGCAGAACATGTACGCAGCATAAAGTCTCACCCTCCTCCTCTCTATTAAGCGCAGTCCAATTACACTGCACCCTTGAACTGTAAGGCCGTAAATATCCCAATAAAGCGACTGCCGTAAAAGTTCCCTATTTCTTGCGGTTGGCATTTTATATTTTCTTAAATTGTTTTATCTTCCTGACAAGGTTACTTAGCATCTTTTTTGCTACCTCAGCTCCAGCGGTTAACTTGCATTGTCAGCGACGGTGCCCCATATGATTACGCACAGTTCCTGCGGTTTTATATGTAAATTTGTTTCTTTTAGAAATGCCTCTATGGTTCAATTGTCAAACAATGCCGTCCGGATCAGGTTTTATTATTTTCTGTAATAAATGTTCTCACGGTATTGTCGTCTGGCCTGGGTTAGCAAATAAAAAATGTGCTTACACTTACCATTGCCCAAAAAGAACATAAGCAACACTAGCCTTCTTTCAGCCATACCTACGCAGCCTTTAAGGCCACTAAATCTAGGATATCAGGTGACCTCGGTAGTTCTGCCGATGCAAGCTTTGGCTGCCGGTTGTTCTCCGAAACTTCAAAGACATTGATCGATGACTATAGTGTCCGCTCACTAAGCTTCATTTTATTGTGAGAAGCTCCGAGAACGTCTGTGCAGAGCAACAAACAACGGTTCAAGTCAGTCAGTGGGTTCCTTTATGCGTACTTTCGTTTGGAAGACCACTTCTCCTACAGTAAATTTTCTATCCTAAGGAAATTCATTAGGGTTAGGAAAGTTTTGTTGCAGAGGCCCTAGGAATGCTTTTCCAGAACAAGTGGAGTATCATAGTACAATAAAAACAAAAAAATGTTTTATTTACATTTGTGTTTTTTGCATTACAACAAAAAAGCACCGACGTTAAAGTATTTGCGCTCCTTCGTAGCCATTCATTGTATCACTGTACACCAACGCAAACCATTCATAACGTCCGTTTGGCCCAAAAAGTACGATGGGGCCGAAGCACCTATTATCCTCTGCAAATTGCAAAATCCCTATTGACCGTTAGGGGTGCGTGGCCTATCATTATCATCACTATTATTTCTTTTAAATGTATGTCTTTTTTCACGTTAGGCCTACATCTAAGCAGGGCGTTACGTATACGTTCCACTGAGCCTTACGACGTGCTCGACAACGTCCATTTGATGCTACCTTTTTGCACTGTTACGTGTAGCATTGGTCGTGAGGCGTAACGGAAGTCCGGCAAACACCCCTTTAGCATGATCGGAGCATTACTGGTCGGGCAGCGCAGAGGGCCACGAGTTCCACTGGATGGCTCCAGAAGACATGGGTAAACCAGGCTGGACACCTATTTTTATGTATTTATTACTGCGAAACAATATATGTCTCACACCCATGGTTTTTATTCCGGTGAAGCCGATTTACTTGGCGCAACTCTGGGGCTCCTCCTCGCCACCGCCTACCCCACTTTCACAACGGTTATCAAAACAGTTATTCCCCTCGCCACCACCAATACCTATTTCACAAGTTATGCAGTCGGCTGGCAGCGGCCGTAGCGCTGTTATTAGAAGATTGCGGAGGATCAACAACAGAGCGAACGGGTGTAAAAACGGGCTCCCGAAAGCCTACGCCACCACCGCAGGCGATAATGTGGCCGCGGCCGTTGCCGCCTCAAATTCCACCTCGCCAACAAGCTGCGGGTCCCTGCCGGTTAAAAACAACCTTCCCCGATGGAACGCCGGCGGGGGCACATCAGTACTTTTTAGCTTGAAAGCCATTCCGAGCAACATTGTCGCGTCGGTAGCCAACGCCGAACAGCTCTTCGTAGTTCAGGAGGAAGAATAATGATAAATCTGAGTCTGGCGGCATATAAAGTGTTTGTCCCTTCGCGGGTGCATTTCACGTTTAGGTTATACGCCCATCCCCGCTCGCCGGTTTAGGCATAGACTGGTTGCGGGTGAAGGGAGGGGGCATGCCCGCAGAGCAGATGCCGGTACCGATAACATACCCACTATGGCTTGGGAGTCTCATGGCTCAAAGCGCCCTATTAGCTGTCTTCCGCAATCAAGTGGTTTGGGACTAGGTTGGTGTTTTGCACAAAGAATAGGGAGTTTCAGAAAAGGTGGCCCCAACGCTGTAAAGTCCGGAAGCGCCTTGAATCCTTGTACTGCGCATGCGCAGAACCCAAGCCATCCTTGAGGTTTTGGGTTTGCGTTTAGCGCGCACGCGATTTTGCCGAAATAGCGGACGCTTTAAAGTTGGCTCCAAGAGGAACGTACGGTGCAGGAGGGAAAAAGAAAGCTCCATGTTTGTCCACTAGGGTAAAACCCATGTCTTTCCATATTTCATTCTTGTAATTGACTAGGATGTATGTTATGTCGTAAACTACAAAAAAAAAACGTGTCTTGTTTCGCGCACTCTGCGAAAAGGGTGCAGCTTCGCAGGTCATCCCTTTTCACAGAGGTTCTGCTAATTTTTTTTAGTACACAGAGCACAGCAGAGCAGTGCTGTAACGACTGCCAAGCACCAGCAGCAACTGGTTGCATTGCGGCCCTCGAGTGCGAGCGATACGCACTCTGCGACAACCCCGCTCCCCTCCCCCTCCGCCCCCCCCCCCCCCCACACACACACACACAGTGTTGAGACTGGGGCATCTCTGCTCAGTCACCATTGTTGAGACGTTGCCCTGCCGTAAAGCCGACGGCGATTTGAAGCTGCATTTACATACAAGATGCACAAAGGTAGCAATAGCGCTACATGGCTCGATCAAAGACAATAGATTTCTTCAACTCAGTGCCTCCGATGAGATGCCGCCGTTCGCCCGCCGCTTCCGGGCTGGTTTTATACCCCCTGGGTTCGGGTTCCGTTGCAGCCGCGAGCATTTCGAATCCCTCCAATCAGGGCTATCACTGGCCGCACCTTCAATCTGGCGAATGGAGGCGAAGCGATTGCACCAGCCGAGCCGTCACGACAGGGAAATGGAACGCGACTCAGCGGCGCCGTTTCCAAGCGGGAGCCGCTGCGTGTCTGCCACGGGCCGTTCGTCCCAAGCGTGATTCAGCCCTGCTGTCGCGAAGGAAAAGGACAGCAGACTTGGCGGCGGTGTTTCCCTCCAAGTTGCAGCATGTCTGCGCACATCGGCGCAGCCGTCGCCAGGTGTAGCGAACTCGTGTCGGACGATGTGGCACAAGAACACATAGACGCACACAAAAATCAGTGGTTAAAGTGAGACACTTGTGTGTTTCGCCCTGGCTCTTAACTCAAATTAACATAACGACGTGTTACGCCGCCATCATGTCCCTTCCTCCTTGGTATCTTGTGCGCTCGTCGGTTTTTGTCTCTGCGTTTTTCCCGTATTTTGGGGGGTCGGCGTTAGGGGCAAGGGGTACGGTTTCGCATTGTTCAGACAATGCAGAAGAGTTTCGACAGCGCGTCTTTGCAGCTGGTTTAGCACCATTGTCTTTCTTCGGCGACCCAAGCGCGAACATGTTGGCATGTCTGTCTGTCTATCCGTCTGTCTGTCTGTCTGTTAAAAGATAATTTATTATTGCAACCTTATATCAGGTCCCGCGGTATACATGGGAACTACCGGGGTCGCCGCCAGGTACCTTTAGGTATATATATGCACTCTTTATAACTCTCACAACTTAATGTCCCGAAGAATCAACCGCTCCGCCATAAGTTAAATTCTTAAACAAGATCTTCATATCGGCAAAATATTCCCTAGCTATTACATGTGGGATTTATTTTATTTATGAGCTTTGTTCAGCAACAATTAAACATTAGGGTTAAGTAACCTAAACCTAAATACTGCGGTTATATTCGCACATTTTCTTTAATGAAGAACGTACGTGGGTGTAATTTTTACAATCGCAAACCGAAGACCCCAAAATTTAATATTTTAACCATTAAAACAAAAAATTGGCGCAGTTTGTACTAGTCGTTAAAGGTTGTAAAAACAGCCTCTCCATTCGTCGAAGGCTCGGCTTTCCTAGCTTTCGTGCACACGGTACAAACAGACCTAATGCGTTTGGTATTGACATATTGTACGGAGAGTTTTAATATTTATATTTTCTTACAGATAAATGCATGCGATGCTTCCTTGCAATCACCCACTTTGATACCAAAAAAAAACCCGTTTAAACGAACCTACTCATGAAAATCACTTAGAATTGCCGCTTTCTAAAATTTTTAGTAATGATCAGAGCAATGATGGCTAAGATTTAAAATGTTCTGTGAGAAAACTGGGATGCCAAATTTAACAATAGTTTTTCCTTGCGTAGGCAGTAAGTAAAAGTCATTCATAAAGATCACATTATGCAGAACGTCCTCGATAAAGGGATGTTCACTGACAGGAAACAGTCTCAGGCTGTTTTTTGGCATCAAAACTGCTAGAACCGAGGCCGTCGCTATCCGTGTTGAACAATAATATGATTAGGAATGTGCGCCTGGTTGAGTGAATACATAAGTAAAGGCCAGGAGTCCACAGGGGCATCAAAGACATAGGCCAATATTTATTGTTATTTTATACGAATAGTGTGGTTAACAATTTAGATTTATGAAGGGAAGACTCTGAAAGAAACACGCGTCCAGAAGGGAACCGAACCCACGCCCCGCGGATAAATTTAGGATGCCTTACCAATTCGACTATCTCGGCGACTGTGTTATCCGTCACCTTCGGGTGTATTAATATTTAGCAAAACTCCATCTCATCATCTTCAGCTTCCTCCACCAGCAGAGCGGTGGCACGCTCTTGTGCGGCACCCGCCGCCATTTCAGTATAGGCCTCACTAAAATGAGTCGAGCATTCGGTCTAAAATCAGCCGAGCCTTCGGCGCTTTCTCGCGAAGGCTTGACATCCCGATCATTTCGATATTCGTCACATCTACCTGTTATCTTTAAGGTGTCGTGTTATTTTTGTGTACGTGTGGTCGGGAAATACCCATTTAGGCCTCCGTCGTTTCTTTGGAATAAATAGTTCCGAGTACCGCATTTTTGCCGTTCCACCTTTGTGCCTCGTTCTTAGCGCTCTTTTGTTTTAGCCGTAATGCACCAACAAGCCTAACCGCGCATTTTGTTCAATTGTCTGTTACACTTACCTCCTTTTGCTAATACTACCTTTATGTTAGAGGCGACCCATCTTTATAAAAGGGCGTGCCAAAGTTGATTCTTCTTTCTCTACAAAGGCGAGCCCGTCCTTGAAATGATGTGCTAATGTACTACGGCAACTGCTGCCGCCGCAATGGTAGGATGTTCTCAGAGAAACTAAGACATACAGCCGCTGATAGTATAGTCATCATTCTCACTATTTATAATGTGCATGTGTTTGCGCTATTTTTGTTTGATGGCCTATATTTTAGGAATTTTTTTATAAAAAACAGGGCGTCAAAAATAATTCTGTGACAAATAGGCCTGTCTGATTTTTTCAGGCACGTGTCAAAAAGCAAGCGAGCATAGGAAGCACGTCCTTGAGGTGGTTCCTTCTGAATAATTCCCGTCACGAGGATTCCTTCACGTCGAAGGCGCTTTCTTTTACGCTGAATCTAAGATGCAAAAAACTAACAATGTCGTCACAGAGCCATTCTGCTGTGACGGCAGAGAGGAGGATGTAAATATTTTGTTAGAGCCTTCAGACGCTTTGGACACTGCCCCAAGACAATGACTAGAAAAATTTGGTCCCGTACAGAAGGCCGAGATGGGCCTGTCCGAGATATTTCATTGCTGAAGTTCGCCAGACGCCTAGTGTGCATGTAGAGGTACCTCGCTCTTTGATTATTGGCTGATGCAACAGAGAAAGGGATCAAAATGTAGTCGTATGAACCAGATGGTGTTTTGGAAAAGGTATCTTGCGGTCTACGAATGCAAGGCTCCTCGATGTTCTTGTTGTTACGAATATTTTCTCGTTTTAAGAACAAACTCCCGGTCATGCTATGGAAGAGATTATCTCGTCGCTTACTTTTACGTTCGCATGTACGTCTTTGTACTAAGCTATGTTCATGCGTACGGCATCGAGGAGTATTCACCAATAGAAGCTGCGTCTACAAGTAAAGGAGCAACTCCGTCTCAGAAAATCTACAAAGCCTACATCCGAAACAGGGCAGCAATCATGGTTCCTGTGTTCAATCTCCTCCCCCACCACCCCGCCCATTTACCGGATAACAAGCGTTGACTTTAACGCCAGTCACGACTGCAGTCGTGACTGGTGTTAAAGATCATGATCCCATGACTTCCACAACGCAAGCGAGAAAACCCGTATGACCTGGCTAGATGCAGAGTATGCCTGCAGAGGAGTTCATGTTGCTGAGTACGAGGTGCACGCTTTGTTCAAACATCTTTAGCGTGAAACGAAAAATGTGAGAAAATTTTAAGGAAGTGTGCGGTGTGAGGAAGGAAAATTGTAAGGAAGTGTACGGCGATACGGGTTCACGTTAAGTTAACGAAAAATGGTGGTTTTATAAATAGCACTCTTTGCCGAGTGCCCCCACAGCCAGAGCCGTGTAACGCCAGCATTTGCACATAATGCGGACTTGGCGACTGTAATATCTTTCACGTTATAATAGCTAGAAGGAACCTACTTGTTCGTAGAAAATTAGAAAAGAAACAGTAGCTTAGAAAAGTAGAAAAATAAAATTGTCGCAAACGTGATTTTACAAAATCGTAAATATCGCACAAAAAACCGAAGATTATACTAAAAAATCCGGAAATGTTCAAAATACAAACTACAAAATAGCGAAAATGGCAAACCGTGTAACGCCATCCATTTCAGCACAAATGTGATATCGCGGAAGTGACACCTTTAACCATTACAAAAGCGTAAGTAAAAATCATTCGCCGGACAGAATTACAAAAAACCAAAGCATTAGAAACAGAAAAATTAAATTCTCACAAAAGGGCTTAGAGAAAATCAGAAATGCGCACCTTGTCCACCTCCTACGGAAGCCGACGAATAAATAAAAAGTGTCTGCTAAAAATATTACAAATACGATAAAAAGTAGCCTAAACCGACCAAGTTTGCAGTGCAGCATGCATCTTTCCAAAAAACGCAATTAGCAAAGTAAAAGCACTTCATCACTATAATGGTAGAAATTAGCACCATTTGTGGGAAGAAACAAAACAGTCCTTAAAAATATTAATGCACCCAATGTCTGTCACTACTCATAGACCTGTTTGGCTCTGAAGAATACACACTCTAGACAAGCCGCACAAGAATGATACGCATTGGTGGAAAATTCTCTGAATTCCTGCACATTTAAAAAAATGGTTTACCATTTCTGGGTTCCGCGGTCGGCGTCCCGTGGCAAAAGCTTGTTCTGCAAGTTATTACCCGCATACCTCACCCATGACTGTTGTGTGAGACAGCAATGGGGACAAGGAGAGTCTCTCACTTCTTTGCGGACGGACGCGAATGACCACCAGCTGCTATCAAGCCCTCTACAATGTAGTTTCCCCCAACCGGTTCACTGAAAGAGATAGGACCTATAACTTGGGTTTGCATGCAACGAAAGAGGGGAAGGCAACTTTATAATTTTAAAAAAGAACCCATATTCTGTAGCTCGAACGGTAGTCGAAAAGGCCATTTGCACGCATTCAGTCAGCCAGATTAGCAATTGTGCACTGGAATTCACCAGCGTTCTTGACGATGATGTTGGGGTAAGACTGGATATGGGGACGTTTGTCGTACTGTGTGCACGTCCAGAGAGTATGTTAATTGTCTGAAGCGAGTCACTCAATATTAGCTACAAATTGGCCATTTCCCCACAGCCTTTTCTTTTGCCGATA
Source organism: Haemaphysalis longicornis (assembly GCF_048455015.1). NCBI lineage: Eukaryota > Metazoa > Arthropoda > Arachnida > Ixodida > Ixodidae > Haemaphysalis > Haemaphysalis longicornis. The sequence continues at coordinate 190,920,156 of NW_027526422.1, forward strand.
TTTTCCGCCCCGGTCGTCACCCTTTTGGCCATGTAATGTTTTTCGTAGTACGTGTTCCCATATGGCTTGCAGTGTTTGTACTAGATGTCAGAAGGCATCTGCAATATTCTTAGCTAGATACGCTGCTTAAATGCTTGGACCCCCAGGATACGCACGAATATAGAAGTTTTCAGTTTTCGTCTTTTTATGCTAGCTGTAAAACGCTCTGCAATTGTAGTTCAGGAACTCTGTAATGTCGGAGCGGTGCGGGAAGTTTCATGACACACATTAAAGGCTTCCATGTGTACAACTCTACACGTACGTCTGTTACAGTGCTTGGGACCGACTCATTGTTCTGCATACGGCATTCAAGTAGGACGCATGCAATTGACAATTGGCATCCATTTCCGCACTTGATGCTCACATTGTAGCTCTCTATCTGCAAATATATGCTTATGTCTTCATCTGTATTATTCATCTGTTGGATAGGTTATGGTTTTTGTGATTACCAGAAGCAGGTAGAGTTAGGGGATCACTTTTGGAAGCAGAAAAGTAGAGCATCAGTGGTTTCAATTACGTCTCGCTGTAAGGCATAAGCTCGCCACAGACTAACCTCGTTATAATGAAGCAATACAGGGACTTTAGTTTAGTTCGTTACATCTGACATTCGTTAGAACAGTAGGCTTAAAAATCGGCTCAAACCAATCACCAATCTGGCTCGCGCAAAAATCTTTGATACAAAAACGCATTATTTTAAGCTTTAAACCTGCTCTATACAGTGGTACCATTACTTTTTTGCTGCAGCATTTCAAGCTCAATGAACGATAATATGGAACGGGAAGTTATAAGAGAACAAACTTCGTTTCACAAAACTGGAATGTAATATTTTCGAAGTAGGATGTGATCTTCGTCTGCTCGCTAGTCGCAGCACTAAGCAGGATGAAGTTTTCCACGGTGCCTAAGAAAAAAAGGCCCTTTCCTGCTTCTGCTGTTTCGTGTGCCGGCAGTTTGCTAAGTACCTTCTAAGCTTACTGGTCGAATATTGCTTCGTTATATTCCATATTGCGAGCAGCTTTCACGGCTTGAGTTTCATTATAGATGCTAACTGTCATTCAAATAAATCATCACCAACGCAAGTTCGTATTTATTTCGCTATACCCGATAATTCGCTATAAGAGTGTTTGCTATAACAGACTCAACTGTATTAGGCAATAATGTTTTACCTAAACTATTGATGCTAGGTGTATTTTCGCTGCTGCCAGACTACCACAATAGTTTGCCGCTTAATATTCGGCATGAATAGAGCGAAAGAATACAACCTGCAGAACTAGTTTATGTTGTGTTAAGATTATTGGCCTCCTCCTACAACACACTACTATTAGGCAGCAGCCATAACATATAATTCTATTACTCTTCCACTGCGCTGACTGCGAAGTAGCTGCCAATACGGTTTACAGCAAGCCACGCCGTTAGGACCGGGTGGCTATCGCCACGCGTCCGCCAGTCCCTAGTACTTGGGCACGATAGGTTTTATAGTAAAAGGGTTTATTATGTGGACAACCACGACAAATAAAAACAACGCTGCACTGTACACCTATCCGTTGGGCCGATCAACCGTCAGCGTCACCCAGCCGGGCATTAGGCGATAGCTAACGCTTGCCGGCGCAAGCAGCCGTGACGCGCGCTGAGGTACGAAAAAGGTGCTCAAGGCGACTGCTAGACTGAGAGAATCAGCGCTCGACCGGGCGGCATAGGCACTCGTACGCTTACCCTTACGGAACAAGCCGTCACAGCGTGGACGTGCGTCGACCCGACAAAAAATGGAGTAGCTTAAGACTTACCAGACATACAGAAAACGAATTGCCTTAATAAGCCGGTAATAACGCAATTATGGCGTTCGCGAAACAAAACGGTGGCTGCCGTACCCCAACGCACGTAGGAAACACCAGCCAATGCAACAAGAGCCAGGAGAGGCTCAAATGCATGCCTTACCCAGTAGTGCGCTACTTCATAGTCCCGCTACGTCTTTCCCGCTAACCGTCATCTGCCACGGCCGCTCGATGGAAACTAGGTCTAGTTTCCATCGAGCGGCCGTGCATCTGCTCTGCCCCGTTTGGAGAGGAGGGACGCGCGCGGGTATCGTCACCCCACTAAGGAGGGAGTGTGCGCCCGTCTGCGCTGGACGGATGAATTAGCGTTGCACAAGATAAATTATGAACGGTACATTGCCTGAAGATACAGTTGGGATGCAGTTTTCATAAATAGAGCAAGAAGGAATCTATTGTATTTGAATCGCGTTTTGAGATCATGTCCCTGTTTTTAGAAGAACTGCACTGAGCTTTCTCTCTATGGAGGCAGATAAACGGCGAATCTTGGCGCAGTTTAAGGAGTGCTTGAAACAAAACATGCTTGTTTAGTGCGAGCGATTGAGCATACTTTCTAGCTAATTACATGAATGAAATTTTGAAGGACTAGAGTTTTATTCGAGCGATTGAATAGGGGGGTGGGGCGGCAGTCGGTTTCCCTCTCGCGTTGTAAGCACCTTACGCTCTGTTACTAAACCAACGCAAACATCATGACCACGGTTGTAGCAATGTGGTCGCATAGGGCAGTGAGACGAACACGTCGAAATCGCGCACCACTGCAACTGCGCATGTCACTCGCGAGCACATCAAGCCTGGCTGCGCGTGCACGCCTGAGACGTAAAAGGACTACGACCAAAATTTCGATCTTGCAGCCATTCAAGTTAGACCTGAAATAAACTCGCAGAAATTTCCCAGTATTATTATCACACCTTATTCAGATGGAAACACAAAACAAGTCATATACACCATTGCTGTGCATAACTGTGGCCGTATATTTAGTCGGTTCTCCAGGCCTTGTGTTTCCTTCACTGTGCGGCCTGAAGAATACTGCTAAGCGATATACATGCGAAAATTGCTTATAAGAATATTCTCGACTAGAGGCTCGAGTCTAGGAGGAATTCAATATACCAGGGTGAGCCTCTTTCACGTAATTCTGGCCATCGCTTTTCTCGCTTCTCTAAGATTGTAGACGGAAGGAGTGACCAGCCTTTAGTTTTTTAGCCGCCTAGTGCGAGCATGTAAGATCGAACATGTAATCCAAAACCCCGAATACTTGAAGCCATGGTATCTGTGGCAATCCAATTTTATCTCGGTCCCGGCTATGTGCTATCACTGCCCCTTTTATTCTGTCAAATTACTTTGAAATGGTAATATGAGGCAAGAAATACTGACGGAAGAAAACGTATAAATGTGCACTTACAATTAATTGAGGAACCAAACGCTGGCAGAACCACTAGTCTTCAGGGTAGGCCTTTGTTCCCGATAGAGCCTCTTTATGAGAGTTTCATTGGCTAATTTTACCTTATCATCTTGTGTATCGTGTGATATCAGTGTTTTTGTGCTGGTGATCACGGGAACCATAAATATTGGCGAGAATTATTGTACAATTTATAACCGAAAGTAGAAGGCGCCAAGGAAAGCGGACGTAATGCTACTTAAGAGCGAAAATTAGGTTTTTCTGCAACGTATCGTTGAGGACAATTCTAATTGAGTCCCTTGAGTCCTGAATTTATTATCACGCCATGCGTCATCTCGGAAAAGACACTGAATCTTATAAGTTTCAGGCACGCCTACAAAGCAAACAGTTAAATTGCAAATAAACATACCCAGTAGGCACTGTATTCTCTAAGGCAACAAGATAATTCTTTTCTGATTATTGAAATTGCTTGCAGTATGCATGAACCAAAAACAGGAGAATTTTGTGCTTACTGGTGTTGAACATGTAAGCAAATGAATGCCAAGAGATAGCAAAACATTTGGTCTCTATATATTTAAATTTACTAATCTACGCTTCTGTCCTTGTTCTGTCTACACAACTGTTTCAAGGTTCCTACCTGAGGAAATTTCACTTCCCGACCATTAAGGTGAATGTTAACAGTATTTTTATTTCAGACATAACGCTAGTAACAGCGCTCTTTCGAAGCGCGCAAAAAAGTAGGTGGCGTTTATATTTGTTTGTCAGGAACTGCCCGCAGCTGGCTCGTCAAGGGCACGAACGATGATGTTGATGTTCCACCCGCGTTATTGATAATTTTGCAATTGTTCAAGCTGTGCAAGCTGAGGACAAATAAAAAACAATGGAATGTAAATTGTTTGTACACAATGACGCAGCAATAAAACGTGATGGTGGGCCTTTCATGAACATAGAATGCACTACCTGTACACCAGTTTTTTTTTTACATTTATACGTTTATAATCATGTTTTATTGACAAAAACAGAAACAGACCAAAAATGGCGTTTCCCACAAAAAAGACACAAACACATGAGGTGGAACACACAACCTCACGTTGTGAGTTGTTCCCAGAAAAACGGCGATGCTTTTATTCTATAAATGCGAGAACGCACAGGATTCTGCTCACCCATTGGAAGAACGAAAAGTTTTGATTTCTTTTGTTTTATTAAAAGTTGCTTTCGCTTTGTAGTTTGGTCTCCTCGACATAAAATATCAGTGGTCGGAAAGATAGGCTCTCGGAAAAGCTGCACGTTTCCGTAGAACAATCTTAAAAAACAGTCCCCGCTACGCCTAGCAACGCATATAGGTAAAGTGAACCTTTCTAAGAAATGGTCTGCTAGGGAGAGTACGCCGATAAATCGCTTTTTCTTGTTATGGAGGTATTGCAATTACCATGAAGTAGTTCGTTTTGCGCAGTGATGATGATAGGCGCGCATCATATCACTGCGGATAAGAGAATTCTATGCATAGAATTTTCTCTTTTGGTAGCTAAACTTAGGCACCGTGTAAAAGTGACGATTTTCAAGTGTTATTAGTTATCTGTTTTGTATTGTCAGTGCAATTTAACTGTCCGCAAGAAAGATACGGAGGTATCTGAGAGGCTGCACTGAGTGTTTTCACGCAGCACGTATCATCTAGAGCTGGGTGGAAAATTGTACGAGTTGGTATTGCGATATAGTTTAGAAGCAGCGCGGTTATGACGAGAACACAAAAAACCATGGATGGCGAGCGCTGACTATTACCTGACGTTTATTGCAAGCGAACAAATAATAATACATGAAAAAACATCGAAACTGCACGTGCCCTATCATCAGTATCACACCAAACATTAACAGAGATAAAATGAAGGAATACGCTTGCTCCAACATTCAACAACAATAAAGAAGGGGCCCTTCTTTATTCTGTAAGCAAAGCGAGGCCGGAATAGCGCACTAGTGACCAAGCCTTCGTATGTTGAAACTCCGATTTATTTCTCCCTGGAGCTGTTTGGAACGATGAAACAGTAGGACAGTTTTACCAAAGTCTGGCTTACAAAAGCGCGAGGAACGCGAATGACATTGATCCGACAAATGAGATGTTGGTGTACCTTTCAAGGAATAAAACTGCGGTCTTAAGCGGACGTTTCAACCTCGGCCTGTATGGCAAACGAAGTAGAGAAAAAAAACGTGCACCGGGATTATGTATAATCACCGGACCACTCATAGGTTAAAAAATGTGGTTGATCCCTCTTGCATACGAATCGGCAAAGCACGAAAATGAAATTTGTCTTCACAGGAGCAGTTGAATGTTTATTGCGCATCGAAATGAACTTGCACATTGCTATTTATATTTCGTTGTTATGGCACCGTTACAGAGAGAGAGAGAGAGAGAGAGAGAAAAACTCTTTATTAAAGAGGAAAATGCAGAGAGGTTTGCCGACATCAGTTCGCCCGCATGCTACTCGCGGGGAAAGAAGCATCAACAATACACACTGAATTACACGCGCCGGAGCATTGCGTAAATCCGATTAAAACCCCAGGCGCTCGCAAACCGGGCCAACCAAACCGAACAGGTTGTCAGCAAATCGTGTGGTGAAGTCACGATCAGCTGCAGTGAAAGGAGAATGATTTACGGGTGGGCACCAGTCTTGTCTGCGCACTTGGCGAGCGAAGTCCTGCTGGCGGATCGCTTCGACAAAGGTGCGACCAGTTGGGCCCTGCTCCATGGCGTGTACGGCAGACGCTTGCGTTGCGAGAGGCACTGTTCGTAGATTGGACCGCGAATGAATGAACGCGTTCCGCTTCCCGCTGGCGTGTCTGTCGTCGCACCAAAGTAGTCAGGAGAGGGATAATCCCCAATAGGCGTCATTGCCGTTCTGCCTCAATGCAAGTTTGCTTACACAGGACCACGGTGGAGGAAAACGTTGCACGGGGCCATAACACCCACAGCATAGGCGGCGGATAAACAAGGCAGCTTACGTTGCTATACGCTGCTCCATCGAGGCCCCAACTATCGGCGCTCATTAGCGTCAAGTCGCACTAGGTCGCTTTGCCTCTACTAGAAGACAGCACCACTGTAATGCAGAATGTAATAGGGAAGGATATAACGCACATCACTAGACCTGCAGTAGCTTGAGTTCATAGCCGAATTGGCAAAACATTTCACATTTCCCGTTTCAGCCAAACTGGTCATGGCCTTGAATCCTAGCGCCGGCGCGTCATTGGGACTTTTTCTGGGTATGTAGTTTCCTTGACTTATAATACGACAGTGAGGTCTTGCTGTACCCCGGCATAAAAACATTCGTTTTAAAAAGGTAGGTCCTAGATATGAGGTCCAGGTTGCCATATCGTGCGCAACTAAACTATTTAGAGTGTGTGCGCTAGTACACAGAAGGAAGCAAGTCACAGAAGCCACTATTTCTGACAAATACCCTGTTAAGCACAAGATTAGGTATGTCCCGTGTTGCGTTTCTGATCTTTACAAAATAGCTTTGCCATGTGGTCGGACTTACGTTGGCCATGCGGGAGGGTGTTTAAACGTGCGTTGAAACGTGCACTTGGAATTCGATTTGAGAGTTCCTTCGCAGTTGAGCCACCCAATAATGAAGGACGGCGGTCAAATTAGGCCGCATTTGGTTCTACACTTCGTAAAAATTTCGGGTAGAAGCGTTATTTTAGGGCATCGAATAATCACGCATCCATAATTATCACATCACTTCCAGCATTGTTTTCTGCTTGTTTTTGCCACCGGCATACGAAAGATGTTTTAAAGAAGAAAAGCTAACAGCATTTAGGAAATACAACGTCAATGTGTTTTATTTAAAATGTGAGAAGGTACACAAGAGCCTATGGAAAACAGGCACTGACAATAGAGCAGGATGCGCCATTTTAACCGCAACAGTTAAAAGTGAAGGCACAAATACGGCTTTGGAGCAAGAGCGGTATTCACTTCCAAGGGAAAAGAGCACAGCAAAATGCGACCAGCATCAACCCTCACAATGTTTTATGGGCGAAGCTCCTCTTGCTCGGGCCCTGTCCCGTCTCTCGTTGCACCGTGTACATACCGCTGATGATGATTGTCGCAGGATTCCCCTAGGGATTGGCCAACCAAAGATTGGACGAAGACGTTAAAACGTTCAACGCGTTCGTTCCTACCCAACAAGGAGGAGAGGAGGAAGAAGAGGTTGTCGTTCGTCGTCTGCGAGCTCAAGACAAGTACCGGGAGTACGCGACACAAGACGCTCTGCAGAAGGCGACGGCCAAGGTGGCTAAAATGTCACACACCGAATTCGCCAACTTACCCATGGAGATTCTCATCGTCCCAAACAAGCCCTACATGATCACCACAAACATCGACGTCATCGACGGGCTTGTCAACGGAGCGGTTGGAAGTCTCAAGCTTTGCGAACGAGGAGTTCTGGTCTTGACGCGGCGGCGCCCGGTTTTGGTCCCACGACTCTCTGGCCGCTACAGGTGGTGCGCGGCGCTCCTCCCACGGCGCTACAAACCGACACGTGAGCATGGCTTCGAACGCTCCTTATGTCCTATACTCATTTAGATGGTGCGCGCCCACAAGAAGACCTATAACAACGTGTCGAGTGCCATTGACTCGGCGGCGCCCGGTTTCGATACCACGACTCTCTGACCGCGACGGGAGGTACGAGGCGCTCTTCCTACTGCGCTACAAACCGAGACGCGAGCAAGGCTGCGAACGCGCCTTATGTCTTTCACACATTCACATGATGCGCGCCGTCAAGAAGACCTATAACAACGTGTCGAGTCTATATATGATGTGTGACGGTTTTACCGATAAGCATTTTAGCTTCGTCCCTCTCATCATCGTTCACTTCTTGGGGATGGCGGGATTTTTTTTCACTTACTGGTTCGCGCACAAAGGAAACAAACCACGGGCAAATAATGAAGCGTACGCCTACTGACGATTACACTGCGATACGTCCTTGCCATAAGGAGCTCATCATGACGAGCAAAGCACCATACCATAACGCGTGCCCAACTGATTTTATGTCGCTCCGCTCTACTGGTGGCGGCTCCACCGGGGAACATGGCAAGTCTCCCATGGCGATTCTATTTACGGTAAAACGAGAGGGGCACGAGCATTCCTGACGACGCCCACGCGCAAATCTTTCCGGCCGGAACTTGTGCACCACCACCAGGTGTTTCGCAAGTGCGTCAAAACACACCGCTCCTAAGCTCCAAGTAAGCCTTTGGATAAATTTACACTGTTGAAATCCTGGTAGCAAGTTCCAAAAGTTCAAAATTCTACCCCGACTGTCTCGAAAATGCCGTAAAATGCTTGCAGCGAAGAAGACGCTGATTGTCTTGGCCTAAATCAGCACGCAGTGCCCAATGTACAATATACACCAAAATTCGATGCGCGAGGCCTATTCCTGCACATACATTCTAATCCGTCATTACATTTCTGATATCTATTTGCGGGCACAAAATCCGCCGGCTGTACAGAGAGGACCGCGAGCACAACAAGGCGGATTTCAAATTCCTTTTTCGCCGATGAATTGGAGAACGTTATTGGTGCGATGAATGGATGACTTGCCCGCCTTGCTGGGTGCCCGTATAAACTTTGGCAAGTCGCACTGCAAATAAGTGAGTTATTAGTAGTGCAGTGCCTCGTCTACTTGCTGGGTCCTCGTTCCCCCTAGCGCTTTTTCCACAATGGATTACCAACTCGACCAAGGAACTATACTCCTGTTGTTCTAAACAGCCCATCGGCGCGTTCGCAAAAAAATTTCCCCACATTTCCCCAAGGGGAAGAATGTGAAAGTGCGAATGCAGGAGTTGAATTTGCGTGGTTCGGTAATGTTCGCGAAAGAGAGATCACACACACACACACAACTACAAAGAAAGAAAGATGCATTTATTCACAGACACCTATTTGTGCTGTCGTTGTACTTGATTGCTAGAGCGGATCTCAGCTTTGAAATTTCGTGTCAGTACTCCTTTAAGCGGGTGCATTAGCCCTTCTCACGCCCGATTCCTGGCCAATCCCCCACGTGGTTATGTGCCATGCACAGACACCTATTTGTGTTGTCGTTGTACTTGATTGCTAGAGCGGATCTCAGCTTTGAAATTTCGTGTCAGTACTCCTTTAAGCGGGTGCATTAGCCCTTCTCACGCCCGATTCCTGGCCAATCCCCCACGTGGTTATGTGCCATGCACAGACACCTATTTGTGTTGTCGTTGTACTTGATTGCTAGAGCGGATCTCAGCTTTGAAATTTCGTGTCAGTACTCCTTTAAGCGGGTGCATTAGCCCTTCTCACGCCCGATTCCTGGCCAATCCCCCACGTGGTTATGTGCCATGCACAGACACCTATTTGTGTTGTCGTTGTACTTGATTGCTAGAGCGGATCTCAGCTTTGAAATTTCGTGTCAGTACTCCTTTCAGCGGGTGCATTAGCCCTTCTCACGCCCGATTCCTGGCCAATCCCCCACGTGGTTATGTGCCATGCACAGACACCTATTTGTGTTGTCGTTGTACTTGATTGCTAGAGCGGATCTCAGCTTTGAAATTTCGTGTCAGTACTCCTTTAAGCGGGTGCATTAGCTATTCTCACGCCCGATTCCTGGCCAATCCCCCACGTGGTTATGTGCCATGCACAGACACCTATTTGTGTTGTCGTTGTACTTGATTGCTAGAGCGGATCTCAGCTTTGAAATTTCGTGTCAGTACTCCTTTAAGCGGGTGCATTAGCCCTTCTCACGCCCGATTCCTGGCCAATCCCCCACGTGGTTATGTGCCATGCACAGACACCTATTTGTGTTGTCGTTGTACTTGATTGCTAGAGCGGATCTCAGCTTTGAAATTTCGTGTCAGTACTCCTTTAAGCGGGTGCATTAGCCCTTCTCACGCCCGATTCCTGGCCAATCCCCCACGTGGTTATGTGCCATGCACAGACACCTATTTGTGTTGTCGTTGTACTTGATTGCTAGAGCGGATCTCAGCTTTGAAATTTCGTGTCAGTACTCCTTTAAGCGGGTGCATTAGCCCTTCTCACGCCCGATTCCTGGCCAATCCCCCACGTGGTTATGTGCCATGCACAGACACCTATTTGTGTTGTCGTTGTACTTGATTGCTAGATCGGATCTCAGCTTTGAAATTTCGTGTCAGTACTCCTTTAAGCGGGTGCATTAGCCCTTCTCACGCCCGATTCCTGGCCAATCCCCCACGTGGTTATGTGCCATGCACAGACACCTATTTGTGTTGTCGTTGTACTTGATTGCTAGAGCGGATCTCAGCTTTGAAATTTCGTGTCAGTACTCCTTTAAGCGGGTGCATTAGCCCTTCTCACGCCCGATTCCTGGCCAATCCCCCACGTGGTTATGTGCCATGCACAGACACCTATTTGTGTTGTCGTTGTACTTGATTGCTAGAGCGGATCTCAGCTTTGAAATTTCGTGTCAGTACTCCTTTAAGCGGGTGCATTAGCCCTTCTCACGCCCGATTCCTGGCCAATCCCCCACGTGGTTATGTGCCATGCACAGACACCTATTTGTGTTGTCGTTGTACTTGATTGCTAGAGCGGATCTCAGCTTTGAAATTTCGTGTCAGTACTCCTTTAAGCGGGTGCATTAGCCCTTCTCACGCCCGATTCCTGGCCAATCCCCCACGTGGTTATGTGCCATGCACAGACACCTATTTGTGTTGTCGTTGTACTTGATTGCTAGAGCGGATCTCAGCTTTGAAATTTCGTGTCAGTACTCCTTTAAGCGGGCCGGGAGGCGAGGGGCGCTGGCTTTCCTTTCGCCGTTGCAGCGCCAGAGCTGCCTCGAGCCGCTGGACGGCCCTGAGCTGGTTGCCGTGCTCCGGGGAGCCGATCAACGCGCGAATGTCCGGCGGGAGGCGGTCGCCTCCGTCGCGCGCGCACTGTTCGTTGCAGCCCCACATGATGTGGGCCGTCGAGCGGACGGCGACGGCGCGGGCGATCCGAGTAACCCGCGCGGCCGGCCGGGCACGACGCCTCGGGCTCCGCCCGCTACCTAGCGCAGGTAGTTAGACGAGGTGCGGCGAAGCCCTGCGTGGCCTGACCCGCACCTTTCTCGCAGGACGAATTTATAAAGGTCATTTCTCTCTCTCCTTTAAGCGGGTGCATTAGCCCTTCTCACGCCCGATTCCTGGCCAATCCCCCACGTGGTTATGTGCCATGCACAGACACCTATTTGTGTTGTCGTTGTACTTGATTGCTAGAGCGGATCTCAGCTTTGAAATTTCGTGTCAGTACTCCTTTAAGCGGGTGCATTAGCCCTTCTCACGCCCGATTCCTGGCCAATCCCCCACGTGGTTATGTGCCATGCACAGACACCTATTTGTGTTGTCGTTGTACTTGATTGCTAGAGCGGATCTCAGCTTTGAAATTTCGTGTCAGTACTCCTTTAAGCGGGTGCATTAGCCCTTCTCACGCCCGATTCCTGGCCAATCCCCCACGTGGTTATGTGCCATGCACAGACACCTATTTGTGTTGTCGTTGTACTTGATTGCTAGAGCGGATCTCAGCTTTGAAATTTCGTGTCAGTACTCCTTTAAGCGGGTGCATTAGCCCTTCTCACGCCCGATTCCTGGCCAATCCCCCACGTGGTTATGTGCCATGCACAGACACCTATTTGTGTTGTCGTTGTACTTGATTGCTAGAGCGGATCTCAGCTTTGAAATTTCGTGTCAGTACTCCTTTAAGCGGGTGCATTAGCCCTTCTCACGCCCGATTCCTGGCCAATCCCCCACGTGGTTATGTGCCATGCACAGGCACCTATTTGTGTTGTCGTTGTACTTGATTGCTAGAGCGGATCTCAGCTTTGAAATTTCGTGTCAGTACTCCTTTAAGCGGGTGCATTAGCCCTTCTCACGCCCGATTCCTGGCCAATCCCCCACGTGGGTATGTGCCATGTCAGCGGCCAGGCAGCGCGCGCCCATCTCCCCCCGTTGCCAAGGAAGATGAGGAGCGCGCGCACCCGCAGCTGTTGCTATGTGGACGGACGGCGGTCAACGGAATTCAGGGTCGCTTATAAAGTGCATTCGCACTTAAAAGGGGGATTGCGGCCTTTACTGATAGCTGATCTTCTCCACGCCAAGCTAAGCACAATGCTTTGCGACGAAATCTCTCCGTAGTATAGCCAGAGTAGACAATGCAGGCAGGGTAATAAAGTGCTGTCTGAGCTTCCTGCACCAAAAAAGAGCGTTAGTCCTACAGCGGCCCTGATTTTGCTGACCCTGATCTCAGCTGGAGGGTGGAGGAGAAAAATGTGGGGCACCTCAAGCTTATGGAATTTCCCTGGGAATCTGCGCAATTGAAATTATTAACACCTGAAATAAACAACACGTGAGCACACCCAGATAGAATACCACCATGTCTTCTTTTCAACGCAAACAAAAAAACGTAAAATTGAAGTAGTATCGAACTCTTACACCAGAATTAATCAAATAATATTTATCAAGAAATAAACTACACGACATCCTAAAATTCAAATTAGGTCTACTGTAATAACGTGTTTCGTCTGGGCAGCGAACAAAGGAAGAGTGCACAAAATTGTACAACCATTTTCTGGATTTTGATGGCGGAAAAGCATTGATGGCCAAACAGCGCCAAAAACGTTTCGTCATAGTTTGCACTTATTATTATGATAAACTACCCGCCGCGGTGGCTCAGTGGCTAAGGCGTTGCGCTGCTGAGCACGAGGTCGCGGGTTCGATTCCCGGCCGCAGCGGCCGCTTTTCTTATGGAGGCGAAAAGCAAAAACGCCCGCGTGTACGACATTTCGGCGCACGTTAAAGATCCCCAGGTGGTCGAAATTAATCCGGAGCCCTCCACTACGGCGCGCCTCATCGCCTGCGTTGCGTCGGCGCGTTAAACCCTACAATCAATCAATTATGATAAACTGTTAATGGGTGCAGGGAAAAAGATATGAAGCATTGGGAATGCCTGTTTTGTCGGGACGGGATTGACAGTTTATTGGCCCGCCTTCTGTCGCACGCATCTTACATTAAACGGGTTGTAGACGAATCGTTGTGACTGCTGGATCTGCCGTCGGCACGATGTTTCGCAAGCTTCAGACATAAACATAATTATTCACTTCAGTTCCTCCCTTTTCGGTTTTGTGCGTAAGCTACACTGGGCGAGGTTGAGCAGTTTCGCTTAGATCTTGAAGGGCTGTTGTGCGCAAGCGCGACGAGCATTAGATTGGATTCGATCTGATTGAGTTGGCTTGGCTTGGCTTGGATTGGATTAAATAGAACAGGATTGGTTGGATTGGAAATCCAATCCAATTCGAGTACGGCTGTGCCGACAATTGCGTGTGCACATTATCTGGTGTGAGAATTCCAGAGGAGTGGCGTCATAGCCAGACGCACTGGCGCCGGCGCGTGCCCAGCTGTGCGTCTCCTTTGCCGAATAGCCAAGTCTGATGCTGCGCGGGAGCCACTTGATCGCCGTTTCGCGTTGCTCCTGGAGAGCAGTGCTGCGCATGCGGGAGGAGCAGTGACTGGAATGAACTGGACCGGGCTGGACTGTATTGGATTGAACTGGGCTGGACTGGACTGGACTGGACTGGATTGAATTAGATTGGATTTGATCAGACTGGAAATCAGCTAATCCTAGACAACCAGGAAACTTAAAAATAGCCAGCTGAATGTCAGCTCAAGCTACGTCTATCCTTGCATAGCCGAGCTAAGCCACTGCGAATTTTTTTCCAATTGCCCTGTTTTATATATGTTGTCACGTTAAATATATCATACCAATTGTCGCTGGGTAGTGTTCAAAACGAAGTATCCGTTTCAATTCTCATATCTGTGTCCGTGTTAGTCTTAATAGCATTACTCAAACAAGGCTGGTCATTGGAAAATGTATTTTTTTAATTTTAGGCCCCATCCACTGTTTGTCTTTTTTGTAAGATGGAAATCTTTGAAACAATATTTTATTCGCTTTCTTTGAAATGCGTACTCTTACCAATGCATTTTTTGTTGAGCTGTAAGCATCATTTCTTTTCACTTGTTTCTTTCAATCCTCAGTTGAACATACTGAACAATTGAAAGACTGTCAACAACAAAGAGATGTTGTCAAAATCAACGCTACCGTCCTTGGAGAACCAGCTGTGTGTTCGGCCTGCAAAACAAATCCATAAAGCCTACAGTCTTTTACGAACAAGACAGAAACGCGTCCCGCGCGCTATGTACGCATTCACTGTACTGTTAGCTTTCACCTTAACTATCGGTAAGTGAATGGTTTCCTGTGCTAGGAATCATGAGTTATGCAAAATAAAACTAATAATGAAAGCCATGAAAACCAAACGCATTTTTATTGCATTCATGCTTTTGTCATCTTTTGGTGTAGCTATTATTTTATAATTATTTTTTTTTCGATTACCAAAGGAAGACCGCTTTTCATGTTAGTCACACCTTGACATAAATATGAAACAGAACAAAGCTATCGTGTCACTGTTGCTCAGTCAATGAATGAATCTCAACACCTTGCGAAAATGTTTAGGGCAATATCAGACCCTCTCTCTTCATGCATACACAAAAAGTCTAGTTTCCAAATTCATATATCATTGATTTGCTTGTAATAATCTCTATGCATTCACAATACAGATATTAGCAATGCCTCTCTTCCAACCGACAACTAGATATAGTGCATGTTTTGTTGTTTTTAGTATTATTGCAACCTGTGTTCTGAAATTTATGACTATTTATTTCGCTGCTAGTAAAATGGGCTTTACATAGAAAATCCGGTCTGGGCTTCAATTAGAATTTTATTTGCTATTCGCCGAACACGAACTATTGCGTGCTACTTTAATTCCACAGGCTAATATGATCAAAATTCACTCTCTTACAGCGGCTCCACTAGAAACTAAGGCTGGCCACGAAGTGCCATGGATCTGCTACCGTTTAGTTCCACTTGCCATAGTAAGTGCCATAGATAAATATCATTACTAGAGTACCTGTTCATAAGCCCAAATGAGCCTCAGACGGTTTTTCGATCGCCTCGTTGCGGCATGTGAGGGTGCGATGCATTGTAAGCGCTAACAAAAAATTAACTCCCATTTCTTACATCGATTCTGCTTTTGGTTTCATAATTATGGTTGATCATCTAGGTAGGTCTAAACAGCGGTCCTCCCGCTGTCACGGCTGATGATGTCGCTGTTTTTGTACACTGGTGTTTCATCTTACGCGAGGGTGTGCCAAAAAAGCTACTTAGTGACAGAGGGCGAGTATTCCTCTCTGACATGCTGAAGCCCTCCTAGAGAATGTCATGCTTTCGACAGCACCACAACTCTCTACCACCCCGACAAACAGGAAGACGGAATAACAGAGAGCTTCAACTACACCCTTGGCGTTTCGCACATATCATCGCACCACGCAAACTGGGGCACTGTCTTACCTTTCCTTGCGTGCGCATCATACAACATAGTCATGCAAGCGACCACACCCTCATAAAAACTCTTACCAACATTGAATTCAATGTTTGTTGGAATAGTTGAGATAAGCTACCAACATTGAGTAGACTGCCTACTTACTGTCCATAAACTTCCTAGCAACAGCCTACCAACTTTTTGTCAACCATTGGCCACGGTGTTTGAACTGAAACGTTTCTGTCAACTTCCTACAGAAAGTTTTGTGTAGACTTTATACTCAACAGATGTTGCTAAGCAAAGCGCTATTGACAGGATATAAAAATGTGATGCAGTCGGAAAAGCCGACCATTCGTAGACTGTGCTGTCAATACAGCTTAATTCAAGGTCGTCATTATTTCAGTCTAAGTGATCGTGTAGTGGCAGCAAAATGAAAAAAAGGAAACCGCAACAGGTTAGGTTAATCGGGTTCTTCAATGGTGAGCGTTCACATCTTTCAGAGGCATACATTCAAACGCTCACTTTCTGAAATGTGACATAACACACAAGCCCACCTCAGAAACGTACTACAACCGCAAAAAGCCAAACGCGAACAAGCACGAAATCGTTACCGGGCATTCACATGCAGTGCACTTCTTGTATATATAGCCGCCATCGGCGGGATGCCGTTGCCGCGGTGAGACGTGCCTCTCATTGCATGTTTACAAACGTGCGCCTTATGATTTCCAAAATCCAATACCGGGAAACACTGGGACGTAAACGATTCAACATATCTTCTTGTTTACTATATAGTTGCAAGCTATACCCAAACAACCAAACAAAACGCAAAACTGGAATGGGTTGCAAGAAAGCGCGGCGCCGCGTACTGGCTGCCTAGGGTGAATGACGCGTTTCTCCCTGAGGTACGCAAAGAGGAAGGGCACCGGTGGCGGTTGATCGAGAGCGGCCAAAGCATCTGCGCCGGCCGGATTAGATTAGCACAACGGGCGATTTTATATTATCGCCGTTGTTAGATACGCGTCGAGCAGTCTGTCGCGAAATATTTACGCGCATAATTGGTTCCTTTCAACCATGTAGCACGTATCTTGCGTAAATCAAAACACAGTGATGAGTGGTTGCGAGTGGTTGATGCCGCTGGCTGGCGCTTGTTCAGAACCGCTGATTAGCCATGTTTATCACCGTGAAGAGTGAAAACCAGCGCGTCATCAAGGACCGACGCGTACGGCTGAGGGACGAACTGATTGTTCCGGGGGAGAAACTGCGTGGCTCGAGGTACAAAGAGTGAACCGAAATCCCGCCACGCCGGGCATAGCGGAAGCTGCTGCCGGTCAAAATAGTGGATTATTGTAGTGGAGACCCCGCCATGCCAAATGGCGGGCACTATCGGGCACGCCGCTGGCGGGCATTGGCGGGCACTATCGGGCACTATTGGGGGGCATGGTGGTACAGATGGTGGCATACCCGTCTAGCGGGCTTAGGCGTCACTTGGGGGGCATGGTGGTACAGATGGCGGCATACCCGTCTAGCGGGCATAGGCGTCACAGGGAGAATAGTGGGTCGTGAATTTTTCTGGAATGGCAGCCGTCTTGACAGAATATATGCGCATAGAATGCGTGGCTGCCGGGACACTTTTGCTGCTTAATGTGGAAAAAGTAATGCGAAACCGTGCGCTCACACCACAGCTTCATTTTATTGTGCACAGACCCTCTTTTCACGGCGGCTCGCCTCTGTAAATAACCTCCACAGGTACTTGAGGGCATAGTTGACGCACATTTCACCAGGGGATTCTGAAAGTAGAAGGCAGGCCACATATCTGGTCAAGGAAACTCACACAGACCTTCCATTTTTTGTTTGTTTGCAATAAAACGTCCTCTTTCCTTCTTATTAACATTTTAAGTCGCCTTCTTATTCTGATATATGAACTCAGCCTGGTTTAAGGATGAACGAGTGAAAACCATTGACAAAAAAAAAAAAAACTACGGGAAATATAGCTCTCACCAAAAATATTTTCTGCCTTTCATTAACATACTGAAACCACAAGGCGTGGAAAGGAATAGTATAACAGTAAGAGGCCTAACACAAGCGTTGACCCGCAACCTGTATTAGCAAAATGGAAAAACACATGCAGGTGCGCGCATGCGCAGAGGGAGAAGAAAATATTGATGCACCTTTGCAAACAATATTGCACTGAAAAACAAGAAAACACAGGATAAAGCGTGTGTAGAGGGGGTTGAGAAATCACTTGAGCATATGGCCGACAATATTGGCTTCTTTTTTGTGGAGCGTAATCAAGGTGTGGCTTACGCAGTCAGCTTTTTAAATGTTCACGTAAAAGGCTTCTAGTATCTCCCTAACCATTCCATTTCTAAGCTCGAAGTGCCCCTTGCTATCATCGAAACAGGGTTTGCACCCACACTTATTGCAAGTTGCAGGTGAAATTGCGTACTGCGATCTTTTATCGTCCCCGAGTGCGCTTCTAGTCTTACATTTAAGAAGGGCTCCACCTGCCCCATGTACTCTCCTTCACAAGACAGCGGTATTGGGTAAACGGCACACATTTTACAAGGCAACAAGCACACGTGTGTTTACACCATGTGAACGTTTTTTTTGTTGTTCACCAATGAAAAAAATAAAGGCGGCCTATTTTGTTCTTAGCTGAGTAAAAGGGTTGCATACTATATAGGGACCCCACATTTTTTGACTGCGTGCCGTTTTGTGCATGTACGGCAAGACAACTCAGCAAAGGAACTCGTGAAACGTGCGGTCATGCCCTACATGCACAAGATGGCACATGGGCTGAAAAATGTGGGGTCTCGATATGGCGTGCAAATCCTTTTCTCAGCTAAGAACAAAATAGGCAGGCTTTGTTCGTTGGTGAACAAAAAGCGTCCACATAACGCCAGTTTTACAACTCCCAAAGTCAAGCACACGCGTGCTTTTGTGCCTTGTAAAATGCAAGTCGTTTACCAGATACTGCTCTCTTGCATAACAGTGTACGTGGGGCATATGGGAGCTGCTGAAAAGAGCACCCACAGACGATAAAACATCACACGTATGCAAATTTACCCGCACAGTGAAGAAAAGTGTGCATGCAAACCTCGATTCGGTGATAATGAGGGGCTCTTCGAGCATAGAAATCGGATGCTTAGGAATATAGTAGAAGCCTTAAACATTAACCTTTATAAATCAAAATATTCCGGCACTCCTTGGGCTGCACCGTCCGGCTGCTTCCTGTGGGTACTGCGGGCAGACCAGCCGCTGCCCCAGCCGAATGCCACCGCTCACGTTGGAATGCATTTTGTGCGTCTCATATGGCGTGAAAATGTGTAAATGCCTTTTCATTTGATGTGTCATCATGCCACAGCTTACTGCCTGAAAGCACATTCAAGGAAAACGAAAACTAATTCTTATGCCAGGTTTGACCACGCTGCACACAGATGCAGTGTGTCACAGCGTGTCGCATGTCGTGAATGAAGGGTGTTGCGCGTTCTCGTCAAAATCACGAAGTGTGTGGTTCGATTTTGTGGGGAGCTGTGTTTCCCTACGCCTCGCCTGCACATGCTTTCGCGAACCAGGAGCCGCCATTTTGGGCGGCCGGCGCATCGCGTGAGCCATGACCTCTTCGTGACCCCATGCGATGCGCCGAACCCGAACCCGTGCGCGAGTCTTCGGATTCCTCAGGGCTAGTGTACGGCTCGTAGCACTTTCTCTAGCGAAGCTAGCCGGGGTCCTCTGCTATCCCGTACGTTAGCCCACAATTTGTAGTGCCAGTCTTTCTAATGTGCATTCTTATACCCAGGTGTTTACAGCTACTTGCCGTCTTTTTAATTCCCACGTTCAAGTCCCGTGCTCAGAAATTCACATGCACAGAGGCCATCCGTTCAAGTGTGACAGCGCCGCTGTTGACTGCACTAACAAGCAATGCAAGCACAAAATATTAGTGCAAAAATATCCTGAAGAAATAGCGTATAGATATACGAGACAAACCCACATAAGCATAATAGAAAGACACACATCGCTTGCGTATTTTTCCTTACTTCACTCCAAGTGTGTCATTCACTGCTTTACTCCTACATGAAGTCTAATCACCCTATAAATTTTCCTGGGGCTCACGGTGCTGTGCAAATGGGTCATCACGCTGAACTGAAAACACTGAATCAAGCAGTTTGGCACAAAGAGCAAAAAAGTGTGGCTGCATGTTTCTTCTAGAAACCTGTTACTGACCCCCTTGACGTCCATTGCTGACTTTGGGTATTTACAAGCGTGCTGTCAATCATTCTCGCTCAAATTGTGGCCTGTGAGGATCTATTTTGCTGCACTACCCTCTTGTGGTCAATTGTTGTAGGTGACTTTGCCATACTCGAGGGATTAGCTGCACACTCGCCCTTCTCACATACCCATGCTGCAACGCAAGCAAAGGGTTGATTTTCGCAGACCTTGGCCTCGTAAAATAAACACAGCTAACTTCTAGAAAAACTGAGTTTCTGACTGCAACTGCATTTAGGTCAATAAACGGGCTTTCTAAACTGGCGTGCCACACCTTTTCTTTTTTGCTGCTCGTGCCCAGCAGCTGGATAGGAAGTACTTTCGGTTCAACATGAAGACCCATTTGCGCAGCGCTGCAAGCCTCCAGAAAATTTATAGACTTCGCACATGTATACGCTTGAGTAAAGTATTAAATTGGGGGAGTTGGCTAAGTTCATTTCGTACAACAGTGCAAACACACAGACAGAAGGAAGGAAAAACATGCAAGCTCTGTGTCTTTTCTTCCTTATGCTTCTCTGTGTTTGCACCATCGTACGATATCTATACGCCTATTTCTGTGGGTTAGTTCTTGCATGAAGACTTTGCAGTTGTGTTGGTTGTTAGTGCAGTCAACAGCAGCGCAGTCATGCTTGAACGGGTAGCTTCCATACATAGTGTATTTCACGCAGGGCATGGTGACTTGGAGGTGATATTTAAAAAGAAAGCAAGCGGCTGTAATAACCCGGGTACAACAGTGGGCATCAAGAAGTCTGGCACTACAAAATAGAGCCACACAAGTCATGATTTTGTCGAAAACAACATGCCACACACTGCATTCACAGTCTGTGCAGCATGGTCAAGCCTCGCATAAGAATTAGTTCTCGTTTTCCTTGAATGTGCTCTCTGGTGAACAAGCTAACTGTGGCATGATACATCAAATGGGAAGGCGCTTACCAATTTTCAAGCCACACGAGACGCACGATATGCAGTCCACGATGCGAGCGATGCCACGCTGCGGGGGCGGCAGCTGGCGTGCCCACATTCCCCCACAAAGTGCTTGCATGGCAGCACACTGATCACGGAAAAATGCTGCGCCCAGGGAGAGCCAGGCAATTATGGTCTATAAAGGTGACTGCGTAAGCCAGACCTCGATTACGTCCCACAAAAAAAAAAAGCCAAGCTAGTTGGCCATATGCTCACGTGACTTGTCAGCCCCTCTCCACACCCCTTTTCTTCCAACTTCTTGTCTTTTTAGCACATTATCCTATGCAAAGCTGCATCCGTCTCTTCTTCTCCCTCTGTGCAGGTGCGTAGTTGCATGTATATGCGCATTCTTTCTGTTGCCTAATAAACACTAGTTCGAGTCAGGACTAGTGTTCTTCCCCTTTTTGTTGTCCTGTTCTTTTCCAGCGTGTTGTTTCCCACAATCATAAATGTCTGAAGTCCCCTCCCATTTTTTAACTAGAAACTACCCCTCAGCCTGAACTCAAGTTGAAGAGCTGGGAACAGGTTTTTTTTCTGTAATTAATACCTATTCCCCAGTAAAAATACCAACTCAAAACCGGCGTGTCAGCCAGTTGGAAACATCTTATATGCTCTAAATATTACATGAATTGACAATATAATCTTGACCTATTTTTTTAAAAAGCGCACGATAATATAGATGTTCACATACTTTTTCAAGTTCCACATTGATGAAAGATGCTGTCTTCTCTATCGCCCATGCCATGCTGTAGAAGGTCTGCCCCGTCCATCCTGTACCGCCGCTTCTGTAGGGTTGCCAGATCGAGGCAGAAGTCTCCATAGGATGTGTTCCGCATCAGCCACGTCCATTTTTCGTCAGGCACATCCACATTTGGACCAATCTGCACTTGCAATTAGAAAACAAAGCAATTAATTTTAAAATCCCAACTGATCAACTTGCGCTCTTTGAATCAGGTATAAAGTACTATATCCTGTGTTGAGGTTGTACCTTACTTTATTAGAAAGCTAAATAATGTAACCAAACTTTACTGTTCACATAAATCCAAAGATTTGATCAAATAAATGTTGTCGTGCTCTGCAACATGCTATACGACTGGTGCTCAAATGGGGGTCCGCAGACCCCAAGGGGGTCCGCGAGAGCACTTCAGGGGTCCGTGAAGCCTCTTTCAAACTTTTCCCCTGCCACTGTTTTCTCGATTTTGCCAGAACTTTCTTGATATGAAAAAAGGTGGCCTCGCTGCATTACATGTATGTTTAGTTTCTCTGCATAGTGCATATTTTAACACCTTCTTTCCGCACAACATGCCAGCTATGACAAGAGATAAAAAGGCCTACCTAAGGCAGCATATAACTGTTCAAAGACTTGTACATACAAGTACAAATTGTTTGACATAATGACACCGATCAACATATGCTCAATCGTGGGGTCCCCACTGTTTCGCAAGCCAAGAAGGGGTCACTGGGGCAGTCACGGCTGCGAACCACTGCGCTGCTATACTATTGAAGTTTTGGTAGACCAAAAGATAACACACACCCGCCGCAGTGGCTCAGTGGCTAAGGCGTTGCGCTGCCGAGCACAAGGGCATGGGTTGGATTCCCGGCCAATTTTACCCTAGTGGCGCGTAGATGGGCAAAGAGCAAAGCCGGCCACCCCACCTAGCTTAATTTTGGTTCAACTAAGATTATGCCTGGTTATGCTTGGAAACTCGGCGAAGTATTATGTGTAGTTGTTTTGAAATGCGGACAAGTTTTAAAAGAAAGCTTTCTGCCTCTACCAGCCAACGGTTTCTTCGTGGAGTGCGCAACAAGAAACTCCCAACGTGGCTGAGGAGGAGGAGGAGGGCCCTTTTCACTCATGGAGCACTGTGTAGATGGAGCGGCAAAGGGCGCTATTACCCAGCGTTCCCCGAACGCCGGAGTTGCTTTCGGAGCTGTGCACCCCGGCGGGCACGTTGGCTAAATCATTCCGTTGGCTTTGTCATCTGCTTTAGCGACGGTTGTTTGGGCCTGTTCTTGTGCAGCTTCGCGTACATTGCACGCTTCCTTCACACGACTTTTCTAACTTGCTCTACAGCACCTCCTGGGTAACCCAGATCCGACAGAATTAAGTGGCCATACACCAAAGATACGTTTAGGATTGGTTTGGAGGGCAGGAAAACAAAATGTACAGACCCCTTTACAGACATCTGGTCACTAGAGAAACGCTACCTTTTGCGCAGTGCTTGCCACAAATGGGACTCTGTTTTCTAAATTTCTGAATACAAATTTGGTTATGTTTTAACAGGCATTACAGAAGGCAAAAGAATCAACAGGATCTGATAAATAGCGATTATAAAAGTTCCCTCAGCTTTCTCGCAATTCTCAACCTTACTAAGCTAACTAGTTATCGGTATAAATGGGAATCACTAAGCTCACATGCCGAATTGCTTCGGTGTCTGCGCTTGTGTCGTGCGGTGGTGTAGCCCCTAGCTAGCTCATCAGAATGACGAGGTTCCGCTGTCTCACCCTTAGAAAAACGCTCGTCACCGTTTTCTTTTTGCTGACGCACGGCCGGGATACAGCGGCGGCGTCCGGCACTCTAGCCCGGCCATGGCCAACACTGCTGCAATCGGGACGCCGCCCCCGTGAATTCCAGATAACGGCTGCCAGAATATGTGGTTTCACTCTTTGCACTGCCACGTTTGTGAATTCAAGTGACGGCATGGGCAATTGTTGTGGGTGTCGTTTACAGCTTTGCTTTCCAACCACCTTTAAAGCGTGGATTGGAAGCAATTTTTTTTTTGCTCGGTGTCGTCGTTAGACCCCAAAAGAGGAATGACCACTCAGTGATGAAAGAATGTACAACGTATGCGTGCCAACCAACTTTGCAATGAAGCCCAATGTGTGCGGTGGCCACTTTTTTAATTGGAGGTGAAAAGCATAAGTGCGTGCATGTTCCAAGATTTTGGCACACATTAAAGATCCCCAGGTGGTCAAAATTAATCTTGAGCCCTCCACTACAGTGTGCCTCATCGCCTTTGTAGCGTCGGCGAATACACCATACAATCAATTAATGCAGCTCGAAGGGTAATGGAGAGCACAGAGGGACAATCGTTTGCTAAAGAACTTTTTGAACTCCTTTGCTCTCAACCATTTGGCTTTGTGGTCTGGTGTCTGGGATGCTAATTAAGTTGATTAATGTTAATGTTTCACCGACATTTGGCTTCTTTCACTGCACTAAGTCATGCAAGGATTGAGCCATAGTGAAGCTGCAGGATTTCTTTCTACGCGAACGCTGCAGAACGCAGCAGCACACGTTTGTACAAGTTTGAAATTGTCTGTTTACATGTTCCGCGATGCTTTGCACTGTGGTAGTGGTAGTCATCATATGCAAAAATATCGTCGTGGTCCTTTTGACGAGCACTGCATACGCCACTTGACAACAGCTGGGGCGCAGTGGTGCGCTTACATGCACGACGCATGCGCTGCTTTCCTCGATTTGCGTCGAGGTTTCATGGAGCAGGTGTTTAGCAACTGTGGCGTTGCTGGTCGCTAGGCAACCCGAGGCACTCCTCCAACATTTTGCTTTTTTTTTTTGCTAAAGGCACTCTGCATGCAGGGGTCAGTTGGCGGTTACTCGAGGCACACGCTCACGAGCACTCGGCATTTTTTGGGTATTTTAAACGCATTAGCGCCACACATTACAGCCAGCTACAACAGTTGCACTGTTCAAACAGCGCGCATGGGAGAAAAATGCTGCATGAAAGCCAGTCCGTTGTCCAGCATTCCAGTGTCTATGAGTATATACTGGCAGATTGACCATAACGTGCTTTCATTTCTATTTATCACACTGCGCACCAGGGGGGAAGTCTTGTACCAGCACCATCATCATCATCAGTGCCATCATCACCACGAGTATGAAATGGCTGATCAAACACGACTGCCCACCTGGGCGGCTGGTCTTCAGCGCTCCCAGTTCTGGCCGGGCCTACGCGTACACAATAATGTAGCAAGCCGCATCCGCAACAACCAAATCTGCTTCTTAAAATAAATTCTAATCTACCCCAAATTTTTGTTTAATGCTTTTGAAGTAAGCCATAACCGAGCACATGCAACTGAGAAAACAGTGTTAATAGAATAGCTTATTGCAGGACAGCTATTGAAATGTGCGACGGTAAAACTCTGGAGTGCTGTATCACTGCTTCGTGCGGGTTATTTTTATGCGTACACGATTGAAACCAGGTCATTCATCTTTTACAAATAGCTGCTGCAATCAGGCCACTATTCGTAAACTCGAAGCGCCAAGGCTAGTACAGAGGCCACATTGTCTACTGCGACTTGTGTGGTAGGAACACGTTACACTTCTTACTGTACACGTTTTTCACTGCTTTTTCACGACATAATTAGCCACGACAAAGTATTGTTCTTCCATAGAAAGAAAAGTGCGAAACAAGCCACTTCCGGCACGTATCTGCAGGCTGTCGGGAGCGGCTGCCGTTCTCAGCATCGGTTCCCAAAACCCAAACCCCAATTTATTGGACCGTCTGTGCTGTGTGCAATCAGGTTTTAAACCAGTTGCTGACGCTACCGTTCTTTTTATGTCGACTATTAGACAGCATTCTTGCATGGCCAAAAATTCAAGTGCAGTTGTACTTTAAGAACCAATATTTTCTAAGAAATAACTGTTCATAGAACTTTGCTCTTGAGTGCTGTGCATGCATCCAGCTGAAGTGGTAAGTTAAAAGAAAAGTACTGCCGAGATTTAAATTGCAGGCTAAATTCTGGTTTTTTGGCTCCTTATGATTCATTAGTGTACAGCAACGACAAGGGAAAAAATTCTGCTTACCTGCCCATCTACAGCTGCAAACATTTTCAAAACTGGTTCAGGGAGGAAGGGAAGAGGGGACACCACAGCTCCAGCAACACCTTTCCTCCAGCAAGCGAACCTGGTGGTGGTCACACCGGCACTGCAACTGCTGAAAGCAGATACAAATGAGGATCAGGCTCAATATACTGAAACAGTTCAAATGCAAACATAAAGGCCCAATGCAATGCATTGAAAGTCCACGTAGGTTCCTAAGAAAAATGGTCAGCCGTGTGGTTAGCTGGCTGCTCCAAGCAATGCTATTATGGGCAATAATTGTTGCATTGTGCACCAGAAGGCACTAATTATCAGGACAGAAGTGCAGTGGATCTTAGTAGCATATTCTACTGTCACCGCACATGTGCCACCAATTTGTTTTACGACAAAGCCCTGGAAGCAGGTGCACATTCTCGAGACTAGCCTGCTGCCTGCAAAGGTTATTCTCCTCTACTCCCTCATTGGTAGCCATTTGCTTGCAGCGTGATCAGCGTCAAATATGTTTGTCCGATTCTTCGCCAGCTTTTTTTTATGTCCACATGTACTAATTAACTGGAACTGCCAAACAAGTGGGAGGAAAAAGTGCAGAGCTGGAAAGCAGTAAAAGCTTTCTAAGCACTAAGATGAGAATAAGCATGTTTGTTTCGATGCCCACGTCACCCTGACATAACGAACCAGCAGAGCACACGTGGAGATCATTAATATGAAGAGAGGCCCGGTAGAAAAAAGAAAATATGGTGGGCCATCTGATGTTTTTTTTTTCCTTTTTTACTGTTCATCACCATCACCATGCTTCACCGCACTTCCAGATGTGATGTCTGCTGCTAGACTAACCATTCAATGAGAGGGGGCACACATCCACATTAGTAATTTAAGTTGCCGTGGGTGATTATGAAGCCCAAAGAAGCCTTGCTTTGAAAAAATAAAAAAACGTGCCATGGCCAAGAGCCCCTCAGTTCCCATCAGCTCAAATATGAAACCTGAAACCTGCAACACTTAATCCTGAATAACCCACTGGCAACTTGTTCTCTACAGTTCAAAGGCTTGCGGTCACTCACATGAAGAAAAAGGTTAAAGATAACTTCGTTTAGCCATCATTAAGTGCATGCCATCCTAGTCATGCATAAAACTAATTTTCAGTTATAGCTCCATATTAATTACAAGCTAGTTAGGTACGTCAACACCTCTTAGCCTCCCAATTCGGGCTGTGGTATCGTGAAGGCTCTCCTCTGCGTTTTTTGGATAAAGCCAACTATTACAAGACTACCTCCATCTTTTTTTACTTGACACTTGTAACATCTTATATTTCTGCTTCAAAATGCGGTTAAATTACGTGCATGTTCATGGTGGAACAAAACTGTTCACAGGGTAAGAAAACTAATAATAAATTGAGCACATCAAGCTCACTATTTTGCTCAACCGGTGTTGCAGGTTTAAACAGCTGTAAGATGTGCCAAAACATAAGAACAAACCCCGAAGTAAATAAGCAGACACCATCACGCTAGTCGAAAGCCAACACCAAGCCTCGTTACATTTAATTACAAACTGAAACAGTTCTAGGCAGCAATATGATGAAAGCAGTGATAACTTATCTAGATGCGTGCAAAGATGGTGCAAGTTTGGAAATTAGACTTCGTTATGTTACCTAGCCATCTGATCGGTCAACCTTATCTGTGTCAAAACATTATAAGCAAAGTAGTAACACTGCTAAGGCTCAAATGCTTTTTAAAACAATCCTTAAACTCAAATAGGCAAATTCAGCTTAAGCAGACACCATCACGCTAGCCGAAAGCCAACACCAAGCCTCGTTACGTTTAATTAAAAACTGAAACAGTTCTAGGCAGCAATATGATGAAAGCAGTGATAACTTATCTAGATGTGTGCAAAGATGGTGCAAGTTTGGAAATTAGACTTCGTTATGTTACCTAGCCATCTGATCGGTCAACCTTATCTGTGTCAAAACATTATAAGCAAAGTAGTAACACTGCTAAGGCTCAAATGCTTTTTAAAACAATCCTTAAACTCAAATAGGCAAATTCAGCTTAAGCAGACACCATCACGCCAGCCGAAAGCCAACACCAAGCCTCGTTACATTTAATTACAAAGTGAAACAGTTCTAGGCAGCAATATGATGAAAGCAGTGATAACTTATCTAGATGCATGCAAAGACGGTGCAAGTTTGGAAATTAGACTTCGTTATGTTACCTAGCCATCTGATTGGTCAACCTTATCGGTGTCAAAACATTATAAGCAAAGTAGTAACACTGCTAAGGCTCAAATGCTTTTTAAAACAATCCTTAAACTCAAATAGGCAAATTCAGCTAACTGAAATTGAAGAAGGAACATAATGCAAGACAATTCACAACTGCAGAAAAGCAATGTGGTCACCATTTTTTTACTAGGCCCGAACACACTCAACGTCCCACGAGAAGTCTCATCCATTGACTGGGAGTACGTCGTGCCCGTTCTTTATCTTCAAAGCAACTTCTCTGCCTGCAAGCGGCCAATGGCCTGCAAAATGCAGATTATTATCAACCAACATGCCAGACGCAGTCATTTTTTCTCGAACCTGGTGCACCCAAAATGCAGAATCACAGAGATCACCAGGCTGCCTTGCCCACTGTAGGGTAGATTATGAAAATCACTCCTATACAACATTAGGCTGAGCGTAAACATGCCGTAACTGACAAAAACCACGGGGCATGAATATCAGCAATCAATATTTCAAATGATCCTTCTAATTTTTCTCTGAGAATTATTGGTAAGAACAGTAACATTTACCACAATAATAGCACAAAAAATAAAATGATAAGGCAAACATTTATTTTGAAATATAGACGCTCTGCGCATTCAGAAGCTACGCCACTCGAAAGATGTGTAGAGGCATGCGGGAATGTGGTCTGTTCACACAAGTGTTGTATACAGGGGTGCAAAACTTGGGCTTTACATATCAGGGAAGTTTGTCTGAAGGTAAAACGTTCCCAGATGGAATGCACAAGACATTTAGCAGCTGCTCATTTATTTACATGAGAAAGAACTGAGAACCCCTTTTTTAGTTTGGGGGTTCCACGCACTGAATCTGCACCCAGACTACGGGATGCGCGAATTTGAGGGATCCTCCCAATTTAAACCACCCTGGTTTCGTAAAAATGCACTGAAATATCGACACTACTGTTTTTTTTTTTGTATCTATCAGAAGAACTGCAATGGCCGCGGATCACTACCGAAAAAGCCAGCGCAGATAAAACAGGCATGCTCTTTTGAAGAACTTGCGCTTCTGCAAGGTAACTTTTCACAATTAGGAATGAAATGAAAGGAGTGCCTCGCGGGGAATATGATACTTTGGATGGGCATGGGAGAACCAGAAGGCAAACCCTCTGAACGCACATTTTATGCCACTTACAAAAAGTTTCGACCTCTACAGCGCGCGCAAGGCAGCGGCCACTTGGTTACAGCAACGCTGTTTATCCGTCCGTAGCACGCCAACGTCTAGACGAGGCACGATACGCGCAATGTTTCAACGTGGTCGCATAAAAATTCGTATAAATGCATATTCCCGAGGCGGCTGACGGATGCACAACACTATTCACGCTCATAATTGAACACATTAATACTGAAACATTCATAGTGCGGAGCGTGCTAGGGGGCCCTAAATATACTCCGATACCCTGCTCTAGACTGAATTCAAGGCACACCCCGCGTTTTACCTTTTTTTTGTTAGTGTACAGTTCTTCTAAAGAGAGTACTCAGCCGATTACACAGCTACGCATTATTTTTATAACCTGGAGGCTGGAGGGAAGTGGTATTTTTGGGTGGCTCATAGCGAAGAACAAGGCGGTAGCGTTTTCGGTGCGGTCAGTTTGACTAATGACACATGATTCTACTTCGCACAACCCAAGGCGCAAGCTTTGGAGCAAGTGCTGCTTACATACGTGACAAGACGGAAAAGGTCGCTTGTCAAATGCCAAATCTGCGTAACGCCGATATGATAGATATCGCACACCAACGCGAGCGATACGTTGCACACACAGAACGTCAGTCCTAAGGGCCGGCACCGGCTCGACAACAGTGCTCCGTTAAATACACTGGACTAGTAAACGACGTTTCACTTACCTTAACTGCCCAGCCGTACTTGTTCGTCCGGTAGATAAATCCATAGTGATCACGTAACCAGAAATTTCACGCCGCTGAGCATTTACCGAATCGTAGAACCACTGCACGCAGCCATGACGGTGGGAGCCGAGCGAGCCGCCGAAACGTCGCCGCCGTCGTCTGTGTCGCGCTGCCCCCCTGCCGGCGGCCAACTGAGTCGAGTGACGCGCGCCGTTCAAAACGCGTTAAAAATAAATAAAACTCTAGCATTGTCATGGACGCCTAAGCGGTCGGTGAACGGTAAGGTCAGGTGCCACTTACATCCAGCAGGAGTTGAGAGCCTGTTCTGTAAGCAAACAGTACGTGTTCCATGAGCTATTTCATGGCGTGACGGGGGCTGCAGGCGACAACGGCTAGGAATGACGGTGGCGGTTCTCTCGCTGGCTTCGTAGCGTTGCATCTTTTCATATACATGCAGAGGCCGGCATATCATCTTGTAGTTCATATATTAGATAAGTTCGCGTTATGCACGCCTGTGCGCACGCAGGTCGGCTTACTCAAGTGAAGCTTCGTTTCTAGGCCTGGAGGTATATCACTGGCTAAGCTTCCAAATACTTTACGTGCGAATATAAACATGCTCCGCTCACAACAAATTGCATGGGCGCTGTCGATGTCTATACCGCTTTTTTCGAACGCTCATGGCGCTATTCACTGTTAGCGCATTTTAACGGCAAACGACGGTGGGCATTGCCAAGGAGAAAAAAGGGCGTCCCCATCGCAGACGATCAGTCAACACTATTAACGCCAGCATGGTTGTGGTGGGTCACGTTGACCAGTAAGGCCACCAGTATTGCCCAGGATAGCCGAGGTGCCCACCTAACGTACCGCCATTATTCCCACCTACTCCCAGCTTTAAAAACGTTGCCCAGGTAAGTTTCCAGGATTGATCACCATGCCCACCTGATTTCCCAGGATGCCCACCTGATTTCCCAGCAAAATTTATGGTGGGATTAGCGATCGGGAAAGTTGCTCCCTTTTGCTACTTTTTTTTTCTTGGAGTGCACAAACGTGAAGATACATGAGATACAGAGGGAGAAAGAAAGATACGTGTGTGTGTGTTTCTGTGTGTCTCTGTGTATGTGTCTGTGTGTCTCTCTCTCTCTTCTCTTTCTGTGTGTGTGTGTGTGTGTGTGTGTGTGTGCGCTCACGCGTTTGCGTGCGTGCGTGCGTGAGTGTTTGTGTGTGTTAGTTTGAAACCTGATTCAAGCAAAGTGACGTAATTTGGTTAAAGTCAAGAAAATAGTTTGTCCCCAAATATTGTGAACCTGTCCAAATATAAAGAAAAAACCATAAGAAATATTTCAAATCGGGCTCCAGGACAAAGAATCAGATGTTTGCGTTCGACTTGTGACAAAGCGTCTCAAAACACTTTCAGTTGTCATCCTACAAAGGGTCGTCAATAGACAAATGTTAACATAAATTTGATAGACTTTCTATATACAACCGTCAACAGACAAATTTCAACGTAAATTAAGTAGACTTTCTACACACAACAGTCAATTTACGAGCGTCAACATACATTCAATAATCTTTTTACAGACAACTGTCAATAGAATGTAAGAGTAAGTGGGATAGCCATAAAGTTGGTAGGATGTCAACACAACGTCTACAGAATGCAAAAAAGCATTTTTGTAAGGGCAGGTTTCTCACCGTTTTTAAGCCTAATGAAACGTGAACCATTCTGCCTCATCGACACTATTCTGCCCTGCTATTCGGACCCCTCTGAATGTCCTCCGCAAAAAAAAACCGGGCCATCTCCACTATCGTGAAACTCGGGGACCAGGTAAGCATGTAGTGTATAAGTGTATTCTTGGAGCCTTGGAGTTTTTGCCCGCGGAGAGCAAACAGTAGGGGAGTAGATGTATATAGCTTCGCTATAAGTCACGTATCTTGGAAGCACGAAGCGTTCTGGTGCAAGGCGTTGGAAAACGAGTGCCGTGGTGCGTTGTTTTAGTACGTGCTACGTTCCAGAGAGAGACGTTGGAAAACCAGTGTCCTGGAGTTTTAGTAGCGTGAGTACAAGAAATGACGACCACGGTATACGCCGGCAGCCCGAGCGCCTGGCTTCATCTCTAAAAATTAGCTCTCCTGGCGGCTTAAAAGGACGAAATGTAAAGGAGGCCGTAGTAAGGCTTTCAACGATCAACTTGCAAAATTTTATGATCACGGCTGCCAATGTCCGATGCTGGAGCGACTGGCTTGTCGAGGTAATAACGGGCAATAGCCATATAATATTCATACATAAGCCGGGATTTTTAGCCACAAATTTTGCCGAAAGGCGGGGAGAAGGGAATTGAACATTAAGCTTCGCAAGGGAGCCAGGATAGAACAGTGCACTGGCGGAGTTGTCATGCCCAGACCTAGGGCAGCCTTGGTCTTCTGTAGAAAAAGGAAGAGCAATCTAGCGGCATTCCTCCACATACCGCACCATCTAGGGAACTGCGGTTGTTTGTAGCTGAAGGGGGGCGAAACGGTAGAGAATAGCCGAAGTTCAAAGATAAGCGGTGCGTTTTCTCAGAGCACGGAATCGCTGCGAGGCAAGCAATGAAGACGGTGCCTCTCGCGCCATTGCCTTGACTTCAGCTTTGTAGGTGTCTACCTACAATGACTCCAGTACGAGAGTAATATAGTAGGTCTGCAGATGGCCTTCGACACGTTGTCGTACGAAGCTATACTTGCCGAAATAGAGAACCATTGTCCGTGCAAGCGGATGTACAATTATGCTTCCAGTTTCCTTGCAAATAGAACGTTCGAGATACGAACGGAACACGACCATCCGAAGACCTACTACAATGACTGTGGGACACCACATGGCTCCCTAATGTCACCGTTGGTCTTGAGTTTGGTGATAAGAAAAGTGGCAACCGACGTACAAAACACCAGCGGCACGCGCCTCGTCGTCTATGCGAATGATATCACGCTGTGGGCGCAGCCAGACGATTATCCTACCACCGAGGAGGCGTGTTCCGAGGAGACCTCCAAGCAGCCCTTTTGCTATAGAGAACGCCATCCAGGCAGCTCGAATGCATCCCTCACTCAAAAAGTCCACTCTACTGCTTTGGGGTGGCAAAGAACAGGAAAGGCCAAAGTTCCATCTTTACCTTTAAAATGAAAAGATTCAGCTATCTTCGCAAGGTTGGATCCGCCTTCTGGACGTTCCTATCAGTCACAAAGACAACGCCACCGAATGGCTCAAGCAGTTCCGACAGGGCTGGGATGCTACAACCAACCTTATTCACAGAATCGGCTCCAAATTGGTGGCGCAGGCACCGCCCTCATCAGGGACATCGGTAGTCATTCTAACATTCCCGGCTAACATATCGTGGGACCTGCTTCAACCTGACCCAAACCCCACTAAATAATGCACGAACTTTCATCACAAACTCCATCGAATATCAAATTATCACAGGACACCCTTGGCACACCAAGCTAAATGACTTGTATACTTTAGCATCGCTGCGACCGAATGAAGCATCACTAGAAGCAACGCGCGACAGCTATTCCGACCATCGCGACCTCACCGTTCAGGGCCGTCATCTCATCGCCTACGACGAGACACGAACTTTCACACTGGGCCCGTCAGCGTACCCTTCTTTGACCCTAAGCACAACTTGGCAATGGACAGCACCGGTCCATCACAAACCAAGGTCAACAAAAGAGCGCAAACGGCACAAGCATCAAAGACGCAGCCTATCTCGGTTCCAACACACATTAGAACGGGCACATACGCCATCTACACTGACGCTGCATTACCATCTGACTGATTTACGTGCGGCATACACCACGCAACAACCCGAGCATGACAGAGTACGTGACGTTCTATACCGAATCAGAAATTGATCCACTCACAGCAGAACTTAAAGCCATTCCACTGGTCGTTGCCCTGCTAAGGAGGGACCCCCTGTCCGCCGAGAGAAAACACCATCCCTCTGAAGTAGCCATATATACAGACAATGCTGAGGCAATCAGCACAATGCACTCTCCAGATCCTCCTGACTACATCTCCAATACAATTAGACAAACCATCGACAACCTAGCCTAAATAAATGGCACCACAATTCTTATATAATAGACACCCGGCAACGAGTTCAACCCAGGGAACCAGAGGACCCATTGCATGGCATCTGTGTCACTTCGTATCTCCCAGAACTTCCATACGACGCCCGCCCCGCTTCCCGAACCTGCTCTCAACAACCCAGTGGTTGAGCGCAGCATCCAAAAAAGGCGGCTATGCTGTTACTTGAAGGAAACGACCCCTAGGCCAGACCCACCGGTGCCTGAAGACACTCCGCGAGGCCTCCAGGTCCTTCTACCCAAGGCCTGCTCCGTAACAGCGGTCAATCCTGACGTCCGCAACCGATGGA
Source organism: Haemaphysalis longicornis (assembly GCF_048455015.1). Lineage (NCBI taxonomy): Eukaryota > Metazoa > Arthropoda > Arachnida > Ixodida > Ixodidae > Haemaphysalis > Haemaphysalis longicornis. The sequence continues at coordinate 190,954,391 of NW_027526422.1, forward strand.
TCTGGTACCGGCGTTTAGGCAAGAAGCGACCAGATGCTACATGTTTGTTCCCCCTCCTAAGCTTCCCTGCCTCCTGCGCAGTGCCGACCGTACCAACATGCACTACTTTCTCTAGGACTGTGCCGGACTCTCGGAGGAACGCCGTAGGTGTCTACCTCTTCACGTCACGTCCCTTAAACAACGGATAACGCCTTCGAGCGACGTGAAAGAAACTTTAATGACCCTGTGGAAATTTTCTGGATGTACAGCCTCCCAAATTTTTAACAATATAGCGGGAGCGAGGACCGGCCAGCATGTTAGCGCCTTATCACGGTGTTCAGCACCGAAATAGGCGAGAGTACACGCACGCGCATAGGGCTACCTGCAGCATAAGTGTCGTCCACTACGCTGTTGTCTGGAGAGTGGTACACCCCCTACCACTGCACCTGAATGAATTTGTGGCCCACGCTGCTTAGCTACCTTTGGCGGTAGCAAAACGGCTTTGCAAGTAAAAAAAACGGGGGGTGTGTTGCCCTGAGAAGGACTGCGGAGCAAACGACGCTCCCACAACAGATAGTTCTATGTGCGTGCGTGCACCCTCGCCTATTTTGCCGGTGAACACCGTGAATAGGCGCTGACGTGCACATCCGTCGTCGCTCCCGCTATATTATTAAAAATTTGGGAGGCTGTACAGGTCAAGTGAAAATGACGTGAATCAAGTGGTCCGTGGGGGGGGGGGGGCGGACAGGCGTTGTGATTTAACCCCATTTCCCTGCTGGTTTATTTCCCTGCATCTTCCGCCCTTTGCCCTGCCCGAGGCGTTCGACATGTTCCTTATAAATAAATTCATTAATTAGTTTATTCATTCCTTCATTCATTCATTCATTCATTCATTCATTCATTCATTCATTCTCCTCAATTGTCGACTCAAGGTGTGTGTAATTTCAGACTGCCAGCAATTTCCCGCGCCCCAGTGTCGATTCTTTGGTCATCAGCACCTTGTTTCTGTACGTGCGAGACATTTCCTTTCTTCTTTCTGCACTGAACGGATGGCCTATTCGACATAATGCAAAGCCTCTTAGTGCTTGCACAAATAAGAAATGCAAATTAGAGACCCGCTCACTCCATGGAATGGACACGAGCTAGGGCTCATTCGTCTGTTCTATATTCTGAGTTCAATTTGTCTATTCGTCGTTTTCTCAACTGATTGTCTTGTTTTTGTGCTTTCTATATTATGTGGCTTCTCCGCTTCTGAGGAGTTACAGCCAAGCGAGGGGAAATAGACTGTTCCTTTTCTGACCCCTACAATTGCAGCCGACATCCCACTGCGGGTGTTGATAGGAAGGGCTGCAGAGGCGGCGGCTGCGATGGCATATTTCGTTGAGTTCTCGGGCCCTTTTTTCACTATCTCGACTTTTCTATTACAGTGCCGCTAATGTGCATCAGACACCGATGGCTGGTTATGTTCGGGGGCACTTGTTGAACTCTGATTGCCCAAACAGCGTTTCTCCCTTTCGTGGAAAGTTCTTTTCAATCTCTGTGAAAAGAAAAAAAAACTGACAAAGAATCTTCTTTGTTTGTACACTTTTACTTTTATTTTTTTCTGCACGTTTCGAAGACATGCTTCCAAGTGGTCGGCACTCCAACCTATCAACCATTATATACATGGTTGTCAAACGTTGACTACCGTTCAAAAAGACTGGACCCCAACCGAGAAGATGTATTGATGATACTGGTATCATTTAAGAGAAAACGTCTGGCCTGCCAAAACTACGCAGGGGTTCAGTGGCAGAGCCTGGTCGTCATCATAAATAAAAGACCACAATGTGTGTCATTTTCTTCCGGACCTCAATTTTTTATATCATTCAGATGCCAATATTTCTACCGCTATATGCGCATGACTACATGCCACATGCACACCTACAGTCTTTCTTTGAGTAAAATCGGGATAATGTTGGTGGCCACCGCATGAGTTTCCCCACCGTGCGCGCCTAGCTCACCAGTGTTCTTGTACAGCTTCAGTGACAAAGGGGAACAATATTCCGACGTCACATTCTTGCGCTAGGCCTCTCAAGCTGTAGGCCTCACTGGAAGCTTTTTGAGATTCGGCAAAAATTCACAGCCGTTCCGCTCTGGGAAAGTGGGAGCCAGCGAAGCTGCAGTATTGCGGCAATCGCTATTGCGGAGTTTTCCTATAGAGAATTGACATATTATCGTTATTGGCTCGCAACGGCGTTCCAAGCTGTCAAGTTAATCGTCGTCATAGAGGGATTCGGACCTTCTCGACGAGAAGTAATTTCAGGCGGAAATGGCGGCGACTGCAAGTTCTGTGGGAGCGGATTTCTGTTGTTTTGGCGCCAATTCGCTCCCACGTGCGCGCCGACGCTCCTTTAATTCCTGTCCGGGCTATAACGAGTTAGAAGTGCAATGGCTGATAACGGCGCTAGCTCCGTTATCAGGCTACAGCGCAGTTTGTGCAAGAGGCATGGGTAGTTGTGAGGGGTATAGAACGTGTTAAAGAGGCTTCTACGGTGGCTAGGAGGAGCCGGGAAGCGATGCCGATAAATGTTTGCGGCCAGACGAGAAACCCGGGATGTAAGGAGTATAGAGTTATGTTGTGAAAACGATTTCGGAATCAACAAAATCTCACAAGTATTTGTGAATCGCAGGCTTTCTTAGATCCCCCTTCTAAATATGTCATGTAGACTTTTCTCTTATCTAACAGCAGCCTTCTGAACTTTCATGGTAGGTCAGGTTGAATATATAATTACAAATTTGATTTACCCTCAAATGAATCATAGTGATAAAAAATCCAGCACTCGATCTGATTTCGGAAGTGTGAAGTTAGCAGTCTTCAATTGTGAAACTGATCAGCTGTTGTTGTTTACGCCACCATCTTTCACAGCTAATGTTGAGTTAGACACTTCAGTACACACCACCGCATGTACTGCGACGATGAAATTTTTATAACTGTGGTATGGGACCCACCCAATGCATTCTATGTACGCTAATGACGTGGTGCGTTGTGTGCACGCGTGTTTTTTCCAGCGAAATACTGCCTCTTACCTTCGGAACGTTTGAAAGCCAAACATTCTTGGTCTAACTGATGACTGTGTTGTAACCAAAACACACTAAAGGAAAGCCAACTTTAAACAGTGGCGAGCACATGGTAAGGAAACAAAAACGCTTCCCGCGGCCGCTACCGAGTCTGGGTTCGTCGCGTTATTAAATGGACCAGTATTATGTTGCGCCATTTTTTTGTTGCATTGCGCCATTTCGATACGGTGGAGGATGTGTGTGGGGGGGGGGGGTTCTCTGGTTCCCCGTGAGGTATTCTGATGGCCTAGTCTGGGGTTTAACTTTGTCTCTCAGGCAGTTTGCACATTGTTCACTAAACGTTTCGTCTTTGAAACCTGCTCGTTCAATGAAAAGCAGATCAACGTTTTGCAGGTGTATCTTTTGCCATTTTGCGTTTGCAGGTTGTACACATTGTTACAGTTTCACAGTGCCTCTAGCGACGCGTACTATCTCTGTTATATTTATAACTCTAGCTTGTAGCATTATGAATAACTACGCGGAATATGCTAAAGTGCGGCATGTCGTGTTTCAGAATATGCGTGGATTTTAATGTAGAACCATTCCAGAACCAGAGGTGCTTGTATTTCAGTACATTGTTACGGGCAACAGTGATGCCAATTGGGGTTTGAGCAGCAAATGCGGAATACGTGATTTGAATGAAATATTGAAGATCACAACTGTGTTTATTGCAGACAGATGTTACGACGCCTTGCCGTTTTCCGTGTCTACTGCTCTCACGCAACACATACCCACGCATTGTTCTGCGTAAAGAAGAAAATGGGACGCCATGCAAGGTATCGTAAATGTGCTAATTTTCTCTTGCTCTTCTGGGTGCAACGATATTCTTTTTGACAGAAGACGTTATTACGCACGTAAGCGTAAATTTGCAAAATGATTTTCAGGCTCTAACAAGTTTACTAATGCCAGGTTCCTAAGCCCGTATTCCCACGAGGCTCTTTGTTGGACCTATCAAGTAAACAACGTAAAGCGCAGTGACGCTCACAGAATCGGCACACTTAACAAACTCAGTATGGTGCTGCTTGAGAAACTAAAAGGTCAACTTTAATACTGCGCTGTCATTAAAGGCTACAATATGGTGTACTGGTTTCAGGCGTTAAATCAAAATCAAATATTATCGGTTTATACTATGCAGCAAGGACGTTTGCCATTCATCCAAAACGTACCAAGTCTACAACACGTCTCCTACAATTTTTAAAGCAGATACATTTTCACTATTCAGGACATGTGTAATCAACGCCTCGGCGAAACGGCATTATTAAACTTGAAATAAGACACAAAAATATTTTTTGAAATTGTAATAGTGCCGATCGCATTAGAGTCTCAGGCACACTACATTAAAAAAACTCGTACTATTACGGGGTAATGCTTTCAACTGCTACAATGGCACATACAAAATCTTTTAAATTCTTTTTAAGAGGTATCAGAACCCGTACGGCTTCCGTAAGGTCTCCGTATTTTCACCTTGACTTGGTCCGTGACCGCATCTTTGTCCTCATCCTGATACCTGACCAGACGACCTTTCGTCGAACTCTTGACGACTATTTATCGTTGTTCACTCGATGTCATACACAGCTGTGTTTTTTTGTTTTCCGAAGGAAAGTTAAAAAGTTACTTCTTACGCAATATTGTTTTCTTGCGTCTAGTTTTTGTTTTTTATTGTGTTACTTTTTTGTGAAAAAAAATTGGGCGAGCTTCGCTCCAGTTGTGCGAAGACTGGGCAAACAGCGAAGCTGGTGGCCTTACTTAGCTTATTCCTGCTTCGGCTGAGTTGATGCTTGGGTATGCGTGGACATAGTGCTGGTAAGCATAAAGACGCGGGTGAGATCCCGGCTGCGGTGGCTACTTTTCTGGTGGAGGCAAGAACCAAATATACAGGGCCTCCTTTTGAGCATACGAACGCCAGCCGGCTGAGCTCCGCTATCTCTCTTCTCGTACCAGTCGACCTTTAGTTATGCCGCGCGTTGCGCAGAGCTGCACCGAACTCTGAGGCTAGTTCTCGACGCTGCTGAAAGCTCGGCCCTACGACAGTTTAGCACTGCTGGGAGCCTAGATCAGGCGGCCAGTGCGTGCCCTCCGCTTTTTGCTCACGCGCGTCGATTTCGCTCTTTCCCTGTCGCGGATGCGATGCAAGAAGGGAGCGAGATCGACGGTCTCCCGTTTCATTTCATTTCATTTCATTTTATTTATCCGTCTTTTGTACAGGATTAATGTTCTGGACAATGTAAGCACGCGGTGCTCGTAAAGTGACCAGGCAGCTGTTGAAACAACAACACATTTTCATGAAAAGTAACGCAATAATACTTTCGTATATGCACTGAACACTTCGCAGTGTATAAAACAAAACAACACATAAAACGCACACACGAAAGGAGCGTCTTCTTGCTCCCAAAAATTCATCAAACGAAATTAAATGTTACAGACCTCTTATGAAATTAATATACCAATAGCACAATCACTTACAGAGATACAATTTAATTCGACTTCGAAAGCATACTGACAAAGTTACATGAATACAAACAAATTGAACACAAGGCGGTAAACAAATCCCCACATGTCAAGTGGCATTACTTACTCAGTGTTTATTAAACCTCAACATCATTTTGTAATTGCTTTGTTCAGTTTCCATTTCGTGTTTATCGTGCATAGTTCATCAGTTACCTCATTGAATATTACCGGAACATAGTAGTTCCGTACTCTTTTTTCCATAGTTAGTGTACATTCGTGGTTTTACATACCTTTCGGTTTTTCGCAGTGCCACACTCTTTCTTACCGCAACTTGAAACTCTTTGTGAAATAGTGATTCTTCAACACTACACATTTAAACAGTTCTTTCATTGGTAGTATACCCAGGGCTTGCTATTTTTCTTTTGTACCAACGCTATCTAACGCTGTACCGTAGGTTATGCTTTTGACTATTTTTCGAATGACTCGATTAATTTCTTGTTTTTTGTTTTCCGAGCAAGTATCGTATAATGTGATCCCATACGAGAGTAAAGATTCAGCTAGCGCCTTATACACTGTAAGCTTAATTTTGAACGGAGCTCTACCTCGGAGGTCGTACATCATTGCAGCAATTGACCTTAACTTCTTACATATATGTTTACGTGGCTTTGTCATGTTAGACACTTATCAAAATACATACCTAAATACTTTACAGTTATTTCAAGTGGTAAAGGCAGGCAATGGCAGGGGTTACAGTTAGAAAAATGCAATAATATCCTTCTACTTAATGTTAAAACTTTATGTGGATCCCTAAAGGAGATAAGCTTTGTTTTCTGCTTATTTACAAAAATACAATTTTCCTGAAACCAATCAAATAGTGCCAGAATATCGCCTTGAAGACGTTCAAACCTTTTATAAACGTTGGGAACATCTATAGTAACTGCAGTGTCGCCCGCATACTGAAAAATGTTTGAATATAATGGTACAAGGCCGAGGTCTGTAACATAAATGTTGAAAAGCAATGGCCCTAATGTACTGCCCTTAGGTACTCCATATTTTAGTGGCTCAAAACCGCTATACGTTTCTCCTAGTCTAACGCACTGAAATCTCTCAGTGAAGTAGCTTGAAAAGAAATTTGAAAAATGCCCCCTAAAGCCTAGATATTGCAACTTCTTCAGCATAAATTGTGGTCTATGGTATCGAAAGCCTTTGTTAAATCTAACATTAAAGCCCGAAGCACTCGGTTGTTTTCTATCGAACGATTGATGCAATCGGACAACTGTTCTAACAAGGACTTGTATTTTTGTTTGGTGTAAAGCCGAATTAAGCATTGTTAGTTAGTGAAAACCGATCGCAGAATGAAAGTAGCACAGATGCTACATACTTCTCCATTATGTGTGCAAGCGCTGAGAGAATGAAAATTGGTCAATAATTTCCGGAGTCACTCTTTTTTCCGTGTTGGTAGATTGGCCTAACAACATAGATCTTCATTTCTTTCGTGAAATCTCCAGTGTGGGATATTCCATTTAATATTTTAAATAGTACTTCTTTAAGCACCGTAATGTTACTGCGCAAGTCTCGATTCTTGCGCAGTAACAATCTCGGAACAATCTACTTTTTCTTGGCCTCGATGATGCAGAAAAAGAAACATGGCAGGAATCTGAAACAAAAATTATGAAACTATGCTCCGAAACTTTGAAACTACAACTGGACACAAACGCCATCTAACACGCGCACCGTTTAGGCAAATTTGGGAACGACAAAAATAGGCCTATCATACTAAAACTAACCCATTTCAAAACCAAAGAGAGTATTCTTGCTTGCGGCCGTAAACTAATAGGAACCGACTATGCTATAAGAGAATATTTCGCTCCGACTACTCGCCAGGCGCGCTCTAAGTTAATACAATTTGTACGCCCGCAGAAATGTGCCTTCAAACTTTCGTTAGACAAACTGCATGTTGGTAACAAGACATATTACTACGATGCTGCAACTGATACGGTTCTAGAGTGCGCGAATAGTTCCACATTTGCACCTACCCCTCCTTACGCGCGTGAGAGTAGCCAATCAGATGCCAAATGACGCAGTTTAAATAACCGGTGCCGTCCAAAAAATCATCCGTCTTCATTTTTCAATGCCAACATTGGTTTCACAAACATCAGAAGTGTTGTTCCCAAAAGATATCACTTACGCGGTTTCATCACAGACATCGACGCGGACATAATCCTTCTCACAGAAACTTGGCTAACAAACGACATCGAAGACTCCGAAGTTTTGCCTTGTAACCCGAACTTCACGCTATACCGTAATGACCGCAAGGATAGAATAGGAGGAGGCGTTCTTGTGGCAATCAATAGCAACCTCTCGTCTTCACTCATCTGCCATGATCTTAACGTAGAACTAACATGGGTCTGTGTACATAACTGTTCGGTGAAATCAGTGTTTGGCATTTGCTGCAGACCGCCAGACAGTCATCCACTATTTTGTGATTACCTGCGCAGTTCTCTTATAAACATAAAACATAAATTTCCTGACGCATCTATATTTCTTTTCGGTGATTTCAACTATCCTCATATCAATTGGACTCTTCTTTCAGCACCTAATCAATCGTCTTTAAGCGAATCCAAACAATTTCTGGAACTCGTACTTGATTTCAACCTCCATCAAGCAATAACCACACCCACTCGAGGAGATAACACACTAGATCTGTTGCTGACCAGTTCCCCTGATGACGTATCGAGTGTCACAGTCCTCCCCGGAATTAGCGACCGCAATCTTCTTCATATATCCTTCTCAATTCAAATGAAAAAAAGCTCCTACAACCAAGACAATAACTGACTACAACAGAGGAAATTTTGAGTTAATAAACGAGGAACTTGCTCGGTTTTACGAGAACTTTGAAAAATATTACAGAACGGCTCTGTTAATTCAAATTGGGAACTTTATAAAAGTGCGTTACTGAGCTTAAAAATAAATATATTCCTACAATAATTGTGAAGTCCGACTCCAATAACCCATGGTTTAATAAAAGTCTAAAATCATTGCTCGCACGAAAAAAACGTCTCTATAGAATAGCGAAAAGCAAGAATAGCCCTAAAGCATGGAGCCGTCACCGCCTGTGTGAAATTGAATACAAAAAAGCAGTTATTGCAGCCAAGGATAAATTTTTTTTCTGCCGACCTGATTAAAATCCTTCAATCAAACTCAAATAAGTTCTGGCACGTAATTTCTGCAAATCCTCAAACTAACCATATAAATCTTGTTAACTCTAATGATGAACCGATAAGCTCCGAGGAAACAGCTGCTGCTCTAAATAACTTCGTCACATCTGTGTTTAACATACCCAATACCTCCGCTGTTGCACCTATACCGGACTTCTCTTGTCAGACCATGCCTGAAATACAAGTACACCTCGATGGCGTATGCAAGCTAATCCACTCCCTTAAAATACCATCCTCGGCCGGCTGCGATGACATCAATTCAAAATTACTAAAAAACACTCTAGCAATATCTAGCAAATTTTTGTACCTTATATTTAACCAATCTTTAAACACAGGAACCTTGCTAGATGATAGGAAGAAAGCTAAAATAGTCCCAATTTTTCAAGCGGGAAGGCGCGAAAGCCCTGCGAATTGCCGCCCGATCAGTTTAACCAGTGTTCCATCTAAGATCCTAGAGCATATCATAGCATCAAATCTTATGGCCTACCTAGAATCAATCAGTTTTTTCTACCCTTTACAACACGGTTTTCGAAAACATCTTTCCTGCGAAACTCAACTAGCTGAATTCACATATGACCTACTGCGACAAATGGACGATCACATTCAAATTGATGCAATATTCTTACACTTCTCCAAAGCCTTTGATCGCGTATCCCACAACCACCTGCTCACAAAATTAGCCGCTCTTGGTATCCCCCGAAACCTTATAAAATGGCTCGAACATTTTTTAACCGGACGCGTGCAGTTTACCTTTGCTAACAATTTCAATCAACCCTTACCAGTGTCACTTCCGGTGTCCCCCAAGGCGCCGGCTTATCACCTTTATTATTTCTTATTTACGTAAATGACCTTCCCAGTAACATAAAAACACAGCGGCACCTGTTTGCAGATGACTGCGTTCTTTATAACTCCCTTCATTCTTCTAACGACGCAATCACCCTACAACATGACCTTGACACCACCACTTCATGGTGCGAAAAATGGCATATGCCTCTAAACTTCACTAAATGCAAAGTTCTGTCCTTTACGCGTAAACACATTACCACACACGAAACCTACTACATTAACTCTGTTCCAATTGACCGCACGTGCACTCACAAATATCTAGGAGTTCATCTGAGGTCATCACTGTATTGGGTGAAACATATTGAAACCATTCTTTGAGAAGCTTCACGCACATTAGGCTACTTACGAGGTAACTTGCGATCTGCATCTCCTGACATAAAGAAACTCGCATATCTAACCTACGTGCGACCAAAACTCGAGTACGCATCATCCATCTGGCATCCCCCACAAGCTTATCTCGCCGATGATTTGGAAGCCGTTCAAACCGCGCAGCTCGTTTCATTACGTCACAATATTCAAGACACATCAGCGTAACCGCACTAAAACAAACTTTGTCACTCGCATCGCTCGCTTCACGTCGCATAACTTCTCGTGTCTTCCTCATTCACACTTTCTTTTACTTCAGCCGATCGGGACATCCTCTCCTAAAACGCCCATTAAAAACATCATCTCGCCTGTCCCTTACGCACCCTTTGATGACCATAACATGTCGGACGGCGGCGATGAGCAGCTCATTTTTCCCCCATGCCATAACAGTTTGGAATTCACTACCAGATAACATTGTTTCTTGCAGAGACCGCAAAATATTTCGCGATAAACTAACCCGTTTTCAAAATACAAATGATACGTCCTAACAGCACATTTACCTCTTGCATTTATAGTTGTGTCTTTACTGTGCTCGCAGAATTTATTGCCTATAATGTATTTTCATGTTTTGTTATGCGTGTTCTTTTCGTTTTTTTTTCTTTCTTTATTTCTTGTAATCAGTGTGTACCTTCATATTGTTACCTTGCTATGAAACTTCCAACTTCGATGTTCGCCCCCCCTTATGAAATGCCTTCGGGCCCTTAAGATTGAATAAATGAAATAAATAAAATGATTACGGATCCTGTCGAAACCCGGTGGCTTCCATCCCCTCAAACCCTTGATAATATTCCACAATTAGACCTCGCCTATATCTGGAAGTAAAGCCGTGTTCGCAGCTTCGCTCCTCTGTTAAGTAAAGCCGTTCGCTCCTCTGATCAGGTCCCAACTGTTACGAGTGCGAGGCGCGAGCTAGGTCCGGTCCGCATTGCCCATGCGGCCCTGCTTCTTTATTATAATCATCAACACACTCCCCCGCCGCCAAGGTGCGCTGGGCCAACTCTATAAAAGCAAACGGGAAACTTTGGACAACCACAGTGAATGCGCCAAGGCACTAGAGACAACCCAAATGGTCAGATGCAGCAGTACCAAGTTCAGGAGAAGCAAAGCGACAAAAATGCAGCTACCGAATTAAAGGCAAGTGCATATTAACTTTGTAAAAGCGTGAACCTTGTCGCGCACAGCAAGCCCACCCACAGAATTGCGGATGTCCGGGAACAGAAAGCAACACAACCGTAGACCGAAGTGACCCCGTAGTTGTCGGTTGATATAGTGCTGTATAACCCGCCGCGGTGGCTCAGTGGCTAAGGCGTTGCGCTACTGAGCACGAGGTCGCGGGTTCGATTCCCGGCCGCGGCGGCCGCTTTTCTGATGGAGGCGAAAAGCAAAAACGCCCGTGTGTACGAGATTTCGGCGCACGACAAAGATCCCCAGGTGGTCAAAATTAATCCGGAGCCCTCCACTACGGCGCGCCTCATCGCCTGCGTTGCGTCGGCGCGTTAAACCCCACAATCAATCAATCAATATAGTGCTGTATAGTCGTCCAAAGCAGCAAGCTACACAGAAACAGGCCAGTCACTGTCATCTTGTTCACAGTCAGCTTCTCCGCTTCTGCGAGCACGCTCCTGCAGGACTTCTTAACGGCTTCCGGCTTCTCTTCAACAGACTCATTGAATATCTTCGTGTGGCTGATGGCAAGGTTTCGCTGCTGAGCAAGCAGGTACACCTGGTCATGGCTGGCGGGAAGATGATACCCGGTGCCTCGGTGGCCATCCTGGTTGCGTCCCGGTCTGCCGTATCAGCCAGCATCGTATGAGAACTCGCCCTTGTGGCGCTGCCGCCTTTCATTTAAGAGCTCAGTAGTGTACCCGTGATAGGCATGCGTGTAGCCAGTGCCGGGCGGCATAGCTGGCAGCTGGTCAGAGGTGACCACAAGTCGTGTGCACGCATCATGGTTGTCAACTACCCCCCCCCCCCCCTCCCCGAGGAACGATCATCGTGACAGTGGATGGTGTGGCTCCCAGGAGCTTCCCATAGGACCGCCATGCACGGCAGTTGAAGCTGCACGGATGACGTTCACGAGCGCACCGCATCCACTATCACCAGACGGTTGGCGAGATCCAAATCTGAGCGCCGGTGCAGCGATCACAGTCGGGTATACCAGGAAGCGCTGACGCCAGCGTAGACTTTAACTGAAAAGAAACCGCCGGGAACAACACGGCCACCGTCGTACAAATGGAAACGGCGCCCGCTCGTGACACACGGAACCCCCACAACAGGCAGCGATATCCGAAACGTCTGAGGGCATCCCGATGGACTGGTCCAGATCGGCCGCATCGTTGTACATTGTGGTCACTGAGTCTTTGGAGAGGCCGGTAGCGTGCCCGTCCTGGACGACGACGCAGTCACCTCTGGCAGGGTGCCTTAGAGGCGTTCCTCGAAGCAACCGTTAGCTGCTTCGGGAGATCAGATTCGTCGGCAGCTGTGACGATGTCTTCACCGACGACGCACAGCTCACACACAGTGGATACATTCGGCACCTTGTCAGCGTTCGCGGTTCTGCGGTCACCGGAGGGCGCCGTGGTATTGCCGGGCCGGATCACCGCGGAGTATTGGTTTCCCGCTCCGGTACTCTGATCGACAACTTCGGAAAGAACCACAGATGTGCCCACCAAAGCGTACCTGCGGGCAGATCTTGACGACCTTTTTGTCGTATTTATAACTGGAGAATAAGTCGGCTTCTAATTTGCACAAATCGATGTTTTCATGAATGCGCTTAACAAGGGACTTCAATTTCTGGTACCTGGTGTTGGCGGCATGCAGGTAGGAGGGTACCTGGACGGTCACCGTGACCGTATCCTGCAGCAGTGATTGAATAGCAGCTACGCCCCTTCTGACGGCTTCTCTCACAATGTCACTGTGGCGGCGTAGTTCCTCCACGGCATTCGGCGAGAAGGCAGGCGTCCGGGTAGCCTCGGTGCGAGCACAAGCGGCGGACAACGTTCTACGAAGACGCTCGCAGAATTGGGCAGCTGCCAGGCGACCCCAGGCCTAGTGTCCTCGGAGACTGCATCGCATCAGCTCAAGTTTGCTCGTGGCCTCAGTTTCCCGGGTTTGACGGAACGAGGAAAAAAATACGACGAGCTTAAGACGATATCCCCATCATTAGCTGGTAGAGGAATAGGTAGAATAAAATGCGTTCCGAGCAGTGCCATGTCCAGCTTCCGTTCCTCCACATTTTGGTGCCGTGAAACCCCGGAGGAGCGTCACAGTGGACTGCATGACGGTGCAGCGCACATTAGAGGCACCTGAGGCCAGGAAAACTCTTGCCTGGGAAATTTCTTGATCCACTGATCCCGAAGGTCTTGCCCCCGGATGGCGCCTGCAAGGGCCGGCTGCTCGACACTGTGCATCGCACATACCAAACGCGGAGACGACACAGATTATATGGGCTAACTGCTACGGCTCAGAGACATACTCCGGCTACAGATTGCGGACCTCGTGAACGCGTCAGACAACGCATTGAAGCAGCGCCCTGCGAAAAAAAGTACGCTGGGCGTCTGCCCCAGTGATTACTTGAACTAATTTGCTGGTTCTTGAGAACTTATCAAGAAATGGACTCGTCTGCACAAACCCGCGAGGCAGCAAAGCCACGCCTTCGGCGAGACCCCTTGATACCGTCACTTAAGGGGCATCTCTCTAAGGTCACGCAGCGTTCCAGCCAGTTCTCCAGTTGTCTATGGTCACAGAAGCAGCAACGCTGCAGGCACCCACTGGGATTTCAGTATGCGTCGTCATCTCTGCACGCTGCAGCCGCAGAGCGAGTTTATACCGCAGGGAAATGAAGAGCCCGACGGACCACGCACAGACCCCCTCGAGTGTGAGACTATAGAGAAGGAACATTGAGTTTTGACTGACGTGGAATAAAATAGTGCCCTCATGAATACCAGATTAAATTCTTGCAGGGCACAGAATCTTAGGCACAGGGCCAGAGGACAACGCATGACTGCCGGAGGGGAGGCATCCTCGCTGGCTGCAGCTGACTTCCAAAAACGAAGAGGACAACCAGTCTCGCGAGGGCGATTCGGACTACTGCTCACCTTTACCGACGGCAACGGTATCAGAATTACGAGGAACCACAGTGAATAGGATGTTGCAAAGAACCCCGACACAAAATAGCCCACTGTTTAGCCGATGCCCTGGAAACGAGTTTTGACGGGCTTTCGTTGCTCACATTGAGCAGAGCCGTGACTAGGAATGGACACCACACCTCAAAGCACAGTTGGCGAAGGTAGTTGCTGAGGAGCTCAGACCTAGCAAATGAGTGGATCACGACCACAATGCGGAAGTGGCCAACATAAATTTTTGCGGTCTCTACTCCACAGGTTCTCTACATGTCTGCGCAAGAACATTGTTGCGGGCGGGAGTACGTTGAGGAAAGAAGACGATGACGAGCATAGGGCACTATCACCATCATTGGCTAGTAGAGATAGAAGTACTATAAAAGACATCCCGGGTGGTGCCAAGGCCCGGGTCTAGTTACTCCGCACTCCCTCCTCGCCGGGAGGCACCGCGTGCGGCTGTTTTCTTGGCATTTTTCTTGCTGACCCCAAGGGACCAAGCTCAAGATTAAACAGCTTCGCTACTAAGAATCTTTTCTTGATTGCAGTCTTGTAAAAGAGTATTTGTTGGTTCATAATAAGAATGTTTATTGTACTCCGACTATTTATCATAGAAATGATTGGATTGTGAAAGTTGAACAGGCTACAGATATGGGCCAAAAAGTATATAATTATCCTGATGTTATTATGCAGGTAAGGATAAAAATGCATATAGTTTGAACTAGGAGTTGTGTGCAGTGTGTTTCTGTTATTTCTTTGTCACAACCTGCTGTTTGTACGTTTGTGCTGCATGTGGCTAGCGGCCTGGTCAGGTGAATTCAAATGTCGCTTGTTGCCATAGCATCGCGCGTACGAAATAAATGATTCGATTCAATTCAATTCCGATACTCGGCGGAGTTCTTATAGTGAGAAGCAAATGTTATTTAGGCTTTCCTGGGCATTTCGCGGACAGAAAAGCTCCCATATATGTTTTTACATTAAGCATAGGGGATATTTTGCTGGTCGGTCTAGAACTCAGCCTACTGCGCATAGAAAACAAATCAGATGATTACGGTATGTTTGGGATCAAATGCAAAATTTGTAGGTACTACTTCAGCAACAAATATAAAGTGTCTACCGTCTAGATTTTTATTGATGAACGTGAGCAATAAACAATATGATTTATTTTTCACCAGGTACAGGCTGGTAATAACGTTGTTGGATAATTAGTAAATAAATAAATAAACCAGCAAACAAATAAATAAATACATAGATAAATAAATAATAAATAAATAAATAAATAAATAAACCTAATGAGAACTCACTACCCATAAACGCAGCGGTAAAAAACTCGCACTGTGTTATTGAGCACTGAAATGGACGCGGTATTATAAAAGTATAAATTACATATGCAATTTAACGGGTTAACCTGTAGTTATAACCGTACACCGGGCTGAGAAGTAGAGAGAAACTCATTCATCGTAAGGACCGCTGTGTGCAGAACAACATAATAGCTGAAGTTAAAATATTGAGTGACCAGTGAGTAAGTCAGAGCCTGTTTTAGAAAATTTGAGAAACGAATGTTTGTGCTCAGAATTTCGCAGAGAAGCGGTAATTGTAAAATTTTTGTCTTTTTTTTGTGGGAGTGGTTGCTTTTATTCTGGATAGTTTTGATATTTTACGAGTTTCGCTGGCCAGGCGCTATGTTTACTGCTCAGAACAATATAGCTGCTTTTGCTTTATGCACTACTCATTTACCGATTTTGCTATGTGTTTCTTTTTACTCTTTTGCGCGTTTTCACGCGAATGGTTGTTTGTACTGTGCGTGTCGTAATGACCTATTAACGTCAGGATTAGAATACTGCCAAGTGCGCAAGAAAACATATTCCCAGTCATTTGAAAAGGTAAACCAGATAGACCAGATAGACACGGTAGAAAGGCTCTTGAGACACAAACATTCCCTCAGCATACAAGGGTGTCCCTAACCAGAATTCGGCGTAAGCCTCACTCAAAGCCATTAGACCGCAGAAGCTGTAGCGCACATAACCACAGGGGTGGTTACACCAGCGATAGACCAAAGGTGCTAAGGATTTGTGTATCCATACAGGCCGCCTCCTGAGCTAGCCTTGGAAAGGTTATACGCCCAGGCTTTGTCTAGCGAGAGTAGCTAAGCTGTGCTACTGCAGGTATCAGGTATCACCTGGGGAATATATAATCAGGTGAAGTTATAAAATGTCGAGAGTTTTGTGTTGTCTAGCGGGCATATTCGTTACCATGGGGAACAGAGAGAAAATAGGAAGCCCGGGATTCGATTACTTATCCACAGACGTATAACAGGGGAACACGGTTAGTTGTTCAGTATTGACGAAATAGTCGTAGCCGTTATGATCAGGTAAAGCACCATTCTACTGTAAGGATACTACAAGCCTATGCCGGAACATTTAGCTACAGCGATGAGGCTGGAGAGTGTTAGCGAGCATATCGAATCAGCAATGTATAAGGAACAAGTATTGTGTAGTATTTACATGAGAAAATGAACACAAAAGTAGTGAAGATGTGCGAGAAAAGTCAGTGAGAAATGTTGAGTAGGGACTTAAAATAGCCGAGGAGAAAGCAACATTGGTAGGACTTGTGGAGGAAGAGATGTGGTCTAAGCAGAATAACAACTAGTTCCGCAAACGAAGAATCGGGGAATGGGCATGTAAACCCAATTAATTAAAAATATAAAATGAAACTGTCTTCATTCGAAGTAACAATTCACTTGTTCCGCTAGCGTTGGCATGCAAAGGAACGTTAGGGGCAGTGATAATACCATTGTGAGGTGCAGGGTACTGTTGAATGTAAAAAAGAGATGGGAACTACCGAAAAGTAGAAATACAAACTCTGAGACGTTGAAGTTAAAAATACTTCTTCTGAATAAATTCCCGCTTTTACGGGTGACAATGCCGACAACGTAGACACGCTTATCGAATACCTAAAGGTGGTAATTTAGGACTCAGTAGCGTGTACTAGGGCAGCAGAAAATAAATAAATTCAAATTAGGTCATAAAGCGAAAGCCCTTTTTACTAACATAGAAACATCTGATTCTTGGTGACAGTGGATTATACTGAAGTGGCCAAATTGTCGAAAGTGCTAAGGACATTCTAACCTAGGACATGGCAATTGCTGAGAGGATGCTGTAAACAGGACGAGGTCTAAAAGAAACCGAAAAATATACCTAGAACCATAGATAGAATGTGTGGTTTAAGAGACCGATATAGAGTGTACGCACGAAGAGGTAAACAAGGTATCATTAGGCGCAGCATGTCTAAGGCAACAAAAGTAGGGAAAAATTGTAAACCATGGAGTGAGCTAGCAACGTGATTGAGCGGGAACCACTGAGCTTGCAAGATTTGTTGCAAATTATACCAATCACTAAATGATTGCTAGAACAATTACTCAACGTCATGACGACAGGCGCACATTTGTTGGTCACTTAGAGGAAGGAGGAGATGTTCTAGGACCACTTGCTACGCGATAGTTAGCTTGAGAACAGACCTGATCAGCGCGGCAACAGTACCACCCGCGACATAAAAAAATGCCAATATAATCCTGATTCACGGAAAGGAAGATGACAAAAAAGCTTAGGAAAACAGACCAATCAGGGCACTCTCTGTTGTATACAGGCTGACTACGAAGGTATCAGTTACCCGCAAATATGACAACCGAAATTTTCAACAACCAAAGTAACAGGTTTGATTCACAAAATTACATTGACTTCGAATCCGATCTCTGTTATGAATCACAAATAGGAGAATAGTTCAGGTATAATAACCTTCAATGCTTGCCATATATGGACTACTAAAAAGCTTTAGGTTCAGCAGATACCGCAGCAGTACTGCACGCATGAAAACGCCACAGAGTAAAGGAGGGTCACGTAAGACGTTTGGATGATATCTGCAGAGGCTATACGGCAGAGTTACGCCGTACAAAGTGAGAAGTTTCTGGTCAGAAAGTGGGTAACGGAGGGGGTAATATCTCGCGAAAGGCGTGTAACCTTTAAGTAGACGGGATTCAGAAAGCTTGATGGGGAGATGTCAAGACTAGGCATACCCCGGGACAACCTGTGTCACTACAGGTTTTCTTACACAGACCACTCAAATTAATGCTCCAGTCCCTGGAAGCAGAAGCGCTGGCTTAACGAAAAATAGCTCTGAATCATTATAACGTGGCGCTCACGTTCTTGTTCTTTGCCTAGGTCACGAAATGATGTAATAATGTAGATCTAAATCCTTGTAAAGTTGCGCTGGCGGTTTTGCTCTTAGCACTTTGTTTATTCTAGGTAACGAAATGATATAAATGATTGCACTGGAACGGTTGTCACTGTTCATTTAAGCGCCTAAAAAGAAATGCCGTGCTGGTACAGCGGGGCAAATGTTTAACTAGAGTGCGCGAGCTGCGACTTTTCATGCATCAGCTCCGTATGACGGAAACCAAGTAGCAAACAGGTCGAGAAAAAGTGCATGCTCATAAACCGTGGTCAGCAGAAACAATCGTATGCTAGGCTGTTCCTTCTTGAAAGCGTCATTAGCCTTAGCGTCATTAAAACTCGCCGCTCACCTGCGCTAGTTAAAGATTGGGCCGTTTGCACGTGCTAGTGTGTCCTTGACAGGTGCTTCCCAATATGATAAGTAAACTAGTTCTATCACCATACAGCCGATGATTACGTCACGGGAGGAGGCTTGGTGCCATAGTAAACAACTGAAAAGGAATTACAGACCGACCCATTAGGACATGAAACAGATGGGCATATAATAAATGGGGACGGGAAGCAGTCGTCGTGAATCATTGAACAAAGGGGAAGGGGGGTGTAATGGCTTAAAGGGACACTGAAGTGATATGTAAACATTGCGGGATTACTAGCGCAAATTGTAGTCCGGAGTCCCCAGGCCATGTTTCGACCACTCTAGGCGCGTTTACGCGATTTTATTTAGTAGAAAAACTAATTCGAAAACGCTGTCCTCCTCTCTTTACGCTCGCCCATTTTCTGTGGCGTTTTCGTGTGACGTCAGGAGGGGATGAGCTGGCAATTGGCTGCGCCACGGCTGCGCTACTGCACGGCTCCCCGGCCGACAGAGTCAGTCGGCCCAGCGTTTCGTCCGCCGGCCGCCGGCGGGTCGTCGCAATCAAGGAGGTTAAAAAAAATTGCTTGGTCGCAATTCGTTCGCTTAGTTGAAACGAAGCCAGGACACGTTTGTTAATGAAAGAATGTGCCTTTCATTACTTGGTTTGTTTGTACACTGTATCTAGCTCCAAGTCAAGGTCGCTTCACACAAGCGCTGCACATGCGACGCTTCGCTGACTGGTACGCCAGTAGGAAAATATAAGGCCTCTTGAAGGCGGGAGAAGAGTCAGCGAAGTCAATATAGGTACTAAGCAAATAAAATCAACTGATATTTTTACCGTACAGCGTAAAACTAGGGCGCGGGAAGCACTTTTTTGCGCTGGGCGAACAAGCACAGCGGTCAGCAGCACGACTACGCATCTGCGAACGCTTTTCCGTCTACGAAATGCAATTGCTAGACGTGAGCTACTGTGGAAACTCGGGCGACGCTTACTGCACGATCGCAGTACAACAAATAGTCACCTAAGCGGCTTGAAATGCCAAAACTAAATAAAAGTGTAAACCGGTTGTACAATATATACCCTATATTAGCAAGACCTTCTCGTCCCGCTCCGTAGCCTAATAGTCCGAGGCGCTAGGAATTCATTGCAAATGTTTTGCGAGTCACGAGTTTGAATCCCCGCGGGCACGTGCTTTTTTTTTGTAAGTTAACTTTTTTGTTTTCCGCCGATGTTTTCTATATTGAGTTCACCTTTTTTGGGGCCGCAACGTTCATGGCTACACGAACTAGTTCACAAAACGCGCGCAGGCTGGCACTGGCGCGCTAGCGAGTTCTCGTTGGTGTGCTGTTGCCATAAGCACCGACTGCTTGCAGGCAGTGGGCACAGGCCAGAATGAACAGACCCTTGGCCTGGTGCGAACACGCTTTTTACGATACAGGCATGAGGGAGGCAAGCTCCAAATATGGGGGAAAAGCGCATGACATTTGGGCGTCTGCGGGTACGCGGAGGGCGTTCATGCACTGCGTAGGTCTCGGCTAGTGAATGCTACGACTACAAGCCGTCCTGGGAGGCTTATCTTGTGCATTTTACAGCCGACAACATGGCAGAAGCGCGGTACGATGATTACTGAGATATTGAGAATGCCCATCCAACAAAGCCATTGGTTATGTTTTACAGAACCGAAACCGAAACCGAAACTTGTGTGATTGCTAACCTTGGGCATCGTCCAATCACGGCGCCCCTCCTCTCAACGTCACAGCCTTAGTTGGTGCGGCCGCCGCAAACCGCGCATGGTAGTTTTTCTTCTTTCGCGCTTTGTAAAATAATTACCGATTTGTCAACCGGATAAACGATGAAAAGTGTGCTAATTTGAGCCAGTCTACGCAGTGCAAGCAAAAACGGGAGCTTGACAAATTCACTTCAGTGTCCCTTTAAACCAAGGTGAAGAAATGTACTTGGCCTAGCCATGCAAGTAGACGAAACGACAACTGGTTCATAACCGCGATTACAGAGGGCCTGCCGAGTGTCTTGACTGCTACTACGTTAAGATCGTGAATTGTTTAGAGCGATAGAGTGGAAAATTCATAGCAAAAGGCTGGACTCTGGCACAGGACTCTGGCACAGAAGGACAGGGGTGGTTCGGGGTCACTGGGAGAGGCGTTCATTCCGTATTGGACTTTCATCATGATCATGATGACGATCGTGATGAAGATAAAAAATATTTTTAATACTGCAGCCTTAATATTTACTTTCAAGTTCTATACAATTCTTCCTGGAGACCGAGAAGGTCAGGGCTAGTATGGGGAAATTTTTCTTTCAAATGTTTAGAGCCGCTATACTGTACATGCCCGAAGTACTGTACCTTCCTGCATAACTTCTCCCCTGCGTAGTTCAAAACTGGACATCTACAAAAATGTCCTTTTACTTGAGACATCGACAAAAGAAGGGGTGGGCGTATAACTTGGTTATAAAGGCTGAAGCAACTTCTGAAGAAAAAAATTCCTGCAAAGTAGTCTACAGCTTTTCGTGGATATCTAAGTCAGCCTGGAGAAAGAGCGGCAATCAGCAATATCTTCCCGCTTTTTATTCTTACCTCAGTGTGGAGCAGTTTGGTCAAACAAGCAATCGGTATAGGGCACCAGTGTAGTGAAACCAAAAATGACGATTTTTCCTAATTTTAACTAAATTACCTATCGTTTTGGCCTTATGCGCTCAGTGTTTGTTTTCTATAATAAAAATTAACGCTATTTACGTAACTGCGCATATACATACTCTCAAACATATTCCCCCAAAACGCATTGTGACTTTGTCAGAGTCATGGACGGAAACCGTGCACACTCTGTCAGGTCCGCGTATTCCTCTTCAATCATTCTTTCCAAAGCAGTCCTACCAAATATTTACATGAAGTTTGTACTTTTCTTGCTGGTGCCTTAGCGATGTTCTTTTTGAAGCCAGCGTACGAGGGCTGTCTCTGCAGTGATATTCCTTGTTACCGCGTAATCGTCATCCGTATGCGCATTTCATACTAACGCCCATTTTTCTAGTGTAGTATGTCTCTATTTTATTGCATTACGTTCGGTACCATTCAAAAAAGGGATTAAAACACAACAAAATACTTGAAGTGGTGCTGTACAGGTCCGATAAAAAAAATACAATACACTTGTCAAGAGGGGGCTGATTTTTGGTGCGCTGTTTTCTGACAGCAGTTATTTCTGGTGCACTTTTTTTTACTTTCTGCAGGCTGGGGAATGCCATAATGGCGGTTGCATAAGGGCGGTAACTACTCCTGTTCTTGAAAGAAGAAAGCGTTCTCTGTTGACAACGATAATGGCGGTTAGAGCTGGTGTTGCTCTGGTGAGCCTGTTACGGAAGAAAAAACGGCAGCGACAGCAACAGCAACAGCAGCAGCAGCAGCAGCAGCAGGAGGAAGAGGAGGAGCCGCAGACGCAGCCGCAACCGCAGGAGCAACCAACTAAACAAGCCGATGACACGGACGAAAACTCCTTGCCTGGGAACCTGTAGCAATGAATCTTCCCGACATATTATTGTTGCCGGTGTCCCGAATGAAAATCCGTATTCCAGTTACGATTTTCGTATAATCGCGCGGAACCGAGAACATTCGTACGTAACACTAGAGAGTTTTAGCTGACCGTTTTTGACAATCCGCTATGCTCCCGAAGGCCCGCTAAGCAGAACCGGAGCGTCAGCGGCAGAAAGGCTTTTAGCTAAGCGATAACCGTATCTCCCTCGACGGGGAATGATTGGCGTCACTGGTCGTGCCCCGTGCGTTCGCAAACCAAAACGTCATCGCAAAGTAAAGATACGAATTGGAATTTGGTCGCTCAATTAATGTAAAGTACCGTGTTTAGTGCCTTATTTCACCTTTTTAAAACGAAGTAGTCGTTTACACGGTATAATGGTTCAAAATTAGTTTAAAGAAGCCGATAAACTTTGGAATAGCCAAGACAAAGGTGTCTTTCCCGGCGCTGCATTAGCAGCAGCCCCGCGCTTTGGTCGACGTTTTTCGCTTCCGGTCTAAAACTCGTGGATTTGTGTGGCACCGTTGTCTATTTGGAAGTGCTTTCGAGATATCGTCGCTCGTGTTTAAACGGAAGAAACGGGGTTCGTCGTAGCGCGCTCGCATCGCGGGGGCAGCCACGTTAAAATTCCGCACGGTAGCGTAAGCTGCCGCGACTGCCCGCTAAGAGGCCTAGGGTAGCGGAGCGGGGCCCCGCTCCGGTATCGCCGGTAGCGCGCTAGCGCGCCACGCATGCGCGATGTCCCTTCCGCTTGCTATCGCAGCGTAGCGGACCGGCAGAAACGGTCATGTAAAGCTCTTTACTGTTGAGCTATACTGTTCTCGAGTAGGCAGCGCACGTATACATATATCCTATATATACGTCCTGGATTCATTGTGTTAAAGTAACCAAAGAGTTTATTAGTTGGAGCAGCTAGGAAGGCTCCTTGTAACCCTAGAATACACGAATTACTAAGATGTAGCGGGAGGAATTCAATATAAATTTAGGGGTAGTTTACATTTATTAAAAAAAACTAATCAACATCTCCGCTTTTATAAAATAAATGTTCGCTTTCTGAACCAAACTTAATATCGTCGAGTAAAATATTTCTCAATTGCGGTGCCAGACCGGCCCGAGGGCATTTTTCAAGAGTGCGGTGGTGTAATAGACGCCAGCTTAACAAGACCCTCCCTACGGATGTGCCCCAGTATAAGTTTTGAGACTGGCAATTATGAGGCGATAAATTGCAGGAATGAGAGTTTTAATGATTAAATTAACAAATAACCATCCGCAGTTCCTTCAGCCATAAATAGGTTCATAGCTACCAACAACCGGCACTTTACATCGAATCTCTAATAGGCGCAGCTTCCTTCATTGTTCGTGGACATCTTACTACTTCTCTAAATTGCCAGCGCAAGTAAGAACATATTTAATCTTAGTGGGATAAAATCCACAAATGTTTGTGCTCACTTCTACTGTTATTGAGATTGTTCTGAGTAATTCCTCCCCTCCTTCCGGCGCAACTGGATTAGGATAGGTGCCACTAGTTTGAGCGTATTTGAGCTTGAGACCAGGTACACCGTAAGCCTCATACAACATGAGCTTGAAGGAGTGTAAGGCCAGTATGCGTAATAGGTGGTCTGAATCTTTTGGTTCATAAGCCCTGCGACACCTTAAGATTGCTCAAACGTGGAGGTGAGGGCATAACTTATTTAGCACAGTTCCTCCCATTATTCAACGTTAAATTATTCGCTGACCACAATGTATATTTTAAATTTATATGCGTATTCGCTCTTGTAGTGTTTCGTATTATTTTTAACCCAGAAATATTGTTATACTTAGTGGCTCAAAGGTGAATTTTGTCCCATCGTTCGAAGTATTTATGTGCCCCCGTCATTGTCACCACCGGAATGAGTTGTTGTCGCAAATTTTTTTTTGTTCTGAGGCTTCAAGTCATCCCGCAGGGCTTGTGCTAACATATTAGGACACGCAAAAATACTGGTTGTGCTCTGATGCTCCCCTCCGTTATGTGTATATGATGCGTATACTGACCCATTTTACTGCGCAGCAAAGTGATGTTCGTATAAGCACCAGGTTAGAGCAGAAATATGTTACATTCGGCTGTATAGACCTTCCAGACCACCATGAGATGAAAGTACCTGCAACTGAAATTGCTGCGGTTGTTAGAAATTTCGGTGTATTATGGTCCCTCTTTTACCCCACCTGGGTGTGGGATTTCTGAGTATGTGTTCTACACCCGCCGTGTGAATTTACACCGCGGTGAAAATAACTCCATGCGCGGGCGCCCTACCCTCGTCGTGATCGCAGGATTCCTACAAGCAATACAAAACTGCAGTACGGAGAGAGAGAGAGCGAGAGAGAAAGATGTGCTTTATTTGAGGCCTGTGCGAGAACACTCTTGCTGTCTGCATCAGTGCTGGCCTGTGAGGGTGGTTGAGTCGTCAGGGAGGGCTGGTGGGATGGTAGGGGTGTCTGTGGTAGGTACCCAGTACGCCTCTTGGACCCTCGTCAGCATAGACAAACGCGGCAAGAGAGTTCCTTAACAAAGTGAGCGTGGTGATGTTTCGTGTTAACGGCAGCACCCAGTCGAAGTACGTCGTCGGGCGGATGTCCTCGGGGAGTGTATGGAGCGTGCGAGCACGGAAGAGAGCGTAACACTGACAGTCCCACACCAAATGTTCGGCCGTTGCAGGCCCGCAACACTGCAGACAGAGTCCTTCGCCGGGCTCATTTCCGTAGAATTTGTGGCGGAGCGCAGGTGAGAATGCGGTGTTGGTGGCAAGGCGCGAACAAACGTCTGTGTGGCCCGCGGTAACTTCTCCGGCATGGGAGGAACAGGGCGCTCATGCTCTTCGGTGTGGTCTTCCCTAACCTCACGAAGACACGCGGTCTTGCATTACTGATGGGCAATACTATCAGGGAGGTTCGCTGTCCAGCCGCAGCTCGCGCCTCGCTGCGAGCCCACTCATTGCCCTCAATACCCGAATGGGCGGGTACCCAAGCAATGGAGGCGGCTATGTTGAGGTTAGAATGTAACTCCAGGAAAAGTGCGACCAAGTCGGCGAGGATTCCCGGATATGAAGAGGAAGCTTCGCTCACTCGCGTGCAGATGTTGTATGTGCGAGCCGAATCAGTGAAGAGCAAAAGCTTGTGGGGTACGTCCCTCGGTTCGAAAGTATTCCTCGCCGACGTGCAGCATGGAGGAGGGCAAGTAACGCAATGTACGTTGTGTCGGCGCTGGCAGTACTGGTAAGGAGACCGGCATTAGCGAAGCAATGGGTGGTGTCAAGCCAGGCCACCGCACAAACCTGCGCTAGGCCACTATCGTCCTCCTCAGCAGTATCATTTCGTCGAGGCACCGAAGTCACCGCTATGCCGGTATATACGATGGTGTGAGTGACCGGCGCTTTGTGCACGACGCTGAAATTGTGCGCCTTGGCAAATCGAAGCCGGCTTGCTGAATTTCGAGGCAGAGATCCCATGCCACGAGGAAGCGGCTTGCCATTCGTGAAGGGAATGCTGAATGCCCATTGAGGGAGAGAGGAGGGTATCCCAACAGCCATAGTGGGTAATATCTCAAGCTCGTCTAAGATGGAAAGTTCCGAGTTAGTGCTGCTAAGGAGGTTCCTCTGGGCAGAGAGGGCTTGCTCGGCTAATTCCGTCAGCAAATTCATCCCACCATGCGCATAAAGCTCACTTAGGGGTGTGTATTTCGGCAACCCGGTAACAACCCGTATGGCCTCTCGGTTAATCTTCTCTAGTTGCTCTTGCTGCCGGCTGGTAAGGACATGGTAGTTGTAAGCGTAGAGAATGCGGGAATTGATTATAGCTCGTACGAGCTGCCGCGTCTCCTTCTCTCTCGTACCCCAATTTATACGTGTAACTCGGCGAACGAGATGCAGCAAGGACTTGCACTGCGTGGTGACTTTCTTTACCCATGTCGTGCTTTTACCGTATTGGTCAATATATGCTCCGTGAACCCTGATGGAGGGTTTCCTGAGTATCCGTTGGCCTGCCATGGAGAGGGAAAAATAGTTGCGGATAGCCTCGGTTTTCATGAATGGGCCATTGAGAACTACCACATATCTTGTTTCTTCAGCAGACGCAGTCATTCCCATTGTCTGAAGGTACGTGTTAATGACATCTAGGCCAAGCTGTAATGTTTGTTACTGTTCGCCAGGTGCTCCAGTTGTAGCCGAAATGGTGATGTCATCTGCGTAGATGGCGAAATTTATGGACGGAATTTCCTCAAGCAATGGCGGGAGGCGTGCCATTACGAGACTGAAGAGAGTAGGCGAGAGGACTGCACCTTGGGGTACGTCAACCCTGTTTGAGCAGGATGGTCCGATATATTCTCCTACTTGCACTCTGTACGTTCGATTGTACAGGACATTTTTGATGAACGTAAGCATACGACCCCGTACTCCATCAACTTCTGCGCTTCCTATCACAGCTCGGTGTGTTACGGAGTCGTAGGCCTTACGGACATCCACCCCCACCACAGTCCGGGTCTGTACCGCTGACTGAGCACTGAGGACCTGGTGATGCAGCATGAGCAGGATATCCTGCGTGCTTAGGCCTTGACGGAAGCCGATTTGATGCGAGTGAAACGTAGAAGTTTTCTCAAGGTGCCAGTTGAGGCGCTCTAGAACCATGCGATCAACCAGTTTACACAGGTTGCTCGTGAGGGATATGGGTCTGAGATTGGCAAGGTCGTTCGGTGGTTTTCCGGGCTTTGGAATGGGTTTGAGAAGGCAGTCACGCCAGGCATCTGGAAACGTGCCGGTCCTCCAAACCAAGTTAATCCCGTCTAGCAGAAGGTTCAAGGAAGATTCTGGTAGGTTCCGTAGTTCTGCGATGGTGACGTTGTCCAGGCCTGGAGTGCTACGAAGATTCGCCTTTGCCAAAGCTGCGTGGAGTTCGGTCATAGAGAAAGGTTTATCTAAGTCTGCCAGACTTGTAGAAAGGTGATCGTCAATCTTCTGTGGTACTGAGTTCCGAGAATATATTCTCGGTTCATCCAAAGTCGCTGGCTGGGGGAAAAATACATCGCCTGCCTGGAGGGCCAACTGCGCTTCTGCTTGGGCAGTGGTTCGTTTCTTCGATTTTCCTTGCCAGCTACGGAAAAGGCAGCATATTTGGGGCCCACTCATATTTCCAATATTACGCGAGCAGAACTCATGCCACCTTTCCGAGGCAAGCTTAGCGGCATAATCACGTGCCTCAGCCAATATACCGTTGAGGCGACGACGCAGCCGAGACGGTTTTCCTTTCTTTCTGTATTCACGCAGTGCATCGAGGCGTTGGCTCCATAAATTGGCGAGGTGAACATCTGGCGTCGGGGAGCCCTCCGTGACGTAAAACTGTCGTGTGGCCAACCGTTTGGCTTTGTTAATCGTTTCTAGGAGTTTTTCCAGGCGAGTTTCCTCTGGCTCGTCGTATATAGTGTCGAGGAGTGTAGCCTGTAACGTTTCGCGAAACCTATCCCAATAAACGACGCTTGTAGCGTATTTTGCAGTTTGTCTGGCGTGGCCACGGAGCCGAAGAAAAATGGGAAAATGGTCACTCCCCCACGTATCCGCACCTAATTCCCAAGCGATGGATTTGGGCTTATTCGTCCAAGTAAGGCCGGTTGTTGTATCGTTTTGACGGTCATGTTGACTAATACGTGTGGGACAGTGGATGTCGTTTATAAGCGTGAAGTTATTGTCCTCCATCGCACGAAGTTGGTTTGTGCCGTGAAATGTGTCAGCTCTGGCTCCCCAATGTGTGTGGCGCGCATTGAAATCACCGCCAATGACAAAGAGAGCGCCAGGACGCGTTTTACGGAGGTTTTCCCGCCAAGACCAGTCAACCCCACCAGTTTTCCGTACCGAGGGGCGGACGTAGACGGACACTACCACAACCTCACGCTGATGAAGCTGCAAAGTTACTCCAACAACTTCTTGATGAGATGTACACCAGCGCTGAAGATCAAGCTCGACATGTGGAAAACGGCTGTCGACTAAGACCGCTGCGTTACCGTCATAAGTGACAGGCTGCATCGACGCGATTCCCACCGGCTTGCGTGACATGCGCTGCCGCCGTGGTATTGTGGGTCGCAGATATGTGTCGTAGCCGGGTACTGCAAGGTTGGAATCTCGCGTCTCTTACAGGAGAAAAACGGTCGGTCGTGTCCATGTTCGATACCGGATTAGGAGTTCCGCTTTCTTGCGAGCGAATGTTCTGCAATTCCACTGAAGGATTTTATGGTGCTTGCCGTTGATGTGGTCGAGGTGCTGTTGCAAAGGACTGGCTATTATCTCCCATTGTAGCGGCGAAGAAGATTTTTCGTCAGCTGAAGGAGCTGACTCTTTTGGTCAATAATGGCGTTGATAGTGGCCGTCAATTGCTTCTGGCTTTCCTCTATGCGCTCCAGGTGATAAATGAATATTTCGACCGGTTTAGTGTATGCCGGGTTTGGATTAGGACTAAATGACCTACCGGTGCCTTCAGGAAACTTGGCAGCGTTTGAAGCTTCCCAAGGAGATTCTCCTGTGTTTACCTTCTTTCCTGAAATATGCGCAGCACTTAAAAGGAATGTATCTTGACCAAGTAAAGGTGGAAAGTTATGGTCGTTCTTGTCAAACTGTAATGTTGGAGGTGATTCAGTGGGCGAGGGATTCTTGCGAAGGCAAGTATTAGTTATGCCTGGGGCCACGTGATCTGGCACTGCAGAGGCATGGATATTGCACATATTACTGCTACTGCGCTGTCGAGAACGTCTTGGCATCTTTTTAAGGTTGAGGTCAATCGGTGCACCCAACAGACCAGTCGTAAACGAAGCTTGTGTAGTCGCTTGGAGAAGTTTGGCTCGAAGGTTTTGCGTCGCCGCTTGGCGAACCGGGCACCTCGGATCTGTCGCCAGATGCTTGCCCCGGCAGTTCTTGCAAACTGGGGCCGAATTCTCTAAAACGACGAGGCGTCGTTTTGAAACGACGTGGCAGCGCCATGCAAATGCATGTGTTCTGGGGTTGGGGCCGTCGCTTTGGGGCGACCGGCAGGGGCAATGACCGCAGAAAAGCGCTGTGGCAAGGGCGCGAAGCGACAAGTGAAGCGACGAGGGGGCAGTGGGTGTCGCTTCGCGCCCTTGCCACAGCGCTTTTCTGCGGTGATTGCCCCTGCCGGTCGCCCCAAAGCGACGGCCCCAACCCCAGAACACATGCATTTGCATGGCGCTGCCACGTCGTTTCAAAACGACGCCTCGTCGTTTTAGAGAATTCGGCCCCCGGTCTTACTGTGAGCGAGCATGTGTCTAAATCACTACTGGAATCATGCTGTCGGCCTCCATACTTTGTACAACGCTTTCTGTGTGTGTTTGGACACACATCTTTGCGGTGACCTATGTCATGACACAGAGCACAAACTGGAACGCGTGGTTTGTATGGGTGTATGTTGACTTGGCCTAGGCCGAAGGTCATCGCGGTCGGTAATGTGGGTCCTTGAAACGTGACCAGTGCTGTGCCATTTCTGCCCATCGGAGAACCATCTCAGGTTTCTAGTATCATGCTCTCAAAACATCTACTTTTACCCAAGCAAGTGACGGTTGATCGAACATCAGCTACCAGGGTTTTTCTTTTCACAACAGTAACACCTGTTTCTAGTGATGGTGTTCCTAGTGAAGTAAGTTCTCAACTATGCCTCTGATTTCTGTACAAGTATAATTACAAACGGCGAGAAGCCCCGTTTTTTGCTATTGCTATAATGTGAACTTCATAAAAAAGAGCGAAGAACGATCTTGCAAGGAGCCCTAAATCATAAGAACGCCTGTAGCGAATTGCGAGTAGGACGAATTTCAGAGGAGGAAAATAGATTCTCAACTTCTAGTTGTTGACTAGTGGCTGTAAAGGGGCCCTAAAAGAGGTAGCTAAGGCTATAAGGCCTAGAGCTTTCGCCTTTTGCTTGCACCTCAAATCGCCTTGGACGCTAAGAGCTGATAAGCTCTGAGAAAAACTAGAGACTTTTGTCAGGGCCCTTGGGCTTCTATGAGCGCGCAGACATTTACTATGCTCCGCCGTTCGTCCTGCTTTTTAGTTTTATCAGTCACCGCACATGCTCACCCAACTAATTGCTGCGTGGCACTGCTTTCGCGATGGTCGGGCTAGTGACGGCACGTCAGTTCTAGCGTAGGGGAAGCGAGCGTTTGTAGCCGAGATAGGGGGGCCGCAAACACAACATGCTTGCTCACGGGAATAATACTGCATTTTCACCTACACCTAGCGGCCCGCTTGGTTTTCTTGCATTCAGCGCTGTGGCAGCGAACAGGTGCCGCCGAGCCCTGGTCGCGCAGCAAAGGCTTAGCATGGCCGTAGGTATTTGGGCACGGTTTACAAAGCCTCGCCGACGACTATCCCCAGCACAATCTTTCACCCCACTATCACAGCCTTTCACACATTGGTAAATTGATTTTCAGCAATAGTCATACCCGGCGGGCGGAGACTAGTTTTAGCTGATGCTGTTTATCCCGATTTGTGTGCGGTCATGGTCCGCCACGCGGGAAGATGCTTGCCGCCGTCGCACGAGTAGGGTTTCTGCCTGCAGAAGACGTTCCGTGATTTTCAGCGTTATTCATATCATGCAAACGACGCGCTTTGTCAACAAACTGAGCTAAACTCGTGTGACGGCGACGATCGACATTCGTTCCTGCAAAGATACCGCGTGCCGGAGCGTCGCTATTGTGGACGCCGTCCGAACCACTGAATCACCGGTGGCTTCCCCGGAGCCGGAATCGCTGATTGGCTATAGCTTTTGTAGGAACGCGCCAACGGCGGCTCTGTAGATTTCAGTGCCAGCTGCGACTTAGAATTCATGTGAGTGGCACAAAGCAATGTTAGAGTAAACTAGAGCATTGTAATTGTGGCAAAAGCTACACAGGCACGTAATTGAAGCCAGAAATACGGAAATCCGCTAGGGGTACTGCTGTTGAATACTGAAAGGGAGGTAGTATAGTAAATCAGCAATACCTTAAGGAAAGAAGTAGCGGTCTAATGCGTATACTAGACTTATCGAATACACCTAAACATAGCTTTTGCCTCCAGTACGGCAAAACAGACGCATTTCACTTATCCACTCTTCCCCTGTCTATCAGGCTTTGGAACGGCCTTAATGACACCCACCGCGGTGGCTCAGTGGCTAAGGCGTTGCGCTGCTGAGCACGAGGTCGCGGGTTCGATTGCCGGCCGCGGCGGCCGCTTCTCTGATGGAGGCGAAAAGCAAAAACGCCCGTGTGTACGAGATTTCGGCGCACGTTAAAGATCCGCAGGTGGTCAAAATTAATCCGGAGCCCTCCACTACGGCGTGCCTCATCGCCTGCATTGCGTCGGCGCGTTAATACCCTACAATCAATCAATCGGCCTTAATGATAATATCTCCGCCGAATTGAAGCACGACGAATTCCGCGACCATCTTAAAGCTCACTTTTACTGGTAATATGGTTGTGAACTGTTATTTACTGTTTCGAGCACATTTTCTGTAACCAATTTTCTATTTTTGCGTTTTAAGTGTGTGTTTCCTATCCTCCTGTGTTAGTTTGAATTTGAGGGATGTTGTTCTCTGTTAGCGCAAGATATAGCTCTTGTTTTTCTTGTACATTACGTTCATCTAGATGAGCATTTGCTGCTGATTTCAGGTCTCATTTTTTTAACTGCCTTTTTGTGTGCCCTATACAATTCCTGTTAATTTTGCACTCTTTTACTTGTAACGTTTCTTACCCAATGCCCTGTTAGGCCTGTAAAGTATTTTAAATAAATAAATAAATCTGTAAGCGTAGGGTGGAAGGGGATGACGTAGCAAAGGGGATTGCGAAGCAGTCAAGGTATTTCATATAGAAGGTGATTCAGAACATGAGAAGAAACAGCAAACAAAAATAAAACAAAACTAAAACAGTAATCAATCGAAAATTTTAAAAACCTTCGCTGTGTGGTTGGTTCGCTATGGAAGTCATGTAATCGCTTTACAGTTCGTTTTAATGAATCCGGATTTTTTGATTGGAGCTCTTTCAGCGCAGATGGCTTTACGTCGCCGACGCGAACATTTTGTACGATAACGGATCAAATTATGGTGAATGTAGGAATGTGAGGCCTCTGTAGTTACACCGCTCTCAAGAGATAATTCAGTGTCGGTCATTGTTAGCCTGCACATGCCAATATTACATCCATCCCCGACCCGCCGCGGTGGCTCAGTGGCTAAGGCGTTGCGCTGCTGAGCATGATGTCGCGGGTTCGATTCCCGGCCGCGGCGGCCGCTTTTCTGATGGAGGCGAAAAGCAAAAACGCCCGTGTGTACGAGATTTCCGCGCACAATAAAGATCCCCAGGTGGTCAAAATTAATCCGGAGCCCTCCACTACGGCGCGCCTCATCGCCTGCGTTGCGTCGGCGCGTTAAACCCTACAATCAATCAATACACCCATCCCCGAGGAAACGAAAAATGTTGGGTAGCAGGGTGACCCCTGCACCCTTGTTTCTTCATACGGCACAGCCCATCATGATTTGTGTGAATTATTCCTTGAAATAATAATAAATGAAAAAAGTAAAAAAAATAAATGCGCGCACCTTCGATGTGATGTCTGAGCAGCACACATGTCCAGCTTTCCGGCTCATGGCCAGTAGTAGTGGCTTTGGCCACCATGTGCCCCATTGAATTCCGTTTTTTAAAATTCCCGGCTTCAGCGTCAACGTTTGTTTATCAAGCACAAATGTAGAAAGAAAAGAGCCGACTTCGTCTTGGCAACGCGATAGTCGAGCCCCGATCAGCCGACTGCGAATCATAAGGCAGCTGTAGCGCAGCACTGCCAAATATTAGCCGTTTCGCGGCGTTTTGATAGCGAAGCGTGGGTAGAGGTGAATTGTTGACCGGGCCACGGCCGGACGAAGACGGTTGCTTTGATGGTCGAAAATGTTCTATGTTTTCTTTTTTTTTTACAAGTTAAATCAAGAAGGCCCACCACAGATAACATCGCAAAGAGCCACAGCTTGCGTGATACAGGGTTGAGCCCAGTTGAATTGGGCTGTTACCTCTTGCTCTCGATGGGCTAAGCATAACGTTTGGCCCTTTGAGAACAGGATGGTTTTATATTTTATTTATTTATTTAAGAAATACTGCAGGCCATAACCCCGAGCACGAGGGGTACATACATCGCGCACGCGCGCGCGCATACACACACACACACACACACACACACACACGCACGCACACACACACACACACACACGCACACATACACACACGCACACACACACACAAACGCACACACACGCACACACACGCACACGCACGCACACGCACGCACGCAAGCACACACACACACACACACGCACACACACGCACACACACGCACGCACGCAAGCACACACACCCACACGCACACACACAAACACACACACACGCACACACAAACATACACACACGCACACACACAAAGAAACGCACACACACACACAAACACACACATACACACACACACGCACACACATGTACGCACACGCACACACGCACAAACGCCCACACACACGCACACACAAATGCACACACACATGCACACACAAAAACACACACAAACACACACACACGCACACACACACAAACACACACACACACGCACACAAACACAGACACAAACACATACACACACAAACACACACAGACGCACACACACGCACGCGCGCACGCACGCACACAGACACACACACACGCACAAACACACACACACATACACACACATGCACACACACGTACACACACGCACACAAACGCACAAACGCACACACACACGCACATGCACAGACAAAAACACACACGCACGCACGCACGCACACACACACACACGCACAAACACAAACACATACACACACACGCACACACACACGCATGCACGCACACACACACACGCACGCACACACACAGACAAAACAAAAAAGCATCTTGTGTACATACTGAACATACTGAAAAATACACAAAATGAGTCAAGACATCGATAGTATCAGTAACTCAATGACAAAACAAGAGAAACAACAATGGGTCAGAACAGCGAAGAAAGGCAACAAAGTGGTCAGCAACAAAATACGCAGAAGTTGCTGTCCAACATGCTACATGTCGCGGGCACAGTCCCGGGACAGAGGTTAGACCACGGCAATCACTTTCTAAGGCCAACTACGCGCTACCTCAGTTGTCTTGTATATATGATGTATATATTACTGTACATAGAGTGTATAGCCGGTATTCAATGGCGTGGAATGCATGCAGGCACCCAAGTGTGCGCCGCCATATCTGTGGCCAAGCGTCTGTTGCTAGGCGGCGTTGTGCGCACGGCTCGCAGATCAGGCACCCCTCTTCTCCTCCATGCAACCGTGAAAGTGCGCGCACGGTCGGGCTAGAGCAGCGGCGTGCGCGCGTTGGTGGCGGAACTTTACGTCTAGACTGGGCTGCATTGTTCTCGCCGCTGCTACGAAGGCCGCATCAACACATCGCGCGCCCGTGGCCTCCGCGATCGGCTACCAGCGGTGCGCCGAGCAACGGCGCGCAGCCGGCAGCAAATCGCGGAGGCCACGGCGCGCCGCCACTCGTTATACGCGGGCTCCGCGGGATGGCGGTACTTGTCCATGCTAAGCACGACTGTGAAACACATGACTGTGTTTCACATGCGAAACTCTACCTCACCGAACGCAAAGTATTGCCTCGAGTTCAATGTGAGGGCGATTAATAACATCTCTGTTGATGCCACCGTTTAGAATCGGATTGGAACGGAGCAGATGGCGCACGCCGGTGTTGCGACGCTCAAAGAGCTACCTGCGCTCAAAGAGCTACAATAAAAAAATCCTGATTCATTAAACCGAAATGTAAAGCAGTCCGGCGGAGTGCTTGACGGGCGCTACAGCTCTGCTTTATCTTCGTGGCATCCACCACGTCCAAACGACCAGCGGAAGCTTCGCATCGGGAGCGGCTACGTTGCGGCGAGCAGCAAGTGGGACCCCCCTCCCCCTACCCCGATGACGTCACGTGGCACTGCAAATCACAGGACGCCAACAGGAGCATCGATGCCTTAAAACACGTCTTGGATTCGATTGGATTAGCTTAGATTGGATTGGATTGGCTTGGCTTGGCTTGGATTGGATTTGGATTGGATTGGATTAACGTGGATTGTGATGGATTGTATTGCGTCATAGCCGCGGCAGACGCGCCAGGGCCGGCGCATGTGCAGTACTCTCTCTTCCGCGATTTCCTCTCCTTCGGGCGCGCTGCGAATATAACCGGTGCGCCGTTCTCCGGCAAAGCAACATCCATGCTTGGCTCAAACACCTAGAGTCTACGCCGCTTTACAAGTACGCCAACGTCGTCATCGACTGGGACAGGCTTACGCAGTCCCCTCAACGTTATGCGCGCTATAAAACGCGGTCCCTTCGCCGCTCCGCCGATGCGTCGCATCTGCACAGGGGTTGCCGTGACGGGAGGTGGGAGTTTTTTTTCTGACAAGCACTTCGCTGGACTGCACCTTGTGTGAAGATATCCGACGCATTATGTCTTTCATGCTTGAAGCCTCTGCCTCTTTCCGAAGGCATTAAGTGTCTTGCTTGTGAAAATGATTATCACAAGGGAAAGTGCTCTCGCTTAACAAAAGCGGGACTCAAGAATACGTCGAAAAGTGGCGCGGATTCTTGGACGTGTCCCACGCGTGTAAGCGGCGCGTCGCGATCGTCGAGGAAAAAGCGCGATAGCCAGTCAAGGGGAAACCGAGATGGCCAATCTGACAAGAGCGATGAAGAGAGTGCAACCAGTGAACCTTCGCTGAAAGATGTCATGAGTAGCATCACGGCACTGTCGGCTAAGCTACACGAAGTGTTAGACCGGCTGGAAAATCTTGAAAGGAGCGGCGAAATGCAGAAAGTGATACACGATGACTCTCTTTTGAAGCTGACAGAACAACAAAAAAGTATTGAAGCCATGG
This sequence comes from Haemaphysalis longicornis, assembly GCF_048455015.1. NCBI lineage: Eukaryota > Metazoa > Arthropoda > Arachnida > Ixodida > Ixodidae > Haemaphysalis > Haemaphysalis longicornis. The sequence goes on from NW_027526422.1 coordinate 190,990,565, forward strand.
AACAGGCTCTAGAACATATGTCTGACAACTATGACAAAAGTTTGAAAACGAGTCAGGAAAATAAAATCAAACTAAAAGAACTCGAAGAATAAAAAACTCCCACCTCCCCTCGCGAGAACCCCTGCGTAGGTGCGACGCATGGGGGGTTCAAGTTGCAGCGGTGGACAGCGGAGGAGCGGTGCAGGCACCGCGTTTTATAGCGCGCATAACGGTGAGGGGACGCGCCGGCGCCAGTGCGTCTGGCGCGGCTATGACTCAACACAATCCAACACGATCCACTTTAATCCAAACCAATCCAAATCCAATCCAATCCATACCTATCCAAGCCAAGCCAATTCAATCGAATCCAATCCAATGCTCCTCGCGAGAGAAAGTTCGCTATCGGAGAGGAGAGGGGGTGCGCGGCATAGCACCCAGCTGGCGCGCCAAGGAGAATTGGGGAGGGGTGGACGCCTAAAACGCCTGATGGATGCAGGGACAAGGCGAGTGAATGAGATTCGTTCGCATCTAAAAATCGGCATCGTTTGACGCTGCATTGTCAGAGCAGCAGTCAGAGGTGGATAAGCTTAAGTCGACCTTAAACAGCCTTGAGGAGTATTCTCGGCGGAAAAACATTGAAATTCATGGCATTTAAGAAAGAGTGAAGGAGAACCCCTTGAGCATCGTGTCCTTTTTGGCAGCAAAGCTACCATTGAAAGCGCCTACCCCAGAGGATATCGAAGCCATCCATAGAATTAAAGCCAAACCTGACATGACACCACCATTGCTGGTGCGGTTTTCAACTACGACAATGCGGGACAGTTGGCTCAGCAAACGACTTGAGCTCAAGTCAGATGATATTTACATAAATGAAAATCTGACTGCGTACACCAAGAGGCTTCTTTGGATGGCGAAAAGCGTTGGAAAAGAAAAATCGTACAAGTTTGTCTGGGCACGGAAAGGTAAAAAGTTTGTGAAGAAACAGGAAGGAATGGCTGTCATGAAAATTATAAATGAAGGAAGTCTGCTCAAGCTCCTGTAGACATGGATCAGGAATTCGGCACCTTTGATGACTGGATTACACAAAGGCAAAGCTGCATCAATAAGCAGAAAAAAACACCAGTCATTAGATTTACTTCATGTAAATATTAGAAGAACGCATAAGAATTGAGATCTTCTTGAATTTTACACCGCTAAATCTAATTTTTTCTTGACGTCATTGTATTAACTGAGGTAAATGTTGACAGTACCACTATAAAGCAATACCAATTAGACGATTTTTGTCAGTACCACTTATGCAGCGAAAAAAGAAAAGGTGGAGGATTGGCAATTTACGTGAGGAAAGAATGGCTATGTCAACAAACGCTACTCTCGTTTAGTGAGGCAGAGGTAAGTCTGCTCACTATCGAAAAAGCGCAGGCTTCCTACGTTATTGTAGTCGTTTACAGGCCACCAAGGAAGAACGTGTTAATGTTTTTACATGAATTAGAGCAGCTATTAATCCAACTAAACAAACATGACAATCTTATCCTTGTTGGCGACTTTAATATAGATATATTCACACCTGAAAATAGGGGAGTCTCGGTATACCAAACTCTCATTTCAGGCTTTGGGCTCGAACACTAAATAGTTGGTATAACTAGAGAAGAGGTCCTCAGAGACAAATTAACTAGATCAAGCATTGACCATATTATAACCCGAATAGACGATGGGCATACATCAGCCATTATTATAAAATAGAAAGTCGCTGACCATTACTTTGTAACGCTTACCATGCGCATGGATTACGGAGATAATTGTGACAAAAAAAATTAGACAAGGTTAAATTGTGGACAATGTAAAGGTTGACAAGTTCACAGCTGAGGAGGACTGGGAAAATTTGATAGTTCTAGACCATCCGAAGGCGTACGCTGAACTCGCTTCAAAATTGAAGCTCATATATAAATCAAGCCAAAGAACGGTAACGATTAAACAAAGAAAGAAAGACAAACCATGGTTAACTCAAGAAATAATGGAGTGAAGTTATTAACGAAGGTTATGTACCGCAGAAGTAAAGCTAACCCAGCTGATGAAATTTTAAAATATGAATCGAGGCAAATGAGAAATAAACTTACCGCCAAAATAAGGCTGGCCAAGAACAATTACAATAAAAACAAACTAAATAGCTGCCGGAAGCATATCAGAAGATCATGGCAATTAGTAATCTCGTTAACGGGCAGAAAGCCAAAAAATGGCATAGACGAGGTTATTACGATCAACTTCACAGAAATACAAGCCGAGGAATTAGCAAATGAGTTCACCGATTGTTTTGCGGACACCGCCAGACAATTAGGAAGTCAAAGTGTCATAAAACGGTCACAGATATACAGTCCGAAAAGTAACATCCGTTCAGCGTATCTACCTGACATAACCGAGCAAGAAATATCGGAGATAATTAGAACACTTCCTATTAACAGAATGCCAGATTACGATGGAATCGGAATTAGAGACCTGGTTGTGCATTTCCAAAAAGCTGAAAGCATTGCTTGTGTACATTTTTTCAAAAATACTAGAAACAGGAAAAATTCCTAGAGGAATGAAAATTTCATTGATTAGACCTGTCTTCAAACAGGGCAAAAAAGACCAATGCGAAAATTATAGGCCTATTGCTATATTGTCTTCCTTTGCCTTTATTCTGGAGAAAGCCATTTACAGGCGGATGATCTCTTTTTGCGAGGAGTTTCAGCTTCTGTTGGATGCACAACGTGGCTTTCGTACTGGGAGAAGAACCATTACGTTGTTAGAAGACTTCGCAAATTGTGTAAACGAAGCAATTGATAGTAATAATATAGCCCTGGGAATATTTATAGACCTTAAAAAAGCTTTTGATACCATTGATCACAGTATTATCATTAACAAATTACCATTAATCGGATTTCGCGGAATATATACAAATTTGTTTAAAGATTACTTTGAAGACCGTTACCAACTTGTTAGAATCAACAGTACTGATAGTAACCGTTTACATCTCCGATATGGCGTGCTTCAGGGCTCTATCCTGGGACCATTACTTTTTAACGTGTACGTCAACGATATCTCAGACGTTAAGCTGCATTCTAAGATCTTTGAGTACGCTGATGATACAGCCCTTGTATTAGCGGGAAAAACGTATCCGAGGGAGCGGTATTGTTGCAAAAGATATAAATAAACTAATAGCCTGGTTTGAAGATAATCGCATCTATAATAATAAAGACAAAACCCAGCTTATTTGTTTTCACACTCCGCGTAGAAAAGTTGAACTCCGTCTTCCTTTGTATACACATAATAATCTATGTAGATATTGCAAATGTGCCAGTCTGAATTTCTCGACAAAAGTAAAGTACCTGAGCCTAATATTCGATGAAACGTTTTCGTGAACCAGCCATATCAAACACCTCGCAACTCAACTAAGACAGGTTTGTGCATCAATATATAAAATTACATCTGTATGTGACGGGAAATTGCGTAATATTATATACAAAACATTAGGGGAATCGATATTGCGGTACGGCGTCTCAATATATGGGTTAGCTTCTCCGTATAAACTAAGTACTTTGAACAAAATACTCCACAGCATAACCAAAAATATAGCATATGACACAAGGGATTTCTCGGATGATACAACGAAGCCTATGGCAGCACACTCAGTTTTCAGCGTGCAGCAGCTATTTTTGTCTGTAGCACTTACAAAAAACTATTGCTCGAATGACTTTAAAATAAAGAATGTGAAAATCCAAAACCTTCGCAAACCTTTACTGTATAAAATTCCAAAAGTGTACACCGACTATGGCAAAAGGACTAGAGCTTTTTATTTGCCATTTTACTTTAATAAATTGCCGAACGACGCTCCAGTAGTCTCTATGAAAGACGCTCGAGCGTTAATCCATGCCTGGATTTCCGAGAATATCGCCTAAATAAACGCGACTGCAGAAGAAAATATCGAATGTGTTTGGGCGTGTATGTATATGTATATATGTGTGTACGTTTGCGTATGTATAGATATATATATATATATATATATATATATATATATATATATATATATATATATATATATATATATATATATATATATATATATATATATATATATATATATATATATATATATATATATACACACAAAAATGGTTTCGCCCACGGTAAAAAAAGAGAAAAGATTTAATAACGTTTCGGCCGAGGGACCGGCCTTAGTCAGAGGATATATATATATATATATATATATATATATATATATATATATATATATATATATATATATATATATATGCATATATATGTGTGTAGTAGGCGTACATATATGTATATATATTAGAAGGTCTATTTCATGTGGTCTAATATCACTTTGAGGCTTCTCTGGGCTCAGCTACACATATAGTGCAAGATGCGGAATTCTACCCTACTGTTGATGTTTTTGCAATAAACGTGTGTTGTTATTGCATGGTACCTGTGTCCGTCGGAATCCATGTGTTAGTTACGCTTCGCTCAGTTATACTCAAGGCTTGTATTTAGCGTTCTTTTTTGTTTCCATGGCACCTCGACAATACGTGTTATAAATTTGCGCGTTTGGTGGCCCTATGTTACTAGACGGTTTCGTATGTATATATGTATATGTATATGAATGTATGTGTATAAATATATATATATATAAATCTAAAGAAAGACAAACTCACAAAGCCCGCAGAAATAGTATAAGGAAAGAGTCGGATACCCAGCAACAACAATAACAATGTTATTGTTCTTGCTGTGTATCCGACTCTTTACTTATACTATATATATATATATATATATATATATATATATATATATATATATATATATATATATATATATATATACATATATATATATATATATATATATATATATATATATATATATATATATATATATATATATATATATATATATATGTATTGTTTATTATAACAGTGGAAGTTTTGGACGTTATTTCGATTTGATAGCAGAATGTATTGTGCCTTTATTATCTTCTTTTTTCTCCAACCGAATGCCCTGTCCCGCATAAAAGCAGATCTTGTGTACGCGGGCTGGCACTTGTATCTGTTTGTCATGAAGATGAAATAAAATGTATGTATGCATGTATGTATGTACAGTCGCGCTCACTATGACCTACACCGCTCAATATTATTCAGAGGTTTATATGACCTTTGTCTGGCACCCGAGGTTAAAGACCCAGTGCGCATTAGGAGAACAACGTCTTAATGAATCAAGCCCTATCCTAGCGTATATGCCCATAGTCATTGTTTTGACGATATAATAATCTAAATACTAATGAGAGGTGTAGGTCATAGTGAGCGCGACTGTATGTATAGGCGAGTGTGCGTAGCTTTTGATGTAGGAAGTTAGGCCGAATATACCATCACACTTTATTAGTTATATGGAAATGATCATTCGAAATTGAGTCTTTATTATGACACCGAAATATAAGAAATATTGGTACAGATGACGCAGTAAAGAAGTTGGGTGTGAACTTAAAACGTTTTATTGCTCTCAGTGAATACGTCAACTCAGCAGCGGATGTCCCGGGAAATATTGCGAAGCGTATTGACTTGGGTTCCGCTGAGGGACACAAGGGTTGACTGGGTTCTTGTGGACGCGATTTGACGGTACCCTATTCTTTCTGGCACTTTCCAGTCAGGGCTTTGAAATGTCACGGAGAAACGAAATCCAAGCACCAAAAAATGAATGCAAGATTTGAAGGTCGCGCAGCTGGGCACAACCTTCAGCACCATCAGGACGGTTGAAGTCCACGACTGCAGCGGACCTCCTTCTTTGCTGCCGCAACGACATTTACTCAATTTTTGTGGCTATAAGTGTGAGCTTTCTTCAGTTTGTTTGGAAGTGTTGCCACTTTTACGGCGAACACTGAAGTTTTTTTGCCAATCTTGGCCACTCTTGGCTGATGCTTGGTTTGATAAACGTGCGGCGGGGACGCCGGGTGGTCGCCGCGAGGCGCGCGCTCCCGCCTGCCCGGCATATTTTGTTTTTTTAACGGTCGGATGGTCGCCGCGAAGCACGCGCCCACGTGCGCTCGGTAATTTTTATTTGTCGGTGATTAGGGGACGCCGGAACCCATAGATTGCCCGACAGCTTCTCTGTTAAAAAGGCATTCTCCCAGGTGGACATAGTTTGTGAGCGCAAATTTCCATTGCGGACTTCCTCTGGTATCAGACCCCGCTTCCAGACACACGTGCAGGACGCAACTGATTTCTTCCCTCCCGCGGCCCCCCCCCCCTACCTAATGAAGAGTGCTTATTCATTGATCATTGCTGGCAGCCTTGTCAGATTCCTACAAGAAGTGGGCGTTCGCGGCGCTCTACATGCAGGAATACGAAAATGGGTATAGAGCGCATGGGTAAAACAACGGCTCCAGTGCGCGTCGCTACTTACTCAACGTTAAAATGAAAACCATCACAAATCGATTACGTCACTACCGAAGCACGCAAAAAAATATATATATGCGCTTTCTAAGCTGTGCGGTTTAGTTACCAGAAGCTGTGGGAAAAAGAAGTAATAATAACATTGTACAGAGCACACATAACAAAGTGAGACACTTTTAAACGCTACACATCATCTGGGAAAACAAGGCGATAAAGTGTAAAATCAAAAGCCTGCACGCACGACCAGGTGACGACGTGCTTGCCTTGTAACCTCGGCTGTATTAGGCACAAAAACAGGATGAAAGAATGTACAGGTTCCGTCATAAGTAATTGCAACAAGGATTTGGGAATATCACAAACCAGGTGTTTTACTCGCTTTACGACAGCCATAAAGGCTTTACAGCAGCGTTTTCTATTTGGGAGGACTCATTTAAGCGCACACCAATATAGGCAGGCAGTTTCTTTCCGGAAGAAGAAATGTTTGTATATTCACGAGACGTGTTCTCGTTACTTTTGATGGCACCTGTACACACTTTCCAAATGCCTTTACTGTTCCAGGGATGACGTGAACCCGAATTCTGCCTTCTTCACAAAGCGGTCAACCGTTCCGGCATTGATACGTCAGGTGTTAATACGTTCCCCTTTTCAATGCATCACGAAAAAAAATTCTTGAATATAGTTGTACGCGTGTTCAATGGCCTTGTATGTTTTCCTATAAATATCCTTGTCGACTGCCGATGTAGAGGTTGGATGCAAGCACAACGACGTGACGACACTATTAGAATTGTTGCTGGAATGCGCAGTGAGGTCACACTATCGTGTATACAATATTTAGTGTAACTAAAAACGCTGCTGGGCACGAGGACCGGTTCGATTCCCGTCCTTGGCGGCCGCTTTTCTGAATGAGGCGAAAAGCGAAAACTCCTGTGTGTACGAGATTTCGGCGCACGTTAAAGATCCCCATGTGGTAAAAATTAATCCGGGGCATACAATGCGCCTCATCGCCTGTGTTGCGTCGGTGCGTTAAACCCTACAAACATTCTAAATTTTTGAATTCTGAATTTTTTTTTATAATTTGTGTGCAAGATATTGTTGATGTGGGTTCCAAACTATACTGCCATACTCGAGGATGGGTTTTACAAGCGTTTTATATGCGGCTTATTTGATTGATTGATTGATTGATTGATTGATTGATTGATTGATTGATTGATTGATTGATTGATTGATTGATTGATTGATTGATTGATTGATTGATTGATTGATTGATTGTAAAGTTTAACGCGCCGACGCAACTCAGGCAATGAGGCGCGCCGTAGTGGAGGGCTCCGGATTAATTTTGACCACCTGGGGATCTTTAACGTGCGCCAAAATCACGAACACACGGGCGTTTTTGCTTTTCTCCTCCGTCAGAAAAGCGGCCGCCACGGCCGGGAATCGAACCCGTGACCTCGTGCTCAGCAGCGCAACGCCTTAGCCACTGAGCCACTGCGGTGAGTTTTGCGGTTAATTTGACATGAGGCTTTGCTGCCGACAATTTTTTACGTAGAGAGCACTATTATCTGAATGCTTTGTTGGACGTGTTTTCAATATGAGCATCCCATTTCAACATATGCATGCAAGTTATAAGCCCAAATATTTTACCAAATTTGCTCGTGACACTTTGGACCCATTCAATGTGTCGGCAAATTCTAGGGGTGACCTCCTCTGAGTTATGCTCATACAGTTTGTTTTACTATAGTTGATGACAGGGAAAGAGTGCAGCTCCGCCCACAAGCGTTGTTTCGCCGCTAGCTGACTCTCCGCGGTTAGAAAAAATAGTTCGTTATATTGCAGCTGTTTATACCCATTATTACTAATATGAGCGGCTGACAGTATAACCATCTGATTATGATGTCGTTTATATATGTTTCATTCCGAAGAATGAATGATTTTCACAGGAAAAAGAAAAAGTCATCCTCATTGAAAACTGGCTCAGGAGAAAAAAGATTACTCACTAAAACAAAGGGTATTCTTAATAGAAACTATTCACGGTGTATTTTATGCTTAAAGCAAAGCTATCTGTGATTGTTTTACGGTAAGACAACAAAAATAAATATATAAACAACGCGCACACGATTTTTTGGGTCTGAATAGTTCGAATTTCAACCGCTGCACGTCGCTTAGCCGTCGTCTGCTTGGAGAAACATAATCAACATAATGGACGTCGTTATATTTTGTCGGGCTCGTCGCAGTTCGACTATTTCTTCACTTCGCGTGTGCAATCATTGTCAAGAAATGTAGTCGGTACAATATCTTCCACAGCCATCATCACCGCTAAATCAAGCGCCGTAAACGCAGCGTGGAAGAAAGGGGCGGTTCGTCGCCGCAATTGCTGGATGCAGTGCACGGACTGTGTAAGCCCAGGGTGAAAAGGAAACCAGCGGCGAAAATTCATCGGTGTCTTTCAGAAATGGGCCGCGATATCAACGGGCCACGCATTGTTCTATGCGACTGTTTCGAACGTAGTGACGCACTGCAAACACCTATCGCGGCGACGCACGCAACCGTGGAGGTCGCGATGCTGCATAAGTTGTCCTGCTTTGCGAAATCAGCTGTAGGTGCGAAGAAACAAGCGTTATTTTATTCCGCTTAAACCAGACGGCAACACCGTATGGTGCGAGCAGAGAACTGCGGGATGTGAAACGTTACAAGATTAAGCATTTCTACTTCACGAGACATGCGAGTGGCAAGACGCTCTGAGTCAGTTGGTTAGATTGACAGTACACAGTGCTGTGCTTTCAATCCAGGCTACCATTTCCGAGGTGTTTCCCGGCGATGTATAAAAGAGCTGCCGGTGTTTCTTCAGTGTCATATCACTACCGCGCAGTTTACAGTGGAATGATAACGCAGAGAACCCGAACTGACAGTGAAAATTGATAGAAAAACACCCCTAAGCACTAGCAGCTGCCTAAAGAAATTACTGTTGCGAGCTTTTATGGAAAAAAACGAATAGTGACCTACAAATGCATCCGTCCGAAGTTCGTTTCCAAGTTGTGCTACATTCACCTTTCATTGGCTTTACCCTGATGTGCAGCAGCCTTCCGCGAAGATATTTTTATTGTTGATGAGGCTTTTAAAATATCATACATAAAGAAAATATTCGGTTCAACATTTAGTTGCTTGGCAGCCATGTCATTTCAAGCTTTTGTGGAAGCATTTTAATTTCTGATAATCTTCCCGAAGCCAATAATATTCCCCTATGTGCACCAAAAAGTGACGTCGAACACTTACTGCCCCATACGAAACTTGAACGAACAGCTATACAAGTGCACTCAATTCTTACTGCACCTATTTAGACAACCACACTCAACAGGCCCAATGATATGAGTATGAACGTGAGGTCTAAGTGAGTTATTTAAAAATGTGCCGACATCTCCATGCAAGCACTTCCATTTTGTCCACTTCTGCAACCAATCAGCACCAAACTGCAACATGGAGAAGACATATTTAATTCTCACTGCCCCTTGTCAAGGTGTCATGGGCTACTGCACAAGCATTTTCTATTCTTACCACACTTTCTAGCCAGCAGCAGCAAAGTGGCACCCTGAAAGCCTGACATTGGATCCATTTTGATTTGCTGCACCAGTGTTTTCAATGCCTAATGCAGCTTTAAAGCCAAAAGCAACAGTGTGTAGTTGAAAAGCACTGACTTCACAGCGTGAAGGTGTGGCATGAATTCATTCTGACGTACTACAGAAGCATCTTCAACTCTCACCACAACTTCATGGCCAGAAACTACAATGTGTGTGCGAGAGAAGCAGCGATTTTATAGCCTGAAAGTGTGGCATGAATTTATTCTAACGTACTATGTCAGTGTCTTCAACCCTCACCACAACGTCATGGCTAGAAGCTACAATGTGTGCATAAAAAGCAGCGACATCACAGCTTGAAGGCCTGGCATAAACACATTCCAACCTATTTTATTAGCGCTTTCACTTCTTACCATAGCTTTCTAGTCAGAGGGAACAGTCCAACCTTGCAAAGGAGTTACATAGCATCTTGAAGAACTGACGTAAAATCGTTGCGACCTGCTGAGTAAGTTTTTCCTATTTTTACTGCGCAATAGTGCCCACAAATAGCAGCGACATGGCACCATGGAGGCCTGAAGTTGAACCATTTTGATATGCCGCATCACTGCTTTCTATTATTCTTGCAGCTGTATAACCAGAATCAACAGTGCATGCTTGAAAAGTATGAACATAGCATTCTGAAGGGGTGACATACCTCATTTCTACCTGATACACGAGTGTTAGCAATTATTACTGCAGCTCTTCAAACTGAACCACCTTCTGTCACTGTTTGAAGGCTCTCCACAGTTGCTGGAACAATAAAAACATCTAAAAGTGGGAAGCGGTGTTGAATCTAAATTAAAGTATGCTCCATGATAAGACAGTCAAACATGTCCTCCACTCTGTATAATAACAGTCTATCATGACAGAGACACTGGAAATCTGAATGTCTGCCAATACACTGTAACCGCTTCGTTGAAACTTATACTGCACAAGCACCAAAATGCAATCATTAAACTGCAGCCACCACTATGAAATGCAGCTGCAATAGAGAAATGTTTATAACTCATACAGCCCATCACACAAACTGCAAGAAAATAAGGATAAACTATTAATTCATTTTATTAAACGCATTCAGCTATTTCAAAACAACTTTAACAGCTCACGACACTTATGAGAAATTCCACACTGCACACGAAATACGCAGCCTCAGTACATGCATAGTCAGTTTCTCTGATGCCACTTAGTGTAGCGATGGGAACATACACACTATAGGCTTAGCAGGCATAATAAAAAGCTGCGCTCGTGTGTATTTTTGGCAATGTATAAAAAACTACGTGGTGATGTTGCGGGGCCACACGTTTCCGGCTTCCTTCAACGACATGGTTAAAAATCCACCAATCATGCAGTTTCGATGTTTATTTAGCCCTCTTGTACGTTTCAAAAATGTTACTGATGATTACGACCAACCAATGACAGTCAAGAAACGAAACGCAACCACATTTGATTACCTCAACAATACTCGCACTCGTTCATACTTTTGTATGTTCGATAATGTGCCCATTGGCACAAACAGAACGTCATAGACACCCGTCTCTCGCACGAAGGCAGGTTCATACCGATTTTCTTAAAGCTACCCAACCCAGTCTCGGATAATTGTGCACGAACGTTTACTTCTTCGCGAGTCTCTTGAATAATGGTTTAATCATACCTGTTTACCCAGGGGAAAAAAACGCCACACCGCTGCTCCGTTCGTACCCCGGCAGGCTAAAGCAATGCGCGAATCGGCAAGGAAAGATACCTTACATTGTAAGAATTGGCAATCGTCTTAATAACGTGTTCGGCTGTACGAGCGGCCGTATCCGGCCAAAAAACACGCCGCACACGTTTGCACGATCCGCGTCGGGCCGGACGGACACCACGTAGGCCTGCGCTCAACATCGGGCGCAGCCTACGCTCGGAGCAACATACGAAAACGCTTGCAACTTGTCACCGCTACTGCCGTAGACGAAAGCAAATCGCATTATTTCTTCACAAAGCTTGCGTTACACCGACACAATTTCCACAATCGCACCAGCAACAGATGCAGATTTGACGCTTTGCCGTTCTCAGATCGAGTTCGTTGACGACGTTCCGAGTACGTAAAACAGCCCACCAATCCCGCCACGATTTCCTCACGTACGTACAAACCACGACGCGGCAAGACACACACGGGACAGGTGAAGATAAGCGGCTTCTTGATGCACTATAGCACATTCGTAACACAAATCGCCTACAGAGCTGTTGGTTCTCGGTAACCTCGTTGTCGCTCGACAGCGCAGCAGCGGTGGGGAAGCGAGTGCGGCCATATTGGAAGTAGTTCTCCTTTCAAACATGCGTCGCAGGCGTCACACAAACGGCGAGACGCCATTGGTTGCGGATGAACACCAAATCCCTTTGATCTTGAAAAGCCGCTGAAGAGTTAAGCTGTCACCAACTATAGTGTTAATTTTTACGTTCCAGGTGTCACGCCAACGAGATCTACTACAGAGCAAAGAATTTAGTGTGAATTATTCCGAGGTATAACGAAGGATCGAATAAACCCCGCAATCGCCAGCAAACAGTTGAATGGAAACCCTAGTGTCACTAGATAAGGTTACAGAGTATCGGCGCTCTTTTTTCCTACTCTTCCTTGCCTCCGCCGTGATCATTGGTCAGTTCCCATCACTCAATATTTTATTACACTGCGATGGTTTATGGTCACCGCAATTTTGTTGCTTATGCGTTTTCTGTCGGTCAACTGTGGTGGTCTCAGCTCGTCCACCTGCTCTGTGGCTGCGCGCAACTGGCCTTGTTCCGAACGCGAATCAAAGATGACACGCTTCGCAGCATTTCAGCCGCGGAAGTGTGTCCGAAGAGGCCGTGTTGCTGCGTCTTCGGCAGTGTTCCTTGCAAATGACCTAGACAAGGTTAGCGGTAAGGCCGGCGAAGCGGCACTCTGGCAACACTGATGAACAGCAAAATGGTTGCCTTTGCTCGCTTGCGTGCCTCAGTGACGGTAATCTCTATTTTATTGGCGATACTACGTAACTCCTTCGACAACGCAGTAAGCAACGTCATTAGACATACTAAAAAAAGTGAGGAGCCCAAGACGGAAATCTGTAGGGCCCTCAAAAACGTCAAGACTGTCAGATCCCGCTTTGTTGATGTATACGTACTATTCTGACTGCGGTAGACAAATAAGCTGTTTCCCACGGTATTATTTGATAATTTATGCTAAGTGACTTCACTTATCCAAAACTGATAATTGTTTAAATCATCGAATTTTTAAATTCATCTCCTTGACCTCACAGTGAATCGCAGTTCAAGCTCCCACACAGTCATCAAGAACCTTCTTGTGGTACTGTTTAAGTGTGGCAAGAGTGGCCTCTATGGACGCAATTGTGGTCTCTGCAGTCTGTAGACCAATCTGCAGAGTTTGTTGCAAAGATTTGATCGGTAAAAACTAAGAGTACCTCTTCGAGTTTAGTGTTAGGACCAGGGTTTTCCTCGGTATGAGCACTAAGTTGCAGCAACTACCCAATGATGAGCAATAAGTCAGAGCAAGAAAATGATACACTAATTCAGCCACGTTTACAGGGTTCAAACACACGTTCAGGTGGCACCATCGCTTGTTCACAAAAACCTCTCCACGTTTTCCACAAGCACAGCTGTAACCAGAGTACCATTCTTGAACCAAGCTAGGTAACCAAACTCAATGCCCTTGTATGATGAGCGCTTCACACAAATGCAGGTTGCACTTTCACAATCCACAACCCAGCATCCTAAGTTCCAAAATATAAAGTGTAAATTCGGAAGCCAAAAACTACGCCAAAGTCCAGAGCCAACGCATGAGCTATGAGCGCTAAGGTAGTGCGTTGAGTGCGATGGTAGCGCACCGGTAACCAACTGCTGAAGCAACGAAGGTAGGCAAAAACAAATTCAATTTGAAAGTTGCAGAGCGGTTTGCAGAATGTCCGAATAAACACTTTCGGTCTCTCTATTTATTCAGTATGCCTGTTTTTTTTTGCTTACTGAAAAAATACAAAAAAAGACCTCATGACATGCCCGCTTGCGCGTCAAGATTGCAGTACTCCCAAATGTTTCGCCACAAACAACCATCCATGTAGGCGTTGGCTGTGCCGTGTACACCTGCGGTGGGCTCCCTTCGCGACAGTGCTTCATAGCGATAGGCCCCCTGCGCTGCAGTTTTGGCGACATGCAGCGCCCCTAGCGGCCGACGTCTCTGGGTAGTACAAAAGCAGACGACCCTCGCCGCCCTCCATGTGTTTTCAATTACAAGCCAAAGTGAAAGTTGGTTGTGGCGCTTTGTGGCGTGTTTAAATGACTGCATACTGTATGAAATAGCCCTTAAAGTAGTTGCAGAGGCTAAACAAAATAATATCCGCTAAAAGAAGCTGATTTCTCGGCTTTCTTTTGAGCGAGCTGTCGCGGTGGTCGCGCCGTGGGACAGTATCGCAAAGTCGGGTGGTTTAACTGTTTGACGACAATTACAGTTTTTTCTTCTTGCGTGCGGTCGACAAAGGAATGTTCACGAGAAGCATAAACACGGAACGCTTGTTACCCTATATCCTGAGGTAACTGCAAAAGGTTGCTTCAGCGGGAGCGTGAAAGCGAACGCAATAATTGCGCAGCCGACTGACCGAGGTACACTGGCCGAGGTTGAGCAGTTTCGCGTGTGCCGTGAAGGGCCGTTCTGCGCAAGCGCCAGGGCCATTGGTTGGCTTGGCTTGGCTTGCTTGGCTTTGCTTGGCTTGAAGTGGATTGGATTGGATTAAAGTGGATTGTGTTGGATTGTGTTGCGTAATAGCTGCGGCAGACGCACTGGCGCCGGCGCGTGCCCAGGTGGGCGCCTCAATTGTGCCGTAGCCAAGTCTGACGCTGCACTGGAGCCGCTTGATAGCCGTTTCGCGTGGCTCGTGAAGAGCCGTGCTGAACATGCGCGAGGAGCAGTGACTGGACAGGACTGGATTGGACTGGACTGGATTAGACTGAATTGGACTGGACTGGACTGGCCTGGATTGGACTGGATTGCTGAACCTTCGCTCACGCTACGTATATCCTGGCATAGCAGAGCTAAGCCACTACTAATTTTTTGTATATCATGCATGACTAAGCTGAAAAATACTACGGAAACTATTTATTCGGAAGTTTTCCAAACCGCTACGCAACTTTCTATTTAGAATTTTTTGCCTAGCTTTGCTGCTTTAAAATTTGGGCAAACATTCTTCAATAATTAGTATCTAATTAGGCAAAATACAAAAAATATTGCTGCAATCTACGCTGTGAATGTGGTTGGACTGCGAAGGTGTAAACGACACCCACGTGAGGTCACTTGAATTCTCACACGGGACGCTCTTACCGGCCATCAACAGATCGAGGTCGTGACGTCGCAGCCACAAGTCACGTGATAAAGATATTTTCGTCACTTTCTAGGACGTGCGTTTTTGGTCTTGTTTTTACTTTTTTCACGAAGGCACTGCGCATAGTATCAAGAAGCTATGCACTCCGGTAAGGCGTTTTTTATCACCATTGCGCAAGTGCGCCCTTCTGCAGCGGTGGGTTGGGTTTGGCGTTTGTTTGATGACGAGTTTCTGTCAACGTAGCCGTCACTTCTTTTAGTTTCACCCAAGGCTTCAGCCAAAGCATGTGGAGGCGACTACCAAAGGCATCGTGTGTGAGCGCTACGGTCGCTTCGCCGGTTTTTTTTTTATTGTTATTGCGTCATTTTTCCTTGGGAATTTGTTCTGCGCCCGAGTTGGTTTCTTTCAACGTAGATGATACCGGCGTGATATGTTGAAGTGTATCGTCGAAGTGTCCCTCGGCGTCGTGTTGTCTGCTTCTTTGAGCCAGCTCATGAATGAAGCCGTCACCTTGATCCCTCGCCGGTGAAACGGCGACAACACGACGACACCGATCTTTTCCCTAAAGAATCGAGGACGAAGTGTGAAACCACTAGTTGTGCGCCCCATATCCTACAAGTATACAAGCCAAGTTGCCGTCAGAAACAACATGCAGCAAAAGAGTTCACCAAGCGAGGATATACCGTCCTATGATGCAGCGAATTCACTGATGTGGAAATGATTGTGTTCATTGGGGTGCCAAGCTGGACGTGCCACTTTCGGCTTGTTATTTCGGCGACAGGGAAATGCGCAAATGAGACGTGGTCGAGTTCACTGTGTTCCCTTATATCTACGAATTCCACGGTGACACAGAGACAGAGAGAAAACTTTTAATGAAAGCTGAAGCAAAAGAGGTCAGTCCCACTAACGGATAATTTGTTTTATGGTAAAGGCGAGACTAGCCAAGCCATTGCATTTAGCTTGCTATCGCCCTTGATGTCTGCGCTATTGGTGGTCGAGTGCGATGCATGCACGGGCAGCAATTTTTGCAGGCAGCTGTATGATGCGGGCTTCCAAATACAAGTGCCACACATACATAATATTTTACATTGCCTAACTGGTGAAAACAGCAAACTTTAAATCGTAAATCAGTGGGAAGCTGAAGGCATGTAAAGTTTGAAAACTGCACCTCGCAGGCAGCCAGTGGTGATCAGCCTTTCTTATACGCACCTCCTAATGCTGTAACTGCCCTACCTGGCCTAATTGACCTAATGACGGTACAGGAGGAGAATATTAACCGATAAGCCATTTGCAGTGTCGTGGTATTTTACTCTCTCTCCGTTTCCTTAGTGCAGGAACACACCCAGCTCAGCATCATCACAAACTTTATAAATAAGAGCAAAACAAAGTTCACCCAGATGTCAGTGGTCATAGCGCTGTACTCTTATTTTTATGACGAGCCTTTCCTGACCAAAACACCTTTTCCCATGGCGTTCTACACCCATGACTACTATTTCTGAGACCCACTTTGGGTTGTCCATAGAAGCAGCTATTCCACTGAGAGAAGTACGAGTCATTTATGCAATCCTTCCCCATCGAGATGTCAATAGTCACCTGCACTCATGCTATTGTCAGTCCAATTGCCTTTGAACTCTCAACTGTGCACTGTGCTCACAAAACTGCAAATGCTCAACGCAGGAACACACATGTACACTAGCTCAATCAGCGCAGTAAAGCACTGGGACAGGAAGATGCTTTGAGTCTTCCAGAATATTGATGGTCACTATTCAATATTTCCATTTGGTGATTGCAAAGACACAGCCTTAATGTTTCTAACCACTTTGCCGACCACATTTTCCCCTCGCCATACGAGACTCTTTGCCAAATGCTTTCTTAAGACTGAAAAATCTCTGCCCTCAGAGTTGCCGATGCATGTGCTCCCTTCTTGGCACTGTTTCCGAGAAGAAGTTTCTCTTCAAAGGCGTCTAGTTGGAGTGGCCCTCACACTTTTTCAGTCTGGACCCTGTGCAATGAACTCCACATACGTGAGTCACTAAGACGTAAATTTTCATAATGTCTTTGCACATTGATAGCAGGTATAGGTTCCCCGCACGGGGCACCTTGAGTATTCATGGTGACGGTGAGCAGCGACACCGCGGACCCCGAGTTCCCAACATAAGCGGTGTCCAACCGTGGCGAGGTGTTTAAAGGTGAAGGGTAGAAGCCGTAAACGGTGGCCGTCGGAGCCTTGGTCAAGCTCCGGCCGATGGGCTCCCTGCCTGTCTACCAGGCAGGGAGCTCCGGGACCTCTTTGACTACCAGGCTAAGGTCAAAGGAGAAAGTACCCCCGTCTCCCTGCTTTTATACTATGCTTTATGCTATTGTCTAAACCCCCCCCCAACCATGATCGGCCCCCTAAAAGGGGCCGCACCGAAGTATCGTTTCCCCCATTGCCATCTTTGACATTTCCTGAACCAGATCATTACTCTCGATTTCTTGTCATGGAGTCCCTGAATCCAAACCACCCTCTTGCATCTCAGTCAGTCTTCTTGATCGCCAAGTATCTTGAAGCCATAATAGGAAAATCATATCAGGCCAAAAAACAAAGAACTGGTGAACTCCTCACCGAGGTAAATGACAAACAGCAGTCCACAAAGCTTCTAGCTCAGACTAGACTGGCTGATCTAGACAACAGGGTCACACCAATTCGGAGCCTCAACAGCTCGCAGGGTGTGATATCAGAGCCAGATCTCCTGAACGAAACCGATGCGGATCTCCTTGCCGGCTTGAGGGATCGTGAGACGCATCACCATCCGTAGAGACGACACGGAGATTCCCACCAAGCACATCATCGTGACCTTTGACCGCGCAGTTCTCCCACAACGTATATATGCAGGTTTTATCCGTTGCTCCATCCGTCCGTACATCCCAAACCCGCGGCGCTGTTTTAAGTGCCAGAGGTTCGGGCATGGTACGAACTCTTGCCGTGGCCGAACGAAGTGTGCAAAATGCGCGGCGCACGATCATTCTAGTGACAACTGCCAATCCGAAACCCTCACTTGTGTAAACTGCGGGGGGCCGCATGCGGCATACTCCCGCAAGTGCGAAAAATTCCAACTTGAAAAAAAGATCATAAACATTAAGGTAACCGAGAACATCACCTTTCCAGAGGCGAGAAAGAGGTTCGCTTCTTTCCCTCTGGGGAGGTACGCTGACGCGGCTCGCCGGGGGGCGGAGCGGCGTCTGGTGTCCACAGGGACCCAGTTCAGCGAATCTGACCTGGTCCCACCCCGCCCCCCCCCCCTGTGTTGCCTCACGCAGCCCAACCCGGCACCACGCCGCTTGCTGAGGCACCAGCGGTTGTGGCGCAAACCACTTCTCTCGGGACCGGTGCCGCTCCCGACTCTGTCTCCCCGTCCTCCAGTGCGTTGGAGGGTACCGAGGTGATGGACACCACGGGCCCCGCATCGGCTCCCACCGCCACCGCACCGCCCGTGCCACTTTTGGCGTCCCCAACGCCAGCGGCGGTGGCGGCTCAAACGAAGGGCTCCCGAAGGGGGGCCAAGTCCGGGGGGCCCGGTCCGTCGGGCACCCCTCGGACATCCGACGACGAGATGGATGTCGGGCCGTTCCTGCCTGCAACGCAGCGCAAGGAGCGGCCACCGACTTCCAAGCCTACAGACAGGCCTAAAAAGCCTAATCCCAGAGTAACAGCCCCGAAAGACGACAGATGAACACACACACACACTCCATTCATTCTTAAAAATAAATAAAGGGAACAGAAAACATCATTCAATGGAACTGCAGAGGCCTCCTTAAAAATCTTGATGATATGTATGATATCCTGCATGCCAATCAGCCAAGTCTCATGTGTCTCCAAGAGACACACCTCAATTCCAAACAGACAAATTTCTTAAGTAGGTACATGCTATTCAGAAAGGACAGGGTTGGCTGCACACACTCTTCTAGGGGTGTGGCCATAATCGCCCGGAAATCCTTAGCATGCCACCGTGTCACTTTGAACACTGTCCTTGAGGCTGTAGCAATTCGCACAATAATATTCAATAGATTGATAACGGTGTGCTCCATATACATTCCTCCTGATCATGCTCTTTCGAGCTCTGACTTCGAGGCACTGGTCGACCAGTTGCCCGAACCATACATTATAACAGGCGACCTTAATGCGCACAACTCTCTTTGGGGCTCCTCCAGAACGGATGCCCTAGGTCGCCTGATAGAGAAATTTTTACATCTTCAGGAGCATGCCTTTTCAACAAAAAACAGCCTATATACCATAACTTAGGACATAATACGTACTCACATCTCGACTTGGCTATTGGTTCTGCAATTCTCTTTCCATGTCTTGAGTGGGGCGTGGGCACGGACCCATATGATAGTGACCACTTCCCCACCTCCCTAACATACATAGGTACAGTCCATGCAGTCCATCTACCCAGAACAGGTTTAATGAATCAAAAGCAAACTGGAGTACATTCACAGAAACATCTAAACTACACCACACAACCATAAAACACCTACACGTTGAGGAAGCAGCCCAACTCATCACGGCGCACATACTCGACGCTGCCGAAAAGTCTATTCCCCAGGCCTCCAGTGCGTCCCGCAACCCAAAGAGGCCCTGGTGGAACGAGGACTGTGGGCGGGCGCGAGAGGCCCAGAAACAGGCGTGGGGTGTCCTTCGCCGGTACCCGACTTCAGATAATCTCATTTCCTTTAAACGGGCAAAAGCTCTTGGGAAGCGTGTGCGTCGTGAGGCGAAAAGGGAGAGTTGGCGCGTCTTCCTCACTTCCATCAACTCATACACCGACACTCACAAAGTCTGGACACGAATACGCAAATTAAAAGGACAACAGACACACAGCCTGCCCCTGGTTAGCACAACAGGGGACATACTCGAAGACCAGGCCAACACGCTTGCACAACACTTCGAATACGTGTCCAGTTCAGCAAACTACACAAACACTTTCATGAAACACAAAACATCTGCGGAGAAGAAGTCACTGCGTGATAGCAACAAGTCGCACACTACTTACAATTCTCCTTTTTCAATTTATGAGATGAAGGTCGCACTCATTACTTGTAAACCTTCAGCTCCAGGTGCAGACAGGATTTCATATACAATGATACAACACTTACAGGCAGTCACACTTGAAACACTTCTTCACCTCTACAATAAAATATTTCTTTCGGGGCACATTCCACGATCTTGGAGGAAGGCCATAGTAGTGGCTTTCCTAAAAGAAGGGAAGGACCCTTCCTCTCCCGCCAGTTATCGTCCCATTGCCCTGACAAGCTGCCTGTGTAAGCTCTTCGAGAAGATGATAAACAGGAGACTCGTGTACTTCTTAGAGTACAACGGTCTTCTCGAGAGCTGCCAGGCAGGCTTCAGGGCGGGGCGATCTACGAAAGATCAACTCGTTGCGTTAGAGTCATATATTAAAGATGCTTTCATCCAGAAGCAGTACTGTATGACAGTATTCTTTGATCTTGAAAAGGCGTACGACACTGCTTGGCGGTACGGCATCCTCAGCGATTTGAAGTCCTTTGGCATGTCGGGTAACATGATGAACACGCTTGCCAGTTACCTGTCTGAGAGAACGTTTCGCGTGCGAGTTGGAGCTACACTTTCTAGGGTTCATGTGCAGGAAAACGGCGTGCCGCAAGGTGGAGTTTTAAGTTGCACTTTGTTTGTTGTGAAAATCAATTCCCTTAGGAAGACATTGCCACCGTCGATTTCCTGTTCAATCTATGTAGACGACGTTCAACTCTCCTTTAAATCCTGTAACTTGTCTGTCTGTGAGCGCCAGGTCCAGCTTGGTGTTAACAAGCTAGCTGGCTGGGCAGATAGCAATAGTTTTAAATTTAATCCCGGAAAGTGCACTTGTGTTTTGTTTTCCAAGAGGCGTGGCATCCGGCCAGATCCAGACATTCAACTGAATGGTGTCTCGATTCCTTTAAAAAAGGAACACAAGTTCTTAGATATTATCTTTGACGAAAAG
Source organism: Haemaphysalis longicornis (assembly GCF_048455015.1). Lineage (NCBI taxonomy): Eukaryota > Metazoa > Arthropoda > Arachnida > Ixodida > Ixodidae > Haemaphysalis > Haemaphysalis longicornis. Next base: position 191,011,912 of record NW_027526422.1, read on the forward strand.
CTGACATTCATCCCACACCTAAAACAACTAAAACATAAATGCTTAAAAACAATGAATATCTTGAAGGTTCTGTCGCACATCTCTTTTGGTGCTGACAAACAACTTCTCTTACGTGTTTTTACCAGCTTGATAGGTTCACGATTGGACTATGGTAGCGTTGTTTATGGGTCAGCAAGTAAAACATCCCTCAAAATGCTGGACCCAGTGCTCCATCTCGGGCTCCGCCTGGCGTGTGGCGCCTTCCGCACTAGCCCGGTCCAAAGCCTCTATGTGGAGTGCAACAAATGGAACATACAACGTCAGCGAGCATACACAGATCTCCTTTATGCCTTTAAAATTTCATCCATGCCACACCATCATATTAAATCAGTTTTTCGTGATACATCTATGACTGAACTCCTTTTAAATCGACCATCGTTCTCTGCGCCCTTCTCTTATAGAGTTAGAGGGGAAGTGTCAGAGCTTGCTGTCTCCTTTGTAGATACAATCCAAAGTTCTCTAACGGATTTTATAGCACCATGGCATCTCCGCCCTGTATCATGCGACACTTCTTTTACACATATTGATAAAAACCGAGCTCCCACATGCGCAATTCTGCAGCATTTCTTGTATTTGCAGCAGAAGTACCAATGTTCTGAATTTTATACGGACGCTTCTAGAACTGCCACCTCTGTGTTCTGCGCGGCACATGGGCCCGGCCTTAAAGTCACTAGAACTCTGAATAGTCATACTAGTATCTTTACGGCAGAGGCTTACGGTGTACTTCTTGTTGTCAATCACATACTTCAAAGCCACATCCCACAATCCATTATCTATACAGATTCCCTCAGTGTTGTGCGGGCACTGTCGTCAACAATGCCTTCGAAAAACCACGTTGTCAATCTGATCATCAAGGGTATTACGTCGGTGTATGTACGCAAATTTGAACTGGTTCTTTGCTGGGTCCCTGGCCACAGTGGTATAGCCGGGAACGAAGCAGCGGATCGAATGGCTGCTGCTGCTACACTCTTGAATACGGTAGATATAACCACATTACCCTACACCGACGTGAAACCACACATCAGACAACACCTTCGCAAAAGATGGCAAGCGCACTGGAATCAAGAGACTGACAAAAAACTACACATTATAAGGCCACTCTTGGGAGCATACACCACTGATACTCCCAACAGACACAACGAAGTTACCCTGGCTCAATTACGGATAGGCCACACGCATGCAACACATTCCCACCTGCTCACGGGATCTCCAAGATCCCTGTGTAGCAGGTGCGGGGAGGGCCTATCCGTAGTCCACATACTAATACATGCAAGGCACTTCACAGAACACGACACAAACACTTCAGAGAACTCTACAGACAACGTATCCCACTACATCCATCGCTATTTCTAGGCGACGATGCCAGTGTTTCTATAAACGTGTGTTTGATTATTTGTCAGATGTTAAGTTTTTAAACCTTATCTCATATCACGCAAAATCAAATCTGGCCCTATACACCAGCCATCAGCATTACCTCTAATTGATTTTACTATGTCCGATTTACATGTTTTTATACCTACCTTTTTGTGGTAATCACTTTGCTTCATTATATAACTTCTTCTCTGGCGCTCTTTGCCCTCGTTGTCCTTGCGCCATGAAACACCAACCATCATCATCATCATCAGCAGGTATAGGTTCTGAAGAGTGGACTCTGGTTGTATGTTTTTGGGGCAACACGTTACTTAAAATGGATTCGGCAAGCCTAAAAAGGCGTTTTTAGGGCAACAAAAAGCCAATATAGGCGCGAATATAAAAATAAGCCCTTATAGGCAGAATCAACAGTTCATTAAATATCAATTCCTGTAGTTTGTGCTTATTTGTTGAATAAACTTTGCAGGGACTCCAGGGAAAAAATGGGCATTTTGCCTAAAGTTTCGACCTCTAGTTATCTATTGTATATCAGGGCATGAGCTGTGTCACAAATATTATGATGTGCCTGTGCATGACTGTTTTGTGTGCTGGAATTTGCTTTCGTTACTGATGTGCACATGGCTTTTGTATATACACGATTGTACTTTAGCAGTAATACTTTGTTGCACTTGTTCCTGTCATCCGCCTCTGTCTGTTGTCAAAATTTTGCCTGTATATATGCGAATGTATCTTACCAATAAATCCTAGTTGGAAATAGCACTTGTTCACGTCATCCTTCTTTGACTCTCATCCAAATTTTGCACTTTACACGTGTGAAGTCGCCCAAGAGTTTACATCGGTCAGTTATATTAGAGATCCAGAACACCACCTACTAAAAGTCTGCATGGCTTCACCTAATAATTAGGCTGTAAGCTTCAAGTAATACAAAGACTAGCCATCCAGAGTTAACATCTATGGAGAAAAATTGAGTAGTATAATGCACAAAATAAATTGGAAAAGATACGAGGCTGTTTGGGAAAAACTTTTTATTGAAATCGAATATTCTGAGAAAAAAAAAAGAGTCAGTGTTCGGTGCAACAGGACCTCGGAACACGTTGGCTTTAATGTTGGTTTCAGTGAAGTTTTTTTCTGAGCCGACATCACAAGCACAGAGTTAGCTAACAGCACTGTATCTGTATCAAAACTATCATGCACAGAGGTGTGGCTTCTATACTCAATAAAGTGAAAAGGCTTTATTAGAAGAGAAACAAAAACTGCATGCAGTGCCCTTAGAGCTAGTGAATATCTTCATTCAGTGACTTTTGCTTCACCTAATGGGAATGCACGGTCCCCTTATAACTGGTGAAGGCGGTACAAAAACAATTAAGCTATTATCAACACACCCACTTAAAGGAAAGTGCTGGTGATCCCTTTGACATTCCTGTGTTTGAGGTGTTTGCAGCATATTGTGGCAAATTTTAATTTTTGTTCCCAGTGCAAATTACGACAGGCAGAAATTGCGACTCGGTCAATGTTATGTGGTGCTTTTGAATGGACTACGTATTAGGGGTGGGCGATTGATCGACTAACTTTCCAATTAATGCTATAGTTGCGATTAATTCTTTAATCGGTTGAAGTCATGTGAGCAAACCGAAACAGGAGTGCCGCATTGAAATTATGTGCATGTTGAGGACCATATTTGTGTTCAAATAACCCGCCTGACGTTACAACAGAAAACAATGCAAGTATGCTCAGAGATGACAGCGATTAAAACTGATAGGGCGGAAAAGCATTTTATTATTATTATTGTATGGATATCATTGAAATATTATTTTTGGTCATTTTTCTTTTAAAACCAATGCCACCAATTATTTGATTAATTAAGAATAAGGCTAGCCAGTTAATCGGATTAAAACTTTTAACCAAAGCACAGCCCTACTATGTATGCAACTTACACCGTGTCTTTATTCAAAAGGTCAGACTCACATCATTACTACAATATTGTTGTGTGAGGAACAACACTACCACCACACAGGAATTAGAATACGCATGAATAAATTCCACAAACAGGCAGACAGAATGCAAAGGAAGCCTAGTAAACCAGGGGATGGCATCCACTTATTAAACAGCCATCGGTTCAGTTCTTGTGCAAGGTGGATGAAGCCTGCCACTTCTGTGGTATCAAAACAGCTTGTCCAAGTTGCTGCTGCTGCTTCCTTTTTTCTTCCATGCTATAGGCACTCAGTATGAAATGAAATCATATTTGCTACCACTAAACAAATGCGGTCTTAAGTAGGAACAAAATACCTGAAGTAAAAGCCCGCAACCTTCCTAGTTCTATTTCTTATAGGAGGTTTTGTAGAGACCAACCACACCAGCGGTGCGAGAATATGAAATTCTGCTTTTGAAGCTGTTTTATTTGAATAGCTTTTAATAAGAAGAAATATTTTTAAGTTGAAGTGCTCCCCTAAAGCACCATTCTCTTCAAAACGCTGTTTTGGTTGAGTTGGTCTACGATATTGACAAAATAAATAAAAAAATATGAGCGCTACAACAACAGCGCACGAAAAGAACAAACGACAAATACATCAGCTGCTTGCCTTTCTCGTCCGTTGTTCTTGTAGAGCTCATATTTTTTCAGCTCCTTCCTTCTGTTTGTTCAAACCTCCCGTTAAAAGGTTTGAACATTCGTAAAGCAATTTCAATCTTTGCAAAAGGCGACAACGGCCTCCGGCCTAAGCTTCGTACAATGCCACACCATGCTCAAGAAAAGTGCAAGTTCTGGTGCAATTCACAGCTACATCCTCTTTCGCACGAATTTGATGGCTATGATAGAATTCCCCCTTTTCAGGAATGAGTATGCCCACAAGTGCCGTAGATAAAATTCGCACCCACCGCGGTGGCTCAGTGGCCAAGGAGTTACGCTGCTCAGCACGAGGTCGCGGGTTCGATTCCCGACCACGGCGGCCGCTTTTCTGATGGAGGCGAAAATCAAAAACGTCCGTGGGTACGAGGTTTCGGCCCACGTTAAAGATCCCTAGGTGGTCAAAATAATCCGGAGTGGGTGCATTGGTTGGACACAAGAGAAAAAAACTACGTAGCTGCAATTAGAGATGTGTAAGACGTGACCCACCCAGCACTCGCGTGTGTGGTAAATTGCTTGCTCATGCCCTCTCATCGCCAATGCAGACATTCAGCTCAAGTGCTAGTCATGAATGCTAGTACAGCAGTCTTCACGGAAGAGAGTGATTTAAAATGAAGCACTCATAATCCCCAACCAAGTACTGAAAAGCATGAAGTCAACATTAAAACATTTTTCGTTCGTCCGCAGTGTCCACAATGTCTTTGGCGCCTCACTGCACCTAGCCTAGCTAGGACTTCGTGCTGTGGAAAGCAAAGATTGGCTCGCTTCCGCACGTGCCTTTTACTTTAGGCGAATAAAAATTAAAGCACGCAGTTGCAAGCAAGCATCAGCAAAGACCAGGGCCGTAGCCATAAATTTTTTTCGGAAGGGGTTATGGGCTATCGGAAGGCAGGAGTTTTGACCAAGGGAACATGAATTCTCCCTTAAGCGCTGCCCGGAAAACGTTCGGAGGAGGTTCGAACCTACAACCCCCCCGCTCGCAACGTTACTGGCAAAGACTGTACCCAAGGTCTGATGAATCTAGCACACACGAATGCTCAAGTTCACCGCCCTGCCGCCACACTTTTTTTGTTTTGTTTTGGTGCAGTACGACATCGGTCATGGAAACTTTTTATGGGCCTGGTAGTGGTACTACAACGGAGTGACTGCCGAACAGGCAACAAGAGCAACACGCTTACAGCAGATACGCGACGCGTTCATCATCCAACAGCTCGACGCAACACTTGAAAATCGTGCAAGCACTGTCCACAGCGGCTACGTTGAGAGAAACTCCGGCATCAAACAAAACGACAAAGCGAACCCACCGCTGCAGAAGGGTGCACTTGCGCAATAGTGAAAAAAAAAACATTTTACCGCAGTGCATAGCTTCTCGATGCTATGCGCAGTAACGTTGGTGCGCAGTGCCTTCGTGATAAAAGTAAAAACAACAAAAAAAGGCTCACGGCCAAGGATGATGATGATTAATAAATCTTTATTTGCCAAGCTGGTGCAGATGTTAGGGCACCCGCCCGCTGAGGGCTTCCCTATTCCGGGATACCCTGAGCTTGGCTGGCGGTCCAGGCCCTCTTCACCAGTTCACGCTAGATCCCAAGGTCCGGGCTCGTCAGGCGGTTCACCCACTGCTTGTAGGAGGGGGAGGTTATTGGGGCAAGGCCTGGGGTCTTCTGGCACTCCCAAATCTGGTGGTACAGTGTACCGGGCGTTGGACAAAAATTGCAGGTAGACGGGTATTGGGTGGGGTAAATCGCATAGAGTAGGGTTCTGTGGAGGTACGTATTCGTCTGTAGCCTTCGAAGGGTGGTGGCTTCTGCTTCTGTTAACTGGGAATGCGGAGTAGGGAAGGTTCTTCGGCCTTGACGGTAGTAAGTGAGAATGTCAGCATACCTGACATGCGGTTCTGTTCTGGGGGCCGCAAGCGCTGTTTGTCCCTCTATGGTAATGGCCCGGTGTATAAGCGCGCGGGCAGCGGCGTAAGCCGCCTCGTTACCTTCGAGAGATTAATGTCCAGGTATCCAGATGAGCCGCGTTTCAGGTATGTGGGCAGTATTCTTAAGAATTTGAAGTGCTGTTTTGCTGATGCGGCCTCGTTGGTAACTGCGGCCCGCCGCCTGCGAATCCGTCAAAATTGTAATTGCATCTTTTCCCGTCGTGATGGCCAGGGCAATAGCGGCTTCTTCAGCAGCTTCCGTTGATGTTGTGCAGACGGTGAGGGCGGTTGTTACTTGCCCTGCTGCATTGGCGACACACACGACGTGGGCTGGCTTGTTTATGTACGGAGACGCGTCCGTATACCTTGTAGTTGGATTGTCGTCATATTTATAATTCATGGCTCGTACTTTTGCTATGCGTCGAGCTTTGTTGTGAAGTGGGTGCATGTTTCTTGGGATGGGGGCTACCCTGATGGCTTGTCGGAGTTGGAGTGGAACCTGCTCCTTATGGTCTTGCAGTGGCGGTATGGCATATCCCAGCCGTCGCAGTGTAGCTCGTCCCGTTGGTGTTAGGCGTAAGCGTTCCAGTTGAGAGCTACGATGCACCTTCTGTATTTCCTCCCGTGTGTTATGTAGTCCAAGATGCAATAATCTCTTCGTCGATGTTTTTGGGGCAGTCCTAAGGCTGTCTTATATGCTTGACGAGTCATGACATTGAGCCTCAATTTTTTTCGATGTTTTCAGGGCCAAATAAGGGGTTCCGTAAGCTACCCGGCTTATGAAGTGACGAAAATGTCTTCATCACGTGATTTTTGGCTGTGGCGTCACGACCTCGATCTGTTGATGGCCGGTAAGAGCGTCCCTTCTCACACGGGGCTGTACAAAGAGGGAAAACAGAGACATGTGTACAGAGAGTACTTAACCAAGCTCTCTATTACTGCACAACGACATTCACGACTGCTTAATATTCACACGCGCAAACGCACGCGCACACGCACGCAGTACGCGCACATTCACACACGCCCACGCACAGCCCCCGCACATACACACGCACGCGCACGCACACACTCACAAGAACACGCACATATGCACACGCAAACTCGCGCATGCACACAAGCGCGTGAGCACTCACACACCGACGATTTGTAACAGTACCTATAACTCGCACCACCGCTTCGCTTTAGCGTCACATTATCCGTTACTTATCCAACGCGCCAGTAACGGGCGTAGGCATAAAAAAACATGCGACGTTTTTGGAACCCGGACTGATACAACGACGAGCCAAAGCACCCACCGAGTGATCAGCCCGTGGTCTGCACCGGGGGCTACAGGAGCTTTTCCCGCAACGCTTGAAGCTTCTCCGCAATACTCACACTTTAAACCCTTCAGAAACCTTGTGGAACCAATACACTGAAGCAATGTTTTATATTCTGATAGTTTTCACTGCTAAGATAACCTGATAAGAAAAAATCGCAGAACTTTTCTAAAATTATGAGTATTTGGGCTGGAAAGATCACTGTCCCTAGAGTTACGCTCATTCCTGATCGCCTGGTAGCAGATGGCTGAACTAGGCGTTGGCCGGAAAGCTGGGTATGTAGCCTGATTTCGCGTGTGTGCCCTGAGTCCCCTTTTCAGCTAAAAAAAATCCTAAATGCTTTCAGAACGTAGTCAGCAAACACATCCTGTACTTAGAATATGGCGTCACAAAGCACCTCAGCCAAATATTACTGCTATATGCCCATCAGGAAGGCTAGAAACTTACCCAGGAACGTTTTCTCTCTTTCGCGGTCCTAGCGTTCTTTAAGCGCTCAAGGAAGGAAGGAAGGGTGTAGAAGGAAGGCAGGAAAGGTAACCTGGCTAGAGCCTAGTTTGCTATCCTGCACGTGGGAAAGGAAAAAATAGGCAAACATTGAAATTCCCCCGCATTTCCCCGAGGGGGAGAATGTGAAAGTGCGAATGCACGGTTGTCGGCCCGCTTGCGGCGCTTGCGCTCGGCCCCCGCAGCCCACCGCCTCGCCGCCTTCTCTTCCATCTCTTCCATCGGGTTTGTAGTATCACGTGTACACCACGCAGTTATCAAGCCGCTATAACGCCGCTGAGTCGCCAACGCACGCCGCTGACGACGTAGTTTGAATGCGTTAAAGATATAAGGTGCGTCACTAACGCTGATATCACGTCGCGTCCGTGGCTTGGTCGGTAGAGCGTCGCGCTGCGGCCGCAAAGTCCGCGGATCGAAACCTGGCGCCGGATGCTGTTTCTTTATAGAGGAGCACACCGGACGCCGACGCCGCCGACGCCGGCGGTGGATGGTTTGGGGTCGCTTATAAAGTGCATTCGCACTTAAAAGCCTGTGCGGCCCCCTCCACTTCTCTTTTTAGAGGCGAAGCCCCTTAGGAGCTTGGGCTGTTGGCATCTCCGGTCTTCATCGTCGTCGTAATCGCCGTCTCATTTAATCACGGCGCTAAAACACCAGGACACTCGTTTACGCCTGGCGCTGGAACGCTTCGTAACCCGTACTGAAAAAACACCGGGACACTCGTTGACGCGTCGCGCTGGAACGCTTTGTGCATCACAAAAACACACTTTTACAGCAAAGCTGTATACCGCCACCGCCAGCGGTTTCTTCTCCGTTAGCGAAAACGCCATTGCACCAAGAATACACTTATACATTGCATGCGTCGCCCTTACCCATTTTTTACGTTAGTGGAGATAGCCCGGGCATTCATTTAATGCTGGAATTGAGGCAGGTTTGGAATGTCACGAAAAATATATACTCAATTACGCATGAGAGCTTGTGAGACAATATCTTTTGGGCGTTTTCTTCCGAACGCAACTTTGAGAACCGAAAGCAGTTACAAGTGCTGCTTGAGAACCGTTCACTGAAATATACCAGTTCTCTTACAAGTTGGCGCCCTTGTTAGGGTGAAAAAGGAATTGTCAATTGGGGAAGGCGTATAACCGTCATCTTAGCCTACGCCCTACTTATTCGGGTAGCCGAAAGCAAGACTTAAGTGACATTCTATGCCGAAAATTAAATACGTACTCTTTTCCCAGCATCCCCAAATCCAGAAGGTGGTTCTACTCACGGAGCACTCTGTAGATGCCACGGCGAATTTACCCAACGTTCCCTGCGCGGATGTGCCTGCTCGCCGGCGGGCGCATCGGCGGTAGGACTTTGTCGTCTGATTTAGCAACGGTTGTTTTGGGCCTGTTTTGGTGCAGCTTCGCGTCCACTGCGCGCTTCCTTCGCATCGCTTGACTAACTTGTTCGACAGCAGCTCCTGGGAAACCCGGACCCGAAGGAATTAACCGGTCTTACGGCAAAGATATTGTCACGATGCTAAAGACGACGCAGTTGTCTTCAAGGAAAACAACACAAAGAATACAAAGGCGGCAAAGTAGCATTCAGAAAAGTGACGTACCCAAGCGAGCATCCGTGATCGGAATGTCGTGGCGTCTGCTCTGCAGGCTTTTATCTTTGGGCGCGAGGGGTTCTAGAACCGTGGATTTACATCTACAACATTGTAGATCAAAGAAGATTATTTGAGTCTAGTGATGTTAGGTCGAAACGCTCTCGGTATCCGAATGAGATAACCCGTGCGGCATAAAAATAAAGAATAGAACACGCGCTTTGCTTGGGACACAGATAACACAGCCGAGCGCGGCCGGGCAGTAAATCCAAAACATAAACAAACAAACCCAATGCGTACTTCGCGGCATTACTCCCCTTATAAGAGTGCATCGACCCGATGCTAAAATAAAACGACAGTCCGAACAAACAACAAAAAAAGTCCGCCATCTCCCCAAGTAAGGTTTGAGGCGAACCACGTGGACGACTTCGGGTCGCGTGCGTTGTCGTGAAATGCCGGAATCACCATCGGGGATCATTTCGTAGGTAAGTTGGCCAACACGTCGTAGGATCCGGTAGTGCCCGAAATATTGTCGCAGAAGCTTCTCACTGAGTCCAAGTCGTCGGATGGGAGTCCAAACCCACACACGGCAATATGTTAAGGATTCGTTTGAAGGGAGGGGAAGCAAAAGTTAGAGACCACATACAGACATCTGGCCGCTAGAGAAACGTGTACCTTTTGCGCACTGCTTGCCACGAATGGGACTCCGTTTTCTAAATTGGTGAATACCAATTCGGTTGTTGTTTAAGATGTATTAGAAATGGCGAAAGGACCAACTGGTTCTGATAAATAGCGATTATAAAGGTTCCCTCATCTTTCTCACAATTCTCAAACTTACTAAACTAATTGCATTAAATCGGTATAAAGGGGAATCGCTAAGCTCACATGCCGAATTGTTTGACTGCGCGTGTGTCGCGCTGTGGTGTAGCCCTGAGCTAGCACATCAGGATGCCTAGGTTCCGCGGTCTCACCCTCGTAAAGACGCTCCTCTCTGTTTTCTTCTTTCCGACGACACACGTTCGGGCTACTGTGGCAGCGTCCACCGCTTTAGCCCGTCTGTGGCCGACGCTGCTGCGTTCGGGAGGCCGCCCCCACCAATTCCAAGTAACGGCTGGCGGAATCTCTGGTTTCGCTCTTTGTAGAGTCCCGTGTGTGAATTCAAGTGTCGTCGCATGGGCAGTTACTGTGGGTGTCGTTTAAAGCTTTGCTTTCCAACCACTTTTACAGCGTGGATTGGGGCCATTTTTTTCAAAGAAAAAACCACGGGCGTACTTCAGGATTCGAACCCAGGGACAACAAGTGGCAGGCGATGAATGTATCCAATGCACCATGTTCCCACTACCACTCTACGGCCGAGCCTCTAGCGGGTTACCGGTGTTTTTCTTTACGGCACGAAAAACTACACTTATTACAGCCTACAACAGCTATCAGTCATCCAAGAAGAGCTACATCACTGCAGCTAATATAAGCCGTCCGTTCAAACTCCGGCAAGCAGGCGCACGCGTCCAACAGATGCAGCCATTCTGGTGGATGAGTTTGCGCCGCATAAATGCTCTGCACCAACGTAGCCTGCTCTCGAAAAACTGACTTGCTTGGGCGAGGGGACTCCACGTGTCTGTCGGTAATGGGGCACATTCACAAGCAGTACATTCGCATCACAACAAATATATCACAGGGCACTCCCGTAGCATCACGTAGAGGCAAGAACCAAATTGCATTGTATAAGGGAAGTAAAATTGAGAATCGAGCTAGTTGGTGAACATACTTTTTTGAAAATTAAGCACGAAATATAAACTAATGACACGAAGCGCCGGTGTCGCCCTTCTTTCTTGTCCGTGTATTATAGTTCTCGGTGAATTGTCAACAATGTATGTTCTCCAACTAGGTCGACTCTCAATTTTACTTCAGTTTATTTCTTGTTCTACTAGGTATTCTTGCGTGTCACCCAAACTTCAACTCGATAAACCTGCCGCACTGACCCGCGTCATCGCCCTGTGTGTGTGTAAGCGATGGTATATGGATGGTACCTCAAAAGAAAGTACCGGTGTCGTCTTTCTTTCTCATCCGTGTTTTATAGCTCGCGCTTAATTTTTAAGATTTTATAAGGGGTAATGTTCATGTCCCTTTTAACAGTTCGTTGCAAAACGTCCAACTAAAACACCGCATACCGACACAAAACAAAACAGTGATCAATAGTTTCACGTTGACCTGGCTCCAATGCCTATCTTAAAAATATTCTTGCATGAGCCACTATTACAATATCATGTGCAGCTTTCCCGCTCATGGCAGTCCTTTCAACTGTGATTACTCTGCAATTTTGTAGCGAAATGAAAGGTTCTTTTGCACAGCTAATATTTGGGGTGAATACTTGTTTTGTGCACAGTTTGAAGTCGCGCACGTTATGCGACTGGGTTCCTGAGCCATGGGAACTATCCCATAGAAATGCATGGGGAGTTAGATTTGACAGCGAATTACAAAAACAAATAGTCAGAAACCTGAAATGTTCTTTTAGCGTTTTAATATTCACTTTATCTTCTACCTTTATGCCAAATATTATTTTCCTACAGTGGTTTTGCTAGGTTCCCGAGAGGTTGTAATTTTGAGCGAGAAAGCTGGGTACGTTCTAGTTCCCTGCAGCTACGTCAATGGTCCATTGAATGGGGACGAGAATTCATATGTACACAAGGAAGGATAATAATAACGGTTATGTAACAATTTCTTGCTGCAAATCGCGGCCCATTTGGTGCTCCTCTAACTGGTGCAACACTGAATTTCAGAGTACCCCACTGATTCATTCTCTTTTTTCTTATACTGCACTGTTCTCTGCCGTGGTTGCATTTCATTATCATTTACCTCTAGCCTGAATACCATATCCTGCTCTGCCCCATGTCCGCGACTTAAAATTAGTGGTATGTCAATCAAGAAGACGTCTACCACCTAAACGGCAAGCCATCAAACTTAAATTGTAGGGGACGCTTGTAGTTTTTCTATGCGAATAGGATCAGCATCCAGAGCTCCGATCGAACACAAATTCTCACCCGCAGAATACCTGCATGCACAATCATGTACCAGACGCTCTTAACTAACATGCAATGGCGAGAATGAAAAAAAAAATTAGTCACCCTTCGACTCTATGGAGAAGGATCACCTGCGAAGCTAGACGCCGTCTACGAAGGGCTCGAAACAAAGCACGTTTTTTTTTCGAACATGCGATTTAGCGTACTTCCTAGCCAATTAGCTAAATGATATTTCGAAGGACCGGAGCTTTAGTCTGGCGGACAAACATGGAGCAGTCTGTTTCGCTTTCGCATCGTACGCCTCTTACTGTTGGTCTAACACATCAACACAATCCGCTTGACCACTGAGGACACCGAACAGGTCACATTGGGCAATTTGACGACCACGTTTATACCTTTTGCCAGCACAACGGACATGCCATCCGTAAGGGCACGACACTTATAGCTGCGCGTGCCACTTCCCCCCCCCCCCCTCTTCCACTTACAACCAGGGCACGCATAAAGCGGCAACTGTTCATGAGCGGGTGCTTATAAGTAAGATACACTGTCGAGCATGACGCTCTGAAAGCCCTTTAAGCTGAACAAGTCATATTGCCTCCTGTCGGCGGCCAAGCGGGCAAGGTGCTTCTCATCCGCGAAGAATTCGCAGCTACTCGACTAGCTGAAACCTCAGGCGGTAGCGGCGGTGGCGGTGGTAGCGGCGGTAGCGGCGGTAGCGGCGGTAGCGGCGGCAGCAGCAGCTTTCTATTGTTTTCGCACCCACACACGCTTCCATTCGGGCCGATGCTTCTTCCATTCCCGCTCTTCTGCCTCCAAGCGAACAACATGCGTCCGTCCAATTGAGACGGACGCAATTTTGAAGGCCTCGATTTTTATTCTAGAGAGAAAACATGTGTCTGTCTGTTGCCCTCCCCCATCGTAGGATTCTTACTGCCTGTGTAACGCACCAGCCCAGACCCAAACCGCTCGATTATGGAGGACAGTTGACAGGGCGCACTGACCCATGAGCAGTTCACGTTTAAATCTCCCACCAACACAAAATCATGTCAGCGGTCACGGCATCAAGCCCAGCTGTGCGTGCACGCACCCCTCCTTCCACCCCTAATGCGTGTATGCAGAAGCCGGGGACGGGCAATGGGCGAAACTCAGGCGTGAAATACACCAACGACATTCACGCTCGGAAATCCTTTACACTGAAGAACGATCGGCTGACGCCAAAGCTACAACCATACAAGTTCCTCTTTAACCTGGAGGGATTCGCTACTAAGCAATGTGGACGTTTAGGTGGAAAAAGCGGCGGTGGGCTTTTGGTAGTTTTTAGGCCCATTCGAACTCCCTTTCATTCTCCGCAATCATCTTATAGCCACGCTACCGCCGTTATTAGCAGATTACGCAACTTCTGAAACAGGCATTGGTGCTGGCGAGGCCAGTAACACTTGTAAATACGGTGGTGAAGATGAGCCCCGGAGTGGCGCCGCGTAAAGCGGCTTCACCGGAATAAAAAGTTCGGGAGGGAGGTTAAACATATGGTGCTTCGCAGTATAACCAAACAAAAAAGGACTGCGTTACGTTACCTTTCAAAACACTTAAACAGAAGCGATGAGGCACAGTGAAAGCTGGAAATACATAAGGTTTGAAATATCTTTGCATAATTTTTAGAAGATCACATACAATGTCAGTTCATACAGAAGATCAAAAGAAGATTTTTAGAAGATCACATACAAGAAGATCACATACTTTTTAGAAGATCACATACAATACATACGCGCCCACATCCAGCCACGACGACCAAGTAGTGGAACGCTTCTATGAAGATATGGAATCAGCAATGGCTAAAGTAAAAACGCAGTATACCGTAGTTATGGGGGACTTCAATGCTAAAGTGGGCAAGAATCAGGCTGGAGACAAGGGAGTTGGGAACTATGGTCTGGGCTGTAGAAATAGCAGGGGGAACCTACTAGTTGAGTTTGCAGAACGGAATAACCTACGCATAATGAATACCTTCTTCTGTAAACGGGAGAGTCGGAAGTGGACCTGGAGGAGCCCGAATGGGGAGCACAAAAATGAAATAGACTTCATATTATGCGAAAACCCTGGTGTCGTGCAGGATGTGGAAGTGCTCGGAAGGGTAAGGTGTAGTGACCACCGTATGGTAAGATCTCGAATTAGGCTAGATTTAAGGAGGGACCGCAACAAGCTAGTACGTAAGAAGCCGATAAATGAACTAACAGTAAGACGTAAAATAGAAGAATTCAGGATCGCGCTGCAGAACCGATATTCCGCCCTTAACGAGGAAGCCGAGCTTACGACACAGGAAGCCAGCGACAACCTTACACGCATTCTCACGGAGTGTGCAGTAAAAGTCGGGGACACCATGGCTAGACAGGATACTAGTTAACTTTCTCAGGAGACGAAATATCTAATCAGGAGACGGCAAACCATGAGAATTTCCACCGCAGCTGACAGAATCGAACTAGCCGAGCTCTCGAAGTTAATCAATAAGCGTAAGACAGCTGACATACGGAAGTATAATATGCAGAGCATCGAGTACGCTGTAAAAAACGGAGGAAGCCTCAAAGCAGTGAAGAGACGTCTTGGCGTGGGGAAAAATCAGATGTATGCACTTAAAGATAAGCAAGGCAATGTAATCACAAATAGGGATAAAATAGTCACAGTGGCCGAGGAGTTCAATAGGGATCTGTACAGTAGCCGGGACATACAGGATAATGGCGAACGAGACAGTAGTTCAGAGGAGATAGACATCCCACCAGTAACGACCGAAGAAGTAAGGAAGGCTTTGAAAGAAATGAAAGGGGGCAAAGCACTTGGTGAGGATCAGATAACAGCAGACCTCTTGAAGGATGGCGGAGAAATTGTACTTGAAAAACTGGCAAACCTGTATACGCAATGCCTAATGACCGCAATTGTACCGGAATCTTGGAAGAACGCGAACATCATCCTAATCCATAAGAAAGGCGACACGAAGGACTTGAAAAATTACAGGCCCATCAGCTTACTGTCAGTCGTATACAAGGTATTTTCCAAGGTAATCTCTAACCGAATCTCTGCAACCTTAGATTTCAGTCAACCTAAAGAACAAGCAGGGTTCCGTAAAGGTTATTCAACAATGGACCATATTCACACGATCAATCAGGTGATAGAGAAGTGCGCTGAGTATACTGAACCCCTATATATAGCCTTCATAGATTATGAGAAAGCATTTGACTCGGTCGAAACCCTAGCAGTCATTCAGGCATTACGGAACCAGGGGGTATATGAGCATTATGTAAGAATACTCGAGGATATCTATAATGGGTCTACAGCTACCATCACCCTCCATAGGGAGAGCAGTAAAATACCTATAAGTAAGTGTGTCAGACAAGGAGACACAATCTCTCCAATGTTATTCACAGCATGCTTACAAGAAGTATTCAGAACGGTGGATTGGGAACAGGTGGGAGTAAGGGTAAATGGAGAATGGCTCAGTAACCTCAGATTTGCTGATGACGTTGCCTTGCGAAGTAACTCGGGGGACGAATTGCAAAGCATGCTTCCCGCACTGGGCGAACAGAGTAGAACCGTGGGCCTGAAAATCAATATGCAGTAAACTAAAGTAATGATGAATAACCTCGGGACAGCACAGCAGTTTGAGATAGATGGCGAGGCAGTAGGAGTGGTAAGCGAATATATATACTTAGGCCAAGTTGTGACCCCAGATCCCAACCATGAGGCAGAGATAATTAAAAGGATCAGTATGGGGTGGGGTGCATATGGCAGACATTCTCAGATAATGAATAGCAGCCTACCATTGTCGCTGAAGAAGAAAGTGTGTGACAGCTGCATCTTACCGGTACTCACCTACGGGGCAGAAACCTGGAGGCTCACTAAGAGGGTTCAACTTAAATTGAGAACGACTCAGCCGGCAATGGAGCGGAAAATGATAGGTGTTACATTAAGGGACAAGAAGAGAGCGGAGTGGGTCAGGGAGCAAACTGGTGTTAAAGACATATTAGTAGAAATTAAGAAGAAGAAATGGACGTGGGCAGGGCATGTAATGCGAAGACAAGATAACCGCTGATCATTAAGGGTAACAGAGTGGATCCCTAGAGAAGGCAAGCGTTGCAGGGGGCGGCAGAAAGTTAGATGGGCAGATGAGATCAAGAAGTTTGCGGGGATAAATTGGTCACAGTTGCCACAGGACCGAGGTAATTGGAGAATAATGGGAAAGGCCTTTGCCCTGCAGTGGGCGTAGATAGGCTGGTGATGATGATGATGATGATGGTGTGTTGCACCGACAATGAGATGCCTCCGCCTGGGCAGCGAAAGAGGCCCCCGCGTGTGTGTCCGTTTGAATAAAGGTCGCGGCCTTCGAGATGTTAACTCACTATGGAACGGACACATGTCATTCGCTTGGAGGATTAAGTGCAGAAACGGAAGCGTCAGCTGAACAGAAGGGTGAATGGGCGCAAAAACAACAGAAAGCCGCTGCCACCACCGCTGCCGCCTCAGTTTCTAGCGTTTCGAGTAGCTGCGAATCCTACCCAGATGAACATCAACGGGCCTGCTTCGAACGGCGACGTGGGCACATATCACTTGTTCAGCTTAGATGGCTTTCAGAGCGACATGTTCGAGAGTGTCTTTCGCTTATGAGCACCAGCTCATGATTAGTTGCCGGTTTGTGCGTGCACAGGCTGGTAGTGGAGAGAGGAGGGGGGCGGGCGCGCGCAGCTAAAGGTTTCATGCCATCACTGATGACATGTTCGTTGTGTTGGCGTGAGATTTAAACGTGGCTGTCAGGCAGCCCAATCGTATCGGTGCAGTGTCCTCAATGGTACAGTGGATTTGGTTGGCGGATTACACAAGCAGTAAGATGCCTGCGACGCGATAAGGAAAGAGATAGCTCTACGCTTGTCCGCTGGGGTAAAGCTCCGGCCTTTTCAAATGTCATTCAGGTAATTGGCTAGGAAGTATCCTCAGTCGTAAACTATGAACAAGCGTGTTTTGCTGCAGGCGCTTAGTGGTTGGTGCGCGCTTCACAGGTGATCCCTTTTCAAAGAGTGGAAGGGCATTATTTCTTCTGCATGGTCAATAATTCAACTTTTTTATACCTAGGATATTTCTTAAAAATAAACCTTACCACTTACCACTTACCACTTACCACTTTACTACTAGATGTTTGTAGAGGGGTTATAATTTCTGTTACAGTAAAATACCTACCGGCTATCCATGCTAGGCCTGATCGGGGAAGGGGGGGGGGGTAAGGACGAAGAAAGAAAGGGCATACTTTCCTGGGGCCGGGGCCTCGTTGATCACCGAGGATGAGCTCCGAGGGATAGGCGCGAACATTTGCACAGCCCAAGCGTGTAAACTCGGTTCAATCCAGCTTAGGAAGCCATCGCCTCAGTTATAGCTTGCTAGCGGCAACTCTCTGGCCCCCAATCAACGCGTGCCTTATCGGAGGAGAGATACAATCTTCGAATCTACTAATAGACAATTTGTTTCGCCCCTCCACTCGTTGCAGGTAGGTGGAGATGGCCCCAGATTTTTTTCCTCATCCCCGTACTAACTATTGTGTTTCTTTTCGACTTAGTCGCCATTTATTATTCCGTGCTTTTATTACTTTCCTTTCTTAGTGTACGCCGTGGTAAGCATATATTTGAGGACACAAAGCGCTCAACTGCGTCAAATATTTTCGCATAACTTAATGTACATAGAAAACACAAGTGGTGTTCACTGATTGAATAATGACGTCCGAGACATGCCGTGAGGCACCCGCCGGTAAACCTGCTACATCCCGTCTGTCCACCAGACTAGATCAACCGAGGTGGAGAAGATGACTGCATTGCTCCCTTCCGCTGGATGATCGCCAACAATTTAAAGTTAATACTACGGAAACTAGAGGAAAAGCTTCCGGGACATCCCGTGTATTGAACCATGCTAAACCCGAGCGCTGCCATGATGCATATATTGTTAAAATAAAATCATCATTATTATTTTGAGTTGGGGTTTCATCACTTAAACAAAACGGCGTTCAGAGAAAGTATAACAACACACGTAAAAAAACCCTAGGTAAATGCTAGACGTCGTAAACGGTTTCGCAAATTTGTTTCTTTATAGTTTACGAGTAATTACACTCAAAGGGAGCCGATCGGGTGAGCCATGACTCCCGTAGCGGGGCAAGACCAGCTGACGGCGAGTTAAAATCCGCAGCAGCCACTCCCGGGCAAGTTCAATGGAATCCTTGAAGATAGGCTTCGGCGGTGCCTATATTGCTATCGTCAGCAGGTCGGCAGAGAGGGGGCTGCAGCACAGGCGCACGGGTGCAGATAAGCCAGTTTCAGCAAGCAAAGAATTGTCAGAACAGACATCAATACGTGGCAGAGTGAAGCTTTGCAATTTACTCCCACATGACTGGGGCCCCTCACAAAATACCCGAACGCAATTTGGCGCCTCAGCCCCATTTCGTTTTGTTTGATATTTCATTTATTCTTGCCTACCAAACATGAATGCTTAAAAAACTGGTTATAAGCGTACGATGCGTAATAAATACACTCAGGTGTTGCCATAGATATTGCCAAATTTTAGTTTAGGGCCATCCATTTGTGCCTCATTTTTGAAAAATTGTTCTCCGTAGCTTGAACTACTATTCTGGCAACAACAGCGTGGGATCATGGCGACACCTATATTTAGATAGGTTTCTACGCAAACTCTGCCCGCCTACAAACACACAATTGTTTTTTGGTGTACCTGTTGCCGTTTCATCTCATTCATCACCTGTAAATAAACCGTTCCATCACGCAACAAGATTTTTCTATGATGTACATATTATCAGCAAAACCGCACTCGTTGTATGCGCTGGAAGAAGTAGCCAACCTGCCATTTCGCCAAATCTTAACGAGGTTACAATATAATACCCTTGCGTCTCACGTGTTCGTAGGTTCTTGTACTTAGGTGGCAGTCATGGTATGCTGTTGTCGTCGCTGACGCTAGTAAGGGCACTTAGAAAGCACGCAAAACAGCCCCCCCCCCCCCCGAGAGATTTGGAGATTATGTTTCGATGGAATGTTTGGAGATTATCCTTAAAGGCTAGGGAGGACTACTGTCACTAGATGGAGCAGTTGTTGCCCAAGACACTGAGCTCATGCGTCAGACTAAGCAGGACCCAGAATTTGCCTTCAGAGAAGCCGAGCGTTGTGTCAGTAGATAAGGTACTAGAGCCTAGAGTTTCTCACCATTTACACTAGATGGGAACATGCCACTAGCGTATATGCGGCTAACATCGAGGTCGTATGTGTCGTCATGGGACGTCGTTATACCGTGTGCCGCCTCATTTTATTGTTGGCTTGAAGTGAAACATTTTAGCGGCTCCAAACTGAAATACAATGAAACAAAAACGCAACAAGAGTACGTAATTATAAAATTATGAAATAAAGAACAGGGTGTTTTAAAGTAATAGAAATAAAAATGATGTGTTATCTTTTACTGAGAGTGCTAGAGCTGTTATGTTCTCTATTCTGCAGACCAAGCTGTTAGTTAACAAAAATGTAATATTTTAAGAGAAACTAAAAAAAGGATCTTACTTTGCAAACATTTGAAATAGTAACTTGTTTGAGAAGCTCAGAAAGTTTTTTTGCGAGTCCTATTTAAAACAACCACCTCACCTTCGTGATGTTTTTGTTCGTGTTTTCGAAACAGACGGTGTGCTACAACTTCTTTGCAACACAGTCAAGATGTCCGGGCTTTTGTTAACATATGTACTTCTACTGCAAAAACAAACGGGGAAGCGCCTTCTCTTTACCACCGACGAACGTGTCTACCTTGTGGGATTCAACTTACGTAAACATGCATTGACTGTTGCCAGCGCCACTAGTACTCCC
The DNA here is from genome assembly GCF_048455015.1 of Haemaphysalis longicornis. Taxonomy (NCBI): domain Eukaryota; kingdom Metazoa; phylum Arthropoda; class Arachnida; order Ixodida; family Ixodidae; genus Haemaphysalis; species Haemaphysalis longicornis. The sequence goes on from NW_027526422.1 coordinate 191,032,177, forward strand.
ACTTGAGTATAATGAAACAGCGGAATTATCATGAACTAAGAAGCTAATCTTGAATTTCCAAGCAAACGAAGAGAAGAGAAGCAATTTTCTGCCATTTCGGCTGGAACAGCTACGTCATAGACCAAGCAATGCATAGTGCAGAAACAAAACCCAATAAGAGTTTCAGAATCCGATAGACATGCTAAGCCCGCAGCTGTGGTCTTCCCATAAGGCGATATCCCCCCCCCCTCCGCCCCCACGCCAACAGAAATTTTCAGTAGCCGTTTTTTCCCTAATATTTACTAAGAAACTCTACGGTATTATAACACCGTTACTGAGCCGAGAAACTAAACAACGGCGACCATTTTGGTGTCGATCGCTTTGTGAGATTGTCGCATGTGCACCCTCACCGTTAACTCCGACCGCGTCGTTTGTTAACAACGGTACCGAAGTTGCAGCAAAACGGCATCTTTCTACAGACTTCTGCTGCTGTAATGGTCCTAAACGCGATATCTTTGATTCGCTTCCTGAACGACGTCAGCCACGCTCCGCCACAGATCAGAGAGGGCAAGGTAAGACTACCAGAGTTGACCGACTAAAATGCCTAAACAACAACATGGCGGCGCCCGTGAACCGTTCCACTGTTAAAAAATGTCACGTAACGTGAACTGGCCAAAGGTCATGGCGGTGGCATGGAGTAGGAGAAAAGATGGCCGATTTATTATAATCTTATCTAGTGATGCCAGACGAGCGCAACCGCCTAGTCCACCGAGACGACGAGAAACGTTCCTTACCCAACTCCATCAGCATTTTGCTAGCAATCTAATTTCGCAGGGCACGAGAGGAACCAAGTCTTTATGGTGTTTACAATCCCTAGTTTTCTGAGAACTTTATGCGACAACCCACCTACTATTTACAAGCCTACCCAACTCAGGTTTTTCAACTGCAGATCTATTCAGTTAAAGCTTGCGCGTTGTTTGTTTTTCTTAAGTTAATTACTTATTCCTGTGCTTTGTTATTCGGAGGGTCTTAGTATTTCTTATTCTTCATTTAGTAAAAGCGTGCCTAAGACGTGTTTAGCTGTTTGTTTCTTTTAATTTCAGTGTAGTTTCTTTGTTCTTTTTAGACCGTTTGACTGTTAATGTATTTCCTATAATACTGGTATTTTTATGTTTCTGCAATTTTATGTCTCATATTCACCATTTCTACTCATTTTGCTGGAGTTGGCTTTTAAATAATTCGTTTAAGGAATTCTAACGCACTAAAACTAACAGCACTGTAGAGTCCTTGGCCACGTACATGTGGAAGGGAAAAAATTGATTTGCAGAATCCTACACTGTATAACATTTCCAGTTGTGAGTGAAGAAATTCTAACGCACTAAAACTAACAGCACGGTAGAGGCCTTGGCCACGCCCATGTGGAAGTGAAAAAATTGATTTGCAGAATCCTACACTGTATAACATTTCCAGTTGTGAGTGGAGAGCGGAGAAGAGTGAGGGATGACCCAGGAAGCGCGAATAACGTGGCAAGGTGGGCAAAAGGCGATCGTCTTTCGCCAACATTTTTTCCGACCAGAAGAGGTGGGATCATTTTTTGCAGTGAAGAGTGCGGACACCTGCCGACTATCAGGAAGGACAAGCTACTTCTGTCTTTCTGTATGCGGGAGGCAAAAAGAACTAAAGACGCAACGATGTGAGTACCTGCCTTCAACATATTTAATACGGAGAAAAATGCTGCAGCAGAAAAGCACCTGGTCATTCCAAATTATTGAGTTATAGGTACGCAAATTGTTCGCTACTCCGTGGCTTATAATTGTGTCACTGCAGAAAAAGGTGTTTTAAATTTACTTTCTCACTCCAAACTATAACAATGTCAGAGACTTTAATTAAGTTTGCCGTATTTAAGCTTCCCGTCGTAACTATCTTGCTGTGAAATGGCCGCGATCATCGATAGCCAAAGGACTTTCATCAAGCTGTGCTGACTTCCGTTTGACAAAATGAATCACAAACACTAAACCTATATCAAAAATATTGGACGTTTCAGAACCGCATACGGCACCAGTATGCGGTTTCGAAACGTCAATCATTTTTTATACGTGGTCTTTCTTTGTGGTTCGTGTCATCTTTCCCATTTCTGGCCAGACACACTGCCATAGAACCCATGATTATGACTTTCCCTTGTGATCTAAATACAGTAAAAGCTCCTTAATTTGCACTAGCAGGGGACGCCACTTCAGTTGGAGTATATGAAGGTTTGAACTAACGAAACGCAAGCAGAAAATCCATAAAATGCGATTATACGGCTGTAAAGCATGTCAGCAATAGAATGCTGCACAAAGGCCGTGATTGAAACCTACGTTTTATGCTTGAAGGAGAAATAACGAGCGATTCTAGAAAGAACTCTTTTTTTGCGTTCTCGAAGGCTGAAAAAAAGACGAGTAGCCTTCCATTCGGTTCTTACTTGCGAGCAGTGGCAGCACTCGTAAACTCCTCATGGTCGCTTACAGGGAGAGGTTCTACGCTTCTGACCATAGAAATTTTGTCATCTATCAACACGCTCCACACGCCGCCCGTGTCCCCGTTGCGTATACGGCAAATAAATGTCATACAAAGTGTCAGCTATTGCGTGTTTCGATTACGGTTACCTGACTTAACTTCGGTATCGGTATTCCCTCCTTTCCGAAGGAGAGGGAAACTAGGTCCAAATCTGCCGGCGCAGTGGCGCATTGTTCGAATCATACTAGGCGGATGCCAATGTCGTTCCAATTAACAGGGTATTCATTGTATAGGCGTCTATGGGGACTGGGCATGACGAAATTGTTCAGTTAATATTATGCATAAATGTGATTTATAGGTTAGATTTAACCGGCTTTCACTGTATCTTTTTGTGCCTCCGTAAAGTCATGAGCGCACTTCCTGCCATTGAAAACCAGTTGGGCTTGTTGGTACATAGTTAAAATGGTTGCAGCGCAGAAACGACGACGGACGAGTAAGGAACAGACGGGACGAGCACTTCCTGCCACTCTCATCGCTCATGCCTATACGGCAACCTTGTTTCTGACGCTAAGAGCAAAATCACGAAGGCTTTGAACTAAATGTTATCACGCTTATTATAGTTTACTCTCAATATAAGTGACAATGGAACGTGTGCCCATTTAATCAATCGTGCAGGATGACAGACTACGACCTAGAAAGTAGCAGTTCCGGGAGCATGCCACATTAGCATCCACTTCCGTCTGCTAATCATGGGTATATGTAGATGCTGATATAAGGTAATCAGATACAGGCGCACCTAAGCTTTTTATAGGCTTTTCCTAACCATACAGGTAACATCTACAATGGGTCCACAGATAACATCGTCATCAATAGGGAGAGCTTGAAAATACCTAGAGTCAGGCAAGGAGACACAATCTCTCCAATATTATTCACACCATGTTTACAAGAGGTATTCAGAACATTGGATTGGGAACACGTGCGCGTAAGGGTTAATGGAAAATACATCAGTAACCTCAGATTTGCTGATGACATGGCCTTGCTAAGTACCTAGGGGGACAAATTGCAAAGGATGATTACCACACTGGACAGGCACAGTAGAATCGTGGGCATGAAAACAATATGCAGAAAAGTGAAGAAATGCTGAATACTCTCGGAAGAGCACAGCAGTTTGAAATACGTGGCGAGGCTGGGGAAGTGGTAAGCGAATATCTCTTCTTAGGCCGAGTAGTGACCCCGGATCCCAACCATGACACAGGGATAATCAGAAGGATTACAATGGCGTGGAGTGCAATCGGCAGGCATTCTCGGATAATGAATCACAGCGTACCACTCATTGCCCCTGAAGGAAAGTGTACGACATCTGCATCTTACCGGTACTCACCTACGGCGACGAACCTTGCAGGCTCACTGAAAGGGTTCAAATTATATTGAGGGCGACTCAGCGAGCAATAGAACGGTAGATGATAGGTGTAACGTTAAGAGACAAGAAGAGAGCGTAGTGGGTTAGGGAACAAACGCGTGTTAGGGAGATATTAGTAGAAATTAATAAGACAAAACGGATGTGGGAAGGGCATGTAATGTGAAGGCAAGATAACCGTTGGTTATTAAGGGTAACAAAGGGGTAAGGTTAACAAAGGACTCCAAAGGGCTCATGTAAATTCTGTATTCTCACGTGCCGGCCCACGTTCTACAGGTGGCGAGATCTGACGAATCAGTTTAAAGGCGCATGAGTAAAAACAGTTTCGCCAATCACTGTAGCTTTGGTATTTATTTATCTCCCATGTATGCCGCGCGAATCATACTTGCAGCTCTGAGACAAGGCATGCCGCGATCTATGGCGGACATCAGCACCAACAAACATTACAAGAAATTAATGCCTGTTCTTTTTTTCGGAATAACGCGAATAAAATGCGTTGTAATAAGGTTTTCTGAACTTAACATAGACTACGTTGTACCGTTTAATATGTGTAAAAACGCTTCGGAAGGTTAGCAATTTCGCAAACACAATGGAGGCAGGTGAGGCTTAAGCTTGATTTTCGGCGGCCTCATTTATAGATAGTTTGATAACACCAGCCATTTCTCGCGTTCCTTGACATCACTTGCCAACACCTGCTCAGTGCACGACATCAACGAAAACTAGTTGTATCGACTGCGCCACCCTTTCTCTGAATTGGCGGCCTAGGAGCTGGACCGCCAATCAACTCTAAACAAAAATGCAAACACCGCACCGGTACGCTAAATTCCTCTCTTACTGATTAATGTCCTGAAACGAATATGGGCACTTTGAGACCGGGTGCTACGTTCCTCGCCTGGATACACAACACCGAACACTGAAGAACACCATAAAAGTCGTCAGTGTTTGTGCCTGGGCGCGTGCGCGTGTATGTGCGCGCATTTCTGCGTGCGCGCTCAAGGTTAAGTCCGTGAGTGTGCATATGTGTGAGCGTGTGTGCGCGCGTTGCTGAATGATGAATTTTATGGCAGTAAATAAAGACGCATGCAAAAACCGGATACTTTATTAGCGACATGTCATGTCGCCTTCCAGTCGGCATTGCAGTACAGTCGCAACTTTGTTCAGATCGTATACAACGAAAACGCCGCCGCTGCAAAGGCCTCGGCTTGGAAGATCAATGATGATGATGATGGTTCGATGTGAATGGCGCAAGGCCGCCTTGGGCAAAGAGCGCCAAAACAGCGTTTAAATATGAGAGGTGAGAACGTAAACACTAAATTCAGTAAGCAAGAACAAAAGTTAAATCAATAAAAGGCAGTGAGGGTGGCTGGTGTAAAAGGCCAGGTTGTGATCATACGTGGTATGAAATTAAGTCTAAGAATTTAACTTCTGCTAAATATTTAAAAACGCGCTTGACAGAAAATGTAGGATTATCAGAGAAGAAAAAAAGTACGCCCATCTTCGCGCGAGGGAACCCTGGTGTGATGCAACGCATCGGGGGGTTCAATTGGTGTTTCCGTTGCGTTGATTCTCTAAGACGGCTGAAACGTGTTGTGAACGCGTATGACGCATTTCCATCACATGCGAGTGTTCTCATACGCGGGAAGATGGTCGAACCGCCGCAGCGCGATACCCGCTTTATATTCACAGCGCCTGAAGGAGAGGATACAACCAGGAGAGTCGCGCATGCGCGCACTTCCGCACACCGCGCGTCGCCGCGCGACGGGAGCGGAGCGAAGCGAGCGAAGCGCGCGCACGCAGCTGTTGTTTATGATAACAAGACGGAGTGAGAGTGTTGCGCACAGCTGTTGCGCACAACTGTCGGAGAGAAGAACGGAGGAGGAATGCGGACGGATGGCGCGACAACGACGACGCAGGAGGGACATGCCTCAGAGCTAGAGATGTGTCGCATATAAAACGCTGGATGTAACGAATGTGTTGTCTGTAAAGTTGGGTGAAGTGTTTGTGTCGTGTTGTGTCGAGTGATTTGCATTGGAGTAGTACGGGGATTACAGATAGGGCCTCTCCAAACACGCTACACAGCGGTCTTGGAGATCCTGTGAGCAGGTGGGAGTGTGTTATATGAGTTTGGCCTATCCGTAACCTAGCAAGGGCCACTTCTTTGTGTCTGTCGTGTGTGTCAGTCGTGTATGGTCCCAGGAGTGCCTTATTATGTGTGGTTTGTTGTCTGTCTGTTGATTCCAAAGTGCTTGCCATGTTTCGCGAACGTGTTGTCTGATGTATGGCTTGAGGTCAGTGTAGGGCACTGTTGCTATTTCCGCTGTATTTGTATGTGCAGCAGCAGCGGCCATCTGATCCGCAGTCTCATTTCCCGCAAACCCAGAGTGGCCTGGAACCCAACACATGGCCACCTCGAGATTTAATGCATACGCTGACATAATGATTTTATACACTACATTAGGAACATGGTTTTTAGAAGACTTGTTGGATGACAATGCATGTACAACACTCAGTGAATCGGTGAAAATGATAGACTTGGGTATTTCATGTTGCACTATGTGATTTAAAACAAGCAGAACTCCATGAGCTTCCGCCGTAAAAATGGTGGTTTTCGAGTTCAGGGTCTTAGAGACTCTAAAATCGGGTCCGTGCGCCGCACACGACAGAGTAAGGACAGTTTTTGATGCGTCGCTATAAAACTCTGCACATTCATACTTAAACTGTAGGGACAAGAAGTGCTGCAAAATAGCAGTTTGTGGTACCCTGCTTTTATCAATTTTCACGAAGGACAAGTGACAACACACAGGCTGAAGCTGCCAGGGTGGGAAGACGTCAATAAAAGAAGATGTGTAAATGTCTGAAAAGGAGATTTCAAAATTTGAAGCTTCCTGTCTCACTCTAAGTAAAAACGGCAAAGGAACGGACGGGCGATTTGCAAACAGCGGTGATTTATATGTATCATTAAAAACAGGTTTAAAAGGATGGTTATTCAACGATGAAATTTTAGAAGCGTAGAGTATATTCATGTACGTTCGTTGGTCCTCAAGGCACCACTTATTACACTCAACATATAGACGCTGGGCCGGGCTAGTACGCAACGCACCCGACGCAAGGCGGAGGCCCAAGTGGAGTACTGGATAAAGAATCTTTAGTGTCGTTTTTGCTGCCGACCCATACACTACACTGCCGTAGTCTAACCGACACCCTGATGAGGCGCTAAAGACCCGGAGCAGCTGTTCTTTGTCTGCACCATAGGATTGGTGGGGGAGGACCTTGAGAATGTTTAGTTTTTTGAGGCATTTATGTTTAAGTGCTTTGATGTGTGGGATGAACGTGAGCTTATCATAAAATATGACGCGTAAAAACTTGTGCTCCCGTTTAACAGGAATAGATGAATCGTTAAGACTAATCTCAGGGTCCGCATTAAGCCCGCGCTTACGGGAGAACAGAACACAGGTACTTTTGCCCGGGCTTAGTTTAAAACCATTAAGATCCGCCCATCCAGCAAGTTTCTTAACACCAAGCTGAACATGACGTTCGCAAATTGGCAGGTTACAGGAATAAAAGAAAAAAGATATTTGCACATCGTCTACATAGATGGAACAGGAAATGGTTGGTGGCAATGCCTTTCGGAAGGAGTTAATCTTAACTATAAACAATGTGCAGCTTACTTATAAACAATGTGCAGCTTAGAACTCCCCCTTGTGGCACACCATTTTCCTGCACATGTATAGCAGACGGGGATGACCCAACCTTAACAGGAAATGTCCTTATAGACATGTAACTAGAAATGGTGTTTAACATGTTACCTGCCACACCAAAGGACTTGAGGTCGCTAAGGATGCCGTATCGCCAGGCTGTGTCGTAAGCCTTTTCAATATAAAAAAATACCGTAAGGCAGCACTGCTTGTGAAAAAGTGCATCCTTGATGAAGGATTCCAACGCAACAAGTTGATCGCTGGTAGATCGCCTCACCCTGAAGCCTGCCTGGCAGCTCTCGAGAAGACCGTTGTACTCAAGGAAGTATACGAGCCTGCGATTTATCATCTTCTCGAGCAGCTTACACAGGCAGCTTGTCAGGGCGATGGGACGATAACTGGCGGGAGAGGTAGGGTCCATCCCTTCCTTCCGGAACGCCACTACTATTGCCTCTCTCCAAGAGTGTGGAATGTGCCCCGAAAGCCATATTTTATTGTATAGGTGTAGGAGTGTTTCAAGAGTGTCTAGGTGTAGGTGTGGTATCATGGTGTATGTTATCTTATCTGCCCCTGGAGCTCAAGGTTTAGATATGCTCAGCGCAACCCTCAACTCATAGAGTGTAAATTCAGAATTGTAACAAGATGTTGAGCTGTTATTGTCATGTAGGGACTTTTCACAAGCCATTTTCTGTTTCAGGAAAGTGTCTGTGTATTGTGCAGAGCTGGACATGTGTTGGAAGTGTTGTGCGAGTGTGTTAGCCTGGTCTTCTAGTGTGTCCCCTGTTGTACTAAGCAGGGGCAGGCTATGTGTCTGTTGTCCTTTTAGTTTTCGTATTCATGTCCAAACTTTGTGAGTGTCTGTGTATGAATTGATAGAAGTGAAGAAGGTGCCCCAACTATCCCTTTTCGCCTCACGACGCACTCGCTTCCAGATAGCCTTTGCCCGTTTAAAAGAAATGAGGTTATCTGACGCGGGGTACCGGCGAAGGACACCCCACGCTTTGTTCTGGGCCTCTCGCGCCCGCCTACAGTTCTCATTCCACCACGGCCTCCTTTGGTTGCGCGGAGCACCGGGGGCGTGGGGAATGGACTTTTCGGCGGCGTCCAGGATGTGCGCCGTGATGAGTTGGGCTGCTTCCGCCACGTGTAGGTGCTTTATGAATGTGTGGTGTAGTTGAGATGTTTGTGTGAATGTGCTCCAGTTTGCTTTTGATTCATTAAACCTTTTATCTGAAGATGGACTGCTAGGGCCTGTACCTATATACATTAATGAAGTGGGGAAGTGGTCACTACCATATGGATCCGTGCCCAAACCCCACTCAAGACATGCAAAGAGACTGCAGAACCAATAGCCAAGTCAAGATGTGAGTATGTATTGTGTCCGAAGTTATGGAATGTAGGCTGTTTTTTGTTGAAAAGGCATGCTCCAGAGGATGTAAGAAACTTCTCTATCAGGCGACCTCGGGCATTCGTTCCAGAGGAGCCCCAAAGGGAGTTGTGCGCATTAAGGTCGCCTGTTAGGATGTATGGTTCCGCCAGCTGGTCAACCAGTGCCTCGAAATCAGAGCTCAGAAGTGCAAAATCACGAGACATGTAACTGGTGCATACCGTTATCAACCTATTAAATATTATCGTACGAATTGCTACAGCCTCAAGAACAGTGTTTAAAGAGAGAGGGTGGCATGCTAATGATTTCCGGGCGACAATGGCCACACCTCCTGAAGACTGTGTGCAGCTAACCCTCTCCTTTCTGAATACCATGTACCTATTTAAGAAATTTGTTTGTTTAGAGTTGAGGTGGGTTTCCTGGAGACACGTGATACTTGGCTGATTGGCATGCAGCATCTCATACACATCATAAAGATTTTTAAGGAGGCCTCTGCAGTTTCATCGGATGATGTTTTCTGTTCCCATTATTTAAATTTAGGAATAACTGGAGTGTGTGTGTGCGTTAGTGTTCATGTGTCGTCTTTCGGGGCTGTTATTCTGGGATTTTTGGGCCTGTCTGTCGGCTTGGACATCGGAGGCCGCTCCTTGCGATGCATTGCAGGCAGGAACGGCACAACATCCATCTCCTCGTCGGATGGTAGATGGGTGCATGGCGGACCGGGCCCCAGAGACTTGGCCCCCTTTCGGGAGCCCTTCATTTGAGCCACCACCGACGAGGGCGTCCGGGGCACCAGGGGTTGCAGGGGCGATGCCGTAGCGGTGAGAGCCGGTGCGGGGCCTGCGGTGTCCATCCCCTCGGCACCCTCCAACGCACTGGAGGACGGGGAGGTAGGGATGGAGCGGCACCGGTCCCGACAGAAGTGGTTTGCAAAACAACCGCCGCTGCCTCAGGAAGCGGCGTGGTGCCGGGTTGGGCTGCGTAAGGCAACACAGCGGGGGGCGGGGGCGGGACCAGGTCAGACTCGCTGAACTGGGTCCCTGTGGACACCAGACGCCGCTCCGGCCCCCGGCGAGCTGCGTCGGCATGCGTCCCCACGGGGAAAGAGGCGAACCTCTTTCACGCCTCTGGGAAGGTGTTTTCCGTGACCTTCACATTGATGATTTGCTTTTCTTGTTTGAATTTCTCGCATTTCCGTGAATGTGCAGCGTGGGGACCCTGGCAGTTTGCGCAGGTGAAATTCTCAGTATTGCAGTTCTCGGATGAATGGTCGTGCTGGGCGCATTTTGCACAGGTAAGTCTGCCACGGCAGGAGTATGTGCCTTGCCCGAACCGTTGGAACTTGAAACAGCGCCGCGGGTTCGGGATGTAAGGTCGGATTGGGCATCGGATAAAGCCTGCGTTGACACATTCGGCGAGGGTCGGCCTGCCGAAGGTAAGTATGAGGTGCTTCGTGGGTAGTTTTTTGTCATCTCTACGTATGGGGTTACGCCTGACACCAGTTACGCGCTGACCACAAAGGCCCTCCCACAGGTCAGCTTCAGTTTCATTCAAGAGGTCATGTTCGGAAATGACGCCCTGGGAGCTGTTTAGGCTACGGTGGGGCGTGACTCGGATGGCCAGATCGGCGATGCTGGTTTGTGCAAGAAGTTTATCAGCCTGATCCTGGCTACTGACTTCAAAAACGATTTCACCAGTTCTTTGTTTTTTGGCTATATATGATTCGCCGATGACACCTTCAAGAAATTTGGAGACGAGAAATACTGACTTTGAAGCAAGAGGGTTTAACTGGTCAACTGATTCTATCACTAAGAAGCGTGAGTAGTTGTTCGGTTTCGGAATACTTAAGTTAGGAAGTGGTGGAAAGGAAACTTCGGTGCGGCCCCTTTTCGGGGGCCGATCACGTTTGGGGGGCAGGTTTGGAAAATGCCATATGATACATTGGAAATGAGGGAGACCGGGGTACTTTCTCCTTTGACCTTACCCTGATAGTCAAAGAGGTCCCGGAGGCCCCTGCCTGGTAGACAGGCAGGGAGCCCATCGGCCGGAGCTTGACCAAGGCTCCGACGGCCACCGTTTACGGCTTCTACTCTTCACCTTTAAACACCTCGCCACGGTTGGACACGGCTTATGCATGGGCCCTCGGTGTCCGCGGTGTCGCTGCTCACCGTCACCATGAATACTCAAGGTGCCCCGTGCGGGGCTTGGAAGATCAAGATATGGATACTATTCATTCTCTCTCAACGCCTGCAAGTTCAGGTGGGCAGCTATGACATATAAAGCCAGCGTGCCTCGGATTAAAGCTCCGGTAGAGCAGCAAGCAGCAATATTATTGCAATCATTATGGAAGCCACTCATCGAACCACTTTTCCTGGCGTTATGACATAAATGGCGTTGACCGTGATCTTAAAGTGTCAATGTCTTCTTGCCTCCTTATTTTCTTTTCAAGCGCACAAATATGTTCTCTAGTAAGGAGGTATAAAAACTAGGAGAATATGGATGCCCGGATGGTTTATGTCGAGGATTTTGCCAGCACAAATTGACGTAAACCGAAGATAAGCAGACAGGCTCGAATGGTTGGGGCGATAGGCAACCATGCGTATTGGCAGCCGACCACATGGGAGGACGTTACCTAATAACGAGGACAATTTTATCAAGCACTGAGCTGAGGTTTCTGATGTTTGTTTTGTTCATTTTAATCTTTGTGTAGTGACACGCCACAAGTAATTCGTTTTCGCGTTTCTTTTATCTGGACTATGGTAGACACGCAGTGCTTGCTTTCCAGCGGACTAGTTCGAGGCACAAAGGCTTTAGGTTAGCTTAAAATTGTGCACCTTCTTGTGAGGTATGCGTACTTCGTTTGCTTTCTGAGTTATGTCGATGTATGGGATTTATTTCCCCCCGCCCGGGGCGGCTCTATGGCTAAAGTGTTTGCGGTGTCAATGCCAAAGACGCAGGTTCGATCTCAGCAGCGGTGGCTGCTTTTCTGAGGGAGGTGAAAAGTGTCCTCAGGTGATTCAATCTCCTTAGGGAATTCGAATTAATCTGGAGACCTCCACCACGGCACGTCCCATAGCCGAGGCGAACCTTTGCGGTTTTAAACCTTAAAATCGAAATCACGGGCCACCTCTACTGACGTGAAACCTTGAGAGGGGAAAAGAATGATTGTATCAGCGTATTCAAAGATTGTAAGTCTCTCTCTTGCCAGACAGCGCGCGCTGAGTGGGCGCCGAAGAAGCGCCTGTGGGAGGAGCAATTGCGCGTTTGCTGAGGTGGTGGCGCCCTCTCTTGGGTTGATCCCGATTTAAGTATTAAACGATAGACAGACTGGCCGCAAGTTGTCTTCGTGTCACACCCAGAGCCTGCTAAAAAGCATGTTCAACAGGGAAAAAAATTGGCGTTTTAAACCAATTTCGAAATGGAAGTTAACAAATTCATGTGATAACGCAATTAAATCTTGATAGTTGGTGTATTGTACATTTGTTTAGGTCATGATAGTTTTTTTGGACTGGTTGTATCCATTATACACTTGTTGTGTGACCACTGTTAAACATCTTTATTTACCGTAACGACAAAAGACGACGACCGCAGACGCAGACAGCCCGAGTCGCGGAAGTGCTTCGCCCCTAAAAACGGATTGCTTATCGCAAGACAGACCTCTTCTGTGGTTCATTTTCCGTAACTCAAGTGACTTTCAACGGTATTTGCGAAACAAGCACTTCAATGGCACTCCCTTTGTATATCCATAGTTAAATGCAGCACGTTCTGCTCTACTGACTACCTTCACACTCGTCCTCGTGAAAAGACCTAAATAGGGTTCGGAACGTTGTGATTTCAATCATTGAATCGCTAGAGCGCCCTTTCACGATAACGTGTACCAAATATTACACCTCTGCATAACGCAGGGGCCGCAAAAACATGCAAAAATGATCCTTTTTTTCCCTTGTTCAGCAACCGATCATCGTAACCATACTGCCGCGCTCTGACGTGCGGCAGAATGCTCTGAGAAAACCTATATGACGCACGAAGCACTGAACAGTACGGCGCCGCTTTTAAGTACAATGCACTTCTTAAGCGACCCTGAACCTGCGTCCACCGGCGATGTCCGCGCACGTGGAGATGGGCGCGCGCAGCCTGGCCGCTGACATAGCAGATACCCACGTGGGGGATTGGCCAGGAATCTCCTCGTCTTCCTTGGGAACGGGGGGAGATGGGCGCGCGCTGCCTGGCCGCTGACATGGCACATACCCACGTGGGTGATTGGCCAAGAATCGGGCGTGAGCAGGGCTAATGCACCTGCCTAAAGGAGTACTGACACGAAATTGCCAAGCTGACATCCGCTCTAGCAATCAAGTACAACGACAACACAAATAGGTGTCTGTGAATAAATGCATCTTTCTTTCTTTGTAGTTGTGTGTGTGTGTGTGATCTCTCTTTCGCGAACATTACCGAACCACGCAAATTCAACTCGTGCATTCGCACTTTCACATTCTTCCCCTCGGGGAAATGCGGGGAATTTTTTTGGTTGGACCCTTTATGTGCTGTTGTCAATGTTGTTGGCAATCAGTCCTGTTGCTGTTGCTAATGCTGTTGCTGTTGCCAAATGCTGTTGCCAGTCAGCATTCTCGACTCTGGGGAAACGCAGGTGCAAGTTTCAGCGTGAGGCGCTCCAGCACCCGCGGCACGGCGTATCTTTGTTGGGACGAATGTCGATGGTCGCCTTCCGTAACACGCGCTTCGCTGAGTTTAAAGATATTGCGCGTCCCTTACAATGCATGAAGAACGCCGAAAACCACGGAGGGTCTCTGCAGACGGAAAGACCGCTACACGCGCGACCGCATCACGCAAAGGGATGTGCACTAAATTTGAGCACAAATATCTCGTTCTGCAAGCTTATACAGTCGATCCCGGATACACCAAACCCGGATATATCGAATTATTGCATATATCGTACAGTCCAAACATCCCCCTCGAAATCTTATGCAAAAGTATAGCACTTTCGTACGCGTGTATCGAACTATCGTTCACCGTCCCACTCCATATATCGAACGCCACGCCACAAGTGCCCCAGCAACTGTGCTTCTCCTGATGGAATTGTGGGCGATGACGATGAATTAACGCGCGTCGCATCGCTTTGGGGGCCGTCAGGATTTACAAAGTAACTCTATGCCTTCAACACATGCTTCATCTGCTCGACACACTAGCATGGGATACCCTCATGACGAGAACGCAGGGTGTTATTGAATGCTAAAGGGGAAAGGGATACCAACCGCAGGTCTGTGACACATACAGAGAAACTCTGTTGTGTTCCAGTGGCGGATCTAATAGCATAAAGACCGGTGTGGCAAGGTGCGTATTTGTTTTGTTCTCGGCGGCGTGTCTCCGGAGACATGGTCGCGAAAAAAACGTAGGAATTTGAATTTAGCGACGAAGGTGGACTTCATTAGACGGTTAGAGGCCAGTTAAAAGTAGTCGTCGGTTGCAGAGACATTTGAAATTAGATATTCCTCGCAGCAAGTTTGGTGAGAAAACTGCGCAGCAATCTGAAGTAAGGCGAAGGCAGCGTAGCACGGCCGTCCTGTAGCATTTCGGGTGAGTGTTTCTGCAGCTGGTTCAGCAAAGCGGCTTCGTTCCAGCTCCAGACGAGATGCGTTCGGATACCAAAGACAACGGCATAGAGTGCCTCGTGAGTGACTTAGAGAGCTTACAGCATTCCCATGCAAAATCCAGGGGGTCGCAACAACATGTAAGTTCGTAACTGTTGAAGAGGACGTGCAAGCTGTGATGGATCGGGACGATCAGGCGATCGCGGCGAGGGTCGCCGTCACGAAGACGCGGACAATACTATAGCGACCCTGACGACGTTCCCAACCGCCTCCGGCAGTCGAACTAGCGTTTCGCTGTGTAATTCGCGGCCGTGGGGGCACAGTGCACGGCGACAGGCTTTCTCATTTGAATGGCTATGGTAAGTTTCAAGATAGCATGGTGAACTTCATGATGAGGAGATAAAGCAAACGAAGCTCATGAACGTTTTTGTGCTTAATAAAGCTCTTTGGTCGTCGCACTGTGTTTCATATTTTTCGTTCTTTGAATAACAGATCGGTAAGCTAGCGCCGGCCGCCATCTCTCAAAACACTCAGTCATTTGCGGAATTTTCAGACAAGCTCGAGATAGGCATATTTTATATTTCCAATAATCTATATATCGAACTATGTCGTGATCCCTTTGGAGTTCGATATATCCGGGTTTGACGGTAGGTGTTTCTCCCAAATGATTGTGTGTTAACTGAGCATTGACACACAATGCTCCTCTTGACGCATTTGTAAAGTTCACTTGACTGGATCGCCAGCGTTCTAGAGCATGTCATAACATGTTTTGACTTACACAGCGGCCGCTGCCTTTGCTCGGCCCAAGCAGTTGCAGCGTTTTGTAGTACCTGATCGTTGGGCCTGCGATCAGCTACAGTTGCAGAATAGGCCGGAAAAAGCTGAACTCTCATACCTAGCGCCTGCTTCCAAATTCGGAATGCACTTAAATTGAAGTTGTATTGATCCCCTTCAGGTTGACATGAACGAGCTTCTAAGGTATTTCATCATCAGTCTGGTTTTGTCCACTGCATGATAAAGGCCTTACCCAAACATCTCCAGCCCCGTATTAGCACTGTTGCATTCTTGATTCAGCCTAAACTTTATAGCAAACCTGGTTTATAAGCTTTGGGTACTACACCAAATTGTTGCAGTTATTTTAGGTTGCTTAAACCGTAGCGTCTGCCTTGTGTTTCATTTGTGTGAATAAAACTTTTGAGCAGGTCTTTACGTGGACTGTTTTTGGACCTGATTGATTTTCCTCTTTTTGTTGCATTGCCAGAAGAAAAGTCCCTCTCGCACCTCGCCTGCAGATCTCAGCTGATGCTTTTGGCGTAGATCACCAGCTTTGTTTCCTGGCACCTATACGGTTTCCAGGGCGGTGGTGCTTTTTTGCGTATTGTTTGGATATATATAATGTGAAATACCCCAGGACGACCAGCAGTTTTCAGATTATTTTAGCATGCTTTAGGACTTGAAAGTACCGAGCCATGTGGGAAGACCGCAGATCTAATCATTTTTTGTCACATCAGAATGGCAGCTGCTTTTTATGACTAAAATTATTCTACATAATAAAGAAATTTCAATATAGTTGGTTGTGCTTTCTTTCAATTTATTACTTTATATACCTTTGTTGCAAAGACGAAACGTAGGTCACTGACCAAGTCCAGAAAGGGGCGGTTTGACGTTTCAGTACCGCTACGAGTACCTTGTTCACAATCTAACCTTGTTTCATCGTCGCAAGAATGCTTTTACCTTACCAGACGGTATTCTGTCAAACTGTGGACTTATTATGCTTTTGTATGAAACTAAAATTTTTTAGAGTTTGTATTTGGTCATTACCCAAAAATTAATTTGAGTTAAGAATGTCGCAACCATTTTCCATTCTTGTGTGATAATTTCTACATTTCATAAGGTATGAACGCACAAGGGCATCAGTAGAGCAGGTACTTATTTTTTTCTCTAAACCGCATCTATGCTATAGGCCAATTTATGCTGTAGGCCATGCGATGAGAAAGCGACTAGTGTACTTCTAAATACTACCCGAAATATCAACCTTTCACTAAAGCTCTTCATTCGCGATTAACATATTGCTCCTTCTTTCAGTAAAGGCTGCAAAACGTTTTGTATCCGCAAAAAGAAAAATTCTTCGCAAGATTAATACTGCCTTGGGGGACAAACCCCTCCCTTCTGGGTTTGTAAAAGCTACTCAAGGAAGCAAAATACTCTTATAAGATCCCTAAACCTCGGTAAAACTCCATTAAAAAAATAAAATGCTCCCCCAAAAGCCCAATATCCTTTTCAATCCCCCGAAATTTCCACAAACATCACCTAAAACGCCCCTGAGGAAGGTTTAAATACTCAATTTTAACCTCGTTATATTCACTCAAGCATTAATGCAAACTTCCTAAATACCATCTTTCTAACTCCTAAAGACATCCTTGTTTGAAAGAGGTTAACGAAACCTCCATACCCCATGTTCTAAAAAAACTCCTAGAAGGAGGTTCAACAAACGACAGGCGATTTAGAACCTCTAACGAGTATATATTTTTTAGAGTGGTAGACATATGATATGAAGAAGTTTCCGGGGATTTCCGTTTGTCCTGTCAACAATTTTCAAGCCTCAGACTTCAGCTACTTGAGATGCCTCTTCATATCCTCGGATTGGCATTATCAGTTCCGGCTCTATTATCATTTGGGGCTTCAGAAACGGGCTATTGCCGCCGGAATGTTCTGCTCTTCTGAGCTGCATAAAAATTCCAAAAGATTCACAACGTAGTCCGATTCTTATTCTGGCGCCTCACCAAAGCCCTCCAAGGGTCTTCCTTTCTGAACATTTTTCCTATTTTCTTTTCCCTCCGACTCCCCCTTCTTCGTCTTCTTCAACTACTTCTTCTTCTTTATTTCGTTATTTCTTTCTTTCCCTTTTTTGTTTTATTTTAATGATGACTTATTTTTAATCTCGATTCCTCAAACACAAGAAGGAAAAAGCTTCGAAATTTATTAATTTTCCTGGAGTAATGTACCTAGTCACTAATCTCTTTTGGTTTGACGACTGATGTTTGGCGGATCCCCTGATTGGGTACGCGCCATTAATATAAGGAACAACAATAACAACAACAACAAATTGGTCGCAGTTAGCACAGGAGAGGAATAATTGGAGATGTCAAAACACTCCATCGCTTACCCCCAATCCCAGCTCTTCCCCAGAGCAGTAGGGCCTGCTGACCAGATCCCGTCATGCTGACCCGATCTTTCTGGTCACCCGTGCCAGGACTGCAGCCAAGGCCCAAGGTTACCTGGACTGAGGCGAACACACCCCACCTAGTGATGGCTCAAACACCATCGTTTGCTTTATTAAATGTTTCTTCTCTCTCCCTCTCTCTCTCTCTCTCTCTCTCTCTCTCTCTCTATCTCTACGGGACGGACATTTGCCCTGCAGTGGGCGCAGACAGGCTGATGATGATGATGATCTAAAAGCGCGATCTCTCACTTATTCTTTCCATGCTGGCCCAGTGACAGTTGGTTGGATGCCTGTTCTTTTTGCCGCATAATTTTGAGGACTTGACGGATAAAAAACAGGCCCTCATTCATGATTTACCAGCGCAAATTACACGGGACGAGAGAGGAGTACACAACACGAGCGCTACTAACAAATGAAGGTTTATTGAAAAGAAGGAAAACATATAAAGAGTTGAGCCTGCGCACTAACCACAGCCGTGACGTAGACCACGCGCGATACACACTCTCCACAGCCCAGATAGCTGAAGCTCAAGTACTGTCGAGATAAGCAACTTCACTATCCAGCAGTGACACCGAGGGCGAGCTAATGCACGAGTCAGAATTCTTTTTTATCAAGAAGGCTTCCCAAATTTCTCTCGTGCGTGTGTCATTGTGTGTAAACAGAACGCTTGTAAGGTTAAACTTGGGGTAACAACCATGCTTAGAGCAATGCGACGCAAGATAGAACTTGGGTGTGCCCTTTAGTGTATTGCGATGTTCCCGCAAGCGCTCATTAATGCACCGCCCCTCATTCATCTTGTCCTAAGCAAGCGACTCAGCCGCATTCGGTATATTACTAATTGTACGCGCAACTAAATGTAACTTGGCGCGTGCAAGATTCCGTTCCCTTGTGGCTACAAGCGCGGTACTTCCTATGCGCACCAATCGCCATATTCCGGTTTGTTTAGAACTCTCCTTCTATACTGCTAAGCAACGGCGCACAACTCCGATGATCTGCTGCAGTGGCCAAATGGTAGATTCGTGGGTTTCGCAGTGAACGGCGTGTGTTTGGGTTGAGTAAAACCAATGTCACATTATTTACCTAAGGACCCGCTATTATTCTGACTGCAACTTGTTGTCTAAGATCGTTTGTGCGCATTGTGTTGTGTACAAATGTAGTTTGGTATCTTTTACGCCGGTTTAGAGGTGGGGAACGCCATATCACCACGTCTATACTCGGAGACAACTTGAGAACAGCAACGGAAGTTGCTCCTGCGCACATCACCACAGCTGTCACTCCGCGGGGCGCAAAAAGTGCCTTATAGCGCGTATTTGCGTTTCCGTGATTCCTCAAATTTTATTTACCTATAGATTCCGCGAGCGACGGCCAAAACTAAATGTGAAAAACAAAACGTTATTCATCAGGCCCAATCTAGTTTCAAAGTGCGCGAGCGTGCGCTGACATACGGGTTCGCCGCTTCGGTGGAGTTATACACTAAATGAGCTATTGCCGTTCTCAACTTCTACCCGAATATAATTAAATTTCTGCATCGCACTGTAACTGTCGGGCGTGAACCTATCTTTTAACGGAATATCGCGTCGTTGCCATTGTCGCATGTGATGAGCTGGAGAAAAATTTCCCCGCATTTCCCCGAGGGGAAGAATGTGAAAGTGCGAATGCACGAGTTGAATTTGCGCGGTTCGGTAATGTTCGCGAAAGAGAGATCACACACACACACACAACTCCAAAGAAAGAAAGATGCATTTATTCACAGACACCTATTTGTGTTTTCGTTGTACTTGATTGCTAGAGCGGATCTCAGCTTTGAAATTTCGTGTCAGTACTCCTTTAAGCGGGTGCATTAGCCCTTCTCACCCCCGATTCCTGGCCAATCCCCCACGTGGGTATGTGCCATGCACAGACACCTATTTGTTTTGTCGTTGTACTTGATTGCTAGAGCGGATCTCAGCTTTGAAATTTCGTGTCAGTACTCCTTTAAGCGGGTGCATTAGCCCTTCTCACGCCCGATTCCTGGCCAATCCCCCACGTGGGTATGTGCCATGTCAGCGGCCAGGCAGCGCGCGCCCATCTCCCCCCGTTGCCAAGGAAGACGAGGAGATTCCTGGCCAATCCCCCACGTGGGTATGTGCCATCTCCCCCCGTTGCCAAGGAAGACGAGGAGCGCGCGCACCCGCAGCTGTTGCTATGTGGACGGACGGCGGTCAACGGAATTCAGGGTCGCTTATAAAGTGCATTCGCTCTTAAAAAACCTGGTTGTGTTCACAATTAGGCCCAGAAAACCTCAGTTTTTTCATGCCGCACTAAAATTTCTTACAGATTTTTGGCCCATTTAAATTGATTCAATACGGCTTGTGGCGCCTAAAGGATACCTTCAGCAACATGCATCAATAAATACACCACACACACGCTTCGTAAATGAAGTATATGCTTCATTTAGTTGCTAGCATAAAAATTCGCAAAATCCAAACATATTTAAAGCATACAAACAAAAACACAACTCCCGGCGGAAAACAGTCCGCTGTTGATCTTCTTGAGCGTGGCTGCTTAATCACGGGATTATATAGTTCATTTCTGCGCGCCCACTTTAACTTCTACGAATAAGCTTCGTTCCGACAGTAAAAGCCCTAACTGGAGAATTGCTAAATCTGCGCATAAAATACGTTACCAGGAATACCCAGCAGTTCAAACCTTGAATGGGAAACGTTTCTCCATGGCGAGGCTTATTCGTTGCTCGCATAGCCCAACACAAAACAGCCCAAGAAAAGCGCGAGGAGTCATTATGGTATGAAATACCCGAGTGCTCAGTGCTACCGTATTCGTCATTTCAGAAAAGCGATCACAAGTTAAAATAATGGTAATACAAAAGAACTGAGAGCACGCAAACAATGCAGGCGCTGTTAATCGCGCTTTGTGGCATTGCGCAACCGCAAATTGGCGATCTTTCGAGAAATCGCGGAGAAGACTCTGCCAGTCAGAAGGGACTGCATGCCCGGCTGTGGTGTCATGTCGCAACGAGACAGCTCTTCCGGGTTCATGTATCGCCCACTGAGACAGCGGAAAGTCCTCCCAAAGTGGAGCGTGCTGCGGAGCACCTCGTTGCACTCGCCACTGGCTTCACCCCGCCGCTGACAGCTGGCCGCGCAGAACGCGAGGAAGAACAGCTGCTCCTCGTTCAGGGCCTCAAACGACCCCGGAAGCCTAAGCCTATTGCGTTCGTGGCCATCGCTTCTCAACATCCGCAGCAACGCTTCTAGGGCGAGACCAGTAGGGCCCGCTGTGCCATTGCAGCCCTCTGCCATCGAAGCTGCTTGCGGAGCCGCCGTCGGCAACGTCAATGACTGCCGCGTCTGGTTCTCTATCTCGGCTCGAACCAGCTCTGTTACAACCGCGTATCCGAGGCCGGCGTAGTTGTAGCTGCGCGGGGCGTCCGGCGAAAACCAGGGATCTACTAGCAGCAGTGTCGGCACCGTTATCAGGTTGCCTTCGACCACGACGCGGTCACCCAGAAGGTCTTCTGTGGTGACAAACGGTTTGACAGCGTCCAAGGAGTCCAGCTCCCGCTGTCGCTGCGCCCTCAGGGCACGGAGGTAGGACGTAAAGAAGGCCCCGTCCTTGTGTCCGGTCTTGGAAGTGTCCGGCAAGTAATCCGGCCCTTCCGGTGCGGTTGACGCGCCGTCTGGTCTCGCAGGGGGCGTGGTCGAGAACGAGGTTACTTGAACAAAGGGCTTCGGGTCGAGCACGCGCAGGGTGGGATGGGTCACTCCTACGTTTCGAACTAGCCGCGTGAGGAAAGACGTCGCCGAGAGGACGGTCTCCGGGCTGACCTCTTGAGCCAACACTACTGCCAGGGGCGCCAAGCCGGCGACACTGAACAAGGCCCGAAAGCAGCGCTCTCCGCTACTGGTAGCCGTCTCCTCTGGCATCTGGAAGCGGAAATCGGCGAAAGGCCCCAGCTGCCGCACGACTTCCCAGAAGACGTACTTGTTGGTGGCCGAAGACGTTGCTCCTGCGAAGACGCGGGTCAGAAACTTGGCATTCGACTCACCCTTGACTGCGGCGCGGTTCCATAAGCCACCAAGGTGGGACTTCCACTCCGGCCGGCCCAAGACGCCTGGCCGACTGAAATTGAACGCGACGAGCACCCTGTCATCAGCTCTTGTCTTGGCGAAGAGGCGGAGGATAAAGTCTTCGGTTTCCCAGACCGACGCGGCCATGAAGGTGACCTTGATGCGTGATGGGAAGCCGAGGAGGCCGAACGCGTTCTCGAGGTAGTCGCCATATGAGCGTTTCTGGATGATCACTCGCCGCTTCGCCGCCCAGATGGCGAGAGCTCGCCTACGGCGCACGACAAGCTTCCGGCCTTCGGCCGCCACGTCAAACAGTGTCTTGATGTTGTAGCGCACGTCGAGGTCCAAGATTGCGTCCAGAGGATCGATGTCTGGCTCCGCCTTAACAAAGTTTAGGCGGCGATTCTGCAGGAACTGGAGCAGGTGTTTTACGTCTTTCTTTTCCTTCTTGCCGATCTCGACGCAACTTTGGTAGAGGGACGCGGACGCTTGCAGGGGAGTCTGTACCTTGTCTTCGAGGGCCCAGTTGGCGAGGATCGTGTGCACCCTAGAGAGAACATCTTCGTGCGGGTCTTTTAGACGAGCAGACGAGGGAGGCGCCGCACCCAGAGCAGCTGATAATGCCGGCGTGGAGTTCGTCAGGCGGCGACGTCGGTCTGCCCCGCACGAGTATTGGTAGAAGTCGTCGCAAGGGTCAACGCTCGCGTCGACAGAGGCTGCGAGCCGGTCAGCCAGTCGGAGGCATCCCTGTGTGACGCAGACTCGCCTCGCCGGCGACATAAACTTGGAGATGTCCACGCCGAAGTAGAAGGCGGCACACGAGCCGGACGCAGCGACCATGAGGAAGCATGCGACGTACGTGGCGTTCCAGGCAATTGATGGCCGAACCACAGTCATGCCGTCAGACTCGCTCTCCTGCAGAGGAGAGTGGTAGTCAACTAATGGTACTTGTTCCAAGCAGCATGAACATTGCTCTAGGCTATCTTGATCATCACATAGCAAGTTGACAACATTTAGGACCGTACATTGGTCGTACTCATTACTGGGAATGTCAACATTAAAAACAAATTTTTGGGCTTACTATTAGAAATCTGCTCCGCGGCTCCTACCGCTAGCATGCTGGAGAACAGCCGCTATACGAAGTTCCTTGAGGTACAAATCGTCTTGAGAGCAAGGCAAATCTTATGTGCCCAGTGCACACCAAGTCGCTAGCTTAAATTCTACACACTAGAGAGCAGTTTCCTGTGGAAGAGATATGAGCTTAAACATCTCATTTTCTTCGGAATAAGTCATCGGTTCGTATGCACCGCCCAACCATATGCCCCATAATTAACCCATCAACTACTTGTACAATATACAGCTTGGGCATTCATGAAAACGGGTGTGTCCTGATGTCTATACCTACACAACACTCCAGCTAGAAGAGTTTATTACGCACTCACAAATGCCCAAAACAGAATACAATACTCAGTACTATTAACGGCGCGCGTGCTTATAACTACCCCAAGGACGACTCCTAAACCACGCTGCAAAGGTATAGCCAACGGCTGCGGATATTTGGTAAGTTGCCCTCACTACAAAGTGTTTCAGGCGGCAACTAATCTCACAGCATCTGGGAGAATTACCTCTGGGAAATTTTCAACGCAGTTTCTATAAAAGCTGGCTGGCCTAAAATTCCTTGAATAATATACCTCCCAAAGTAACCTTACATAATCTGGCGTCGCAGCACCTCACCTAACATAAGCTTACTTTACCTAACCAAACGTATCGTAACCTACTCAAATCCAGCCAAACTACAACAAACCTAACCTTGCTCAGGGAATGACACAGAACACGACTTATATAAAACCTATTACAACCCATTCTACAAGTGCTGTGCGTCGATATGATGATATAGGAAAAACCGTAATGAAAAACAGTATTAAAAAAACCACGGGGAGCTAAAACTTCCCAAAGCTAAAAAAACCTACAGCATTGCCAGTCTGAAACCTGTGCCTTCTTGTTGATACTTCTCGTTTGAAACCAAATGCTACACCAGAGTGCCACAGGAGTAACTCTAGGGATGGGGTTTAGGCAGCCGTTTAACAGGATTATCTCTGGGCGGAGTGCTTAGCCAGTCAGAGCCAAGTGCCGTGAGAAATTCCTGACAGTGATCCTCACGGTTGCCGTTAATACGCACCACCAATGTTTTTTGGAAGCTCGCAAAAAACGGAGCTGGAGCAGCATCGGGGTAGACGCAGCGAGCTCTGCTTTCGTGGTCATAAGGCGGCCAGGTCACCAACTCATTATCGCAGGAATGTTTTAACTCAAACCTTTTTATCGGACGGCAGTTCGCTTACAGTGTTCTCTTCGGTGGGAGTTGGGGACGGGCAAATTGATGGCGGGCTGTCTGCCGGCATGCTCGACCAGGGCGCAGAAGTAGTGGTGGTGGTGGTGGCCCGAAAAATGGTGGTGGTGGTGGTGCCAAAAGAGATGGCTCATACCCACTCAGGGGGATTGGCCAGGAAAGGGGCGCTCACAGAGAGAAATTACAAAGTAATTAAAGAAAGACATTTAAGGAGGTAAATAAAATATTAGGGAAATATATACAGAAAAAAAACTGCTCAAACATGAGACGTAGCATCAGGAAGTGTTGAAAACAACATAAAATAAAATAAAAAAAAATAAAGGAAAGAAAACATGAAAAGTACGTAGAGAAATAAAACAAGAAGGGAAGCTGGCGAAGGAGAGGCAGTGGGCGGGAAGGCACTGATAGTAGCGATCATACACGCAGGGATCTTTTTGAGGGAAGCCCGGCATGAACGCAAACAGTTGCGAGCTATTCTTCATCTTCGTCTTCTTCTTAAGAGAAATGCTGAGTTCCAGGGCGTGAGCTTTAGAGCGAAACAAGAAAACAAAGCTGGTGGTCTGCGAAGCGTTCCTTTTTTTACGGCACACCGATCGCTATTACACTTTACTTAGTTGCATATAGCCGACAATTATCAATGTGCACATATTTCGGAATTTCTTTCTCTTTTACCCTATGTTATCGGATTGATCAAGGCCAAGTGCAATGCACACTATTGTTGAAGGTGCCTACAGTGGACTTGCTTAAGGCTTTCTCGCAGCTTTTCATATCAAGTATTTCGGCGTTCTTCGGAAACCTAATATTGAGCCCCCCCCCTACAGCGCCGGAAAGCAATTAACTGTTGTGAGGGTGTAGCACCATAGCTGGAGAGCAGCCGGCTCAACTATAATGAACCGTAACTTCAGTTGTGACCTACCTGCCATTGCGGTCTGATGGGATTCAAAACTGTTGTTTAATGCTCGTTATATGGTATCGCAATGGGCACGCATCAGTTTTTTTCTAAACGTGTCAGAAGATGAGCGTAGTGCTTTTTGTGCACAAGCGCCGGATATTCAAGCGAAAGAAGCGACATTCCCTTCCGAAGTTAGTAAAAGCCCGGCACTTGATGATGGTTATTGATGATCATCATCGCTTCCATTTTGTGACGGGGTCGGTTGCACGGCGGCCTTAGTCGTAACGCACTGCACAATCACCTCGCCAAGAAATACAAAAACTAAAATGAAAGCAACAGCTTTGTTAAATTTTCGTTCTAGTCTGACTTTTGTTCCCATGTCTTCCCAGATTGTTCTCTGCTCTTTTCCCACCAACACTCTAACCTTCTTTTACTAAGCTCTACTTCTGTGCAATTCACTTTTCCATTAACCTTAAAGCCAAGGGCTTCCGGAAGCTGGATACCTCCCTCACTGAGCCGCCCAGCTTCCTGGAGGGATACTTTTTGACTTACGTTACAATGTGTCGCGTGGTTTCTGGCTCCCTGCGCACAGTTCTTCGGGTACGGGCTCGTGGATAAGCGTTTTTGTCCGCAAGCAACCGGCCCAGACTACAAAAAGCAATGCACTCCTTTTGTATTACCGAAAATTTTTTCCCTTGTGATCTCGTGCTTCCTAATCGGGAAGATATGTTAGGACTTCTTCGCGTCGATCCCCTTTTTTCAGGTTTTTTCAGGTTTTTCCAGGTTCTAGATTTTTTCACTTCAATTTTTATTGCCTTGGTCGTTTCCCCTGCACTTCCAGGTTTTGTATACTTTGCCCTGAGCCTTCTGGTTCTTTTCCTTTACTGTGAGTCCATGCTTTTCAGGAAAAGATACCGTAACACTTTGCCCGGCCATCTGTGGTAATCAAAATTTCTAAGTGGTTCTTCAAAACATATTTTGCTCTGTGCTCCTCTCACTTCATAGGAGGCCCATCCCATGCCTCTCTGCACTGCCTCATTAGTTGTTTTACTGAGTGCTCCTAAGGCCAATCGACGTATGCCGCCCTCTGATTTACTTCTAGCCCTGATTAAATCTCTTATTTGACACATACTACTGTGTTTGACCTGCCACGCATGCAGAAGGAGCGTGGTTCAAATACCGGTAACGGACAATTCCCATCGGTTTTTTTTTTCAAAAATACGCGTGTTGATGGAATTTCAGAATGAGGCTTGGGGTGCAGCACGACCCCGGCGAGCAATGCCGGTAACGCACTCCGTCACCAGAGCAGGATTGGCCACCATGCTGTAGTAATGGCCACAATATCCGATGAATACGCCAATTAACCCACTCCCCTCAGTCGCCAGTGGCTGGGCGGCAACTCACCACGGCGGCGGCCGGACGTGTGACTCAGCAGACGGCGATAAGAATCCCTGTAGCCAGATTTGCCGCCATTGGGATCTGAACCTTGCAGCGTTTACACACAAACTTATTCTAGTAAAGCAAGTCTAGAGGTGTTGTTTGATTAATTAAAGGGCATTAAATGGGATGTCATAGGGCTTAGTGACGTGAGGAGGATAGGTGAAGCCTTTACGGTGCTGAAAAATGAACACTTGCTATGTTAACGTGGTCTAGTGGACAGAGAGAACTGTGAATTAGATTTGTAGTCAATAAAACCATACCTGGCAAAATAGACCAATACTATAGCAATAACGAAAGGGCAGCCGGTCTTGTAATTAGGCTTCATACGAGGTACAAATTTAAGGTGGTGGAGGGCTACTCGCCTACATTCAGCCATGACGACCAGCTAGTTAAACGCTTCTATGAAGATGTGGAATCGGCCGAGGTGAAAGTAAAAAGACAGTATACCGTAGTTGTGGAAGACTTCAATGCTAAAGTAGGCAAGAATCAGGCTGGAGAAAAGGCAGTTTTGAATTATGGTCCGGGCTGTAGAAATAGCAGGGGGGACCTACTAGTTGATTTCACAGAACGTTATAATCTACGCTTCATGAATACCTTCTTCTGCAAACGGGAGTGCCGGAAGTGGACGTGGATGAGCCCGAATGAGGAGCATATGAGGAGCAGCAGGAATGAGGAGCAGTGTTATCGCATATTATGCGATAACACTGGCGTCGTGCAGGATGTGGAAGTTCTCGGAAGGGCAATGTGTACTGACCACCGTATGGTAATATCTCAAATTAAGCTAATCAGAGAAGGGACCGTAACAAGCTAGTACGAAAGAAGCCGATTGATAAGCTAACAATAAGACGTAAAGTAGAAGAATACAGAATCACGCTGCAGAACCGATATTCAGCTCTAACCGAGGAAGCAGAATTTACAGCACAGGAAGCCTGCGACAGTCTTACACGCATAATCACGGTGTGCGCAGTAGAAGTCGGGGGCACGATGGCTAGACAGGATTCTGTTAAACGTTTCCAGGAGAAGTAAGATCTAACAAGGAAACGGCAAACCATGAGAACCTCCACCGCAGCTGACAGAATAGAACTAGCGGAGCTTTCGAAGTTCAATAAGCGTAAGACAGCTGACATACGGAAGTATAATACGGAGAGGATAGAATATGCTGCAAAGAACGGAGGCAGCCTGAAAGCAGTGAATAGGCGTCTAGGCATGGGAAAAATCAGATGTATGTACTTAAAGACAAGCAAGGCAATGTCATCACAAACAGAGATAAAAAATTCATAGAAGCCGAGGAGTTCTATAGAGATCTGTACAGTAGCCAGGACATTCCAGATAATGCCGAACGAAAACGTAGTTCAGGGGAAATAGGCGTTTCACCAGTAACGACAAAAAGAGTAAGGAAGGCTTTGAAAGAAATGAATGGGGGCAAAGCATCTGGTGACGATCGGGTAACAGCTGACCCTTTGAAGAATGGCGGGAAAATTGTACTAGTAAAACTGGTAAACG
The DNA here is from genome assembly GCF_048455015.1 of Haemaphysalis longicornis. Taxonomy (NCBI): domain Eukaryota; kingdom Metazoa; phylum Arthropoda; class Arachnida; order Ixodida; family Ixodidae; genus Haemaphysalis; species Haemaphysalis longicornis. The sequence continues at coordinate 191,060,229 of NW_027526422.1, forward strand.
TGTACACGCGATGCCCAATGACCGCGAGTGTACCGCAGTCTTGGAAGAACGCGAACATCATCATAATCTATAAGAAAGGTGACATGAAGGACTTCAAAAATTACAAACCGATCAGCCTACTGTCATTCGTCTGCAAGGTACTTACCAAGGTAATCGCTAACAGAATTTATGCTACCTTGTATTTCAGTCAACCTCGAGAACAAGAAGGGTTCCGTAAGGCTATTCAACCGTGCGCGATACTGATACGATTAATCAGATGATATAGATGTGCGCAGAATATACTGAACCCCTATAATATAGCCTTTATAATATATGAGAAAGAATTTGACTTGGTCGAAACCTCAGTCGTCATTCAGGTGTTACGGAACAAGGGTGGAATCGAGCATTATGTAAAAATACTAGAAGATATTTACAATGGGACCGCAGCTACGACCATGTTCCACAAGGAAAGCAGTAAAAAACCTATAATGAAGGGCGCCAGGCAAGGAGACGCAATCTCTCTAATGTTATTCACATCATGTTTACATGAAGTATTCAGAAAACCGGATAGGAGACAGTTGGGAGCAAGGGTTAATGGAGATTACCTCAGTACCTCAGACTTGCTGAAAACGTTGCCTTGTTAGGTAGCTCAGGGGAGTAATTGCAAAGCATGTTTTCCGCACTGGACAAACAGAGTTGAACGGCGGGCCTGAAATTTATTATGCAAGAAGCTAAAGTATTGATAAATAACCTCGGGACAGCACAGCGGTTTGAGATAGGTGGCGAAGCAGTGGAAGTGGTAAGCGAGTATACCTACTAAGGCCAAGTTATGACCTCAGATCCCAACCTTGAGGCAGAGATAATTAGAAGGATGAGAATGGTGTGGAGTGCATAGGCAGCCATTCTAAGGTAATGAGTGGAAGCCTACCATTGTCCCCGAAGAAAGAAGTGTATGACAGCTGCATCTTACCGGTACTCATCTACGGGACAAAAACTTGGCGGCTCACTAAGAGGGTTCAACTTAATTTGAGGAGGCCTCAGTGAGCACTGGAACGGAAGTTGATAGGTGTAACATTACGGGACAAGAAGAGAGCGGAGTGGGTCAGGGCATAGAGTTTCTTAGTAAGTATACTAAGAGGAAACTGCGCCTCGTAAGCCATGTCGTCATTGGGGTTATTGGGAAGACCCCCTTTCTGGCTTGGGCTTGGCATGACGATTGGATTATTAATCAGTTTTTGGGATTTGCTCTCTTCACTATGCATTAACACGTTTACGAGCTACAAGGAAGCCGAAATGCTCCAGTTTTTGTTGTTGTTGTTGTTGGTAAACTTTATTGACACACAAAAAACAAAAAAAAGACCCCCAAAGTTTGGGGTTCTGAAAGGAACAAAATTATCTATACAGACGGGAGAACCTGACGAACGTGAGCCACCAAAGCTCGCCACCAGGCCACTCGGTCTGTTCCCTCCGGTGGCGCGAGCCAGTCTTGGTGAGAAGAGGGAGGAGGTGTAAGGGATTTAAGATGAATTGCGAGTGATGGTTGCGAACCAGAACAGTCCCAAAGAACATGCGGCGTATTGGGAAAGCCAGAGCACTTGGAGCACCACGCAGGGCTGCGATGGCCTTGTAGTCGATGCAGTATGTGCGGAGTTGGAAGGCTGTCCGTTTGCGCTTGCCGGATAAGACAAGCATCTGCCCGGGGTAACAGGTGAGAGGGAGACGGAAGAGTCTGCCTATCCCTGATTAACTGTTGCACAGTCTGGCGTCGATGGAGACGGGCTTGTCGCGCTTGCGTGGGTGGGTGGAAAGGATTTGGCCAGGGCGTCTCCGAGTCTCCCGGTTGGGACGGAGCACGGGAGAGCTGATGCGCCAGCTCGTTGCCCGGAACGCCTGCGTGACCAGGAACCCAGTCCAGCACGTAGCTAGTACCAGTGTGTTTGGCCAGATGAGTGTGGAGTGCATGCATAATATTGATGGGAAGCGTCTGCTCCTGGAACAAGCGCAGAGCATCCTGACTGTCGCTGAGGATCACGTGGTTACCAGGAGTGGCTAACGATAAGATTGCGTCAGTTATTGCTTGAGCCTCTAGAGACAGGACGGAAGGAACGGCCGAGTACCTTTTCTGCAAGGGCGAGTGGGTAGGAGGAACAACTACTGTGACCCCGCGTGCGTCTTTGGATGAGAAGGAGGCATCTGTGTACGTAACTGTTGCTAGATCACCATAGCGGTAGCGAAGAGTGCATATTCGAGCTCGACGACGTCCTGCATGCGAGGTTGCGGATACATTGATTGGAATGGTAGGAACTTTTATGCGAGGGAGTGGATACCAAGGGGGGTATGTCGCTGTAATTTCGGGTAACGAAGCTACCTCGTAATGAAGTGAGGATAGGAGTAGACGCCCATGCCAAGTAAGCTGGAGACGAGTGTGTTGTGCCGCCAAATGAAGATCAACTTGATCTGACAATGATGCGAACGGCTGGGCAGCCTCCAACTTAGCGAGGGGGGTATATCTAGGTACCCCTAGAGCCAGGCGGGTGGCAGGCCGGAGGAGCCGCTCAAGCTGGGATCGCTGCGATGACGTTAATTTTACGTACGGCAGTGCGTAAAGAACGCGAGTATATATTAGAGAGTTCACAAGTCGCGTAATATCGTGTTCTCGTAGGCCTTGGCGACGTCGGGTCAGCCTGCCGATTATGTGAGTTAGCTGGGTAATTTGAGCCTTACATCGATTGAGCCACTTTAAGGCCTTCCCATTATCCTGTAGGTCGAAGCCGAGGACGCGCAGCCAGGCCTTACGTGGAAGAGGAATGTCATCAATCACGAGTTCTACTTGAGAGCGTTGGTCGCTAGCTTTAGCCCGCAAACGCTCATCAGTGACCACGAGGTACTCAGACTTCTGCGGAGATAGTGTGAGACCTACGCTTGACCCGAACGAGTGGACCGCATCAATTCCAGCCTGAAGTGTGTCGGACAGTGCAACTGGGCTGCCGGTAGAACACCAAAGGGTTATGTCATCGGCGTACAGTCCAAACGAGAGATTAGGAACGGAATGTAGCATACGAGGCAGGGGGCGAAGTGCTAAATTGAACAGAGTAGGGGAAAGGACAGATCCCTGAGGAACTCCTCTGGTCGGAGTCCAGGGGGTTTGGCGGTAGTCCTCTAACCCCAAAGAGTGTAGTCGTGTGGTCAGAAAATTGTGGATGTAGTTGTACAGTCGGGAGCTAGGCGTAAGTATCCGGATTTGTTCAAGAATTGCAGAGTGCGAAACTGCATCAAACGCCTTTTGGAAGTCTAGACTCACGATTGCTCTAAGTTGGGCTGCGCTCGGATATGCGTACACCTCTTGTTGGATTCGCAGCATTGTATCCTGTGTTGACCTGTGAGCGCGGAACCCAGTCATAGTCCAGTCAAAGAATTGGCTATGTTCAAGAAGCCAAGTGAAACGATGCAGGACCATACGCTCCATCAGTTTTCCAACACAGGACGTAAGTGAAATTGGGCGTAGACTGTTCAAAGCAAGTGATTTGCCTGGTTTTGGAATAGGGCGGATGTTAGCAGTCTTCCACTCAGGGGGGATACAGCCTGTTCGCCATGCTTCATTGATGAAATGTAGAAGAGTTTCTAGAGCGGAGTCCGGAAGGTTCCTTAAGTGGGAGTATGTAATCAGGTCCGGTCCTGGTGTTGTGTGTCGTTTGCAATCGGTGAGTGCAGCGCGGAGTTCAGCGAATGTAAAATCTGCGTCAATAGGTTCTTGAGTGGGACAATTGACAGGATGAGGCGGCGGAGGCAAAGAAGGAAAAGGAAAGAAGGAAGCTTGAAGTTCGTCAGCCAAATCAGCCAAGCTAAGACCTGTCTGCAACCGCAAAGATGTGATGTGCGTGGATCGCCGTGCCTGCCCGGACATGGAACGGATGAGTTGCCAAATCCGAGTTGTATGCAGTGTTCCACTCAGAGAGTCACAGAAGGACAGCCAGTTGGATGTTTCAAGAGTGCGCGCATATTCTAGAGCCTCGATTGTGAGAGCATCGATGCGTGCTTTGAGGGAGCGATCGCGCTTATTACGCTTCCATCGGCGCATAAGCGCATGACGCTGATCCCAAAGGCGTAAAAGATGTGTATCAACAGCCGGACGTGTGTCAGAAAGAGCAATAAGCTTGGTGTTATGGCCATAGGCTTCGAGAATTGCAGAATTCCAGGTGCTTAAATCAGATATGGCAGCCGTATCGATTGATTCCCGGAAACCATTCCAATTAGTGAGGCGAGCACTTCGCGGTGACGGAATTGAAGCACCATTCAAGGGTACAGTTGTGTGAATAATGTGATGATCGCTGCCTAGAGAATTATCCTGGACTTCCCATATAGCCGAAGGCAAGCCTATTGCCCAAGTGAGATCAGGAATCGTATCTCTTTGGCAATTATTGCCTTGTCGTGTAGGGCTCGTTAGATCATTAAGTAGAGAAAATCGGAGTTGCTGAGTGACCCGCCTTAGGAGTTGACCTGATGGTGAGGTGTATGTGTAGAGCCAATCAGGATGGTGAGCGTTAAAATCCCCAGCCCAAATAACAGCATGATCGCGGTAGGAGCGAAGGATCTTACCTAACCACCCCAAAGCGGGTCTCGCCTTAGGAAGCCAATACGAATTCATGACAACTAGTGGGATAGAGCATCCAGGAAATTGAGTGATAGTAAGGACCGATTCCGACATAATAGAGTTGTATGCGGAAACATCTACCTGGTGAGTTGGTAATGTGCGGAGGACATATGTCACAACATAGGTACGAGGATTGGGATCACGGCGAGTCGGTATACTGGGCTGTATGAATGAATCGTACCCTGCAATGTTGTATACACCGTGGGTTTCCTGAAGGAGTATGATAGATGGAGGGTGTGGGAGGGATTGAAGGTAAAGCCTAAAAGCGGAGATTTTACGGCGGAGTCCGCGACAGTTTCATTGCACTATAAGTGGCGGAGCCATGTCCAGTTAACAGTATTTGTCGAGTCCGTAGATTGATCGAAGGTCACGTACCCTGTCCCTGACAGTCTCACGAACACCAGGTGAGGGTGAATGCCGGGCGGCAGGTCCAAGGCCGCGTAGCTAAGCGTGGGACGTGACAAGCCGCTGAAGAAGTTCATGTTGACGACGGAAGTGTTGCTCTTGTGTTTGGTAGTGCTTTTCTTGGGCTTGAAGAAGCGGTTGAAACAGTTGATGAAGCAGCTGTACCAGGCCCGTTGGCTGCATCGCTGCCGTAGCGGAATCCTCCTGTGCAGGTGGTCGCCCGGTGTACGGCTGTTCCTGCCGTGCAGCGCGGAGTCGCTTGAGGAGGGCGGTATGGCGCGCTTCCGTTTCTTCGAGTCGTCGTCGAAGGTCAGCTGCTTCTTGCGCGAGCTTTTCCAACTCGGCTTGAATAGTGGCTTCCTCTTGCAGGATGCCCTTCAGTGGAGGTTGTTCCTTTGTAGCACTAGTTGATGTCTTTGCAGTCTCTTCGATCTGGCTGGGTGTTGTGGTCCCCGCGGCGTAGGAGACATGCCGTTTACGCTCAACATGCGCCGGTTGCGAGTTGCTCGAACGTTGCTGCTGTCCGCGCGCTGCGCCATTTGCTGATGACGGCAGCGCTGTAGTGGTACGCTCTCGTGAGGCATGATCTGGTAACTCCGCATCGCATTGTCCGGGTGTTCTGCCACCGCTAGGGGATCGTAGGGGATCGTATCTGTTCCCTCGGGTCTGTGACCGTGGTCGGCGCTTTGCGGCTAGTTCAGCATCAGCCTTAATTTTAGTCGGACATTTTGGGTCGGTAGCCACATGTCCCTGCTTCTTACAGTTGCGGCAGGTCATTATATTTGCTTCCTTGCATTTAGTGACGGCAGCGGTATCGTTTCCGTGGTTCTTGCCGCATGTGTCACATACTTCCTGGTGAGGGCACACGTCTTTCTAGTGGCCGAACCGATGACAGCGACTGCATACGACCGATTTGGGTTCGTAGAGCGTGACTCGAGAAATGCGGCAGTAATAAATCACAGATCTAGGTGGGCGTCGCCCCTCAAACGTCAACAGGCATGCTCCACGGCTGCCCATTGGGCGTGCGTCAAATATTCTCTGACGGTTGCACGACAACGCCGCCTTAAGTTCAGCCTTGCTTTCTTTGCAGTCGATGTTATCGATCACTCCACGGCACATATCGTCCGGGAGCCTGGTAGACTTGCACAGCAACCTGTTTACCCCGAATTTCGAGGTTCGTCAGTTTGAGTAGGGCATCGGCTTGTTTTTTGTCATGGACCAGCACCGTGATTGTGTTCGACGCAGGATGAACTCTGTACGTCATAGGTTTTGTAACATTCTCTGCGGGTGCTGCGGAGATGAGTGCGAAGTGGAGGTCCTTAGTTGGTAAAGTGCTGAGATTTTCGTGGGCGCGCGGGCGTATGACTAGGACATACGTTTCCACGGGAGGTTCAGAATAAGGATTTAGTTGCTTACCTTTACGCCGTTGTTGAACCTGGTAGGCTCCTCCGGTGTCAACACCGTCACCGTCGCACACGTTAAAATCGGTTGCAGGCCGGTCCGCCTGTGATGCAGTGGTGAGCACGGAGTTCTTGAGATGTGCACCGGTTTTGATTTGATTGTAGGGTTTAACGCGCCGACGCAACGCAGGCGATGAGGCGCGCCGTAGTGGAGGGCTCCGGATTAATTTTGACCACCTGGGGATCTTTAACGTGCGCCGAAATCTCGTACACACGGGCGTTTTTGCTTTTCGCCTCCATCAGAAAAGCGGCCGCCGCGGCCGGGAATCGAACCCGCGACCTCGTGCTCAGCAGCGCAACGCCTTAGCCACTGAGCCACCGCGGCGGGTAGATGTGCACCGGTGACTTCCATTGTTGGGTCAGGCACTGTAACATCATGGCCGCATTCCTCGGCGCGCTCTTTCGCCACGTATGTTTCCATGCCGTCTTCCTCACTTGAGATGGCCGATTCATTTTATTGAGCCGAATGCGTCAGGAGGCCGCGGCGCGTTCTTTTTCCCGTTGTACTGCTGTCTGAGGCGCTCGAAGAGCCCCTCCTGTCGTGGCAGTTGCGGCGAGCACTGCGGCTCCTCCCATAGCGTTGCTTGTCTTTCCTCGAGCGTTCGCGCCGATGCTGGTGTGGCCCTTCGCGTCAAGCCTCAGAGCTCGCGCCAGGAGTTGCTTCGAGATCGGCACGTGCTTGCCGTTCTTGTTGCTGTGGTAACCGCGGCGGCATTTCTGCTTGAATCGGCGTCGTCTGTTGTTGTCTGTAGTCATCAGATGGCGGTGGTGTCGGCGCAACCTGGCCGGCGGTCGTCCCCGGCATTTCCATGGTGTAGGCTTAGCTTAGCCGTCGCCGGCGGCAAAAGGGTGGCCGTAAAACGGCCTTGAAACACGGTACCATGTCGAGTGTCACCTCGATGGGCTCCTGGTGCGATGGCGAAAAGGATGACCCGTAGCACTCGAAGCACAGACGTGAAGAGAGCTCTTGACTGGCGATGAAATGCAGAGCGTCGGGACATACGTCCATTCACACTGGGCACAGCAGCGCGCTCCAGTTTTTGTGGTAGCCGTGTTCAGTGAAACAGCAGGCAATGCGTGATCGCACCTGACGTTGCTCATGCCGCAGTCGAAGGACGTATGACTCAGCGGGTAATATGCCGCCGCGAAATTTGTAGCCGACGAAAAGAAGAAACAAAACGTACTTCGACGAAGACGAGATACGGCAGATACGGGCGCTTGTATGCGTCCTATCTTGTCATCGGCCACGACTGTTTAACGCCACTTTTTCTTTTTTCTTGTTAAACTAGCTGGCGGTCGCGGTGCACCGGTTCACCATGAAGGCAACGTTTTCATAGGTACGCTCAAAAAACTTTCGAAACTCTTCAAACAACTTATTATTTGAGATAATGGTAAAATAATAAAATCAGAGTCTCTAATGAGTTACCACCCAAATATTAACATTGTTCGTAACTACAACCCTGGCCTCTGGAATAGCAGGCACAACCGTTCCGGCAAAAATAAGCTTTACTTATTTTTTCTTAGTTTTCAAACAGCCTATTTTTATTTTACACTTACATAACGGCACACTATTCTTCGCGTTTTTGTGGCACTTTGTTTAAATTTGCAGTTACTAAAACGTTTCAATCCAAGCCAATGATGAAACTAAGGCGATAGCGATGTATAATGACGGCCCATGACGACACAGACGACCTTGATGTGAGCCGCATAGACACTAGCGCCAGATTACTCTCTAGTGTATACTGTAAGAAACTCTTGGGGTCAGGGAACAGACGCGTGTTACAGGCATATTAGTAGAAATTTAGAAGAAATGGACGTGTACAGGGCATGTAATGCGAGGCAAGGTAACCGTTGGCCATTAAGGGTAACAGAGTGCATCCTTAGACAAGGACAGCGTGGCAGGGGGTGGCAGAAAATTATATGAGCAGATGAGGTCAGTAATTTTACGGGATAAATTGTTCGCTGTTAGCACAGGACCGGTATAATTCGAGAATAATGGGAGAAGCCTTTACCCTGCAGTGGGCGTAGATAATGATGATGATAATGATCGTGATTATGATGATGACGGCGTTTAAAAAGGTGAGTGCTGGTACCATTACATCCTTTCAGATTCCTCTCACTACTTCATATCTGTTATATCCCCACAGTGCTTTATGCTTCATGATAGAGGCGTTTCTTTTGCCTTTCATCCTAGCATGCCCCTCATGAGTTTTCAGATACACCTGACCTTAGTTTATCCATATACCGAGATATTTGTATTCCGTTACCCGCGGCATTGCTGGTTGTTGAACGAATACCGATTTGTTACGGGCATCGTCATTTAAAGTCACAACTAATGACTGCTGTGCTAAACTCTAACCCCGGTTCAGTGGTTTTTTCCCTCATATATCTCTGAGCTGTTGCAGACACTGTTCGGTATCTACTAGAAGTACTATGTCATCTGCAGATATCAGTTCCAGGATCTGCTGTTCCACTTCCTGTGCTTTGCGGCTATAACAAAAATTGAAACCTTTTTTTACTGCCTTCAAACTTTTTCTCTGGTATTGCCATGTACAGCATGAACAGCAATGGCGACAGAGGACAACCCTGCTATAATACTTTCTGTGCGCATACAGCGCCATATACTGACTCACACGGAATACTTTTCGTACCCCAGCTAGCACCGTGTCAACAATCTTGAGGGCGATAAAGAGCACCAAGATCCCAAAAAGGCACCCTTTCAATACAAGTGTTTTTCTTGTAACGCGTTGAGTCGAAGAAAAGTGTCAAAAGGCAAAAGGAATACTGCAGTTACGTTTGTTAATACGGGGCTAAGTGACCTTGCTCCTGCTGGCCATGCACTCGGTATTTATTTAGTTTTGAACAGTTATGACGACTTGCGTTTGCAGAAGAAATTTTTCAGCTGTATAATTAAAATAAAATAAAGGTGGGTGACCTCTCAGTTTTGAAAGCCGCGCCAGACTGCTCGAAGCCGGGAGATCAGACCTTCTGGAGTTTTGAGGTGAGAGTTGGTACTCTGAAACCACGAGGAACCATCTCTCCTGGCTCACTAGCCCGGCAGAGAGAGCCCAAGCTGTCTCATTCTGGGTGTTTAAAGTTTTTTTTTTCTCTCTCTCTCTCTCTCTCTCTCTCTCTCTCTCTCTCTCTCTCTCTCTCTCTCTCTCTCTCTCTCTCTCTCTCTCTCTCACACACACACACACACACACACACGCACGCACACGCACGCACTCACACACACACACACGCCCGCACGCACGCGCGCACGCACGCACACACACACACGCACACACACACGCACACGCACACGCACGCACGCACACAGACACACACAACACACACTTCTTCAGGGCGGCCTCAAATTTGTGCCAGTATATTTTGTCAACAGTGTAGGATTAAAAAGAATAAATTGGCGGTAATGTAAAACACTGAGTAGTTCCTGCCACAAAGGTTCGTAGTATTATTCATGAGCTCTAAATGTTAATTGGAACACTAAGCTTCCCTCCACCCCACTACTGAGTGAAGAAAGGAATCCAAGCACTACCTCTAGAAACCATGTACCCCCACGGGCGCCCAGGCATGTTGACAGCTGGCGTTCATGGTATAGAGCGATGAACGATCAGATCTGATGAGTACGGGATGAGTACGGGGAATCTCCCAGACTTCGTTTGGCGGTATTTTATGGCATCGCGGGCATCGCATGAAATATCCTTGGGTCTTACTTTAGTAATCGAGAGCAATATACACTAGTAAACCACTTTGAATTTGAAAAAGGAACAATTAGTACCGGTGTAACTCAAGGTTGTTTTTTCTCTTATCTTTCTTTTATCTTCTCTGTTCTTTTTTCTCTTATACATAGATATTATAGGTAATGTACCATGGCCGAGAGATCGTGTAATCTCTGCTGATGACACAAGCATATCCTTCAGGTGAAAATCTGAAAGTAATTAAAAACAACGCCAGTATTTGGCTATCCCAACTAGACAACTCGCTTTGCTCAAACTAACGCTACTGTATCGTCATCATCATTATCAACAGCCTACTCAAGTCGACTGCAGGACGAATCCCTATAAAATTCACCCTCAACTTCTCCTGGCCTGCGCTACTTCATCAGTAAGCTCAAATATTCTTCAGAATAGCTCTGCCAAATCAATCAACCAACAAAAAAAAGGACGCTGATTAGTCAATGACAAAAAGCCTGCACGAGTACGCCCAGATGTATTTGTCACATATAAATGATGAAGAAAAATTTTCAGAACTCACTGGGAATCTTGGGGGGGGGGGGGGGGGGGGCCTGTGGCGGCTGCACTAAAGCCAGTCGAAGCGGGTCACCTCAGCCAGGCCTTGCGCACAGGCCAGAGGAACGTGCGTTTTCGCCCCAGCCAATAGGGAGAAAAACTCCGGAATCCCGTCAAGTGCGGCACCCGGTGGTGGTGGAAGCCTTGGTTTGCGCGAGCTTGAATAGGAATTACGGATACTTGTGGACAGCAGTCCATCGATGGAAAAATCAGTCTTGTTGCACCGATCAGCTGCTGCATGTTCGAAAGTTACGTGACTCTTCTCGCTTTCTCGACACGCGTCATCGGGTCTAGACGCACCACAAACTACAGATGTTTCGCCCTCAGCCTTGCAGTTACGTCTTGACGGCGATCACCGACGCTTGTCGCTTTGGTCAGCATTTACAGGAGAGTTGTCTCATTCTGCCATTTCGATTCTCCTCACCTGCGGTTAACTTAAAGGCGAAGTGCTGACGTCGGGGATGAGCAGTGGCAGAGTTAAATCACTTTTCGTCTTCTGAAACATTCATATTTGGGTCACAATTTTTGGGAGCTCCGTAGTCAATCAGTGCCACACCGTGGTTTTGACTTCCTCTGACTGCTGAAAAAATAACAGTGAAGGTATTGGTAGCAGGGCTCTGTCTCGATTTTTAAGAGCAATATAATGTCTTATCTACCCATTTACTCTAGAGCTGTCGCAGACAATTCCCAGCGAACACGACTTTCCTTCTCCACGCAAGCGAGTGCTCATAATGGAACATCAAGTACCTTTTTCAACATACTCATTTTGTCGCCATATGGCACTACGACGTAAATATCAGCTCTTCATAAACCTAAGAAATTGACTTGGGACAAACGAGAGCTTCGTGATTTATTAAGGTTGGCACCGGGACATTTATTATCAAATCCAAAATAAATTGTCCGTGAATTCAACACTTCAAGCATGCAAAAGAAAGTATGAAGTTAACAAAAAAGACGCTGTGTGAAAGGGTGGGAGTTTATGAAAAATACGAAAAAGAAAGCCCACAATCAATGTTATATGCAACTGTTCAAGTATTACATCGTCAATTTTAACAGCAATTTAACCTCAGAGTCCGTACGTTCAACGTGGAAAGCATGAAGAGAAAAGTATGTGGAACTAAAGAAGCGCGTGCGGAAGGCATGGAGTTTACAGTGAAAGCCAAGCGGTTTTGAGGGGGTGCTTGTCCTCTAGCTCATGTGAAAGGCAGCGTTTTTATGTACTAGAGTAACCGCAAAAAATTTTTAATCAATTAGCGGAAATCAATTAAATTTGCGCTTAAACTTTCTTAAGTCTGAAAGCATGTGCCATGTAGTGTCTAAAAGAAACACTACCGTAAGTGTCCAAGCAGCTCGGTCAGTTTCAATGTGTGAGTCAGAAGTCGCGTAAAGAAATTGTACAGACTGCACATTATGGTTGTTTGAGCTAGGGACAACGTTTTAAATACGTTATTTTCATCTTACGTACAGTTAAAAGTATGTTGCATAGTGGTACCCTCATATTTTCCAGCAGTGCTTTTGGCAGGCAACGTATGGCTGGTAGGTCTAAAAACTAGGATTTTAAAAGTTCTATGGCGCTTTCAGCGAAACCATTTTAGGTTAAGGGGTTTAAGTGATACCCTTTCTTTTGGGATAAAGAAAATATTCTCTACAAAAATCTGTTGTGTGTCCCTTTAACAAAAGGTCTAGAAATACGAACCTACCATTCAAATTTAGTGGAGGCATGGACTTCTAACCTTTAGTTCCTTAGTTGCAGTCGTACTGGGACCTCCTCCACCGACTCGGCGAGAAAAAGCCGCCGGACAGCCCGCGTTCCAACGTGCTCTTCAATGAGCAGGTGCCCACTAATCCACTCGCAAAATCCGCGACTCTCAAGGATCAGACTGCGCCTTCGTCTGAGGCCGGTGATCACCGCTCTTATCCACTCCCATAATCCATAACCCAGTCCTTGTCCCCTCCTGTGCGTTTTCTCTTTATTTTCGATACGTGTCCTCTTTTCAAAATTTGCAACTTTTCATTGCGTCTCCCTCACCGAACAACTCCCATCTCCCACCCAACCCTGGATTTTTCTGCCTCGGCCGGCTTCTTTAAGCGTCGACATAATTCCTGCATTCGCCGGTTGCTACCTCCCCGCCGGCTGCTTTAAAAGCCCGCTTCTGTTACCCGTATGGTTATTTATTTACGAAGGATCCTCCATACGCAACAACGACTCAGCTCCCGGCCGTTCTGTCCGCCTGTTAGAGCTCAATGACTCTCAACCACCATTTCACGTCTGCTTCAATCGGCCGTCACAAGTAGTGAAGGGTCGTTGTTCCGTGCGACATGTCGCGCAGGCGCACGTGCGCGTAATATTATTATTTATTGAAAGAGTTCGGGAAGTATGAAGCACAAAAGTGGGTTATTGTAAATGCTTCGCGGGAAAAAGAGGAGAGCTGCGGCGGTGAGGTTTTCCTCATGTTCCATGTGCGTCAATGCTCCTGGAAATCCGGTTCCTATATCCAGGTTAACTTTACGTTTCCGTTCCCATCGTTTCGTAACCGTACAGGGTGCCTGGGTTCGAGGGTGCAGACAACGATCCCAGTTACATGCAAACCTGCTGTAGACCAAAGCTTGCACGAGATCAATATGCCTGAGTTTGTTAAATTTACACCACTTGTCTGGTTAAAAAGACGGATTATTTTTCTTTCAGCAAGTTGTCAATTTATCGCTGGTTAGTAAATCCAAAGGTAACACAAACTGCTGTCTAAAAACTATTTTACAGATTTTGTCTAACAAATCCCTAATGCCCAAAATTTAAGATTACAGGAAAATTAGGTGTATTTCATGTATCAATACGTAATCAGCCCTTTCATATATCGAGTAGATGTTGGCTTACAAATGTTACCGACACAAGCATCCTAAAAGAAATTTTAGTTTTTTGTTGTTAATAAAAGTGTAAATTACATAGGAATTTTGCCATTAGGTCCTTGACGAAGTGAAAATAGCGAAGGTGGGATATGAGCGTCGTGCGTAAAGGGCCGGACTCACGAGACTTCAAATTTCTTCATTCCAGATATAGTGTACAAGACGATTCCGCTCCATATTCTTATTACGGCCTTAAGAATAGGAGAGAAATGCCACGTATCTGCTTGCTTCCTGCAAACGTACTCGCAACATGACAAGACTGGTTGTGCCTCATGCTCAGATTTCAGCACCGCAAACGTTCATTGACCACTCAGATCCCAATAAAAATAGTTATTAAATGTTTGTCACTTATGCCATGTTCACGTCCAGCCAATAACTTTTCTAGTTTAGAGTGTACAACTAACCTTAGTGATGTGAGGAACAAACAATGTGGGACTTCACGGCTTTAAGGAAAGCAGCCTGCTTCTGGCGTCTGGCCTGTCGTTTCTGATAACCTACATGTTGCAGGCTGCTGTCTGGTGCAACTTGCATTCAAAATGGCTTATTTGTGAGGACTACTTCAAATACCAAGGTTGTTTTCTCATCAGACTTAAATGACTGTTTTTCAGTCTATGAAAAAGTGGCTAATACCCTAGTTACACGGGCACAGTTAACCACGGTTAAGCGAACAGCGGTTAGACAAAACCGCAGTTTGCTGCGTTACACGACAGTCAGAACTGCGGTTACGTCGCTAACCATGGTTAACGCAAACTCAGCTTGGCCACCTCAGTTCGGTCACGCTACTCGCAGTTTCCGCAGCCGCAATGCTCAAAATCGCACACGTCAGTTCGGACGCAAGTGGCGGCGCATCAGCGGAGGCGAAAAAAAAAAATCACCTGGCGTTCGTAAGAGACGAAGGTTTTCAAACAGCGGGTGCCCCAAAGTTGTCCCCAAGACGCGCCTGCGTTCTTTTCACCGCTCTCGCAATCATCGCGACTGTCCGTCAGCAGCGGCTCGTTTCCCGATCCGCCCGATCAACTACGACAAAATCCGTGCTAAATTTGTAAATTTGTAAACGCCGGCGCGCCTTCCCGCACGGCACTGCTAGCGGCCCGTACCGGCCCAAGACCACGGCAGCAACAGCTTATCGCCGCTCTTCCAAATCAATCTGATCGCGGAAAAGAACTTCCACTTGCGAGAAAATGGTTGTTAATGCGGTAAAAAATTGTGCTATATGGATTGTAATTCGCAGTTGTAAAGGAAGCGGCGGTCAAATATCTACCGCGGTGCTAAGCGGAAAGTTCCCAACACCGAACAGACCTAAGCAAACCATGGCAGTTGCGAGCTTTTGGGGAAGCTCCTCTCCTCGCCGCGCGCGATTGCGTTGCATTTGGGTCTGAAGCGTCTGCTTTAACGATACTTTTTTGTCTACACTGCTTCTTTTGATCTTTTTTTATCGTGAAGTAAAAGTGTGGTAATTTATTTTTGTTACGCTCACAATCAAGTGACCGCGGTCACCAAACTTGCAATTTCACCTGTAACAGCAAAAACCGCAGTTTGCGATAACCGCGGTTAAAGCTTTGTAACCCCGGTTAAACTTCACTGCGGTAACATTCACCGTGTACCTAGGGTATAATACATTTGTCCTTCAGTTTGTATGGGTCGAGATACCATGGGAAAAACGGAATTTCACTAATCTGGACTTGGGATTTTGGTGCTAGTGATTGTTTAGGAACTGTTAAGGTCATATAATACCAACGCCTTTAAGGGTCACTGCATTTATGCAGATTAGATTTGTTTCTACTCAACGTAACAGTGTAAAGGGTTAATGTAGACTTACAATCGAAAAAGCACAGGGTAGGAGCTGACTGTCATTTGTTTATTGCAGACTATGTGTTTGTGTACTGAAAATTTGTAGGGACGTAATTGGCTGCAGATCCTCGAATGACGCCAACCATTTATTCAATTTTACTGCAAAGCAGTATATGTCTCACACCCTCCCCCTCCCCCAGTTTTCATTCGTAGCCAATTTACTCAGCGCCGCTTCTGCGCTCCTCCTCTGCAGCTCCAACCTCTTTTCACAACTGTTTTACCCTCGCCACCACTGCCGCCTCTTTCATAAGTTCCGCATACGGTTGATAACGGTGGTTGCGCCTTTATCGGATGATTCCGGATAATTAACAGAAGCGCTAACGGGCGTCAAAACGACGCAGCCACTGCTGCCGAACGTTTTGCCATCGCCACCGTTGCTGCCAGAAATGCCACCTCGTGTAGCAGTTGCGAATTCGGGCCGGCTCTAGAGAAACGTGCCCCCTTAGAACGCTAGAGTGAGCCCATAATTTTCTTCAGATTGAAAGGCTTTCCGAACAACATCTTCGCCTGCGTGTTTCGCGCCCAAGCAGAGGCTATTTACTGGTTGCCGGTTTATGTGTGCCCGGTTTAAGGGTGGAAGGAGGGGGGGAGTGCCCACGAAGCTAGGCTTCATGCCCGTACGAACAATACTCCCTTCGTGCTGGTGGGGGATTTAAACATCGAAGTCTCACCACTCAATGCAACCGCCAGCTGCCCTCCGTGGTCGATCGTTTTGTGTTTGTGCCAGTGTTTTACAGTGTCAGTAAGATGCCTACGACGCGACTGACGGAAACGGGCATGTCTGACCGATGGAATAAAGCTCCCGTCCATCCAGGTTTTAACTCGCTATGGAACGGACGCGTGTCATTTGCTCTGAGGAAGAAGAGCGGCGGCAATTGAAGGACCGTAGGTCGCATAGAAGCGCGAGTCGGCGCGATAACAAAGAAACGCCGCTGCTGCCACTGTTGCCGCCACAAGATCCAGCTCGCCCAGTACCTGCAAATTCCTCCATGATAAACAGCAACTTGCCCGCTTGGATCGCCTTCGTGAGCCAATATTTCCTGTTTAGCTTGAATGGGTTTCAGACCGACCTGTTCGCCAGTGTCTCGCTTAAGCCATGCGCACATCACCGATTGTCGGTTGATGCGTGGAAGTGTGGGAAGTGGAAAGGGGTGGGGGTGCACGCGCAGCTATATGCTTCAGGTCTTCACTGATGACATGAACATTGTGCTGGTTGGACGTTAAAGGGGCACTGACACAAAATTTTGAAGGCGAGATAACGTCGGAGATAGATTGTTGAGAACGCACATACATCGTCTGCAAAATTTCAGCGGAAAATACAGCCTAGAACATATTTAAAATCAATTTTAAAGTGAGCGAAACGCAACCGAGCAGCCGGCGGAGGACCTCGCGCCATCGACATTACGTGGATTTTTTAAAAATAAGCCAAATCCGAAGACGTCACGGGTTTCTCCCGCTCCCGCACTGCGCAGTTTGCCCAGTTTGCATTGCGCGGCGGCGTCGCGCGTGTTTACGTGCGCTGGTGTAGTTTACGCACTGCCCGTGTTTACTTTGTGGCACCATGTCGGGGGTACGGTGCTCCGTGGACTTCTGTCCATCGCATACAGGTTCGGGTGCAAGCATGCACAGATTTCCGCTGGGCGATGGCCCTCGCCGCCAAAAGTGGATAGAGTTTGTGCGCGGTGCTGCGGGACGCACAGAGTGGACCCCACGGAAGAGCAGTCGGATCTGCTCGCTCCATTTCGAGCCGGCGTGCTACAAACAGGACCTCCCGAACGTGCTGCTACCCCGTCCGCGTTGCTGTCTTGAGCCTGATGCCGTGCCGTCTATTTACAACTTCGTGGGCCCTGATTCGGAGCATTCTTCGCTATCCAAGCGTCCTCGGCTAGAGGTTCGTATTGCTTACGTTCTGCTTGCATGTGTTTGGTGTCACAAATATGTAATGACGCCCAATATCGTGCAGGCTCTCGCTGACATGCACCCTGAGGATGCTGCATCCCCTACGATTTGGGCGGGCCCCAGCGCTGATTGTGAGGTGAACGAAGTCGAGAAGGCAGCAGGTGGGTATTATTGTTATCCCGGTGCGTGTAACGACTCCACTTTCGGCCGTGAAGTACGGAGCTAGGATATCGCATGGCGCGCTTGCACTTGCGGTGTTGTTAATAGAACGCCACGTACACGTTTGGCTGTAACAGACTGCGGCATACTGCCGATCGTGTTTCAGAAGGCCCCGGCTGTATCGCGATCGAAAGTGGCCGTGGTCCCGGCAATATATGGTACTTCATGAAGTGATGTTTCGAAGTATCAATAAATTCGAGTAGCACCGCGTGAGTAAACGAGCGTTGCGAAAATAGAAACGGGTGACAGCATGCTGGGGCACCAAAATTATCACACAAATGCAGGGTTCCTGCACTTGAAAAATTTCTGTGCATTTCAATATATTTCAACCACAGTGTACTGATATGTATTGTGAATCAGAATAAGCTAACACCATCGAATAAGTATAAATGGGTAAGTGGGCCATTACTAACTAACCACTGCTGCTTTTAAAAACATGACAGTTTCATTCAGTACATGTGTCAAAAATAACACATCATTACCAGTTATAAAGGTCTATAAGGATAATGCACCGACAGCATGTAAAAACTTGACTTGAAGACAAACAGCTCGATATTTGTTTCCACAGGACAAGTAAAGGTGGATGCAGAGAGCCAGTGCATTGTTCAAGTTTCTTCTAAGGCAACTCAGGTGGTGCTGAAGGCTCACACAAAAGCTGCCAAGGTTCAAACAACCCGAACAGTGAAGGAAATGGGTG
Source organism: Haemaphysalis longicornis (assembly GCF_048455015.1). Classification (NCBI taxonomy): domain Eukaryota; kingdom Metazoa; phylum Arthropoda; class Arachnida; order Ixodida; family Ixodidae; genus Haemaphysalis; species Haemaphysalis longicornis. The sequence goes on from NW_027526422.1 coordinate 191,078,586, forward strand.
AGTGCCTCTCGTGATACTGCGATATGTATTCATATCGATCATTCTGAATTCTATAATTGCAACCCCTTAGGGAACATTTCATGTTTTTTTAGGTGTCAGTGTGGCTTCCTAAACATACTAGCATGCTGCTGTACTTTCAGCATGCCAGACCGACTTGGAGTTACCTGATATACTATTGATGGAGGAAATGCAGCAGCGGTGCTCAACACCTTTACGCTCTGAGCCATCTTTCACTAACATTGATGATCCCCTGGACAAAACATATGAACCCACATTGAACACCACATGCGCGTAAGTGGCACGACGTTTTATTTTCATGCTTGAATGTGTATTTAAATGTGCTTGAATGTGTATTGGGTGGAGTAAATCACAACATAATAGGCTTTTGCTATCCCAAAACAAGCCAAAAAGCTGCTTTATACAAGGTCAATAAATGGGCACAAAAAGCAAAGGTTCATACCAACTACTCCTCATCACCACACATTTCGCTTGACAAAGTCCTCAAAAACCACAGACTGTGGCAGTCAGACAATTCACGTCTTGGGCATATACCCACTGTGCTGACTCTGACTCCGAGGTATGTGGTCCTGTGCTGTCATGCATGATATTGCAAAACAAAATCTGGTCTGTGGCGGTTCAATTTCGATGTAATGAATTAGGATAATGCTTGTATGCCGTCATTTTGTGGCACGTCCAAGAACCTTAGCTTGTCAAACAACGTGGGTCTCCCTGTATGCAGTGCCTCATAGCGAAATTGTCTCTTTGGCACAGTTAGAAATTGGTCGAAGTTTTATTGCTGAGGTGCCTATTTTTTTTAGTAACAATGTAGTCAGTTGTCAACAAGAGAGACACTGTACGCTTGCAATATGGGCTTGGAAAGTGTGCATATTGGCTTGCAGTTGTCGAAACATTACCTTGTGCAACACGTGTTATAGATAGCAAGAAAACGCTTTCTACTGCTTGCAGCACCTTCAGCGGTTACCGTATTTATTCGAAAATAGGTCGAGCACGACTATAGGTCGACCCCCTAAAAATTGAAGTCGCCGAAAAAAAAAATAATATATTCGATTATAGGTCAACCCATACTTTTAAGAAAAAACTTGAGGAAACTTTTTAAAACTCCTATTTATTTACAACGCGGTCACCTCACTGGTTGGAGCCACACACTGCGTCGTCGTCGGAACTTGCGCCGCATGCGCCGCAGTTCATTACCCACCCCCGCCCCCGACTGGCTTTGAAGGCTGAACGGCCAATCCTGCCTCGCAGCGCTAACTGTTGAGCTTTGGTCTGAATATCGCACGCTCCTCTTCCACGGGCAGCCGGAGTTTTTTCTCGAGAGCATCGTGCCTTCCAATTGTAGGGCCACGAAACGCACGACGCAGTCCCCTACAAGCAAAAAGTTCGTCCCGCTGTTTCCGCCATCCCCTGATCAGCTTTTCATTAACGTCTAACTCTCGCTGAGCGGCGCAGTTGTTCAAGTTCTCAGCAAACAGGATCACCCGCCGCTTAAAGTCCGACGTGACATCGCGAAATGCGCACGAGAAAAACGTTATGTGCGGAAATCACAACGAAGCAAACACAAAGAAAGCGCATGAAACGGAGAACGGGAGATAGTAGAGACAGCGAGCGAAGCAGGCAACGCCGTTCCGTTCACGAGGTGGCTACGCTAGGTAGCGAAAGTCACCTTTACCCCCACCTCGCGCTAGCCGCTACCGCGGCTCCGAAGACACCAAGCCAAGCCAATCTGGCTCTCTAGCCAATACGTCAGCTCGCTTATAGTGCCTAGAATATACTAGGCACTATAGTTCGGCCGCAGGTAATGCGCGATAGCCGGCAGCCTCCATGGCCGGCAGTGACTGTGGGTGGTTTTCTTACGCTGATTGTTTTGTTATTTTTTCCCTTATTTTCTTGCCTGTCTTTGTTCTAGATGCTCCGCGCTGCCGCCTCAAATTGAAGAGCGCCGGGCGCGACGGAGAAACGGATCGCTCGGTGCGCTCGCCATTTTTGATCACAACTATAGGTCGAGGTTCTTCGGTCACGATTATAGGTCGACCCTCAATTTTTAAGCACATTTTCGGAAAAAAAAGGTCGACCTATATTCGAATAAATACGGTACTTGTCTTTACCGATTTACCGATTCTAACGCGCACTTTTCTTCCGAAAAAATAGGCCGAAAAATTGCATGCGCGTTGGAATCAGATACAAAACCGAAACTGCCGAAACAGTGGAAATTTCATCCCACCCATCGCCATCGTTATCTCAAGATGGCGCCAAAGCTTTTAGTAACGATTTTTTAGACGCAGCAAGCCTAGGCCCCTAGGCTTTTCCATCGCCGTTCACACAAATCGTCAAATCGTTTCACTTGTGCGCTTGATAACAGCAATGGCAGCAGCAGCTCCCACGCGTTCAAAACGAGTGGTCGGCTGAAGCGCGCGCCTCTGGAGAAGCTCTCGGGATGGGCATGCGAGGCGTGGGTCACGATCCCATTGACCATGGTTGAACGTTCGTTCAGAAGTGTGGCATCGCGAACGCGCATGAAGGCACTGAGGCCGAGATGTTGTGGTCAGCGGAGAGCGACGAGGAGTGAGATGAGTGAGGTTACTTCGGGAAATAAATCGCCCGTTTCTCTCGCATTCGTTTGTCTGGGTCACAAAGTCCCGTGCGCGTCACAATCGGAGGTGCAAGTTTTTTTGTTTTTTTTTGCCAGGAAAATCGAGGGCGCGTTAGAATCGGGTAAGTACGGTACTCGATAATTTATACAGTTAATTTCACAGCATGGTGGTTGCGTGAAATCACTTGCCGACTTTAGCAGCAATTTCACCCAAAACCATGCAGTGCCTTGAGAAAAGTATGTTTACTGTGTTTCAATCAACCTTATTTTTAACAGATCCGTAGGTGCACCTCCTGCTAATAGGAAATTCATCGTGTACGAGGAATGCCTGCTGAAGGTTTTCCAGATGTGCCAGACATGTGGCCTCCCTGCTGAATGTTCACTACAGGTGTGGTTACATTTCTATCCCTCTAACACATTATGCTGTTGTTAGCAGATGGGTTTAAAAATGAAGGCAATGCTAATGCAGTCAAACCATGGTATAACAAATGTCAATTTAACGAAATCCTTGAGGTAACACATCACTTTATTTCCCAATTTTAATCACTGTTGCGCCATTTGTTGTGGCCATGCATTGCGAGGCCACCCACACATAGGAGCCAAATTTTGATCTTGAAGACTTTGAGAAGCATAAAGCAGCATGCAATGAAATGGGACAGAAGAGAAATGCAGAGACAGAGCCTCGTTTCTTGCTCACTGTTGTGCTCACAGATTCGTACCACATGGCTCGTTGACATTCTTAGAGGTGGTTGTTTACGGCAACATGCCTACTAGCTTTCATAACATTGTTTCGGAACCAAACAAGCCAGTCTTGAAAATTATGTTGTGTACCAAAAGTAGTGCGACTTATATATATGTCCAGAGATGAAAAAGCATATGTTTGCTTTTCTAGATTCCACCATTGCTCATCTCAATGATCGTGCTTCCGTCTGCTGCAAGTGCAGAGCAACATGCCTTGTTCCCTTCATTGCAGACGTGGTTGGTGGCATTACACTTGGAAGCCTGCATTCTTTTGAGACAGCAGTCAACTAATAATAAGAAACTATCCCCACACATTGACTGGGAAGCTTTGGTGTTTTTCCTAATGCTGAAAACCCCAACACCACGTCGTGGTAGAAATCATGGTATAACGAATTTATGGTGTCGTTACATCAAGGTTGAGTACCGGCAAAAAATTTTAAGGCGTAGTAACTTCTAACGTAGGTTTGTGCGTTCATCACACATTAAATAGGCAACTTATGAATGGCAAATTGCTGTTATCACATACATAAAAATTGACTTTATAGCTTTTGCTGCATGACTGAGCTCGAAATGGAGGGCACAAGACATTTCCAGCAACTTGAATTTTGTGTCAGCAACCGACAACCACCTACATCATGTATATTTTCTATTTTTGTCTGCCATTGGCCACTGCGTCAGCTATGTGGTGCACTGGCCAAGAAAGCTCTAGTGTACAGGCTACACTGGTAATGGTTTTTTGTGGCCATGTAGCCATCTCTCTTTCAATAAAGCCACCGATACCCATCTCGCTCAGAGCTTTCTTAACTCTTTCTTGACCGCGGGAAATTGACCAACCCTTAGGGGTCCAACAAAACATTTTTTTCTGCCAAAAAAAAATTGGTTAGGCACTAATCATGGAAACACAAAATGCAGAATATTTAACGTCTTTTCCAATAACACCAGTTTTGAAATGTTTTCGTACATCATAGTTGTAAAAAAAAATATTAAAATCAAAAGTTTTGTCGAGTTGTCGAAGGAAATGACGAAAAGGGGGTTGTGTATTACAGACCATCGTTAGGAGAAAAAATTAGAATATACATTTTGTAGGGAAATATTTCAAAAACACGCCCTAGAAAAAATGTCGACTTGCGCGGAACAGTTTGTCAGATATAAATAAAAATGTTAGCAGGTGTCTCGTTCCACGCGATGAAGCCCAACCTCCATTTCAAAATGTGCAATTTCGGGTGGTTCCATGGAAGAAATCTGGCGGTTTGACATTATCAGAGGCACGAATTTGCCCCCACGTAATGTCAGAGCATCTTGTCTATGACTGAATTTCCATTGACGGCCAGTAGAGTATTTGGGACAAGCACGCGATGCGGGAAAACATGCATAAAGTTGAAAACGGAACTGAAATGGTGCTATATCAGCTGACAACGACCCAATGGTCTTTTCCACAGGTGTAACACTGAACAAAATTGTGTGAAATTGCTGACACATAATCTTCACTCGATATGTATGCATTTAAATGGGACCAGTAGCCTTTTCGAAATTATAGTAGGTCATGGCCTTGACGACCTTCCCACCCCTCTCGTGTTTTTACTGCTATGATAGCAAATGCATATGAACAGATCATTGCAATGTGCGTCTATGTGAATGGTGTACTGGATACTTTTTGCAGGTGAAAGGTTCCCTTGCGACGATCACAACAACGTGCCAGGAGAACCACGTCATCACATGGCACAGTCAGCCGAAGAAGGGCAAGCGTGCTTTGGGCGACATCACGCTGGCTGCTGCTGTTCTGTTCACGGGCGGAAGCACAAAACAGTCCCTCCGTTTTTTGAACAACGCAGGCATTGCTTGCTTCAGCGAACGGTCCTACCATCGCTTGCAGAAGAAGTTGCTGCTTCCCACGGTGTACAAGGTAATGAAATTTCTGTATTACACATATGCACAGAAGCAGAATCTGTCGGGGGTGGAGGGGCTTCTAGAATATACGGACCGTGGAACAACACTGCTGTGCCGTCACAAAGGTGCTTTCTAGAGTATGCATTGGGCTGCAAAACAGACGTCATTGGTGTAGTTATGCTGTGACGGTGGCTTCATGGTGTGCGCAAGAATATTTATGTTGTGGACTGTGCTAATGCTTTTGCTACTTCTCCTCTAGAAATGAAGCTCTTTCGATTTTTAGCTTGTTCGCCCCTTCATGCCTAGCAAACACAAGCAATATCCTATGTGCCTCACGTAATGCTTGTTTACATTTTGTTGTATGTGCACACGTGGAGGATGAATGGAAATTGTTCCTTTGTTAACATTGGGCCGATAAAACCTAATGGCAGCCAGCAAAGAGGATAAGATTATCAGCGCACATTTAGTTGGTGGTAGACAATCTATAGACACAAGATTTCCCTCATGCAAGATATGTACCTATGATTTTGCCTCTGACATAGTGAAAAATGCCTGGGAAAGCTGAAGACAGGGGATCCAGTCGTTTCTTTGGTATTTGTCAGGGAACGCTTTTCACTGATTTGGTTGATTATGGGGTTTAACCTCTAACAGCGCCGAAATCTCGAACAGACAGGTGTTTTTGCTTTTTAACACACTTTGCGCCTTGGAATCTTTTTACCTATAGCTTTTTCTTTGTGGCGCCTTCTTTTCATGTGCACTGTGTGAAATTTTTTTTAGCCACCACCGCTGCCTGCCACTTACTGCACCTAAACATATTATGATCGACACCTACATGCTGCTGTGCGCTTTTTTTTTAGTATTTCAAATTGATACCTCACTGGGAGTCTCTTTATTTTTGGCTCAAATATAACTGTGCTGGATCAGTAGCGTAGGGGTTTTTCGAATGGGATGTGTTTTTTCTGCTGCTTGCTGCGGCTACCTAAATTAAATACAAGAACTATTTGTTGAACATGAAAATGGACGGCTTAGTTAAGTAAACTCGTTGCTGGAAATTATTCACGTGAAACAGGAAAAAGCATTTAAACATAGCAGCTTTCACCAGTCCTGGTGCCTGTTTATCGCGTTTTGTTTTGCCCGAAAGCAGTGCACTAGGCGTAACAGCAAGCATACGAACAGTCGTAAAGAAGCATTGAAGCGTAAAGCGTATAGAAGCAAAAATGCACTTGCCCTTGGGAAACGTCACGTTTTTACCCCATTTTTTGCCAGTAAAAAATTTTGAGCTGTGAATACATGAAATTCAGCTCACTGGATTACATTGTTCACCTTCACGAATGCCAGTCCAGTAGATGGCTGCAGCACGCCTGTCCCACCACGGGACGCTGGCCCGGCCGATGGTGGTACTGGCACGGCGGAGCAGCGTGCCCTTTTTAGGGGTCACACGCTCCCCATATCGACTAACCCATTTGCCCCACTGTTAGGTGAAAGTGGCACTATGTATCATGACTATTTGTATATTTCATGACTACGTATATTGTATGTTCAAAGACATGCTTTCAATAAAGAACTTATGTGCTGATTTCAGGTCTGGGAGGATGAAAAAGGTGAACTCCTGCGCAGTCTGGTGGCCAATGGAGGGACCGCAAGGGTGGCAGGAGACAGTCGTGCTGACTCTCCCGGCTATAGTGCTAAATATGGTGTCTACACACTCCTGGAGACCAGCATAAACAGAATAATCAACATTCAGCTTGTGCAGGTGAGGGTGCAGTAATACACTTACATCAATCAGTGGAGACATACTTTTTGTCAATATTTTCTGCTTATAGTGCCACTCTGTCCTTTTATAGAAAAATGTCCTTTTATAGCATTCATTGTGGCTGCAACTTACCAGAAATTCCTTGCAGCACAGCTTCATCACTTTTTATTATGTAATTATGTCGGTTGGCTATGATAACTCGCGACAAATATCTCTTACAACTGATCCCTATTATGCACAGAATCTTGCTTGGTTCCACATTCACTGTACTTATTTCTACAGCCATAATTTGATCTCATTTACTGCTGCTTGCTTTACTGCTTGCTTCAGGTTCATGTCAGTCATCTGCATTGCACATGTAATTATGGTGCACATGGCGGGCCCTCCTGTTTTCTGTCAGCCACCCATCTCTGTTTGTTTCATGTAGTAGGCACATTTAATTACAGTCTACGCTCGTTACAGCGGATCTGGCAATAACGGTCTTCTGGTTACAACAGACCGTTTCTTTGTTTGGTCCCCATGCATTTTAGAGTCCACTCCACTCATGACGGACCCTACTAGAGCAGACTATCGGCTACAACAGACTAAACTTTAGGCAAAAATCGTTTCGACTGATAGCTAACTTCCATGGGGCTGGCACCCGATATGCTTTTTATTTGTATAGTTTGGCAAGAAAACTGTTATGTCTGACAACATCATTGGCAGCAGGATCGTTGGTGCAGCCAAGCCAGTGCAAGTGGCCTTGTTTTTTTTTTTTTTTTTTGCGACTAGCGTCATGCGCAGCAGGGTAGCTGATTTCACTGTTGGATAAATTGAGCATAATTAACGCTGTAGAAAAAGGGGAAAAACAGGCCGACATCGCTAGAAGTACAGGCCTGTCTAAGCAGACAGTCCGCTCGGCCGTCTAGAATAAGGCCGCTGCTGATAAACGCGACTCCGGTGAGATTGAACAACAGCGCTATCGAATACGCTAAGTGGTCCACCCGGAGCCAAGTCTGCCCTTGTCAGTATTTTTATGCAATAAAGAAGTCGGGTTCAGTGAAGTTCGAACCTTATTCATATGCATGCATCGTTCCCGTTCCGTTTGGTGAAAAAGGTAAGAAATGTATTAAGTAGAGGGTTGGTTCCCATCCATTGTGTGCAATCTTCCGGTAGCCGTGCGCAGTCTAACTGTCCAACTTCTGATTTCACAGCTGTCCTTCATCAGATTATTTCGTATAAGCTGCTTCAATGACCAGACTAAAATCATAAAAAATGCGGAAGCTGCTTTGGGAGAACGTCAGGCAGAGATCAGATTTGTTTGACAAACGGTTTCGGGTAAACCTTCCTCATCACAAAGGGGTTTGAAAGAGCTTAGCTAATTCTGGTGGCCACGACTGATTTGTATAGCTGGTTAATAATTGCTCCTGGTTATAGTCTTGCTTTATTTTCTCAGTTTATCATGCGTCTTTATACACTTGACCGTATGCGCTAGGCTTTTTCCTTTTCCAGGTGCCGGTGCTAAGCTTTAGAAACGGTCTTTAGGTGATTCTTTGCCCTCGCGCTTACACTTTGCGTAGGTGCTGCAGGCGTGTAGAGAGAACAAAGCGTCTATAGTATGTATATGCAATACCGGTCAAAGTACCCACTTCTGCGCTCATATATCCCCCCCCCTCCCCCTCTCCCCCCCGGGGAGGGGGGGTTGGATTCTGCATACTTCGGCTACAGCGGACGTTCTTTTCTGGATTAACAGGGTCCGTTGTGATGGGCGTAGACTGTATTCACATTACGCATTTTCATTCGTTTCTAGAGCAACGAGGTGGCTTCAAGCAGCCATATGGAACTTGAGGGCCTGAAAAGGGCTCTAACCGCCCTTGAAGAAAGCGGTGTGCGGGTCACCGAAGCGGTGACAGACCGACATCCACAAGTGCGCAAGTAAGTGTTGTTAAATAGAAATGAAAGTAAAAAATAAAAATGAGAAAAAAAAGTAGACCAAACCACTCACTTATACACTGATCTTCACAAAATTATGTGAATGCTGTGGGGACCATCATGCATAAAAAAGCATTGCAACACCAACTTCTGTACGTAGTAATTCCACCTGTGCTTGCATATTCGAAACTATAAGCAATATTAAAATGTCTATTTCTGGGCCACTCAGCCGACTCAGCCGGCCAATTATTCTCTGTGTGGCAACATGCCACACACAAAGGGACACAATGCTCCCTTTAGCGTCCCGTGGGCTGAGCTTACCCGAAGGCGCCACCGCTTTTGGAGCTGCACCCCTCCGCAATTGTCCTGACGTGGGCGCTTCGTTTTGTGTAAGCACCAATGCGTTAAAACAAGTATTGAGTCGTGAATGTTTTTAATAGTTCCACGTATGAAGGTTTTGCGCCTTTGTTCACAGGCGATGTACTGGGCTTAACTAAAGCCCCTGTATCTATAGGGCTTTAGGCATAACAGGCAGCATGGCGCGGGCTGGAAAAATTTCGGGGAGGTGGGGGGGGGGCTAAAGCCCGGTCAGCCCCCCTGGTTACGCCGCGTGCCTTCAGGTGACTCATCCACGTAAACCCTGGCAGAGACCTTGCGAGGAATTTTTCCCAGGCCCGTGATGGCCGATCAACAAGGCTTGTACCGAGTGGAATAGTCGTGGTAGATAGAGGGGCGAAACGCGCCGCGGAAGCAAGCAGCACATTGCTTCCAGTCTTTTTTTTTTTTTTTTCTTTTCTTTCGGTGGTCCCGAAAGTAGCAAGAAAATCGCCGTCATTCATAACTTCAACTTGCTACGGGCCTAGTTCGCCAATTTGGTGAAAAGGAGGCACAATGTGCGGCGCTGTGGGCAGAATATGGTTCCTTAAAAACTACGGAGTGAGGAGGGGGGAGGGGGTTCAGTGAAAATGGGGGGGGGGGGGGTTGAACCCTGCAAACCCCCCCATTGGCTACGCCACTGACTCCTACATTTCATAGGTCTAGACAAAACTTTCCTGGCACTCATTGTAGAAGTGCGCATAATATATGCATCGAAATGCAAGGCGTGCAATTTTTCAGACCCGAACTGTAAAAAAAAAAAAAACAGCAGCTGAAAGCTGAAAAGACATGACAGGACTCCTTTTCCCCTGTTCGTTGCCAGCATGTACCACAGCTTGCAGACAGGGTTGCTTGTAGACCCAGTACTTCACTCTTCTCCCCTCCCCTTCCTGCTATTGCAATGCTGCCCAAGCACAGAGCACACAGAGAAAAAAAAAAACGTACTTTGCTGTTTTTCCCCCTACATGATTCCTCATGTCCACCCTTAGAAAGATGCTGGGGAACCATTACAAGCTTTGCAATGACATTTGTAGTTTGAGCTTGGTAATGTTTCATTGCTTTTTCCTTATGAAGTAATTTTGTTATTGCTAAAATGCTGGTTGTACTTATTAGATGCTATATTGACTTGAGCAGTTCAGTTTCTAGTTCTGTTTCTGCGTTAATACAGGTACTTCAAGACAGAGAAGCCTGAGGTGGACCATCGGTTCGATGCCTGGCACGTGTGCAAAGGTCAGCATTGTAAATTGTTTCTACAGAGACCCCTCCCTCATGGTTGCATTGGTGTCATTTTTTCATTTTGCAGGACTGAACAAGAAGCTTCTGCAAGCTGCCAAATCAACCAGCTGCACAGCCATCGGCCCCTGGTCACGCTCCCTTGTGAACCATCTGTATTTTTCAGTGAAGCGTGGAGATGGGAATGGAGACCTTGCAGTGGCTGTGTGGTTGTCCATGATGAACCACATACAGGACAAACATGAAGGCCACAGCCTGCAGTACGAGCGGTGCCAGCATGGTGACCTTGAACCACGAAAGTGGATATTTCCAGGTGCATTTTTGTTATGCTTCTTTTATTGAAACACTTTTTTTTCTCCCGTGAATGGTCACCTAAGTGGTAATTTAATGGTTGGCAGTGGCTGTATTTGTACCATTTAGGATGGAGAGGGAGAGAGGCAAAAATTGGCACCTCAGGCCAATTGAACAGGGCTACGCAACTTGTGGGCTAACGTGCAGGATAGCAGAGGACCCCGGCTAACTTCCGTAGAGAAAGTGCTACGCACCCCCCTACAGTCCCCACGGAACGCTCCCGCGGGCCACTCGTCGGCTCGAGGGGGGGGGGGGTGGTAGAGGTGGTCTCCTCCAGCCGTTGGGAAAAGGGCAGCTTGAGAGAAGGCAATGAACTGGTCCTCCTTCCGCCTCGCCCTCCGCACACATTCGCGACAAGCAGGTTCGGCGCGTCGCGCGGGTCATGAAGCCGTCATGACTCACGTGACGCACCGGCTGCCCAAAATGGCAGCTCCCAGCTCACCCAAAATATGTGCAGACGAGGCGTCGGGACACCAGGATCACCACGAACTGCAGCCCATGTTGAAAGTAATCGTGAGCGCAAAGGGTAGATAAACTGTGGCGACATGCTATTCCATTCGTAAAACTGATGGTCGCATAATGTAAATTTCTGAGAGGAAATGAATGTATGGACGGCACAAAATGTCACTTGCCACAATTGACATGGGCTTGTGATCTTCAATGTCCATGTTTCCTACGTGTGCATTACGCTGCAGGCATTTCGTAAGCTAGGAAGCACACAATTGCTGCAATTGTAAGCTGTACTTCATGTGGCTGCTAGTGAAGTGCTTTGCGAGCAGCGCTCTACATTTCAGCCTGTAACTTTTACATTTCAACCTGTAACTTATTATAGGAACCCAAGCTTTTGACAAGCTGACTGTCATCGTGACAAGCAAGAGGCTCCTGGATGACATTCGTCAGATGTCTCCACGATTCCAGACGTTCAGCGTGGAGTCCTTCCACTCCATCATTAATCGCTTCGCGCCCAAGGCGTATGCCTTTTCCTTCCACGGAATGTTTGCAAGGCAAGTCTGTTGCAAAAATGCCTGGGTAAACGTGTGAATAATTTTATTAGTGAACCTTCATTGTTGTTCGAAGCTTGGCATGTTATGGATATATTTGGTGCCCTTCACCATCATCGAATCCAGTTTCTCCCATAGAGGGACTACATCTCTGACCATACTCTGGTGCAGAGACATGTTTTTTTTTACAGTTAGCGTCACTCGTGAGGAAAACACAACACTGCAGTTAGACTTGGTATATACAAATGGCATCGAAATATATCAAATTATTGTCATTGTCTTTGTTTATGCATCAAGTCGACCTCCCTTTAGGAAGATCTACCTTCACGTTGTTGGGAGTTGGGATTTGCAATTGGGATTTCTGGCCATTATAATGATATCAGTGGCCTTACTATTTGCATTTGTGCTGACCTATGAATATGTAATATACATAACTGTGCCATCTTTACGTACTGCAGAACTGCACTGGCTGCCTTGCACTACAATGAGAATGCCGACAATGGACAGGCAGTGACACGCAGCGGTGAGCCCCGCTTCAGGGTGAAGAACCCAAAAGCGCGGAAGGGGGAAGCAACCGCCTCTTCTATCAAGGAACCGCCCACCTATGGTATGGAGAAAGCTGGTGCCCCTCTTATAAAAATTTCAGTAATTTCCCACAAGTTGCACACAACAGTAGCTGAACGCACTAAAGCTGGTTATTTTCTTTGATCACCTATCTTGGCCTCAGATTTAGCACGCTAGCTCAGCGGAGTGAAAATGGGGCTCTGTACACCTCAGGTGGTCCACAAAGGCATTTCAGGGGTCTGCAAAGCGCTTTTCAAAACTCCCCCCCCCCCCCCCCATGACCACTTTTGTTTTCCTTTTTGCTAAACCGTGTTTGTGCTGCTGATGATGATTGATAGTGGTATCCCCTTTGTAGCAGGGTGATGATGCGTAATCTCACCAAAAAAAATGTACAGAAACTAATATACCTATGTTTTACACTCTTCATTTAATACTAAGGAAACAGTGACTAAGGAAACGGTGACAATTTCTGGACGCCAGAAATTGTCACCGTTTCCTTAGTTGGGTGCGCTGCTAGAAGATGTGGGGAGTTGACTCAAGCGAGTAAACAACCCCACCGAATCTACAGAGCACAGGTGACGAAGGGGGTGGCCGTCTGATGTGCGGCGTTCACCGACCAGAGCGGTAAGAATGAGTCCGAGCCCTGAACGAAAGCAACACAAAGAAAAACTTGTATTTGGACAGGCAAAACACTGTACAAGCACGAGAACATGTAACGTAAACGAGAGGTAACTTAGAATGAATACAAGTGCGAGAAACAGTTCAAAATTGGACAAAATGATACCATCAGGAGCAATAACAAATAGATATTACGAAGCAGACAAGTTAACTAAAAAGAAAATGAACAGTTCGATGCATACGAGAGACAGAGTCCCACAATATTCACCGACCGGGCCGGACGATGCACCGCTGTCGGAGGTGATTCGGCTACCTGTGAAGCGTGGCTTCGTCGTAGGCCAGGCCGTCCGGGACAATCACGGTGATTTGAGGCCCGGGAGTACGTTGGAGTCCTCCAGGGCACGGGTCGCCGATGGTGTGGTGCGCAAACTGGCTGAAGCCGTTGTCACATCACGACGTCCAAACGTAGCTGATTTTCTTCGGCGCAGATTCTCCTTTTATAACTGCGCTGGCGCGGAGAGAGAGGGCGCAACGCACCCGCCGCTGTCGAGTGCACAACTTCCCTCTTTCTGCCTTCTGGAATCATCGGCGCGCCTTAGCACTGGCAAAGCTACTCTCGCCCCCTCCAAAGAACTCGAACCTTCGGTGAAAGCTAAGCGGCGGAGCTTTTATTTTGGTATTTTCTTGCCGGCAAGTGGTCGTGTTACCGCTGCTTCGTTTGAGAGAGTTCCAGCATTTTCTCGGGGCGAATAGAACAAAAGTGAATGAATAGGACGACTGTAACAAGAATTAGGCCCTGTCCAATAAAATGAAAAAATTATATGATACTTTTAGGCGTCGTACGCCCGAGTTTGTGACAGTAGCACTTATTTGCCACAATTTTGGAGCACCCAGTACAATTCTGATAACCTTTTTGTTGTGCTTGTTACTTTGATTCTCTAACAGACATGAGTGCCTTTTGGATATGCAGATTATGTGGCCCGTCTCTTCTCACTCCTTGAGGAGTACGTCAGTGGTGCAACTCCAAATGCCCTTCCTGTGAAGCCGCCTCATTTGACAACCGCACTTGTCTCTATTGACAAGGCAGCCCTTGTGAAGTCCCACCTTTCAAGGTTTGGGAAAAAGTAAACGATGATGGAGGACAATACGCAGCCACTACCGCCACCAGTGCTATAGCCACAGCATCTGTGCTCCGTGCGGCATTGGCTGCCTTGATCTTGTGTGGACGCTACTTGTCAATTCTGCGCCCAGTGCTGTTGTGCCGAGTCCACTGTGTCACCGCACGCCGCGGCAGAAAGCAGACCATACGACATTTAGATGTGTTCTTCCCTTTCCGGTTTGATGGTGCATTTTCACACCCAAGAGAATGAGCAGCGCCGGTGTCTTCCATATGCACTGAGGCCTGCCGTCGGTTCTTTTGTGTGTGGCATTTATTTCGGGCAAATTTACAGAGAGGCACGGCAACCACTCATTTTTCCGGAGATGTACGGGCACTCCAATCATCCATGTTAGTACGTTATGTCACTATTGTTCATTTCTTGTCAGTGTTTTTTTGTACTGAAAATATGTCAAGTATCATTCACTATAATTTCATGCTGTATTTGCTTGACTTGATAGTAGAGTGTATTAAATAAAGTGTTCATAGCGTGTACCATGTGTGTACCAGCTGTGTTGTAGACTTCGGGATGCCGGTGCCACTTTGCACGCCTGTTGCCACCACTGCGGGTCCCCCCTCACATACGTTGTCATACAGGTTAGAGGAGGCCAGGGAGGGATGGTTTTTTGGTGCTTCATCTTTGGTGCTATTATTTTTGGTGCTTCATCCAGAACTTTATGCACTTGCTACCTCCCCTTATCTGCTAGTGTTGATTGTGATGATGTGCCTAGCAGATCAACTAGTGTTGATCTGCTAGTGTTAATGTCGATTACACCGTATGTAAAGCTTGTAGGACTCTGGGTTTTTTGCGGCGCAATACAAGAAACTTTCCACAGGCAATGCGCGAATTGCTGTACAAGTCTAACGTAAGGTCGATCTTAGAGTACGCTTGCGCCGTATCGAACTTTCTAATAAATTAGAAAGGGTACAAAGCCTTGCAGCCCGGTACGCCATTGGTAAGACTCCTAGGAACTCTAAGTTTAGCGCAAGTCACTGCCAAGAGTTTTTGAAATGGGAGACACTAGAAGATCGAAGGGCAATGGTTCGCTTAAAACTATTCCACTCCATATACTATTCTCAAATTGACATTTCCCGCCATGATTACGTTTTGCACCTCATTACGTGTCAGCGCGAATGGATCACACCTGCAAGGTGTGTGAAATTCGCTGCAACACATTGGCGTTCGCAAACTCATTTTTTCCGAAAACAATACACCAATGGAATTGGTTACCTGCGCCCATAGTTACGGAACAGTCTGCGGATGCATTTTAGGCTTCCATGTGTTTGCTGAAAGCTTTGAACTAATGCACATTTGTTCACTGTGAATTTATTGTGATGCAAAACAATCGTTTTTTTTTTGTGTATGTGCGTGTGTGTGTGTGTACGTGACACTCGAACTGCGTTGTAGCCCGACATGGTAGGACAGCCTTGTACTTTCACTTTTTTGACTATTACTTGCTCGTGTTTTTCTTGATGCAGTGTGTTATATTTTCTGTGCGACTGCAACTGATGGAAAGCAAGGGAGCGACTTGCTGTGGCCTTTTCTTTGTATAGGTATTGAAACTAGCTGATATTCTGTACCACTTGTGCTGTTACTGACAACTATTAGTTCCTGAAGAGCATGGCACATCTTTTTTTTTTCCTCCCCTTGTGTGTACAAATGTATCTGAAAAGGGGCTCGCGGCCTCTGGAACATTTTTTTTTGGTTATCAATGTGACTAGTTGATGTATTTCTTTTTGTTATTCCCCCCCACTGTAATGCTAAAAAGGCGCTGTGGGTACCAAATAAAGAAAGAAAGAAAGAAAGAAACACCTACCAGGGAGTTTATTTTTCGATCATGAGTGCTTTCCAATCAGGCTCATAAGTGCTTCGTGCTATTGTGTTCTAGTACTATACCCATGCTATGTGCAGTTTCACATTTATGCACTTTTCTTATTACTATTTCTTATTTGCCACAACCTAAGGCACCTTTGAAATCTGTTATATCTGCTCCCCGATATGAATCGTGTTGACGTAGAAGCTCACTTTCATGGTTACGTATATTGCTTGCAGCCACAGCGCAGCTCGGGCCACACTGAGTGATCAAATGATGCATTTTTCACGCAGTCTCATGAAATAAAATTTATGGAACTTTAGTGACATTTTATTCAACAGGTAAAATATGCCAGAAAATATCCTTGGTAGCATACATAGGAGCAGCTGACATAGAAATAATTTTTTTAAATTGCACGGTCTTGGCAACATACATACTGACATAAAAAAATAGGAGCAGCTGACATAGAAATAATTTTTTTAAATTGCACGGTCTTGGCAACATACATACTGACATAAAAAAATAGGAGCAGCTGACATAGAAATAATTTTTTTAAATTACACGGTCTTGGCAACATACATACTGAGATAAAAAAATAGGAGCAGCTGACATAGAAATATTTTTTTTAAATTGCACTGTCTTGGCAACATACATACTGACATAAAAAAATTGTCTTGGCAACATACATACTGACATAAAAAAATAGGAGCAGCTGACATAGAAATAATTTTTTTAAATTGCACGGTCTTGGCAACATACATACTGACATAAAAATAACTGACATAAACAGCTGACAAAAATACATTTGTCAAATTTCACAGTACCAACACAATAAGGCTTTCTTATTGTGGGTACTGGAAGCCGGCGTATTCTTGAGAGGGGAAGGTGTCCCTAATTGTGCCCACAACACAGCTGGGCAGGACCCTCCTATTGCGTCGTCCCAGCCGACGCCAGACCCATCGGGCAAACATGCGGTACGCAGTGTACCTGTAGCATCTAAAAAAAAAATGTATAACATTAGGAATATCTCGCCACTTGCGTTCATGTCATGAAATGCAAATTTTTGTATGTAGCAAACCAGCACAACGACCAGCCCCAATACATACCCATGTAAATTATTCCCAACAACATGATGCATTGTCAGGGGTTGAGCTTGTTCGTACCTTTTAACACTTGATATTTGCATTCTATGACTAGGCGCGCGCACACACACGCACGCGTACATAACACACACAATTATGCACTGACATGAGGGTGCAGGTGCCTCGTGTAGCATATCGTCCGAGTCAACAAAAAAAGAGCCTGTGCGATGCCAGTGAAGAAAATAGATATTCTACGCTGCCGGAACGTTTTCTGATGCCGCAAAGATAACTCCGATAGCACGGCTGTTCAAGCGTACGCAAGTGCGATGGCTAACTGCTAGCACTGACAACCTAATCTTGCGAACCGACGATCATTTAGGGTCGCGAGCACGGTAGCAAACGTATGTAAATGTCCGACCTGTGTATTTCCGGAGCCTGCACAACTTCAGGGCGCTCCTCCAGAAGTTCGAAATACATTATCTGAAGAACACGTATGTTCAAAAAAGCTACAGCGAACATTTCGTGTGCCGTGATGCAGTCGTCGTCGCCTCTCAATCTGTCCACACGATCCAGCTCCCTGCAGCAAACTGACTCCACTTCGGTACCCATCGCCCTGCAATGTCCACACTGGCACCTGCGATTAACGTGAGAAGCGTTTCACACTTTCAATCCGTCGTGCATACATTATTCAGCATCGTAGGTATAATCCTTGCAAAATTTGTAAAGAAAAAAAACACAACATGCAAAGCGGACAAGCCAACTGCATGTTTTGCAATGCATCGTTACAGGGCCATGCCTTTCTTTTTTTTTTCGCTGTCTCGCAAGAAATGGCGTACAAATGTATCAATTAGACATCGCTGTTGAGCGCCCTGGATGTTACGACGCCCGACACGGAGTTAAGTGATACTTACCATTCAACATTTCCAACGCGCGGGTCTTGGTGTGGCTGCTCCTCGCTGTCACTGTGGGCATCATGCTCCGATTCGCTGCTGGCAAGTGGGTCAAACTGGAAGTGGTTTGCCACATCCAACAGAGCGTCGTCTATCGCCTGCAACAAATCCTCGTCTACGGATGACGAGGACGACACGGACGAAGACGACGGTGTTGACATGGCGAATTCGTGCGAACGAACCAGACCGTTCAAGCAGCGCGCTCACGTGCGCGGGTTGCAGGGCGCTGCGCACGTCACAGTTTTGTGTGGTCACGTGGACAGCTTTGGTTATAAAAAATCCGGAAGTTCGTGGCAGCCGCTGAAACCGAAACTGAGAGTGGCCGCATTAAAAACGTCTCTAATTAAACAACCGTCGTGCGCTGAAGCAAATGAGGTTTGTACGCGTGATAAATAGGTCATTAGCTAGTTATTGCAACAAAAAAAACAAGATGCAAGATTTTTGTGTCAGTGCCCCTTTAAGCTTGGACGTCGAACAGGCTATCTGGCGTCCTTCTTGCTCGATCTCAGTGGTTCATTGTGTTACACAGAGAGTAAGATGCCTACGACGCGGTATGGAGACAGACAGCTTTATGTTCACGCGCTAGAGTAATGTTCGAGTCCTTCCAAGTTTCCTCCAGCTAATTTGCTCGGAAGTATGCTCAATCGCAAATTACAATGAAATATTTTTTTTATTGGTGCACTCCGTGGTCAGCGTCCAGCTTTCTAAGTGATCCTTCTTCACAGAGTGGAAGGGCACTTATTTTTTTCATTTCAGCCTCGTCAGCAAATTCTGGGATAAAAGCAAAAAAAATAGAAGAACTGTCGAGTGTGCAACTTTTGCTGCTCGTTAAAAATCATTGTGTGGTTTGAATTAAACTAAAACTCTCCGATACTGCACGCTTCATAGGCCAGGTATAGCTTCAGTGCATAAAACCAGTCTTGGGCAGTAACTAGTTACTAGTAACGCGTTACCCGTAACTAGTTACTTTTTTCAGTAACTTGTAACTGTAACTAGTAACTTTTAAGTTAGAGGAACTTGTTACTGTAACACTGTTACTTTTTTGTGGAGTAACTGTAACGAGAAATATCGTTATATTTACTTTATTTCTATAAAAAAATTTATTCAACAGGAACACCCATTAACGGCCGATGTACAGTTTGCGCGTTTCACTTTTTAGGCCTTTCTTCCGCAGAACCTTACTTCATCTATGCCAGCTCACTCCCTTCGCATGGGTGAAAAACATCTGGACTAGAAATGTTTAGGCGTGCACGTGTGCGTGGTGTCTCACGCGGTCTGCGAAAGGCTTGAAGTTTCTAAGTATAAGCTGCAGTATTTTCCTCAGCAGCGCGACATCGCTCTCACGCAGGCCATAAATAACGCTGCGACACGCGCTAAGAGAACGTGCGTGCATGTTGACGCGCCAGAGCCTATAGGCCAACGCGCGGCTGCACCATTTTCGCCACATCTGGGGCGCAGTAAAAGTGTTTGACACAAAGCCGAACAGGAAAACAAACACCCACAAACGCCGCACAACGCACTGAAACCTTTGCACTTTCGCGGAAGCCTGGAAAACTCCGGTCAGGTAGTCGCTTTCTCATTAGCGACGTGCAGCCCCGTTTGTGGTGTCATAAAACGCCGCGGGGAGTCTCTCGGCGGCCTCGCGTCCGTCCAGCCCTGTGCACACTGTAGAGTGTTCGATTCACAAGTCCCCGTTGCTTGCGGCCATTGTGCTCTTTAGAGACGCCTGGCCGTATTTGGGACCACACGTTTGGGACCCCTGGTCTGGAGGCTTCATCGAGCTGTCAACAGTACTCGAACAAGGTCGAGGAAGTAATAAATTTCACGCCGCTCCACACATACGACGACCCCAACAATGGAGGCCCCCGAGTGCCTCACACTAGCCAGCATATTGGCCGGCAGACGTCTGACAACACTGCCACTACACGAAGAAATGTTCTTGGAAAGCCTCGCGACTTCGTTTAGAGGGCTGTGGCCGAAACAAAAACAATAGCTACATCTGATTCTGAATGTTGGGTGGGAGGAATACTTGGGCGAGCTTCGTTCAGCCTACTCCTCAGAGCAAACGAAGGGAGGGTTTCCTGGGATCGGCGACGTGATTGCTGTGGAAGGCTGGGATTGTGAGAGAAGTGTTTCCCGGTACAGACGGCGAAATCCGCCTTTGTGAGGACATGGGGGAGGAGGAGGAGGGGGGGGGAACAGTAAAGCGTTCATTTCAGTTTCTATTCCCTTTGGAAATATCTTGTCTCATTCCGGGGATGGGGGTGGCTGGGGGTTGGGGCGGGAGAACTACTCCGAGGGCCCACAGACAAACGTCGCTTCGGCAATGGCTCAAATTGGTCTCCATCTCCGACCACAAGCACGAAATAAAAAGTTAACGAAGCACATTTTTTTAGTATCTTTCAAAAACACCTCGACAACCGATGTACTCCCATGTCCGTTTCCCCATTCCTCCAAGGGCCTTCCGTCGATCCGCCACCTTCGCCCCCTTTTTCCCATACTCTCTCACTACGCGGGGCGGACAAGCGACGGCATTGTAGGCGAAAAGAAATTAAGTTGACATTGAAAGATTGTTTCGGCTGTGTTGTCATCCACCTCGGTATAGTATATGTTCGGCATGTCTGATTCCAATTTTGAAAAACAACTAATTCTGTGCTACAATGATGTTTGCAAATAAATTTCTTACAGCCAGAGTGCGGCAACAAACAAATAAAGTTCCTTGTGATGGATAGCAAAACTTCCGTAACAAAAAAACTGAGGCGTACACAACGATTGTTGGTTTGGGCATGAGAGTGCATCATTTTAGGTTCCCCTCGTGTAGACTTTACTACGTGTAATTTTTACTACCTGCATGCCTTCGTACGTTTCCATTAAATAAGCAAATCTTTTCAGTAACGGAAAATTAACGACGTTACTTTTTTGCAGTAGCTGCAACTGTAACTAGTTACTTTTGGAAAGTTCGTAACTGTAACTGTAAGAGAGTTAATTTTTGGGTTAGGTAACTGTAACTGTAACACTGTTACTGTTTTTCGGTAACGTGCCCATGACTGAAAAAAACCCACAGTTGGAATTTATGAAGGCATTACATTCCTCTTGTCAACACAAGCATCTGTGCATAAACATAACAAACTTAAACAGTTAGATCTTCACGAAAGAAGTTCGCACCGATAGAACTAAACAGTACTACCCTGAGTGTCTATTCATATATAAAAGCTTTTAATTAGCTTTCGGACTGGTTAGTGTCTGTTTTGCCCTATAATCCTAGCACCTTTGAAGTGCTGGTCACGAGTGCACGTTCCATACAGCTTGAGAAGGCAAATAGGCCAGATCACCATTCTTAGTGGTCAGTGCCTGTTTTCTGGATGATATCGTTACTGCATTGTGCGACACTGAGAGAGAAAAATATACTTTAAATCAACACTTTACACACACTAGTTTTTCTTCTGCATGCAGATAGGCTTGCGCATATAGGAAAAGGGTGTTGCCTTTTCTAATTGCTAGGTTTTATGGGAAGAATTTGTGCATGTGTGCAGTATTTTTGTGCATATATACTGCTGTTGGGGACATACAAAGCTGAAACTTGGTGCCTTACAAAACAACTAGAAAGCACATTTAGGTCTGCTGGCTGAACAGGCCATAAGAGCAAATAATGTTAGGAGTAACACTCACGTGCAGTGGTATGGGCACGTCGTGTAGTATTTCTGTGTTTGTGTGCGTCAGATAAAGGGCACCATGTACTGATATTTTTTGGTACTGAAGTGAGTTGTAAGCATTGCCTGAAAGCCATAGCAGATGAGGGTAAATATAAAGCATAGGTTACGTTATGAGTCTTTCTGTCCCATTTACATGTTTGGAACGAAAAAAGTGCCATTTAAAGGAGACACCTCCTTCCTTGCCGATTTCTGATGCCTGATTGTTCAGTTTGTGGGGATAAGTTTAGCAGATTATTCACATGTCTAACCTGTATTTGTGCTTGAGCAGTCAAATGGTGATGTTAGCAGTGAAGTAGGTGAAAATAGTAGTTTGATTGTAGTTGTGTACAGATTACGTACATTGTGTTAATTCCTAGAAAAGCAAAATTGAGGTAACCCTGCTACCTGTTCTGCGTTGCAGCATTTTATTATGCGAACGTTAAGGAGTTCAGCTGCTTGTTAAAGGTGAAATAAACAGTGGTACAAAAAGAAGAGCATCTACTAAACAGAAATATCTTCACAATCGCAGGATGCCAACGGTCCACCTACGAACATGTGTCTGCATCGTTTCTGCTGGCTTTAGCGGCTCATGGAGCATTTTCCAGCTTATCAACGTTTGTGATCAAGCGTTCCTCCAAGTGAAAGATGCCGCAGAGGAATCTTTTGTTTTAATGCCACACTTTCACGTGCTCAGCAGCTAATTTACTCGTAAGGCTTCTTAATTCATAAATGTGTCTGCAATCAGGTTACTTGTTACAGAAACGAGTGGAGCACGTCGTGAGAGTCATTGAGGCTTTGTTGATTGTGAATGCTTCTGAAATGACATTTTCATTCGGCTGAATACTTTCAAAATATTATGATTTGTGAACAAATTATGGTAAAAGTCATGATTAATTGCATTACAATGCAGGAAGGAAATGCCAACATACGTTTTAAGCGCCTTTGATATTTCAGATCCTTGGCTTGTGAGCCATAAACCAAAACTGAAATTTTTTAAAAATTAAAATCAATTATTTGTTGTCACCAGTGCATGACCACAGTAAAATCTATCTTGTCATCAAATTTCGAATTAGAGAGGGAATGCCAAGAAAAATAGGGAAATAAACTAGGCAGATCGCTACAATAAACCAATTCGTAAAATTTCTCAATGTCTATAAAATGATGATTCAGGCGGGTTAGTTAAGATGTCAGTGGGTTTACACACCCAACTTGCAGGGAAGCACATGAGCTCTCAATATTAACATGTTTTTAGTGAAGACCGTCTTCCTTCATTAAGCTGCTTCGCACATTGATGCCAGTCTGTAGTCCTGAATTTTTGTTATCATCAATCTTTGCTTGGGAACCATATATTTTTATATGATGTCGCTGTGTATTTCTGAATCTGTATCTAGTCACCAATTTCAATTTGTTGGGGTCAGTATTTTTCAACTAATTCGTAGCTTTTTTAACAATTATGGTATATGTTTTGTGTGCCTAAAGCAATGCCTCATTGCATGTTTAGCCTATGTAGTGTTGAAAGCGGACATTTTGCTTCAAAGTAGAATGTCGGGCTAGCAACATGGTACTTCGCGTGCTACTCACTTTGATTCATTCCAATATTTTTTATATTATCATTTCAAATTAAAGCCACCAATTTGCTGTCGTTTCAATTTTGTCACCTACTTTATACTTTCTTTTTTTTTCAACTTTCTGTAAGGATTGACTATCCATATTTTTATGATACCAAGGCGTTGGACTGGGCTAGCTGGTACATGTTTGAATGGATGAAAAACCAAAGGAAAACCCAGGACACAGAAGAGAACGACAAGACAAGCTTGTGCCGTCATACTATTTTAACTGTTTCCTGTGTTTACCACTGGTTTTTTTATGCATTCAAACATTTTTGATGAGTTTGCTGAACAGTGAATAGTTTAGGTGCTCAAACAATTTTTGGCTGCGAAGGCTCCCTGTAGCATTTATATAAGTGCTCTCTGCTCGTTTTTTGAGCCAGTGCCCCATCACCAGCCTTAATGAGGTCGTCTTTTGTAGAAATGAAGTGGAAATAAATATTTGTTTGCTTTGCTTTACATGTTTTGAAGGAATTTCATGTTCATTCTTGTGTCTTTCAACAATGTTTCAGAATCCTGCTTAAGGCATTTCCTCTGTTATTTTTCTTCAGAGTCAGGAAGGGTGTTTATCGTCGGTTCTTGTTGAAGCAGAGTATCCATACTTCACACGTGAGCTCTGAACACACAGTAATTATGGCATGAAACATTCTACCAGCATAATCTTCCTTTGTAGAGGTCATTGTAGATGTCAAAGCTCTTGACAGTGTAGTCCAATGTCTAGTGTAATGCACAATGTCTACAACTACTATTAAGAATAGCTGTTTAAATTGGGAGCCATTTTCCCGGTGGATACAGAAAGTGGAAAAGCGCATATGTAGAGATTTCAGTGCACCTTAAATGTCCCAAATTTCCCAAAGCTAATCCAGAGCCGTCCCTGCGGTGCACTTCATACCCCATGTGCAGTTTTGCGTAAAAACAGCTAAAAATGTTTGATCAATCTAAATTTGTTTTATTGTTTCTAAATGCAAATATTTTCACTTTAAGCTGCCGTATTTAGAGTAAAATATTTTGTAACAATTATACAGATACCAAAGGTTCACAGAAAAGCTTTTTTCTTTTGGTTGTTCATTTTCTTAGCAAAAGAAAAATGTTATAAAGAAAAGCAGAAGAAACCCAAATATGGAAATTAGCAAACACTAATGCTACGGATAGACTTAATGTTTTGTAGAGCATCTTTTGCTGATTTCAGTTCCAGTCAACTCTAAAAAAGGCTATAGACGTAGAATGCTTGCCGTGAAGCTCCTCATGATACTAGCCAAAACTAATCGGCACTGGCTGTCGGCTTTTCATTTGCAACATTGACAAATGACCCCACATCCACCGGCAGGGTCATAATGCAAGGCACCATGTACAAGCTAGCCTCATGATAAAATAATGCTTTAGGAACAATGGCATGACATTTCAACCATGGGCTTCACTAGGGAACTTGTATGCATTGTTCTGTGATGTTTGCAGTTCTTGTTATTGCTGTGTGGGGTCTTTTAGTATACATTTATGTTTATAAATCTCGATATACCACCAAACCTTGCAAGTACTGTACCATATGAATATTTTTTCGTAAAGCACAAAGTATAATGCAAAAGAAAATAAATGGCTTGGTGGCCCAACTTTTATGAGTACATTAAAACCGCAGTAGGGAGAGAACTGCATATACATTTTGCATTTGGTCTTCCTTGATATTGAGCTTTCCTGCTCAGCTCAAGAATATGGCACTAAACACTGCAGGTAGCTACCGTGATTGGAAGTTTGATGCAATACTGAGAAGCCAAGGCTTTTAAGGTTCGAGAAAGTTTTGTGTAGTTGAAGTGTTGCACACCTAACTGCTTTCACTGCATAGCATGATTATGCTGTGCAGTGAAGCTCAAAGGATGCGTACGGAAGTTCGGCAAAGTGAACATATAATTAATTTTTTAGGAAGTTTTGAATAATCAACTACCTCTAATGTTATAAATCTGTACTGAGACGTGGCTCTAGTATTAGACTTTTTAAACTGATGTTTTAACAATCGGTGACACAACAAGCTCAAGGAACTTATCAGCTGCCGTTGAGCTTCAATGAAATGTCTAATAGAACCGAGCTTGGATAGCACAAATGTTTCATACCATAATCGTGTGTCATATTGAGCAATATGCGGCTTCACACCTGCTGCGTCATTTGTGAACCGAGGATGACGTACCCTTTTTGTACCCCTTTAGGTGGGGGTTTTTGCAGAAAATACTCCTACAGATTGTGGTGCTAAGTAGCACCCTAGGATGCTTTTAGGCCGAAAAGGGTGTTATAGTGCACCCGTCTTCTGCGGTGCTTCACAAAGGGTGCTCCTGTGGCAACAGAATCCAAGCACCCTAAAGAGTGTAAAATATTCAGTTATAAGGGTGCTCCGGCGGCGACAAGCTGGACGCACCATTTTGGGTGTAAAAATTTTTAGTGTGTATGTGAGCAATCCCCGCTTCTTTTTTTCCCTTCCGGCTTTGGTGAATTTTAATGTGGAGAGATAAAGCGTTTATTAAAACGAAAATATTTATAAGGCGAATTTTTGCCACACGACAGAGGGCACAGGTCTCGCCGTGGAAAAAATGGTTTAAAAAAAGGAAAAGGCAATGGAATATAAATATGATAACAGGTTATAAAAGGCTATGCACAGGCTGGACATACACACTCAGGTTACATACAAGCTATTTACATACACACACACGCACACATACACACTCACGCACACTAGAGGGTTAACAGGGGGGTGGATAGCCGGTGGCGTCTGGCTTCTACAGTTCATGAGAGGGTGTTGAGGCCTGACTCGTCGAGGTACGAGAGGAGCAGCCTGAATGGAGCAAAGCTTGTTCACGGGGGAAACTGTCGCGAGCGGGTGGACGGTGTCCGAAGTCCCTGCTGCTGGCGTGGTGGGGGACCGAGCAAGGGAGAAGGAAACGCTTTTTCAACTCTGAACGCCACGTGGTGTCAGTTTTTCGAAGCTTGACGCCGTGTCCCGACATTCTGGCCATGGGAGCCTCAGTCTCCACTAATAATCTTTAGGAGCCAGTAAAACCAACTCAATCAACTGAGCTACTAGGTCACAGCAAGCTTCCCGGGCCTGCTATACTTTCAGCGTGCTTATCTCCTTGCGCCTGACCTGCGATTGTGCCCCAACATTCGCCCGTTCATGGTCTCGCGCTTCGAACGAGCCTTTCAAACGCGATAGCCTGTCATGGGCTACCTAAGCGCAGAAACTTTGGTCTGTCTGTCGATCTGCTGTAAGTCGATTCCGTTACCCGTCCAAAGTGAATTAACAGTGGCGCAAGTCTTATACACCCAGCGCCAAACCCAAACGTCGAAGACCGGTGCCAGAGTTCGTAGTTGTCAACATTGCTGAGCAATAGCAAAACATTACGGAAATATAAGGCAGGAAATCAATACATAAGTGATATTTATAGTGCTCCTGTAGAAAAAGTTACAGATGCTTCATTTTTGCGAAATAAAATATTACATCCAGCGCAGAAAAATAATTCACTCTGTCACCTTCTGTCGCCCACGCCACTAGAGCTTCTGCCGGCATTTAAGAATTCAAGCGGTAACAGTTACCAAAGGTTCCAATAGATAGTTTCCAGGTTGTGCTTTGATCGCACGTGGAGTAGGGCAACCTGGTTC
The DNA here is from genome assembly GCF_048455015.1 of Haemaphysalis longicornis. NCBI lineage: Eukaryota > Metazoa > Arthropoda > Arachnida > Ixodida > Ixodidae > Haemaphysalis > Haemaphysalis longicornis. The sequence goes on from NW_027526422.1 coordinate 191,105,571, forward strand.
TATATATGTTTAAGTAGGGCGCCTCGATTCATGAGCGCCTCCCCCGAACGGCAGCGCTCGCATCGAGGAATCCGACCTGGGGCCGTGGAACGCGGTAAATTTAAATTCACTTGAGCAAACTTCTAGCGTGTGTACCTTGGGAAGAGTGCGACGGAAGAGGAAACGCATAAAAAGTTAGCGTGAAAGCAAAGCGAGGTGTTTACGTGGCAAGTTTCGAAGAAAGGTTATCGTATTTTTTGACATTTGGAAGGAAAGGAGCAGATACGCGGCCATTTTTCTCTCAGCGGTGTGTCCAAACAAAACTATTTTCTTTGTGCTCCTTTTAAATTGCCACACCGTCGTGATCTGCGACCTGCGTTCTGTCTATATCGCGTGCTCCATCGCGGTCAGTGATCCGCGTGCCTCCCGTGTAACTTGTGGCGCGTTCATCGTAATTTCTGCGTCCCTCACCGCACTTCCGCCATGAATGGCATCGGTGGTCCTCAGGACGTCCAATAAAGCTCATTATCTGTCTGTCTGTCTGTCTGTCTGTCTGTCTGTCTGTCTGTCTGTCTGTCTGTCTGTCTGTCTCGAGGTGCCGCTTTAATTGTGCGTGTTGCCGTTCAAGCTCTACCATTGTTCTTATCCACGCGCTTTACTCAGCCTGCAACTCCTTTCCTCCGCCTCAACCCTTTCCTTTTCTTTGCGACATTCTTCTATCTCTGCATCTAATCTCTCATGCACTTTGCCGCTCTCTTCATCTATTAATCGGAATCCGTACCCTTTGTCAAACTACGGGTTTTAACCCACGTCAAGAACCTTCCTAAATCCATTCTACCAGCTGGTAAGACAGGTGACTGGGCCCGATAGAAATATCCTGGGCGAGGGAAAATCTATCCTAGCGAGATTTCCAGATTGTTGCCACGTTAGATGATGGGGTGTCTTGGCCAGCTTAGAGAGATGGACGCAGTAAAGCCGTTGAAGAGTTCAACAAAACACACATTTAATGCGAAGTTGAAAAACCCTAACCCAAATCATTCAAGAATTCTCTTGCACACAACCAATGACCAATCATACCCCTAACTAAACATCCTAAAATACCATTCAGAACCAAAACACAAAGTTTCCACAATAACGTTTCCACACATTTCGTTCAAACGCGCTAATTCGTAATCAATACAGTGTCCTAAACAATGTCTCTACAGCAACTACACTCTATCTGTGTCCTACGACTTGTGTCCCTAGTTGGCTGGCCTACCCCGTTGTCGGCACTGGCGTGTCGCACCCTTGCGTGGCCGCGACACGGTGGTAGCCGGCATCTGTCGTGGTGATGCTAGCGTCGCTCCGCGCGGTCGTCGTGTGGACGGCGTTGGCTCCGCGCGCCCCTAATATAGATCCTCGGTGGCTACCCTCGTGGTAGCCGATGTCGCTGGAGGTCCCAGGTAGGTCTCGGCATGAACGTAGCTATTCGGGCCTGTCGTAGCGAAGTTCGACGTTGCGTGGATGCTGGCTGAAGGTGCCCGACCGCCGCCGCTGGTTCCATGAAGAGACAGCTTCGTGGTTCTACTAGAACGCCACTGGCGATGGGACGTCGGCCTGTACTTAACCAGGCTTATAAGGTATAGTCAGTGGCCTGGCCACGTCCCCTTGGTTCGTTCCTTGAAGATCATGAGCTCATTTCGTCTCTTGGTTTCTTGCCTCCCTCTTTTCCCCCTGCTCCCAGCTTTTAACCTTTCTGCTCTCTATCGCGGTGCACTCTCATTGGCTGTCTGTCTTTTCTTGTCTATCTTTGGTGACCATGCGGCCTGGATCTTTCGCGGCGTTCTCGGATTGCCTGTCGCGTGTGCTATCATTTTCAGCCATGGTACGGCGGTGTTTCGGCGCGGCGTTCGTTGATTGGTGCGGTCTTGTAGCGCACTTCAATTTCCCGATTCTTTGTTCTAGTTTGCCGTGGGTTTTTGATGCACCGCCTCTCACGTGCTACCCCTTAACACATGACACAGGCTCATTTGAAAAAAAACAACGCCTCAGATATTCCGCAAAAAAAGTTTGTGAGTGGCAGACAAACTGCCACTGACAGTTATTTATTTCATTTCATCAATTTATCCTAAAATACGTATATTATGCATAAACGATGATATCTGTACCATGACCTGCATGAGACATAATTCTGAAACCTTTTCTGAGACAGTACCTGCCTTAAATCATTGTTTACTCAGGAGAAAATGAGAAATATGGTCGAGTTAATCCGCAACATAATGCCTGTCAGCATTTAAGAAAAAACATACGCGTGTCGCGCTTGGACTGCTTTTGTGCGCGTCACAGTGGCGCCATCGGCCAGCATTTCTGGTACTCAAGGATAAAAAGCACTCTTTTACCAATCTTTCGTATTTTTGTGCAAAAGTATTTTATAATATTCACTATTTCTAGACTCGAGTTTGCACCGTACAATACTGTTGAGTTGTCACACTCAATTTTAGGAGTTGGAAAAACATTCATGTTGCGAATATTTAAGCAATTGCTGTGTAGTTCCTACAATCATGTAGGGTCTCTGCGAGCACACCACATCCTTGTCACGTGCCTTTAAATATCTACCCAACCTCTCCGCTACTGGAAACAGGGGTGCACGAGAAACGTGTCGAACTCTATGAAACCGCTCATTAAAGACGATAGTCTTTCTTGGGCTACTTAAACTCAGATATTTTGGTCTGTCTGTCTGTCTGTCTGTCTGCCTGTCTGTCTGATACTCAATTCAGCCACCCGGCCAAAGTAAAATTCATATTGCGCAATCGTCTTATATACTCATAGCCAAATGTAAATGTCTAAGCCCGGTTTATATGTTCATACTTGTCAACTTTGTTGAACATGAACAAGACATTACGCAAATATAAGACAGGAAATCGGTACACAAGAAACATTTAGAGTTTTCCTTTATTAAAAAAATTCATGAACGCTTTTTTTTTTTGGATTGCAAATGATATTCTACATCTTCTGCAGAAAACCGCCGCCTAATGTCGGCATATGAAAAATCACGGGGCAACAGGAACGAAAGGTTCCACTAGCCAGGTTCCACGTTCTGCTTGGAACGCACGCGGAGCACGGCCACGAAGTTCTATAACACTTGTAGTCGGCCGCCTCAATTCACGCGCGTCTGTGCCGTACTGCAGCGCTGGCATCCAGGAACCCGGCCTGTAGCAGTGAAACGCGGTAAATTCAAATCGCCTTGCGCAAACCTTTGGTGTGTTTACCTTGGGATGAACGCGACGGTACAGGAACAGCATGATTGGTGAGCGGGAAAGCAAAGGGGGGCATTTCCTTGGCAAATTGCTGCAAAGAATATCGTCTTTTGACGCCATCTACAACGAAAGGAAAAGATACGCAGTCAATTTTTTCTACTAAAATTCATGTCGAACCAAACAGGCCAGCCTCGGCCAGCCTCAATCCGATCATCTATCAATCCCAACCCAACCTAACACGATCAATCCAGGGATAGAGAAATACGCGGAGTATCGTACACTTCTTTATATAGCCTTCATAGAAAATGAGAAAGAATTTGTCTCATTCGAAACCCCAGTCATTCAGGCATTGCGGAATCACGGTGTGGACGAACATTACGTAATAATACTAGAGGGTACCTACAATGGGTCCACAGCGTTCTCTATGAGGGAAGAAGTAAAATGCCTATAAGGAAGGGCTTCAGACAAGGAGACGAAATCTCTCGAAGGTTATTCATAAAAGGTATTCAGAACATTGGATTGGGAACAGGTTGGCGTTAATGTTAGTGGAGAATACCTCAGTAACGTCGGATTTGCCGATAACGTTACCTTGCTAAGTAACTCGAGGGAAGAATTGCAAATCATGATTAGAGCACTGGACAAGCAGAGCAGAACCGAGGGCCTGAAAACTAATATGCAGAAAACTAGAGTAATGCAGAATAGCCTCGACAGAGCACAGTGGTATGAGATACGTTCCCTGGCAGTGGAAGTGGTAAACGAATATGTCTACTAAGCCAAGTAGTGACCGCTGATCCCAATCATGAGACAGAGGTAATTAGAAGGATAAGAATTGGGTGGAGTGGATTCAGCAGGAATTCTCAGATAATGAATGGCAGCCTACCATTGTCCTTAAAGAACATGGTGTGTGACAGCTGCTTATTACAGGTGGTCACCTACGGGCAGAAACTTAGAGGGTTTAACTTAAATTGATGGCTTAACTAAGAGGGTTTGAAACTAAGAGGGTTGAAACTAAGAGGGTTTAACTTAAATTGAGAACGACTCAGTGGGCAATGGAACGGAATATGATAGGTGTAACGTTATGGGCAAGAAATCGCAGTGGTTCAGGGAACAAACTCGTGTTAAGAACATATTTGTAGACACTGAGAAGAAACGGTTTTGGGCAGGTCATGTTGTGCGAAGGGAAGATAACCGTTGCTCATTAAGGGTAACAGAGTGGATTCCTAGAGAAGGCAATCGCGGCAGGGGGTGGCAGGAAGTTACAGGGACAGATGAGATCAAGAAGTTTGCGTGGATAAATTGGTCTAAGTTATCACATGACCGGAAAAAGTGGAGATCCATGAGCGGGGCCTTTGCCCTGCAGTGGGCGTAGACAGGCTGATGATGATTGTTGCTCATTTCTAAAGCGGATTGCTTCATCGTTTGGTTCGCTAGAAATTACGGTGTTACGTAGGTGCCGATATTCCTCCATCCTAGTAGCAAGGCAATTTTCCAGAATACCAAATTTTTTATCCCAGGCGATCGCACATGGTAGCCATTGATACATACGCGGTGCGCTTAGGAGAGGGAGAGTCAGAGTTATCAACTGTCTCAGAAGTGGGGGGAGTGCCGTCTGTTCGAAGGCAGCAGGTGGGTTGGTATGGGCATGATAGGGGGGAAGCTTAGCAAGCGGGTGCTCATGTTTACGGGCCTCATTTTCTTGACGCAGGGTAGCGACCTCAGCGCGTAGCAATATAAGCTCCTTCATTACCTAAAACCAGAGTCCTTCAATGCTTTGAAGGACTCTGCTAAAACGAAGGGTCCGGGAAAGGGGTGGGAAGGAGGACTGAGATGGAGCCTTACCGTGCGAAAAACGCTGGGTGCTCAGCTGGTGACGGTGTTGCACATTGGTCGGCTGGTTGCTGGCTTGAGGCTTTGTATTGGCTTGGTTTTTTAAGCAAAGGTTTACTACTTCCGTCCAGCGAGTTCGCCGCGGATGTGCAAATTCACCTTTTGACCTCATACACACTCCCTGCGACACACTCCTTTAAGAGCATCGCGTGATTCGTCGGGCCCTCTTTGCTGCGCACAGGGCCCCGTTTTCAGTCATTCTGCTCAACTGAGCAGAAAGCGGCGTGCGGTTGCGGGCACTAGCGGATCGGCAGCGTACCAACCCCGTTGCCTCCCATGCGTGCGCAGCAGTATGAGTCGTCTTGGGCTAGGTGACTCACCTCGTGCCCGGAGAACTAGAACACCCTTTTCGCCGCGAATGAAAGCGAGGCGGCACTCCTTCTGGGAGCGTTGCACGACAACGAATGGCATTGAGCCGTGGTCGGCAATACAGCTACATCGAAGGTTAACTAAGCAAAACCAAGACTCAAAAAGACTAAGTCAATCTTTTGTTTTGCATATCTATGGTTACCTAAGCTAAGCCGCAGCCATTTTTTTCCGTCAGGGGACGTTTTAATTGCAACTGGTGGGTTTGCAGGACAGGAATACTTGTCAGCGGGTGCCAGTCACAATCGATGCGGTGAGTCTACCGGTTGCGGCTTGCGCATAGGTAGGAGGTCGGCGTCGAGGTTGTTACCGGCGGGTGCACTCAGCTGTAGCGGGTCATGTGGGGCCTCATACACATTTCACTCCTGAGAGCAGGTGTGGTTGTCTGCGTAACTAGGTAGTCCACACTTCGGGCAGCGTGGGGTTGTCTGAGCGTTAGGGAATACATCTGGGCGATGGCCTGCCTGCCAGCATGTCGTGCAGTCCTCTGTTTTACGACGAAAGGGTCTTCAGCGGTAGGTGGAGGAGCGGTACTGGATCCAAACAGGAACTCTTGTGATATGAAAGATAATTTGAGGGATTTTCAGTGTTCAGACGCTGGGCGTTCAGTATTGGCCTCGAAGACATACCGTGGCGCCATCTACGAGTGACGTCACTTGTAGCACGCCGAATCGTGTTGTCGTCTGCCACAACACATTTCCCGTGAGTATGCGGAAGCGTGTTTTTTGTTGTGGCCACCAAATCGCCCACTCCTTGTGGATTTGATCCAAATTAGCAAAAACGTTCTCTGTAAACCCAATAATTCGGGCAAGCAATCAGCTGCTCGCTTGTTCCCGGCCACACCGCCCGCGTTTAGGTCGTTGCTACCATCGCGACCCACAGCTCTTACATACGCAGCCAGCTAACGCCAAGGACGATGCAACTGATGCCGAGAAAAGTAGGCTGTAAATTCATTATGAAATACTTGTGACGGGACATGTGTGTGCAAGCAAACACCTTGTAACAGCGACGGAAATGCGTCGCTCACTTGTGATCTCACCGCGCGAACTGCTCGTATTGCCTGGTAAATGAATGACGCGAGAACGGTGATCAGATTGCTCTGCCGCACATGCTAAAAGTATTGTGATGGTCTGCAGTTTGGCTTAATAAGTGCCTATTTCACCTACGATGTTTTTACAGTCATGCCCGGATTTGATTAACGATCGCTGCCGTAGCCTGTATTCTGCACGGTTGATGTTTACTTTTCCGGTTACTGTATGAACCCGAGTTTTTAACGCCTTCGAGCGGTTTCGGACAAGGCTATATTTAGTTTACATTAGGTGCTCGGCGTGGTAATTTATAATTACAGCGTGTTTTGTATGTTTACAGTAAGCCGGAATTTCTCAAGCATCAATTTCGAAACTCACGACTTCTCACAGAAGGCAAGGCTGCGTACGAGGCGAAACACGTCGTGAAGGATTTCGGGTAATGGGGATATTTAGAATAGGAGAACCGAGCGTTGGGGGCCCCCAAGAAGTTAGAGGAACCCAAACGCAACACGCGCGTGCGGGACGGTAGGGCCTTCGCCAACAGCTCACAGCCGGCTTCGCATGCACGCAAACGGATGTTGGGAACTTTAGGCTTGGCGTCGCAGCAGATATTTCATCGCCGTTAGAGTTGTGAGTGACAGTCCCTAACAGAACGTTTCACCGCGCTGGGAACTCTGTACGCGCGGTGATTTCTGTTGAAGCGATCAACGATCAAGATACCTGCACGGCCTCGGCCGATTCTTGCGCGCAAGCATAGTCCTTCGGCCGCTCGCAGCACCGTGCGTGAACGGGCTGGCGCTGCCAGGACCGACCTTCGCGGCCGGTCGGCGTAAATCGCGGCAGATATTTGAGCATCGCTTTGAAAACCACAGCTGATGACACTACCTACCAGAATTTTTCATCGCACTAACATGCACTTTCACAACACTGGAACTTCTTTTCGACGACTTGTGTGATTTTAAAAAGCGGCGACAAGTTGTTGCTGCCGCGACCTGCGTCGGTTCGAGCCGCACCGTCGGCTGTGCGGGCAGGCACGGCGGGTGCGTGTGCTTCTGCGAGCAGTTAACGCTTCACGGTTTCCTCGTTTATACATTTCTTGCAAACAAGGGAAATCTAGAAACTTCACTCGGCGATCGTCGTAGTCTACATTGTTGATCGGGCAAACAAGCCGCTGCTTACGCTTCGGTCGTAAGCGTAATACACAACCACGCTCATGGTGCTTGCGGATAATCTACCACAGCTGATACGGCGATACAGTCACCATTAGGTCGAACTGCGCTGGATGCACTGAGAATTAACTCCAAACGAAGGAAATTAACACAAAAATACCTTTAGAACGCCCTTCCTAAGTGAAGTGTCACGCGCTGCAAGCCAACTACGCAGCAAGATAGGAACGGTGATCCTACAAGTGACGTCAAAACGATCGCAGCGCCGCCCTCTCCAGTGGTTGGCCTCGCGGCCAATATTGAGGTCAAAGTTATAGTTGCACACGCTTTTCAATAATTGCGCCTGGGTGTCGTCCAGGGGGGTATTAGAGATGACGGCGGTGACAGTGTATGCCTGTAAGGCCACGTGCGCGCTCACAGAATACTGTTTGTTTCCCAATGAGGAGGAGGGTTTTGAGCTTGTCATAGCATCGGGCTCGGTACTGAAGGCGTATTCAAGACGTAAAGTTAGAGACCGGCTGTATTCACAATTCGTCGTCCGGGATCATTAAGAGTACAGTCTGCATTGAATGGTGTGGGCTAAAACAGCAGCAGGTGTTGTAGCAAGGCCGAGGCCTCGGAGTGGTCGAAGAATTATATTCACGTCGGTCGCAATTACTAGAGTCACCGGCGTTCGACGTTTAGAAGAGCGCTGGCCACGCTTGGCGCTGGAGATCGAGGTCGACCGTTGGGAGATTGCAGCAGAGGCTGGCGCTTGGTTTGCAGCCATTAATGAGTATTGTTTCTGTCCCACATCGAGCCAGCCTAGAGTAGTGAGCTCTGTGGGGTCGATGTCTTCACCGTCTACCGTGTATTCAAGGCGGCCGTAGGTGGTGCAGAGGGTAACTAACGGTAAGCTCGGCCAGGGCGTCGGCAGTTATGGAGTTGGCATGGAGGCACGAGCGATGCGGCCGGAAGAGAGCAGCACTGAAGCTGCATGTGCCCCAGTAGCACCGGCGTATCTGAGGCGGCAGCCGGCGGAGCGGTAGTACGCCTAGCTGCGGCTCCCGGCATGGTCGTTAATTCCAAGGGCAGTTGTAAGGAAACGGTAGCTCCGAAGACAACGTACTTGGTATCAACGTTTCGGGGGTGATGTTAGGAAGGCGCGGATCATTGTTTCGGGGTCATTCATACATTCTCTGAACTAAAAAAGTTTGAAGAAGCGGCAGCCCATGCGAGGAGTGTTAACGGCATGTGAGGCATGCGCCGTTTTCATGACGGCGGGGATAAAATCAAAATCGTGGCTGCAGCTGAAAAATCCGTCGTTCGCGAGAAGAGGTGGCAGTAATCTGTCAAGGGCTTCTTCTCTGCGAAATGAGCCGCCAGCTCGCGTACTGACCAATGATCATGGATGTGCCGTTTAGCGTGATTAATGTAACGTAACTGGTTTTTTTGGCTTGTTTTTCTTGTTCTGCGGGTTGCTGTGAGTTTCGGTGGGGGGGAGGGGGGAGGTACATCTTGTCTTCGATGTAAATTGTCGGCAGAAATATATATTGCCTATAACGAAGTAAGGGTCATAATGGAGCAATTACGACTACCCCCTCAACTTCGTTATAACGAAGTTTTAGTGCAAATTTAAATGTATGGTTTGTTCCGGCCCAGCTTAATAAAGTCTATGTATTAAAAAGCACGCAATTCGAACGCAAGTTGGTTCCCTAATGGATAATTCGAACTACGAGCCAACACGCCGGCAGATTGCCGCCCGGAACTCGCCACGAAAAATGAACCCACTTTCGCGTCGCCTTCGTGACGATGCGAAGAACTTGAGGAAGCAAAAAGCGTAAAACCAATCAAAACTCCCTAGGTGGACGTCTTCAAGGACGATTGTTTGCGCCCTACGTCCATGTAAACTCGAGCACACTTGAGTGAAGTGCGTTGAGGGACATGGGCGTCGCAAGAATTTTGTCTCGAGGGGGGGGCAAATTCTTATATTGAGGAAAAAGAGGGAGAGAGCGAGGGGGCACGGCAATTGTGTCAAGGTGCCTTGAGGGCGCAAGTACCCCTTTTGCACCCCTCACCGACGCCATGTTTACAGATGACCGCATTTCTTTGGTCACAAGTGCAGACCCTATCCCAGCCAGTAAAGAGGAGGGGCTCGAGGAGGAGGAGGAGGAAGAGAGGATCACGGAGCACTAGTGTGGGCACCCCTAGCAAGTCAGCAGTCACCTATAACGAGAACAGGCAGTCATCACTCACAGCCCTATGCAGAGTTAAATTCCTGGCATGTAGTGTTTTTCTTTCACTTCCAAAACATCTAACATTCATAATTCCTCCCAGACGAGGCCTGCCGCCCCAATTTAGACCATGGTCCCTCTGCTCTTACCCCTATCCAACAAACCTACACCGACATCCTGTACCACTACAGCGACTCCCGACGCACTTATCCCCCTCCTCACCCTTCGCTCTCCGTTCCCGACACCCTCATCTGGCAAAGACTTCGAACTCACACATACCACAATCATGTCGCCCTCCACCTCATCTCCCCCACCTGCTATGCACCCACCTGCTCACGCTGCGACACTCCCAACACGACCCTGCACCTTGTCTGGGTTTGCCCACTGAACCCCCAACCACCCGATCCCCCTTCTTTACAGTGATGGGAAAGCGTGTTGCGTAGTTGCCAGCTCGAGGACAGGAAGCCCTGATGTCACGGGAGAAGGCGGCGGCGACCCTGCGCGGCCTACAGGAATAGGACGGCTACCCACCGCTCCGTACTCTTTCTCTCCTCCTCATCTCTCCCTTTTTCTGAATAAACGTTTTCCAACAACAAAGGTGGCTTCTTATTGCGGTTCACAATATCGAGGTTTTAGAGTACTTTGTGGTTCTGTTTCTTTCTTTGCGGCACATGTCGTTTGTTGTAACGGCGAAGCCGTTGAGCAAATCGTAATTTTTGGTGTCCCCAGCTAACAATACCAAGACATTGCCAACAACGCGCACTTGAGCGTGGGCCTCGCGGCGGCCACCGGGCTGTTAACAAATCCAAAAAGATGCCTAGCGCTCGTTGTACGTCCCTCCGACAGCCGAGCGTCCCCTGCACACGTTTGTCAAGCCAAGTATACCCACTTAAGGACATTGGCCAAGATTGCGGCGATCGTCCAGAAGTTAAAAAGCAAGAAAATGCCTAGCCCTCGTGTGGGCCTGCCTCGGGGTGACCGCCCAGCGTCCCCCGCACATGTTTGTCAAGCCAAGCATACCCACTTACTAAGGTTGCCCAAGATTAGCAAAAAAAAAAAAAAAATCAGCGTTCTCCGGAATCGTGGCGACACTTGCTCGGAACAAAAAATAAACTGCAGTGTTTGCCGTAATTGTGGCAGCGTTTCCTCGGAACGAGGAAGACACGTCATAGCATTCGCCCTCCAAGGTGATGTCCAATAATTTTCATTTAAAAAAAATGAAAGAAGCTCACACTTATAGCATCAATCATGGAGTAAAGGTCATTGCGGAAGCGAAAAAGAAGCAAATCGGCTGCAGTCATGGAGTTAAACCTTCTTGATGGTACCGAAGGTTTCATAGCTTCCATACCTTCAAGCCTCAAGGCCGAACCGCATGGAGCATTTTTCACGCGATTCGCCCGCGTCAGTGTTGCGCGTGTTTTTTCGACACCCGCGTCAATGATTCTTCGCCCGCGGCAGCATCTAACTTGGCTAGAAATTGACGCGCGGCGCGCGCGGCAATGGGAGGAGCCTGGTGACTTGCGCCAATGGGGAGGCACGCGCCTCATGGCGGCGGGCTCAAGACAGCCGGATGGATCCGCCGGGGACGTTTAGGCTTGCAACCCCTGGAGATATTGAATGGATGCTTCACTAGCGGCGCGGATGATGTTTTGTAGTACCGTTTTCGCCCACATTATAAGCTTCTTTACCGCAGAAGCAACATTGTGCATGCCTTGAGCGGTACTTTAGACAGCGCTTAGAAGCGGTCGCCCGAGCTCCCGACACCACTTCGCGGCTAGACGCCGCCATGTTGCTGCCGCCGGCCGCGCCGCGCGTAGCGTGCGGGTGGTTCCGCGGCAGCGTCAGCGCGCCTTGTGGCGTGGGCGGCGCGGTTTCGCGAGCAGAAAACGCTCCATGCGGTTCACGCTTTACGCGTTAGTGTGAGCATCCTTCATTTTTTTGCAGGGAATTACTTCGACAAACACAGTGGAAGCACTTGAGGTTCTGCTTGTATGGCATGCGGCCTTCCACTTACGTTTCATCACGTTCGCGTTTCACTCGGCACGCATGATTTTAAGTGCGAAAGCACTTTATAAGCGACCCCAAACCATCCACCGCCGGCGGCGGCGGCGGCGGCGTCCGCAGTGCTTCTCTATATTTAAAAAAGAAACAGCATCCGGCGCCAGGTTTCGATCCGAGGACTTTGCGGCCGCAGCGCGACGCTCTACCGACCAAGCCACGGACGCGACGCTGATATCAGTGTTAGTGACGCGCCTTATATCTTTAACGCATTCAAACTACGTCGTCAGCGGCGTGCGTTGGCGACTCAGCGGCGTTATAGCGGCTTGATAACTGCGTGGTGTACACGTGATACTACAAACCCGATGGAAGAGATGGAAGAGAAGGCGGCGAGGCGGTGGGCTGCGGGGGCCGAGCGCAAGCGCCGCAAGCGGGCCGACAACCGTGCATTCGCACTTTCACATTCTCCCCCTCGGGGAAATGCGGGGGAATTTTTTCTTCAATCCCGGCCAACGCCCAGAAGATGCACGCTGGCAACTCTCTGAGCTCCTCTAACGAACAGATTCTTATTCCGTGCGAACTCACCTTTTGTTTGTTTGACCTTCAGAGCGACGGCAATTCTCTTCACCGAAGAATAACCCAAATGTGCGGCACAGAAGTGTCTGCTAATTGTCTGCCTTTTAGGAATACTCGACAACGAACAGACAAATACGTTGACTTATTCTATCTTGGGATAAATTTTCTTTGTTATTTAGCCAACTTTGTAATTTCAGTTACTATATCGATTAACTGCGTTAAATTCGGCACATGTATTTTTTGGAATTGCAAAGCGGAGTTCAAAGTTTGTTTATTCTCCGAATTTTTCATTCGTATTTCCCTTGTACAATTTGCCAGCCTTGTGATTTGCCTTTTCGTTTTTTTTTCGGTGCGGATTGTGAGATGCATATTTTTATTTAATCGCTCAGTCCTGAAATGTGTTTTGATTGCTTGTATATTTTTTTTTCAAAATTCTCTTTGGTCCGTTACCTGCACTGACGCGATTACAACGATTGGATATGTGAACTTTATTTATTTTGAATTTTTGTGCCAAACCTAAGGTACGGCATTATATGGTTCCTCTTTTGTAGTTTCCGTTTTGGTTCCCGCATTGTTTCCAGGGCTTTTTTTTTTCTTTTGTCTTTGTTTTTAAGGTGAGGCTCATAGGATCCATACCTTATGATTTTGTGAGTTTACGTTTATATTTTCATATTTTACGTCGTTGTAGTATTGTTATTCTTTACGTTTTACTGAACAATTATTTAGTTTTCTTTCAATATTATTAAATGTAATAGGCGAGAGTGAAGTTCTCAACGATGCAGAATTTCTGTGTGCTGTGTATACATGGCCGTCTATGGGCGGGGTGTCATTACAAAAAATGGCTTTAACTCTTGCTTTCTGGAAACTGCCTAGAAAAAATCATATGACAATTTGTCGCTAAGACAACTTTCATATTACGGGAACATTTATGTAGTTTTTTATGATTACGCAGCTCACAGTAGTGTTTTAATCGTTGACTTCGTGGCTGTTGTCAGTACATGTGCTTCTACTTAAGTTAAAGAGACATCCGCATGTTTGTTACACAGAAAAGAACTCTAGTCGTGCCAAGTTTCATTCGGCTAATTGCATAGGAGGCATCCGCAATCGAAAATTGCGAATAAACGTATTTTGTTTCCTTCGTATATTGGGCGGTGCTTTAGGAAGACAAATCACAGCGTCGCTGGTCGTCTTTCTTCGCAGAGGGCAAGCGGTAGGGAGTTTTAAAGCCGATAGTCTTTCTTGGGCTACTTAAACACAGAAATTTTAGTCTGTCTGTATATCTGTTCGTCTGTCTGTCTGTCTGTGACTGCATTCAGCCCCCTGGCCAAAGTAAAACAATGCCTGCGCAATAGTCTTATATAGTAACAGCTAAACCTACCCGTCAAGTCCGGTGTAATGTTCATGCTTGTCAACATTGTTGAAGAAGAACAAGACATTACGCAAATATAAGACAACAAATTTATGGAGAAGTGATATTTGCAGTGTTCTTATATAAAAAATCATAGATGCTTGATTTTTGCGATGTTAAATAGTTCATCACCTACAGAAAAAAATTCACTCCGCCGTCGCCTGCTTTCACCCGCGCCAGTATATCTTCTGGCGCCATTTCAAGAAATCAACCAGCAACAGTTACGAAAGGTTCCACTAGATAGGTTCCACGTTGTGCTTGCAACGCATGTGGAATAGGGAAACGCGGTTCTATAAACGTTGAAGTAGGGCGCCTCGATTCACGAGCGTCTTCGCCGTACGGCAGCGTTGGTATTGAGACACCCAGCCTGAAGCAGTGGAACGCGGCAAATTTAAAATGATTTAAGCAAACCTTTGTCGTCTTTACCTTGGGAGGAGTGCGACGAGAGAGGAACAACATTAGAGGTGAGTGGAAAGCGAAGGGAGGCATTTACTTGGCAAAAGTCTATAAAGACTATCGTCTTTTGTTGACATTTGCAACGAAAGGAGCAGATACGCGGCCAACATTTTTATTCATTTTCAGTATTTTTCCGGCCTTTGCAATACCTTTGTTGTTTTTGCGGTGGTATACAAAATGCATTTTATCTTGTTAGTTCGCTTTATTCATTGTTTGTTTTTGGATATTTCTGTAATATTGTTGTTTAATAGTTCGTCTGACATAACTAGGCTCATTTCTAATATTAGAAAGACCAAAAATTTTATTAACCTAGGTATGCATTTTCGTGCAAACGGAGGGAGTTATAAAGCTGGTTCGTTTTCGCGATTTTTATTGGTGTAGCCGTGGTCTTTTTCGTTTTTTTTATGTTTGTTCACGGTTTCATGGGGAAATTTACAACATACATTTTTTTACTTTATCAGATCGTTTTCTAAGGTTCTTATTTTTGTGTTTATTGTTTTTTTCGTTGAACCAATTAATTTCAATTACCTTGTTTTAATGATCAAATATGTTAATTTCACCAATTATGCTTTTTTGCGCAAATGCGGGGCCTGACAAGGTTGATGTAAAGGTTACGAAATTGGCAGAAAGAGCTACGCGATAACAGCAACGATGGTTTTTTGAAGAAAGCGGCAATTATGGTTTCTGCAGGATGCCTGAGCATCGCCTTTGTGCATGAAGCACGCAAGTGTGATCGCACACCATTCGCATCGTATGAATACCTTCCGAGAGGTGAAACTTTTTAACCTACATGCGGGTCACCTGTTTTTGTAGCACATTACAATCTCGGGCTGCCACTTGCAAAGCTCTGCACGGGGAACCGCCTTGCAGGTGGAAAACAAACCTCGCTTTGTTCGCGTCTCCTATACCCGCGCTCACTGCCAGGCAAACTCTTGGAAGAGTACCTAGTTACCGCATTGGTGACTAATTCGGCTGCCTATCTTGGGACCGCACTTTGAAACCACACGAATAAAAAAGTATTGCATTAATTTATTTTCTCTGCGCTGTGGAATGATTTTCGTGGGAGCCGCAAAGTGGCGCTACGGGTTTTTCTCTCACGATCGCTGCCGCCGACGATAGGGACCGGGCGGCCGTTTTATGGCATCACCGTCACTTCACGAACAACGCCGCTCGTAGCGAACCGCTCGTCAGTGGAATGCCGGTGGCAGTCACCACAGCGCTGTTGTGCGTGGCTTTCTGTAGTTATGTTGCGTTGCGACTTGCAAAGCCTAGATAACCACAGGGACTTTTTTTCATATCGGCAAATCTTAAGCGTGGAGGTGACTCTTAAGAGGCATGCCAGGTGTGTGATTTGCGTCTATACTCAGTAACTACAAATAGCAGACGACGCTCAATGGGCCAAGCTGGAGGTCAAGCTGGAAGTGCAAGTCCGTGCCTTCGTGCAAATGTTTCATGCCTGCATGCAGATTGGCGTATCGAGGAATATATTGCAGTGAAGTACTCCTACAAAGCTGGTGTGTCCAGCCGATCCAGGAATGCTGCGGCGCTGGCCTTTTGCAGTTGATGACGGAATGGCGTGGTGCACCAGCGGAAGACAAAGTTGGGGGTGCCTTTTAAGAATTACCTCAAAACAGAAATTGCGATGGACGACGCTTCCGTAAGTTCAATAACTACTGTAGAAACGTTTTTAATTTCACACAAATCCGCCTACGAGAGTCGTCGGGAATCGTTCGCTCAATAAATACCGCATGATAGTAGAAGGTTATTGCTTGTCGTGGAAAAGCATTGGTTGCTGAGCAGTCGGTTAATGGTTTTTTAAAAACCAATTCCTGCATGGCTGAAGGACGAGAGACAGGAGGGTGCCGAAAACCTGTACTCAGTTTCATAACTGAATACTGCGGTCGTTTTACCAGCTGCCACCTATGCTTGAAAAAATATGCACTTTTCCGTCTAACGACGATGATGGTTTATCGCAAAGCTTCCTCATGGGGGTTTCCTTGGTTGCCTTCTGGATTTGAACTTTGACTAGTTGAGCTTTGACCAGCACGCAGTTTGGTCTTTTCATCGCAGCGTCTTCCTCTTTGACCATTTCCCATTGGATTTGGCACAAAGAACGCTTCGCGTTCAAACGTTGCCGTCGTTAAATGCGTCTGTGCTCGAGGACTCGGGACGATACACCGCGATTTGAAGCAACTAGTTGCGTGTTTTTTTTTCTAAGGCATTACACGATTTTTTTGGTACCCGGTACAAAATACTTAAGCATTAAAAACACAGGCTGACGTTAACACTGCCAAATTTTTAACTATTGCTGCCAGCCTTTATTTCACGCAGGTGGTAAACCTGGAAAGGAATGAGGGATGGTTTGTAGGTTCGGCTGTTAGGTGGTTGAATAACTTTGGGTCTTGATAAAATGAACGTTCAGGTTCCGCTTTGGCTCTCAACCCCTATGCTGTCACAGTGTTACTCAGCAAACCAAAGCTCAAGGTTACAGAAAGAAAGTGTTGACTGCCACGACGTTTCCATGGCCACACGGCAATCGATCTCTTACGTAAGTGCGTGTCTCTTCAAACCACACGCATCGAGGTATCCTAGTGTTAAAGATGGCGTGGAAAATGCAGTATTAAAACCAGTGAAGATAATTTAAAGTGGTAGAAATGAATGCTAATATTAATAGTTTTATTCCTACTCAGATCTCTCGGACCCAGGCGCAGAGCGCTGCAAAAAGGGCTCACGTCAATGTAGCTCATTGCCAAACTTAGAAGCGTCGAATAAGTTTACGCAGCCGTTAGTGCATTTAAGAAGAAATTAATGCTAATAATAGTAGTTTTATTCGTACCCAGAACCCGTGGACCCAAGGGTAGATCCCTGCAAAAAGCGCTCATGTCATTGCAGTCGATACACTCCTTTAGAAGCGTCCGACAAGTTTACGTAGCCGTTATTGCATTTAAGAATCCAACACATCTGTCTAGACTTCGTTTCGCCGCACATATCCACTCATAACACCACGAAAACATTCAAGCACCGAAGCAAACACGGCAACAACAACGGGAGGCTACGGAGACCAACGCACCGGCTCATTCCACTAACGAGGAGAGCGCCGAGTAGTGGCGCCACCCGTCCAGCTCCCCGGTTCCGATACCGGGAGTTTTTCTACGCGAAGCCCATAATAGTTGGTAATAAAACAGCAGGAATCCAGCTATGCATGTTGTGGGGCAAGGTTTTGTTAGGCCCAGCTTCTGGTTGTGGAGAAAGAGAGAGTAAAATTTATTAAGGTTGCCAGCTATGTTGCTTAGTCGTCGGCCGTGAGCCCTTTGGCTCTGGCAGCGTCCTCAGCCAGCTGGACAGCCCAGGGGTGATCTTCCGGGCTGGAGCTGAGCAGCTGGGTCTCCAACTGCTCACTGTTAGTGATTGTGCGGCCACTTGTGATCGCCTGCGGATATTGCTGTAACATGTGCGCAAGGTCAGCTCGTTCGTGACATCTATGACACTCAAGGGTAACCCTGTGTATCAATAGCTGTACACAAGTGGGTTTGGATACGAGTGGGTCTGTAGGAGTCGCCAGACCACCGAATGCCGCTTACTAAGCGATGGGTGCGCTGATGGGTAGCGGGCCCGGCCTAAACGATAATAACCCGAGATGTCACTGTATGATAAGAGCCTGTCCTTGCCTGACATAGGGACAAGTTCCGCATCGGAAGTGCCGTACGCTCGGTCGGTAAAGGCTCGAGCGGCTTAGTGCGCAGACTCATTCCCTGCAAGGCCGGAGTGGGCGGGGGTCCAAATTAAGTTGACCTTGCCTGTCCGGTTTTCGAGAGGAAGACCAGAATTCAGGATTTCGGACGCCTCCATTGATATGTGTCCTCGTGAAAAATTTAGAATGGCTGATTTGGGGTCGCTAATGATTGTCTTGATTTTTGTGGAGGCAACCATGGCTAGAGCAATGGTTGCCTCGTCTCCAACCACTGAGTCTCTCTTGCGGACAGAGCAGGAGGCGATGCTGTTACCGTGACTATTGACCACCGCTATGGCCATTGCCTCGCGACCAGCGTAATCGGCGGCGTCCGCGTAGGAAACGTTCTCGACTTTGGCACAGCGTCTTTGCAGGGCCCAGGCTCTGGCCTCTCGCCGCTTCTTGTTATGTATAGGATGCATCTTTCGCCGGAGCGTAGAGACGTGAATGTTCTCCTTAATCGTTGAGGGGATGGCTAAACTAGTAGGCGCGCTGTGGGGGTGAGCTATACCCAGCGAGTCGAGTATGTGGCGCACCGTTGTGCTGTAGGTCAGCCGTACTAAGTTGCCCGAGCCGTTGATACTCGATGAGTTCATCCAGACTATGTGTAAGGCCCAGGGCCTCAAATCGCTCGGTGGACGTTGTTTAGTAGGAGTCCGATGGCCCGCTTGTCGGCTCTGAGGAGGAGAGGGTCTATTTTAATTGCCTCTTACCGCTGTAGCCGAAAGTACGGAGTGGCGTACGTCATCCGACTTACTACAAAGGCCTGTAAAATGCGTAGGAGGTTAGCTTCTTTCATTTCGTGGTTGCGACCAGCTATCCTGTATATTAGTCTGTTTGTTTGGTGCACAACGTTTGGTGCAACCGGCGCAAATTACTGACTGAGCCTTAGGCATCCCACTTCGTAGACGCTATCGCTTCGGCATAAGCACGATTACAGGTGGCTGAGAGGGACAAGAACATGATACGTAGTGCAAATAAACAACATACAAAAGCAGAAGACACGGACAGCGCCTGTCCGTGTCCGTGCCTGTCCTGTGTCGTCATGCTCTTAGACCATAACACGCCCAGCAACAAGTTCGTCTAAGGAGTTGAACAAGCTTAGGCCCGTGCCGAAAAAAATAAGTAGAGGTGCTCTCCAGTTGCCCTTATACAATAGACTTTTACAAACCAAGTTTATTTGAATAAAAGCCCGCGCTTCGTGCAAGCCGGGTTCCATCAAATCAAAACGCAGAAAGAACAGCAGCGAATTAAACACCGCTGCAAGTTCCTTAGGCGAGTGACTATTGCTTCAACCGCTTTTACCCCGCGGGTAAAAGCGTTTGAAGCAACGGTCACTCGCCTAAGGAACTTGCAGCAGTGTTTATTTCGGCCAACTTCAGAAGAACGTTTTGCGCTAAGGATTGCCGACGAAGACGTTACCCTGCCTCCTTGTGCAAGAATGATGATTGCGTTATACTGCCGAGCTTCTGCTTCTGACACCGACGCAATCCTGGAAAGTGACCAGACCCTGCTACTTGATCGTGGTGTCTCCGTCGCAAGGATCATTCTGCGCTTCGAATAAAGAACATCAAATGATCTCGTCCCTTGGTTTCCCCGAGGGGCATTAGCCTTCAAACAAGACCCCCCCCCCCAGTTCCCAGGTTAATTTGAACGACAGCCGGACCACGCGTGCGACCCTCACCCTTTCTTTGATGTAAACCCGGTGCTGACGAAGGGCGAACGGGAAAAGTTCTAGTCTTTGCTACGCCGCTACAGCCATTCTCTTTCGTTGAGTTGGAAGCCTTGTCTAAATACCCCCTAGACTGGAGGGTGTTGCCTCGCCCCTCGCCGCGAGCTCTCTCCCCTCGCCCTCCTCGCCTGCCGAGCAGCCATCCGCCGCGTATACTTGGGGGCGTCGGCACCCGAGAGCACGGGAAACGGGCGCTCGTAGAGCCCGAAACCACAGAGCGAGCTGTTGGCTCCGTGCCCACCGGCACCTTTACGCCACGGTCACAGCTCCGCGAAAAGCCGAGCAGGCATACAATCCATGAACAGGCATCACCCGTCGATTAGGAGGCGAAACGCAGCCGCCTCGCCTTTCCGAAGGACAGCAGAACCTGGCCGTGGCCACAAAGCTACACCAAACGCCCCTTGCGAAGAACCAAATAATCACCGAAGAATGTACGCGACCTATGTGACAGTCACCTTACAGTGTCTCTTCACACGAGTGTGAACCTATACGGATTCAAGTTGACATGCTGAGGGTCGACGTCATACAGATCACGAAAAGTCCGTAGACTGCCCGCGTCGTGTTTATAAGGAAAAAAATTACACCATCTTCCCGTGGGGAACGCTGATGAGTATGCGAAGCATCGTGGCGGTTCCGTGTGGTTCCATTATGTTGCCGTTATGTTGAGTGACCTGGTTTTTACTAGCGCCAGAGGGAATTTCGCGTCCGGGTCCACACCGGTGGCAAAGGCACGCAAGTGCTGTAGTGCTACGATGAGTAGGCGGTTGTTCTCGAGGCGCCGAAACTCGTCCATCATGTTCTTGTCTATGTTGTCTCTGTGGTAGAATGGGTAGCCTCCGTCCGCTTTGGTGAGGTAAAGGTTGTTGACATTGGTGCACTGGCTGAGAGCAATGTACACGCCCTCTTCTTCGCAGCTTTGTCTTCTCGTTCTTCTTCTTCTTCGGCGGTTCCCCTACGGGAAGATGACGACGGTTGTGGAACGCGAACCTATCTCGTGATGGAATCTTTGGTTGGCCAATCCCTAGGGGCATCCTGCCACAATCAGCATCAGAGGCGCTGCGGACAGGGCTGGTTGAGCTGCAAGGCGCGTGGCGCTTCCCGCCACAGCTTTCCCACGGGAAATTCAGCATCCCCCTCTAAAGTTTTCAGTTCGTCGTTTCCGTTGACGTTCAGCTTCGCGTGCCTTCGTTGTATCCGTAGCTTGTTGACGTAGTTTGAATGAGTCAAGGACATAAGGCGCGTTCGTAGCACTTGCTCCTGTCCCGGATTTGTAGCGTAGCGGGAAGAGCACCGCGTACCTCCCGTTGCGGCCAGAGAGTCGTGGGATCAAAACCGGGTGCCGCTAACTATTTCTTTTTTTTATAGTGTAGTATCGCGGAGCTATGGGTGTAAGGAGGAGAGTTGCGCATGCTCAGTGAGCGTGTGGACGGCGCCGCCGTCAACGACGCAGGACCAGGCGAGCCTAAGAAATGCTCCGCATTTAAAAAAGACGGCAGCTTAAGGTTGCGTGTAGACGAACGGCGGCTAAACAAATTCATAAAAAAGGACGTTTACTGTCTCTGACGAATCGACGAATCCATGAGCAAGGTTTGCCATGCAAAGTACTGACTGATAGACCCCAAAACTGGGTACTGACAAATCAAAGTGGACGAGAGGGACCGTTAGAAGACAGGGTTTATAACGCCGGAGGGGCTGTGTGAGTTTAAGGGGATGGTGTTTGTTCTGTGCACGGCACCGGAAACGTTTCAAAAGGTAATGGACACTGTGCTCGCCTGCCTGAAATTGCATACCCACCTTGTATACCTCTGCGACGTTGTTGTATTCGCTCAGAATTTCGGCATGTAGCTGGCGAAGTTTGGTCCGCCGTTGAGTCAATTCGAACATGACCATTAACGCTGAAGCCTGTGAAGTGCAGCTCTCCGGACAAGGAATTGAAGTTTCTGGGCAACGTCGCCAACGCTGAAGGATTCCAGCCTGACCCGATGAAAATGTCAGCCATCGACAACTTTCCGAAGCAACAGGACAAGCAAGGCGTGCGAAGGTTCCCGGACTGCGCGCACATATCGGCCCTTCGGCAATGGTTTTCCAAAATCACCGAAACTATTACGCGCCTGATAAATACAGCTTTAAGTTCTGCCTTGAGGAAGAACACCAGAATCCTTGCCCTAAGCTGCAACTACGCGTGCAAAGCCTGCCTGTGCTTGTTCATTTGGACGGAAACGCAAAAAAAAAACAGAAATGCACACAGACGCCGGTGATATAGGCTTTTGTGCCATTCCGGCAGAGAAGCGAAGCAGTTGCCACAACGTTATGCCAGGTGTGGTCTTTCGAAGGAAGAAACGAGCTATTCGTCCATTGAAAAAGGGTATCCTGCCATAGTATCGGTCATATCAAAGTTTCGTCCTACATCTACGGCAGGCCAAACGCTCCACGCGTGCTGTGTTCGCTCGCAACTGTGGACCCTTTTCGCCGCCTCGGAAGGTGGAGGCTGCGTCTTCATGAATTGGGTGTGGCCATAGTGTGCGAATTTGGGAGGAAACATTCCGACCCCGACAGGCTATCACGCGCCCGTTTCTAGCCCCCGACACGTGACTCTCAACAAGAATCGGCGCTTTTCGGAGCCGCCCAGCAGTGTGCAAAACCCGAGTTCTGCGTCATAATCATCCGACCGTAAGGACGCAGCGCAACGGTGTCAAGGGCTTTTAAGCGCAACTCCACTGTATTCTTCCTGAAGAATTCTGTTCTAGCGAAGAAAAAAATGCCTACGTATCTGCTCCTTTTGTTGCAAATGTGGTCGAAAGGTGTCGACATATGCAGACAAAATGCCTCCTTTCGCTTTCCGGCTCACCTCTCATGCTGTTCCGCTTCCTTCGCGCTCCTCCCAAGGTAAACACGCTAAAGGTTTGCTCAAGTCGATTTCAAGTTACCGCGGTCCCCTGCTCCAGGCCGGCGGCCTCGATGGAAGCGCTGCCGTACGGCGGAGACGCGCCTGAATCAAAGCGCCCTACTAAACCTTTTATAGAACCCCGTTGCCGTCCTCCACGTGCGTTCCAAGCAAAACGTGGAACCTATCTAGTGGAACATTTTTTTTGCTATTACTGTTTTATTTCTTAAAACGCCGCCAGAAGCTACAGCGGTGCGGGTGACAGCAGGCGACGGAGTGAATTTTTCTCTCTGCAGTGGATGTAATATTTTATTGCACAAAAACCATACATCCGGGAATTTTTAATAAAGAAACACTCAAAATATCACTCGTGTATTTATTTTATGCCTCATATTCGCGTAATGTCTTGTTCTTGTTCGACAATCTTGACAACTATAAACATTTGAAGAGGACGTGAGGAGATGTTCCGCCTTCATTTATTGAGGAGGACCGAGAGAAGAGTAGAAGGCGAACAGCGGCGGAGACGGGCGAACCATGGCGCCGGTGCTGTCGGCCCGGTGTCTAGATTCCCACTCCCGGCCGCGTGACTCGTGCCTCGTGGCTCCCGGCTCATGACGATCTGCAGTCACGTGGTGCACTGCTCTGGTGCCGCGAGCTCCCTCGGCTGCTCCGGCCGAGCTGCTACATCTACTCCCCCTCCAGTTGTCTCGCGGTGAAACGCGAGAGAACAAACAAAAAAATGAACAAAATATTGACAAAAACAAATGTCCTATATGCACTGTACACTATATACAAGTTCGTTTCAGTCACAGTCCAAAGGGAAGGGAACAGCGAGCTGTACACTATTTAGAAGTTGTGTCCAGTCCTGATCACGCCGTGGAAGCTGTCCGGTGGTTAGCCATTATTTCGCGTGGTCGTCCCAGAGTGCGCAGTGGTGGACGAGTGAGGGGGCGCAGCGCGAGTCGAGGACGGAGAGAAAGTAGTGTCTTCTGATTTGGCGGGATGTCGCACAGAAGCTCTGACGGTTCTAGGGGGAGAAAACGAGACTGTTTGGTGGCCGAGCGGTTGCTGCACCAACGGTAGGAGGCTTCTGATCTGGGAACACTCCGCGAGGGACCTCGGGAAACCTTCAGTCGAGCTGCGATGTTGAGGACGTTCGGTATGTAGGGCCTTTGTTTGACCGCCGTGTCCTAGGCGGTACCGCTTCGTCCGGCGTTTGTGTTGACACTGCTGATTGTAGCCTCGTGCCGGCGGTCGTTGTTTACGGTGACCGATTGGCGGCTGGTGCGCAGTCCTGGCCATCGTTCTTACAGGCACGATAGTCGCGTCGGATTTCTGGGCGTAGGGCTTGCCTTCAAGAAGGTCTGTCCCACCAGCTGCCTCTCACTGCTGAGGCGGAACTGTCGACGGGCTGCTTGTTCGTTTCGGTGATTTGCGATCACTCGGATTCGAAATGGCAGAACATAAAAGGCATCTCTCTTGGGTGGAGGGAGTCACACGTTGTGGTGCATCAGCGCAGACACAGTGGTCAGCGTCCCGGGCCTGGTTCCGTGATGGCTTTGTGATCATGGTATCAGCAGGCGATGCAGAGCACAGAAGTGATGTCGATGTATCCGACGTCGGCGAAGGGGCGCAGCCAAAAGTGAGGGACGCACTGGGCTTGTTGTCGGAACCCAGTTGTGAGACGGGTACCGAACCTGGCTTGGTTGTTTGTCCATGTGGTGAGAGTTTAGATGGCATAAACTCGCTCGCGGTCGCAGTCGAGGATGGGGCCGGGACGCACTTGGGTATGCATGTCGGGATCACTCGTATGACGAGGTCGAGACATGATGGAGAACCCGCAGGTACGTCGTCACGGGTAGTAAGGGCTTCTGGGGTGCTAGGCGTGGATGAGATCGCCGGGCCAGGTGCTGAGGTATGCTGATGAAGGCGTATTGGCGAGAGGATCCCTTGCTTCAGCAGGGAGTACTGGACCGACGGAGCAGAGAGAAGGTTTTCGCGAATGTCGGACAGGCGGTCGGTTGGCAGGGCTTGAATCAGAGCATTGCACTTCGGAACATCACTGGTAATGCCGTTAACAGTGAAAAACGCATCGGCCTGAGCCGGCCACTCTTCCACATCTTTGACGTAAAATGGCTGTAGCTGAAAGTAGGGTTTGGGCCTGATAACTTCTCTCTCATCATCTATTGCACGAAAAATCTCACCGAAACTGATGAGCTTCGTTGTGGTATCGACGGTTCCGCGGGCGTGGATGGCAGTCAGGTGCGTATTGGCGTCAGGTGAGGCCGCAGGGTATTCTTGCGATGTGAAGGACGGAACTGAACGTGGCGTCTCCGCAGTGGCAGTTGATCGTCCTGGGGCTGTTGTGGCAGGAGAAATTTGCTGAAACGATGAAAAGGGCTGGTCCAGCCGAAATGTGAAAGCCTTTTTGAAATCGTTGTACACATCGTGGCTTTGCAGTGGTAGCCGAAGTTGTGCCACGATGCTCTCTGGGACAGCCTTGCTGGCGATGTTGTAGCGCTGCGCCTGCTCGGTGATGCCTCGGATGAAAAAATGGCTCTCAAGCAGCGCGAACCACACAGGAGGGTCTTTCTCGTAAAACTCCTGTAGTCCCGGAAGCGTGAGGTTGGGCGGCTGGACGGATGAGCGTGGGAATCCAGACCGGCGCGGTAAAGCCATGACTGACGTTTCCTAGAGCGCGATCGCAACGCTGACGTAGCGTTGGTGATGCCGCTGAGACCGTTGCCGCGAACGCCTTGAACTGCGGTGCGGGCTCGTTTTTTCCGGGTCACCAATTATGAAGGGGGCGTGAGGAGATGTTCCGCCTTCATTTATTGAGGAGGACCGAGCGAAGAGTAGAAGGCGAACAGCGGCGGAGACGGGCGAACCATGGCGCCGGTGCTGTCGGCCCAGTGTCTACATTCCCACTGCCGGCCGCGTGACTCGTGCCTCGTGGCTCGCGGCTCTTGACGATCTGCAGTCACGAGGTGCACCGCTCTGGTGGCGCGAGTTCCCTCGGCTGCCCCGGCCGAGCTGCTACACAATAAAACGTTTATTAAGACGTTTATGTTTGGCTGTGAATATATAACCGTATTGCGCACACTTGGTTTCACTTTCGCCGGCTGGCTGAATGGAGTCACAGACCGACTAACAGAGATACCAAACGTTCTGGGTTTAAGTAGCCCACGAAAAACTACCGTTTTCAATAACTTCGACTCATGACTCTCACTTGAGTGCACCAAATACGAGGACTGAAGGAAAAAGACACGAAGACCAGCGCAGGTCTCGTATCTTTTTCGTTCAGTCCTCGTATTTTGTGCGCTCAAGTGAGAGACATGAAGTGTCACCAACTAGTCTGCCTTTCAGTCTTACTGCAATAACTTCGACCCTACAACGACAACGGAGTACCTTCTCGTCCTCACCCCTGGCCTCGGTGACGAAACCGTGGAAGTGTGCCACGATGGACCATCATCAGGGCACCTCCGCATGATACGCAGTTCGGGAACATCAAGACGAAGTACTACTGGCCGCGTACTACATCCCAAGCCACCCAATACATCAGGAGGTGCTAAGAATCCCAGCGGCGTAAAAAGCCCCCGACAAGCCTCCGCCGGGCTTATTCAGCCAATCGCCGAACAGCGAAGGGCTTCTAACAGATCGAAATACACCTTCTACACCCATTCCACGTGCCTGGGACCGGAAAGAAGTGGATCGTAGTTTTCACTAACTACACGACGCGCTACGCAAACACAACAGCTCTTCCCAGGGGGACTGCTGAGGAAGTCTCGAAATTCTTCATCCAATGAATATGGGACGCCCTAAAGGGCTGGTGAAGGGCTTTTAAATAAAACTATTTTTTAAGCTAACAAGCCTAAAAAACATCCCCCTCGCGAGGGGCACGATCAAATGCAGAGCATTTCTGCGGGGGTGCGCACCTGCAAGTCGTATGCATTACGTATTGGTTGTTGTTGTTGTAATTGTTGTCTTCCAGCGTAGACATTGTCGATGAAGTCGATGGTGAAACGTGCCGTGAACCCCCTGCCGCGGCTAGGACGCAACGTGGAGCGGCTATGACCCAACGTGGCGCGGCTATGACGCAACACAATCCAACACAATCTACTTTAATCCAATCTAATCCACATCCAAGCCAATCCAAGCCAATCCAATCGAATCCAATCCAATGCCCCTCGCTAGAGAGTGTTATAGCGCCGAAATCGCCACCACGCGAACGCGTGATGCTGACGTCACGATCACGCCACAGATGTTAGCGACCGCAGCGCGTGCGAACGACATATGTGGTTTAAGCGCGAACCGACCGCGGCGAGAGAGCGCGATGCAAGCGCCCCACCTGTTCTTGCACGCGAACCTAACGCGGCGAGAGAGGGTGTTGCGCACGTCCCCACCTGTTGTGCGCCCGAACCGAACGCGGCGATAGAGGGCGTTGCGAGCGGAGAGAAGGCGAGGAGGACGCGGGGGAGAGGGCGCACCTCTGCCCGACGGTTGAATGAGTCAAGGATATAAGGCACGTTCGTAACCTTCCGTTCTCTGTCGGCTTTGTGGCTCAGTTGGTAGAGTACCGTGCACCTTGCGTTCCGCCCGCAGAGTCGTAGGATCGAAACCTTGGCGCCGGCAAGTATTATTTTTTTATATAGTGTAGGGGGAGCGATGCGGACGGGGACTACGGACGCCAACGCGGGTGACATCGTGAGTTACTGAAATGCTCTGCATTTAAAATTTGTTGGGGGCATTACTTTATGGTTTTCTTGACAGTGAATTCAAAAAACATGTTTATTTTGTGTGTAAATACCCCCAAACCATCTTTTTTCGTAAGGGCCCCGGCTGCCTTTCGCGATTGGCTGGCGGCAGATGACGTCATATTCGGAAGTGCAGGCGCTGCGGTGACCGCTCCGCCCGAAGAGCTGGTTCTGTTCCCGTTAATATACGGGCGAGAAAGTCATCTGGTAAATGGAAGAGCCACACAATCTTTCCTTAGTATAGGAGAGTCTGAGGGAAGTACAAACGTAACAAGCTGGCTCGCGACGAGCTTTAGAAAGGGGTTCTCCCCCAACGGCTCATGACCGACGTCTGTTTCTCGGATGCGGAAAAGTTGTGCAGATATTGGTTCGCCGTTTACACTACCAGCGCTACTCACAATTCCTAGCACAATTTTTCGTCACCCCCTTCCTCGCATGTGTAACTTAGTTTTTACATTCGGGCAGGCGGTAACAAGCCGTGTGCATCGGCCCCGCGATGCGCGCAAGAAGCAGCTAGGGAGCGGCCTGTCGCCTCGTCGCGCGGAGGCGCTGGGGCCGGGTCGCTGCGCGGCTGGTCAGCGAAACGTGGCATTGCTGCACATACACAGTTTTAGAATAGGGGAATATAACGTTGGTGGCCACCAAAATGTAGAGGAACCCAAACGCAGTAAGCTGGCCCGCGACGAGCTTTAGAAGAACGCCTTCCCCAACAGCTCCAGCCGGATTGGATTGCACGGATCGCTTCGGATGTTGGGAACTAGTTTTAGAATAGGGGAATATAGCGTTGGTGGCCACCAAAATGTAGACGAACCCAAACGCAGTACGCTGGCCCGCGACGAGCTTTAGAAGAACGCCTTCTCTAGCAGCTCCAGCAAGCTTGGATTGCACGGTTCGCATCGTGTGTTGGGAACTTTAGGCTGAGCATGGAGACAGATATTTAGTCGCTGCTATTTGTAGAATTGCGAATGACTATCCTTAACACAGTTTTTCACCCCACTGTCATCCTTTCTCGCATGTAGAACCATATCTTCACGTTGACAGTCATTGTAGCGATCGGTGCTGTGTTCATTCTTGCGCGCAGGTAGCGCCATCCATCGACCTCTCGCCGCATTTGCTGCTCGAGCCCGTGGCCTCCGCGATCGGCTACCGGCGGCGCGCCGTTGCTCCGGCCGTTGCAATCGCCCGGAGAGAGCGTAATTCCGAAGAGGCCGTTTCGCCGTTTTCCGCCGCACCGCGGCGCGTGTAGCCTAAGGTCGTTTTTCCTGGCACGGGTGCGTGCAGAGGACGAAAACTCGGCCTTCGCAGCCTGTGTGTGACGTTTAATAGAGAAAGTAACCCACACCAATGCAGGGGAAAGGTAGAAGTAGTTACTGGTGCCATTAGGGTAGTTACTGGTGCTTTCACGTTTGGACATAGACTATGCCCGAGGTGATGCATAAGTGAATTCATTGCACAGCAGTATTCTTTTTTGTAGTCACGCATGGTTCCAAAACACAACACGTTTTGCGGTTTTATTTCTGAAAATCTCCTACATGTTGTTTGGAACGCACGGAACGCATATTCCGTGCGTTCCAAGCAAGAACCAAATTATGGGAATTCAACCGACCGAAATCCAACCATTAGTAAACACGAAAATACCCCCTATGTCGTTTCCTTTTTTCTTCTTTAAACGTGCGGTCTTTGAGAGATAAAGTAGATAACATGGCAACACTACCTCGATACTATTAACAGAGACGTCGTATACTTTAGCATCTGAAGTGTATACTGTCCAAATGGCTATCGGTATTTCTTCCGCAATAGGCAGGGTAAACGCGCCGGTGCTGTTTATTGGCATGCATGCTTGCATATACAAACGTACAGAGAGACTTCCAGTCTACCATAAATGGACGTGGTCTAAGTAATGTAATAAAAATCTTTACCCGAGTTACGATTGGTATAGTTCTCCACTTGATGTGTTTTTTCACTAATATCCCGAACAACTTACTTTCAGCCGATGTTGTGCATACAGATATTAGTGATCAGCTGAACTGCTCACGGAAAAAAATAATGCCCTTAATATGTCATGACCAAAAATTAGCAAATCTAGAAATTCAGAAACAGTCTTTCGAAAAAATACATATGTAGAGTCGATAGCGATATGAAAGGCACCGCGGAATATCATGACTTTTTCAGTCACGGCAAATAATTTGGTAGCGTGATTGCAGTAGGTTCTTGAAACCCCTAAGGATATATTAAATAAAACACAAAAATATGATTGATTCGTACCCGTGGAAGCCTAACGGATTATTTGAATATCGTAGTAGCCTGCCTATAAACAATACACGAGAGCTTATCGGTATTACGCCGTTTTCGCGCACGCACACACGCACACACATACGCACGCGCACACACAACAGATATCCAGTGCGTTCGAAACAACTTAAAAGGCAAAAAAAAAAGCATATTTTTGTACAGCGATATCGCGCGAAAATGCTGTAACAGCGAAAAAATTCCCGCGCCTTCCCGCGAGGGGAACACGAGTAAATGCAGAGCATTGGGGGTCGTTAACGCCGCGTAAAGTCGCGTTAGGGTGGGTAGTTGGGTCGTAGTTGCGTTGGTGTTGGTTTGGGGTAAAGAAAGGAGAGTAAAGTCGCGTTAGGGTGGAGCGAGCGCCAACCAAGGAAGGAAGTAGCAACGCAGTGACTGAAGCACGAGCGACCGCTAGCCGCTTTATATTTGCAGCGCGCGCAGTAGAGGGAGAGCAGTACGGGGGGGAGAGCGCGCATGCGCAAGCAGCGCGCGCCCTTCCACGCCCCACCGCGCTGCTACCACGCACCTGTTACACCGAGACCGCGACGGAGCGAACGGGCTGACTACGCCGCATGCGCGCGCCAGCTGCTGTTGAGAGAGAGGAGGGAAGGAGGAGAGGCGCACCTGCTGCGGACGCGGAGCTGTGGACGCCGTCCGACGCAGGAAGAGGCGAGGCTAAGAAATGCTCTGCATTTAAACGAATTCAGCACGCTGGCATTCACTCTGCCCGAGATGACAGAACCCTGGGCTATGGCATTCGTCTTTCAAGCAAACGACCACTGAAGCTGCGTGCAAAAACAATCGTGGGTGTTAAACAACGTACGTTAAGCAACTTTGTACTTGTAGGATCGAGTCAAAATACATAGGCCATATATTCAAGTTTTCTATCCCGAAGACGCGACAACAAAGGCTGATTTACAACTCATAGCGCAGGCAGCGTCGGCCAGACGAGCTTCGCTTCAACCTTAGGCTAACGGCGCCGCCTCGCGGCGTGTGTCGGAGTTAGCAAAATTAGACCGCTCCCCTTGCTTCCGCGTCGAATGGTACGGCCGGAACAACGGCGCGCCGCCGGCAGCAAATCGCGGAGGCCACGTCGAGCCTCCGCGACCGGTTGGCGCTTCGAACGGCGATACAAATTCGATCACCTCTTTCAAAATCACCTTGTATGACAATACCTGGCGCAGTTTTTCACCACACTATCATCCACTCTATGGCACGTTTACCTTGCTTTTAGCGACTGCCTTGTTTCTGGACAGCAGTGAACAGCGGTTGCTGCCGCGACATGCGCGGTTCGAACCGCATCGTCTGCCGTACGGGAATGCACGACCGGCGAGTGCGCGGAGCGCTCCCACACGTAGAAAACTCTTCATGTTTTCCAGCATGCTTGAATTATCTTAAAATCTACCTACTTAGCTGAGCTGTCATCATAGCTAACAATGTTGATCGGGAAAACGAACAAGAAGTTCGGGAAACCCAGA
This sequence comes from Haemaphysalis longicornis, assembly GCF_048455015.1. NCBI lineage: Eukaryota > Metazoa > Arthropoda > Arachnida > Ixodida > Ixodidae > Haemaphysalis > Haemaphysalis longicornis. Next base: position 191,136,751 of record NW_027526422.1, read on the forward strand.
GCGCTGCGGTCCCACAAATTTTCTAATCCCCAAATAATAATGGATCAGGAACTTAGGGCACCTCCATATTTGTTTGAGCCCGATTCTGCGAGTATGTAGCACAGAGCACCCGACGACACGGCCGGCCCCGACTACTCGTGAAGGCAATGTAGTAGCCATGGTCGCTCGGGTAGGAAATCTCTGGTATCTAGGAGTCGCTGTAGGGAATCTGTAAAAGCACAATGGCATAACGGTTAAAAATCAACGCCGATGCAACTCTGGACAATAAAGATAAATAAAGGGCAGATTACACGCCCATGTAATTCGGAACTTCGCCCGCAAAACGAAGACACAGCGAAGCGTCGGCGCACGCAGCGGGTCTCGCGAATGCTCTAGAAAATATACCGTCTCTCCACTCGACAATATACGCGGACGACATTACACTTTGGGTAACGCAAGGCAGCGACGCCCACATAGCGACGCCCACAGTCTCCAGTCTTGCTACACAAGCAGGCTTGACTTGCTCGACCTCTAAATCAGCACTCCTACTCCTTCCTCCACCTAGAATTAGACCCACTCCCCTGACCACCATTCAGGTAATGCTGCAAGGACAACCAATGCCCCGGGTCTCCCAGCTTCGTCTTCTCGGCATGCATCTCCAAGCCAACAGGAGCAGCACAGACACCATACATCTCTTGCGCCCTCACACCATCTAGACTATTGGTCTCATTAGACGTATCGCGTCTAGGAAACATAGGCTAACGGAGTTAGAACGGCTGCGAATTGTGCAGTGCTTCCTGGTGAGCCGTTTTTGCTATCATCTCCCGTACGCACAGCTCACCCCCTCTCAGCGTACCTGCCCCGATGCCTTACTTCGGAGACCCTATCGCTCCGTGCTGCTACTGCCCCCCCCCCCTCCCCCCACGCACCCACCCAACGACTCCTCGCGCTTGGTATACATAATACCATAGACGAACTAATCGAAGCCCATCGCCTGTCCCAGCTTACGCGCCTTTCCCAGACCCCGGCTGGTCGGCAGATCCTCGATCGAATTCATGCCAACCCCCCGCTCATACTAGATCCTCCAGCTGACATCCCCCAGCATCTCCGCGGGCGTCTCCACATTAAGCCGATACCGCGAAATATGCATCCAGCTTACCACCACGGACGCCGTCTAGCGCGAGCCCAAGCACACCTCTCCCGCTACCCTCCCTCAGAGCATACTTTATACGTAGACGCAGCGGCCTACCCCACCCGTCATGCCTTCGCACTCGCTGTAGTAGGAGCTTCTCCAACAATCCCTCAGGTTTCAGCTATACTCGCCACCACCTCCTCGGTAACTCCAGAAGAGGAAGCCATTGCCCTTGCCCTAACTCACTTACCTACCCCCCAGATCATTTTATCTGACTCCCAAATTGCCATACAAAATTACACAAAGGGCGTCATTTCCACAGCTGCCCTAAAAATACTTCTTCAAAAACCCCCTGCCCACCCCGTGATTCTGCTGTGGACACCGGCCCCCACCGGCGTAGGTTGTCATGACACGGCACACCAACACACCCGAGCTTTGATATCCCGGGCTCCCGTTTCTTTTGCGCCAAAACACGGCATCCCTGAAATGCCCCACGCGTACCTACTTACGTACAGGGACATGACTCAACATTACCGCCTCATCCGCTGGAACCTACCTCCCCTCACCCTTCAGTTACTCCGCCGGCAGCGCATATGTGGCGGCTCTTACAAACCCACACTTTCCCACACCGCACTCTACTTGTGCACACTCACCCACACCACTTCACCTCCCCTCACTGCCCCTCATGTGGCGCGCTGGACACTCTCTTTCACTCGCTCTGTGAGTCTACGCGCGACCCCTTCCCCCTTTCCAATCCTCCTCTCACTGGGAGCAGGCTCTGGGGAGCTCTGACCTCGCAACGCAAGAAGCCGGCACGGACAGAGCCCTGGACGTGGCCTCCGCCTCCCCCCTACCCTGAACCCAGTGTAAAATAAAGTTGCACTACTGCTACTACTACCGCTGCCGATCTTCTGATTATGACGCTACTTCCGGTCGCTGCCTCTCGGTTTCTCGCTCTTCCGGCGATACGGGACGGAGCATGGGCGGGGCGTAAGGTCAATTTTACCGACGAATACCTCTGTTCCCATGCCAAAAATGACGAAACAAACTTTACAGGCATAAACTAACCAATGTATTAATTGCAAAAAATATATTTTGCCCCAATCTAAAAGCACTTCAGTAGCCCTTTAGGTACAGATTACGGACCGCGGAACGGCATTCACTGGGGTGGTCACGCAAGGTGTCCTGCGCAACATCAACACCGATCTCTGGATTACAAATCTTCAGGAGCATGCCTTTTCAACAATAAACAGCCTACGTACCATAACATAGGTCACAACACGTACTCACATCTTGACCTGGCTATTGGTTCTGCAATTCTCTTTCCATGTCTTGAGTGAGTGTGGGCACTGACCCATATGTCAGTGACCACTTCCCCACTTCACTAACATACATAGGTAAATGCCTGAGCAGTCCATCTTCCCATAATAGGTTCAATGAAGCACAAGCTAACTGGAACACATTTACAGAGACATCCAAACTACACCACACATCCATAGGACACCTACACGTTGAAGAAGCTACCCTACTGCTCACGGCGCACACCCTCGACGCCTCCGAAAAGTACATTCCCCACGCCTCTGGTGCCCCGCGCAACCAGCGGAGGCCGTGGTGGAATAAGGACTGTAGGCGGGCGCGAGAGGCCCAGAACAAGGCGTGGGGTGCCCTTCGTTGGTACCCCACGTCAGGTAACCTCATTTTGTTCAAACGGGCCAAGGCGTTAGGAAAACGTGCGTGCCGTGAGGCGAAACGAGAGAGTTGGCACACCTTCTTGACATCCATAAATTCATACACGGACACACACAAAGTCTGGACACGTATACGCAAGCTCAAAGGACAGCAGACACACAGCCTGCCCCTAGTTAGCACAACAAGGGACTTACTTGAAGACCAGGCTAACACGCTTGCACAACACTTCGAACACGTGTCCAGTTCAGCACACTACACGCACACTTTCATGAAACACAAAACATCTGCAGAAAAAAAGCCCTTACCAGACAAAGACAGTTCAAAAACTTCTTAAAACTCTGAATTCACTCTCTATGAGTTGAGGGCTGCCCTGAGCTCGTGCAAACCTTCAGCTCCACGCGCAGATAAAATTACATACACCATGATACAACACCTACACCCAGACACTCTTGAAACACTCGTACACCTATACAATAAAATATGGCTTTCGGGGCACATTCCACGCTCATGGAGGGAGGCCATAGTAGTGGCTGTCCTAAAGGATGGGAAGGACCCTAACTCTCCCGCCAGTTATCGTCCCATTGCCCTGAGAAGCTGCCTGTGTAAGCTCTTCGAGAAGATGATAAACAGGAGACACGTGTACTTTCTGGAGTACAATGGTCTTCTCGAGAGCTGCCAGGTAGGCTTCAGGGCGGGACGATCTACCAACGATCAACTCGTTGCATTAGAGTCTTATATCAAATATGCTTTCCTCCACAAGCAGTACTGTATGACAGTCTTCTTTGATCTTGAAAAGGCGTACTTTACTGCTTGGTGGTACGGCATCGTTAGCGATTTGAAGTCCTTTGGCATGTCGGGTAAAATGATGAACACGCTTGTCAGTTACCTGTCTGAAAGAACGTTTCGCGTGCGAGTTGGAAGTGCACTTTCTAGGGTTCATGTGCAGGAAGACGGCGTGCCGCAAGGTGGAGTTTTGAATTGCACTGTGTTTATTGTAAAAATGAATTCTCTTCGAAAGGCGCTACCACCATCGATTTCATGTTCAGTTTATGTAGACGACGTTCAACTCTCTTTCAAATCGTGTAACTTGTCTATCTGCGAGCGGCAAGACCAGCTTGGTGTGAACAAGCTTACCGGCTGGGCAGATACCAACGGTTTTAAATTTAATCCAGGAAAGTGCACTTGTGTTTTGTTTTCCAAGAGGCGTGGCATTCGGCCGGATCCAGACATTAAACCCCACGGTGTCTCTATTCCTGTAAAAAAGGAACACAAGTTCTTAGGTATTATCTTTGACGAAAGCTGACATTCATCCCACACATAAAACAACTCAAACATAAATGCTTAAAAACACCTACTATCCTGAAGGTTCTCTCGCACATCTCCTTTGGTGCTGACAAACAACTTCTTTTACGTGTTTTTACCAGCCTAATATGTTCACGATTGGACTACGGTAGCATTGTCTATGGGTCAGCCACTAAAACAACCCTCAGAATGCTGGACCCTGAGCTTCATCTAGGGCTCCGCTTAGCGTGCGGTGCCCTTCCGAACTAGTCCAGTCGAAAGCCTGTATGTAGAGTGCAACAAATGGAACCTACAACGTCAGCGAGCATACACAGACCTCCTTTATGCTTTTAAAATTTCATCCATGCCTCACCATTCTTTTAAATCAGTTTTTCATGATACCTCCATGACTGAACTCCTTTTAAATCGACCATCGTTCTCTGCGCCCTTCTCTTACAGAGCTAGAGAGGAAGCGTCAGAGCTTCCTTTCTCCTTTGTAGACACCATCCACAGTTCTGTAACAGATTTTATAGCACCATGGTATCTCCGCCCTGTGTCATGCGACACATCTTTCACGCATGTAGATAAAAACCGAGCTCCCACGTGTGCAATTCTGCAGCACTTCTTGTATTTGCAGCAGAAGTACCAATGTTCTGAATTTTATACGGACGCCTCTAAAACTTCCACCTCGTTGTCCTGCGCGGCGCATGGGCCCGGCCTTAGTGTCACTAGAACTCTTAACAGTTGTAGGGACGCAGCCCCTACGTGCGCCCGCGAGGGTGATTACACTGCGGTGAGTGCCGGACGAACACTGATAGTGGCGTCAGTGCGTCATGGTGCCCGTGCGCGCGTGTGCGATGAACAGTGAGCCGCCACGGACACGTGTAGTGCAACAGAACCCGGAGCATGCGCACAACCAACAGAGTGGCTTAAAAGCGGCGCTCACAGGAGCAGCTGGACAGTGCGCACCGAGGGACCCACGAGAGCAGCTGCGGCCGCGGGCGGCGGCGAGCCACTACCATGCCGCCCGGACCGCGAGGAGCAACCAGCGTCCGAGGCGGATGCTCTTCACCCGACGTCGGCACAAGTGACTGAAGACGTCGTCGTGAGTGTACAGCACCATGCTGTACCTTTCTGGACAAGCAGGGTTTCAACCACCGCAATGTTTTCTTTACGCGCTTTCGGCGCTTGCTTGCTGTGCTCTCTTTTTGTTGCCTCCCAACCTGCCTTGTTTGTTTTTTCCTGTTTTGGTTTTCCCGGAATAAACCGGTGATTTGTTCTCACGCGGATCGGCATTACTTCGTCGGGTACGTTCGGGCTGGCAAACCCTTTACGCTCAAAGGGGGATCCTTCACAGTAATACAAGTATCTTTACGGCAGAGGCTTATGGTGTACTTCTGGTTGTTAATCATATCCTTCAAAGCCACATCCCACAATCCATTATATATACAGATTCTTTCAGTGTTGTGCGGGCGTTGTCGTCAACAAAGTCTTCAAAAATTCACGTGATACATTTAATAGTCAAGGGTATTATGTCTGTGTATGTCCACAAATTTGAACTAGTCCTTTGCTGGGTCCCTGGCCACTGTGGTATAGCCGGGAACGAAGCAGCGGATCGAATGGCTGCTGCTGCTACACTCTCGAATGCAGTAGACATAACCACATTACCCTACACCGACGTGAAACAAAACATCAGACAACAACTTCGCAAAACATGGCAAACACACTGGTGTGAACAAACATACAACAAGTTACACGTAATAAAACCACACTTGGGACCATACACCACCGACACACGCAATAGATACACTGAAGTCGCCTTGGCCAGATTACGGATAGGGCACACTCATGCAACGCACTCGCACTTTCTCACTGCATCTCCAAGACCTCTGTGCAGCAGGTGCGGAGAGGCCCTATCCGTAGTGCACATACTAATCATATGCAAAGAACTTCACACAACACGACACAAACACTTCAGAGAACTCTACAGACAACATATCCCACTACATCCATCGCTGTTTCTAGGTGACGATGCCATTGTTTCTGTTAAACGTGTGTTTGAGTATTTGTCAGACGTTAAGTTTTTAAACCTCATTTCCTATCATGCATAATCAAATCTGGCCCTATACACCAGCCATCACCATTATCTGTAACTGATTTTACTATGTTAGGTTGACATGTTTTTTTTACCTACCTTTTTGTGGTAACCACTTCACTTCATTAAATAAACTTTCCTCTGGCGCTCTTTGCCCTTACTCGGCCTTGCGCCATAAAAACCCAACCATCATCACCATCTGGATTACAACGGCGTACCAATTCTAGACTAACAGTCTAACGGAACAGCTGAAGAAGGGAATGCCGAAAATGCTTTCCGTGTACGCCGATGTTGATCATAAGACGTAGGACAGCGCCCTCCTTTAAGTCATGTTTTCGTTCAACACAGCTTTCCAGGAAACCACGCAGGTAGCACCCTTCGAGCTCGTGTACAGACGAGAGCCGACGACGATGCTCGACGCCCCTCTGCCACACGTAGAAAACGATGATCTCAAAGCCAACGTTCAAGGGTACCTACAGCGTGCGGAGGAGGCCCGTAAGCTTGTTCGTGTACGAAATACGGACCAGCAGCTGGTAGTTGCCGAATGCTACAACCCGCGAGCCGAGACGCGAGTTTGTGATCGGTGATTTGTATCTTTGGACCCTAATTCGATGACGTGGGCTCAAAGCGGAGCTCCTGCAACGGCATTTCTGACACTACACGACTTAGCGACGTGTTCGCCCACTTATCTACGAGGTTGTCCCTATGGTGACCCGGGCACATCATGACGACGCACGCGGCCCAAAGTGGGCCACTTGGTTCGCCTGAAGCCTTACGGCGCGAGTGGACTGACTTATTTTTCGGGCTACTGTTTTATTTTTATTCTAGCGTATATGCACTCTTCCAGGGGTGTAATTCTGCGGAATAATATTTATTACCTTCTGATGGAAGCAAAAAGCAAAAAATGTCACCAGCTTTCTTATGAGAACCCTAAGTAGTATGCGAAGCAGCGGGTTAACTCAAGTTCCCATTAGTTTTCAGTTCGATGGCGGCGTTGCGGGAGGATGAGGGGAGCGGAGCGCGCGCGCGCGTCATTTATACCGCGGAGCTACAGTGGCGCCCTTAGCGGAGTATGCAGCGGCTACCGTCGCGCCTCTAACCAACGCCGCCTGTATTAACATTGCCTGACACGTCGTGCGCTTTTCAATGGGAAGGGTAGGCACGCTTAGTTCAGGCACTGATCCGCTATGTGGCGCGTGCCGGCGGACATTTCGCCTTACGTCACTGCTCGCGAGTCGCGAACGCTGCACCCACTTCTACGACGTGTGTCTGTCAGCTTGCCTGTTGGGCTTCAAGGGCCGTTTCGCTTACATCTTAGCCGTTACGGGGCGCTAGTTCTGTGGCGCACTGGGGATCTCGTTCAACGTGTCGCTCGCTTCATACTTGCTGCATTTTTCCAAAGATAAAGACGGAGGCGGACTGAAATAGTCTAAGAACATACTGATTGCCGGGTAGACATATAGCTAACAGAAAAACGATATTTTCGGATGGGGCAGCCATTATTTTACTGATATTTTTCTTTCTGGAGTATTTAGAGAAGAAAAAATTGCGTGCACGTTTTTTGTTCAGGCGCTTACTTCTACGATTACTTTCCAATAATATCACGTGCTTGTAAACTTCAGAAAATTATAGGAAACAAAAGGATAAGCAGCTGCGATCCCGCCACGCTGTCCGGGCGCTTCTACAGTATAGTCCTCAATTTTAGAAGTGCGTACCGATGCGGAGTGCGAACAGGGGGGTCAAAACAATACCTAAATGCGGAGGGGATAGAGGGGGGATGCCCCACTCAGAAAATTTCAGGGCCTGTGATCCGAGTAGATAAGCGCGCAAAGCCGGCATCAGCCTGCGGCAGCGCAAGGGATTTTGCTTCGTGACAAAGGAAGTTTTATCAGTGACAGACCGAGACAGACAGGCATGGTGAAAAACAAGAAGGCGTAGGAGCGCCGCCTCGGGAACGCTAAACAAACTTTCCACTATTTTGCATAGTTTCCGAGAAGCGGCGTTGGCTGGCGGACACGAAAGCACGCTGGAAGGCTACGGAGCGTGGAAGGGTAGGAGAGAGCAACAGGAGAGTGGCTGTTTGGCCATTTTTTGCTCACGCGTTAGGCACTGTTTATACAGGCGGCGTTGCTCTAACCCTAAGCTGCGTCGCATTATCGCCCGCGGAGCCGCAGGTGTTGCCATTCTTTGCGCAATCCCGAAGAAGAGAGGAGCTTTGGAGAGGAGAGGAGGAACGCCGGATAGGAGAGGAGCGTCGGAGAAGATGACGACGGGAAGATGACGACTGTGGTTGAACGCGAAGCTATCTCGTGATGAATTCTTTGGTTGGCCAATCCCTAGTGGCATCCTGCCGCAATCATCATCAGCGTTGCCTGGATAGGCATGCGCCGTGGGGGCGTGGAGGGAACAAGCGTGGAGGGAACAGGCATGCGTGGAACGGCGGAGGGAACACGCTCGACCATAAGCTGCTTCACATCTAAAACGCCCATGTGTTTTGTTTATTTATTTATTTTTTCATTTTATTTATTTATTTACCCTAAGGGCCCAAGTGGGCATTACATAGGGGCGAATGAGTTGAAAGCCGACACAACGTACAATATTTTAAGAAGAAACGCTTCAACACAACAAAAGTGACATTAGAATATCATAAATGCACAAAAAGTAAGGCGAGTAACATTATATCCAAAAAAGAAGAAGTGTAAAAGTGACAAAAAATTAGGTATTTGAAAAGCAGGAACACACATTTGCAGCCTGGAAAAGATGAGCATGATGAAGACAAGTTATAGGGTATTTTGAATCGCTAAAAAAGGGAAGAGTGCGGATTGAAAAGAAGAGGCGTCTGCTTGGTCCACTAGGCTACTTGGTAAAGAATTCCATTCATTGACTGCCAGTACAAGGGGTGAGTTCTGCTATTTGTTTGTTCGGGCGAAAATTGGGCTAACTTCGTGAGCTTGGTTGGTGCGTGCGGACGTATAGGGTGCCGAGAGGATAAATTTGCGAGCGAATGGTGTTGGAAGATGGCACAGGGTGTGGACAAAAGTCAATTTTGAGAACTGCCTGCGTTGGGTGATAGCGGGGAGATTAAGTTCATTCGTCAAGGCAGATACACTCTGGTATCTTGACTACGAAGATAGAATGAAGCGCGCGGCCTTATTCTGTACGGATTCAAGCATGATAGTAAGACACATTCAATATGGATGCCAGATGATTTCCGCGTATTCTAGTGAAGAACGGATAAGAGTATTATACGCGTGAAGCCGTGTCTCTGAATTAGCCAAATAAAGGCGATACTTGAGCACGCCGAGCTTTCGGCGCACGTTTAAGATCCACAAGTTGTCAAAATTAATCCGGAGCCCTCCACTACGGCACGCCTCATCGCCTGCGCTGCGTCCGCGCGTTAAACCCTACAATAAATGAATTCCGCGGAATATACCTTATGCTTGGTTTACTTATGTGTTTTCTTGCCAGCTTCCGGCCGTGCCCAGATGTCTTATCAACGTGAAGCGCGCGTTTCAGTGTCTTTCTTTGTATGCCGCTCAGGCTATCTCATATATTAGGAAGAGTGCATTGCATGTAGTCCCTAAAATAAAATGTTCGTATTTGGTCGCCAATGTTTAAGATCTAATTCGATGGTTCTCTAAGGATTGTCGCCGAAAGGTGAAAGCTCGCAAGGAAAACACCGCGGCATAAGATTCGCCAACACTCACCTGCGGACATCATTTTTGGCGGCTTCTATTTCTCCGCGTGTGTATTTTTGTGTGCTTGGTGGAGCACAAGTTCATTCTAATAAATTGTGTTCCTGGAAGAAAGCTCAATCATTTATGGCTATGTGACAATATGCTACTCGGCTTCTTTCCTACACCTAGTTAAAAGCGTACCATTCAATCGCACTTTATTTAATCAAGTTCACTTTTTTAGTTCACGGGGCAAGAAAAAGAAAAAATGTACCTTTCACGGTAATAATATTGGGATGGAATATCAAAACACTGTGTCTGCCGTTGGTCTCAAAGCCGCGAATGATCTTGCAATTGGTATTAAAAGACAGCGAGAGAAACTTGTAGTCCTTTTTGTCTTCCAAGCGTTTACGTTCGCCTGCAAAAAAGTCGCTATGAAGCATTTTAGATGCAACGCATCTCATGCTCGCTCCTCTGTCCTTCCTGCGTCTGTCCGGCGTTGTCCGCACAGCTGCGCCTCTCCTCCTCTCCTCTCTCCGATAGCGAACTTTCTCTCCCAAACAGCTTCGGGTTGGCGCAGCGCGCTGTCACTCCGTTGCTAGGCGCCGGTGGGCGGCGCTGCGCTCGGCGCTGCGCACGCTGCGCATGTGCAGTACTCTCTCTCTCTCTGCGCTCTCCTCTCCTTCGGGCGCTGTGAATATAAAGCGGCATGCCGCGCTCCGGAGGTCTGAGTCGACGGTCGTCCGCCCACCTCCCCTTCGCGTGAGAATCCCTGCTATAAGCGTAATCAATACGATGGAAAACGACAATGGAACCCCCCATGAGATGCGTTGCATCACACCAGGGTTCCCGCGAGGGGAAGTGGGCGTAATTTATTCTCGAATAAAAAAATGATAACGTTCGATAACTTTTGCACGTAGTCCGGTCTTGTCGAAAGTAGACGCTACTAGTCAGGACCCCTAACAGCCGTTCGAGTCAAAATAATCGAGAGAAAGTAATTCGGCTTGGCGGTTAACTCTACCATTGAAATCCTCTCCTTTGGACGTCCCCCGCTTATAACCTCTACATTCGGTTTCTGGTGGTCATCAAGTTTATTCACAGTGCCTCGAGAAAATCAATTTGTATAAAAGAAATGCGATTTCAGTGTCCTTGGTTAAATGCTATCGGCCTGTGCCGAAATTGAATTGGCTTGCGTTTGATGCAGACATACACAGAAAAAAATGCATATGTGTCTGGAATCGCTGTAGAAAACAATCAGAAATTGAGCAGACGCATCGAGGCTCAGAGAACAGCGTAAAGAAATTCGAAACCACTTTTACGCTATTAAGGAACAAGCTGATTAAAACACGGGCTACGATATTCTGATACGTGGTAGAGAATTCAAGAACGCATGCTCTACCGCAGCATATCCTTCTATTTTACGTCGATTGCGCTCGCTGACCAATTCAATGCTTTTTTTGCTCGGCTAGCCAAGCAAAGCATGCTCGTTCCTAACTCGCTTATAAGCTCCTGTAAAAATCAGATTGAGCTTTTCTACAATTGTTTTTTTTACCGAACAAACCACATGTCCTGGCACTTATTTATTTTAATAAAAAATTGCCGCAGGTTGCACTACGGGTGTAAGGCTTGAGAAACGGCAGAGCTGGTAGCCCCTCCCCTTTCGTCGGAGACCCCGCTGTTCCACCTAACATGGAATCCCGAACAAGCCGCTAAAAATTCTCCATGTCTTGCAGGCCCGGATCGTTTTGTCCACAGACTTTCACATCTCTCCCAAATTGGACCGCGTTAGTACGTTCTAGAAACGGCGGCAACCGGCTTCGAATGATCCTGTGCTCGCCGCTTCAGGCGCGGACGCATGTAAACTATTTTCTTGGTGTTTAGTGCGAGCTGGTCACGTAGCGCAAGTCTACGCGCAAGCTTCCACGACGTCGGACGCTCCTCGCGAGGCGGACGCTTATGGACGCTGGGTATGTTTTCTTGGTATTTGTTTCTGGTTACGCTCGACGGCAGAACTAAAAGCTTCAAAAGCTCGACTTTTAATAAAGACCTAGGAATCGACGACCTTTGGGCTCACGTTTTTGAGGTATCATGTATGCTGCTAAATATACCCCACACGTTATAATCTCAGCATCATTGATACTGAATTTGAATTTGCGAGTTTTAGAGCCTCCTGTCGCCATGTGGAGAAAAAAAGGCTTGGACACTGCAACCGGAACTATCGGAAAACTTTTTTTCCTTTTCCCTTTGGGAGGGGGTGGGGGCGAATGTTCTGCTCTGGCCTTATTTTGAAAAACACATTTTGAAAAAAAAAAACAAAAAAAACATTTTGAAAAACACATAGTCGTGATGCGATTTCACCATACAGAATGAGGTTCGTCCGTGGGCTGGTAAAGCGGCAAACCATACAAAAACATTCCGGTCACAATAGAGCATGAGCATAACAAATTTGCCTGCGCCTTATTTGCGCAGGCAAATTTGATTCCACTGTTAACGCAATTTTTATGGTAAACTGTTTTTAAAAACGTTTTAAAAAACCGTTTTCTATATTGCGTCAGAATCCGGCTGAACCTTTCCCCCAATAGTTGCGTCGAATTAAAGCAGTTAACAGCAGTAAGGCTCAGGCATCCACAGAGCCACATTCTGGCTCCTATTTTGCTTAATCTCTATGTCAATAATCTGACCACTTTATGGACACAACCAAGTTTTCAAACATGGAGACGGCAGTGCCCCCGTAGCCAAACATAATTATTTTGAACTAGCAGTGGAGTAATTAAAGACGAAGGTGGGCGACAGATGTGATAGTTCAATTTTTATTTTGTTTTGTTTTTATACTCTACCGAGGGGTATCTTCAACACCTTGCGATTTTTTGCCTAGTAGAGACTGCGTACATTGCAGCTACAGCTCGTTACACTTGTGCCTACTTTGATGTAATTGGGGTTACTGTTTGACTTCAATTAATTTTGGAGAAATCCCAATAGACGTTCTTATTGTTTCTGTATTGAATTCTGAAAAGAACATATCAACTGTCTGTTGATGTCTGTTCCCAGGTCTGTAATATATACCTTATCACGACTGACATCTATTAATTTTTGCATTGTTAAGTTTCTCTGATTTTTGTGCAGTGTTCAAACAGGCAGTTGTACTAAAACATATATTGCCACATAAACGTCCCACTCTACGCACCTCAATATAAAGTGGAACGGCTTAGTTTTTAACTTCGTTGGTATGCCGAATGCTTGTACTGTACGGTGAGTGGCAGTGCCCTTTTAACTGCCCAACTCTTCCAGTGGCACGTCGTTGTTATCCGTTAAAAATAGCCACGGCTGCAAAAAGGGCCGTAAATAAAGACGCACGTGCTATCGCATAGGATTTGCACTTGTTACCCACAGTAGCAGCCTGATTCCCTACAAAAATAACCATCTCCGCATGTTGTCAACGGTAGAACAATAGTTGTTCTCGTTCTTCCTTCGCGCCTCTAATCTAATCGCGGGATCAGCCAGAAAACGGGAACCTTGTTGGGCTGACCCGCCGCGGTGGCTCAGTGGCTAAGGCGTTGCGCTGCTCAGCACGAGGCCGCGGGTTCGATTCCCGGCCGCGGCGGCCGCTTTTCTGATGGAGGCGAAAAGCAAAAACGCACGTGTGCGCGAGATTTCGGCGCACGTTAAAGATCCCCAGGTGGTCAAAATTAATCCGGAGCCCTCCACTACGACGCGCCTCATCGCCTGCGTTGCGTTGGCTCGTTAAATCCTAAAATCAATCAAATCAATCAATCAACTTTGTTGGGCTACTGTGCCCTGTACACCAACTTTACAAAACTATCAATTGAGAAGTAAAACATAAAAAAATTGTCCATGCTCCGTGACAACTGAATGTGATGGTGCGACAGCAGAAAATGTGCGAAACAGACGCGCAAAACCCTAATTTTGGGGAAGCTGTGGCGGGTGCCACTTTACTTGCTGCCATAATTCAAGCTTTAAGATCAATAAACGAAGAAGAAGCGGGTCAAAGTAATTTACGTCATAAGGTATTCCAGGAAATAGGCCCAAATACAGTGTTGGTGCGAGCGCGAGTTGGAGGAGGCAAAATTGAGGGAGTGTTTGCGTTGAGTTGACACCAGGTCTGTTGAGTTTTATGCACACTGTTGAGAGAGTCCAGGGGAGGGGGAATCAGACGGCATGGTTGGTCGTCCTTAGAATGGGGCAGATATGTTAATAGAGTTTATTATCTCTGCGAATCTGGAGCTTTGGTTGCGCTGTACAACACGGGTCAAAAGATTGGTTGTTGTGTGCAGGCGATACCGCAGGTATAATCGGAATGTCTCTTGCAGCCGAAGAACATATAAGGGCAAGCAGCCAGCCTCTGCAACGGTACCAGTGCAGGAAGAGCCCCTAGGAAGGCCAGGGCAGGTGCGCAACATCAGTGGCCGTTATTCACATATGGCCCACATTTTTACGGACGGTTCATCTACACCTCACAGTAGTGCATCGGACGTCTACGTTTCGCGAACCGGCCAAGCGCTCTCCTACAGCCTTGAACATGGAACGTCATCCACGTTGGCCGAGGTCTTGTGGTCTTCCGAAAGTGAAATCCGACGGATGAATTCCGTCTTCAGTTGCAGGTAGCGGTTTTCAATTGGAGGGCTTGCCAGCATGTCATGGAGCTCGGTCGCGTAGCTGGGGTCCAGATGGGCGACGACGTAATCGTAGCGCGTCCGGTCTTGGGTGATACGTGCCAGGGAAAATTGAGCCTCGACTTGCGCGAACCACACCTCAGGCGAGTCGGCCCAAAACGGTGGAAGCTTGACGGCGACGCGGCAGACGTCCGCGTTGGTGCCGGCCGCGGTAGTAGCACTATTCGCGTTGGCGGCGACCGTGTAGCTGACCGTTTCAGCGGGGCCTTGGGGGGCGTGGCGCGAGCCAGGCGGGGAAGAGTCGTCGGGCGAGTGCCGCTCTTTTAAATGCAGAGCATTTCAGTAACTCACGATGTCACCCGCGGTGGCGTCCGTAGTCCGCGTCCGCACCGCTCCCCCTACACTATATAAAAAAATGATACTTGCCGGCGCCAGGTTTCGATCCAACGACTCCGCGGGCGGAACGCAAGGTGCACGGTACTCTACCAACTGAGCCACAAAGCCGACACAGAACGGAAGGTTACGAACGTGCCTTATATCCTTGACTAATTCAACCGTCGGCCAGAGGTGCGCCCTCTCCCCCGCGTCCTCCTCGCCTTCTCTCCGCTCGCAACGCCCTCTCTCGCCGCGTTCGGTTCGGGCGCACAACAGGTGGGGACGTGCGCAACACCCTCTCTCGCCGCGTTAGGTTCGCGCGCAAGAACAGGTGGGGCGCTCGCATCGCGCTCTCTCGCCGTGGTCGGTTCGCGCTTAAACCACATATGTCGTTCGCGCGCGCTGCGGCCGCTAACATCTGTGGCGTGATCGTGACGTCAGCATCACGCGTTCGCGTGGTGGCGATTTCGGCGCTATAACACTCTCTCGCGAGGGGCATTGGATTGGATTCGATTGGATTGGCTTGGATTTGCTTGGATTTGGATTGGATTGGATTAAAGTGGATTGTGTAGTATTGTGTTGCGTCATAGCCGCGCCACGTTGCGTCATAGCCGCTCCACGTGGCGTCATAGCCGCGGCAGGGGGTTCACGGCACGTTTCACCATCGACTTCATCGACAATGTCTACGCTGGAAGACAGCAATTACAACAACAACAACCAATACGTAATCCATACGACTTGCAGGCGCCCCCCCCCCCCTCCGCAGAAATGCTCTGCATTTGATCGTGCCCCTCGCGAGGGGGATGTTTTTCAGTGTCGCTACCACTCACAATTGGTGTAAAAGTGACTGGTGGAAAGGAAGCAGCAGTTCTATAACTGCGGTACTCCTGTTTCACATATTAGAATGTCGCTGCAGCAAAGCTTGAAAGGAAAGAAACATTTTGGAGACCCGAATTTAATATTTGCAAGCGCTGCTGCTGATGCTGCAGTTACCGCTCTTGGTCCTGAATCACCTCTTGCTGGGCTTGCAGTTGCTGTTGAAGTTGTTGAACTTGTTGCTGAAAAGCGGCGAGGTCTTCCTGGTCGCCCATGGCGGTGCCGTACATTCGATGTCCGGGTCACCAGGTGTGTGAAAGCAAGACTTTATTGCTTCCACCACAGAAAATATTCAACAACTGATCTTTTTTCGGAGCACGCGCACAATTATCGCCTCGGTTGGCGAGAGTGTTCCTATCTGCCGTTGCACCCGCGCTAAACCTTAAGAGGCGCCGGCGCGCCGTGCAGGCGCAGAAGGGGCTGTTCTTAGACGCGCGGCAGTGATGGTGATAACGTACCACCCCAACTGCACCAGAGCACGCGAGACGTTTTATCTTTCAATTAAATTTTCCTAAGCAGAACTCTGAACTGTTAGTTTCTTTTTGCCCTTGCCAAACTGTGTTTCCAAGGTGCACTTTATTGTGTTATTTTTTATGCCATTCTGACGTCCTTGTCATTAACTTGTTCCATCCCGATAAATGTTCGTCGCCGTTTTCTACGTGCTTATCAAGTGCCGGCATCATTTTTGTGGCACGAGTCTGGATAACTAGCCCCTCGTACCACAGCAACATATATGTTTTAAATGCATTCTCTCGTAATATTTTCTCCACTCCCTCCCGTCCTGTTCTTTCTAAAGAGATGCTTTATATAGACAGGCGAAAGGAGATTCCGGTGGTTCTATGCACTAGTAAAACTAGTGCATAGTTTTTGCAACCTCCAGCGCAACCTAGTGCGCGTGAGAGAAAAGACCGATTAGGAGACGATCCATAAGTAGGTGGAGGGATGATGGCTGAATTATTCTCCCTCGTGACAGAGCCCGCGCGCAGCTAGTTGCTCCGTGAAAAACAGAAAACAAACGACGGAAAATGGCGAACAATGGCAAACAATTTGTCCGCATTAATGTATCTGTGCGCGAATCTGCTGCCGCTGCTTCATCCTCGACATCTTCTTTGAAACATGCAGGTGGAAGGTACGGAGAATTGATGACAATTTAGTTTCTTAAACGGCTTCCTTTATTCTCTGTCTTCTCTCGCGCAGGTGCTAGCTTATACAGCGACATGTATAGAGGAGTAGGGGTACGTGGCTAACGAAGTTTCCTCCGTCTACTGCCAGATGAGGTGGTAGTGTTTACCTCTTCCGAAACCACAAATACAGCGGAGGCTGGTGAAAATCGTGCCACAACATAGAGTTAACGAGCATCATACTGAGTTGCGCACCGGAGCGGTAGGTATTTAAACCAGTCATATTTTAATTTGGTTAACTGGAGTAACAAATAAAGGACGCTCGCGTAACCGCAAGGCATGCATGATAAAAAGCAGTATTTCGAAAGGAGCATCCAAAATTTTAATGAGACCCTTCCACACCGATAAAAAATTTTCACATTGCAAAAACAAAACCATACACCTTACATTGTTTTAAACACGTGTTTATTGTATCTCATTCGGTAGAAAAAAGAACTGATGCTTGTAGACGCAAGCTTTATTTAGACGCTTTCGATTGAAGAATATTTAATACGTACGTTGACAATGAAACACATTTCTCGAACATAATTTTAATCTGCAAGCAGAATTCTGTAAAGGAACTGGTTTATTGGGTATCAAGAAATATCTGCTCTTATTTTAGGCTTCTGCAAAAAAGAAACATTTTATCGGCGAACTTTCGACTGAGAAAGGTCTTCGGTGGTCTGCACGCTGCTCGAGCTAGACCCAGTGGAGGAGCTGGATGATGCTGTGCCTTCAGTGCCACTGTCAGAAGATAGGTCACTAAAAGGAGTCACTTTGTTCTGTGATAGTTGCGATAATAAATCAGACTTTCCATTTCCAGCTGTTGAAATTTGCTGCTTAACAGCTTCAATTTTTGTTTCAGTTGTGCTGCTCTTTGAAGCCTCACCACCTAAACCTGCTGAGTAAAGATTGCTCTCAAGACCCGCTGTTCCGGTGGTAAATGGTGATGCTGATGTCGTCTTTGTCGTTGTCTTTGTAATTTGAGAGACAACAGCGCCTGTTGAAGGCGCATAGGAAAGTGGTTGGCGGGTTAGGAGTAGACTACCATCAGGAGCTCTCAGCGAGTACTGCGACATGGATCCATCCCATCCCGAAACTCCACCCTGTGTCTGGGTAACACCGGGCCCGAATGCAGCGAAGCCAAAGTGCCCTGGCTGGGTGCCTAACTGCAGCCCACGTGTTACCGTTTCTCTTGCTTTGGTGACGACACTGCCTAAGTGACTGGACCCGAAGCCAGGCGCTCCAGCTGACACTCCTGGATAATGACGCCACACCCTGAGTTGCCAGCGGGTTCCAGGAGCTTCGTGGCCCTCGACGACATAGTGCGGGTGGCTTCCATACACAGAGGTCCCAAGATAGTAGGGTTGTGAGGTATATTGTGATAAGTAGGCAGCGTTTGTCGGCAATGTTGAATAGCCTGTGTATCCTGCTCCTGTAACCATACTTGCAGCAGGCTGAGGTACGGTACTGCCATACAGGGTGCCCGTTGAAGAAACATATTGATGATTCAACAAGGCGGATTGACTTGACACACCAGTCCCATCTATTGCGTACACAGGCTGTTGGGCCAACGGGGTATACGGCTGAAGTGGGGAAGGTCCAGTCATGCTAGCAGAATAGCTGTTGATACCTTGCAAATATGGCGTCTGGGACTGCTGGGTAACTGACCTTGTGGCTTCAAGTGAGGGTGTTGTTACAGTATAATAAGGAATTGAAGTTGTTCCAGGCAATTTATTTGCCTGGTATGTTGCTGAAAAAACTCGACCTTGTGTTACCCTTTGAGGATTTGCTTCTACGTGAGATGCACCGTGGACGGATACCAGCTTCGAGACGTGTGCGTCCCTTCTCCGCTCTGTTGGGACTGGACCTCGACGAGACGTAAGCAACGCTTTTGTTATTTCTTTACTGATCTCGGAAGTGGTATCAGAAGATGGCTGTCGTCCGGAAGAAGTAAGAATATCTTCGATCAATTCAGTTACATCAGAAGCATCGGATGTACCGCGGGAATTCTCGTGCTGCCGGCGGTGTTTTAGAGCCCGGAGAATCGTGTTCACGGCGCTGTGCCGGTTTGGCCCGTGTTTGCTTCCCAATTCATTGAGCAATTCTAGGACTCGCGGCTGAGTTCTCGGCGTTGAAATTGTATTGTCCCTACCTCTGGCATTGAATAAACGAAGAGTAGAAAGAAGGTCATCTGTTGTGTCAGACTCCGTTCCATAAGACTCTCTAAATTCTGACTGGCCGACCATTCTACCATGGTTTTTCCTACGGAGAAGTTCGCGGATTATTCTTTTATACAATTGCTTCTTTCGTATGTAACGTGGTCGGTTCAAAACTTCTGGATAGAGTTCGGAGTGTCGCGTGTTCATGGCTTGAATAATTCTGCGCGTTAGAGAATCACGTTTGCTCGGATTTCTCAACAAGTGCCGCAATTTTTCCTGTGCCAATAGTTTGGCAATATTTTCACTTATTGCATCTGGAGATTCACCATGAGAGAATCCAAGTCGCCCTTCGGTCGTATCACTATCGGGGTGACGGGGATACAGAAGAGTGTTCAAATAACTTGAATCTCTAAATAAATGCTCTGCACTTTTTGACGAAGGCGTTTCAGCCACCGGGAGAATTCTCTCGTCCTCCGACATTGAGTATCCCGCATGAGTCGGGTTTCTTGAGCCACCTAAGGAATCATATGAATCAAATCTATAATCTGAGGAGCTACGTGGAAAACTGTCATAACGTGTTGGTCCACCAGCATAAAGAGGCAATGAGCCTGTAGGGAACGGACCACGAGGAAGTCTTCCCCATGGGCTATCATAGGGTCCGGAATATCCCACGCCAAAAAGCCCTCCGTAAGAATTGGTAGAAAAGCCGCCATATGGGGAGCTTAGGGGACTGTTTCCCGACCCAGACAAACTCTCGAGGAGAATTTTCTGAAGAATAGTTGACCCTAAAGGAGCAGATTGTGTTCCTGTAAATAGGTTTGTGAGGAAATTTGAATTCTGTAATTGCGATCCATTGGTTGTAGATAGCATACTGTTGAGCCTTGATAGCCCATTTTTAAAGCGGTCAGTAAACCCTCGAATTCTTTCTAATATCCTACTAGATAGCAGGAACCCGTACAAGTCACTTCCAACGGGGTGAACAGGAACTCGGTTAAGAACGTCTTGAACAGGAACAGGCAAACCTGGAATTTGCGGCTTTTGGAGACCAAGTTTGTAATACAAAACATCCGGATCAAGGACCTGCACGTAAGGAGGATACATACCCACACGACGTGCAAGAACCCACTTCCAATTTTGCCGCAATCCTGCTGTGTACCCTGGTACCTCAACCTCGAGCCCTTTAAGTGCTGCGGTCTTCTCAGTTTCGACGGAAGCGCTAGTCAATGGAGAAATACCATGATTCGACCCTTGGACAACTGAAACCACCGGTGTCACCTTCTTTGTTACCGACACGGTAGAAACCGTCTTCGTGGCGGCCGCTGGCCCTCCGAAATTATGACCGCCAGAAATGCGTTGTTGACTAACGGTGCGGACTATCGAAGTCAGCGGATTGCGTGCTGCAGTGACGGTCCTGACTGTCGTTACTTGAGTTGATTTTCTGTTAACGCCCGTATTTCCGCCGATGAGGAGGACATTTCTTTGACCCGTAGAAGGACGGGTAAAGGCAATCGTCGGCATTCTTGCTCCCTTAATGCCACTGCCCATAAAGTTGGTGCTTCCGCCACTGGACTTGCGCGTGATTATAACTCTTCTCACTGTGTGCGTTGGCCCCTGTTTTATAACAAGTCTTGTTACAGTGCGTCTTGTGACTTTTTCTCCGTTCGGGCCTCGATGAACAGTGATTTTCACTCTACCACCCTTTGATGCATGCCCGCTGACACCGCCCAAGGAAAAGAAGCTGCCGGCTGCCGGCGTTCCGGACTGCGAAGTCTTCAGAGAAAATTGACTGCTCTCCATGCTTGGCTCGGTTGTCCCGCCCTTTGTACCGTCATTGGAAGTAAATGATGTCATGTAACTTCCGCCGAATCCTTTGCTGCCTACAGATGGGGGAGCTACATTGTCGTTTGTAGTCTTCACGGTTTTTACGGTGCGAACGCTTTTTGTGCTGAAACTTGAATCCCCATCAGACACCGTAGTCTTCGTAGTGGAAACTGAAAAAATGCGAGTTTGAGTAGTCAGAAGGGGCGCTTGTTCAGTTGATTACACTTTCAACAATTGTTAAATGAAATGTAAAATATGCGTGTGTAGTAGGTCGAGGGCTTAAAGCAGCGGCAAAGTTAAATAAACAGAAGGTAATTACAGGGGTATTAAGAAGGAAGATATCACTTCTATGGGCCAACCAGTCGAGCAATTTTTTGTAAAAATAGAGAATGGTATTTACTTCTAAAAATATCTCGTATATAATAACCTCTTTCAATGCAACGACATGAGGTTTCCGTATACGGCGGAATCTATTAGAGCCATCCCTGCTATGCACTTATCCACTGGCTTACAATTTAAGCAATAAATAAATGAAATATAAAATATGCTTGTGTAGTGGGTCGAGAGGTTAAAGCAGCGGCAAAGTTCGATAAATGGAAGGTAACTACAGCGGTATTAAGGAGGAAAATACCGCTTTTCTGGGCCAACCAACCGCGCATTGTTTTAAAATAGAGAAGGGTATTTACTTTTAAAAAATCTCGCGTATAATTACCTCCTTTCACAGCGGCGACATCACGTTTTCGTAAATGGTGCAATCCCTTCGAACCATCCTCGATATGCTGGAACTGCTCATTTTGCTCTCCATAGCGTGTCAGGCACAATCCGTACCAGCATACTCCTTCACTTCCATGTACCTAATGTGCAAAGAAAGTCATTAGAATCATCATGAAACGTGTTCAAGTTTAATTCTTTAGAAATCCTAATCAAACAGCACCAAGATAATCTAAGACGTGCCCTAATGTATAATTAACGGATGCCCGAGATTCTACGGCTGTTACGTTCACTCCTGCCCGCAACTTGTACCATTTATCAATTACTCTCACTGAGAAGGTCAGGTTTTTTTTCGATCATCCACGAAGAGAAAGGTAATTGTAAAATAAATTCTGTAAAAGCGCACTCTACAGCAATTTATGCGCCATTATTCTGTAGAAGCTATATTTTAGAGTAAGAGTCTACGAAAGGCCCTCCTGGCATCTTGGAGCCGTTGTCACCGATAGTGAGAACTTAAGTTTCCGATCGGAGGAATCACGAAAGAAAGCAATATTTTTCTAGATGCAATACCTGAAAACAATCCACATTAAAATTGCTTGCAGTATTGCTTAAGTCACAACTACATATCGTAGTTATACTCAATTTCTAACGATTGTAATGTTTAAAAACACTAATCGCAAACAAGTCCTTCAACAACTCCCCTCCCCCCTTTCTGATATTGCATCGGAAGGGACCTCCTTCTTATAAATCTACATTTTGAGTGAAAAAATAATATTAAGTGTGTATTTTACCCTTATTATCAAAGGATAATAAAATATAGTACATGCCAGAGTATCAACAGCGGTGTTAATCCTTGGTATGTCTACAGGAGAAATTTAGGCAAAGTGTACAAAACACATTGTGAGGCACTTCGCTTAGAACAAATTACGTGAGAAGGAGTTCAGAAAGGCGTAGCACTGCGGAGGCTCATATAATACCGGAATAAAAAAATTATCAGTTTGAAATAAAATTCGGGGACGCTTGCACTGAAGAACAACACCTGCATGGGGAAGCGGTTATAGGTAATCATTGACGTACACCAAATTCAGTTTTAGTTCTATTACCCGCCGCGGTGTCTCAGTGCCTAAGGCGTTGCGCTGCTGAGCACGAGGTCGCGGGTTTTATTCCATGCCGCTGCGGCCGCTTTTCTGGTGGAGGGAAAAAGCAAAAACGCCCGTGTGTGCGAGAGTTAGGCGCACGTTAAAGATCCCCGGGTGGTAAAAATTAATTCGGAGCCCTCCACTACGGCGCGCCTCATCGCCTGCGTTGTGTCGCCGCGTTAAACTATACAATCAACCGAGTTTTAATTCGCTTTTGGTGTCGTCGTTGAAGTCGGAGGCATGGTGTTTCAATGACGTTATGTTTAGCAAGGCCAGAGTGAGCTCATCGCTTTGGTCGACGTTTTCGTACGCCACTCTGCTAGCGCGACTTGTCTCTAGGGGATGATTTGCACGCCGAACCTCAATAAGCACGGCCCCTTCCTCGGCCGCGGGAACTATCCGCTGCCGGGCCACGTGGATCCAATGATCACTTACAGAAGCTTCAACATTCAAGTCGCGGCTCGTCTATGGTGCAAAGCGCATGCTCACGACGACAGGAGGATGAACGAACGAGGGGCGTATGCTATGGAGTACTTTTCCGTTCCGAGCAAGAGTTTCCAAGATACGAGAAGGCCGGATTTTTTTTTTTTGCCAACGCTGGCCTAGATCCCCCAGTGGGCATTCTTAGCATGAAGAACGTGTGCTTGAGGCACGTGTGCACGGGCGCTCGGCCTTTTCTTGGAATTTGTAACTGTGGACACAATACACAAACGATTTGGTGAACAGCTTCGCGGCTATAAACCACCAGTCTATCGGGTATTTTTTGGCTTAGATGCTATCAGTATAACTACCCAGGGTTTTTTGTTCTGTGATTTCTCACTAGTTAGTTTTCTTTTATTTTCGAGATTGAAATCTGGCGATTTATTTTAGAACAACAGAAATAGCCAACTCACGCTATGTTACTGTATATTTGCGGTGACAAGTGAACTAAAGCTAATTAATGCAATACACCCCCGTCCTCGGAGTTCTTCCGATTAATTGCTCGTAAACATTAACGCGTTACAATTTTTCACCTGCCGGAATGTACACCTGCAATGTGTGTATGTATGTAATTTTAATTGCTTCTACAGTTGGATTGTCTATACTATCTAAGGTTTATTTCAAGGTAAGGCAGGATATTTTTTTATTATGAGGGGGAGAGGGTGAATTGCGCTTTAAAGTAAATTTTCGTAGTCCTAAGTAACCAGAGATCGTATAACATGACAAAAAGTAGTACCTATATTTGTTTCAGCGTTCTTCGCGTTTCTTGTTACACAGTTTCCCTACAGATTTTGTCGTAAAGTATAGTGTTTCTTTATTTTATCGCGAGTGTCTTCTCTAACCCAACCAGTGTCATCTACCTCATAACACCGTTAACACCGGCGACAAAGCGTGACAGGTAAATACTCGATATTTACTTTCTTGAGAGTCCCTTGACAACGAAGTTTGTCTGCACCGCAGTCTATTTGCGGGTGCACTGACATGGCCACATTCGCCTATATGTACATCGTAAGCGGTGTACTGTCCGCTCATTCCATTGTTTCATGCCGTAAGTTATGACGAAAGACAATACCACGGCTTGGTACTAAAGTGGTATTTTGTTATAGCGTCACCAGCATCGTTTTTATCGCTCTGAGTTTCTTCATTGCTGAGCCTATAGCCGTCGTGGCAGAAAAGGGCGCCAGCGGAAAACGGCAATACGTGTGCACCACTGCTTTCAAGGGCTTCCCCGAAGACTTAGAGAGTAAAAGGGAATGTCATTTTTGTCCTTTTAATGAAGCTGCAGAGAAGTTAAGTAACAATTTCCGAAGAAAGCTAGTATGTACTACAGAAGCAAATAATGGCGTTTTTACAGGAATGGCCATCGCTGGGATAACACCGCTGAAAAATGGGCGGGATTAAACAATCTGCAACTAGTTCTTAGTTTAGAAAACGAAATATTGTTAGCAGTATTTGCAGTTTGCCGTTTTTATTTCCGAACTTTCAAGACAGCAAAAGACACCGGAAAACTCCTAGATTCGACACTGTTTTAAATGCAGAGCATTTCAGTAAATCACGATGTCACCCGCGTTGACGTCCGTAGTCCGCACCGTCGTTGTCCCTACTATATATAAAAAAATACTATCCGGCGCCCGGTTTCGATCCCTCGACCCTGCGGGCGGAACGCAATGTACATGGTGCTCTACCTACTGCGCCACAAAGCCGACACAGATTGGGACGCTACGAACGCGCCTTATATCGTTGACTCATTCAAATTACTGCTGACGAGCGCTCTCTCGTCAGCAGTTGCCACAAGTGCAACAACATTAACGTAACGCAAACTACGTAACGTCGTGCGCCCCGGGAAATGCTCTGCATTTGATCGTGCCACTCGCAAGAGGGATGTTTCACTGCGTCTTCTCTCGGTCGCGGGACCCGTGGCGCCATCTGGCGGAGGCGCGGCACAACTCGTAGCACTATGAAGAGATGCGGAGCCAGCCAGCTATGTGTGTGCGTGCCTCACTTGTACAAATGGCGAGTGCATTGGCTGTCCAGTGAGCAAAGTTATATTTTCTAAGAATTGCCTGTTTCCTTGACATGTTTATGTTGTTTTTAAATGGGAAGCTGAAAACGTGTGATATGCTTGAAAAACACTCTCTCCTGCACGTTAACTACAAAAAAACATTTATTCTTACCCGGCAAGGAGTTCCATCATTCTCTCCTTGAATGCGGTAACCGGTAATGTGACCATCCGAATACGCGCAGAGATACCGGCATGGCATTGCTGTTGCCGTCTGCAAAAAGCAAGAAAGTTTCTTACACCTTGGCAATGTTTTTTTTTTTCAAACAAAATAGAGCTGCATGTACTGTTGTATGTAAACTCCTCTACTGATTGAGAAATGGGGTGCTAGCCCTAATGACGGTGATGACCATCACACAATACACACAGGCCAGGTTCTTACCTTTGATGGTACACAAAATAAAAAGAATTAGTTTCGGTTTCAAACCACCAAACCAGCGGAGGTAAAAAAACAAATATAGGACGTCTAAGACTTTTGCTACAGAAATCTTCTGCTCGTACTAAATGCGCTAGTAAAGATAGAACGCAAAGTTTTTAATAAAATTCGTTAGAGTTGTGTTTCATTTTTTCTGACACCCGCCCCGATGGCTCACTGCTAAGGCGATGTGCTGCTGAGTACAAGGACGCGGGTTCGATTCTCAGCCGCGCCGGCTGCTTGTCAGATGAAGGCGAAAAGCAAACAACTCCTGTGTGTACCATACTTCGGCGCACGTTAAAGATCTCAAGGTGGTCGAAATTAATCGGGAACCTTCGCGCCGGATTTAACGCGCCGAACGCGCACCCCGGCGTGTCCTCGCAGTCAGATCAGTTTTATTTTATTTCGAGTATTTCCTCAGCACCAAGCTCGAAATTGAAAATAAAAAAAATGTGGTTGCTTCCTCTTCCACAGAAACCCGTAAAACACGAACGTGAACTGTGCCTTCACAGGAGCAGTTGAATGTCTATTGTCCATGGAAATGAACTTGCACGTTGCTATTTATATTTCAACGGTACGACACCGTGAGGCGCATCAACGTTAGACGCCGGACTTCATGCATCGGAGCATTGCGTAAATGCGACTGAAACCACAGGCGCTCGCAAACCGGCCGTGCGAACGAAACCAAACGGGTTGTCAGAGAATCGCTTGGTGAACACACGGTTCACTGTAGCGAAAGGAGCACGGACTCTGTCACTAGCGCGACCTCCGCAAGTCGTCTTCTCCGCAGCTTATGCTGCACGCCCGCCATAAACGTAGGCGCTAGCATTGAGGTGCCAACTGTCGGCGCTCATTAGCGTCATGGTGCACTGCTTGCTTCGTGTCTCCTTGATGGCAGCTCCATCTCAAAAGAAGAATATTAGTCGCGTTTGTCGACCTGCTCAGCGTCTGTTCACAGCGCAGTCGGGAGCGCGTTTCGTACCTCCCGTAGCGTTGAAAGAGTTCGTGGCTCGAATCCTCGCGCGGCCGGGTCAATCACAGCTTTTCTGGAGATGCCACCTCCCTGACGGCTATACGCCAGTAAAATCTTGGTGGGCCCCGTATTAAACACTTTCGTGTTAAAAAAATATCACCGTCAGCTTGTGGCATATAGCGCACGATCCCGAAGTTTGTTTTTACTTGTTCAAAAGTAACACAACAGGTAAAAGATGGTGTTGACCTTTTGTCAGCTTTAAACGCACGGAGAAAGGTCATGACAATAACCACTACCAGTAGTACATCAACGAAAAGAGAATCAGATTGTTCAATAAGCACAACTTTCTGCTTTTGTGCTTTGCTGACGTGGGCTCCAGTCCAGCCCAGGGAGATGAAGCCGGACGTTCAAGAACCAGTTTTATTGCGCCGCGCTTGCCGAACGAGAAAACCAAAAATTGTCGCGTATACGGTCTCTCCGTTGCAAATGTCGTCGAAAGACGACAGTCTTCTGCCGCGCTTTGAACGTAACTGCTGTTCGGTCTCATTGGCCAGCCTCTCACCCTTATGTCCTCCCGGGTTACTTATTAGAGGTTTGAGAAGTTCAATTTTGCCGCCTTCTCAACGCTTGCGTGCTATATTTCAGCACGGCTGTGGCTGAACTGCCCCGGAAGCGACGCTTCGGAGCCCGCCTTGTTTGTATTTTGTGGT
This sequence comes from Haemaphysalis longicornis, assembly GCF_048455015.1. Taxonomy (NCBI): domain Eukaryota; kingdom Metazoa; phylum Arthropoda; class Arachnida; order Ixodida; family Ixodidae; genus Haemaphysalis; species Haemaphysalis longicornis. The sequence goes on from NW_027526422.1 coordinate 191,164,113, forward strand.
TGAAACATCATTTGCAAAAGTTTTTATTTTCAAACTGCCCCTAAAAACTCGAAAACGCGTCTCCCTTTATTTAGATGACACTGCAAGCGCCAGTTATGTATTGACGTTCTTTATTAATTAAGCCTAATGCTATCCTTTATCTGAACAACATTGACGAATAGAAACCATACTTGAAAATTTATTTGACTAAAAATATTTTGCTTGTATAAACGTCCCGCGCAAGAATTCTTTTAAATCTCTCCTGGCGGCTGTAGTAAGGGAGAGAGCGACAGGCTTTAGATTCCGTGTTTGAGTAGTCAATAAAAGACTATCTTCTCTAAAAGAACCTGCGAAGGCGCTTGGAAGGAGGAGAACCGAACTGCTACTCTACCAATGAAGAGAACCCAGAACCCAACAGCCAAGTGATAGACACTGTTTGCATAGTTTTCTTCAATTGTAACTCGTAATGGCAAAAACCCAATCTGGGCACCGTATGTCTCGTGGTTTACCGGGTAAAAAAGTGCCCAGCGCTTCCTACTTTGGTCTCTGTTTGCTTCTGCTTGAGTACTGTTCGATAGACATACACGGGTGAAGATAGCCCGAGAGATTCGTCTAGGTGTTTTCCTGGACGGCAGATGTTATGTCATCCAATATTGATTTCAAACTGCTTGAGGCAAGTCGTAATGAAAAATTGGATTCACAGCAACACGTTTCCCACGCCCGCCCGCTGAGTTGAGAAGTATAGGAATACTTCTGCGCACAACAGAGGCCGTCTTCTTTATTCGCTTGCTTGTTCACTTGCTTGAATGATTGTATGATTGGTCAGGCGGGTAATTTCGCTGGTTATAAAATCAATGTCTTTATTATTGCGAAGGTATATTGTCATAGATGCATATCTGGACAGCCCTGAAAGATCAGGCGTGAATAGCTCTTGGCAAAGATCTTTCCTCTAGGGTAACCTCTCAACCATCACAGGAACACAATATATCTGCTTGGTCTTCTGCAGAAAGCTCAAGCTGCTGTAAAGTTTAAAAGTGTAAAGGTTTTTTTTATCTTGTAGATTTTTCCCTCGTGAGTTACACAGTTTACTCGACTGCTGTCTTACTTTTTGGAGCTAAACGTTCGGGCTGGACATTAAGAAACCAAATAATAAACGGAAAATTGTCACCTAGATTTTTTATTTTTGTACACTAGTTGCGATTTGTCAAACGTTTTGTGAGGTTGCGTAGGTTTACTACTTCTATACGTACGGTGCGGCCGTCTACTCTGCAGCCATCGTTACCCCTCCTATCAGCCGTTCATCGACTCAGGAAGTTCCAGCAGAGGTTGTGTCGGGTTACGTAGGGGCTGGAAAGTTGGTGAACAATATTTTCCTTCGGAGACTTCTTGAAATTCCGTTCCATACACTGTTAGGTTGTGCGGTCAGACAGGGCGTTTATCGTGTAGTTTAACATGTCGTATCAACCACCGCTATCAAAGAACGTTGTGACGTATTGCTGAGTGTAAAATGGGAGAAGGGCAAGCTTACGAGCTCCAGCGCTAAAATATCGCACCATACGCGTTTTTTATCTTTATTGGGTTTTAGATGTTTAGTGCGTAAATTGGGGAATAAAATGACAAAATCCGAAAAATACTCACCAAGTGCAAAGGAAACACTCTGTGACACCGTTCACCATATGCGCTGGCGGTATGTGAGATGACGATTACTGCAATAAAAAATTGCGTTTTCTTACTGAAAAATGATAACGTAAGTTAGGATCGCAAGAGTAACATTGTGCAGGGGTGTTTTGTTTGGGGTGCGTTTTTCAGAACCCCTACAAGTTAATATTCGGTTAAAGACTACGTAGTTCCCTACAGAAGCACTGTTACGTGTGACATTAATTTCGGGCTGTTTTTAGCAATACCTTAAGTAACGAATGCCTGGAACATTGAAGTCCTTAACTTTATTGCGCTGAGAAAGGACCTTAAACTCTTTGCAGTTCACCTCATCATCACCAAACGCAAAGTTAAGGACGCATGCTGGTGTAGCGCGTTTTATCAAGACCGCGAGAGGAGGACGAAGGCGTCTGCCAGTGGTTTATATCCTTCTGCCGAATACTAAAGCTTTGTTGCCAGAATATGTAAACGGTGGGAGAGTGTTGTTCGCGTGCCGGTAGCCCTTCTCCTATGCAATACCGGTCTCTATGGACTCACGTGTTATTCAATTAAAATACTTGTCGCGGTGCAATGGCGACGCCAGAGAAGCAAATATAAAAAAGAAAAACTTGTCTAAAATATCCAAGATATTCCAGAACTGACGAACGGGAACTCACCATCGATGCTAGATGATTTAACAAAAATAAACCATAGCTCTCTGGAGTCGTGCAGGCAGCCACAGACCCCAGTAAATATTATAAACACCTACGGCCAAAAGTCCCCGTAATTATTCTTTACAGATACCAGAAAAAACACTGAAACACGTATTGGTCACTGGTTGTGTCCACTGCTGGACAAAGGGGAAATGAGGCAGCACACAACGCAGCCCGAGGACTTTGTATCCGTGGCGGTGCCAGCCTCGTTCCCTACCACGGTGCCACGTAAGCCAGGGATTACTTAATCACCTACCATGATAGCACTGCGCATCACCGCCTCACTCGCCGTCAATACCCGCTAGCCCACCCTGAGCTAACCGACGATCAGGAGCGCTTTTGGCGAGTCCAGCAGACGCACTTCTTGCTGTGCCGAGCACGTCTGCACCGAATTCACCCCTCGCAATTCCCCTCACCAAATTGTCCACTCTGCGCGGACCTAGCCACGCTGGTGCACTCCATGACGGCCTGTCCTCAAGACCCCATTCCACCCAGAGTTAATGAAGAAGAGTGGGAGGGAGCGCTGGGCAGCTCGGACCCAGAGGTCCAGATACTTCTGCACACCCATGCTGCCAACTTCGCTGCCGGCCTCAAAGCGGAGGCCAAACGGCTTCCGTAAACCAGCCTAAGCCTCAATAAAGTGATTCCTCCTCCACCTTCTCTCATAAGAACCCCAAACCATGTCTATCGTGTATATGCTGAGTCTGTTCTTTGCGACTGCATTTTCGTAAGTCATCCTTCCATCGAGTCCTTTGGCGACTCCTATTGCGTTTATGGTCTATCGGCAGCCACTCCGTTAATCAGATGGCCCACTCGCTGTCCCTTTTGCGACCCATACCCTTTTATTTGCCGTAATTTGAACTTGAATACCTTTTACACGAGCCTGCTCTGTAGCCAACACAGCTCTTTCCTTATCTCTAAGTGTGACTTCTTGCATTCGTATTTCCATACTGGACTGTGTCGGTCTACGTTTCCTTTTAAATCGCTTCGTGATTGATTGATTGATTGATTGATTGATTGATTGATTGATTGATTGATTGATTGATTGATTGATTGATTGTAGGACCGTTTCTAACTTAAGTTGATTCGCATTATCGCCCGCGCAGCCGCAGGTGTTGCCATTCTTTGCGCAATCCCGGAGAGGAGAGGAGCTTCGGAGAGGAGAGGAGCGTCGGAGAAGATGATGACGGGAAGATGACGACGGTGGTTGAACGCGAAGCTATCTCGTGATGGATTCTTTGGTTGGCCAATCCCTAGAAGCATCCTGCCACAATCATCACCAGCGGTGACTGGCCAGGCATGCGCTGTGTGGGTGCGGTACTCAGGGTTCCCCTACGGGAAAATGACGACGGTGGTTGAGCGCGAAGCTGTCTCGTGATGGATTATTTGGTTAGCCAACCCTTAGGGGCATCCTGCCACAATCATCATCAGTGGTGCCTGGACAGGCATGTGCAGTGGGGGTGTGGACACCACACAACGGCGCCCACACAACGGCGGAGGCAGCAGGCTCGACCATAAGCTTCTTCGCATCTAAAAGTAACGCATCGTTTATGAGGGCAATAGATAAGTAGATACAAACCCAACGTATACCGGAGGATTTGCTGGTAAGCAGGATAAATGTATTAAATAAAAGCAGAGGCACGAAGTCTAGTATTGATTTATAGTGTAGTATTTGAGGCGATAAAACCAGAAATTCAAGCATGGATGGAAGAAAATGAAATCCTTCGTGAACTGTAGAATATATTTAAACAAGACAGGTGCTTGTATGACCACTTGTTAGTTATAACACAGTGCATTTAAATCGTGCAAGCTCTGAATAGACCATTAAGGATAAAGTTCTTGGACTATAAAGGAGCATATGACACTGTAAACAAAGAACTGGTTGATAGGGTGCTGATACACAAGGGCTTCGATGAAGTGTTGATACAGGTTCTTATAGCAATCAATAAGGATAATAGAGTGCATCTGACATGGGAAGTGCAAAAAAGCGTACAGCAGGTCAACACCCATCCGGTACTGAAACAAGGATGCCCTATGAGTCCAATACTGTTTATGCTTTACACGATAGGGTTAAAAAGAAACTGGAAGAAAGTTAATTAGGGTTAAACTTAGCGCATATGTGGCAAGGTGAAGTATTACAAGAGCGTATTCCGGGAAAGTTATCCGCAGACAACAACGTTCTTTTGTCTGATAACCAGAGCGATATGCACCGGCTCATAAATATTTAGCGGCCAGGAAGCCACGGCCCTCGGGTTCACCTTTAGGACAAAACAAATCAGGAATAAGGGTTTTCAATGACGCCAGCGCTGACTCAGGGTGGGTTCAGCACGGCGAATTACCCAGAGTCAAGTTATGTAACTGTTTGGGGATGCGGATAAACAGAAGAAACAACTACTTAAGAACTCACGAGGGGCAAATTAAGCGCAACGGAAAGTGAACCACAGCTTTAATACAGCATAGAGATCTGTAGGTATAAAAAATATGAAGTAGTGAGAGGAATGTTCCAAGGAGTAATTGCACCGGGTGTCACATTTCCGAATGCTGCAGTCTGCTTAAAATCGGACGTTCCAGAAGGCCTTGAAATGAACCGCAGAACGGTAGGCCGTTTGTCGTTAGAAGCACGTGCAAAAACTACTAACAAAGCAGTGCAGGGAGATATGAGCTGGGCGTCGTTTATATTTCGAGAAGCACAGAGTAGAATATGTTTTGAAAGGAGGTTGACAGCAATGGATCAACGTAGGTGGGCAGCTGAAGTGTCTACGCAATCATAAATGAAAAGCGTGGACACACGGTGTTGTTAAGGAAACCTAGAACGCTAAAGATGAAATACGGAAAGAACAGTGGACAATAAAAGACAGCCAAAGTAACCAGAAAAGAGGCAAGGCAGGAAGAAACGAATTGGATAGAAAAAAAATGGAAGCTAAAGCTGAAGCAAAATAGGGAGACGAGCTAGTTGGGGAACATCCATGAGTGAAACTTAAGCGAAAATAGACACAGGGCGAGAAAGGAAAAGCACACCAGCGCTGGTGTCGTTTCCCTTTCCCGTCCCTGTGTCTGTTTGCGCCTAATTTTCACTCATAAAGCTATAGCTTCCTTCATGATATTGAGGGCAGAGTAATTGGACATGAGACAGGAAACGTTCTACGTTAATTTATAGGGCAGTGCTTAGCTTTTCGAGGCTAAAGCAGGTTGCTTGAGAACTAAGCGCTTCGTGGGGAAGCATACACACAATAATCAGGCATGCGTGGTCTGCGGGAAACAAACGGAAACTATGCTGCACATAGTTTTGTAATGTAAGTATATCCATACAAGTCTTCAAGAGCAAAACATTCGACTTCCAGAAGCCCTATGATTGAAGAGCAGAACTGACGGAGTTGACTTCAAGGCTGACAATGCGACTAAAATAAGATAAGAATGCTGGTGGATGAAAAGACGAGAGGAGAATCACGCCTAAGACAGCTACCACCTGCAACAGAAAAAAAGGTATTTTTGCCTGCCCTCAGACCAGCGCTAGTATTACACGAAGAGTATAAAACATAGATGTCTTAGTTTTTTCTTGGTAAGATGATAACCCCCTTTCAAAGGGTGATGACACCCTTCGATGCTTGATATCATCCACGTTGCTGCCTTATTCATTTTCCTGGCTATTCACTTTCCAGTTGTAGTTCAGCATTCTTCGCTGTAATCCTAATACCATCATTCACTATTATTTGTCGCCCTTTTTCTCCCCTCTACCCCTTCCAAATAATTTTTTTCTTATTTCCATTCATCACTTTCTTGTATTATATTTCCTTCCTCTTCAAGGTGCTGTCGTTCTCGGCCATATTTCTCCACCTTGCTCCTTCACTTATAGTTACCCTTCTGGTTTCTGGTCGCCCATTTTCACTCATCCACCCCTACCCCACCATCTCAACCCTTCCCTGACACCACCCTTTCAGCTAGCCTTTTTTCGTGGTTTTTTTTAATATTTTCTTCTGGTGACCTATATCAGACGCTATCCCCTTTCCTTCTTGATTCCACTAAATACTTCTCCTTCGACTCTCTCAACCTAATCTATCAACGCGTCGCCTTCTTTTTCCTCCCATTTTCACCCTCTCCCTTATCCGGGTGGCCCCCAATTGAACTTCTTCTTTCCTTTGTATTTAATATATATATATATATATATATATATATATATATATATATATATTTATATCAAATGGGAAATCAGGTGCTCGGTGAATTAAGACAGAATAAGATTGGCAGTCAAGAAAACCTCGGATTGAAGAATTCGTTGACTCCGAAAGAAAGTGTTGAAAATTTTTCCGCTGGGTTGGATCCGAACCCACGACCTCCAGAATGCCGGTCTTGTGCGATAACCACTACGCTACCGGCGTGCCGTTTCCCCACCATTTTCTGCGGTATTTATGTCAAGCTATGTTTTGTTTCCTGCACTTGGGGGTGGTAGCCAGCGCCACTCGGACTACTCGGGGTGAAAGGGACCTTTTTTTTAAACCCCGGGCCGTGACTCGAGTGTCTACGACATGTCGAGAGTGGTCGACCAGCGGCGAACCCTCTTAAGCTACCTTTGGCACCAAGATTGCCAGAACAGAGGCCCTCGCTAAGCATGTAGCGAATCCGAAAATGGGAAATGAGGGGCTCTGTGAAATAAGACAGAAAATAAAATTTGGCAGTCAAGAAAACCTCGAAAAACAAAGGGAAGATTTTGGTGGGCCATAGGAACAGATGATGAATTTGTTGAGTCAGAAAGAAAGTTGTGAAAAAATGCTCGCCGGGTGGGATGCGAACCCACGACCTCCAGAATACCGGTCCGGTGAGATAACCACTACGCTACCGGTGGGGCTGTTTCACCACCACTTTCTCGGGAATTTGTGGCTAAACCCAGCATCAAAACAAAAATGACTTCGCCACGGCTGCGGGCAGCTGCTTTGAGTGCAGCAGATTTGGTTACTTCATAATGCAGTATTGTCGCTACTGGGATAAATATCAAGAAGAAGACGTGATTGAAGCCCGTAGCCGTCACAAACGAAGGGTTCAAACACCTCAACACAAAAAGATAAACCCGCTGCCATTAGCAACCACGCTACAATGGGCGGACTTGGCACGGCTAAGAACTCGGTTCGTACCAGCTGCAACTGCGAAGCGTTACCAGATTTTGTACGCAAAATACCTTTTTTGACGGCATCTGGCGTATGTTAGTGCAATAATTGCAACTCATCGATCGGCATTACAACATGCCGTGTAGCAGCGGTGACGAGTCGAGCGCAATCGCAAATTCGATCAGGCTTCACTTGAATCCTAATTAAACGTTTCTGTCTGACAGGGCCTTAAGTCTCTTCCCGTTTCTGTTCCTCGATAGACTAAAAATGTCCAATTTTGTTTCATGGCGCTACATTGTGTATTGAGGAGGCAGAGGTTTAATTTATTCCGAAAGAGTTAGCTCCGGTGGTCGGTATGTGGCGTCCATGGCACTCAAAATACGGCCACAGGGGAGCGGGAGTGGGGGAGAGGTGCGTCAAATTGTACTTGCAACACACTGCTGCCTGTATATGAACACACGAGGACTGCAAAACCCCACGCGAGTTCCCCCGCGAAGCAAAGAACCAACGCCGTGAAATGGTGCGCACACCATTTGAAAAAAGGTGCTTGAAAGGTTTTCAGGTTTCCAGAGATATTTTGAATCTATATTCAGTTTTTCACAATTATTCACAATTATCATCGCATTGTGGCAGATGTTGATATTGCGGAATATCATAAGGCGGCAGCTCTCCTTAGGGCAAAGGACAAGATAAATCGCGAGATATAGAAAGCCTACTGCATGGTGTCCGGAAAAGCAGAAGAATCGTTAGCGTGCCATAAGTCATCTTCTCGAAAATGCCGAGATTGTGCATTTCACAATCCTTGGGCAACGGTTTCTTTTCTTTTTTTTGTTTTTTTGCTGTTTTGTAATTTTTGTAATTGCTGATTTTTTAATGAGCAGCGGGCGTACATATATAAGTGTTCAACGTGTGTAATTAAATCAGTTTTTGGCTGCGTTTCGTCCTGTATTGACCTTCTGGTCGCTGTTCTCCCTGTTCAAATTTTAAGCACTTTTCACAAGTTATGCAGTTTTCAGGCAGTATTTTTACAGATTAAATTGTGATCACGTATATTGCAAACGCATTGTATGTGTAATAGCGCGGGAAATCTGGCGTGAGCGCATGCAATGGGGAACAATTAACGTGTTACGGGCTCTCATCTAACAGACAAAATCCACATACAAATGGCAGTCGATGTGCAGAAAAGTGGTGGTCAGTGCGTCGATAAAGACTACACGTAAAGCGGAAGGTTTCTCGTCGCAATAATCCTGGTGAACACGTCTATTATTGCCCTACCAGTCCTTCATGCTGGGAGTAACGAGGGGGAAGGGTTAAAGCACACGCTGCAGGCCAGTATTCACTGGTTTGCGCGTTTAAGAAGCTGGACGTTAAAGTCTCCGTTTAAAATTAACGGTGTCTTGTTATCGTGACTGCTGTTCTAACCAGGAATCACAGCCCTTGTGCGTGCTCAAGAAAGCGCAGAGCAAGGAAGAGTTATTGTTGCATTTTCGCTGCTGCCGGAATAAGTTAAATATCGCTCAACGCTGTGGCCGTGTCCACACTTCGCTACAGTAAGGCACGCGCAACAACACAGCTAAGAACAATGACCTGGACCACTTTTTTGGAAGCCTTAGCCGAGAGGGACGTTCAGCGTAAGGAATTGCCATTTTCTCCAAACGCTGATGCCACGTGGCCAGGCGCCGGGAAACGCCGACACGCGTGCCGCCTTGTGTTGCAAGAATCCTGCGTTCGAGCAAGGCCAAAGCAGCAAACGCAGCTGTGCCCGTTAAGCCCAGAGAAGACAAAAATATTGGCTTAAAAAAAAAACAGCCACAGGGCAGGACTGCGAACAAGGAACGCGATGTGACGAGAAAAATACTTAGCCCTGCTCTAGCTGAACCCCATAAAGCGCTTCTTTATTTCGAGCTATTTTAAATGTGACTGGGAATTTTTTAAGAGGAAAAACAAAACACAAAACGGGCCCTCGCCTCACGTAGCTTCATAGTGCGCCAGGTAGAGGTAATACTAAACATAACCGGACTACTACCAGCAATACCTCAATTACAGCCTCTGCGTGCGCCCACAACTCGCCGGAAGATTCCCCACTTTCCCTTTGGTCCCTGCTCTTGTCGTCATAAAGCGGAGGACAATGAAACTATGCCATCTCCCGAATTATGTGGCTCTAAACATTTTCGCGGATGGCTACTTCTAGAGATGTTTTTACTGTGCAATAATCCCAGCGGAGCATATAAAATCCCGTAAAAGTCACTCAACCAACCCCTTCGGATACTTTACCCCTCTAAGTCTATGACTATATATATTTAAATTACCTTTGTGCAGCTGGTTGGGTTCACAAATTTGTTTCATTAAAAAACAATTTCCCTGGGAGCTTACCGAGAAATGGGACCAGAGGCAGGCATCCTCTTAGAAGTGCCATCGTAGGTATCCTCCGCTCGTGGTCCTGGAGACCACGCGAGCTCCGAGGGATGTCTGGTAAATCGCACTAGTCCGTCTTCTCAGCCTAACGGCTTAGGCTTTATTCGTTCTGTCGGGCAACGCTCGAATAGTATTGTCTGCCTCCTGAGGCACGATATTGCGCATGAAAGGTTCGCTATTTTAATTTTTTTTGCTTGATCAGTTCGAAAAACACAGAAAATATATGCTATTGACGCAAAAAAGAAACGTCTTCGTATCTGCACCACAGACGTCTGTCTCGAGGTTCTATTGTCACTGAGGCATGTGCTTGACGTCTCTGAAGCTGTTCTCGCAAGACAGAAGGCATCAGATACAGCTTATTGGATGCGTGGCCTGAATACAATAGTTGCCTTCACATAGTTTTCTCTTCGTACATACATCTTGCAGGAACAGAGGAAGCAAAGGCACCTTGAAACGTCTCCTAGAAATAAACTACTTTCAGTGGAGGTAAAGCTACAAAGGCTTTGCGTGGGAGTTGAAAGAGGGCCAGTTTAGGTACAACCAGCAGTGGCACCTGGTTTAGCGTTAGAAACGAAAGTTAGAGTTCTCAAACTGGCATGTTAAACAGGAAAAAGAAACAAACACGTCAATTTATGGAGGACAGCGCTGTGGCAGTAACGAAGCCGTGTAAAATATATTATTGAAATTTAACCATGACCATAGGCATCCTAAGTGCTTGACGCAAGAGAATAATTAAACATGTTATTTCTTTGAGCTTTCTTTATCCATCTATTTATGTGATCAAACAAATCTTAGCGATAAATTTGCAACCCAATGCGCTGATGTTACAAAAACTAGAACTATTAGAAAAATGAGCAGGACGGGGGCGTACCTCATAGGCGTAAAATTTAATAAATATTCTGAAGTTTATACATTTCATCGAATGATATAATCGGTGGTTAGACACAGAGCAAAGAATACAAATTTCATAAAATACAGAACTGCAAAAGGCAAAATGTTAAGTTGTTAATAAAGACCACGTGTGTTGCAATTGAAAGGTATGTGTTTTAGCCTGTCAGCGTACGGCTCATTGCAACGAGAGCTGTCTACTACGGGGTTACGTTCTTTCGTCGTATGCTAGTTGCCATATGGGCTGGCCCCGAGTCCACCAATGCAGGTTTGCCGCGGCATTATGGTCGTGGCATCAAGCGAAGATGGTCGACCACAGGCCTTTCGGCTTCCGCGCCAGGACTCATAACCACTATTTCACGAGAAAGTGATGGTAACCGGCTATAACTGCGAGTTGTTCATCGAACGTATTGCGTTGGTTTGATGCCTACGGATGGAAAGAGTATTCATACAGGTTTGCAGCCTTCAGCGCATCAAGCGATAGGCACGACATATATTTATTCCTTTGGTCCGCAATACAACCCGCTGACACGCATGATGACTGTCGTATATCGTCAAGTGTAAGAACCAGCCATTGCACCGTCAGTACCCTACGAATCCATAGCGATATTGCCCAACTACATGGAACACACACGTCTTCTTTTCATCAAAAAACGCCGGATCAACCCTCGCCCAGACTGGCTTCACTTTTGCGAAACCTCAATTCACAAGCTGCCCACCTACAGATATATAACGGCATTGCACAACTTTTGCGTTCTTTCCAGGCGTTATTAGTAGATTGTAGGAGTAACAACTGGTCTTGCAGACAAGTTGAATGAGAGTTGCTCTGGTAAAAATCAAGTTGTAAAAAGGTAGGGCATTTTAAAACTCACACAATTAGAGTTATGAATTGGCCGTAAACTATAATTTGGTAAACTGCGGTAGTTCTCACAGTATCTGAAGTAGAATATGAAAGTAAGCTTACTCAGCTTGGCAGGCCATGAGCATCGTGAAAAGAAAAGTCCGAAGACACGACTGCTCATTGGTGCTGTATCAGACACGGAGTAATACACGCCAATATACGCCCGCACGAGCAATAGGCTTTAGTAGAGAGGAAACTTGAACTTTTTAGTCAGATAAGTCAGTCTTACTTTGCAGAGCTCTTATTACGTAATAGGTTTGAGATCGTGCATTGCCCTAGTATAATGATACCTACCGTTAAGCGTTAGGTTTGAACTGAATTAATGTGTCGATGCGAGATAGTTGGTACTTCGTCATGGGAACAGGTTAAGCGCCAGGCACAGCTGGAGGCAGTAAAACAGACAGGAAAGGGGCGCTTTCGGAACGAATAAATCGTTTTCTGATTAAGAGTTCAAAGTCGCAATTCCCTTGATTCAGGGTTTTTAGTTCAGTATTCAAGATACGCTAATTCAGAAGTTTCTGCCCCCAAATGCTGGGTATAAAATGTCATATTTTATGTTGAAAGGTATGTCCCACTGGTTATTTCGATCAATGAAGATGCCTGGCCAGCAAGACAGGTGACAAGCCGATAAGCCCGCTATCATATAGATACCAATAAATAGAGAAACCGGTATTAGTAGGACAGGGCACCTACAACGGGCAAAACAATGACCATTGGGTTAGACGAGAATGTACAACAAGCTTAGGAAAACATAGGTAGCACCAAATTGAAGTAGAATTCATTTGTACTGCACATTGTTCTTTTATTACGTTACATGGAGGGCCAAATTACCCACGATTCTCTTTGTTTCTTTTGTGTAGCTTATGTTTGTCCTGTAGGTATTCAGGAAGCGTGTTGTTTCTAGTATACACATAAATATAGGGATTAATTGGAGACCCTCTTTGCGTTTTTATGTAAACAAATTTGTGGTCCACACTTGTCAGTAGAAAACTAGTATCCCAATTTTTCTTCTCGCAGTGAGTGCCCATTTTTTCAAATATTTGGTATTGGAACTTTTCGCCGCCGGTCCAAATAGCGTTTCGGGCTTTCAGATTTCAAAGTAGGCTGAATATATTTTTTTGTTGGCATATCTTTTCTTATGATTTGCATTTTTACATTCTGGGCAGTGGAATAGAAATCGAGCAGTTCTAGTAGATTTTTATACATTTACGGGGCGACCTTTTTAGATTTCAAAAATTACGGACTAAATTAACACTGTTCATGTTCCTATTTTGTAGACATGACATGTATAACAAACACGTAGTCACCTTATGTACTTTGCACTAATGTGTGTATATTATCGTTAGCCCTTTTACACCAGCCGGTTGCCATTCTTTCTGTTCTTCCTCATATTGTCGTGGTTAAAACTTCACAACTATTCAGTACTTTTACAACAAACCATTAAAACTTTGAAGCCTGATTTATGTCAGTGTTTTTTTGTTTTTCACCAAGCAATTTGTCTCCCTCCTTCCTGTCCGGAAACCTGATCCTGAATTTTGTGGGTGTAGTGGTGTGCTGATGGGTGGTAATTTACCTTTTACTAGCCAGTTCTCGGTTGGAATGTTGAACAATTTTTCCATGTTTCCTTCCAGATTAATTTGCCCCTTTCAGTCACGATATAATATATTCACTCCAGAAAAATTCCGTATTTGGAGGTTTATCAGTGTCAAGTGTCTAGAGGTAAGAAAGGAAGATTCAATCTCTCTAGAATACTTATTACGCAAATGGCGTCGTGTCCTCATATGAAGGAAACCATCACTCAATCCTGCTTTTCCCTATAAAAATAAAAAAATATCCTGAGGCAGTTAAGAAACAAGGAAGTGAAATAATAATTTCTGCACGTGAAAGAGGTGTTTCTAGCCTTTATAAATGATTTACGCCGCAGTAAAAGAGAACTTAGGACGGCAACACACCGGAGCTCCCACAAAACTTGGTGGCGTCCATTTTGAAACAATGTTTTTGAGTGTGGTTCCGCCATTCCACATCACATGGTGCGACCTTTCGCTTCCGTAGGTTTCTAACATCAGCCGCACCGCTCTGCAGAATGAACTCGTTTTGTTTTCACGAGGAAAACGACGAATAAAGTCACGTCTCCATATGGAGACACGGTGACTGAAAGGGTTACACTTGCCGAATAATATTACTTGAATGCTGTGCCAGTGTGGCCAGTGTGAAATCAGTTGTTTATTTTATTTACAAGATACGACAAATTCGGGGCAAAAGAAATGTCCAGCGATCTTATGTGGCCAAAATATTTCAATACTAGACAAGCTCCCTCCGCCTAAATCTACAAAATCACTGCAACACCCTGACTGCAATCTGTGACTCCCAGAACATTCCACTTATTTTGGGAGTGCGTCGCCCGTGCTGTTCCGAGGAAGCAGCATCGCAACGAAACAATTGCTCCTACTGGCAGCGCCTGGTTGTAGCGGGTAGGACGATGGCCTTACGACCATCGGAGTGTACAGAAACCTTCGGGGGCTTCGCCATAGAGGTGGGTTTTTATAGCCGGTTTAAATCTCTTTTAAGGAGACAACCTTAAGTGGCCGATGGAGCGAACGAACTAATATCAGCTTTATCCTATGTAACTGGGAAACGGCTCCCACATGACTGGCGTTCCATAAAACTAGCTTTGGCCGAAATAATAGAACTCTTATCAGATTTATGGACAAATGAAAAGCGATAACTATAATAAGAGCCATAACACACAAACAGAGCGATTTCTTTCATCCAAGTCAGACTGCCGCGTGTCTTAATTACAATAACAAAGTTGGGAGTGTGGTATTCCAAGAACACCAATAGTACGTGACTATAGAACCTCCCCGAAGAGCATTTTTTCAATTTTGCGTCTTCTAGTTAATATTTTCCTGTACGTATTTCGTTTCTCTATATCTGCACCAAAACACCGGCTCTGCGGCTTGCTCTTTTTCTCATAATGGTTCAAAAATAAGGAACACCACCTCGACCGAGCATCAACACTAGCAAGTAAAGTACCGCACTGCCAAGCAACGCAGTGAAGAAAGCCGAAAGTTCAGCTCCACATGCGAGTGCTGCATTTGGCGGCAACCTAAACACACCGCTGCTGGTATAGCACAGCGGCGAAAAAGCCACGGTTATTCCCTGTTCAAAATGGCCTTCAATTGGAAATTATTGTTCGCGCTATGACAGCTCCGAGCAAGTGCGTGGCTGCTTTCGGAATTTTTGCTCTAGCCAAAGAAGCCGTCTCCTTCAGTAAGCGTTGTTCGCGCCGCAATCGTCACCGTCGCTATCGTGGTCATAATCATCATCATCAATATCACGAACATCGCCGCCGTTGTCATCATCAATTATCTACTCGTCACATTTCTTCAAATATTTATAAAAAATAACGTTGGTCATTTATTTATTTATTTATTTATTTATTTATTTATTTATTTATTTTTATTTATTTATTTATTTATTTATTTATTTATTTATTTATTTATTTATTTATTTATTTATTTATTTATTTATTTATTTATTTATTTCCTTTGTCCTTCAGCCGCCCACAGACCCCATAAAAAATTGAGCTTTAAGAAGATCAGAACGACAAAACAGGTACCAACTCCAGATCAGCCCCAACGCCCTCAGGCGAGGTTGGCAATTTTCTGCAGCATTGACAACATTCAGCCACGCTCATTCCTTTTGGATTTTGCTCATCAGTTGTGCTGAACAATTTAATGAACACAAGTCCTACCCGATATCTGTTTTGTGATAATTTTCAATTCAATTCAATTTTTCAATTCAATTCAATTCAGTTTATTCAGCATTGTTTTTACATTCATAAAAACAATGCCAGGACAGAAACAAAAAGCCACAAAAAGTAGCTTGACGGGGTTTCTGCCCCACAATTGTCATCGGAAAATTTTTATCCTGCGGTGGACCTAAATAGGCTTGTGATGCTGGCGATTACGATGCTGATGCTAATTATGATGATTCGATCCTGATGGAAAAATAAACCTAGCCCCGCTTTTTCGTCACAAAAATGCTATGACGCAGACAGTTGTTTCCGTCTCAACATGAAACCATAGAAAGGGGGTATTCACTGCCATTTATTTCACATAAGCCACCACATCCAACCCATAATGTATTCAGAGTGCTAAATTCTGAGCATTCCATTTGTGATCCATGCATATTGCCCATGAAGCAAGGGTTGTGTAGTTGTCATGAATCAAAGGCAATCCCAGAGATGACGCCGCAGAGATGTAGGTCGAACAGAGCAAAGAAGAGGGAGATTGAGGCAGGTGCGGTGTGACGACCGGGTTCCGGAACAGTCAAGCCAAGGGTGACGCGACCCGAGGAGCCGACGTCGCCAACAAGCCCGGGCCAGGAGTGGGCCGACGACGCATCGGCTGCAGTCTCCAGACGCTCCGCCAACCCACGCCTTGACAGCTCCAGCGGCGACGGGCGTGTGTATTCGGGAAGCGGCACCGAACCGTCGTCTTCCGCTACGACGGCCTTCACAAGGGCGATGCTTCCCAAACAAGTCGCACAACATCGAGACGAAAAAGCCGCTACTTTTTTTACCTCACCACAGCCACTCTGCGGGTTCTCCTTAGCGGCGATCACTGGGTAGGCATGTTTATGGACGGTTTGCGTGGGACTTTGTAGGCTATCGTAGAAGGTTATTTAATTGGCCTTGGGGCGCAACTGTAGTTTTTCCTTACCAGTCCTTTTTCGCGTGCGAGTTGTTTCGGTGGTTGTGCTTTGTTCGAGGTGTACATCATTAGGGATAATTTTTCTGTTTTACCGATCCGGCCGCTGCATCCCATTTCCCTCTTCTCTGCTGGTCGGGACACGTGACAAAATAATTCGCGAGCCTGCCGGGATCATGCGCATCAACTGCCAGGATTGACCAACTCACGTGTCTCGCCAGCTGAGAAGAATGGATTGGAAAAAAGTGCTATCGGTAGTTCAAACGCTCGGTGTCAACAAAGAGCAGCCATTTCGAATAATTGAACAGAGTGAAAAAGAGCAGGAAAAGTTTTAGGGAGATAAAATAGGATTGGAAAAAGAGATACAACAGGCCAAAGTACAGCTGCGCTTTGTTCAAAATAGCTTCGAAAAAGCAGAGAACAGTGAACCCACTCCACGTGAGATGGAATGCACACGCACTGCAAGTAGCGATAATGTGGAGAGTAAGAAGGAAAAGATACAGGTGTCTCGCTGAAGACCGAGGAAGAAGAAGTTGCGTTCCAAGGGCGACATGGGAAACATGGTGCCAGAGTCCGTCAATGCTTTTGAAAAGCATTGACGGACTCTGATGGTGCGTTTGGAACGGCGGAAGGCAAGTCAAATGAAGATGAGTGCATCAAGAAGGTGCCAGCCAAGTATAGCTTGCTGTCCATAGATACCTTTGATGGTTTATACAAGGGCAGAGAGGTCCGGGAAAGGCGAGCGATCACAGCTAAGTCGTCTTCCGCGATAAACGCAAGGTGTGATAGGATTCCGCTGGAATGCCGGGACTCTTCTGATACGAACAAACCGGCCACTACGGAGGTTAAGTTCTGGGTTGAAAAAAGAGGGAAAAGCACAGCAGGCAGGGAAAGGGAAAAGTTCTTCTCTGAGGTTGTTTCACAGATCATCGCTGCAGAGTCATTCAGTGAGTTTGCCCACCAAGTAGGACCGCGCCCTAAGATAGAAAGCTGCACAGTCGGCCAAGAGACGCAAATAGAGCAGTCGAGCAGGGAAGTCGTTCACGAGCTAGTTGCCGCGAGGCAAGCCGCTGATAGGCATTCTCGGGCACACAGCAAGGAGCATGCATCCATGCATTAGAAAGCGTTTCCAGCAAATACAAGAAAAGGGTTTGACGCGTATACAAGTGGGAGAACGTGAACGTAGACGTCTAGAGGAAGGCAAACTAGCGCGCGCAGCCAGGCTGATATCAAGACAAGTGGCGAGGACAGGCTCAAAAGTGAGCATCAAAAGTAAAGTCGCCTGCGTAAAAGGATAGAGGTGTCACAACCTGAAAGAACTGGCCTGACGACTGCGCACCATCGCAAAACGTGGATGAAGGAAGGTGTAGGTATCTAAGATACCGTTGAAGGAAGGGTTGTGTGCCACTGGCGTAAAAGATAGAATGAGAATTGTTCGCAGGAACCGAAGCGGCCGCTTAGAGAAAGATGTTAAATGGGCTTGTTGGAAGAAGGTGAAAATGAAGTAATCGGCTTAAACATCTGACGGCAAGCACGGACTAGATATGGCCATAAATACGTCTCATAAAGAATGAGGACAATTTCCTTGTGATTGTACTCAGCAAACTCCCGCCGTGTAGATGTATTTAGAGGTGAGCAGTTGTAATTTGTAGTATAGTTAGAGAAGTGTTCAATCTGCGGATGGGCTGTGGGCGACAATAAGTAACCTGGCGTTAGAGATGGTGATAGTTGAGCAATTAGTGCACATTGTGTGAACATAATATGGTGCGCCGTCACCAGTGAAGTATATGGTGATAAAGAAAGTGATGGTCAATGAAGGGTGACGACTGTGGTGAACAATGAGTGCCTGATGATGAACAATGGGAGGGTAAACAATAAGTGCGCGAAGAGTGAACAGCGGTTCTGGACTGAAAGTCAATCCTCGCCTTCCTCAGTGATGTTGGTGAGAAGTTTTTTGGGAAAAACACTCTTGAAGAGGGGGGGTATATTTTGGCGATCCTGCCAGAATCCATCATTTCTTATTGTCACTGTCAGATCACGCAGGTTGGACTGTGGATCCAGAAAAACTGTTAGCCCTTGCTGAGGCACTAGAACCGACGATGGAGGAGGCATTCGATATGTCTGAAAGAACATCACGGGAGAAGCAGATGAGGAATGAACAAGAACACGAGAACATGACAGAGCAAAAACTAGTGGAATAGAGGGGCAGCTTGCTGAATGCGCTTTGCAGAGAACGATAACAGCGAGAAGTGAGAGTTCAGGTTCTGTGTCACCCCGAGCCCTTAAGAGCTGTCCAAAGACATTGATATCACTGTTAAGCGAGACCCGGGACAAAGACGCGTACCTTCAACGATTCGAAATGATAGCCGCATGCCAGTGCTGAGAAAGATCAGAACGGGCTACAACGCTGAACTTGCGCTTGGAAGGAAAGGCGTTGAGTATATTAGGTCGAATACCAGCGTCACACTCTACCGACTACGACAAAGTAAATACTGCTCTCTCGAAAGATTTCAACTAAGTGCAGAAGAGTTTATACAGAAGTTCAGGCGGTGCAAGCCAGAAGATGCAGAAACCGGACGACAGTTGGCTGCCCAGCTCAGCAACTTTTTCGAGAGACGGACGAAGCTCTCTGGCACAGAAAAGACCTACGAGGCAATTCGAAATAGAATGATCGTAGAGCAATTTCTGGAGGGCTGCAACGCCGCGTGAATTGCGTTTCTACAAGAGAGACAACTTCAGGCTTTCGACGACCTGGCCGAGTCGACAGACGGTTACATCGAAGCGCTGGGTTTGGATAATTTGGGTGACATGAGAGCCGAGACCGACGAGAAGCCCGCAGTAAATTCAAACACCCAGAAACAAGAGACTGTCCAACAGGTTTCCTCCCGCATAGAAAATGTTTCATTTTTGACTGCGTCGGTCATCTGGCAGAAGACTGCCCCACTAACAATGTCGGTGGCAAAGCCGACGTTATCTGCAACGTTTGCTACAAGAGGGAACACAGGACTGAAGACTCAGTTTTAGGTCGAAAGACAAGGCGGGTAGTATTTTGTATACACAGATCCCAACAGGAGGTCAGCAGCAAAACTATGAGGAAAGCGAAGAAGACAAAACTGAAGCAGGAGTAGTTTGCTGAGTGATTGAGCAACTGGAGGAGGAAAAGTCTATGCTCCGGATTCCATCCTTTTGGCCATTGGTACTAACGCCTAGTGAACTGGAAGAACGGCAAAAGCAAGATACATCGCTACGGGGCTGCTATCAGCAAGTAGGAAATCAGTGGAGACGAGTTCCAAATACTAAATAACTTTGGACACCTGTGAACTTAGAACGGTGCTGTGAACTGTGTTTGTGAACTGTGTTTCTTAAGTTTAGCCGAACTTTGTGGCAAAACCGTGAATGTGATCAAGGACTGTGCGAGTCAAGCTATTGAATGCTGCAAGATCAACACGGTGGACAATCTTGGTGGAGGGAGTGAGCCGGTTTTAGGGAAAAACGTTTAAAAATGGAGGTATCTTGTCATGAGCAAACCCCCGAACGTGTATGTGCCAAAACCCTCGAAGGTGTATGCGCCGGAACCTCCCAAGCAGTATGTGCAGTGAAGAAGGCGAGAAGTTCGCCGACAGTGAAATGCACAACGAGATGAGAAGAGGAAGAGGATGGAGGCAAGCGTTGGAGAAGACAGACAGACAGACAGACAGACAGACAGACAGACAGACAGACAGACAGACAGACAGACAGACAGACAGACAGACAGACAGACAGACAGACAGACAGACAGACAGACAGACAGACAGACAGACAGACAGACAGACAGACAGACAGACAGACAGACAGACAGATAACTTTCTTGAGGTCCCGAAAATCTGTAGCAGTCTTAGTGACTGCGTACTGTAGACGCGGGCCGCACTTGCGCATCTGGCGGACGTCCTTGTTCCTCCGCTCTCTCGCAAGCAGTCTGGACAGCCCGGCGTTGAGTCACGCACTCTTAATTTTTTTTAGGGCTTCTGCCCGGTCTTCTTCTGTTAAATATCACCCCAGGGTAACGCAGGGTATTGCCAGAGCATGTGGTTTAAGGAGCATGTGGTGCTAATACATTTTGTGCAGTGCGGTTGGATGTCGTGTGCGAAGTGGCTAAACACGCTTCTCGAGGGGAATGTACCTGTTTAGAGCATTCTAAAGGAAGCGGATTGTGATCACTGAAGCTTGGCGTGCGAGGCAGGGTATTTGTCTCTATCTAGCTTGTAGTGTGCCATTATCTCGTTGAAAGTTTGTACCGGATCTCTATACTCTTCTCATTCGCCAGTCGTCGAGCGTCAAAGGGCTGCCGCGGCGGGTGATTTCACGCGCGCAGTCGCGAGCCATATGGTTGGCGTTGGGGATGTTCTCGTGTATTCGTGTCCAATGGGGGCAGGGAACCACGCAATGTAGCGATGGTCGTCCTCGCTTCTGGTGTTAATGATTCGCGCTGCTTCCTTGGCTATCGTTGCTTTGAGGAACGCACGGACTGCTGCCCTTGAGTCCGAGTATGTGTTCGGTCTCGAAGGGTCGGCCATAGCCAGGGCAACCGCCACTTGCTCTGCGATAGCGTGTTTGCGGGTAACTACGGATGTTGCGTTCAGTAGTTTGCCAGCAGGGTCGGTCACGACCGCCACGTATTTGTTGGAGCTGCCGTATCGTGCCGCATCCACGAACGGCGAGGTTCGCCGCCCTTCTTGTGCAATTTTCAGTAGCGCCTTGGCCCAGGCTATGCTCCTGGAACATACCCCACCGTCACCGGGGCCTGGCTACGCGTCAGGCCTACAAACACACATTCCCGGAGGTGATCCTGGATGAAGTCCCCACGGCAACGCACCATCGGCAACTCCAGAAACGAGAACCAGCTCAGCTGCCAGGCTGACACTCTAGGGTTACGCACCGACACCAGTTCTGCATCGCAACTAGGGCTACGCTCCTTGGGTTGTTGGCGGCGACTGCTGGGCCCACTTCGTGCAACCACCACGAGACACGACGGTCGCCTTGTCCCACACATCAAATAGGAAGACATCCCTCGTAACGTGAATTGACACAATACATATACCTTTACGTAAACTGAAACCACGAGAATCCTCTTTTGATTATTTACCGCTACCTGACGTGTGCTCAGAAATATCGTCCTCGTCAATTAAGCGTGTTTGCTGTGTGTGCTGTGCCCTTAATTAATTAACGTGACAGTAGTACACAACAGCGCTGCTGTGGAAAATTTTTATTTCAGTTCGTTCTCGTTTAGGCGAGAAAGGCTTTTTAAATACGGCATTACTACCTAAGTTAAGAACATAATCAGCCGTCCAACTCATTTTCGTAGGTTGGGCCTCGGTGCTTCATTTATTATTTAAATTCACAGAAATTTCTTTTTTAAAACCTTTGAAATATAGAACAAGAGTGCGAAACTGGGAGAGTCGGTAAGGATTCATGATTAAAACAGCGCATGGGACACGACGACAAACGCTGACAACGACAGGCGCTGTCCTTGTAATCGATATTTGAAATATATTAGAAATTGAAATATATTTTTTTGAAAAGTGAGTTTTGCACTTAGTTTAAGGTATTTTTTGTGTAAACAAGACCAACGCCTAAAAGCGCAAAAATTGTTCCTTGCACTTGCGTGTTCGCACGCGCCTTCAAGGCAAAAGCCTATGACTATTTAGTCAAAACTTGTTTATTGCTATATTGTATTTGCACTTCTTTTTTAGCCTTCGTTTCTTTGTGTTTTGATCAGGGTGTGGAAACGGAAGCGAACCGAATCGAAAACCGGAACCGAACCGGTATTTTTGCCGGAACTGAACCCGAACCCGAACCATTATTTTTTGAGCTGGCTGAACCCGAACCGAAACTGAACCCCCCAAAAAAAGAAATAACGGTTTCCGGTTCTCGACAAAACAGTTCGGCCATCTCGTTATTGATAACGGGTGGTAAGTGTCATTAGGGCCTTCTTTCTTTCATGCGAAATCAACTTCGCAATCTCTCGGTCACTATTACCCTTTCAATAAATCACAACGCTCCGAACGCGCTCATCACGGTAACAACAAGGTGACAATTTCATTATTTGTGATGTTCTTTAATGCGCCGACACAACGCAGGCGATGAGGCGCACCGCAGTGGAGGGCTCACGATTAATTGTGACCACCTGGGGATCTTTAGCGCGCGCCGAAATTTTGAACACACAGGCGTTTTTGCGTTTCGCTTTCATCATAAAATCCGTAATCGAAACCGCATTTTTGGGCTTATCAGCACATCTTAGACTCTGGGCCACCGCGGCGGGGGACGTAAGCGAAGATATGTGTCTATTCGAAAATCTAGAGATTGTGTTCTTTCGAATCGACACGTGTGCTGGGCGTTGAGCACTGTACGTTTGGTTTCGCTTAATTCCGCGAGCGTCTTGGGTAGTCTCTTGTACAGGTAAAGCTGCTCTTCACAGGCGAACAAAAC
Organism: Haemaphysalis longicornis; assembly: GCF_048455015.1. NCBI lineage: Eukaryota > Metazoa > Arthropoda > Arachnida > Ixodida > Ixodidae > Haemaphysalis > Haemaphysalis longicornis. Next base: position 191,186,920 of record NW_027526422.1, read on the forward strand.
GCCATGTTGTGTGCGCGGGCGTGTCTTTGCGTGCTTTACGTGGAATTTTTTTTGTTGATTGTTTGCAATGGGTAAGCAGGCAGCATTCGTTCTTGATTGTCGCAGTGAGCCCGATAATGAAGGGGCTGCAGCCCGTGGTCGGCGATATTTTTCCGTCGCGTCTTCTTACATGCTTGGCCAAGGATCCTATGGACCATGAAAACGAAGCCCTATCTTGCCTTATTTGAAAGATCTGCCTTTGATGACTCGTTAAGTACGTTGTGTTATAAGAAGTGGGGAGAAACACCGAAGAAACTTTCAAATTTTCTGACACCCAGTATCAGCAGTACGTGACAAGGAATTAATTCAAGCAAAATTAGCAATGTCTTAAGTAATTATTAGCATCGAAGCAATACAATAAAACGAAGCAAACGGCACCAATAAATAACACACTCATGTCTCTTGGCGGTGGCTTTGTGTAGTCTCTAGGACGACAGTAGGGGGATTAAAAAGAGGCTGGTATATTTTCTGTTACACCTGGCCTAGATGTTCAAACTCGACAGTAGTATTGCAGCTCATTTTAAAAATCACTAGTTCGAGTTTTACGATGAATTTAAACTATACAAACTGATTTTTCGCACCTTGATAAAAATTCAGTTCTGAACTAGTTCGCGAACCCGTTCAACTCCCCGAACTGGTTCACGAACCGGTTCACGGATCAAATTAGTCGAACCGGAACTGAACCGGTACAAAGAAAATTTACCTGAACCCGAACCGTAGCCGAACCCGTATTTTTTTCGGTTCGACACACTGGTTTTGACGTGAATTGCTCCGACGTTTGTAAGCATGTACATTTTTTTGCCTTTAACTGAATGAAAGAAAAGCCAGAAATATATACATTGCTCTAATTACGGTGTCACATGATGGAACGACGAAAAAGTATTGTGCAAAAATGCTATTTATTCTTTTATCTATATTGAGTCGTAACTTAAAATAGTACATGCAATTTATTTCGCTTTTTTAGAGAAACTTAAAACAACCATCGTGCTAAAAACGTATTTTCGAGAAAACTATTGTGCTGAAACCTTATTAAGGAATATTCCGAGGGAAGTGAAAGTTTATCAAAAGAATTTTGGAAGTCGTTTCTGGGCCGGGGTGGTTGTGTTGGGAAAGACCCTTAATAGTAAGTACGCGAAGTTTAGTGGCCTCAGTTCAAGCGTTCAGCTTGGTCTTCGGTGTGTAAATAAGTATTATTTGCGTTATAATGCAGGCTTTGTTTGGATTTCGAATTAGCGAAGGCGCAGAATCTATAAGATGTGTTTATAAGGTTACGCTGACACTTAGTGGGCAAGTTTGCTTGAATCAGCAGGCGCGTGTTTAATCCTGTCTCTGAGGAGCACATGCCCATCTATGAGGAGCACATACTCCACGTAACAGTTCAGTTTTTTTGGGGAACTAATGTTGACAGTTTCCAATTATCCCAAGGCATATTGACCTATTCTAATTGGTTCCGACGTCCACATATGCACTTCAAATAGCCCTCTCCAGCCTGCAATGTGAAATCATTGCTTTCATACTCACAAATCGAAGGGGGGCTTTGGAGGTCACAAACATTTTTTTCCACGAAAAGATGTCCCTACTAAGCAGACGGGGAAAAGTGGAATTTTCAGAACTAGGAAAGTTCAGTTAAATATTGAGTTCTTAACTAGGGTTATATTTCATAAAGAAACAAAAAATAGTTGCCAGCCCGCCGGGGGCACGGCCGAATGAGATACACATGATTCGTGCGTACTGCACTCTCCAGAGGTAGGCTCAGTGCTATGGTAAACGCAGAACTATCCCGCAATTTTTTCCCAAGTCTATGCATGGCGTTAGGAACAATATAATCGGCAGAGCAATGACGCTAATTGACGCTGACACACGGAACTCGCCTAACATAGATCATACTAAAGTGGCAGAGTTGGCTGCGCCAGCCTGCCGCTAACTGAAAAAGACACTTTAATTTGCATTCAGCGCATCAACGTTTTAGGCACAGCTTTTGTTTTTCTGTACGTCAATGCTCTCTTCTGTCGAGATGTTCTCGTGACATGCAGTGCGCATGCAGCTGTCAGTACGGAACAACAGGCTCATCGGACCCGCTGATTTACGTAGAAGTTATATCCGTGGATCGAGGGCCTGAGCAAACTTCGAGTATTCTTAGTTCCAGCGCACGCGTGCAGAATTCGTCGAAGTACCTGAACACGAAGATTGTTTTGAAATGCAAAACCAAAACTACGGGCCACAAATTGAAACTGCCGCGACTAATAAACCACAAACTGTTATAATAAGAATGTGGATGCATGTGCCGTTGAGGTCTTCACATTCAAAGTGTTGCGTTTTCAATACGCAATTACGTCTCATACATTCAGAACCTCCAACAGCGGTAATATATAACAGAATCTAGAACCAGTATAATAACTAAAAGAATAATAGAGGTATGGTATCTGTTTCTCAGAAACTGAATTAAGCAACAACAACGAGGTAGAGCCGAGAGGCGCTAGGTGAGCTGGGAGTCTGTTCCTGCTCTTTTTCTTTGGCGCTGCTCTTGAGGCGATTTGTTACAAAAGTAGTAGCCAGCAACTATAGACACCATCTTAAAAGGCACGACCACATGTACTATCGGTCAGATCTGTATGACGTTCACCCGTGTGGGTTTATGTGACCTACACTACCCGCCTACACAACGTTTATGAGACCGAAATAAGAATACACTTACATAGATCCAGATCCCTACACCATATCTAACTTCAATAGTATCGAGAAAATCCAAAGAAGGGATGTATGTTTTATCTACTTAAAATAGGGTTGCCGCGGGTCTCTTACCAACCTTATGATCAGTAATGACATCAACACCCTCGATTTAAGACGGAAATCCCTACGCTTGAAGTTTCTTCCCCAATTGTCCACCAATAAGCTTGAGCTAGGCAGCACTGCCTATCTAGACTGCTTTCGAAAAGAACAATCCGACACCAAGGTTTATATAAATGGTAGCGAAGCTTCGGGCGAAAAGCGGTTCAGAACCTATTTCCAGCGACATCAACATGGGGGCTTATGGGAGTAGCGATTGAAGCACGACTAGGTGAGGAGGGAACAAACACTAGTTACAAAAAAAACAACTTTTATTTAACAATAAAGAACATTTATATTTCAGGAATTGTGTTTATTTATGGATCAAATTTATTTAGGTACAGTGTGCAAAGAACTTATGAAAATGTTGTTCCTTCTCAAAAACCTTTTTGGTGCGCCCTCTGAACAATGGCACATGTCATTTCTCTGTGATGCACTCATTGCAGTGTTCGGAAAGGCACACCTAATGTTAGTCTGCTAGGAAACGCCCCTGGCGTGTTTTGGTGGTGCCATTTGCATTCGTTCTTCCTTGTTAATTTGGTGTGCACTTAATTTTTGCTGTGCGTGGAGTAGCGGGGTGCGTTGTATCGTGGGTGAACACGTGTAGTACCGTGCCCGGCAGGCACGGTGAACTACGGGACGATGCTGCCAATGGTTGGAGCGGAGCGCTTTCCTCGGTACCTATACGGAAACGATGTGCTGTACAAGGTTGCAACAGCAACTCCCGTACGCCTGGCGTTTCACTGCACCATTTTCCTCTCATTTCCACAGGTCACGCGAAAATATAGTACTATTAATACGTGCACGAGGGTTGTGTTAGGGGATGTGGTGGTGCTTCGAAAAATTATGGGTCTAAAGCTTTGTTATGTCACAGTTATCTCTTGACTCCACCTCAGGTTGGCTCGGAGCAAGTGGTGTCAATTACTCTAGGACTTCTCAGCGTATTCACACTTGAATTCAAATGATTCGCTTTAATTATCTATCTCAGTGCCTTCTCTATTGCATGTCAAAGCTTGTAGTGATCGTTGCTTCCCGCACTTGTATACGCAAGCATTATTTCCATCGTAATACTGTGTTGTGCTGCTCCGTGCTGCGCTGCTGCCATATCTTTCCAGTTATGTGTTTTTACATACTGCCGTGGCTTTTTTTTTCCGGCAGTATGTAAATGTATGTATGTATGTAATTTCCGGCGTAAATCCTGGGTGAAGTTCTGTAGAAACCCATGCCAACTTGATAAGACGCCCAGACAGCTGCGGTGTGCTCGCTGCACTTTCGTGAATCGGCATTACTGCGCCCCGGTTTTCTGCGTAAAGATACAGTGCCTACTTTTTGTTCTCTTCTTTCAAAGTAGTTTTGCTGTTGAGGCTTTCATTGCTCATAATGCTATGTGTTACGGGTAAAGTAAATTTTTCGGCTCGTAAGGAAAATCATAATGCATGTAGTGTCCACGAACATTTCGTACTTCTTGTATATGTGCTGATTTTGTACAGTGTGATAAAGTTGTTTTATGTTTGTGCTGGAATAAAATTCAAATGTCTTGATTATAGCAGGACTACGGGTTATTTGTTCTCTTAGAACTGAAGCCCAGAAACCGAGCAAGCATTATATAACATTGATCTATACTTAAGGCTTTGGTAGAAATTTGTATCGCGGTGAGGAAGGGGCACGTTTTTGATATGAAGGGGGGGGGGATGTTGCGAGAGTGTTCTAGTGTCATCGTGTGCTCTGCATCCCAGGGCAGAAAAAAATTCCGGTCTGGGGGGGGGCGATGGGGGAGGGGTACGTAAATAACTGATTGCTTTTGTACAGCAGTGGAAGGCATGAATACAGAATAGAGTTTCAGAGAAAATGCAAGCAATTTTTTTATAAACACCGAGGCGAATCATACGACAGTATTCTTACGTACGTTTCTGTAGTCACGAGTCTGTACTAGCGAAGACGGCATTGACTTGACGCACACACGCCATGAGCTCGCCAACTTGCGGCAGATGGCAATGACATGAGCCCTCAGCGACCAGAGGCGTGCTAAAGATATTTTAAAGTCGAATTTTCGCGCTAATGGTACCAAAATGACCTCACTTTTTGACCGGATCTTGAGTCACATCAGGTTGTTTTTTTGTTCCGCCAGAAGTGTTCCCTCCTGACACAGCCCCGCTAAGCCCCGTGACCAGCTTGAGAGCCGCTATTTTCTGAACGTATGGGCTTCTATGGAAGCTTCGCCACCAGTCCCATTTACCTTGCCGACACACCCATGAACTTTCTTTGAACCCATTTTTCCCCAGGCCGAACACTTTCAAGTGATCATTGCCACCTCGCATCATTGAAGAATGGACCTTGTTACCTGCAACTTCCCTTCCATGTGTAGAAAACTTGGAAATGTATGTGTAGAAGAATGGCGCTCTCCCGAACTGAAGATTTCTGTGTTGATGCATTGTTGTTCTTGCGAACCTTCTAATATTATTTCCCTCCTATTGTGTTTCTTGCGTTGTGACGTTATTATTTACTAATCTGCTGAACTTCATACTGTCTTCTCCTTCTTTATTTTTTTGCCCTGTACTTCTTGTGTTTGTTGTACGTTTTTCACTTTACTTTTGTGCAAAGTGACTCGTGTAAAACTATACTTGTACTTGTCGTGTGGCTCCTGCTTAGGCTTTATATGAATGGAGTACCTAATAAATAAATAAATAAATAAATAAATAAATAAATAAATAAATAAATAAATAAATAAATAAATAAATAAATAAATAAATAAATAAATAAATAAATAAATAAATAAATAAATAAAATATAACGTGGTGGCAGAGAAGATGAGATGAACAATGAAGAAGGTGAAAAAATCCAGTAGGTGAAATTTCCAGTATTTACATGGCGGCGATCAGATAGCCAAGGGTAGGGTCTGCCAGCACTTTCTTCGTCGTCGTCGTCGCTGGTCTTTTGTAATGACGCTGTGCGGTATTGCCACCTATATGTCATGCGACATTACCCCCCGGTCGAGGGCGATCGTCCGGGTAGAAGCTGCGGCGCGATGAGCATGTCGATGCCGATGAGCAATGCCGCCAAATGCAAGCCAAACAGCGTGTCCCAACCAGCGTCGTCGTCGTCCCAGATGCTCGAGCGTGACGACGCCGATGCCGTCTTCCTCGTCTTTGATGGGGTAACAGCCCTCTCCTTGAAGGCTACTAACCCGGTCGAGGCCGGAGTAGGATGAGGAGCTCGGTGAAGGTGAACGATGTGATGAGAATATACAGTGAAGAAGCTCTTGCCAACACGGATGTAAGTGATGGGTTTCGTGAGCAATGTCTTGCAGCAGCGACGCCCTCAAAGCAACGATGAACCGGCGAGTGCTTGTAACCACGTCGGACCACAGGGCTGGGGACACGTCGTCGTCGTCTGGTGACATATCGTCGCGTCTTGGCGTCTCAGCATCAGCTCGTCACTGGCTGGGGACACGAGGTGGGGGGACCTCGTCGAGTGCTTGTAGCGGCGCGGCTGGGGCTGCCCGACATGGTTCCCGCACCCTCGATGAGTCCACCGATGCCGATGAGGTGCGAAGCTGTGGCCAGGACAGGGATGGACCCGCACACTCCACCAAATGTAACGGGGTGGCAGAGCAGAAGAGACAAACAATAAAGAAGGTGAAAACTTTATTAAAAGTATTTAGATAGCGGCGATTCGACAGCCACCGCAGAGGTTGCGGTGCTGCTTCAGTCCCCGTTTTTCGACCCTGGAGAGCGCAGTCGGACACTTCCCTCGGCCATGTCTCACGGTAATCACCATGAGACCACACCTCCTGTGGCATCCATCATCTGCCCTGGCACGGACCCTCAACGGGATCCCCCCTTCTTCAATGGTACTGAAGATCAGGACGCTGAGCACTGGCTCACCGCCTTCGAATGGGTGAGCACACATAACAACTGGGACGATAAACAGAAGCAGAACAACGTCCGTCTATCCTTTACCGGCGTTGCAGAGACGCGGTATAAGAACCATGGGTCTGATTTCCGCACATGGCCAGACTTCAAGACCGAATTTACCAAACTGTTCGGGCGCCCGGCACTTCGGAAACAGCGCGCTGAACAGCGTTTGCGCGAACGCGCTCAGCGCGCGAATGAAAGCTTTACCTCTTGTATCGAAGACATCCTTGAATTATGTAAAAGGGCAAACAACGCTTGGACCGAAGAAGGAAAGATGAAGCATATCCTTAAAGGCATGGACTACAATGCCTTCCAAATGTTGCTCGCGAAAAAGCCTGTCACGGTTGCTGAAGTCATCAATGCTTGCCAAGAGTTCGATGTACTTTGCAGAGAGAGGGCTCTCACTCGTAAACCCGCGGAACAAGACCATTCGCTTTGCAGCTTAGCCTCTGATGACAGGCGTGTTCTCTTCGCGCGGATTCAGCAGGCTGTTCGCGAAGAAGTGGCTAATCAGCTTTCACCCATTAGCGACGTAGCGAAGCTACCTCAGCCAGATTTAGCCCCAACCCTCAAGAGCGTCATACAACAAGTCGCTGACGCGCTTCCTTGCACCCGGCAGGCCAATCTCGCGTTAGCTCCAGTGGCTTACGCCGACATCCCGCCGCAAACGCCGATGGCCGTTCCTTTGACTTTCGCCGACGCAGTACAACATATGCCTCTAACCTATGCCGAGACCGTGGCACGGCCTTTCACTGGAACCGTACCGGGACCCTACCTTGAATACTTCTGCAAGCTCTGGGAGTCATGCCACTGCCGTGGTTCAACGCATGCGGTCCACGCGTGTCGTGCCGCTTCCGGCGTCTCCATTCGCAAATCCTTGGTGCATGCCCGATAATCGCCCTATCTGCTATACCTGTGGGACTGAGGGACATGTGGCAAGCTACTACCGCCGTGGCACAACGTGTACGCGCCCCTCATCGTGTTCCCTTTCCTATGCGCCCTCACCACCCATGACGCACGTCTCAGCCCCGTGTTCGATGACACCTATTTCGTCCGATGACAGCGACTTCGCCAGCCGTCGCTCGCAGTCTCTACGAGACAGCTTACACTCTCGTTTGTGCCGTCGCCCTACGACTAGTCAGTCGGAAAACTAGACGCCGCAGTTCCGTAGGCAAGAACTGCGTCACCGTCGAAATGCCAAAGTCCCCCTTCTTCGCCGCCTGATTTAATCAAATTGTACGTTGATGGTGCTTCTACCTTGGCGCTCATTGATACTGGAGCTGCGGTGTCTGTTATTGACGATAAATTTTGCCGATGGTTAAGAAAGGCGACGACACCTGTTTATAGCGTTACTCTGCGCACCGCTAATGCGCAACCTGTGGAACCGCTGGCCGCAAGCACTGCTCGGGTTACAATTCAAGGGGTCGTCTACACATTCGAACTCATCGTCCTGCCGTCGTGCTCTCACAATCTCATTATAGGATGGAACTTCTTGTCACGCCATCCCGCCATCATTTACGGCGCGCATGCGCTGAAGTAGAGCTGTTTCCGGTACTTTAAAGCGATTCTGAGAACGCCGCCTAAAAGTTGCTTGTTGCTTACGGCACGGACATTCTACCGTATTTATCTGTGCTTAGGCCATTGTCGTGCAGCAGTGTTGCGGAAGCCACGGTCATATTCGCTCCTCCTGGTCTCTTTTCGCTTCGCAAATCCTTTCCACTGCTGTTCGCTGTCCTCGACATCAAATCCGCTTCCTGCTCTGTGCCTGTCTCAAACCCTAATCCATGTCCCATCAAACTCTTTCGCAGTGAATGCCTTGGCCTTATAGAAGAAGTTGACACTTCCGTTATTATCGACGTAGCTGAAGACGTTTCTCCTGTTCATATCACCACACTTAGCTCCGGTTGATATCTCACCTGATGTGACTATGTTGCTCAACGCCATTGACGACGCCCTTACTTCGACCCAACGTAACGAACTATTGACTGTTCTACGACGCTTCAGTACATCATTCGACTGTGATGACACTCCTTCGGGCCGCACGTCAACTGTTTCACATCGGATCGACACCGGCACCCATGCACCATTGCGGCAGCGACCGTATCGTGTGTCCTCCACCGAGCGTCGTGTTGTTGAGGAACAGGTGGAGGACATGGTAAAACATGACGTCATTCGACCATCGATGAGTCCTTGAGCTTCTCCTGTGTTACTTGTCAAGAAAAAAGATGGATCGATTCGTTTCTGCGTGGAATATAGATGTCACAATAAAATAACTCACAAGGACGTTTACCCGCTGCCCCGAATTGATGACGCCCTTGACAGCTTGCATGGGGCCGAGTACTTCTCAACATTGGATTTGAGGTCAAGCTACTGGCAAGTGCCCATGGCCGACGCCGATCGCTCTAAAACAGCATTTGTAACACCAGATAGCCTCTACAAGTTCAATGTCATCCCATTCGGACTGTGTAATGCGGCCGCGACTTTCGAACGAATGATGGACAACGTATTGCGCGGTCTGAAATGGAAAGCATGCCTTTGCTACTTAAACGACATCGTCGTGTTTTCACCAGATTTTACGACCCACCTAACACGCCTGGAACTAGTATTGATATGCCTAACTTCCGCCGTTTTGCAGCTTAACCTTAAATACTGCCTCTTCGCTTCTTGGAAACTCACCATTTTGGGCCATGTTGTTTCGAAAGACGGCGTTCTCCCGGATCCAGCGAAACTCCGTGCCGTGGCGGAGTTCCCAAAGCCGACTACGATGAAGGACTGTGCTCCTGTTTCGGCGCTTTGTGCGGAACTTGGCCTCCATCATTGCTCCCCTCACGCAACTTTTCAGTGGAAATGGGGAAACTTCTGACTGGTCCCGTGACTGCGAAAACGCTTTTCTGCCGATGCCAGCCGTGTATGATTGGGTGCGGTGCTCGCCTAACGACAGAACGGCTATGAGGAATCCGTAGTAAGTTATGCCAGTCGTACATTGACGAAGGCGGAAGCGAACTGCTCTGTAACGGAGAACGAATGTTTGGCTATCGTTTGGGCCATCAGCAAGTTTCGCCCCTACTTGTACGGACGCCCGTTCGACGTCGTGACGGATAATCATGCTCTTTGTGGGTTGTCTTCACTAAAGGATCCCTCCGGTCACCTCGCCCGCTGGGCCCTCCGCCTTGAAGATTATGGTATCCGCGTTGTGTGCAGGTCAGGACGCGAGAATAACGACGCTGACGCCTTCTCTCGTTCTCCGCTTCCATCGGACGTCACGAGCTTGTCGACAGCAGATAACACTCTGGCGCCTCTCGGCATAGCGGACATGGCTGCTGAGCAGCGTAAGGATCCGTGGATCACCCCAATTCTCAAATTTTTCTCATGCCCACAGGCAAACGCTGCTCCAAGATCACTGCGCTGGCAAGCTGCCCACTGCACCGTTCGTGACAAACTCCTATACCACTGCAACTACCACAGCGACGGTCGAAAATGGCTGCTAGGGACTCCTCGCCACCTACGCAAGGAAATTTGCTCTTCCTTTCACGATGACGCGCACTGTGCTCACGCTGGAGTCCTGGAAACGTACGAGTGCCTTAGATTTCGCTACTACTGGCGCGGGATGTATACCTTTGTGAAAAAGGCTGTTAAATCCTTCTCCGCAAGACTTCTCCGCAGCACACTGGCGCTCCACTTCAGCCGTTGCTCTGTCCAGCGGGCCCCTTCACTCGAGTGGACATTAATCTCTACGGCCCACTTCCCAGCACAGCTTCCGGTAACCGCTTGATCATCGTCGCCGTTGATCATCTAACGTGTTACGCCTAAACAGCTGCGCTAGCGGCCGCCACGGCTCGAGAAGTAGCGTCATTTCTCCTTCAGCGGTTCATTCTCCGTCATGGTGCTCCTCGCGAGCTACAACGTGATCGAGTACGCGGGTTTTATCTGACGTCGTGGAGACCATTTAACTGAATGCAACGTTGTCCACCGCAAAACCCCATCATACCACCCACGGAACAATGGTCTGACGAAGCGGTTTAACCGCACACTGGGGGATATGATCGCAATGTACATTTCCTCGGAACATTCCAATTGGGACCTCTTTCTTCCTTTTTAACGTATGCTCACAACACCGCTAAGCAGACAACCACAGGATTTTCGCCGTTCTTTTTGCTCAACGGTCGTGACCCTTCATGCACGCTGGACATTATACTTCCGTACCGACCTGACGCCTCCGAATTGATGCCCGTTTCAGACGTCGCTCGACGCGCCTAGGAATGTCGCCAGCTTGCTCGTCGATTTACATAAGAAGACCAGCAGCGCCAGAAGGCCCGTCACGATGTTCGGGTCTCAGCTCCAACTTTCCCGAACGGTTCGCTCGTCTTGTTCTAAGTACCGTGCCCGGCTCCCGGGCTGTCGCCGAAACTTGTGTCGCAATACCACGGCCCGTACCGGGTTGTGGAGGAGACATCGCCGGTGAATTATGTTTTTGAGCCTGTAACGCCCACTTGAGAGCGCCGGCGTCGAAGACGTGACAGTTCATGTCGCTAGGCTCAAGCATTACTACGACCCGTTCGTCTCGTGTACCCCTTAGGTCGCCAGGATGGCTTCCTCTTTTCGCCGAGGGTAGTGTAGCAAGTATATATGTAGCGCACCTGGTAGAGTAATTGTGACGAGCATCAGCCATAACGGGCAAATTCCCATATGTGGGTATGCGGCGGATGCCGACGAGAAACAGGACTCTCTCGTTCAAGCACTCAACAATCTGGTCGTTTCGCCCCGCTCATCCTTCTGCAGGAACGTCGAGTATCTCCTTTACAAAATAAATAAATAAATAAATAAATAAATAAATAAATAAATAAATAAATAAATAAATAAATAAATAAATAAATAAATAAGTAAATAAATAAATAAATAAATAAATAAATAAATAAATAAATAAATAAATAAATAAATATTGCTACCGGCTGAACACCGATTGCCTGCTTGATTTGAGTGATTGCAGGGTTTAACGCGCCGACGCAACGCAGGCCATGAGGCGCGCCGTAGCGGAGGGCTCCGGATTAATTTTGACCACCTGGGGATCTTTAAAGTGCGCCGAAATTTCGTACACATGGGTGTTTTTGCTTTTCGATTCCATCAGAAAAGTGGCCGCCACGGCCGGGAATCGAACCCGCGACCTCGTGCTCAATTGCCTGTTTGGGAGGGAAAGCTGTATATTTAGCATGTCTCTTTGATACAAGGTAGGCAGTTGTGCAATTTTTTGGAGGGAAGCATTTTGCTCCTTTCATTTGCATTCACTTTAGAAACAACGGAACGTTTTCCTCACTCATTTCGGCGTAGATGGTAGGGATAATTGAATATAGATACAAAAACAGACATATAAAACATTTTGTTTTGCTTTCGTGCCGTGACGTATGAGTTTGATATTGATTTGAAGAGTATAATACAGTAACATGTAGATCTAACGAAACCATATCTTACAAATTTCCCGATCTAGCAAGCAAATTTTGGTTCCCCCGAAGGTGCCTATAAGGCAAAGCGGCTCTTACGAACTCAAACTAAGATTACATTCGGAGCCATTCGCGGTTTTACGAAGTATTTACATAACAGACACATTTAAAAAGACCAGTTTCGAATGTGTTCGTCCGAATGCCGCAAGCATTATTGCGGGATATCAGAAAAAAATACGAGGCATCTTTTTACAGAGCTCTACGAGATAAGCTCAGCGGTGCTGTGGCCGCAGACCATGGCGTCCCGGCGAGTACGGTTTCTATAACCTTGAAGGTAAGAGTCCATAACCTTGAAGGGAAAGGACGCCATAATCCATGCCACTTCGTCTCGAACTGCGTCGAAAACTATAACCTCAGCACCCTTGACGCGAGATGTTGGAGGAAGCCCTGTTGCTTTGTTCAACGATATGAGAGGAAATAACGTTCCACGCACGGGATTCGCGCGTCTGCGGGGGAGCGCCGACTACAGGGCAAAGCTCGGCTGGCATTTTATTTTCACCGCGTACTTATGGCGCATTGCTATATTACCGCAGGGGAGCGCTGCAGCCACCCAATTGCGATGCCATGATAGCTACTGGGGTGCCTTTGTCTTTGAACATCGAATTTTACGAAATTATTCTCGGTTCCCCGTAACTTCATTAAATCGGGTTTTATAAAAAAAAGTGTATGGACATTGGTGCTAATCAATCGCCTTAAACGCGTGTGAGATATTCATTCACGCCATCAGGAACAATTTGCAAAGCTTAAGCTTTGGACAATACGTAGGTTACAAAAAGGCACTCTTAGTTCGACGGGAGTTGAGAAATTGTGCTCTCTTCAGCTTTATTGCTTCTTATTCAGGCAGGTTTGTGGACACAAACGTTGTTGCGGAGGAAGAAAGTGCAGCGTATGTCGCAATTTGCACTCACGTTTTCATAGTGGCAACATTCTCGTATTTATGAAAAAATACAGCAGCTTATAAAGCGTTTTTTTCTCGAGTGAGCCCCTGTTACGTCGTCGCTTCCACTAGATTTTTTTGTCATGCGGTTTTTGAATTGCCCAAACCAACGGAGCAGTTTCCATACCTGCGATAGTGTCACGTTCAGGCACTTCATGGCGCCCCCTTTCCGATTCGGCAAGCTTAGTGACAAATTAAAAAAATGTCTACCAATTTATAACTTCTTTTTTGTTGTAATCATTTTATATAACACTTTAGCTTTTGTAGGAGCTGAGACCATGAACCCCACAACAATTGGTTGTCTGTCTTTTCAAGCTGATCGATAAAGTTAGCTCCAACAAAATATAATTTCCCCAAATTAAAATGCTTCTATACTGCTTGGAGTTTGCGCGACTATGACGTTCAGGTATGCCCCCTGTGCCACAGTTGACGATTTCGATGTAAATTGGCAATAGTAGACAGAGTGGACACGGCAACGGAAAAAAACCACTTCGTCATCAAAGTAAATCCCCAAAGTGGCAACGGTATAATTCAATACTTCGGTTAGCGCATCAGTGTATCTCTTTTATTTCGTTTGCAATTGTGACATTACCATAAACATGTGCTATGAAACAACAACCTTATATTACAACACAGCTCTTCTGAATTGGGTAGTCGGTTGGGATTTAAACTCACCCCGAATCAGGTTGTTACCAATTTTTAAAAGTAGTTTCGCAACTCATTGCTGTGGGTTCCGAAACACTTCGCCATGGCTCTCGCCATAACTCAGTTTGAATCCCCTATCCTACTTACGGGCTCCCAGGCTGGGGCGGTGTCACTACGGAACTTTGGTAAAATGAAACCGAGGGCGTTGAAAACTCTGTGTGGGTTGCCCTTTACACATCAAGAGCAAAACGGCATGTGAACCAAGCAGATATAAGCTTGCACAGTGTCTCACTTCTCGGTGTAAGGAAACGAGTTATACATGTCTTTATTATGCTAACACTCATCGAAACAAAAACCTGTTAAACAGTTTTGTATGGTCATGTTAATCAATAAAAAGGTCCCGCTAGGGTAAAGTGCAGAAACTAAAAACCCCAAAAAAATCTGCATGGGACTGAATTGCGAAGACACCAGTACTGTAACAGTAAGCCATAGTGGAGCACTATTCCGGCAAGCGAGCAACTTGCAAACAAATACTCCTCTTTTCAAACAAAAGGCAATCTTTGGCGTCAACAAGACAGGATCGGGGTTGCGGAGGGGGGCGTGCGCGGAGTGGAATTGAACACGCCCTAATTCCTTAAATCATGGGTGAACGCCGCTCATCCCACTCTCACTTGTTGGTTCTAGCTTTACTGTCCCCAGTACGATCAAAGCTACAAAATGTGGCCCTGTTCATGAAACCACACTATTAGGCGGTAGTTTGACTAAACTGTTAAGCATACAGTATGTTGGTGGGAGCCTACAAAAGCGGTTCAGGAAAATATTCTGAGAAACCGAGAATGACAGATTTGACTTTCAAGCAAAATGACCTATCGGAGAACGGCGCTCTGCACTGAGCTGCCGCTAAACAGTTCCTTCAACTTGTGCATGAGCTGCTATGTCTTATACACCCTAGATGCGGGCTTAAAACAACGGCTTTAGACAAGCGAAGCCGTAACCAGCTGTTCAGATGGTCGCCCATTTTTTTAATACAATAGCCTTGGCAAGACAGCACTTGATTGATGGATGCCGAAACTGCGCACAGAGAAGGAGATGTTTCATAACTAAAGACTGCATAGTGCAGCTTTAACGAGCTGCGTTCAGTCAGACAATCTAAGAATTTTTATTGGAGCGTACTTCAAAAAGTTTTATATTGTCGGTTGACAGCGGCCTCCAATTTTACCTCGCATATAAAAGTTCGCGAAGTCGGCCACGCAGCTAGATGTATTTGTAAAAGGGGTAGTCCATTAAAAGCGGCCGCTTTTGTTTGGGTGAACACCATGTTGAGCGCCTTGCCTGCTACTATGGTAGATGTCTGTAGCCCATTCAATATTGCAAGCGGTAACGTCAAGCGGTAGAGTTTGCGTTTGAACGTATATACGGTTTTTATTTGTCGTATTTGTCGGATAATCGAGTTCCTGCGTCTTCACGTGCCTCCGTGAAAGGGAACATCGTTCGTAGAAAAAAGATACTCTAATTGAGCGTGGATAAGAAACTTTAGGGTATCTCAGTACGCAAAGAGATGCACAGGAGTCAACGCATGGTCGAGAGGAAAACCGCTCTTATCCGGGTCTCACGTTTGCGAATGCTGTACTCCGCTTAAAATCGGACGTTCTATCAGGCCTTGAAGTAAACCGGAGAACGGTAGGACGTTTGGCCTTAGGCGCGCATGGAAAAACAACTAACGAAGCTGTTCAGGGAGATATGGGCTGGGCGTCGTTTTAAGTTAGAGAAGCTCAGAGTAAAATATGCTTTGAGATGAGGTTGAGGGCAATGGATCAACGAAGGTGGGCAGCTAAGGTTTTTAGGTACCTATACTTGAAAAGCGTGCACACTCAGTGATTAAGAAAGACTAGAAGGCTAACGATGAAATATGGAAAGAACAGTGGGGAATCCATAACAGCCAAGGTAACCAAAAAAGAGGCAAGGCAGATTGAAACGAATAAATGGAGGGAAAAAATGGAAGCTAAAACGTCGTTAAAGATGTACAGGGCTGAGAAGATGAACATCAGAAAGGAAAATTTCTACGATAATTCCCAGGGCAGTGCTCTGCTTTTTGAGGCTACAGCAGGTTGCTTGCGAACTAAGAGTTTTGTGGGGAAGTATTCACAAAATGATGGGGTATGCGTGGTCTGCGGAAAAGAAACAGAAACTATGCGGCACATCGTGTTAGAATGTGAGGGTATCCATCCAAATCTACATGAAGGGAATATTGGGCTTTCAGAAGCCCTAGGATTTAAGGGTATCACATAGGAAGTTAACTTCAAGGCTGTCGAGGGGACGAAAAGAAGATGAGAATGCTGGTGGACGAAAAGCAGAGAGGGGAATATTGCCTAGGACAGTTACCACCTGTAACAGAAAAAAAAGTATTTTGTGCCTAATAAGCTTTTTGTGCCTGTTCTAAGCAGCGCTAGTATTGAACCAAAAGTGTAAAACATAGGTATATTAGTCCTTTTTGGTAAGATGACATGTCATCACCCCGATACACAGGGCAAACCAATAGAAATCATCATCACCACAAAACACGTTATTCGCAGGTCCTGGCTACGTGGGGTCGACATATTGGAAATTGGGTATCGTTCTCCCGTGATGCCATTTGAAACAAAGAACTTGGATAGAAGAAGTTGCAATTCGGGATTAGATTTTAGTCGGAGCAGTTTGGTGCAGCTTGGAAGACTTATGAGCATTCTACGACACTCGCGTTTTACGTTAAGTGGTTAACGTATCGTTAACGAACTTCGATACGATCCTATGCTTTTCATCGGGCTCAGCGCAGCTCACAGCAAAGGCCTGTGTAAATATGAGGCCTTCCAATATATAAAGTTGGATGACGGCCAAGCTTTTAAGCAAATGACAGAAAGGTAGAACATTAATTACATTAAAGGGGCGACGAAATTTTATTTCTCTTGAGCGTTGGCACCGCCTATTCCGACTTGGTCCCACGAGAGTGTGAATTGTGTATTGATCATCCCTAATATGCGCTCGAAGCGTTGTATACTTATTGCTGAGGCACGATAACTCGTGCATAAGCATTTACAACAGGAATACGGAGACTATCTCCACATATACACTCATGGATCGGTTGACACAAAAAGTGGGGTGTGCGTGGCGGCTTTTTTTATACCCAGTTTGAATATTTCGTGGGCTTCAAGGGTGATGCCTTTGGTTTCATCTACAGGGAGTGAGTGTGTTGTCACGGAAACTGCGTTGCGCCGACTGTCATCGTTTGAAGGGCAAAAAGTTGCAATTTTCAGCGATTCAAAGTCAGCCCTTTACCTGTTGCAGCGGGGTATACCCGTGGAGGAAAAAAACATGTCACCGATCCTTAGTTCTTCTAAAGCAGCTCAAGCACGAAGGCTTCATCGTGCACTTCTAGTGAATCCTGTCGCACGTCGGTGTAGCAGGAAACGAACATGCTGCCAACCTAGCCAAGGGCGCCTTATCATCTACAAGGACGTTGCAAACGCGGTGCGATTTCCAACGCATACCGAAACACACCGCCCGCGATAACTTTAAGCAGCTGTGGCTACCAGCACATCAACCACGAAAGGCCTGAAGAGAGCCGAAGCCTGTCTGCTTCACCGAGTAAGAACTGACTCAGCCAGTACACGAGCTTGGCTACACAAAATCAACATAGTTTCATTCCCGTTGTGACCATTGTGTAGCAGGCCTCTCAAGCTTGGACGTTCCCTGGTTGCCCTATACACCATTCCAACTAGGGCGCCGCAATCTTGCGTGCGAAGCGCCCTCTCGTAGCTGGCCGATTCGCTGGCTTGGGCGTTTGCTCCGCGGCGCATGAGCGCCAACGGCGGCTCGGTGAATTTTTCGTTGTAGCGCGTTGTGCATTCTTTTCCGTAATATATCTTAAATTAGAAAGTTGTTGCATAGGACCAGTTTAAGCGATCTGGCTTAAATTGGCGGATTTTCGGGCCGCGGTGGAGCTGAAATTCGCCTCGAGGTAGCGTGGACAGCGGTCGGTAAACGATGCCGTGTCGAACATACATTTGCAATACTTCGTCACAATTTTTTTGTTTGCGTGTCTGTGTGCGGGTTCGCGTAAAACGGGTATTTTTATCACTTTACTGCAAAAACTGATGTTTATCAAAACGATCTAACCGTGATACGCCCGGCGCCAATGGGAAACAAGCGGAAGCGCGTGTCGGCGTAAGTGTAACATACTTCTGGCTTCATATCCCTGCAGGGTTTAATACACATTGTTTTGGGTAGACTTAGTAAGTATTTGGCATATAACATAGTTTGTATTAAATATTATCGATATATTAACACCTCACCCTCAGCCACCACTGGCTCCAACTATAAACAAATCTTCCTCTGTCTAGAATTTCAAGCTGCTCTGCAGTACTAAAGTACAACATAAATAAAGTGAACAATACAGCTCCTGGAAAGAGTCCGCTGTTGGGAAACTTTTTTTAAGCATCTTATTAAGCGTCAACTGTTGGGCAACCAGACAAGATTTCGCTTTTTCGTTGCTTTTATCTAGGCTTGATGTTGCCGACAAAGAGACATCATATTTCGGTAATAGACTGAACTCCTGGCTGAAGTAAGCGAGTGAACAACTTTATTTTACCCGAGTCGGGGATGGGGGAATAATAGAGGTGTAATCCCCTTCAGTAGGAAGGGGACAACCTAGGGAGGTGTCACTGTGAAAATCACCAACGCCAGCCCACGTAATACTTGGAGCCGGGTATGCCGCAATGTGACCGCAGCAGCAGTGGAGATGGAACTAATACCGTCTGCGGCACAGGGAGTTTCAGTTACCCATTTTAATTTGGAAAGAAGGTATAAGCATTTTCTGCCACTACTCCAAGGTAGGACTGTACAGAAAGAGCTCAGGAGAACAAAATTGCCAAAAATCTTTTGTGCTATTAAGTGCGCGACTCACAAATTGCTAGTCTGGCTCATTTATTAATAAAATTTCATTAAACAATGCGTAAATTAGTGGTAAACCCGCACGCACGATGCCTACAAAGCATTGTCAAGGCAAAGGAGCAGCGGCGTTAGGCCCGCCGTGATCGGAGCGCACACTCCAGAGAGGGGGAAAGGCGGTCCGCGCGCTGCAGCCGATCAGTCCTAGAGTACGTTTCCCCCTTGCCCGATGGAACGGTCTATACGTGGCGTAAAAATTAAAGCCCCTCGTGACAAACCTACACCGCAGTTTTCGACCATCAAGTCCACCAGACGGCGCAACCGAAAGGGTATTTGTGGTAGAGAATACAAAACATTTATTCCGTGGCTGAGAGAGCCAATAAAGCTTGCTTACAATGTGTTGTGTAAAAATATTATTAAAAAGTTCCGCATCAAACATCCGTTCAGCAAAAATGTACGCAACTTTGTTAAAAATGGCCTACTGGTGCACGACCTCGCTTCTGAATTCGCAACCACAAAGCCGCTAATTCAAATTGAAACCGCTGCAACGGCCCCCCGTTTCTTTGCGGGCAGAGCACTGGTTTACTGACTGTTATTGATGTTATGTGCTTTTGCTTCCATTAGTTGTTGAGAGGACAGGGAAAACACGGGAATTCAGTGCTTGTGGAGTGGCAAATGTGGCAAATTCCGCATCCGAAAACAGCTGTAGAGGCCGGAATATTTCATTCTTCCAACAGAAGCTGAGTGTTATGCACTCCGCTAGGAAGACGGTGCAAACGAAACCCTTGTCGCCGTCAATACTTCATTTGTGCATACCTTCCGCTAGAATATTGTCTTATTACATGATTCAAATACAAAATCTGCATTCCTCGGAGCAAACAAAAAACTTGAAAAAAAGAGAAAAACCCTAAAGTAGTCATGAAGAGAAAAAAAAACTTCGTGTAATTTGAAAGAACTAGCATTCAGTATCTCACTCAGCGCCATTACAGCCCCAAAAGATGTTTTTAACGAAAAAAAAGCAAGACGTATTTAAAACTTTCAAATTTTGCGCCACAGTGACGTGTTATGAGCAAGAATGACGTCATACGGGCCAACAATGGAATGGAATGGATGATCTTATTATAGGAGGAGGCCAATAGGCCCGGTTGGGGGACATGGGAAAAACGGTAGAGGAAGATGGCTCATATAAAGCCTTCACTGCACTGTGAGGGTTCACTTAGCACGGCATGCGCAGTTGAAGTTGTTGCGAGGACACTCTAATACGACCATGATCGGGGTATGCAATAGGAGCCGTTCAGGAGCCACAAAGGGTGTTTTTGGGGGGTCATCTAGAGAGTGGGTGAACGATCCGCCATCATACTACTTTATAGAAACCTGTTCTGAGACCGAATTCTGTAATTTTCTTTAAAATTTGGGGGTTGTTTCTGACGTGTTGGACATGTTCTTGAGAAGGCGTCGGGCGTACTTGCGTTGCAAGGAACTGGTCGTGGTCATTCGGGTAAGGTGAACCAGCCCAGATGAGGTGGAAAAGGTTCGGTGTATTGTTTCTGAACAGTAGGGGCACCGAGGACTAGCAAGGTGCCTATGCGTTGTCCATTTGGAGATGACGTCCGGAGTGTAGGCCGAGTCAGCGTAGACTTTATTAGCGAAATTTCTCCTGTTCATGGCAGGGACTGCAGAGGAGCAAGAAAGCCAGGTCGTGAGGCGTCGGCAAGACGTTGCCTGCTGAGGTTCTTAATTCTACGGTATTTTTGCTGCCAGTCCCATTCGCATGCCTGTCGGGGCTCAGATCTTTCTTGGATGGACGCGGGAACCATGGGAGGATTGCGTAAACACTCCTGGGCAGCATTATGCGCCGAATGGTTTCCGTCCGCTCCATATGTGTGAGCAGGAGTCGAGACCAGGCGTATCTTGAACCCTTCGTGAGTAAGGTCGCGAATTTTGTAAAGAATGTGGGTGGCGGTAGAATTGGGCGAGAAGTACCTGTTCAGTTTCCGTAGAGCGACACGGGAGTCTGTGATGACACGGAACTTGTTGGTGGTGATAAATGAGGTCGCACTTTGTATGGTCTGAATGGCGCCCAGGATTCCGAAAAGTTCGGCTTCATCAGTGAGAAGAAATGTGTTTGTTATATTGCGACAGCCATTAGGCTGGGGGATCTCAGGGCAGGTCCACGCCACTGCTGCTGTTGTTCCGTTCATGGATGCGTCGGTAAAAATGTCTATTTCATCGGGAGCTTTGTCGTTGGCGAGAGTGCGGACATTCTGTTCCCGTACGGCACGGTTACGGCGAGAAATGGGTCGGCGCCTGAGGTGGCCCAGGGCGGGTCGCTCCCAGGGTGGAATAGCAGGTGGAAAAGTGTCAGCATTAAAAATACTGTTTAATGTGTCCCACTTCAAAATAAATTGTCCTTGAGGCACGTGTTCAAGGTGCTTCTGAAAGCGGAGCGTCGTCTCCTCTACCAGGTTACCGACGGGGGGAAGCGAAACTGCTTCCGACAGTACGTCTATTTTGGTATGGAGTGGCAACCCCGAGATGGTACGGATTAGATGTCTGTTGAGGATGTTCAGCTCGTTTAAATGGCGCGGACGCAATTCATAAACGGGGAACCCGTACGTCAGTCGTACGTGCGCAACGGCACGAGCAAGCATGAGAAATGCATTCTGACGTGATCCGCCATATTTTCCAGAGATGCGAGTTAGCAAGTGTAATCTGGAGCGTCAAGTAGTTCTTAAATGCGAATCCACGCAGCGGGACTATTACAGCTGCTTATCTGCAACCCCAGGAGCTTAATATTGCCATTTTTAGAGGTAATAACCTTGTTGGCCACTTGAAGTTCGATGGTTTGATCCGGGTTCGTAGTGCGCTTGCCGTCCACGCTGATGAATTCTGTTTTATTATATAATTGCAGATTAAATGTAGCGAGGGTGCACTTCAAGCTGAACACAGCAGCTTGAAGCTCAATTTGCATACCTTCCTTCGAGTTATAGTCGGCAGCTTCTGTCCACACGACGATATCATCTGCATACATGGCGAAGCGGGCAGCAGAGTCTGTTTCTAGTGTGCGAGCAACGCGGTTCATAGCCAGGTTGAATAGTAGAAGTCCAAGAATCGAGCCTTGAGGAACGCCTCTGTCAAGGTAGTAGGTTGTGGGCGATGCGTCCCGCGGGTTGAGACGAATGGGTCGGTGCTCTAGAAAGCAACGAACCCATTTATGCGCCTTTTCACTGCGGAAGGCAGGGGCCTATTCTCGGAGTATTCCCTCTTGGCTGACGTTGTCGAAAGCCTTGTGAATATCGAGAGCGACGATGTAGTCAGGAGTACTCTTGCGGGATGTTCGGTTCACTACTCACGGAGAAGCCAAGATAGTCGTGCGTTCCCAAATTAGGGTGGAAGCCAGTTAGGGCCCGGTGAAACCAACCGGTCGTCTCGAGATAATGTTGAAGGTCATTCATCATTCGCTATATTAATGTGCATAGGACAGGGGTAATGCAATAGGCCTCAGGTTTTCCTGTTTAGGAGAGTGTCTGCCCCGCTTGGGTATAGGTTGAATAATCCACATTTTGAGGTGCTCAGAAACTTCTCCAGTATCCCAGGATTGGTTTACGAGAGCCAAAAGTGCCTCTTGCGCATTAGGTGGTAGTTTACGGAAATCCTGCCATATAATTTGGTCGTGACCTGGTGCTGACTTCGGCTTTCCCTGTGACATAACAAAGATCTCATGAAACTTAAACGCCACTACAAGAAGATAAATGAATACCAGAAAATTCTTCAGTCTGGAAATTGCCAAAATCTTTGTCAACGCCTTGGACAGGTGAGAGGTCTTTCGCGCCTATGGGGCTTTTTCGAAGTCTAAGCGGTCGAGCAAAGGCAAGACTGCAGATCGTACAGGAAATGTGCTTGTACACTGACTACCCTGAAGTTGAAAAAACTCTTATAACGACCTTTTTCCTTCATGCAACTACCGACAAAGTGGCTCTTCGTCCCCTGCCTGTTATCGAGATTACTAGGACCCTTGGAGACCTCGACTCCCCATTCACTTTGAGCGAGCTCCAAATTGCTAGGCCAACAATAAAACATAATTTTCAGCGCGTCAACTGAACATTAGCATTCAAGTGATGCGGTCAAACGGAACTAGAGGCCCGATTACATACGTCCAGTCATGTGTCATCGCGACAGGTCAGTGAGGCGGCCGCCAATCGCCCAAACAAGGTTCCGTGACGTCATATAAAAGTTGCGGGAAATTGGCTATGGGGTCGCGACTGCTTCACACGTTTTGTTTAATATCTCCGTTATTTGTTCAAGGATTGCGATGATATTGGTATCATTGTTATCGGGACTAAGCAGTTTTTTTATAAACCCAAGTTGTACTTTGTCTTCATGGCTCCTTTAAGAAACAGCCTCTGAACTGTCCTGGCCGCCCTCGAACATTTCTGACAATCTCGAACCAGAAAAGTTGTGAGCGCATTTGCCTCAAAATGTGTGACATTATTTCGGATGGAAGTTTTGAGGCTACCAAAAGACACTAACTCGCTCGGACTTTACCTTTCTGTTTTGACGCATTAGTGAGCATTTATTAAACAGCGCTTTGCTACAACTAAAGTTTGCCTTCATAGAGACTTGGTGATGCGAGTTAGGGTATATTAGCATACCTTGTAACAGATGATGCTGCGTCATGGTTAATACGCCTGAACTCAAAAATACTGCGTTATTTTTTTTTCAGAGGTCGGTGTTCATTTAGACATTGTTGCTGAACCTTCAACATTGTCGGCGCACGCAACAACTGCACCAAGGACTGGCAGGCCATTTCAACTCTTCGTGCTTGCCTGATATGACAGCCATGCGTCCGACTGGTGTGTTTATGTATATTTACGTCCACTTATAAATGTTTCTCTGAATTCGTGTGATATGATTCTGTTAAGTATTCGTTCTTCCAATTTAATTTACCTTTTTCATTCATTCCTTTGTTTTTTTGCAGATAGAACCAACGAACAAAGAAGCACACACCGAAAGGCGACAACATCAAGTTCTCAGCACGAGAAAATGTATTATGTTGCCTGCAGATAAATGTTACAAAGTGCCAGGTATTTTCACCAAATGTTAAAAAGGTCATCATATATCAATGCGTTCATACATGTGATGTGCATATATCTGAGTACGAATGGAATAGTTGTTGTTCAATTCAAGAAAATGATATTCGATGTGAAAAATATTTAACTTCGGCCGAGTATTCGACGTACTGCAAACATTGGGACGCATCAAAATGTGCGATGTGACATTGTTACGTAGCTAGCCGCTAGGATCACTCTAGCCCCAAAATTCAACGTTTATCAATAAATAACGATGCGTACACATTGGAAAATGTAAGAAAGCAAGGGCTGATTCTAGTTTACTTTTTTTTATTCCCTGTCACTGCTGCTCAAGTGTACTTCACTTTCTCTGTACCTGTACATTTACGACACTTTGCACAAAAAAATCCCTGTAAGACCAAGTGTAGAGCTCCTGTTATCAGCCTAAAGCAAGTTCGTTCAAGAAGCTGAGAAGAAGTAAACTTTATTGGGTCAGTTCATTTCTGATAGGCACTATGATTCTATGCTGTGGCGATCGAGCAGGTGTCTCCTTTGTCAGTAGCACTGTGTGGACGTTGCAAGTGGGCTTTATTCCTTTGTACACAAAGAAATGTAAGGTGTCAGAGTTTGTCTTGGAGGTCTGGAGATGTAGTAGCCAGGGTCATCTAGAAGCAGGGATAAGCGTGTGGAAAAAGTGAGGAAGGAGGAGGTGTGGTGCTTTCTACCTCAAGGGCAGATTGCTTTAGCGAGTTGGATGGGCTGCCTGCGAATAACTCACAAGGGGTTTTTGTATCGAATATAACAAGGAAGACCACTGATACACTCAGTAAGCGTGTGAAAATCCCAGTTCCCTCCAGGGCGCAATTTTACATGCAGCCACCGACTGCACATTGTTGCACAAGTGGGTGAAAAATATTCAATCAATACACCATGATGTCACTCCCAAAAATAGTGCACGCAGGCTGGTCTTGTTCTAAATTGTAAGGAATGGAAGATAGTAGATACTATTGGTTGAACCTACAAGGAGGCTAAGAACTTTAAGGTGTGTACCGAACGGTGCAGTGCAGTCAATGCATTGCAGCGTCAAATCATATTTGTAAGTCTTGCTTACTGATGTGTATGATTTTTTTTACGTTTATCAATCACTGAAACATAAAAAGGTCTTTTAAAATTTTACTGTCAATACACTATAAGGCCATCTACATTATTACTGGCAAAATTCAACATTTCATTTCATTTATTTACACCTGAAAGGGCATTACATAAGGGAGGGAGGGCTGGGGCTCTTGGCCGAAGCGTTGCAACACATACAAAAAATAAGACGATGAGAACAAATGGAATACAAGATTAACGAGGGGAAATTCAACTCATTGCAGCAAATGGTGTTAATCAGGAAAATTGAACTAACAATGTGGCTCTTCGACATGCAAGTGCGAGTCAACACATGGAGCGTAATACGTTATTGTGCAGCTGGGTTCAGAAATCATATTTATTATCTCTTGCTTATGGAAATTAAATTTCTTGTCGCATTTTTACTGTGTGAATAGGAAGGTAAAATTATTTAAACCTAGTGTGTTAAATTACATTCTATGTCATCAGCAAGGGAAATATCTCGTTCATGAGTATTAATTACAGCACATGATTGGTAACAACCCTAGAGCGTAATAAACAGCTGATATCAACGCTACGTACATTCTATTGTTGTACGGTAAAGCTACTGTTTATGCCAGCATCAAGTATAATAGTGTGGAATGGAAAAATTATTACTGTAATTAAACTAGTTAGCAATTTTCATGGAACAGAACATATAGGAGTATTTTTAAAATTTTCAAAGTGTTGGTAAAGAAAGTGAGATGAATATTTTTAATGCCGTAGCTTTTTTTCTTTCTTTCTTTTTCTTTAAAATTGTGATGCTGCTTAGCGCGTGCTTGGAGCCTGCCGCACCTCCCAATAGAGAAAGAGAAAAAAAACGCCGTGCCTGAAACACTCGCTCACGGATTTTAGTTTTATTGCTATGTTCAAATGTCGATATGTTCACAGTAAGCGATAGCGTTCGCAATTACTATTGCTTTAGTCCGAGGGAATTTCCAACCGTCTGTTTACTTCGTAACTTGTTGCGACGTCCAAAAAGAAAAAAAAATTCGGGCAGCAGATTATTGGAAGCATGTGCCCTTCATTCGAAATCTTAGCGCAAGTGAACGAGTTGTTATGGAAAAACATTTTGTCTCTAAAGCAACGTACAAATGCAGCGATCGAGATGAAATGATGTACTGGCCTCTGTAAACCTGCGGATGTCAATAAACGATTTTTTCTCACTTGCTGCTCACTGTGGTCTGTGCCAGTCGAGGCCATCTGGTCACCTAGAATAACATCACTTCACTAGCATGGCGCAAGTAAACACGCGGCCAGCGTGCCAGCCAGGAGCCATCCGGAGCAGCGAGCCGGCGGCAGCCTTGCGAGGGCTGCCATGTTCTTAGGGAGCTCAAGCGCCCTGTGCAGAAAGCATCCGCCATGTTTTCAAAGCCTTGTTTATAGCGTCATCAAGCGGGTGTCCTCGGTAGTTCACGACGCCGCCACTGCGCTTTTCTGACAGTACAGGCAAAGCTAGACCTTTGCTTTTCTAAAATTCTCCCTGTTCAGTGTGTGTAGTGTGACTGGTGACATTGATCACAACTTTATGAACTGCTCCAGATTCAACCTTGAACGGACTAACCTTTTTTGGAATCTTTAGAAGCTAGGAGTGCCACATGCTACATCAGAGGACATTAATTTTTCTATGGGGACCACTGCATTGTGCAAAGAGACGTGTCTCGTCTCCTGCTGGGATTCTTGCAGTTCACAGGACTAAGTGAGGTGTAGTGACTTTGCGTGTCTCTGATATCATATTGGGGGCGATTAGGCAGAGAAATTGCCGGAAGTGATGCAAGGCAAAGTTCGCCTCATCCAACAATATATAGCCGAGCAAATCCATAACAACGGAGTTAGCGATAAAATTGTTTGAAGGAGATTAGTTAACAGTGTACGCACCCGGTCTCCGAAAGCTATTCGTGTATAGGTTCTGTCACTCTAGGTTAGCAGATTATTCAGACGTGCCCCCAACTAAACCAGAAAAACAATAAAGCCTAAGGCCAGGAGCTGGAAACTCAGCTAACATTTTCTAATAAAAAACCATGGCAATTCGAAGAAAATAACGGGTGTTTTCCTTTCACCTGAGAGTGCGCAAAATATCGGGGTGGTTAGACCAGTGCGTAGCAAATAAACATTAAGATGGAGTATTCTACATATATTTGGTGTTGCTAACAGAGTTGCCAAATTTGGAGCTTTTTCGGCAAACTGGCCACGTTTAGAGGCTCGTGGTGACTGATATTTTAGTGTTGCGACTTTGCTACTTTCTGACTTCTTTTAGCGCTGATGCTCATTTATGTATTTTCTGGCTATTCTGACACGTTACATTCGAGAAAAAGGGGCCTATATGTCCTTTCCAATTCTTTTCAGTAGTTAAGCCAGACCACTCTGAATGGCTAGAAGCCGGTCAAAGTAAGAAAATGGGAGTGATGTGGAAAAGTGGAGATAAAGCCCGAGGAGTTAGTGTCACTCTAAACAAACGCACTTACACTGCTACTTACCTGAACATTTGAAAACACGACGTCTCGCTTTTTTTAACATCTATCACCTGCCTTAAGGATCGCATCGATGACTTAAATCAACGCCGTCAGTTTAAACTGTGATGTCTAGGCAGTTCATGGGGGCTTGAGATTACGTAAGGAAGGGGGATGGGGGTATGAGTTTGACAATTCTTCATAGGCGGGGAAATGTAAGGAGGCAGTGAAAGGTGTGAAAAACAGTGTGCAGCAAAAGCAAGTTGTATGCTCATTCATACTCTTGGAATACTTTACGTAAAGTACCTTATTTTATCTGTCTTAGGAGACAGCAAAGAACAACTGCTCTTTTTCGGATCCCTTGCAAATAAATAATATTTGGAAGCCAGTGGCGCTACTCCTTGAACTTTCTGTCCTTTCTCTACGCAGGCCTTCAACATTGGGTTGCTACCTTTCGCCGCAAAAGAACCGGCCCTTCGGGGAAGGGAGAATGAACGGTGGCGAGAGGGCATGGTATATGGAAGGTTGAATTTGCGTTGAAAAAAATTAGTTGCCTCCACGCTGTTAAGATCGATGACCAGCGAAGCTGGGCGCAGTCGACGGAGTTCACACAACAAATCACGTTTGTTTGCGAAAGTATGCCAATTTGCGGTTGGGCATATTTCTACTGATTTAGCTGAATTAAACGCAGAGCGCAGGCGAGAAGCGAGGCTGCTTAGGCAGTGGCTATCGGCTCAAGTAATTAACAACATGGACATCTCTGGGGGAAGAAGACAACTTCGCGAATATCAGCGCTTCCGTGACCAGACAACAGACGCCATCTGGACCAGCGAATCGGCGCGTCTGAGGACTGGCAGCAAAGCAAGGTCAAAGCAAGACGAGAAAGGCAAGTGCTGCGTTGACAAGCTTGAGTCTGTAGACTTGCCAGCGTACGGGACAGAGACGCTCTAACTTGGATCAAAGTTCGCGGTTGAGCATATGCTTTCAGCTCGTGAAAAGCTGTCGCTGGTGCGTGAAATTTCTGGGAGGGCTTGGGACTCTGAGCAAGCCGGCTGTGTTTCCGCGGGTGTCGACGTTCTTCTCCGTTCGGAGCAGCACGACTCCAGGTTGCCGCTGAAAAAAGACGCGGCCTACCTCAAGGACAATGCCCTCGCCATGCCTCCCGCCGACAAGGAAGGGGGGTTTGCAGTTCTATCAACTAACCTTCTCAATTCACGAGCAAGTGAAGCTACTACTTCCGTATTCAAATGTGATAAGAGTGTCGTCATTTCGAATGTACAATCTCAGGCGAAAAAACTGTGCGAAAAGCTTAACCTCACTAAACTGGTTCGCAGCATGGGTAACTCTAAAAAAGACTTTCTAGGAGTTTTCTTCAGTGCAAAAACCCCCAAGCCAGAGAAACGATTTCGAGTGATCATTTCAGAAAACGGTCCTTGGCAGAAGTGCGTCGCTTTGTTCTTATAAAGTAGGCTATGCCTTTTGACAGAAGACGAGCCGTTTCATTTAAAAAATTCAGATGAGGTTCTAGATTTTGTTTCTCCGCGTTTTCTGCAAAGCAAGTACGCATTTTCTATTGATGTAAAAAACGGTATTGTTCGCTACCTAATGACTTGCTTCTTAGTTATTTTGAAGAATGTATCGACAACTGTGGGTGTATTGCTTTCCAAAACAGTGTTGGTGTGTCGGCTGGGGGATTTTGGGACTTTAATCAGTTTATTTGCGAGCAATATTTATCCAGTTTGATGGAAAGCCCTACCTGCGAAAGGAGGGAATATTTATTTATTTATTTATTTATTTATTTATTTATTTATTTATTTATTTATTTATTTATTTATTTATTTATTTATTTATTTATTTATTGTTTATTTGTTTGTTTATTTATTTATTTCACTTACTCTCAATCGCCGACGCATTGTAGATATGAGTGGTTTACAGAGTAGACACACAAAAAGGCATACGTTCATGCATTGCTCCAATCTTAAGCGACCTGGTTTTAGCCAAACTTGACAGAACCGTTTCCTGTGACCTTAATGAAAAGTACGTATTGCGCATTTTTAGATTTGTTGACGACTATTTGGTTTTTCTTGACCGTGAGCCTAGCTCCTGCGAATCAAACGCTCTTTTCACCCTCAATTTTATCAGAGAACGTTTTATGCCCCTCTCTCTAACCCTTTCTTTAGCGCGCCTATTCAACATCGTTCAATTTCAACAATACTGTAGGAGCGCCTTTTTATAACATTCCAGGCGTTGCTCGAACAAGTAAAGCTGTTTGAAGTTACATCAGAAAACGGCCTTTTAAAATCAGTTTTGTTTGTATTTTTGCAACAAAAACGTGACTTTTGACGCTCGTTTGAATCACCTGGGTGTGGAAAAGGGCCGTGGTCCTCGCGCTTCACTGCTACCAACGAAGAATGTGTGCCACTCGTAATTATTCTGCATCAGCGTTTTTTTTTTGTTGTTGTCAGGGCATGAATGATAAACCAGCAAAGGATTTTCGATCGTCAGGTCTGCACTCTGACAATAACAATCCCAGAAATCGGCTGAAAATCTCAAGCAGTGCCTGTTTGCAAAGTTAATTTACTATTTTATGCAGTTTTATTGCCTTTGCACACGTTTTTTTAAGTTGTGTGGTTGTTCTACTTACCCAAGGACTATCCGAGAAAAACAGTTTCGGTTTCGTTTCTGCATAGTAAAATTCATATGTAGCGCTATAACGCAGTTACCCAACTTCAAGGCTACCTGCCATGGCGCCTTCAGCGTCCGTGACTGATCCTCGAACAAAGAATGTTGCTCCTGATTTCACTGAACCCTAACCCGATTTATGCGATAAGAACTTCATATGCAAGTCTAAAGATCACACCCAGTCGCCAGATATTGGTTCCGACGAGGATAGCGCTTCAAACCACACTTACACACTGCCAGCTGTTCACTTTCCAGTTTAGTTTACATACGAGGGTATCTCTGGGGGCATGGAGGAACATGTTCGGGGGTCTAGTGTTGCTGCTTAGCTGAACTGTCTATTCGGACGGAGTTTCATATAAGTTTTTGTACTGTTTCATTTAAAAAATGTTAGGTGGCGCTGCAATAGAGGAGGCTCGTTGTGCTGATCTTTTTTACCGCGCAACAGCTACTCGGCCAAAGTTTGCAGGGCGCGATTCTAGCGCATCGTACCTCATTCCTGCAAGCAAGGCTAAAATTTCGAGTCAGAAGATGATAATAAAGCTCAAATTTATGTTTTTAGAGATAACTGACCATGAACGTCAACAAGCATCAACCACGAAGTTCCGTTTTCAACTTCCTGCATGCTTTTCCACATGGCGTGCTTGTCCCAATTATTGTGGTGGCTGTAAATACAAAATCAGTCATTTGCAAGATGTTTTTTATGTTATGTGGGGGCAAACGTCTACCTCTGGTAATGTGAAACCGCCAGATTTCTTCCATGGAACCACGCGAAATTGCACATATTAATTTGGAAGTTGGGCTTCGCCGCAAGACACGAGCACCGCGCGTGCTAAATTTTTTTTTTATATCTGAAAAACTGTCCCGTGCGCGTCGATATTTTTAGGGCGTGTTTTTTAAATGTTTCCCCCAACAATGTATACTCTATTTTTTTTCTGCTACCGGTAGATTGTTATATACAACTCCTTTTTTATCCTTTTTTTCGAGAATTGGTGAAAAATTTCGATTTTGATTTTTTTTTTCGCAACTATGATAAATAAAAACCTTTAACAAACCGCTGTTATTGGAAAGCCCGTTAAATAATCTGCATTTTTTGTTAATGTAATTAGTGCCTAACTAATTTTTTTAGAAAAAGAATAGGTTTTCTTGGACCCCTAAATATCGGTCAATTTTCCCGCAGTAACGAAAGAGCTAACCCATGAGTTGCCATCCAACAACACGTTACGATTTTTAGACATATATAGCTTTCACCTTTCACCAAAACCACACCTACTGAGCATACCAGCCTTGGTGCCCTAAACCTCTTCTCCCATTCCATTCAGCTCATTCAAAACTTGATAAACGAGGCATTGTGAACCTCTGCTTCCGCAATGGCATACAAAACTCGTCCCCACCCCCTTTATGGTCAATAGTTCCGACGAGCAGTCTTTGAGGCTCTCGAATGCTGTCTGTCCCATTCACATACAAATATTGGTAGCCGTAGCTTTGGTAAATAAGCATATCTCAAAATATTCTCTTCCACAAAATACGTCATTACCCCCGCCTAAATGGGCCGTGGATCCGTATATTCATGGCTTATCGCACAACCTAAAAAAGATCAGAGCACGTGACAGTGTAAAAGTAGTGTTTTCTGCCCCGGAAATACTGGCCACGTTATTCAAGATGAAATCTTCAGGCGCAAAAGTAAACTGAAGATGTTCCAAGAAGCACAAAAATACCTTCATTACGTGTGCTCAGAATGTGGTGTACCAGATCCCTTTTTCTTGTCGTAAGCAGTATGTAGGACAGTCAGGTCGCTGTTTACATGATAGGCTCCGAAAACACGCATGTTACGTCATGAATGGTCGCGATGGTTTCTTCGCAATGCACTGCAGCACGTGTGGTTGTAAGCCGCGGATTTCCAAAAACGTTTTGTGATAGCGAAAAACAAAAGTAGGCCCACCGGCGAAATCATCGAAGCGGAAAAGATTTCTAGTGTGGGGCCAGAATGTTTCAGCACCCCCTCCCTCGGGCTTTGTGAGAAAGAGTTGAAACTCCTGACCCTATAGAAAGTTGGCGCATGGCAAGTGTGTGATCATTGGATGGTTTGTGTGTATTGTTTCACTCTTTCTCTTTCGGGGGGTGTATATATTCGTTTGCTTCTCGAAATAAACTTGGTTTGAAGTTAGCGCTCGTCCTCCTACAAGAACACCAGACAGGTCGCATCCGTCTGTTTGGCGTCCACGTGTAAGCGTCCCGCCCGTACAACAGACATGTCAGCAGTAGAGGGTGGATTTTAGGCAAATGCCTATTCTGTTCCTTGCGCTCCTATACCGCCATATTGATATTTAAGCACAAAAAAAGGTTCAGAAGGACTTTTGTGGTGGCTTTTAGTACCCATAAAAGCCTATTTCGCGTTTGTCCCTAAATGCTTGCAAATGGCTGTATGTGCATATTTTTAATGCCTATTTTTAATATCGCCCCCCGTATAAACACTACTTTGCCTCAGGTATCGCTTTCGGTTGCAGTTTGAGATCGTTTTTTATGTTACTCGGCGACACTGACTGTTCAGAACTCTATAGGTTCTACCTAGCCCTATAGTTTAGCCAAATCCCCAAGAAACCCCGCTAGCACGAGTAGAATAGGACACTTATTCTCACTGACAGGACACACAATTCTGACTGAGAAAATGTGGAAGGTGGGAGTTGCTAATGTTTCTACAATTTTCATTGTGATTTTTTACAGGGTACGTTCCGCTTGCTGTCTAAACAGATTTCTTCAAATATGAGCAGTGGCATCAGCTCGTTTGAGTAAGCATACTCAAATCACACTATGTTCAACGCAGCGGCTGCGCATCGACAATGTCTGTGTTACGTGATTACTCCCGTATTGATGAGCCAACGGCGAAACATCACTGCATAGAAGCATTTCCTTACGCCCTAAAATTCACACTGCCGTTGTGCTCTAGAACGCTCTTTTCCATCAAAAATCTGTTAGGCAGCTAAACACCTTTCCAAAAATGCTCTTCAGGTGTGTGGAAGTGTATTTGTGTGAGTGTGGCGAAGACTTGATTGTTTAATTCGGATATCATTGTGCACAATAAAATTGCTAGACTGTACCTAACAGTACTCACGTAAGTGGGTATTCATTTCTTGTGAAAGCGTAGCCTTTCTAGCGGTTATTATTTTTGTCTGTTTCTGTTGCATTGTAAATAATTTGCGTGAGACAGACATCAAGGCCCCACTACTCCACAAAACCCGAGATAGCTCGAACCTGAGTTTCCGTTTGCTCGAGTTTACAAAGCAGTGATAGTACAGCATCCGATAAACCTCCTACGACACCGTCGCAATCGCGATGAGCATGCTTGGAATTATCAGCACTCCCAGTTGAGGCGGCTCACGTTGAAAAAGCATGGCTTGTGCTAACATCCGCGTGCAGCGCCATCTATAACCGAGTTGCAATATGCACTCTACTGCGTACAGTAGATAACCCAGCTATTCCTTTTGAAACTGCGGCCTGGCCGCCGCCTCCTTTTAAAGCTCCTACATCTGGAACCGCCGCGGGGCGGCAACGATTTCCTCGGTGTTCTTCGTGACTTCGTGGCTGCGACGCTACCCCACCTGCGAAGTGGACGGCGTGGCAGCCGTAGTTGGGTAGGGCTTCGGTCGCTACGGCGTGACCACGAATGGGCAGGGTGTGTGTGACTGACGGGAGAAGTAAAAAAAATCGGGATAGATATTGTGTGGCCGAGTTGAACTCGTGACACTCGTGTTGGAAGCTGCTGCGACGCGCTTCTTTGTTCACGGTCGCCGTAGCAGGCATATATATTTCAACACACAGTTTTTTTTTATTTAGCGAGGAACGAATTTCAAGCCTTCTTACTGCAAAGAAGTATATGTCTATTCCCCCCCTCCCCCCAATTTTCATTCCAGTGACACCGATTTACTCGTCGTCGCTCCGGGGCTCCTCACAACCGCTGGCAACTCTTTCACAATTATTTTTCCCCTCGCCTGCACCGATGCCCCTTTGGCAAGTTGCGCAGTCGGCCGCTAACGGCGACAGTGCGATTATCAGAAGATTGCGAAAAAAAAACAGAAGCAAGGATGTGATAATATAGGCATTGAGGTTACTATACTCTCTAAGATGAAATTTGTACGAAGAGTGAGCTGCCGTATTCTTGGTAACGCAACATTTCTGCTGAGTCTGAGAGAAAGAGAAAGAGAGAGAGAATAACTTTATTTCTGACGAGGCTCAGTCCTCGCGAGTGTCCCTCAGGTGAGGGAGGCGCGCCAGGTAATCCTGAGCCCTAGTGGCGGTCAGGTGCTGTAGCTCGGGCGAAGAGCTCCCGGTCACCTCCAGCCAGGTAGTGGGAGGGTTGGGTAAACGGAGCGGGGGTAAAGAGGGACATAGGGACCAACGGAAACCATAAACAAGTTCGCCCACACAGCAGGCCTATCATGCGCCCCTGAAAAGTCCCACATGCTCATCCTAACTCCGCGCCGCCGGCCCACCCCATGGCCTCCCCCCATACAAATCCACATCAATGACCAACCAATAACACCTACGCCATCCCTCACCATACTTGGACTGACCCTACAGCAAAATCGAGGCAACTCTTCCACAATACAAACACTCAGTCGACACGCGACACAAATAGTAGGACGTATCCGTCGAATCACCGCGTGCTGAGTCTGAGGGAGTGTTCCCGTGATCAGCTAACGCACGGCGGCGTGCGTTACCCTGCTGCAACCTGGCAGCATGTTGCAAATGCTGGCTGGCGGCTGACTGAATGGCCGTGCGCTTCATTTATCGTCAGCGCGGCGGACGGTTTCTCCTGATGCGTTGCGTGTCACACCATTCTTGCGATAACTTTATTCGCAGGATGGTATGTAATCAATGGCGTGTGTCTGTTATCGGAGGCGATATTTACTCATTTCAAAGGGTTTCGTCCAGCCTCTTTGTCGTCTGGCAGGAACGGGAGCATGCAAAGCTAGTGTAGGGAAGAGTTGAGACCGAAAAAAACAGCGTGACGCCCGAAAGAGGGTGAAGGCATGGAGTACATAAAAAATTGGTTCTGATTCACGCTGTGTTAGGGGTTAGAAAGCAAAGCTGTGAACGACCCCACAACAATTACACATGCGACGTCACTTGAATTCATACACGTGGCTCTACAACGAGTGACACCAGAGATTCTTCCAGCCGTTACCTGGTATTCGCGGAGCGCCGTCCCGAACGCAGCAGCATCGGTCACAGCCGGGTTCGAGCAGCGGACGCCGCCACTCTAGCCCGGGCGCGCGTTTCAAGAAAGAAAAGGGAAGGAGCGTGGTCCGAAGGGTGAGACAGCGGAATCTAGCCATCCTGATGTGCTCGCTCGGTGCTACACTACCGCGCGACACAAGCGCAGACACCGAAACAATTCGGCATGTGAGCTTAGTGATTCCCGTTTTTACAGATATAAATAAATAGTTTCGCAAGTTTGATAATCGCTAGATTGCTGACTGAGCTTTTATAATCGTTATTTATCAGAAACAGTTCATCCATACGTCTTTTGTAATACCTGTCAAAACACAACCGAATTGGTATTCTAGAAAACGCTGTTCCATTCGTGACAAGCAGTGCGCAAAAGGTGGCGTTTCTCTAGCGGCCAAATGTCTCTATGTGGTCTCTACATTTTGTTTTCCCGCCCTGCAAACCACCCTTTAACGTATCGTTGCAGTACGAACACTTAATGTCGTCGGGTCCGGGTTACGCACGAAGTCCTGTCGAACAAATTAATAAAGCCGTGCGAAGTAAGCGCGCAATGACGGGAAGATACGACAAAACAGGCCCAACGCCGTCATTAGAGCAGACGACAAAGCCGACGGAAGGGTCTCGCCAACGCGCCCGTCTGTGTGAGCACGGCAAACGCTGGGTAGTAGCCATAGAGTTAATACTGCTGACTCTAGAGCAAAAGCTGCCCGGCCAGCCCGTGCATTGAAACCGTGCTACACCCGGGCGCTGACATGATGCCACCCTCACAGCGTTGCCCGCTGCCTTTTTGACTACTAGAGTTGGCGGCAGTAGTCGGTATTCACCTAGTAACCAAGGCATTCCATCATGGCAGCCACCGTTGCTGTGAGTAGAGTGTACTAGTACACTCTACTGTGAGTGCGCCGTGAAAACTTCGCTGAGCACAAACGTTGTGTGAAGTTTTTCCTGTGGTTGGTAGCGAACTTTTGTGCCATGCTGCCGCGTTAGATGCAGTTTTGCATTCTCCGCAACTGAGAAGGGTAGCGCCTAGATTAGCGGGTACTTCGTACGCTCGGAGAGGTAGCTTTTGCGGGTGCGTCAGGGGAGTTCGGTCGTCGCTTCGGAGTTGAGGGGACGTGTTTTTTCGTGCTCCTGTGCTTCGGAGGGGCTTCATTTCGGCGGCCCGTTGCGCGCGCGGGCCGTTGGACGTCGCCTGGCTTTCGCGCTGCTGGTGTGGGCGGTCGAGTGCCAGCTCCCGCCCCCCCAGTACCCGTCTCCAAAGCGGTCGGGACCGCCGCAGACTTCGCTCTTCGTCGCACCATGCTCGCCTCCGCGCTTCACTGTTCCCTTCGAGGTTTCTCGTCTCCCGGACGCTGCATTACGCCAGCCAACAGTGTTCGTGGTGTGTTGTGTGCGACGTAGTCGACCACAGTGGAACTACTCTTCTCTACTCTTTCTTCACCTTTCTAATCTTTACTTTTCTTTCTCCTATCCTATTTCCTCAACTATTTCCGCTTCCGGACTGTGTTAAATGCAGGTGAGCTCCCATGAGAGCTTAATAATATCCCGAGTCCATTTATTTTCCTGCTTCCTTTAAAAAGAAATCACTTGCTCCTGATTGCTTTTTCCCATGATTTTTTCCTGGTGGCTTCCCCTGTACTCGCGCATGCGCTGTTTCTGTATATATCATTTTGTGTGTGCTAAAAGAGTTCAGTTGATATGCAGCGCTAGTCGTGTATAGTCTTTTCTTTGTTGTCCCGTCTGTACAGCGCTATTTTAACATGTTTCACACGCCTCCCCCCCCCCCCCCTGTATGCGTCAGCTGATTGTTTTCGCAATCTATTGAGGTGCTCTTTACAACTAGTTGCTTTTCTAGCGAATGGAAGTTCGAACTGGACAACGCTTCCAAGAAATGCATGTAAATGGAAATCGTATTTGTGACTGCACTTTATGCTAAACAAACATGCTTTCTGTGCCTGTCTACGAGGCCCCTGCAGCACGTGTGGCAACTTTTTTCTCCAGTTGAAATGCTTTTAGGTAGTGGCCCTTGCATTAGCTTAGATTCAATAACCGTGAAATACCCAAGCCTAATATTACTAAGGTATGTGCATCAAGAAACTCTCTCAAGAGATTTTCCGTTTTTATAGGTACGCTTAGAGGATTTGTCATTGATTGTATGCTTGGGGACGTCACACAAGGTACATGATTAATGTTGTCAGGTTACATTAGGTCGCAATAGTTCTATTTAATAGCAGCTTAAACAAAATCTCGACAAAAGCAAACCAGAGACTAGAAGATATGTAGAACGCGCATTTCCATTCTGGGTTTGTGGAACTATAGCTTTCAGTACTTCCAACTACAAAGAAAGTAGTGCAAGTGTTCATTAGTCGCTGCAGGGCTCTTTACCTTTTAAAATTTCATGCCCCCTCTCCCAGAATAAAGAAAGAGGAAAATTGTGTGAGGAACTAACTATTTCCAGCAAAGCTATGGCAGGTTTAAAGCCAATGAACTGACAGGGTTAAAAGCCAAAAAACCTTTTTGAAGAAACAATTTCATGATAAAAAACCTAAGCACTGGAGAAGAGGAGAAGAACGAAATAAACAAATACAAGCAGAGGCAGCATAAAAGAGCAAAAAATGAACAAAGCAAATGCAATTCACGAGGCAGTTGGTCACAAAAGCTTCAACGAAGGAGCAGACACTTAAGGAGAAATTTAAAAAAATTAGAAATTATGTACCCTATTTGCATTATGTACACAGAAAATCAGACATATTTGAGTGGTTTTAGACAAGATGGAGCTGAAGTAGCCAAATCAGTTCTTGCCTTGAAGAAGCAGATTGCAGTGATTAAGAGAGGAAAACAGTCACAGGTGCTGTAGGCGTGTTACCAGCATGCAGCATCCTTCGTTTGCCCATTTTGTCATTTTGCCTGCTTGTTTTATGCCTATCTTTTTTTCGCCCATGGTGCTGTCTTTGTACTGGCCCTTTCCTCGCCATGTTTTTTTTCTCCCGAATTTTTTATACTTTATTTTATGCCAGTCCTTTCCTTTCCTTTCAAGTTTACTGTTCCCATTTCCACATGTAGCAGAGCCGGCTGGACAGTTCTTCTTCTTCTTTCCTTGGTTAACCTCCCTAGCTTTCTTCTACAGTTTCTTCCTTTCTTTGAAGTCGCACATTAGGTCATCTTAGCCTTGCTCTTACCATCACAAACTTCCCTAGAGGTCTGGTGGTATTACTGGTGGTGAAATAAAATTTGTTGGATAAGAATTGCTTGTACATATGACCCTCTTGCTTTTTCTGTGTTTATTTTTGCTTCTGATACACGGACTGATGTCATTGCGATGGCCCATCATTTTTGATGAAAATAAGAATGCTGATGACCACAATCTGAATGAGCATTAGCCAGAACTTTCATGTGATGAGCTACAGCATTACTGGAACCCAGCTTCGGTAATGCAACTTCGTCATCATCCTTGTTGCTGTGAGCACGCTAGAATGGAAGCGTGGAAATTATACAAGGTCTGGTGTGGCACCTTTGTGGCCACCGGTTTGATGTTGGCATAAATGAGAAGGCTGTGCTACACATATCAAATTCCTTCGTTCTATCGCGTATCGCATTCGCATATCGCATTCCTTCCTTTTATCTAGTGTATACAGCTGAAGAACGTGTCTAGATGGCCCTGGCTGAACCGATACGTGCAGATGTAACTGTCGCAAATAATAATTGAGAGGTCAATTTATTGTCGGCTTTCTTAATGACTGCCATATGTAATGCACATTAAGTGTCTGAATACTCTATATTAGCGATTGATAGTCTCATGCTAGGCAGTCTGATTCACCTGCTATTGTTATGTTTGGCAGCTGTTTCAAAATTAACCACTATGATTGAACTAATGAGCGGCAATAAAAATTTATAGGTGCACTCAAATAATTTACTTTTCAAGGGAGACGTATATCCTTCATCGACTTCGCCTTGCACAAAATACATGACGGTCCCATCGCGACCCAAGAAAGCGCATATGTGTGTTACCTCAACATGCTTCCTAGGCAGTTTCTGTTGACAGACAGATTTCCGGCCGAACCCGCAGGCATTTCAGGGAAAACCGCCTGCAGGCGGGGTGGTCCTGATAATTGGGCGTGAACAGAAATGGCCGTTTCCGTTCATTGGCGAAGGCACCCAGGAAAGGACAGAATGATTTTTCTTAACGCCCCACTACACGGGTGCCCATCTCTAATGAACGAAGTTTACTCCTCCCCCACCTCCTCTGTGCAGGTATATATATACATGGACCATATGAGAGCAGAGGTGCAAGTATACGTAATTAAACAACGTCGCTGATCCACCGAATTTAAGAAATGTGTCATGCAAAGCATCGAATATATTCTCGAAAATTTCAGATTGCGTGTTTCAGCGATCGAAGGAGCATGCACCAATTTCTGCACCTACATTCGGGATTACCTTTCGGCTTCGACTTGTCCTCCTCTAGAAAACCACCTTATCGGGCAAATAAAGTTACCATTATTATTATTAGTTGGCGGTTGTTTTATCTCTGACTCAAGTAAAACACCGTTCAGTGAAAGTATAACAGCACCCGTAAACAAGAGCCTATTTACATGCTTGGCATGGTAAAATGGTTCGTACATTTGTTTGTTTTTAATTTACGAATCATACACAATTAAAAGGAGCCGATCTGCCTAGACATGTTTCGCGTAACATGATATGACTGGCTGACGGCGAGTTCAAATCGGCAGCAGCCACTGCGGACCTGTAGAGAAGGTGTCCTTGAAGATAGACGGCGGCGGCTTTATTCCGTATCGTCGGCAGTCTTCGCAAGCTTGTCCTCGCAAGCAACGAAGTGACACAGCATACACTAAGGCGTGATAGAGTGAACCTTTGTTCACTCCTTTGGGGTGAACCTTTGTTCACCCCACACTACTGACGTTCCTCACAATATACCGAAACTGAATTTGGCGCCTCAGCCCGACGTCTTCTTTTTGCTTATAATTTCATTTATTTTTGTTCGTCAAGCATGAATACTTCAAGAAAACTAATAAAAGCATACAAACTCGTAAAGAAACTCAGTTATTGCCATAAAAGTTGCCTAATTTTAGCTTAGGGCCCTAAATTTGTGCCTCATTTTTAAGAAAAATTGTTAGCCATACCTTCAACTACTGATCTGGCAACTACAGCGTGGCATCAAGGCGGCATTCGTGTTTAGACACATTTTTGAGCCAGCTTTACCCGCCTGGTAGTAGCGCCCTATCGCCGCGCCATCTACACTGCGCTCCGTGAGTAAAAATCGCCCTCCGCCTCCTCAACCGCGTTGCGAATTACTTGTCCCGCACGCCACGAAATAACCGTTGGCTGGTAGAGGTACAAAGCTTTGCTTTAAAGCTGACTGTAGAGAGATTTCTCGAAGAAGAACTGTAAAAAGCAAAGTGATATCACAAAGACAAATTTGAAAAGCTACGGTTGTGGCTATTCTATTTTTCATAGCACATGCCCATTTGGGTGACTTGCCCGCCATTGGGTGCTTTAAGGAGCGAAGGGGCTCGCTTATGAAAAATTCACAAAACTGTGAATTCGAAAAGTAAAAGTTATAGAATAATCCGTGCCGTGTGACACGAGAACGAGATGGCACATTAGAAGGACAGGTGCGCACCATCCGAAACCCCGATTATAAGGAGGCTGCGGTGTGTGCCAGTCTTCTTGCGGGCGAGTTCACTGCAAAATGAAAAAGAAGAAACTGGTGCACCCGCTTCAGTGTCTTCGGTGTTAAGGGGTTGCGCTGCTGAGCACGAGGTCGCGAGTTTGATTCCCGGCCGCGGCGGCCGCTCTTCTGATGTAGAGACAGCGTGTAGAGACAGCGAAGGGACCGACACCGGCGTTACCTGTTCGAATACCTCCTGGTTGTCGTCTTTATTGCGTGCTCACGCTCCTACCCCGCTGCCCAACCTCTTCGTCGTCTTCTCTGGTTGAGCTGCAAGGCGGGTGGCGCTTCCCGCCACAGCTTTCCCGCGGGAAATTCAACATCCTCCTCTAAAGTTTTCAGTTCTTAGTTTCTGTTGACCTTCAGCTTCGCGTGCCTTCGGCGTATCAGTAGCTTCTTGACATAGTTTGAATGAGTCAAGCACATAAGGCGCGTTCGTAGCACTTGCTCCAGTCTCGGTTTGGTAGCGCAGTGGGAAGGGCGCCACGTACCTCCCGTTGCGGCCAGAGAGTCGTGGGATCGAACCCCTGTTGCCGCTAACTATTTCTTTTTTTATAGTGTAGGGGGAGAGGTGTGGACGCCGGACGACGGAGGGTCGAGTAAGAGATGCTTTGCATCGAAAACGCCCGTGTGTACGAGATTTCAGCGCGCGTTAAAGATCCCGAGGCGGTAAAAATTAATCCGGAACCCTCCACTACGGCTCGCCTCATCACCTGCGTTGCGTCGGCGCGTTAAAACCAACAACCAATTAATCCAAATGGCAGCATAAATGACCAGAAGAGGGGGACGAATGAAAATCGAGGCGGCTCTGTACACGTCGAGACTCGTCAACGGTGTGTGAGAAAGGCCAAGTAGGAAGATTCTGAACCCGGAGCATGGCGAGCATGTCAGACCGATCTTCGACGTTTTACGAAGTTCTCCAATTTAACGCATAAGAGTGTCATGCCAAAGTATTCTAAAAATGCCTCAAAGATAGCTCTGTTTTTTAGTAGTGAAGACATATCGCAGTACAACGCAATATTTGTGAATACAAGTTACCTTAAAAGGTTCGATTGCACGATCGCGTGAATTGCTTTGCGGTGGTATGTAGAAAAGTAAGAGTAAGAAATGAGGTGCGTAAACACCGGTAAAGCATGTAGGCGCTTCTAGCACAGCCTGTGGGTTTATTATTTTTGGGCCATCTTTGAGCCATCGACTATAAACGATCGTGAATTGGTTTTGTTCAGGATACGTGCTGGGATATAAATAGACAAGAAATGAGATAAAATACATCTGGATGGAATCAGAAAGATTACGATTGAGATTTACTTCAACTGTTTTGTCACCGATTGTAGCCTTACAAGCAGTCGACCTGTTATTTAGGCGCGCATTTGCATATACACTTGCTCGTCCACCTTTCCGCATCTAAGCACTTTACATGTGTTCGACCCACTCCTCCAAACCAAAGAAGTTGATGTTGTTGAATCAGGCAACAACAAATAGGCTTGTTATTCGAAGGAGTCGCTTTTAAAAAGTGCCTTTATCGTAGAATACCAAAGGTTAAGCCGAAAACAATGGTTTCAGGCTGGATTAACTCAATGGATTGAAATGTTGCCTGGTGAATAATAAACGCCAATTCTACTAAGTCCGACATGGGTTGGCGTTGTTAGTAACCGAAAAAAAACCCAATGGTTTTTCGGAGAAATCTGCAAAATTTACCACGTAGGCAACGCCTGAAATTCCAAAGAAAACGATGTGTGAACGTACCCACGTACAACGTGCTATTCAAAGTATCCCTTTATCGA
Organism: Haemaphysalis longicornis; assembly: GCF_048455015.1. NCBI lineage: Eukaryota > Metazoa > Arthropoda > Arachnida > Ixodida > Ixodidae > Haemaphysalis > Haemaphysalis longicornis. Next base: position 191,229,748 of record NW_027526422.1, read on the forward strand.
TTCTACTCATTGTAAACATAAATGCGTACGTCATCTATATAATGTGTGAACATTCTTAAAGGTCCATGGGCCGCCACTTAAGTACTTTGAAAATAATTTGTTTCATTTAAAAAAACATTTGTACAAGTTTTTTGTATTGCGCTGTATTCACCACTTCAACACAACCAAAACGGCGCGATTTCCGTCAGAGGTCGTTGCCAACTGGAAAGGGTAGGCAGTTTAATAAATACCCTCGTCGCAAACTAATAGTCTGATCAATTGCATCGTATGCTTGCAGCTTGTGCTCAACACTACTTTTCACACAAAAAAGTATTTGTTAAAGACGCACAAAGTATTTTTTACTTTGACGCCAGAGGTACACCGTGGTAGTTGCATACCGCAGTCTAGTCGCCGTTAGTATTTTTGGCTGGCCGGAAGTGTCTGGATTTGATTTTGAATGCTACAGAAAAGAGAAAGCCTTCCACCGGAAATGAGATCGAGTTAATCTATAAGTTTCACAGAATGGTTATCGAAACAGCAGAGCACCTCGTCGTAAGAGACGAGCGTTGCTGATGTAGACTATGATCTGCGAATGATGGCAGAACTTTCTTTGAAGGAAAAGGAATTTCAATATGAAAGCTCCGCAGTGAAGGTTATCTAGTTCTTAAGATAGTGAGTGGAATAATGTACTGATGTGCGTTTTCCGCATGGGATGACAATTATATCAAAGATACTCACTACCCTGTGATGTGGAGGATAGGGGACCGGAATTCAAACGTTGCGGAGGAGGGCGTGTTATGTGAGGAGTGGGATCGATATAACTGGCATTAGTTACGATCCTGGTTGTTAAACAGTTATTTTTTTAGATGAACGCTGCCTGCTTCAGTTCAGGTGAGGAGCTGAGTTCCTGCTGAAGGAAAAAGGCAAAACCCACGCAAGCGACAATATAAAAGGGTTATTAGAGAGAAGCCTGAGGCGATTGCTTACGACCCCTTGACGTTTTTGGCTTTGAATGCACAATATCGGCATTACAACATTCACCGTATACACCAGAAAGAACTATACATCTAGTACAGTGGTGTTTGATCGGTTTAACTGCATGTATTTGCTTCTTTCTTAACCTACTCCTATTAGATGTGACGCTCAGAGCATCTCTTTTCGGCGGCCCTGTCCTTCCTGCGTGCGTCCGTTGTTGTCCGTCCTTCCTGCGTGCGTCCGTTGTTGTCCGCAGCCTTTCCACTCTCCCCCTCTCCTCTCCGATAGCGAAAACTCTCTCGCGAGGGACATTTGATTTGATTGGATTGGATTGGCTTGGCTTGTCTTGACTTCGATTGGATTGGATTACATTTGGATTGGATAAAAGTGGATAATGTTGGATTGTGTTGCGTCATAGCCGCGGCAGACGCACTGGTGCCGGTGCGTGCCCAGGTGAGAGCGAAAACACCCTCTCAAATCTGCGGGTGTGTGGCCCAGCGCGCTCGCACTCCGCCGGTGGGCGGCGCTGCCCACGGTGCTGCGCATTTGCAGTAGTCTCTCTCTCCGCGGTCTCCTCTCCTTCGGGCGCGCTGCGCATATAACCGGTGTGCGGCTCTCCGGCGGCCTATCGGTCAACGGTTGCTCTCCGCTTGCGCTTGAACCCCCCTCAGCGTCGCATCACACCAGGGTTCCCGCGAGGGGAGGTGTGCGTAATTTTTTTGCGTAACTTGTGCCACACTTTGGCGCGCCAAGATGCTTTTCCTAAAAGGATTCTGTATGTAATTTGCAGGTTATTATGTAGGAGAAGATTCACGCAAAGACCAAAAGCACGGAGAGACACCAACCGGCACTTACTTGCACTGTTTGTGCTCGAGCTTTCCGGCAAGATATACCACTATATCCCTAATAATTTTAAAAAAGACCGGAAATAGAACAGGAAACTTTGCGATTGTGCATTGTTACAAAAATAAGCTACCCATCAAAACATGTGATTTTTATATCAGTGACAGTGGTATTGCGGTGGTGCATTGTTTTTCACTTTGTGTCACAGAGGTCTATGCCCTCTTTGCTTGTTATACCTTGGGCTTCCTTCAAAACAACTGTTTTTTAGACACTGGTGTTTTATTTCACCACAGAGTACCACAGCCCTGAGAAGGGGCACGCTGGAAACAAACCATAAAAGCAATACCGAAGGCATAGTTTGTTGCAGTTAACCACCCCTGTTTCCTGCTGGCTGGGGCCTAAATTCCATGCAAAGGATTGACGTCTTGTGTTGCGGCAGGGGCTTGTTAGAAACTGCTTATGTGAACATAATCCTAGGCGCTACAGTTTGTGCTATTATTGTTACAGGTTGATTTTGCCTGTGATTATTTGTAGATTTCAAGCTAGAGAGAAGCTTGCGGTCCCAAATTATGCTAGAGAGGGGGAGTGTTGAGAAACCTCTTGAGCAATGTAATTAAATGCCAGCACCGTATGTAAGCCGAAACGATTTATAAAAATACATAGTCGGTAACCTCTCCGGACGTATGTGGGCATGTGGGTATGTAAAGGAACTCTTGGCTCAAACATCGTACAACTCTTCCTACTTGTCTTCCCAGAGCGCCGGCTGGGCGAAAAAAGTGGCGAAACTTGCACTAAGTCGCCCAAGGCTTGAACCATAGTAAAGTTGCAGGTTTCTCTTTCTACGTGACCACTGAAATATCACCACGCATTTAAGCAGGTGGAAAGTGTTTGTTTACGTGTTCAGTTGTCGCTTTGCATTGTGATAGAAGTAGTCATCGTCGTACGCATAGATATCGTCGTGTTCATTATGCCACGCATTACATGCGCGGTTGCGCTGGTGACAGCTGGGGCGCAGCGGTGGCGCGTACATGCACGACGCATGCGCGGCGTTCCTGAAGTCGCGTCGACGTTCCGTGGAGAACGTCGTGTGCCAGCTGTGGCGTTGTTGGTTGCTAGGCCACGCGAGGTGCTCCTCGGGGTTTTCGAGAGTTGTTTTTTGCTAAATGCCGCTGCGCGAGCCGGGGTCACTCGGCGGTCACCACGAGGCACGCGCTCCCGAGCGCACGGTGTTTTCTGGGTATTTTAACGTGGTACCCGCCAAAGATTACGACCAGCTACAACAGCTCTGCTGGGAAAAGAATTGATTACAGTCGAGGCACCAGCTGCGTTCCTCGACATTTTGACACCTTGCGCTGCGTAGAAATAGTGCAGAGACGGACTGCAGCTGGGGCGGCTGGGACGGAACAAACAAGTCCACGGGACAGCAATGAAACCCTATGCTTTAATCATGACTGCAACATTTACGATGGAAGTGCTGGAACACCAGGCGTACCATGGTCTGCCCTTTCGCCCTATGTTTTCCTCGGCTACACTACCAGCTGATTCTGCATCATCAAAACAAAAATGGCGATCAAGTTTTTGAATCACGGCTACCTAGTTCAAAGCTATATTCAGTTCCCTTAAAAAGAAACTTTGCAGCCCTTTTGCTTTCTTTGGCGTACTCTTTGCCTTAAAATGCCAGAGGCAAATACCCAGAGTGCGCTAAATGGGGACACAGAAAGGCGACTACTTGGATGTCGGTACGGTGCACCCGCCAATCACCAGTACATGGCTTTTAGCACGTTGCTTCTGCGTCGAAAAAGGGTTGTTTTGGAGGCCCTACGATGGGTCTATGGACAGCGCAACGACACTACACAAACGTGCAGTCTGTGGATTACTACAGCCTCTTATCAGCGCAACAAAATTCCAGCTGTCGCAAAAGGACAGCGGAAGGCCCCGTTCCCCTCTTCTTTCTATAAGCGGGCTTCTGGACTGTATATTCGGAAACAATCGAGTGCTCTGTACGTGTCGTATGGGAAGGTGACGCAAAAAGGCACATGTTTCATCAAAAAAGTATTCCCCGCGTATCTGCTTACTTCTGCGAAAATGTTGCCGAAAAACTACGGTCTTCTGCCCCGCCTGCACGACAATGCCTTTGCTCTTTTTTCGCGCCAAATACTCAAGCTCTTCCCTTCCCGTATCGCTCCTCTCATCGTAAACACAGGGGAGGTTTCAGCAAGTCACTTAAATTTTAGCACTTTCCTCCGCTCCGGTACCGTCTATTAGAACCATTTGTTACTGCTGGACTCCTCGGAATGCCGCCATGCGGTCCAGGAACGGGCTTGAGCGCTTTCAGTATTTTTGGGGAAATATACTGTTTTCGTCGCGTATTTTCTTATTTGGAAGAGCAGAAATGTAGCCGTCATATATTATCAATTAAACTGTGACGGCGGTGCAGCGGCTCAGATCGCCTGCAGCCGCAGCCGGGCGCTGCAAGAGCGATGGCGCTGGGGCTGAGCGACAAGCTAAGCGTGCGGGCCACGCGCCGCCGATGCGCAAACAACCACAAACGCCACGAGCGTGGAATTAAACGGGACCCCAGTTTTTTTTTTTTTTTTTTGGTGCACGGCATAGCCTTCAGACGTGTCTCAGCTCGTCTCTCTGTCTTGGTGACCCGGACGCTGCAGCGGAGTCAAGGAGCTACAATGAACCCTTCTCGCGACACAGGCGGCAATTCTGCCTCCTCCGCCCTCGCCTGCTGTTTGCCCCCCTTCAGCGCTTAGCACACCGACGTGAGGTTTCTTCAAGGCCAGGCAAGTTTCCGAGTGGGCCACTTCTCGTAGCAAGAGCCCCATTTCAACTATCTCTAACAGTCACTACCTATTGAGATTGTGGTCGAGGTTCGCGACATCCTCACAAACCCACCTACCACGAACCCTTTTGGTACATTAAAGGCTGCCATCTTCAGCCGCACGTGGCCTTCGGAACGGCAGCGTTTCCAGCGGCTGGTTTCTGCGGAGGAGTTGGGGGATCTTCGACCTTCGCAGCTCTTTCGCTAACTGCAAATCCTGCTCGCCGACACGCCTTCCGACACACCTTCTCGCATAGCGTTCAGACGTGTCTGAGCTCTTCTCTATGTCGCCTTCTCGACAAAACTAGCTTTGCAAATACCAGTTATGTCTTTATTCTTGCTGAAATATGCATACTGTTTGCTTTTTTTCTGAACAATGTTAGCAAGTAAAGTTTGCAGATGCAGTTGTTCGGAGATGTTCGCCGATATAAACTTCTTGTTCAAGAATTCTGTCACGTTTAGGCTGGGTGGCTGAATAGGGGGACGGAAGGGCGAGTAGCTCTAGCATGCAAACCAGGATGGCATAACTGCATTTCTTGCATAACATAAATTCCAATTCATTTTGCACATAGCTATGTATGTCGTTGTAAAGTTATATAATAGCCTCCCTTTTACTATACATAGCGTGATTCTGCTGAACATTGTTAGTGTATAATTATTCCTGTAGGCGTAGTACTTAATTGTGTCTTCTATGTTTAGTGCAAGGTTTTGTGTTGTCGAATAGACGTATCCAAATAACAGATAGACAGACCAAAATTATCGCGTTTCAATTAACCCCACAAGACGCTTCCAGCAGTGAAAATAATCCTGAACGGCGTTTCGATTACACTGGCAGGTGCACCTTATCGTAATATTGCTTGTGCACGGGAAGCGATAAACTCGCAAATCGCCGTGAAAGGGGCGGGAAGCGAAGTGTAGTCTCTTCAAATTCCCTTACTATGCACCGCTTTAATTACGTCATTAAACCTGTGGCTGCCCTATTAGGTGTTGCTTATCAACTTCACGTATTTCTTCGAATTTCCTGTACCCACGCTCTATCATCGGCACTGTGCACCAACCTCCTATATGCCTGCACAAGCACAGTTTTGGCGTTTCTGGTGTTTTGAGCACGCGCAGTGTTAAAAGGACGAACTCAATACTTCACTTTCAACCATACCTGGTAACTCGGCAACAAGCGTTTATGGCTTGATAAATGCCCCACAAGACGCAGGGCGCTATTGCGAGCAGATACTAGATCTTGCTTTCTCTCTCACCGCACCAGAAATAGACCACTGCACGTTGCGGAGAACAAGAGAATACTCGCCGGTGTGTGTTATATCGAAGGCCGGTGAAGAGAACGTCACTGGTCGCCCCACTCTTCAGCAGTGAGCGCACAGTGAGCGCGGAGTTGTGGACAAAACGATTATGCACGAGTTTTCATCTCGCGTAGCTCCGGTGATACTGAACGTTCTTTTATCATTCTTACAAGAGTGCATTGCTGTGGCAATAGACTTTACCCCCAAATACGAAACGAATAGTCGGTGGTAAGCGTAGCATGCATCTTTCAGTATCACAAGAAATGCTATCGTCTTTAAAATACGCATCATCAGCTGGTGAAGAAATATTTCCCGGAGTTTACGAAACCCTATGCCCACGTTTACAGCGGCGAATTACAAAAAAAAAACGTGAAGCTTTTTCAGCAGCATGCTTGTGACAGTAATAAAAAAGTTCTTAACTGTAGAGCAGAGCATGCCGTCAACAATGACCTCGAGAACAACTGTACCTGGACGATAATCGTTTCTCCACTATTACACAAATCATCACGAACAGACAGAATCGTTAATTATGGAATCCGCATCAAGCACGGTAAATCGTAACTACGGCTGTCTAGTTTTGATCCACGCACGTACTTACTGTTAGTTAAGGCGAAACACACATACCTTTTACGGAGTTGTAATCATAGTAAACAACAATTTACTTACAATACGGAACGTCACGCGCGATTTGTTAAACTGGTCGATGACGTCTTTTCTTGCCAACGCCGCTGTTACTCACGTTGCTGAGAAAGTGTATTCTTAAGTACTCAACTTCTCATACGGCTGGCATATAGACCCAGTGGATGACCATGTGCGCGGACATCTGTAGTTTTTTCTCGTTTTAGGTTGCTAATCTACCAGTGCAATAATAAAGAATTTGGAGGTGCCATGTATGGCCGTTTCGGATAGTGCCAGTTGATTGAGATTTCCTTCTCTCTAACCATCCCTCTCAGTTCGCTGTTCATTTAGGACTCATACCCTCATCCTTCCCTTCGGTTCAGAGGGGCAATGGTTATTACGCCGTCCATGTTATTAAGGGCCGCGTTTTTTTTTTGCGCTCTTATTAGGCCTTGGTGGGGAAGTATGCCACGAGGCATGCACACATCTCTCAAGTTCCGAAAATTTAAACTTGATGAAATTTGCAAATATTTCTGTTGCAAATGCTGTGGATAAGAAGGAATGAAAGTTTACTGCTCCAGACCCTTGCTATTGAGATTCACTCGTTCAGCATTCAGCAAAATGCAGCTAATGCGCATTTGTTAAAGTGATTTGTTGGCACTGGCGGATCCTGAAGGCCTTTCTTGTCATTTCCGCCATGCAAAAGTGCCTTAAAAATTACTCTGCAGGCTAGAATGGTAAGCTAATATACGATCCAGAACAGACAAAGAGAGCGAAGAGCTGCCCAGTGCAAACTACAGTGTAGTGCGCTGTTTGGGCTGGCGAGGTATTTATTAGGATAACTAGTACAAGGAACGTAAATTCTAGAAAGATCTACAATGATGCTCCACTGTATCAGTGAAGGCTGGGTTTAGCCATTGCACGCTCTAACCTAAAATATTTCAGGTGCTACCTGGGGCCAGATTCTCGGAGCCGGCAAAGAGCAAAACGACATGTCATATAATTTTGCATATTGCTTCTAGCAGTAGTTTTTTGAAGGCACAATCGAGATCGGCAGGTTGCTGCACGCCCACACGTTTCGAAAAGAAAGAAAAACGCGGATTTTTAGCATTCTTACATCACTACAGCGTCATTCCAAAATGACGGCTACTGTTTTAGACTCATACCTCTAAACAAAAGGGAACTTGCCGAGAAAAACTGTAACTTTTCCACAAAGGACCCGTGGTCACGAGCTCCCTGAGCTCGAACTAGGGAACGATCAAACCGCAACCAGATCGATGCAAAAGTACGCGTCGCGCGACCGTCGGCGTCGTTCGACGGCAACGCGTGGACACGCACGAAAGGGCGAGTAACCGCGTTAAACCGGTGAAGTCGCTTGCCAGCCGCTGCGTCGGAGGGCGTTCCTGGGCACGTATTCCATGCGGTTTAATTCGTTTAGGAGCAGTTATTGTCGATTGTTGAAGTGGAATTATCAGGAACCTACCTGCAGCAAAAAGATTACTTGGCGTCTTTATTTATTGATAAGTATGTTCGCTGAAAATATTGAAATGCGGCGAAATGTATCTTTAGTCAGCACCGCCGAATATGAACAAAATAAAATACGATAACAAGCGAAGACTGACTTTGCACACCTGCTTTAGTTGCTACTTCATTTAACCTTCATGTTCAGTACCGACTGCAGGCTCATAAATTCAAATTGCAAGCACTACAAATTTCAGCGATTCCTTGACACTGAGGTTTCAGTCGAACGTCATTTGTAGAACAAAAGGCAAGGTATTGTGGCACCCTTTGTGTACCTGTTAACTAACTGGTAAAAAACAAAGAAGTTTTGCAGGATTCAAACTATGGACTTTCAAAACAGCAGCGAAGTGATCAACCGCTCGACCACGCCAGGAGATGAGGTGGCCGTGAAAAATTTGGTATGCTAACCGACGCTGTCCACGAATATTTTCGGGTGTTGTTTGTTTTGGTCGTATTTGAGAGATTTGAGCCGTGGTAACACTTGTTTCTTACGCAGCCATCTTGAAGCCGAATGTAATTATGCTAGTACTACAAGCGATGTAACCACAGCTCCCTTCGTTGAGTCAAGACAACCTATCGCACATCCCCGGTCTCCTCTACGCAAGCCACGTTAGCCGCGAATGGAATGGGATGTGCCGCCAGAATTCTGCCGTTGATAACGCTTGCTCGTCAAACACGGATCTTCCAGAAAAGCCACATTATGCTAATACTGCAAGCTATGTAGCCAGAGCTCTCTTATTAAGCCCCCAAAAAATCTATTGCGAATCCTCGATCTCCCTGATGACAGCCAAACAAGCAAGAAATGGATGAGCGCTTGCGAACAGAAATAGATTGCAATTTGTCTCAAACCAACCGATCACCAGAAGTTTAAAAGAAACTTATTGTTGTCTGCTGAAAGGACTGACCATAAACCGCGAGAAGTACAGGCAACCCGGACGCCGCCGAACGCTTTCCTATGCTTTCTTGCGCTGGGGTCGACGCCGATATCTGGCGAGCACAGACGTCGGCGCTGCTCGTACGTCAGCTCGCGACGCCATGCATTTTTTGCGACGCCCGCTGACGCGCGTCGACGCTGGCCGACGTCGACGCATCAACACGCCGAAAGTAGGCTGGATGTGGTTGGTCCTTAAGGTTCCTCCTTAATTATAGAAAGAAAAGCAGGCTTATTGTTGGGAATCTCGCACGTAAACTTTACAACTAACGCGAGAAGTGACACGGGGTGAACAAGAAGTGCAGAACTAAAAAAATAACTTTATATTCTCCGAGCCAATTTTCTACTGGAGCACAACATGGATAAGCTACGGGAGGGGGACGGTTTCGTTGGCTCAATGTTTTTTTTGTAGTTTGGTGTTCGTATTTTTTTTGCTGCGCATCTCCGCAGTTGCAGTGAAAGCCGTGCACATGGTATATTAGGTAAACACAAAGAACAAAAGGCTGCACGAGAGGTAGATGTATTGTGAGATTGACAGCCACATCGGGAGCTTTGTTGAACTGCTTTCAGTATGCCTTTTTAAAGATGGGAATTACAAGATTTGTGTACAACAGAATATTTTTAGGAAATGAGGTGGGGTTGGACAATACGGGAAAATGCTTTAAGGTCACGCACAATAACAGATGACCAGAGAGACTTAGAAGACGGTCTTTTACCCATAAGCTTTGTCGAAGTAATTTTTTTAAGCAATACTGCCATAAAATGTCCTTCTTCTGGTGTTTGATAAGAACTAAGAACAAAGCGATGCGCCTTTTTGATGATGAATAAGGGTGTTCAGCGAAATCTGGAAAAATAAACTAACAAAAAAAGCCCATGCATTCCTCTTCCATTCTCTCACAACGATGTTGTTAGAATAAAAGGGAGGATCTCAGTCCAACGTTTATTAATCTTTCTCTTCTTTTTGAACGAAGTGCATTTTTGATTTCCTCTCTAGTCACCCGTCATTCGCAATATTAAATGTATTTTTGAAATTGTATATAAACTACATAAAGCGTGGATTTCCTCGAAAACGAAGGCTAGCAATAGGGTGTTTAAATTAAATTCAGTTTGCTGTTTCCACCATGAAGCAACATATTGTTTCTGTCAACACTGTATTGGGGTTATCTCCGCATTGAACGCAGAAAAAAAACGAGCTTCGGAAGAAGAGAGCTAAACCAAAGACATTGTGCTTTATGTTGAACTATTGAGCGAGTGCGGAACTCGGTAGGGACCTTATGCTGAAAAGAGGAAGCTCTCCACAGGACCAAAGATAAATCCGTAACATTTGTCCTGTACTCTGTGAACATAGAAGCATACTTCTTTCTCTGTCGAGCTTGCTTTTAGCGCTGTATTTTATCATACATATATTTGCTAAATTACCCAAACATTGATTTTGAATTATTACTTACTTCTCCTTAACAACAATTGAAATCAATCTCTTCAGTATAAGACGTTGTTAAGAAATGACTCGGTACTATCCCACGCAATACTCTTGACGAGCGGTAATATTGCAATTTATTTAAAAAAAAACTTTAAATAATTACGAGTAACGTGGTAGCAAAGCGAGCAGGCTGAAATGGGTAGTTACTTTTTATGGCTCATCTCTCTATTGTTTAAACGTAGATAAACTTGTGCACATAGCGCGTCCTGCCACATCGCCGTATTGGAGCACTTTCCTACCACATATGCGGAAAGCAGATATTGCCTAAATTTGCCACTCCGCAGTGGTCATTCTTGGTACGACCACACCGTCCTCATGGTTTGCCGAGTAGCTCCGTGGTGATAGTTGTCAAAAGGACAATTGTGGCCTAGTGTCAGGGCAAGGAAGATGTATTCATGGCAAGACATAAACGCTACACCCGCCCACTCTGAAAGAACAAGGACTCCTATCAGAGCGGGAAGAGGCAGAACGACTTGCAGTGAACATTTATGTGCTTACAACTTCCATCCCAAGGTATTCTGTAACGAGCGGCCTAACATGGCGGAAATGGAAAGACGGTATATTGAGAGCATGTATCTGTGGCACTAATGCCTTTGAAAGGCTTTCAGAATAGTACATAGGGTGGTATCCCGAGAGGCACGGTTGTTAGCACCTTTAGAGCCCATAAAAACCCATAAAAACCATTATTAGCCCTGTCAACAAAAGCCGTTTAAGGGACTCTGCAACACTTCTGATAAACGTTTTCACTCTTTCCTTCGCGTCTGGAAGCATGGGGAAAGCAAGTGTTACCGCCAGCACGGAGCTGGAATGCGTGATTTTCTCGTTGTAGCAGACCCTCCTTCTATTTCTTCTTGGCATTTGGGGCTTTTAATTATAAAGTGGCTGTCGAAAGCGTTAAGTGCTGCAATTGAAGAAAAGCCGGCCAATAGCCGATGCACCGTTCTAATTTCGCAATTACAGCAAAGAACGCCAAGACCGGGAAAGAGAGAAAAATGTTTTGAGTGTTATTCCAAGTTATCTGAAGGGCATAGAGCAGTGTTTTTTGGCAGAGGCACTTTGTGACTCCCTACTATAAGTACTGCGTGAGCTTGTTGACTACGTTCTGAAAGCATTTAACATTTAGAAAAAAAGCTTAAGAAAAGTATTATGGGGTATCTTTAAGGCTCAACTTGCGATGATTGCAAAAGAAGGGCTGCCAGCTTTTCCAAACAGTTTTATAGACAAAATCAATAATACCTAGGCAGAACAATGTTGAGAAAGTGTGGCGCCAGTAGAGGTACTCGAAGTAGGTGTTCCACAGCAATGTTGCTGAAAGAAAATTTCTGATTGCACGCTTCCATTACAGGCAGACATTGGTCAAGGACCGCATCCAACTTGGCACCTTCTTTATCGAAGAAGCCCGATGTACATGCTCATCATTTTATTGTGGTCAACATGGTACTTAATCAACCATGCCTTTTGGGCGGAGCAATATAATCCTTCTCACAACTGCAACACGCACACTGGTAGGGGTGAAGGGGCCCCATTATTATGTGGCTCCTACAAAATATTGTGTATTAGGAGGCTGAATCTAGCGTACGAGGTCAACAGTTGTGACTATGCAGAAATGGCGACCCTATATATACATAATAATGTCTTAAGTGATGCGCGACATACGCTGCGCAAACTTGTAATTTCCGCTGATTTGCAATATGGCACGAACAAACCTGACAATGTGGAAATAAAATTATCCAATAAATATATGTTACAAATGCTGTTGACACGTCACTCCAATTGCAAAGTGCGAGAGTCCCTGTCAACTCCCTGCCCTCCCCCTTTTAAAGAGAGTCGTGTAGTGTAAAAGAGAATCTTAGTGGAGTCAAAGGGAGTCATTGCAGCGGCGACTCCATTTTGACTAACTGTTTTAAGTGCGACTGCCCTTTATAAGCGACCCTGAATTCCGGCGACCGCCGTCCGTCCACATAGCAACAGCTGCGGGTGCGCGCACTCCTCGTCTTCCTGGGCAACGGGGGGAGATGGGCGCGCGCTGCCTGGCCGCTTACATAGCACATACCCACGTGGGGGATTGGCCAGGAATCTCCTCGTCTTCCTTGGCAACGGGGGGAGATGGGCGCGCGCTGCCTGGCCGCTGACATGGCACATACCCACGTGGGGGATTGGCCGGGAATCGGGCGTGAGAAGGGCTAATGCACCCGCTTAAAGGAGTACTGACACGAAATTTCAAAGCTGAGATCAGCTCTAGCAGCAAGTACAACGGCAACACAAATAGGTGTCTGTGAATAAATGCATCTTTCTTTCTTTGTAGTTGTGTGTGTGTGTGCGTGATCTCTCTTTCGCGAACATTACCGAACCGCGCAAATTCAACTCGTGCATTCGCACTTTCACATTCTTCCCCTCGGGGAAATGGGGGGAAAGTTTTTATAGTGCAGATAACACGGCCGGGCGCTGTCAAACGCTGGAAACAAAGCACATTTGTCAAAAAAAGAGAAGGTGTGCTTCAAGCCAATATACTGTATGGCTACCCCGAGTACCTTCTTCCTAGCGGTCTGCTGCTACCTAATTCACAGCAGTGGGATAACGCGGTGCTCTGCACCAGACGGTCGATGGAAGTTTTCCCTGCTACAAAATCCCTGGGCTCTATGCATGGCCTTGTCGCCTCCCTCGTGACCGATAACCCACACTACCTTGCCTGTTTTTCACTGAATTGAAGTTTTATTAAGGCATTCAACAGGCGGGCTAATACACAAGACATCTTTGCCTGCCAAGAAAGTACAACGGGTTAACAAAAATGGAACTTTCAAATTTAGTTTGAGTTTTCTTAATACCAAAGTGATATATTACGGAAGATAATCTAAAGAAACCTGACCTTTCTTATTTTAACATTTATTTTGTGTCGACGTAGAGTGCTTTCAAAGTGGCAGCGAAACCTGCACTTGTAAGCGCGAAACCCCTTTCATATCATCTGCACGCTGCCGAGGGTGCGATATTTCGTCAGCGCGTGACCCGAAACAACATGCTTTCAATATTGGTGAGTTTTTCTGTGTTTGAGTTGCGACCACGAATAAGGAAGGCGCTGATAGTGTTGCGATTGACCTAAGGGGCAAAAGCCCGTGAGCGGTGAGGAAGCTGCTGGTATGCAAACAAGAAAACCCATTATGACAGTGAACGGGCTGTACATTCGAACACAGCTATATAGAGCTTCAAGGGGTTCATGATATAGTTCGTTATAGCGATAATTCGAAATGTCAAATGTACCTGCCGGAATATTATCTGGTAACGTTGCACATCACTGACAGCTTTCCGAGGTTGAGTCAAGAAGTAGCTTACCGATTTTTTACTCAGAGCGCGAAAAATTCAAACCACAGTTAGACGACCACCGCACTTAGCGTAAAAAGCGTCCAGGATATTCGCTTGCTTCTTCTGCTCATAAAGCGTACCACACTACCTTCAAGATTGCGGACGCTGTCCAAGGGAGAAAATCCGTCGTTGTACACTGTAAAAAAATTTTCCTGGTTTACTGAACAACCCGGAGGTAATGTATTGCCAAACACTTTCCGTAATTTAGAAAACGGGAAGTCTGTAACACGGACTCTTTGACCCAATTACGGAACTTGCGTGCAAGCTAAGATGTCAAGTGTTCGTTTTCCGCTAACAGAAATTATGTAACCTGGAATTTTACGAAACCACCCATTCTGTCTAAACAACAATTCCGTTGATCAAATGTAAGGTGTCCGTTCTCGGGTAACAATCCCGTATTTGTTATGTATAAATCGTGGATGCCTAGCGGCTTGAGTGACCAGTTGTCGAAAACATACAGGAATTCAATGAGAGCCCATTATATCTGATCATGCACGTCCACCATATTTATGCACGCAGGCAAAGCCTGTAGCTCCGTCTTCAAAAGTTTCTCACACGTTTTGGCTTGAACACATGTACATACAATTTATTTTTTTTACAAACTGAACTCTCTGCCTTGTTCCGTGGCATCACCAAAAAAAGAGAAAGAAAAAACACAAGACAATTACCCAATCCACACAAATTTAAATTTAAAACTAAATTTATTCGCGTTACATCTTTCTCTCTTTCTCTGCTCCACGACTACAGACAAAAAAGGTGTACTAGACAGCTTGAGAATACCGCAGCCCCCTTTCTACTCAACAGCAAAGTCGTGAGAAAGCAAACAGTTTTAACAAATACAACCAGAAAAAAAAGATCTTCCCAGTAGTACATTTCTTCGCATCACACGTAATTCTCGTTATCTTCAATGGCTGCACAAAACTAAGTAAACAAAAAAGCGAGAAAAAGACATAAACGAGGCTAACCACACATTTTGCTACAAATGGCACATAGTTGACGCTTCAGACATGTGCACACATCAAGATCACCACACTCAAACGTATACATTTCTGCACTGCCTAACAATGTGCTCTCCTCGTGAATCAACGGAAATGGGCAGGGGCCCTGTGATAGCTCTGCGGCAGTTACTGGTTCCATTTCAATATTGTCGTTTAGGTCATCAGAGTGCACTGACGAATCCTATGCTTCTTTGTGGCACCTAGACTCGTGGGTCATAAATGAGCTAGCTGAGCTCAGCACGCTGACACAGCCTGTGAAAGAATGGACAACAGACTTTCCTATACTTGAAGTGGTCCACAATGTGGGGGATGGGATTCGTACGTCTTGACTCGTGGCTGCCATATGACGGCCGAGAACACAAAAATGCAACAATGTTTGTTTTTCTATCCTGCTTTATTGGTGTGTGAAAATATGGCTCTTGAAGGCTTCGTATCCTGCAAACCACATTGCGTAAACTAATGGGACGAAGCATAAACTAAGTACACTGCTGCGAAACAAAAAACACTCAAAGCAGGCGACACACTAAGGAAAGGTTTCTCTACACCAGCTGCAGGTTTTCATCCTGCATTGCTATCTGCAAATGACGTTATCATTAAAATGAAAAATCACTGCAGCCATAATACTGTAAATGTTCACTACATCAGCAATTTTCTACACCTGAGAGACATTTAGCTGCACAGTTACATTTTTGGTGCACCTGTACCCGTATGACCTGTGTTGTGTTGCGCTGATTCCGATAGTTAGCTACGCCTTCGACAATTAAATGAGATTCGTAAAATCAGTACTGGCAGATTGATTGCCGCAAAAGATGTGCGAGTAAAATTAATTTAAGAAGCAAACGCAAATACTCGCCGTAGCCTCATAAGCGCGCTTCTCAAAGAGCTTTACAGTGTAATCAGAACTGAACATGTACGCAGGGCTCGGACAATTTTATTCGACTGCGGAAATACTCCAGAAAAATACGCCACCGTTACGGCCAGCGTAGATTTGAAATTGACGCCAATTACAACTCACGGCCGTTTAGAACCACCGACCAACATGAGATGCTCTCCCGTGCAAGATTCTCTAAGCGCCCTAAGCGTGTTTAACAGTACAGCTTGGCAAGACATTTCAGATTTCATTCGCCCTACCAAGCCACGCCACCGATAACTCGTGTGCGCGTGCAAAGCTCATAAATGTTGCGTGCGCTTGCCGCACGAAAGTCCTAACACTTCAAGAAAAAAAAAAGCGAGCTTATTTTCTCGAAATGCGCGACGGGTGTCTCGCGGCGCCGTCTTAGTCACAGCGTCGCGCCATTTCCAAAACATGCCTCTGAATTAGAAGAGAACAAAGGTTCAACCAAGGCGTTGGTTCAATGCATCCCGCGACACAGTACTTCAAAGCAAGCAATGAAATGACGCTTACCTCCTGTCACGCTATCCGTCGATCGAGCGATAACTGCGAACGTGCGAAAGATATCAAGAAAACGCCGCGAACGCGGAGCAAAAGAAGACTTCTCCCGCCCACAACAACAACAATGCCAGAGCAAAAACAACACATCCCTGAGCCACGGACGAATGCGGTGCCGTTTGCACATAGAGTTCTACAGGGCAACCAGCGATGAGGTGCGGTAAGAAGCGCCACAGCGATTGCAGGTCACGTTTGAATTTTGTTTCTGCGACCCGCCGTAGACAAACAATACTGCCCCGAACCATGCGTTGGATTTGTTTAATTTTGTTTTGTTTTTACAGCCCGGATGCACCGGGTGTGTGATCTGCGTCGAGATTAAATTGCGTGTTCCACTCTTTCTTACGCCGCACGGGTTATCTCATTTGATAGGGCGAATGTTTCGCTCAAACGTCACTAGCCTAGAATATTCTTCTTTGAGCTACAGCATTTTTGATGTAATTCAACGGTTCGAGCCACAGCAACACCCCCACCAAAAGATAAATACCCGCAGAGCACACGCCACGGATTCTCTATATTCTCCAACACTCTCCGGTGGACGTCACTTTGTTGGCTGCAGCTGCGCCGCCTGTGTATAGGTGGTATTCGTTGAAAAGTTTAGCTGTCAATTTCAACGCTTGGCAAAACTGAAATTGCCACAAACATAGCTGAAGCGCAACGGACATGGCGTGGCTTCTGCCACTACGACCACACGCCGAAGAAAAAAATAACACCGGTATCTGTCGTCTTCTCTGTTTCAACCCGATTCTCAACGGTAGTGTAGACAGAGTTGTTAATCGCACTCACATTGTAGTCGAGGTATAATTTCGCTGTCGGTTCAACCCATGTTCAACCCATATCATGTGCTTAGCACGGACAAGTACCGCCATCCCGCAGAGCCCGATGTAACCAGTGACGGCGCACTCACATGGTTGCCTGCATGCGTGCCTCGCTATTGAATACAGACTATTCATTAAAGGCCAACTGCACTCAAATTTCTCTCTGGCTAAATGCCTTCGAAATGTGTAGTAGGTACCATGAGAACTACTGCGACGCGACCTGTAGCTCTGTGCAATGCGTGGTTATTCAGTTTCAGGCACTCAAAATAACGGCCTTGCATACGACAAAGCACCTGCCGGCTTGTCGCGCAAACAGCCATTTAGCGGAAGTGACATGTCAGCCGCCCAGGCCGATCGGCCTGCCTTGCAGCGGGAGAATCAGGGAAACTCGTATTTCGCGCCGGTACGCCTGGCTTTCATGGC
Source organism: Haemaphysalis longicornis (assembly GCF_048455015.1). NCBI lineage: Eukaryota > Metazoa > Arthropoda > Arachnida > Ixodida > Ixodidae > Haemaphysalis > Haemaphysalis longicornis. The sequence continues at coordinate 191,247,263 of NW_027526422.1, forward strand.
TCCGAAGCGGCTTCGTTAACCGTACGGTTCTCTCCTTTTCGAGTGTCGTCTCGACATCATGCCTACGTGGTGTGCTGCTGTCGGAGCGCACGAATAGTGTCGTGCTTGCGGGACAAGCGCTTGCTTTTCCGCGCGCCGCCCACACCCCCGCACGTGCGCGCTCACACTCACCTCCTGGCTGGCCGAGCCGGCCGCGTCGCCCGGTCCGCACAGCTCGCGCCGTTAGGCCAGGCCGTCTGGCCGCTCGCGCCGACGGCTGATACGTCACTTCCGCCTGCCCGTAATGGCCGCGTTTTGCCAAGTTTCGGTTTCAAAATCGTCAATTTTTTCTGGTCGTTTGCGGCGTAATTACGCACATTTTAGGTGTCATACTTCGTGCATCGTGGTGTTTTTAGTCATACTATGGAGGAACAGTGATTTCGCGCGGTCGAAATTTTGAGTGCAGTTGGCCTTTAAGTTGTCAGGGGAGCACACGTTCGCTCCAATAAACTTGTTTTGCCTTCAAGACATCTGAGTCGCTTTTGGATACGTTACAATACATTTAGGAGGTCTCCATCACGGCTGGAGGTGACGCAATTACGTCCTGCTAATATCTTATCTCGGTTAAGCTAGATTCAATTTTGTTTTTAAATTTTTGTAAAATTCCGGAGATTCCCATAGTTTTCTGCAATACGGAAACTGTTTACGTTTTTTGTGGAGACGACGTACGTTTTCCGCAATATGGAAGCAGTTTACGTTTCTTTGTGTAAGCTTTGTACGCAAAAATACGAAATTTTATTTTGCAGTGTACACTGTCCCACAACAGCGGCGAATCTGAACACTGACGCAAGCTTGGCTGAAGTAGGAAGTTGGGAACGTTGTCAGGGCCACAAGTCGGGTCCGCTTTTTCGGCATCAGTGATGGCTGCCGCAGCCTGCACATCGCCGTAAGTACTTACGAGCTGGTGTGCCATTGTGCCATTCACAATGGCGCATGGAAATGCTGATATCTCTCAAAATTTACTGTCTTGGCACTCATCGCCGTAGTCGTCGGTATCCGATTACCTCTCGTGTGGAGCCGCCCAGCAAAGCCGCATGCACATGACACGCTCCGGATCGGCCGGGCCGTGACCGAGCCGACCGAGCTGCATTTGCCTTTACGTCCGGTTTTATGCGCAGTATCGCGCCTAAAAATGTTGCGAAAAATCTCCAATACCTTTGCAGCTGATATCTTTTCACCAGCCTGTACCCGTCGAAAAATGTCTGCCTTCGTGGCTAAATCCAAATTCTTCCGGTTTTTCGTGACCATGGCTCCTAAACGTGTGCCGCGAATAAACTAGACATGCACCACGCCATATTGGCCCCCGCGCAAGCCATCATTGGTAACCGCTCAAACACAGAGAAAAAATGCCAGAAACCCAGCGCTTCCGGTCGGTTTGCCTCCTCCTTTTTGCCTTTGAAACCCAATCAATCCCCGCGTTCTCACTGGGCTGATGCTGGCTTGCGAGGTGCTCAATGCCAACGAACCGACGCGACGCCACCTCCTTCTCATGAATGTGGTAGCGCCCGCGAGAATTCATCATCATTACCACCCCTCAACCGTCAGGAGAAGCCCACTTGTAGGGGCACTTGCGTCGCAGATTTTGATATATCGAATGTGCCTGTGATCAGGAGTTCGATACATGCGTAAAACTGCGCTATACCTTTGCGACGGATTTCCAAGGGGATGTTTAGACTGCACGACATAGGTAATAATTCCCTGTATCCGTTTTCGATATATCAGTGTTCAACTGCATCACAAAAGGATGGTCGAACAGCTTCGTAGTAAACCGGTAACCTTTAGTTATTTTTTGTTTCAGTGGCAGTAGGGGTTAAGCGAACTAAAAAAATAACCGTTCGGGCTCGTGCTCAGTTTCTTAAAATATACCGGTTCGGTGCCGGTTTGCGGTTCTGGTTCCACACCAGGCTTCTTGGGTATACCAAACTGGTTGCACCGAAAGATACGTGGGATAGAAAAGGTCATCCCCGAACCACAAACGCTCAATTGGCTCGTTCAAAAGCATATTTTATTTGAGCGCAAGAAACAGATAATGGACAAAGTAAAGAGCCAAAAACAAGCGATAACGTTTCCTTTGTCCGTTGTATGTTTTTTCTTTGCGCTGTGAGGCGCTATATATTAACAACTAGCTTTATCCTCCGTGTTCAAAGCACCTGTCTAGCTGCTGAGAAACCGCTGCAGTAAAAAAAGACTTTATTTCTGAGACCGGATGCCTTGCTCATAGTTTAGTAGGGGGAAGCCCTGATTTCAACAGATATAAAATGAGCCTGGGAAACAGGCAGCGCAGGTCAGCGAATGTTACTACGCATTGCCGCCACCCACAAAGGCAAGCAGTCTATCCGACGTGTAAAGCATGTACTGCTTGTTTGCTCTCCTGTTAGGTTTTTTCTTTCTCCTACTCCTTCCCCATACTTATCACCACCTCCTCGTATGACGCTCAAGTTAAATATTAGGAGCGCGAAGCTTTGAAGCGGGGAAATTTCTTTCTTTCGTTTTCATATTATATCCCCATTACCAAACAATTTTGAAAAACACTTCGTCTACTTCCTCGGCTGATCATGATCATTGCTTCTTAGGTCGGTATTCGGAGACGGCTGTACTGCAGAACAAATGTCCAGCTTCACCCGTTACCCAAGAGCTTTACAAGAATTGTAGCATTTCCTGAGTTCACTCAAGTATATAATCATTAACAAAAATCGTTAGCCGTCTTCCATCCCAATGGAATAAAGATATTGCTCAAACCACACGATAGTAACGTTCTTTTGCTCACAAAGCTGGAAATATCGCTGACTGCGAATTTTCTGGAGCCCGTTTGTAGTTGTATTTTGGATGTTCACATTGGCTACTGACGCAGAAGTAATATGGCGAAATATTTTTCTTCTTTTTGTTCATAACTTGATCTCGCAAAAGTAACTCATCAAGTTGCATCGCGTGGCCCTTTAAAGTTTGTAACGGCATCTTTCACGTCAGCACCCTGCCCGAAAGTAAAATCAGTTTGTAGCGCCAGCTTGGGGAAAACAGGCCCGTTGCAGCCGCTGTAGGATGGCTCAAAGGTATTGTATCCAGCCGTGTAATCACCGGCGCAACAAACAATATGTGCAACGTACGCAGGTAGTACTGCGTGGTTCCGGCGCTGCAGGGACGAAAACCCGAAACGACAGATGTGGTCATGCAGCGTATTTGTAACCGTTCCTTCCCAGTGGTACACGCACAAACAGCGGGTTCTGCATGGGTTGTCGCTGTAGCGCCGGATTATGCCGCAGCTGCAGGGGTAGTTTCTTCGAGTAAGTTCTACACGCGCAAAGCCGAGTAAAAGTTGCGGCCGCAGAAGCGTTTCTCTTACTTACTCAGGAGTATGGTGACAACAAAGCGGTCTGCATAGTCAAAGCAAGCGGCGAACATACAAGAGACAATCGGCGGAGGACATGCTGGCACATCGCTTGTAGTTGGATACAATAAAGAATGCAAAATTATTTTGAGTAATTCAGTAATAATTTTGAGTAATTCAGTAATTAGTTTATCATTGCTTTGGACATTTTATGGCGCATAGCGTTCTGCCGTCCCTTTCTTCCCCCCTCCCTCCGCTCAAGATATTTTTCTCTACAATCAAAAATTCGATGCCGCTTTTCGTAGTTCGATTGACTTCCTCGCGCTGGCGCCGATCGCGCACCATCTGTTGGGAGTGCTCGGAGCATGGGTTGCGTTTGCAACCCGTTTTTTTTTTTTTCATTCGCTAAATTAATGTTGCCCTTACTGTGCATGCCTAATAAAGTTTAGAACGTGGCTTCTCTTCCTCAGGCATTCTCGAATGGATCTGCACTGACATCTTGCTGGAAACACGCGACTGGTCGATGGCACCTGTCTAAAGTGGACGTGTATGACCGACGCCAGTGATTTCTGGAAAGTCCTTTACTACGCATACCTTTTTATGAAGGGTAGATTCAACCGTTAACTAGGTGCTATGACGTGACAACAGCCAAACAACAGCCAAAAGAATATGCCACCATCTAAATTCAAACCCTCGCCGATTGCTCCGTGGTGCCCAATAAGAGCCATAATTATGTGGCATACTTATAACGTGTGATGAACAAGCCCCTCCTTCCATGGAAATATCGGAATATGGATGATTAGGTTCGCACAGTACTCGCCAATGTCCCCATTCGCGCTGGAGACATGGCCCCTATTGTCCCCAACGTCACGATTGCCCGAAACCAACAACCTGTGCGCGCGAAAACAATTGACCGCAAACCGTACATGGTGTGCTTGTATGTCACCTGGCTCAGTCTGTTTTTGCACGATGTTCAGAAAAGCGCAAATGCTTTATCTGCCACTTCAATAACATGGGCGTTGCTCATGGAGGTAGCACTTGCGATGACGTAGCGCTTTAAGGCACGTTTTGAACCAAAGTTCATTATTTCATTCAAAATTGGCGAGAATGAAACAAGCTGTTATAGTTTAAAAGTTTTCACTACACAATAGATCGTGCTGCTTTGAAACGGCGTGGTTAAAAATTGGGTGCAGGAAAGCTCGGCATTATTTCTCAATGGTATGAAAACGGCGCAATGAAGGAACAGTAAAAGTGAGCAGTGCTGATCACAAGAATATCCAATAAGGCAGATAATTTTCACCTCTTAAAATTACCATTCAAGGAGATCAAAGAGAAAAACGGAGTGCCTTCGCAGTAGGACTGTATTCACTCGCATGCGAACTCTTTTCATGTTGCCTGAGGAAGCGATCTCAATTATCGTGAGGTATTGAGTAAAAAAAAAGCAACTATTTTATCTTGCACTTGGAATAGGTTATAGTTTCAGTTCACACCTTCAACAAATTTCGCTATTTTTTTTGTAAGCGCAGAGTAAGCCATCCTAAAAGCATTCTTGATAAATCCGAATACAATTGAATAAGTCGATGACAATAGGATTAAAGCCTCTCCAATAAAAGAGCTGCAGTTACCTAGGAAACAATGGGAATTGAGAAAGTGCGGTTCGTAAAGGAATATGCTGCGTAACTATGGAAAGTCTTCTCGAAGAATATTTCAAACGTATAATCTTATGTGCGGTGCTATTGACGCAGAACTAGCAAGACTAACGTAGAAGTATTAGAGAACTATTTTATTAAGATACTAAATTTGAGAGTTACAATAAGAGTAGCGCTGTCGACCTTTCAGCCGAATAAAAACTAGTGTAAACAATCGCAACTAATTACAAAGCCATTTTAATGATTTTGCTCATCCCTCACCTTCAAGCATATGTTACAGAAAATTTGAACTCCCTCTATTAACACTCTGCCCGCGGACATCACAGTCATCGGCCTAATATATTAGCAACCCTGCACACCAAAGCTATCATTCGCCATTTCATCGATTTCGGTAATGCGGAAGATTTTATTTCGAAGTAACAAAAAGGGAGGCCACTCGCCTGAGGAAGCAGGAGAGTAAGGTAATGGAGAATTCAGTCCATATGACCGCCGTCCATGGCCTGCAGTCGCACGCAATGTCGTACATGAAAATATGAGATAAGCGCACTATTTATTGTGAAGACCATAGTTTCAGTGTTCGTAATAGGTGACTTTTCATCGTATAAATTATAATTTTGAAAATGTATAAATTGTATAAATTATAATTTTGTTCATTGTATAAATTATAATTTTCTCCTTTGACTCTGTTTGATCATTGCTATCACGGGTCTCATGGCGAGGGACGGTAAATGTATAAAAGCGAGGAAAATCTTGGAGGACAAGAAAAGGTTGTTGAGATCGGTTCTTATTAGGTAGTGGCCGCAAGCACATGGGCTTTCTGTGCGGAGGACCGTTTCCGTATGGTTGCTGGCGCGGAGGAGCTCCTTCGTAAGAAAATTTTTTTCTCGCTTTTTTTTGGAAGAAAAGAGGGGAGGAAGCATGGAGCTTCAAGATCCGCTTGGCACTAATAATTTAGCTGCCCGTATTTGCGGTACTTAATTTCAGGGTGGAGAATACAGTAATCGCCCCGGCAGTTGGGCTGTTGGGGTTGGAGAACGGCGTGACGGCACGCCATCTGAACCCTTATGGAGAAGGGTCTCGCATGAAGCAACGTGAGCTGCATGGTTCTCAAGGCACCTAGTCCATGATAGCGCAATAAAGAATTCTTACCTATAAGCCAGATGTTTGGAGTGCGAATATTTCGTTTGTAATGGGATGTGCTGAAGTGTTGGCGAATCTTCGATGAAAAAGTCCTTCGATCATTTCGTAAGACTTGGTTCAGATGGAGAGTATGGAGACAGGGAGATTGCAATCGCACATGTGTAAGCTGGGCAAGGCTGTGGTGAACCGGCTATATCCTGCGTTAATTTTAGTAATACCCGGAAAATGTCGTGTTTGGTCCCCGTGATAAATAAACCAACTGGGCTGACGTACGTTGCGTCAATATTCAGATTTCAAAGGTTAGATAGAGCCTGTTAAGACTTCAATTTCCCATGTTTATTTAGCTTAGTTAAGGCACGGACAGAACCTTTTTTTCGAGGTCGAGGCTTGGCCATGCATCACGTAGCGATTACACAGGAGCCGTGAGACTGGTCAGCTGAGTGGCGATTGTGGGGCTGGCACATCATGAAGGAAAATATGCCTTATATTTCGCTTGGTATCCAGCCAGCCCCATGACCACCATTCCACAAGACCATCTCACAGCTCCCGTCCCATCACACCTCGATGCATGACGTAGGCTCTACTTCTAACGAAACTAATCGCCATCCCACCCTGCGAAAGTGGATGTTCAGAAAAGCTGTTGTAAACCACTACAAATCGTGATGGAGGAGGGTATGAAATTTTTCTCGTCGTCTTGGTGGGCTCGTAAGTTTCCCTCGGCTAGTGTAGGTAGATAAGGGTACAGAGCATCGCTACTCTTTTCTCCTATTGTTCCGTGCTGCCGCCATGACCATTGGTCAGTTCGCTTTACGTGGCATTTGTTTACGCGGCCACGGTGCACGGGCACCGCCATTTCGTTGTTTATGCGTTTTAGTCGGTCAACTCTGATAGGCTTAGCTTGCCCTCCTTGCTCTGCGGCTGCGCGCGCTTGACGTCATTCCGAATTGGAATCAAAGTTACGCGTGCAACTGGCAGCATTTTAGCAGCAGAAGTGTGTGCAAACATGCCGTTTTGCTGCATCTTCGGTAGTGTTGTTAAGAAACGACCCGGTCGAAGTTAACGGCGAGGCCGTAGATGCGGTAAAATCGCAACACTGATAAACGCCATAATGGGCACCGTTGCGGACTTGAGTGCCTCAGTGGCGGTGCTCTTATAGCTTTTCTACTGACACTACGCTCGGCTTCTCTGCCCCGGCAAATGCTGAGTACTGCCTAGCCTGTCGCATGCGCTCGGCGTCTTAGGCAAGGACTGCTCTATTTAGTGACCCTACTCCTGCCTAGCCTTCAAAGATAATCTGCAAACATAATATTAACGAGGAACACAAGGCGTGGAGCGGGGTTGGGTCCCAATTTTTACAGACGCCTTATCATCCTTAATGCGGTTTCGGTGCTTGTTTTATGGTTTCTTTATTCGGATACTTCTGCAGGGGTGGTTGGTTAGGGGCCCAAGAGTTTACCTGGCACTTGATGAGCGCGAAGGGGAACATTGGGGCATCGATGCGTCAGCCATCGACCCGCTTAACCATCGGCCCATCTGCATCGACCAGTCAACGCTCGCCTGCGCGAACTTCCAAGTTCCAAGTGCACAAAAAAGTATAAACCTCAACTAAGTGACACGGCCGGCATTGCTAAGCACCCAACCAGATCCACAAGGGAGATTGTAGAAGCTTTTCTTATTAGGAACCGAGTCACTTTTTTTGTCCGCGGGCCAACTGTACAGTATTGCAGTATCATTGTGTACAGTATGATTGTGACATTATGTATACACTCAATACATACTCCTACATGCAGTATTATTGTGTATACTATGTATAGACTGTATGTATACTCTTAGTATATACTGCTCGTACTTTGTGATTAAATGCTAATTATTGCGTCTTTCTGCTATCAATGTTCCATTTGTTCAAATGTATGTTCGTTTTAAAAGCATTGATGCTATCAGCGCCTAGGTGATGACGTCGATTCTTGATTCTTGTTTCTTGTGCATATAGGTTATTTATTTAATAAAAATAGCTTTATTGTAGCGCTTCGTCGTGTGTCTCTTCCTTTGTCTTCGTTTTTAGGTACCCCTTTTCCAATCATTGACGCGCTTTCTTGCCACCGCTCAATCCACACAACTGCACGCACATGGCTCACATGCTCTAGCGCTTCGTCGTCGTCTTCAACTGGCTCTCGTGATCAAGTGCTTCGTCATCGTCTTCCACCATTGCACAGTAGGATCACGCTGCAGTACCTAGGGCAACGTTATCTATTGTGTGTCGTTTGGTGCTGTTCAGGCCATATACTGTCTCTACATACGAAAGGATGCTGACTACTACTGCTCTGTCAAAGGGGCTGAGGACCTTATCTTCAGAACCCCCTCTTGTCTTTTGGGAAGCTGTTCGACAGACCTTTGGAGACAGTTTCATTTTTGTTGACTAGCGTCAGTAGGCCATCATAGGCCGTGATTACCTGTACTGGTTTTGTGTACGAACATCTTCTAAGGTTGGTACGATAACGTCGGGTTCAGTACTGTGTGCGCTTTTGTAAGTTGGCCAAAATATTTTCAAGGACAATTACGGTTAGTCGACAAGGATGGGCGCTGCTCTTCCAACAGATAAGCTCTGCGACGGCACAGTATGATTGGGTAAGTGCAAGTCATTTTAGTGAGTAAGGCGGGGCAATAATATACAGGCTTCTAAGTGAAGGCAATTTAATTCAGACGATGGTGGCCTGCCAGGCCCATGTGCGCTTAGGGCAATAAGCTACTATTGCACGAAGGTGATATGTACTTCAATAAACAATACAGATCGCCCAGGATTTCACGAGGCCTGTGGAAACACATGGAAACTCAGGGGGTACACCGGCATGACTGCAATGGAGGACAATCTGCCAGGGTAAATATTAACCCTTGTTGATATAAACGCTGGACCCTTCACCAGAGTCCAAAAGTGAAGTACCAACCGGCAATGTGAAGCACCAAAAGCGAGAAACAAAAGTGCTAATAACAGAGCAAATGTTAATCAGCGCCGGCTACGGTCATTTAACTGAATTCATTGCGAAGTCAAAATGAATAAATCAAAACGTTCACCCCATAGAATTGCGGAAACAGTTCTTATGGTTTTAACTACACTCACTTCGTTTTATACCAGTTTTCTATAGGTGTAGGTTTTTCCCATTTGTTGCTATGAGCATTTATCTTTGTAGCAGAACTGTAATGCAAGTTAGCTGGTTAACATATGTCCGGACGTTTTAACGGCCCCGTAAACATGATTATAGACAATAAAAACAAACCGACCTGAAGCAATAAATGCCCTAAACATCACACAAAAATTTTAAAATACAGAAAAAACAGCCAACAAACGAATTTGTATTGTGTAAAAATAGGGGCCCCATCCAAACATGTGATCCCTTTCTAGAAAAGTGACATGGGCGGTCGGCTGACACAATGTTTTTCGGTGTGTTTGTGGAGCACACTTTTTCATTGTTCTGCCTCTATTTACCTGGTCTGCTTGAAGCAGTTCTTTTTATAGTTGCGCACTAGTCTTCCCTTGTAGAAAGATTACTCATGTTACAGTTAATATTGTTGTGTACTAAAAACCAGCAATGGCTTGCAAAGCCAGTGAAAAACTAGCCTGTCTTTACAGTAAAAGAGGAACCAAAACTCCGAGGTATTAGTGGTATCGATATAAAACAGTGTAAACGCGATTGCTTGCAGGCCGTACTGCCCCGAAGGAGCGTCGGGGGTCTTCTTTATCATGGCAGCCTGGGACATGACGTCGCCACTGGTAATATCTTTGGAGGAGAGGGGGAGGACACTACTGGTGAGGCTACCAAGCAGTTGTTTTATAACTCCGCGCAACGGGAGCTGAACGTTTTGTACCATATTCTTCTATGAGCCCAAAGAAATATTCTCTTATCTCTCGTAAAGACATGCGAAACACTTAGCAGGAGTGCTGCGTACGTGTTTTCAGCAAGAGATCGGCTCGTTATTTTTGCACAGCCATTGTAAAAATATCAAGATCTGACTTGCATATTGCCGATTACGGTCAAAAACACTGTAATGCTATACCCAAATGTGGACTGAATCCGCTAAATAAAAAAACACACACCTCCCGGAGAGTTTCCTGGTCGTCATACCTATTGAAGATCCCAACTCTCTCGACTTTTCAATCTATTCGTTCCGGCTTTCTCAGGATTATCCCTGGATCCTTTGAGGTTTCCTGTGCTTTTTCAGGAACGCAGAAGTGCACAGTATTCTTCTGAGCCTTCAATTTCTTGTATTCTACTGGCAGGAGACGCTAAGCACAAGGAATTCCACTTTGTCGTCGGCTGGCCCTGTAGGCTGGGTTGATAATTTCACGGTGACAAGTAGGCACAAAAAGTAAATGGGTGTATAGCCTTCACCCCATGGTTGAGAATGACACAAGGGTAGAGTAGTAATGTCGGTTTATCAAAACAAACTTTAGCATTGCAAGGCAGCGGGGCGTAGAAAAGTCCAAAGTGCCGTCAAACATATTGATGCGCACCATCGAGCGTCAGGGATCCAATGCCACGGCGTTTATTCTTCATGCTATTAATGGAGTGCTTTTGTGTCGACCGATGGGAGCAGTGAAGTGAGGGGTGAAATTATTGCAGTCCTCACCTATGACACGAGTAGCCGGGATTTCGATAATGGTAGAAAAAACACACGGTGTTTCCGCTTTTACCAAGCGATAACGTAGCCCAGCGTAATTCAACGCTCGCAGCAACACACACAAAACCATCCGCAAGTCATAGTTGCGTTACAGTCTCCGGTCTATCGTAGTGGATAAAGCCCAGAAGCTGAATGCACGGCTGGCATCTTGTCCTGCTGCATAGGATCCCTAGAAACACTGCTTTTCCCACAAGCAGGAACGACTTGAGCATTAACATTTTTATTTCACTACATTAGCTGTTTTGTATTTTAAGGATCAAATATGTCGATGCATTTAAAGTGAAGCTTTCTCACAGGAACCGATGGGGTTCTGTCAAAAAGTCTAAAGAGTTTCCCCATAGACCACTTGGTCCACCGAATAGCTCTGATAAGATCTCTGGACACACGGCGCATGCGTGAAACCGAGCTCCCATTGTGTCAAAACGGTTACTTAGAAAGCGCGAAAAAGGGACTCCTCGAGATAAGACAATACACGCATCGATCACGAGGATGGAGTAAAACAGTATACTTTTGTCTCAAACACCACGTATGGGTACATATTTATATAGTTCATAGATGCGTTCACTTAGCGCGCGAAAAATTGTCGCATGGGTTACTTCTTCGTTTACGATTTGGGCTTTGATTGTTTGATAATCGATAGGGCGCACTTTCAGCAAAGGTTGGTTGCGCCTTCAGCAACGCTCTCGAAGCATTTTTAGAAAGCTTTACCACTTCCCTCAACTTTACGCAGGAAGGGATGGGCACGTTTTCTTTTGTTTCGTATAAATGCAAACGCATTTCGTAAGAATTACTCCAAGTCACAGGTATTGTTAGTAGGCATTTTAATAAATTTTCTTTGGAATGAAACAATTATAATATTCTTGTGATCTTACGGTCATTTCCGTAATTGATTAACGAAATAAACAAAATTATATCGTCGTAAAGTTCGTCACACCTACGCGCGCATGTTTGTAGGTATGTGTCTAAGTACGTCCCGGAAACATGGTGACACTCTTGGTACTCGCCATCATGGGGCACTGGCTTAGGCAAAGACACCATTACTGCCGAAAGACCCGTTGGGTAACTTGACCGTCTAAAGATTTATGCTGCTAAACACACAAACGTGCTCTCAGCCGTGGCGGAAGAATCATGTTCACGGTTTTTAGAATAAACGGAAGAAAGACCGGCTAGACGCTTGTATTTGTACAAGGCATCACTAATTCCGCTACTACGGATGTATCCAAGAGGTGCATTTTAGATGCAGAGCATCCTTTGCTCGGGGCTTTGTCCGTTGTTCGTTGGCGTCCGCACCTCTCGGCCTCATACCCCTCTCCACTCCAGCTGCGCGATAGCGTGCTACTCTACCCGTCCTCCTCTCCACGCCAGCTGTGCGATAACGTGCTGCTCCCCCTGTCCTCCTCTCCACGCCAGCGCTATATATAACCGCGTGCACGCGCCGCTGCCTCAGTTGCTTCGTCGGATGAGTCTCGCTCCGGCGTCTGATGAGTACCGGCAGTCCTGCTGGCGGATTTGCTCACACAGGTTCAGCCAGCATCAGCCAACCAGTTAACAGAGCCGTTTGTCAGAGGGGAATTCTGAGGTGATGGGAAGAATCGCGGAGTTTCCAACAATGTTCACGCGATGTGGGTAACCAACGCAAGTGAAAATAAAGGGAACTCCGCGATGCTTTGCATCACGTAAGGCTTCCCATCGGGAAGATGTTTTTTTTTTTTAAGAAATCTTTTGTGTTATCACGCTATAGTTATACAGCTTTCATGGAAAACATCTTCTCTAAATTTTGATTCATTTCCTTGTTTTAGGCCTTAAGACTATAACCCGTTTCATTGTGCAGAGACCCAATGCGCTGGAATCACAATGATACGTACGTCAGGCTTACGACGACCCGCTTTTTACGACGTATCACGCAGTCCCAGCAAACTCCCCATAGAAACAATGGAATAAGAAACCGATGATATGACGCTCTGGAGCACGCGGTCCGCTTCATACGACAGCCCTTGGCGCGGATAAACCGGTGTTTTCCCAATATTTCACACCGCTTCGCCGCGTCGCCCCGACCTCCTTTATTATGAACCCCCGTTTCAAGCTGCTTGATGTGCAAAGCTCCGCAGGCGGGCCAGACCATTTGCTGAACAAACGCAAGCAAGCAGGCGGGTACTCGTGAGCGGGAGTTAACCTGCTACGGCCCCACGCGCTAACAGTACGCTAACGCACCAACCGCGAGAAGTCGAAGTTCAGGTGGCAGGCGGACCGTGAATTTGAAGCTTCCGTCCAGCCGCCGACGAACGCGAAAACACACGCGACACAACCCCACGGCGATGAACGAACAACCGCTTTCGCCGCCCGCTCGATCCAAGTTTCTTCATTTCACGACGCTCTCTGTCTCAAATCACACTCCTCCACAGCAAGGGTGGAGACACATACCAGATGGCACCGCCATTTTGGGTCACTCGCAGGCCGCCGCAGCAAGTCACTGCAGCAACTGTAGTAAGACGGCGCTCTAATTTTCGCAACAACACGGTTTAGTCGCGAAGTTTGAATCATCTTCATCTATTTCACGTTGCTTGATCTTGTGGGAAAAGAGAACAGTTATGCATTGGACGCTTCGGCCCAATAGCGACGAATGTAGTTTTTTCAACTCCGCCTTGTACTATCGTTCGTTTCGTATGGCCTTGGCAGTTTCACACTCTCCTTTTCTTCTATCAATATCCTCGACATCTCGCGCGCACAGGCCGCGGGTCTGGTGGGTTAGCTGTACGCCATGAAAGTACTGGGGTCGCAAGATAAGCGTTGCTTTTTTTTACTTGGGATTTCAGCTACAGGTTCGCACATGGTGCGGGAACGCGTTACATAGAGCAGTTTAAATACGTTCTGAGCACGCCTCTCGCGCAGACCGTATACTAGTCCGGAGTTTACCCGCACCCCGTTCGTACGACACCCACATCATACCACGCTTTCTGGCGGTCCCTTGAAAGTCGTGTTATGAGGGTTCCACTGTATTTGCCCATCTTCGATAATGCCACTTTATGACCAGCTTTTTTCCTACCACTGAGACTCTCACTAAGTTTTTCAAGCATATGGAGGGCCCTGACGGCTGTACCACCGTCCCTGTCACTCCTACTAACGTTGCATGGGGAAGGACTCCGCACAGTAATACCGTGGATTGTCAACCCTGATACAAGGCAATACACCGAATAAGGTGTTTCAACTTTCCGTTAAGTTCAACAATATGAGAATTCGTGAAAGTAGCACAACTTGCACAGCGGGTTAGATATAAATAAAGAAGAACGAAAATGAGCACAGAATAAATGCACTTGACCATATGTTGGTTAAAGTCATTTGAAATAGCCGATTTGGTAGCCATGTTTTACTTTTGCTGCAGTGCAGAACTTCCTTGAAGAGACTTTTTCCTTCGCGCATAACGGTAAGTTTATGGTTTCAAAACATGCTCCGCCAAGAGTAATACAAAATCAAGATGCTAAGGTTTTCTGCGTACTTTTTCGACTGGCATGAAAAATTTATAGACCGCTTTCATTATGTCGCTGTGTACACTGCCGTTCACACCAATTGTATAAAACAATCCTCAGGCGAACGTACGACTATAGGCATATGCACCCTAGAAGCGTGAGGCATAAATAACCCAAGAAGTCTAGAAACTAGAACAGAAGTCCGGGTTTAGGAATTTCGCAAACACACGTTGTAAACTTGCAGCAAGAGTACACGACATTACAAACTCCCAGAGGAAGAAAGTAACTTTATTTTCCATGCAGCACCCGTAGTTTTGACCACACTGAGACACAGTAGGCAAAGCCCAGTTTTGTTTTGGTTCATTCGAGAAAAGGGTGTTGGTTTCAGGTATTTCGCACACGAACCTAAAAATGGTGCATTGAGTGAAAACAAACTACAAGGATAAGACGGGAACAAAATTTTCTACAAATTACTTTTCCGGAGCCCAACCCTGACAATAACTGGCACCGAAAGTTTCTCCTTACTTCAATGTTTCGTTTTCCTTCTGTTTTAGCGTTTCACTCTGATTCGAATGTGCGCAGTATAGGTGAATCCAAGGCCCTTCGCATAATAGGTAAATACATGGAACAAAAGAGGTAACGAACAGAACATGTAGAATGCGATTGACGGCACCAACTGTGGCTTTGTTCAACTGTGGCTTTGTTCAACTGTGGCTTTGTTCAACTGTTTTAGTAAGCTTGTTAGAGATATAGATTACAATCCTTTTCCTGTGTGCGGCATTATTAGCGTAGGAAGTGAGGATTTGACAATTTCTCCGAAGGCGTCGAGCTTATGAGCAATAGGAGGTGGTGGAGATAAATTTAGAAAATTGCTTTCGAAACAATACGATTTTTTCTACAAATTTTTGTATACAAACTTCAGGGAGACTTGCACTCACACTCAAGATTTGAATTGCGAAGCTGCTTTCGCTTTGCAATGCCGGACTTACAGTTGATAGATTATCATTGTTTATTTACAAGTTGCGGGGCTAGTAGCCGTCGACATATGCATCGAAAAGTCGTAGTCTCTTTCCCGTCAAGCGCTAGATTCAGCATCATCCTTAATTTTGTAGACTCCCACCAGCTGCACTGGTCAAGCTTGCACTAAGTCGAGCAATAGTTGAACCATACAGAAGCTGCAGGATTTTATTATACGTGAGCACTGAAGAACAGATTACTCCGCTTTTGTACAAGTTTCAAATTGTTTACCTAAATACTCCA
This sequence comes from Haemaphysalis longicornis, assembly GCF_048455015.1. NCBI lineage: Eukaryota > Metazoa > Arthropoda > Arachnida > Ixodida > Ixodidae > Haemaphysalis > Haemaphysalis longicornis. The sequence goes on from NW_027526422.1 coordinate 191,262,814, forward strand.
TCCTTACTTTCCACTGTTCTAGTTGTAGTCATCGTCATATGCATCGATATCATCGTGTTCCTCGCGCCAAGCATTCCACGTGCGCGACACCGGTAGTGCGGTGTCGCGATAGGCACGCGGTCACCAGCGCTCGTAATTTTCTCGCTCTTCGCGCTCTTTTCGAGCTTTGTTTTGCTAAAGCGACCGCGGCAACCGGGAACGCTGGGCGGTCGCCGCGATGCACGCGTGTACGAGCGGTCCGCATTTTCTTGGTATTTTTTCCCTGCAACACGAAACTTTCACTCTGTATAATACATCCGCTGTATATCCCATGTGCGTTTTCTCAAGTTTTGTCAAGAGTTCATACACAAGATTGGCCTTCTGGGCAACTTTTGTCGCATGTAAGTGTCATAATGCTCAAGGAAAATGAAACAGAGAGCACGTATTTTATTCACTGCAACGTGGTGCTGGAATGAGAAGAAGAATGGAACCCGACGCCTGGGTTAGCCACTCATGATCCAGCTTGAGAGTAAGGGTGAGGGAGCCAGCCGTAGCGAGATCATGCGATGATGAGGGGAGAAAAATAGCCGAGGCGACCCCTGAGGAAACAGAGCTAGAGCAAGACAGGGTCAGGAGGAGGATATAGAAGAAAAAGAGAACGCGGAGGATAAGTGTCAGCGAACGCGAAGAGGCGAAGAACAGCCTCAAATACTCGAGCAAGGTGATTGATTGATTGATTGATTGATTGGTTGATTGGTTGGTTGGTTGGTTGATTGATTGATTGATTGATTGATTGATTGATTGATTGATTGATTGATTGATTGATTGATTGATTGATTTATTGATTGATTGATTGATTGATCTATCGATCGATCGATCGATTGAGTGTAGCCTTAATTCCACAGAAGGGGAGTACTGGAGGCCGTATAGGGGAAATGGGGGAAAGGCGATAGTGATGTTGCGAACCTCTTTTTTTGTCAAGTTCTTTATGAGCCCTTTTTTATTCTCATGTCTAAGGTGTTGAGGCTCTACTCACAAGGGGTAGTCTCTCTCGGAAAGCACTAATCTCGGAAGGCCACTCGGTATCCAGTGATTTACTAATGCTTTCAAAAAATAATGTCCTTATACGGAACGCGTAGGTCTGTCTCTGGAGGGACTTGAAACATATGATGTCCTTTGAGCGCGAAATGACGACACACCCATTTGAGGTTGGGAAAGTCCGCCTATAGGATTTGTTTGCAGTAACGATTGATCGAATATTCGGACGGTAGCATGTTCTTGTAACAGTTGGCGTGTAGGCGCTGTTGACGATACTGTTTTGAATATCTCGGACATCCAAGGTACTTTTAGGATATGCGAAAAGTACTGCTTTGAAGTTTGATCTAGTAAGGCGCTTGTTTCGAACGCACCGAGCATTAAATTCCACATTTGGGCTCGTGCAATGCATGACGGGCGTAGTGGAGAACATTATGAACCGCCCTCCCTAGCAGAGTCATGCGCTGCTTCGTTCCCCGACTGGATGACCTTGCGACGAGGGGGCACGTAAGCGGCAGAAGTTGCTATCTCTTGCCTCTGTGTGAAAAAGGACGAGCAGCAAAGCTGCTTTGTGTTCTATTACAATCAAAGCATCTGTTAGGCCAACAAACCACACATGCTTCTACGAACTATTTGACTAACTGTCGCGTGTATACTACAAAGTGAAGCTGATCACGCTCTACTCTGACCTTCGGTGTCGTAGATGCGAGGCTCTTCATGTGCAGCGGCTAAAATCATATTACGATCAAGCGCCTCAGTCTTCACCTTGAGTCTCCAGGATCGGTCCATTATTCCGCAGAGTCTGATTGTAGCGGAGAAGATTAGCATAAGAAAACACGGACATACCCTGGTGGTTGCTTTCGGAAAGCTCGTGACTGTTGCCAAGATGGACAGCTGCCTGTGGGCAGCTTCTTGTCAGTTTTGCGCCCGGTGCTGGTTCTAAAAGAAGAAAGAGAATCAAGTGTGTCATTGGGGTTCACTTTATAGGTTCCGCTTGTCCTATCTATTGGGTCAATAAAATTGGGGCAAGGAAAACGGGAGAGATGTAACTGTATTCAAACTGACATTCTTCCTGCATTGCGATGGGATTAAAGTATGCGTAATTTAACAGTAATTTGTATTGTAATCATACCGAGCATTCATTTTATGGCCTTCCTTTTTTTTAAAAAATTTTATTTAAGAGTGCTAATAAAGCACAATCAGTGAATTAGTCTTAGCCTCATTGTGTGTATGTGCCAAAAGCGTTAAAGGCATCATCATCCTCATCATATCATCGCCGCCTTTTTCACCGTTTGCAACGTAAATGATAGCTCAACAAATACAGCGGTGGACATATTACCGACTAGGGTGTCTGTGCAGCTACCATTGCTGAACACACTTATTGCGTAAAAGTGAAGATAACAAAAACTGAGAACCATACATATCACCAAGAAGAGGTATTGTATTCGTTTGTTCGCAATCACTTTGTTCAGTAAACATTTCAACCTTCATAGAGCGATGTCTGGGGCGCCCTAAATAAACTAATGGTTGTACCTTTAGAACCTCTGGTCCTAAGCAACCAAAACATTACATGAAGTACTTCTTCTAGATTTAGCAAGTTAATTTGATGCAAAAAAGTTTTCTACTCAGCCATACAAGAAAGGGGGCACTTAATATTGTTGCGATCTCCGTGGTAGCGGCTCCTCGGCTAGGACGGGTGGCCGGGCATTCCAAGCGCCGGGGCCTCCACAAGAAGCGGAAGACTCCGAAGAACGGGAGACACAGCCGTTTATTTTCAGTGCAGAGGTAGAATGCGCTCCTATGTACAAAATGGGGTTCGGTTATATAGACATGAGAGAGGAGAAAACGCGGGAAACACAGCCTCGGACCACACAAACACATGGCCGCAGGCTCGAAGCCGAACGAGTCGGTCGCGGAGGTCCCCCTCCACAAAGTGGCTTAGAGAGACGCACGGCCGGCGGCGCCGCATTGCCACTAATAGTTGCCGGGGCCACCCTGGTGTCGTCGCGCGGGAAGAGGCGACGCCGACTCAATAGAAAGGTCCGTCGCAGAACACAGATGCGGCCGCGGCCCTCTCCGGATGCTTCGGCACCTTTTGAAGAAGGAGTCGAAGTGCACTCTCCATTCCCCCCCTCTCAAAGTGGGGTCGCCGTACGCGCACGTGTTCCGCTGTCGGCAAAGTCACAACAACTCCTCCACCACCCGAAGCTCGTGCTCCGAGAGAAGGGGTCTGCAGCCGCTTCACGAAGAGCCGACTGCTGGGTCCGCAACGATGGTCCATGTCCCCCTGGCTCGCTGTGGCTTTCATGGTGGCAGGCTTTGTCTGAGCAGCACACTGTCTTCAAAATTCACAAACGCACCAAGCAAGCATCTCGCCCAACTCCCAGAAACTCACCAGACACTTTTTCATACTTCAGGGCTGCTAAAATGTTTAACAGCGTCTGGAAATACACAGGCTCAAGTGCCCTCAAGACTGATCAACCCTCTTCTCCTCCTTACTTCCACAATAAACACTTGAAGGTAGCTAATTTCCCTGTTAGCCTGTCGCTTCTTAAAAACAGCGGCTTAGGCCATCGGCGTTAGAATTCATTTTGCCCTTTTTATAGCGTACTTCGAAGGAGTATTGTTGCAAGGCGAGGCTCCAGCGAAGAAGACGCCCGTTTTTTCCCGACATGTTTTTCAACCATGTAAGAGGACAGTGGTCGGTCTCAACAATAAATTTCGAACCGGACACGTAGCAAGAGAGCTTCTGAACGGCCCAGACCAGACAAGCACATTCTTTCTCAGAAGCGCTGTACGCTTTTTCCCTGGCCGTCAGTTTTCTGCTTGCATAGAGAATCGGGTGTTCATTCCCTTGATCGTCCCTTTGGCAAAGCACAGCGCCCATTCCCCGGTTGCTCGCGTCACATTGTATCAGGAATTGCCTAGAATAATCGGGAGATCTTAGCACCGGCTCGCTCATCAGCGCCTTTCTCAGCGACTCGAACGAATTTTTCATAGCGCTGTCCCACCTAGTACGTTCGGGTTCAGTTTTACGGAGAGCGTCGGTCAGAGGGCTGGCAAGCTCCGAATACTGCGGTATATACTGACGGTAGTAGCCTACCAAACCCAAGAACGCTCGAATCTCCGTCTTCGTTGCCGGCATGCGGTAGCAAGAGATAGCCAGCAGCTTGATTTCCGAGGGCCGGCGCAACCCATTTCCCACTACATGGCCCAAATAGCTCACCTCTCGGCGGCCAAGCTGGCATTTTTCGGCTTTGACCGTTAACCCTGCTTCTCGCAGTCTGGACAGCACACTTCTCAAATGAACCAAATGCTCCTCCCACGTGTTAGAAAACACCGCCACGTCATCCAGGTAGGGAACAGCAAAGTCTTCCATCCCGCGCAAAACTTTGCTCATTAAACTCGAAAAGCAAAAGGGTGCATTTTTGAGGCCGAAGCTCAACATTGTTGGAGCAAACATTCCAAATGGAGTTACGAATGCTGCGTACTGCTGGGCTCTCTCAGTCAGAGGCACCTGCCAATAGCCTCGAACGAGGTCTAGCGTGGAGATGTACCTGGCGGCGCTCACTTGTTCTACCCTATCCTCTATGTTGGGAATCGGAAACACCTGATCTTTCGTCACTGCATTGAGTTTCCTGTAGTCGATGCACGGTCGTGGTTCCTTCCCGGGTACCTCAACAATTATCATGGGTGAACTGTAATTGCTCTCAATCTCCCGGATCACGCCAAATTCTAGCATTTTGTCCACCTCGTCTCTTAGAATGGCGTGTTGCCTCGGCGACATTCTGTACGGCTTCGAGTTAACCGGCTTCATGTCTGTCAGCTCGATGTCATGAGTTATGAGGTTAGTCCGGCCCGGTCGTCTAGAGAACAGATCTCTAAACTCAGCAATCACTTCACGAAGGTCGGAAGCCTGGTCCGAGTTGAGTGACTGTGCGCAGCATGACATTCTCTCAATCTCGTCCACTGAAAAATCCGGTAGATCCTTCTCTAGCTCGGGAATTTCAGCCGAGACTTCCTCTGGCGCGTTCACTGTCAGGTTAACAATTGACTCCCTTTGCCTGTACGGCTTTAGAAGGTTAGCGTGATATATCTTGCACAACTTCCGTTTGCCTGGCAATTGCACCACGTAATTGGTGGCAGAGAGCTTTTCCAAAATGACAGCTGGGCCATCCCACTGAATTTCCAGTTTATTCGCCCTAGACGGCCGCAGGATCATCACCTTGTCATTGGGCATGAACGAACGCTCTTTTGCATTGCGATCGTAGTACACCTTCGAACGGTCTCTGCACGCGTTCATCTTTTCCTCGGCTAGCCTTTCGGCTTTGCTCATCCTCTCTAGCAGGTTCAGAACATATTCCACAACTGTGGAATCCTCCTGCTGTCCTTCCCATACTTCTCTCAACATCAGCATCGGTGACCGCAAGTTTCTGCCGTAAACCAGCTCCGCTGGAGTGAACCCTGTTGCCTCATGGGGCACGGTTCGGAGTGCGAATAGCGTGGCGGGGAGGCAATCATCCCATTCCTGCTTTCTCTCGTAGCAAAGAGCACGCAGTACTCGCTTCAGGGTGGAGTGACACCTCTCAACGCTATTTGACTGCGGATGACACACCGAACTGTGTATCAACTTGACTCCACAGCGCTCTAGAAAAGTGGTTGTGAGGGCGCTGGTGAATACGCTGCCTTGGTCGCTTTGGATCTCTGAAGGGAATCCAACCCGCGCGAACACCGAGAGCAGGGCGTCCACAACATCAGCAGAAGAAAGCTCTTTAAGAGGCACAGCCTCTGGGAATTTTGTAGCTGGACATAGTATCGTGAGCAGATACTTATTCCCTCGCTCGGTGACAGGAAGAGGTCCCACAATGTCGATCACCATGCGCTTAAACGGCTCAGTAATGATCGGCACGAGCTGCATTGGCACCTTGCACCTGTCGTGCGGTTTTCCGACCCGTTGGCAGCTGTCACAGGACCGAACGAATTGCTCAACGTCCCTAAAGCAGTTAGGCCAGTAAAACTCTTGCAAGAGGCGGGCTTTGCTTTTTCTCATCCCCAGGTGGCCAGACCACCCGTCCCCGTGAGACAGCCGCAGCAAGTCCTGTCGGTATTTCGCCGGCACTAGCAACTGATCGTATATCACGCCTCGTTTGTCCCGATATCTACGAAACCACAGGCCACCCCTCTTCAGAATGGAGACGTTTTTCTTCGCGACCCCTTCTTTGCAAAGGTCCTGCAACTTGAGGACACTCTCATCGTTCTCCTGCTCCCTACCAAACTGCGCTCTGTCAACGGACAACAATCGCTCAAAACTGCCGTCCGAGGGCGGCAACAAAGAGGCGAGGTCTCCCCGTTCTGGTTCGTTATCGGCCGGTTCCCCCTCCAACTCCTCGCCTTGCCCGGTTTGCGCGACTTCTTTCGGAACCGTCTCCCCCGAGCTTTCTTTGGACGCGGCTACCGAGGCATCGTCAGGTGTTAATTGGCGGGCCAATTGTCTTGCCTTAGAACGGGTGAGCGCGCAAACATCACCTGTCTCGAAGCTAGTTCCCCTTTGCCTCAAAAGCAACTCAGACTTATTGGAGAACAGATAAGGGTAATCCATCGGAAGGCTGGCCGAAACGGCTGCCTCTGTGCTTAAGGTACCGAAAGGGCCCTCAATGCTCACACGCGCAAGTGGCAAGCAAACGCTGTCTACCTGTACAACCTGGCGGATCCAGGCACAGTCGCCTGTAAAATCGTCGGCGCTTACGTATGAAGGATGCACAACATCCATTGTGGCAGCGGAATCTCTCAGAACCCTGCAGGATTTCCCATTCACTCTCAATTCCCGCATGAACGGTTTCAGGAGAGCCAAATTCTCGTCGCTTCCGTCCGTGTAGGAAAGCACTACCCTGGGGTTTCGACAACCGGCGGCCACATGCCCTGGCTGCTGGCATTTGTAGCACACAAACGGCCTTTGCGCTTCGAAAGATTTCCCTTTGTTTTTCTCTTTCGAATCTTCGCCAGTCTTTCTTAGTGTCTGCGGTTCACCTTTCACGGGCTCCCGTTTTCCAAACCCTCCGCTCTCGCGAAAAAAGGTTTTCCCACCAGCTTTGTCGCGATTTAAAGCTGTTCCTTCGGCGCTCTGCCAACCCTCTTTCTGCTGAGTTGGACGCCGGTTCTCCTCATGCAGAGTGCGCCGTGACGCGTACTCATCTGCGAGCTCTGCGGCTTTTTGAACACTGGTGATGTTAGGCCTGTCGAGAATCCACAACCTAACTTGCTCCGGTATTGCTCGGTAGAACTGCTCGAGACACATTGTCTCTACTACCTTGTCATGATTACCGTGAACTTCTGCACTCTTAAGCCACTCATCTAGGTTCGCCCTCAAATTGTAGCCGAACTCTAGGAACAACTCCTCCTTTCCCCTAGTGAGCTTTCTGAACCTCTGGCGGAACGCCTCGGTGGACAGCCTATATCGCTTAAGCAGACTCGTCTTTACGGCATCATAGTTTTCCGAGTCTTCCCGACTCAACCGTGCAATTCCATCCGCAACCTGACACGGCAACAGTGTCAACAAACGCTGTGGCCACGAATTTCGTTCGAACCCATTTTTCTCACATGCCCGCTCGAAATTCACGAGAAACAGACCAATGTCCTCTCCAAGTGCGAAAGGTCGCATTAGATCTTTCATTTTGGTATTCCCACTGTCTCCTCCGCTGAGCGGCTGCTGATTAGCGCTGTTGGCTTTGTTTGCCTCGGCTTTCTTCAGCTCTACCTCGAGACGCTTCAGCTCAATCTCCTGGTCGAGACGTTTCTTCTCAAGTTCTTGTTCTCGACGCTTTGTGTCGAGTTCCTGTTCGCGCAGCTTTAATTCAAGCTCCCGCTCACGACTCTTGAGTGCAAGCTCCTCTTTCTTCTCCTTCTCTTTTCTGTCTTCCCGCTCTTTTACCAGCTCCCAACATTCGCTAAGCTCCCTATCGTCTGCTCCGATAGCGAGAATCGCGTCGATAATGTGGGGCTTGCGCTTGGCCCTTCCCGTTTCCACACCTAACTCCTGGCACATTAAAAGCAAGTCAGTCTTGCCCAGTGCATTAAGATCCATGATCAGTTCCTGCGAGACACTGAGCCCTTATCTCCAGACGTTGTCTATCCTGATGTCCAAAATCCACTAACGGTCAGCGATAGACAAAATCCCCAAGCTCCGACATAAAATTCGAGAGTCTGGTGAATCTCCAAAGAAGTCAGGCAAGACACTCACTCAGGCGTGATCGTGGACGACGATGCATGGTTGAAGATCCCATAGCTGCCAGCCAGTTGTTGCGATCTCCGTGGTAGCGGCTCCTCGGCTAGGACGGGTGGCCGGGCATTCCAAGCGCCGGGGCCTCCACAAGAAGCGGAAGACTCCGAAGAACGGGAGACACAGCCGTTTATTTTCAGTGCAGAGGTAGAATGCGCTCCTATGTACAAAATGGGGTTCGGTTATATAGACATGAGAGAGGAGAAAACGCGGGAAACACAGCCTCGGACCACACAAACACATGGCCGCAGGCTCGAAGCCGAACGAGTCGGTCGCGGAGGTCCCCCTCCACAAAGTGGCTTAGAGAGACGCACGGCCGGCGGCGCCGCATTGCCACTAATAGTTGCCGGGGCCACCCTGGTGTCGTCGCGCGGGAAGAGGCGACGCCGACTCAATAGAAAGGTCCGTCGCAGAACACAGATGCGGCCGCGGCCCTCTCCGGATGCTTCGGCACCTTTTGAAGAAGGAGTCGAAGTGCACTCTCCATTCCCCCCCTCTCAAAGTGGGGTCGCCGTACGCGCACGTGTTCCGCTGTCGGCAAAGTCACAACAATATGCACAGTTCATTTTTATAATATTATGAGGATTATTGCGGTACTTTAAACTGGTGTCCACGCGATTTTAAAGGACCAAAAAATGTATAAACGATCAACTTACTGTCAGTCCTATTGACATAGCCCCTGAATTATTAAACTTATTATCGCACCAGAATTTATGAATAAAAAATGACACACAAACTTCTGTTTTGAAATTAACCGTCTGGGTTCTAACAAGCTAGTATATCAAAATTTGAATTGTTTTTCGTATGTGCGAACTTAGCACCCCTTTGCCGCCCTTTTGGTTTATAGGGTCCCCTTAAAGACGGGGAAAATAATTAAAAAAATGACAGGCAATTAAATTAGGCACGTTGAATAATTGGGCTATGCTACCATTCAGCAGAATAATTGCGAGACAATCATACCTTGGCGGCCGGTAAATACCAGTAAAAGTAAAATGAAGTGTTTTCCTAAGACTCGTTTCGATATAACACCTAAATCCGGGTGTTTATTACGATAGACCTAAATATTAGGAAAAGAAAAATTTTTGCTCCATTGCATAACTCCATAAAGGTTATAAAATCGTCTCAGTTGAGTGTTCAGATAACAGTTTTGCTGTTACCTTTTACATAAAAATTAAAGCCCTTCCACTCACAGTGAAAGCTGTCAGAAGTGCAGAGCAGTGATTCGCCATAATGGGCTGTACCGCCGTTATCCGCTTACTGCTACCACCCCATGCAATTCAAATTTTCCGCCTTCGCAGTGCTCGCGCGCCCACTGCCTAAAACTGTGCCAGCGGGAGTTTTGTTCTTTTTGTGCTTTTCTCCCCGCACGTGCCGCCGTTGCACTGCCACATTTCGCGTTTACTATCCTAAACAATCTTTGCACTTGCGTTATGTGTAGCGCAGGTCTTATCTCCAAAATGGGGTTCGGCCGGCACCAGAATCCCGGGACGCTCGCCGCCGAGTCTGTACACAAAGCAGCCGCGTCGGCGGATTGCCCCTAAAGCGCGTCATTCCTATTTCATACTTGCCGCGCTTTCGAGGCGCTTTTTCAAAGAAAGTGCTATGAGTTGCGCCGCGCCTCCGCCAGATGGCGCCACGGGTCCCGCGACCGAGAGAAGACGCAGTGAAACATCCCCCTCGCGAGGGGCACGATCAAATGCAGAGCATTTCCGGGGGCGCACGACGTTAAGTAGTTTGCGTTACGTTAATGTTGTTGCACTTCTGGCAACTGCTGACGAGAGAGCGCTCGTCAGCAGTAATTTGAATGAGTCAACGATATAAGGCGCGTTCGTAGCGTCCCATTCTGTGTCGGCTTTGTGGCGCAGTGGGTAGAGCACCATGTACATTGCGTTCCGCCCGCAGGGTCGAGGGATCGAAACCGGGCGCCGGATAGTATTTTTTTTATATATAGTAGGGAGGGGTGCGGTGCGGACTACGGATGTCAAAGCGGGTGACATCGTGAGTTACTGAAATGCTCTGCATTTAAAAATGGCGCTTAAAGCGCAAAGTGGAACCTTATGACAAACCTAAGGACTGACTATAACGTAAGAGAAAACAGGTCTTATGATAATGTTACGAAGGTTATCTTTCCTTTGGTTCTAATTCTAGGGGCTTTGCTTTGCAGCCCAGGCCATTCATCATCATTGTCATCAGGTTACTCAGGTCCACTGAAGGATGAAGGCATCTCCCATTGACCTCCACCTACGCCTGTCGTGCACCACTCGAGTCCACAGTTTACCCTGAAGTTTAGCACAGTATACCCTATGTCATCCTTCCATCGTGTTATCGGACTTCGCCTTCTTCAAGACCCATATCTTGGTATACTTACCCTAATTGTCCAGCGGTTGTCGGTCTGTCTCACTACATGGCCAGCCCAAGTCTATTTCTTTTTCTTTATTTGTCGGATAATATCGTCAACTGCAGTTTGTTCTCTGATCCAGGTAGCTTATTTCTTGTCCCTGAGTGTTATTCCTAACGTTATTTGTTCCACAGCGCATTGCGCCGACTAAAGTTTGCTTTCTAGTCGTTTAGTGAGGGGCCAAGTTTCAGCTCTGTATGCCATCACCGGTAGTATGCACAGGTGGTAGATTTTGCTTTTGAGCGACAGAGGTAGCTTAATTTCATTATTCGGGAGTCCTTGCCTAGTGCCTCCCTTCCCATAGGTATTCTACGGTGCATTTCTTTGTCGTGGTTTTGTGCCAGCACTACCCATCTGCCAGAGGCAGTTATATTCTTTTACTTCTTCTAGCGTTTTGTGTCCTAATCGAAGAAGACATTGTTGCATGCTTCTTTCTCATCACTTTAGATTTATTCTTATTTATCTTCTGCCGCACAGCCATGTAGTTCCTCGCTTGAGAAACTACAATAAAAAAGCCTAGGTTATTGCGCGCATTTTATACCTGTATGATATCGGACTGCAGTATGTAATTGACCTCAGAAGTTCAACAGGTCTCGTTGCTCAAACCGTGTAGCGTATCATTTTATGAGGGTTGCACTAGACATCTTATCTAAGCTATACAAGTAGAGAAGACGGTGTCTGTGTTGAGTACGTTCACAGGTGTGTTGTAAAAGGGCGGGGAATGCAAATTCCCAGAGGTAGTTGTACTAGCGCGACTACGGAAATTTTTGCTTCGCAATTTGCGAATACGGTATCTTTTCAAGTTTATACCCGCTGGGTCTAATGATGTGAATGATGGTTTAAAATAGCTCACCAGAAAGGTGCGGCATATTTGTTTGGCGAAAAGAAAGAATTATAACTTTGCGTGCCTCATTGCTGTCCCTCAACCACTGATCAATAGCAAGCACATATATTTCTAACAGCGAGAGCACCAACTTTGTGTACATTGATGGTCGTTATATTTCTTAGACAGTACCACCCAATAGCATGCGTCTCTTAAAGTGGGTTGTATTTGGCGAACGGCGCATGGCGGCAGAGAAACCGGTAACACATCATGAGTTGCGTGGACCACGGCTAAAGCGAGCTCGTCATAACTGCGCAGAGATGACGAGGCACAATGTCCCAGCCACCCCTAACTAAACGAAGAAATCTTCTCCAAGCCTAAAGCTGCATCTGTTCTCGTTTTAGAGCATGCTGTCTTTTCATGCAATGTGATGTTTTCATACTTATCGTCGTTTGTCTGCACCGTCGTTGTGACGCGTTCGATTATTACGCGGCGCAGTTCTGACCGCCCTCCTTGTTTAAGCTGTTGACCCGAGCCGCCTTCTGGAGATTTGTTGTGCCTGAACGCCGCAATCTACTTCAGTGTGCACCAGCAAACTTGCTTTCGGATTGAGCAGATGCTGCTAATACGAATGAATATGAGCCGAAATATTTTAGTAGAAGGTTCGGGAAATAGCAACGCTGTTTTAATTTATAACAAAGTCTTTATCACACTTTTTCTCACAGGTCACGTTGGAGGCAGTTTTGTAATATACTAAAAATGTATTCCTCTGTTTCGGAACAGGAAGTCTAAATAGACCCTATGATTATGTGCTGGGGCTTGATGTTTTCTACAGTAGGACGCATTTAGTGCGTTTGGCTGTTTATCAGGTTATTTACCAATTAGACAATAATAAAATTTTAGTACATGAAGGTATTTTATTACGTATAAAGGGGCACGTTGTGGTTGAAGCAACTCCTCAGTCTGCGTTCTCCCATGTACCATTCATAATCATAATGACTCGAATATTGTATTTTCATTACTTTTAATGTTAGAGCCAAGAAGTACCACTAGCTAGTGTAGAATGGTACTTACTTTAGGTGATAGCAAGGTTTTGTTTCATACGCAACTTGATAATTTAATAATTGATTACGAATTCGCGCCGATGCTACACAGATAATGAGGTGCGCCGTAGTGGAGGACCCCGGACTAATTTGGACAACGGGGGGATCTCTAAGGCGCGCCAAAATCGCGAATACACCAGCGTTTTAGCCTTTCTCGAACATAAAAAAGCGGCCACTGTACCGAGAAAGTTCACTTCACAACCCCCTCATTTGAACATTTGCCGTGTTACTGCACACAAAACTGAAAACTTTTCAAAAACAAAGCGTGAGTGCGTGCAATGAAGATATACTGGACCGTAGCGGGAACTGAACTAGGGCAAAAAAACCGGATATAATTGGGGAGCTCACCATTGTTCTCAACCTACTATTTCGCACGTGTAGCGTTGGCTTAGGTAACCTGTCTTCAAGACGATTCGGGCACTGTGAAAACCCTGCTGGCCCAGGTTTGGTTTCCCAGGGACAGCGTAGGACCTGCTTACTGTTACAAGCTACATATTGAGTTGTAAATAGGCATTTTCGAAACACAAATTGCCTCATTCATGGATACGCCGTTACTAGCTGGTTGTATGCTACTGTTATTCCGATAAATTGGTGAACCTGACCTGAACGAAATACCGTCCATAAATTGTTCACCTCTTGGTCTCTTTTCGGGGAGCCTTGCGGCCTCAGTGGCCCACCTTAGACAGCGTTTTTACAACCGGACAAGAGGGAGTTTGGGTGTTGTCCATGGCGTCGATTTCTTCGTAATCACGTTGATTTACGTCACACTAACGGCACAATTCTGTAAACAGACCGCAAACCAGCCATCCTTTATTTTATCCTATTTACGATACCGGTATGACAATTACGCGGAATTAGTACGCAGTTTCGTACACCTATTGTTGGGATTTGGGCGTTCCTGGCATCTTTTGCCGCGTATTGATACCGCCACTTTCAGTACCTAATAGCGTAGTCGACCAATTTGTATGGTTTTGTAGGAAAAGCATGGCTCAGTCATGTTTATCGGTTGATTTGAAACAGCTTCATTTTTAAAACAATCAAAATCACCTTTCATTGCATAGCTACGTTGTCCTGGTGGATTCAAGGAATTTCAGCTTTCTTTTAAGCCATACAGAGCAACTGAATACAGGAATAGCAATACTTTTTTTTCTAAATAAAGAAGTCAGTAATCTTTGACGAGCCTTCAACAGCGGTTTACACTGATACTGCTGCCTAATTTATTGTTGATTTATGTGAAGAGGTGTTCGTATTGACGACAGGTACTCGAGAATCAGCGCCTGGGTTGTTCAGGTTATAACTCTGGGATCCCACGAAAACTATTTCCAGAACTAAAGCTATAATATTAAAATGTAACAAAGTTGCGTATTCCAAAATTGGAAATACTCAAAGTTTCAATAGAGTAAGTCTGAAATTTTAACTAATATATAGAAGCTGACAAGACAACACCACGCAAAAAATTGCAAGCTTTTGATTAGGGTAGCTCAGCGATGTATATTGCGAAAATTTATCAGGGCCGTGTCACTTTTAAAGCAAAGCTTTCTACCTGTACCTGCCAACGGTTCTTTAGTGGCGTGAGGGGCAAGAAACTCCCAGCGCGGCTAGGGATGGAGAGGGCGCTTTTCACTCACGGAGCGCAGTGCAGATGGCGTGGTGATAGGGCGCTACTACCCAGCGTTCCCCGCACCCAGGTGACTGCTCGCACCGGCGGGCGCGTCGGCATGACGGCTTTGTGGTCTGCTTTACTGACAGTTGTTTGGGGACCGTTTTGGTGCTGCTTCGCTTCCATTGCGCTCTTTCTTCGCACAGCTTGACTAACTTTTTTTACAGCACGTGCTGGGTAACCCGGACCCTGCGGAATTAAGTGGGCATACGGCAAAGATACTTTACGAATTGGTTTGCAAGGCGGGAAAACAAAATGTGGCGAGGCTAGAGAAACTCTTTCGACGAATGGGGCCCCGTTTTCTGAATTGGTGAATACTAATTTGGTCGTGGTTTAAGAGGTATTAGAAAAGGCGAAAGGAGCAACTGGATTTGATAAATAGTGATTATCCAAGCTCCCTGATCTTTCTCGAAATTCTCAAGCTTACTAAAGTAACTTGTTTAAATCGGTATAAATGGGAATCACTAAGCTCACATTCCAAATTCTTTCGGTGTCTGCGCTTGTGTCACGCGTTGTTGTAGCACCGAGCTAGCATATCAGGATGGCTAGGTTCCGCTGTCTAATCCTTCGAAAGACGGTCATCTCTGTTTTCTCTACGCCGACGCATGGCCGGGCTACAGCGGCGGTGTCCGCTCGGCCGTGCCCGACGGTACTGCGTTCGGTACGCCGCCCCGCGAATTGCAGGTAACGTCTGGCAGAATCTCTGGTTTTACTTTTCTAAAGTGGCGTGTGTGAATTTAAGTGACGTTTCTTGGTCAATTGTTGTTGGAGTCGTTTAAAGCTTTGCTTTCCACCCACCTTCACAGCGTGGATTATAGCCTTTTTTTATTGAGTTTCCAAAACAGTTATTTGAAAAAAATTAATGCATTGAAGTATGACTTGCTTTCTTGCTTGCATGAAAGCTTTCCCTTAAGGAATAATGGCTTCTGCCAAAACAAATTAGCCATGAATAACATCATTGCTGTAGTGTCTTCTATCGAAGAGTCATTCCATTCTGGCTGCACAGCAACTGCCATTTTCCTGGACAGAAAAGCTGCCTTAGACTAGGTCCTCAAACAGCAATCATCGCCGCTCCTGAGAACAATGTTCTTGGCAGGACACACGCATGCATAACGGATTACCTTGATGGACGGCAGCTTTTCACGTCTACTCCAAACGGCCCCACTACATACTTCGCTGTAGAAGAGGGTGTGCCAGAAGGTGCTGTACTAACTTCATTGCTATTGAACCTGACCATCATTTCAATCAAGCGAATCCTGTTGCGTGGATGGAAGATCAGGCTTTATGGAGATGACATCTGTATCTGGTGTTCCTCACGTGCTTGGCGATACACACAGCAGCGCCTACAGAAAGCCCTACATAACATCTCCAGCTACCTCGCAGCCCACGGCCTTCAACTATCACCTCATTAGTGAGTAGCCATCGCTTTCACACGAAAAAAACGTAGATTGTTACCGACTGATGCTACGCGGCCACACACTTTCATATGCACGAGTCGAAAGATTTCTTGGAATTTTAATAGACCGTAAATTGACCTGGTCACCTGAGGTCAAACCGCTACGGGCCTGCAATTCTTCGACCACTCAGGTGTTGCAGTTTCTTGGGAGCTCCAGCTAAGTCAGTGCTTGTCCTTCAATGGTTATGCTGCACATCCGGTATAGCCTCTCAATCATACATCAAATATCAGATGCAAGCATAAAGAGTCAGTCAGAAAGAAACAACTATTTTCCCGTCTGTTCTTGGCTTCCTAACGGTCTTTCGAGCATCGGAACCCCTGCCTGAGCCGTCCCGTCTTATAGCACGACAAGCCTCAGGCTCGTGGGATTTCCGGCTCTATGCTTGCTGTCCCCATATTTTGACCGGTAGTGTCTTAATCGATGCCTTTTAAGGCGAATATGCTCTGCAGGAAAGCCAACCTTCTCTGGCGTTGGTGAGGAAGGATCGCGGGTGAAGTGAGAGAAAAACCGCTTTCCGTGGCAGGAATCGAACCTCGGTCCCTCGCGTTATGAAGCCGACGTCTGTCCTATTAGCCATTTCGACGTGATCGAAGCAGTTTTGCCTTTGACGATGACGATTGGGGGCGGAGCAGGCTCAGCTCTTTTAATGGGGATTCATCTGCGGTTGTCAGAGTTTAGACTTTGACTCGCAGGCACTTCGCACTTTCATCGTTTGCGCTTTGACAGTGATTGCAGCGACTTCTCCTTTGGCACTTCGCCATTTGATTTTCGCATGCAGGAATTCTCCGAGCTCTTAACATCGTCGTCGTTAGACGGAACAACTTGAACTTTATTCTGCGTGTGGAGCTCGGCTGCTTCATTAGTTTTACGAACCCCTTTTTTCCAAGGAAGGTATCAAGCAGGAAGCTATGCGGTAGGAAGAGCCGGAGGTTCGCCGTACCGTCGATGTGACTCGGCGCCACTGGCTCAGCATGTTTTTAGCCTCTGCGTATTTTCAAGTGGAGGTGTCGTTTTGGTGGAAGTTGATGCTTGTTCGTTTATATATATGGTAGACACGTTATGGCGTTTATTTTTATTGTGGTTGTGCTTTGCCATGCATCCTATGAACAAGAGTTTTCTGTGGCTCTGTTGCACGTATTCTACTTGCGGGCCCCCTTGTTCACCTGTCACACGATATATCACCAGCTCCACGCAGAAAGACCAGCTCTTGTGGCACCTGTGCCAACGGGCTCGGGTTTCATCGTGGTAACGCACTCGGATCCTACCCTTCAGACAAGGGCTCTCTTTTTCGGTGCTAAGGTGTTATATTTATGTTATAGACCGGCGGTTCTGAAGGTGTAGCCATTTTGACTTACATCAAACAGTTTTCTGAAGAAGATAGGGTTACACGTGGCATATACAAGTCAATTTTAAATGTCTTGCATTGCCCCGACAAAGTTAGTTGAATAGACTGGCAGAGAAAAGACGGCAGGACCGCCTCTTGGAAATAAGCAATATCTAAACCATACCATGAGGATGGCGTTTATTATGACAGAGTATTTCATTTAGAACACGATAGAACACACTACGTACACCTGCGAAGGATGTGCGAAGAGTGCTCTTCGCGTGGCCTACGGCCGGCCATGGCATAAAAGGAAAGAAAACAAAACGCAGGCTTATGTCAGCTTTGTCGCCTAGATTTCCACGTACGCTAGGTCCTTCGCTGCTGCTTAGGGTCACCTAAAAATTCAGGTACTGTGCTACCTAATTTGGAAACCCGAATGTTGTCTGTTAAATAGGTTTCAAATAGTTATCACAAAAACGTTTCTGAGAGCCTATTTCGAAGGGGTTAGTAGGGCGAATTATGTAGTTGTGGCTGAGCAAGCCGTGTTTTCAGTGCAGCATTGGCCAAGATCCTATTGTCCGCCAAAATATTGTAGCACAAAGGTTTCTTTTCCCATTGCGTGTTGCAATCAACAAGGTTATTCTATATCTTTACAGGGATAATTCACTCTGGACCAACTTCGGGAACATCTTTCCAAGATTGCAAAAGCAATGCCAGCCCGACTGCTGAAGGGTAGCCTCCAAGGTCATGTGCCTCAATCGGGCGAGGGGCTATAATAAATACCGATGCCTCTCTTTGGGATTAAAAAACCTGGAATGGGTATATTTTCTCCAATTCTTAACTGGTTATTTTCAGATCGTCATTTGAATTTTATCCCCATGGGCTATGCTGAACACTTCGATGTACTGACGGCCCTAAGAAAATTAGATATATTCATATTGCTATATTATTCGTTATTATTATCATAACCATCACCACCAACAACAACCGCATAGTGAGGTCCACTGCATGACGAAAGCCTCCCTCATCAACTTACAACCGATGCTATCGTGCGGAGCTCGAGTGCCTGAGTTGGATCTCAAGTTTTTTATTTCGCCCCCCTACCGAGTTATTGGCCTTCCCCATCTTTGATGCCTGTCTCCCAGGTGTAAACAATTAATCCAGAGCCCTCCACTACAGCGCGTCCAATCACCTGTGTAGCTTCGGCGCATTAAATCTCCTAATTAAAATTGCACCCGTATCTCCCAATTCACTCTGTTATCCTGGTGGTCCACCGCTTGTCAATTCGTCTCACTACGTGCCCAGCCCAAGTCCTTTCATTTTCCTTTGTTTCAACTATGATATAACCTACTCGAATTTGTTCCCTTCCCCAGGAATCTCGTCTTCTGACCCCAAGTTTTACTCCTGTCGTTATTCGATGCATGGTGCGTTGAGCCGACCTACGCTTCCTTACCAGTTGGTAAGCAAACTAAGGCGCCAAGTTTCCGCTCCATATGATATCACCGCCAGGATGCATTGCTTCCATATTGTTCTTTTCAGTGATAGAGCTATCTGTCTTCTACTGTTTGAGACGGCCTTTCGAGTGTACCCGAGCCCATACCAATTCTGTGCCGGCTTTCTCCCTCGTGGTTGAGGTCAGCAATGAAACTCCATTTGGGGTAGATGTATTCTTCAATATCTTCAAGCGCTTCGTTACGCAGCCTAAAGAGTGCGCTTTTGGTACGCCTATGTATAATTACTTTAAACTTACAGTCAAGCCCGGATATATCTATTCCGGACATATCAAGTAATTGTATATATCGAGCAGTCCAAACACCCAATTGAAAATACTATGCAAAAATTGAGCACTTTTCTACCCGTGTATGAAAGTCTCGCCGGCCGCAATATTCCATATATCGAACGCCGTGCCGCAAGTGTCCCTGCAAGTGCGCATCTCAAGATAGAGTTGCGAGCGATGATGATGACTTCTTGGGCGTGGCGTCCATGGGTGGCATTCAACTCCTCCTCGGCATGCTCGAAGCGATAACGTGTCTATAACTTCATTACAACGAGAATGCAGGGTGGGATTGGATGCGAAAATGGAGGGGGACGGTGAGAAAAAACCTACCGGAGGCGTTGTGACCCAGTGGTGGCTCTGCTGGCACGGAAACCGGTGCAACTTGGTGCGTGTTTGCTTTATTCCAGGCGGCGTGTCTCGGGAGTCATGGTCGCGAACAAACGAAAGAACTTGGATTCAGGAACTAAGGTGAATATTATTATACGGGGAGGCCACTAAAAAGGGCCCATCTCCCCGCGAGGGGGACTCGAGTAAATGCGTCGCATAGGGGGTGCGTGTATTGCGTTAACGTTTAGTGTTTGGGGAGTTGGTGGTAGTGAATGCGTTGTATCAGCAGCTTCTTGACGTAGTTTGAATGAGTCAAGGATATAAGGCGCGTTCGTAGCCTTTCATTCTGTGTCGTTTTGTGGCGCAGTGGGAAGAGCACCTTGTACCTCGCGTTCCGCCCACAGGTAGTGAATGCGTTGTATCAGCAGCTTCTTGACGTAGTTTGAATGAGTCAAGGATATAAGGCGCGTTCGTAGCCTTCCATTCTGTGTCGGCTTTGTGGCGCAGTGGGTAGAGCACCATGTACCTTGCATTCCGCCCGCAGGGTCGTGGGATCGAAACCAGGCGCTGGTAAGTATTATTTTTTTATACAGTGTAGGGGGAGGGGTGCGGACCTGTTGTTGAGAGCGAGGAGGGTAGCGTGATGCGGGAGAGGAGGAGTGGGGGAGAGGGCGCACCTGGAACGGCTGTTGCAGACGCCGAGGCACGCCAACGCCGGGTGACATCGTGAGTTAAAGAAATGCTCTGCATTTAAAAGAAGCCTTCGGTTGCAGATGCATTAGAGATTCGAAACTTCTCGCAGCACGTTACAGCACGACACGGCGCGCGAGCTTAAGGGGAAAGAAGCTCATCCCACGCGTTTTGAAGGGTGTCATGGGCGTGTTTCGGCAGCTTGTTCAGAAAATGGTCTTTACTACGGCTCCAGACGAGATGTGTGAGGACACACAAGACGACAGCGTTAGGTGCATCGAGAGTTAATTGTACAGCTGTCAGCATTCTCATGCGCCATACCGGATTCCGGAACATTGCTTCAATTCGTCAGCGTTGACGATGATGTAAAGGCTATGGTGGATTGAAACGATGCGTGATCGCGCTGGGGATGGCCGTTACCGCAGAACCGTACCTTATTAGCGACCATGAAGACGTTAGCCCAGCTTGCGTCAGCATTCAGCGGAATTAGCGGCGTGGTGGCGCAGTTGATGGCGCCGGGATTCGTCATTCGAAAAGCGTAGGTAAGCTTTAAAGCATTTCGGAGAACTTCATGATGCAGCAGATAAAGCAAGAGAAGCTCAACAAAGTTTTTCGTGCTAAATAAAGTGCGGTGGTTGTCGCACTGCTTCGTATTTATAGTTCTTTGAGAAACAAATCAGCACGCTAACTCTGGTCTCGGTATCGGAAAGGTCTCAGTTACGCGCGGATATTACAGATAAGCTTCAGATGGGCATGTTTTATGTTTCGAATTATCGAATTATCGAATGTATCAAACTATTTCGTAATCCCCTTGGAGTTTGATACATCCTAGATCGACTTTATTCATAGTTATTTCTAGCCTCCCGGCCATGCTTTCTGAATGTAGTTTCTCAAGCATTACTTGTAAGTGTTCTGCTGACTCACCAAGCTACAGTATGCCATCTGCGAACCTCAAAGGCCCATGTAATCTCGTTTTCCCGTAAACCTATGTGTTCCCAGTCACGCTTCCTGGATACCCCTTTCACACATGCTGGGAACATTTTTGGCGAGATGTATCGCCTTGTCGTATCGACAATTTGTTGCATTGCTTGTAAAGGATTATCCTGCCAGTACATCTTTTGTAGATAACGTCTAGACCACTAATGCAGGTCTCCTTCACTCCCGGGTCTTTCAATGCATCCAGCGTGGCTCCGATGTGCACTGAATCGAAGGCTTTTAAATGCGAATGCATTTCTTAGCCGCGGGTTGTCTTGCGTCGTTGAGCGGCGTGCGCCTAGCAACAGCTGTGGCGCGCGCCTAGCAACAGGAGCAGGTGCGGAGTAGCGGAGGGCAAGGGGAAATGAGGAGCGTGCTCGGCGTGTGAGGGCGCTCGCATCGCGGAGCTCCGGCCGAGTAGCGGAGAGTGAGTGGAGAGGAGGAGCGCGCTCGGCGTGTGAGGGCACTCGCATCGCGGAGCTCGGGGCGGAGAGAGAGCTCGCGCGCGGGCTGGCGCGGGTATTTATCTCCTCTCCGCGTACCCCTCTCCGCTCGCTGCGCATATAAATACAGGGAGCGCGCGCCTCTCTCCGTGACTGCTTGCCGACTGGCGCCTTGATAGCGATGGAAGTCGGTGAAGACGAATCCCTCGCGGCAACGATACCGCAAAGAAGAATTCGGTGCACCCAATCAATTCGCATTTCCGCACGATCCCCTTCGGGGAGGTGGGGGGATTTTTTCATTGAGGAATTTCTTTCTCTCGAAGGGTCGAATTTCTCGAAGGCTTTTTGGTCGTTGAGAAATTTCGGCCCTCTGAAATTCTCGTGGCAACCTAAATGGGGCCATTCACGCAACATTGAGGTCATTATTACGGACCTTTGTTGTAGTGTTCACCAGTTCAGGTGCCAGGTCTCGGCTGACGCAAACTGCTCTGGGAAGTTACTGCAACGGAGGTGTGTCTATTGAGCAGTATCTTTTGACCTGTCGAGAATTTTCAACTCTCAGACATCACCCCTTGAGCCGCCTCTTTGAAGGCTGGGGGTAGCTGTGTCAGTGCCGGCTTTTCTATCACTGAAGGTTTCAGAAACAAGGATCTGTCACCTGGAAGTTCGCTCGGCTCTGCTGCCATCCATTGGAGATTTAAATAGATATAAAATCTAATTCGATTAAGTTACTCTCGCACCTCACAACGTTTCTTCAACGTATGCATGTCTGCACCTTTTTCTCTTATTTTATTATTAACACTTTATTATTGCTTCGATCTTGAGGTAAAGAAGCAAAAACAACTTTCAAATGCCTCTAAATTATTGTCCTCGAGTACCGTGATTAGACGACTACTTTTTCCCTCGAACCACGGATATTTACTTGATCCCCTGATCGGGTATGCGCCATTCAGAGAGGAACAGAAAAAACGTTCGCGAAGAGCACGTGTAAAAAGAAAGGAAGAAGAGAGGCGCAGGCGAAAACACAGGTGGCAACGCGGAGCCAGGAGGACCGAATTGATCGGTAAGCTCTAGGGTGGACGTCAACGAGCAGGACACCTCACTGCCGAGTCACATCATCCAACCCCCCTTGAAGACTGCCAACGTGGGCTCTGCGGGTTCAACACCATGGAGTTAATACTACGGACTCTAGAGGAAAAGCTGGCCGGCCACCCCGTTCATTTAAAGTGTTAAACCTGTGCGCAGCCATGATGCCACCCTAACATCGTTGTCCGCGGTCTTTTTGCCTACTAGAGTTGGCGGCAGTAGTGGGTATTCAAGTAGCAACCAACGAATTCCATCATGGCAGACACCGTTGCAGTGAATGCGCCGTGACAACTTCGCTGTGTAGAAACGTTGTGTTGGGTTTTTCCTGTGGTAGGTAGCGACGTTTTGTGCCATGCTAACGCGTTAGACGCAATGTTGAATTCTGCGCAACTTAGAAGGGTAGCACGTAGATTAGCGGGTACTTCGTAAGCTCGGAGACGTAACTTTTGCGTATGCGTCACGGAGCGTTCGGTCGTCGCTGCGTAGTTGAGCAGACGTCTTTTTCGTGTTCCTGTGCTTCGTAGGGACTTCATTTCGGCGGCCCGTTGTACGCGCGGGCCACCCCCTTGGATGTGAACGTCGCCCTGATTTTGCTCTGTTGGTGTGGGCGGTGGAGTGCCAGCTCCCGCCCCCTCCCCCCTCCCCCAGCACCCGTCTGTCGGCTGTACTCTAATCCAGCGAAATTTGACGCGGTCGGGACCGCCGCAGACTTCGCTCCTCGTCGCAGCAAGTTCATCTCGATCCGCGCCTCACCGTTGCCTTCGAGGCTTCTGGTCTCCCGGACGCGGCATTACGCCAGCCAACAGTGTTCGTGGTGTGTTGTGTGCGACGGAATCAACCATACTGGAACTACTCTTCTCTACTCTTACCTCACCTTTCCAATCTTTACTTTACTTTTCTCTCTTATCCTAATTCCCCTACTATTCCCGATTGTGTTAAATGCCGGTGAGCTCGCGTGAGAGCTTAATAATATCCCCAGTCTATTTCTTTTCTTCCTTCAAAAACAAATCACTTCCCCATGATTTCTTTTTTCCACTGATTTTTTTTCCTGGTGGCTTCCCTCTTATTCGCGCATGCGCTGCTTCTCTATATATCATTTTGTGGGCGCTAAAAGAGTTCACTTGATATGCAGCGCTAGTCCTGCGTAGTCTTTTCTTTGTTTTCCCGTCTGTACAGCGCTATTTTAACATGTTTCACACGCCTCGCCCCCCCCCCCCCCTGTATGCGTCAGCTGATAGTCTTCGCGATCTGCTGAGGTGCTCATTACAACTACTTGCTATTTTAGCAAATAGAAGTCCGAAC
The DNA here is from genome assembly GCF_048455015.1 of Haemaphysalis longicornis. NCBI lineage: Eukaryota > Metazoa > Arthropoda > Arachnida > Ixodida > Ixodidae > Haemaphysalis > Haemaphysalis longicornis. The sequence continues at coordinate 191,286,469 of NW_027526422.1, forward strand.
TGGACAATGCTTCCAAGAAATCGTATTTTTTACTGCACTTTATGCTAAACAAACATGCTTTCTGAGATAGTGTAAGTGCCTGTCTACGAGGCCCCTGCAGCACGTGTGTCAACTTTTGTTTCCACTTGAAATGCTTTTAGGTAGTGCCCCTTGCATTAGCATAGATTCAATAACCGTGATATACCCAAGCCTATTATTACTATGTTATGTGCATCATGAAGCTCACTCAAGAAATTTTTCCTTTTTCTAGGTGTGCTTAGAAAGAAGATTTGACATTGGTTGTGTGCTTGGGGAAGTCACACACGATACATTATTAATGTTGCCAGGTTGCATTAGGTCGCAATTATTCTATTTAAAGCAGCTTAAACAAAATCTCAACAAAAGCAAATCAGAAACTAAAACGGTATGCAAAACATGCAGTGCCATTCTGAGTTGGTGGTACCTATAGCTTTCAGTACTTACAAACACAAAGAAAGTAACGCAAGTGTTCATTAGTATCACCGCAGGGCTCTTTGCCCTTTAAAATTCTTCATCCCCCTGTGTAAGAATGAGTAAAGAGGAAAATATTGTGAGAACTGACTTGCCTCCAGCAAAGCCATGGCAGGTTTAAAGCTTTAAAGCCAATAAACAGGCAGGGCTAGAAGCCAAAAATGTTTTGCAAAGAAAATGAAGTTCAATATAAAAACATTTTGCAGTTGAGAAGCGCAGAAGAACGAAATAAACTTGTACAAATAATGGCAGAATAAATGAAATGAAAGGCAGCATGAATGAGGCGCATCAGGGAGAGGCAGCATGAACAAAACAAGTGCAATTCTAAGAGTCACTTTGGGGCAAAAGCCTGCCAGAAAGGAGCAGCACCACTTCAGGAAAAAAATGGAAATTATGTCCAGTATTTACACCAATATACACAACAAATCAGTCGTATTTCACTTGTGAACACGGTGCAGTTGAGGCTATCAAACCAATTATCGTCTTGAAGAAGCAGATTTAGGTGCGTAAGAGAGAGAAAAAACACTTAGAGATTCTGTAGGGCGTTGCCAGCGTGTAGCATCCTTCGTTTGCCAATTTTGTCGTTTTCCTTGCCTAGTTTTATTCCGTTTCTTTTTTGCCGGTGCTGCTGTATTTGTACTTGCCAACCCCACGCCCGGTATTTTTTATTTTCTCCTCAATTTCCTATCCTTTATTCATACCAGTCCTTTCTTTCCCTTTCTTGACCCTTATCCCGGTTCCCATGTGTAGCGCAGCCGACCGCAAGTTCTTCTCATTCTTTTCTTGAGTAACCTCCCTACCTTTCTTCTACTGTTTGTTCCTTTGAACTCGCACACTAGGTCATGTTAGACTCGCGGTTAGCATTACAAACGTCCCTAAAGGTCTGGGGGGAGTTTTGGTGAGAATTGCTTGCAGATGTGGGCCCGTTGCCTTTTCTGTGTTTTTTTTTTTTGCTTGTTCTCGCAGCCAAAGAGTAATGTACTATATGTGCTGTACGTATGAAAAGTAATGTACTTATGCATGTGTACAGGGTTTCATTGGGTTCAGCTTGCACAGATAAATCCTCATGTCTCAAACATAACCTGCTGAAGAATGAGAGGGCACGGCTATCGATGTCAAATTTGTCTTTGTTACGTTGCCGGAATTGCAACACAGAATATGTTCTGTTGTGATAAGTACATGATGCATAGTGGTTGATGGCGTTATCGTTCCCCAATTATTTTGATGAAACTAAGAATGCTGGTGATTTCAACCAGAATGAGCTGAAACATTCATAATAAGCTACAGAATTACTTTCACCCAGCTGTGGTAGTGCAACTTCGTCGTCGTTCTTGTTGCTGTGAGCACGCTGGAATGGAAGCTTGGAAATTTGACAAGGTCTAGCACGGCATCTCCCGGGTTACCGGTTTGATAGCATAAATAAGAAGGCTGTGCTGTGCGTATCGGGCTGTGGGGTGGATGGTTCATTGTATAACTTCTTTCTAACTGATGTAGTCAGCTGATAACTTCTCTAGGTCATCCCGGCTGAACCGATACGCACAGATGTAATTGTCGCAAATAACAAATTACAGAGTTTAATTTATTGTCAGCTATCTTACTGGCTGCTACATGCAATATATATTAAATCTGAATACTCAACACTACTGAATGATGATTGTTCCATGCTAGGCTATTTGATTTACCTTTATACTCTGCTGAAAAGTTCCGTATATACGGAATTATGAGAATACGGAGTTCATACGGAGTGTGACGCCCCCAAGCGTAATGAATGCAGATAATATTTTCACAAACACGGGAATTATATGAGTCTGCACAATATGAACTTTTGGCCCAGTTTTCGTGTTTTTATTTTCAACAGTAAGCGAGATAACACTCCCTATGATTTGCGTATACTCCGTATGTACGGAATTCATACAGGCAATGATTTCGCGGTTCTAGTGATCATACGGACTTAAAACAGGGGTCAAATTTTTCAAAAGGCATGCGCTGTTTTATTTTCATGTGCTTCTCAAAAATCGTTTTTGTTTTGTGGCGGCTTTGCGTCATGCTAGGATTGTACTCCGCATTCCCATATTTTCGTATATACGGAACGTTTCAGGATGGTAGTTAATATTTGGCAGCTATTTAAACATTACCCACTATTATTTCACTGATAAGGCGCAATAACTAATTTATAGGTACACTCAAATTCATTTACTTGTGAAGGGAGACATATATACTTGGTCGACGTCGCCTTGCACAAATGCACAGCATGCCATTGCGACTTGAGAAGGCGCGTATGTACGTTAGCACAAGACGCTTCGAAGGCGGTTTCTATAGACAGACAGATTTCCGGCCAAACCGCAGGCATTTCATGCAAAACTGGGCGCGAACGGAAGCGGCCGTTTCCCTTCATTATCGAAGGCGCACAGAAAGGACAGAATATTTTTTTAACCCCCAAAGAGGCTGGTGCCCAGATTTCATCGCCTATGGCTCGGATTAATGAATTTTACTCCTCTGTCTCCTCCTCTGTGCAGGTATATACGTGGGCCACATACGAGTGGCAGTACAAGTAGACGGGAAAAAGTGTAACTTCGCTGATCTATCGAGCACTGGTAATGTGTCATGCAAATCCTCATTAGGAGTGCATACGGGTGCACTATATCTTATCTTTAAAAATTTTGGATTGCGTGTTTCAGTGATCGAAGGAGCATGCATCTATCGAAAACTGGTACCTTTCTGCTTCGCCTTGTCCTCCTCTAAAAAACATCTTTTTGGGCAAATAAAATTACCATCAGTAGTACTATTGTTCGGCGCTTGTTTCTTTTGTCACTCAAACAAAACAGCGTTTAGTGAGAGTATAACAGCACAGGTAAACAAGAACCTAGTTTTAGGCTAGACATCGCAAAATCTTTCGGACGCTTGTTTGTTTTTTATTTAAGAATCGTGCACACTCAAAGGGAGCCGATCTGCCCAGCAATGTATCACGTAACATGACATGACCGGTTGACGGCGAGTTCAAGTCGGCAGCAGCCACTCCCAGCCATGTAGGGAATGCTATCCATGAAAATAGGCGGCAGCAGATTTATTCTTATCGTCGACAGTGTGCGGTCTGCAGCACGGGGGTCGATTAGATAGTTTGCGGAAGCGTCTAAATGACACAGTACACGACACCATGGTGCGCTAGTGTGAGGCTTTATAAATTACTTCCACATGACTGACGCTCCCCACAAAATACCGAAACTGAATTTCGTGCCACAGCCCCCATTTGTTTTCGCTTAATAGTTTATTAATTTTTGTTTATCAAACATTAATGCGTTGAAAAAACTAATAAAACCATACAATACGTAGTATATGCCCTCCTTCGTTGAGTTTAGGGGCCTAAATTTGTGCCTGATCTGCAGAAATTGGTTAACGGTATGTTCAACAACTGATCTAGCAACAACAGCGTGGCATCAAGGCGGAATTCGTGTTTAGACAATTTTCAGGGCCAGCTTTACCCGCCTGTTCAGCACCGCCACTTCGACGAGCTAGCGCGCGATCCCCAATGGCGCGTCCTTGGTGAAACATGACCGCGCCAACGCCCCTCGTACCACTACTGCTTACCGATGTCATGGAGCCTGCACGTGAGCCTCAACGTTTGTAGGCTGTACCTGCTTTCATAGGGACTGCACTGATTTAATTAGATTTTTAAGGGTGAAGTCCTTTAGGAACTCGCTATGTCCGTGCCGATATCTGGAGTTGCCCGTGATACAGAGAACTACAATATTTTAATAGTGGCAAAAGCAACGGCATCTTCAATGAGAAGCAGCGAGGCCAAAAAAGCGGAAAACCGAAATGGGCGGTGCCGTCGATTACTAGAGGTGAAATAGTGTAGCGGATACAGACGCCGCCTGCCACTCGTTGTCCCTTTGTTCAAGTCCCGGCGTGCGCCATTTTCCCTTTTCGAAACCCATGCATACGAATAAAAGCAAATGCTCTGTGCTAAACACCGACTGATTTATTGCTGCTGTTGAATAATGACAGCAAAAAAATCTAGAAATTCACAGAATTGTCTACTAATGCCTAGCGTTCTTGTGCCACTTGTGTCGAGTGCGAGTCCTTTGCAGTCAAATATGAGTATGAGTAGCGAAAGTCATTGGTTTATTTTATTCTTTTTAAGTTTTGTTTGTTTCTTTTATGGAATGATGCAAATTTTAGAAATATAGTGATGAAGCGCCTTTAGTTGGCTGATAATAATTTTTCCGAAGGTGCAAGGCGTACTGCAGAGTTAGACCGTTTACGGTATTTTTTATTCGCATTTCTGCGTTCTTTAGCGGACTTTTTATTTCATTCTTCGGTTGTGGAAGGAAATGTATAAGGTGCATACTTTTGACTTTGTGAGATAATATGTGAAAATTTTATTTATTTTTTTTTCTCTTTTATTTTTTGAAAGGCTGCCCAGCAAATTATCCTTGTTCACGCTATTTTAACAATAAAAGCTGTTTTTTTGGCCAAATCTGAATTTTTTGTTGAAATGCAGGGCGTTACACGGTCCTGGCTGCGGAGGTACTCGGCAAAGAATGCTACCCATTACATTTTTGGCATAGAGAGACGCACAGTCTTTCTCTCGGCCAAGTAGTTTAGTGCGGCCGATATGACGGTTGTACGCTTTCCCCAATTGTCAATGCCTCTCTTCCCCTACCAAAGGTACCTACATGTAAGAGATCTACAATATTTGATATGCAAAAAAATAGGCGCACAGCCATGAACTTCTCGGTCTATTTGACGCCTTGGGCTTTAAAAACACGCGCATAAAGTTGTCTTTGCCGCATGGCGTCTTGATGTGAGGGCACCGAGAGATAGAGAGAGAGAGAATAGAAAGTGGGGCAAAGGTTCATAGGGCCGCCGCAACGTGCAGTGCCCGCCACGAAGAGCGTCGAAAAATGTATGAAATCGTAACGTAATACAGCTAAGCTATGAAAAAGCACATAACATCTTGACCATAAGTGTGCTTTAGGCATCTTGTTCGTGCGCTCCATGCATATACAAAAAAAAAACCTAATAGTCCCACAGCGAGGTTGGAACCCATGAATGCTGATTGGAAGGCGGACACTCTATCCACTACACTACGTCCTTCCAGTATTCCGCAGCGGCGCCCCTAGCGAATTTCGTAATTCTGGCTTCAATTTCTCTGTGCCGCTTTTGCCACTATTACAATATTCTAGTTCACTGTACCCCTACGCAAAGCGCTTTACGTGCGCATAGAGTTCTTGTATATAGCTCCCCAAGGGGAGCAGAGTCCCGCGTCCATCCGCCATCTTGAGTTCCAGGTCGTGCGGGAAAACCACCCTTCTGGTATATAGGCCGCCGCGACAGCGGTAGAGGCGAGGAGGAGCGGCGAGGAGGAGTGACGAGGAGCGGCCTGGCAAAAACTGGCGCACGATATTGGACCGCTTATCAGATAAGCCGCCGCCGCCGCTGTCTCCGCTTCCACAACCGCCGATGCTCAGTTGAGCAGAACTGAGTGAACACGGGGTCTTGTGCGTAGCACGGAAAGCGGGCTTTCTTGTCGAACTGGAACCGGGGGCATGTGGCAATCCGACGCGCATCTCTTGCGCTAAGCGATATACAGGAACTCTACGAGCGCACAGCATTGTACGCCATCTATCGAGAGTTGCGCGCACAGTAGTACCATCCCGGTGCCATCTGGGGAGATCGCCGTTAACTCCAGTAAGCGCGAATTTCAAGGGGTACGAAACGCAAAAATAAACCAAAAAACTTAAACTACCTCACGATAATTCGCGGAAACAGACGCCGTGAACGATGCCGAGGGTGCGAAGTACTGGGACGCGAATTGTCTTTCGTGTGGCGCTTGTCATTTACACTGCATTTAGTGCACCTCAAAATCATTTAGAACTCAGAGTGCATCAGCATGCACTGACGACTACGCTGATCACACAGGCAATACACAACTTCTGTACCAGTGCTTCGTACCCTCGGCATCGTTCACGGCGTGGAGATGTGTGATTTTTTTTTTTATTTCTGTATTTGGCATGGAATTTGTCCCGTAAGTATACTCCTTTTTTCCGACGCCAAAGTCCTAATCGCCTCGTTTCCTCCGCGCGGTTAGGAAAACCTCGTAGTCATAAGAACAACCTGCTATAAAGCATGCTAATCACCTCAGATATTACCAGCTTGGTTTGCGTGGCCCATAGCATGTGACATTATATGTGAACTGGATCGTTTAAATTTATGCGTGAGGCCCCGGGGTACCAAAGATTTTCTCTGTCTTTAGTTTTCCTCTTACGGCTCGGGAGTTAAGTGCCAGTCAGATGTATGCCTGAGGGGAAACAGACGTTTGCTAAAAAACTACCAGTATGAATCAGACAAAGTGCACCGACATGCAATACGGGCATAAAAAAACACCGAATTGTTCCACGCTGCGGGGAGAGGTGCAATCACCCAGTGCACTGACACACCCACGTTTGCTCAAATCACCACTGATTAAAAAACAAAAATAAAAAGCTTTGTTTGGTAGTTTTATTGAGATCTCTTCCCTAATGCAAGAATATTTCATCATAATCTGCTTCGTCAAGAGAAAGGTTTTTACACATTACATGAATGAACAAATCATTTCTTCATCAGCCCTCCCTTCTTCCCCCCCCCCCTGGCCCGTGCAATCTCATCACCAAAAAATCACAGGATTACCTTCTCATAGCCACCGCTCATAAAGAACGTTACACTTTACTGTTGTCTATCCTGAGTTTTGAAAACGTATGTTTCCCTTGACTGAAAGTAAGCATTTTTTCGTAAAGGAGATTGCGGGGATGTTGTGTAGGGCAGTTCTTACCAGGGGCTGGAGGTATTAGAAAACTAAATTATCCCCAAAATTTCCCATTGCAATTATGTGAATACAACGCAACGTCCATATTACATAAACCTCTCATGCTGATTTTTATGTTAGCACAAAAGGGGCTCCCGTAATTTCAAAGGCTTACCAGGTGCAGCCACCAACAGAGCATTGCATCTGCCTCCTTTTACTACCCCTAATGCGCTGAATTCCGCAGCTGAAAATGACCCTGATAGAGTGTTCGAGCACATGCGTGAGAGATTATCGTGGTAGAGGATGACAATTTAGTCTCATACACCCCTGCGGCGCAATTCGCGGAAAAGTGTTATCAAATAGTCATTTAGTTGTATTCATTGCTAGAAATTATTTGTTTTTCAAAAGCATCCATCACTCCTAGACCGCACACAACCTACACGTAATAACGTTCGTCAGTTTGTGCATTAATAAGCTCTAAACCAAATCAGCGAAAGTGAATTGCGGAAACTCCTGTTAGGCACTTTTTGATTCCCGACTTCAGGAGTAGTGGATATCCTCTCATAAATTTTTCTGACCCTTAATTGGACGCAGGAGTGATATTTTCGTGTAAAACAGCGTACCTGCCGCTTTGATTGTAATCCACATCACTTAAAAATCGTATCGGAAGTTTGTTTTGTACTTCCTGTATTTACCCACGCACTATACTTCGCTAATACGCGGTGTCGTGTGGATGCCTACAAAAAAACTCTTCTCCTTGGACGCAAAGAGGGATCCAGAACAGCCGCATTCCCTCCCTCTCTCACCCCATCAGGGATTTTTGTATCGGGGAGTGTAGAGAAGGAGGAAGCAATGCCACTAACTCTACCCGCACCAGTGAACTAACTACAATACACTTTTTTTTTATTTTGCGGGCTATGCACGAATCATGTGCGCTTTCCATAGATGCTGCCACTGCGTCAATCACATATTTACCAATTTCCTCAGATGCGACAGGAATAAAAACCACCGGTATCTTGTGTATACTACCAAAGGGTACTTGGAAATTTGTTTTTATTTTCAACAGAGAAATAAGTATTTTCTGGAACATTTTCGTCTTAGTGGTGCTCAGGTTTTCTTTACTCTTTGTTTTTTTCTGGTCCTCTGTCATGTGGTGGTAAGAGCACATACCCGAAGGGGGATTGGCCCCAGAAGAAGATGTTGTCATAAAAGAGGAAGAGAAAGAAGAATCAGCATACGGGATGGTGAGAAGGATTTTGGAGTGACCAATGGAGAAGAAACACAGGGTAATCGAAGAGGAGGAGGAGGTAGCTTGTTCAGCGAATGGGAACTGCACACGATTAATGCGAGGTGAAGAGGAAGAGAACAAGGTTGGAGTGGACAGAGTGGAACGGGTTCTTTGGAGGAACGGTGGGAAGTTCGGGCCGTGCCTGCACAACGCACCAGCGGCATCGCACCGTTTGGCAGCGGGCTGCCCGGAACCACCGATTACCAGCAGCTGCGCTCTGCTGGCCTCCTGCTGACCGGCGGCATCGCACCGCCGGCGACCCGTCGAGCAGTGCCCCACGATGCACCAGCGGCACCGCACCGTCTGGCAGCGGGCAGCTCAAGACCACCGATTACCAGCAGCTTCGCTCTGCTGGCCCCCTGCTGAGCCGCACTGCTCAGCGGAGCCGAGTCATCGCACCGCGGTCCGCCGGACCACGACGCACCAGAACGGGCCATCGCGACGTTCGGCGAAGTTCGGCGACGCGGAAGCCAACCAACCCACTGGGCCACGTCATCTGCATCGCACCGTGGTACCGGCGGTAGGATTTGTTTGAATGTGACAGATGCAGTTAATGTTTTATAGTGACTCTAGGAGTAGATTTTTGGTAGTGTGAGGTTGTGCCTGTTTTTTTTGTATTGTGTGATATGCTTGTGAGTGTGTTATGTTCGCGTTCGTTTGAGGTTTTGGTTCTGTAAATATATTGTGTGGTCATCAAATGAATCAAGTTGAGCCTCATTTCTCCGCCGCGTGAGACGCGTGACAAAACATTTGGCGAGCCTGCTAGGATTTATCCTTGGCCCAAACACGCGTCTCACCTCGCGGAGAGATGAATCTCGAGAAACTTTTAAGCTTGGCTAGTACATTAGGTTTGACCAAGGAGGAGGTGTTCAGCCTGTACGAACGGGAGAGTACAAGGTTACGAGAGAGAGCTCAAGAAGATGAGAGGAAAGCCGTGCAGGAAATAGAGATTTTGGAACTTAAGGTACGCCTAGCAGAGTTAAAGCGGCGCCGCGAGGAAATAGGACGGAGAAAGAACGGTGAACGCGCCGCACGTGAGTATGAAGGCACGATGGTCGCTGACCTCTCTGAGGCACGAGAGAAAGAAAGAACGCAGATAGGTGACCGCGAAGAAGCACGTGCTGTTGAGAGAACGGGGTTTGCACAGTGCTGTGATGGGAATGAAAAAAAAGGAAGAAAGGTTCTCGCGAACGACCACTCAGGCAAAAGGCGCGTTTGATCGGCCAGGCGGTGAACTGGCCGGATGGGGCAGAATCGCCGACCAGGCGCCTGAAGATGAGTGCACTGAGAACTCGCCAAGCGAGGACAGCGCATTGCCGCCTAGTATCTCTGTGGAGCCAGTTGGTTTTACGGTCTCTGAAAGAATAATAACTGAGACGGAGGTACCTGCCGCTCCGTGCACTGGCAGTAATGGCATCCGGACAGAAAGCTCTATTGCTGGTCGGGTACAAATGCCTATCACTATTGAGAATACACTTGCCCCAAAAAAGGACAGTGCGAATTTTCTAGACAGCTCAGCGGACAGCTCAGCGTCTAAGATGATAAACGGGGTCACCAGTGCACAGCCAGGTGGAGGGATTTCAGAGCAACTAGGACAGTTCCCTCAGACCGAGCAGCTTGTTGTTGACAAGGAGTCCCGGCTCGAGAAATTTAGGCAAGGCCCAGGACCGGGGTTAGTCCCAAGCGAAAGGCAATGGCCAGCGCACCATCAGGTTTCTGAGACTCAAGAATGCGAGAAAATATGTCCGTCTTTTCGTAAGCGTGCGAAGCAGAGGAAAAAGATGTCGGGTCTTAGAAGGTTCTAGTGCATAAGCGAAGCTGTGAGAAAAGTGATAGGGTAGCTGGGAAGTTCGTAGAGTTAACGCACGCTACCAAGAGGACGCGCAGAAAACCAGTTAAGGCCTGTGAGACGAACGGCTGGCTCAGTAATCAGCACCCCGGCCAAGGTGGCTTCGGACAAAAGATATGCAGTGAGTTTTCCTCCGGGAGTAGCCAGATTACCGTCAGAGGAGACCGAAAGCGCAGACGTGCCAAGAAGACAAAAACGAAGAAATCGTGCGAGTCGTGCACAATGGAGAGAAAGCTTGCACTAGAGGACTGGAGACAGGGCACGGATCATAGGGCAGTGAGACAAGTGAACATTGGTGGTGGTGCCAACCGAGAAGACAGTGTAATGAAAGGGGCTGAATGGACGAAGCGCAAGAAGGTGAAGATGAAGGCAAGTGTCACCTAACCTGATGGAATACACGGAGATGACCTGGACGGAAAGAGGACTGATAAAGGTGACGAATAGGCTGGGTACTAAGATAAAGCATAAATGTTGTGGTATGGTGCAGACAAGGTGTTGTAGGAGTATGAAGTGTACACGGAAAGGAGGTAGTTGAGTAGTGTAGAATAATTGTGTTTTCAAGCTTGAGATTGGTTGATGTATTTGATTTTGGTGATATTAGAATACTTTGCGTGAGTAGATTAGTGCAAGAGAATGAGGAAGAGTTGTCTTTTAGTAATACGTGTTGTGATTGACTGTAGAATTTGAAGTTTTGGTAAAGAGTGAACTCGGTGTGCGATGAATATTAGTAGTTGAGTAGGACTGATGTAGTAGGTTAATAGGACTGAGGTTGTTGTGACGTACGGACTGCGGACTTTGTTTCCACGAACAGGCGTGGTGTGTAGCAGTTTTTTTTTTAAACAAAAAAAACTCTTCAATTTTGGGGGGTAATGTCATGTGGTGGTAAGAGCACATACCCGAAGGGGGATTGACCCCAGAAGAAGATGTTGTCATAAAAGAGGAAGAGAAAGAAGAATCAGCATACGGGATGGTGAGAAGGATTTTGGAGTGACCAATGGAGAAGAAACACAGGGTAATCGAAGAGGAGGAGGAGGTAGCTTGTTCAGCGAATGGGAACTGCACACGATTAATGCGAGGTGAAGAGGAAGAGAACAAGGTTGGAGTGGACAGAGTGGAACGGGTTCTTTGGAGGAACGGTGGGAAGTTCGGGCCGTGCCTGCACAACGCACCAGCGGCATCGCACCGTTTGGGAGCGGGCTGCCCGGAACCACCGATTACCAGCAGCTGCGCTCTGCTGGCCTCCTGCTGACCGGTGGCATCGCACCGCCGGCGACCCGTCGAGCAGTGCCCCACGACGCACGAGCGGCACCGCACCGTCTGGCAGCGGGCAGCTCAAGACCACCGATTACCAGCAGCTTCGCTCTGCTGACCCCCTGCTGAGCCGCGCTGCTCAGCGGAGCCGAGTCATCGCACCGCGGTCCGCCGGACCACGACGCACCAGAACGGGCCATCGCGACGTTCGGCGAAGTTCGGCGACGCGGAAGCCAACCAACCCACTGGGCCACGTCATCTGCATCGCACCGTGGTACCGGCGGTAGGATTTGTTTGAATGTGACAGATGCAGTTAATGTGTTATAGTGACTCTAGGAGTAGATTTTTGGTAGTGTGACGTTGTGCCTGTTTTTTTGTATAGTGTGATATGCTTGTGAGTGTGTTATGTTCGCGTTCGTTCGAGGTTTTGGTTCTGTAAATATATTGTGTGGTCAAGTTGAGCCTCATTTCTCCGCCGCGTGAGACACGTGACATCCTCTTTGTCTTTTTCGTGGGACCTCTGCTCCTCAATCAAAATCCTGCGTACGCTCCTGTCACCTTGAGTCACAGTTTCACCGGGCGATGGTCACCTAGCGTTTTTTTAAAGAAAACCCTCATTTCTAATCTTAACATAATATTCCCCTATGCTTTTCAGTACCACTACTACTGTTTAGACAATATAACTCATTACTACACTATTGTACAGTAAAACCCGGCTATAACGAACCCGGATAGAGCGGATTATGCTATATACCGAACAAAAATATTTCAGTTACGGAAATACATGGGAAACCTATTCCTTATAAGGAAGTTCACATCCGATATATCGAATTCTGGGCGCCTAGAATGGCCACCGAAATGCATGATCTCGGAGCGGCGATTGACATGTGGGTTGGCCGCGACAACGGAGCAAGATCCGCAACTGAGACATTGCACCTCACACGGAGCGACGTGACGCCCAATACTTTTCGTAACTGTTTCCAACGCGCGGGACTCGCGACGGAACCCACCCAGTCAGCGAGTCAGGACCAAGACAGCAGCATCGGTGAACTGTGGGAAGAGCTCGCCAGCGTTCCCGATGATGTCGCGAGTGAAATCCGTCCGACGCTTATAATGAAGCCCTTTCGGCTGTCGATGTGCTCCGCCAATGCTTCTTAGATTTTTCACGACGCGGACTCGAACTGGTGCAAACAATGTTTCGTGTAGAGATGCTATGCTAGTTGAAGCCGCCAAATCGAAAGTGAAAACAAAAATAACCGCTTTTTTGCAACGTGGGCAGTTAAGGCGGAAAGTAGCTTTATTAGTTGCAATAAATTGATTATTTTGGTATGGTAATGGCTACTGTACTGCGTTCGTTTCTGCATACGTGGATGGCGGATTTGGTTAGGGGGGGGGGGGGGGTCCCGCAGATTGCGAACTCGTAACAATAAGCTCGTTATAGGCGGGTTCGGCTATATCGAACTATTGGATATATCGAACTAATCACGGTGCATATTTCAGTTCGCCATAAACGGGTTTGACGGTATATACTGATGGACTAGCCAAGCAACTTTTTGCATCGGAGACAGGAAAAGACAAAGGTGTAGAGGTAATATTGTATAACATGTATAAACGTAATATTGCTAACAAAACTAAAACAAAACGGCCTCCTATGTACTCATCGCTCTAGGTCCTGCAATTAGAGTATCTCTAAATTTATTCGTATTGGCTTCCTGCACTTGAAGTCGGTTATGGAAGTTATGAGGGCTTAGAAACACCAACACAAGAATACCCGACTGCTTTTTTTCCCTGAGACATCGTAATTACTGCAGTTCGCGTTTCTTCTAAGAGCGTTCAGGCTCTTTAGATTTGGAGCATAGCTTGGGTCCACTATTTGTGTACGGTTCCCTACCTCATGCGTGGCCTCCTACTGCGTCTGCTAATCACTTAGCATTAATAGCACAACCGCTGTACAAGCAGTAAGTTCAGAACAAAAGTGCAGAACAAAATACCGTAAGTGCTGAACAAAATACCAAGAAAATGCCGAGCCCGCGTGAGCACGTGCCTCGCGGCGACCGCCTAGTGCCCGGCTGGTGCAGTGGCTTTACAGACAAAAATAACTCCCGCGCTGTCTCCAAACGTTGCCCCGCATGTAATGCTTGACATGAGAAACACGACGATATTGATGCATATGGCGATTATTACTACTACCGGAGTGCAAAGCAACAACGGAACATGTAAGTAAACAACTTCAAACTTGTACAAATGCATGTTGATGTTCCCTTCAGGTCTCACGTATAAAGACACCCTCCGGCATCGTAATAGTTTAGGCCTTTCGCGACTTAGGGCAGGCTTCGCCAGTTGACCTGGTGGAAGTTAACAATGCTGAGGATAAATTTGCATCCACTACTCGCACCCGCCGCGGTGGCTCAGTGGATAAGGCGTTGGGCTGCTGAGCACGAGGCCACGGGTTCGATTCCCGGCAGCGGCTGCCGCTTTTCTGATGGCGGCGAGAAGCACTAACGCCCGTGCGTACCAGATTTCGGCGCACTTTAAAGATCGGCAGGTGGTCAGATCAATCCGGAGCCCTCCACTACGGCGCGCCTCATCGCCTGCGTTGCGTCGGTGCGTTAAACCCTACAATCAAATCAAAATCTATTACTCGCTCCGAAGAAGACGACGACCACTTTGATGCATATGGCCATGATTACTAGCACCGAAACCATGTGAATAACTTGACTGCGTGTCCGGCAGTACTCACCTTCAACAACTTCGCCATTTACGTCCTGCGCGTGAGTGCATGCTTACCTGAATTTTTCGTGTCTGTGGAACACGGTTCACAAGAATTATAGGGGTACTTGAGTGCACACTGTTGCTAGGTCCCGTCACGAAAGACAATCATTATCTTCTCTGCTCCTTTACTTTATCTCTCCACGGAATTTAATTGATTGTAGGGTTTAGTGCGCCGACGCAACGCAGGCGATGAGGCGCGCCGTAGTGAAGGGCTCCGGATTAATTTCGACCACCTGGGGATCTTTAACCTGCCCCGAAATCTCGTACACACGGGCGTTTTTGCTTATCGCCTCCATCAGAAAAGCGGCCGCCGCGGCCGGGAATCGAACCCGTCCACGGAATCGCCTGTCACGAGCCACAATATTACAGCGTCAACCAGAAATGATATCAAGGAAAGCGTCTCGAAATTGCCGACGTGACCAAAGCGCATATGTGCCGGTCCTGCTGTGATGAGTGAAGAAATGTTCACTTAGCCTGCGCAATGCGCTCGTGGGACTGTATCCTACCAAGAATGGAGTTCACCATCTCGTTAAAGGCTTTTATGGCACGACATGACTTACGCTATGTTAAGAATACCGACGCAAAAGCCATATCGTGATCTACGGATGTAAAAAGACGGCGTGTCACGCTGTTCGGGTGGCTGAGACTTGAAATGACGCCAGTCTTTAAAGTTACCCTTACAAAAATGGATTCTGAGTTTCAATTCTTTTCCTGTTGAGTTTTTGTTGAATCAACAGAAACTTAATTCAAACTCAATTGGCTATTGAGATGTGTCAGTACAAACTCAAAATGATTTTTATTGAGAAAACGCAACACAAAACCAATTGACACCAGTCAATTGAAAATCTTTGGAGAACCAATGGACAAAACTCATTAGGCTCAAACATACACTTTGAAGGGTTATTTTTTTCAGCGCTGCCCACTGTGTCTACGGAATTAAGACTACTAGGTTACTTTTATGCTTTTTTATTTTACATTGACATTTCTATTGAGTGCAGTCAATAAAAAGTCAACAAGGTTTCAATAGACAAACCTCAACAGAATGTCAAATGACTTCCTTTAATTGAAACTCAATAGAGTTTCTACTGACAAAACTAAGTAGGATTGAGAGTCGAACTAGTTGGTGAACATACATTGTTGAAAATTATACCGGTGTCCTTCTTTCTTTTCCATGTTTTATGGTTCGCGCTTAATTTTCAACACTGATGAAACTCCGTAGGGTAATCCAGTAGCCTTTACCAGCAGCATATCTTTGCACAAATAATAATTATACCTGCTAAGTGGGGAAATCAATTGTATTGGGCAATTTTTGAATGCATTTCCTCAAATACTGCCGCAACATGGTTTGCACAAAACAATGGAGGAAATAAACATTGACAAAACTCCAGTGACTCATCTCTTCTGGCACGTGACTCCCGCGGAAACGTTTCCTTGCTATAGCAGCTGATTTTCTTCTTTATACCTTAGCACACATTGACATAATGGGTGAGCAATCTTCAGTACTGCTAAGGTTCCGCTTTGGGACGCTTTAGCGGCAGTGGAGATATTCGAAGTCAGTCTTCGGGGAAGGTTGGTGCGGAATCATGAAGCATGCATATCTCGGCGGGGAAAAAACAGAAAGGCGGGGGAAGGGGGGGGGGGGGGGGGCTACACATCTCGGGTCCCAGTTCTGGGGACAAAAAAAAATAACTCCTCCTACCTCTTTTCACACATACAATGCTGTGATACGTTGTGTTACGGGGGGCGGGGGGACGGAGGTAGATTTAAAAAGTCATTTCATCTGCTACATCTGCAAAAGTCATATGTGACATCGCATCCTAGTGCGATGATTCAGTGTTTTTCTGTGGAGGCACGATAATAACAGCGCTGTTTTGCAGAAATGAATACTTATCTCACAAACCCAAACGCGAAAGAATATTCCAGTAACGAAAATGTGCCTATAGGGTGTATTCACAGAGCCTTGGACCGCGCGGCGGCGCTACCTGCGCGGCGGCGGCGACGCCATATTTGAGGTTGCACTCCGCCGCGCGGGCAGCGCGTCTCCCGTCGCGACGCATGGTTTGCGGTGTGGTGCTAGCAGGAACGTTTGTGTGAAGGATGTTTTTCTCTACGTGATTCATGCGTTTGAGAATGCCTGGTCGTAACAAGTAGCCAGCGTTGTTTTCGCTGCGAAATTCAGGATGCGCTGTTCACGTCTCCCACAACTGCAGACCCGAAGCAGGCCGAACGACGAAAGCAAGCACGCCGTTTTTTTTGTTGTTTTTTGTTGTTTTGATAGGCCAGGGCAGTGCTTGAAAGCGGCATGATTTCGCGCGACGAATGCAACTGTCCCATGGTTTGACAGGCACGGCCAGCGGCATGCATGACCCCGTCCGTTTTTGCTATTTCGCGCTACCTCGGTGTCATTCCCGTGCGCCGATTTCTTTATTTCCTCCGTTGCTTGAAGCGACCGTTGCCCGAGTTGAGAAAATTTCTTCACCCAAGGCTTCGAGGATATTTGATGTGGTGGTGGCGTGTGAGAGAGGAGCTGGTTTTACCGTGCACCACCCAGGCATCTGGCGCGCTTCTTGAGGAGTATGAGAGACGTTGAGGTGCTCTGGCGACAGTGTTCTGCGCGTTAAACGCACGAAGGTCGTCCATTTGAGCTCCTAATGAAGCGGAACAATTACGCACAGGGTCTGGGTGGAAACCATCGCGAGGTAAGTACGTGATAAAATTAGGTATGGTGACGACGACAAAGATACCACCGATGATTTTTTTTTCAAGTGTTGTCCTTTTGGTAAAGACGAAGCGGAAATTATAAGCAGAACGACATTATGGAACACGCTTTGGCTACTTTGGAAGCAGCGCAGAGACAAGTGACAAAGGCTGCTCTAGTTTGTCCCCGCATACGTTAACGTTCGTCTCTGCGCTGTTCTTGAAGTAGTAAAACTGTGTGTCTGATCACGTAATACGCTTGGTCATTAGAGAACCGTCGAAGGCGACGAAGAAGAATTGGATCAATTTGGATGCCCGCAAACCTGGGAAGCGATATTTTTTGCGTGTACGCGTACGTGCGTTCACCTCAATACTCGAAGTAGCCCATGTTGAGGCTGGGAGCCCAGTATGGTTCGTCTCATCCATAAAGTACGCCGGCTACCTTAATTTGTGAACATGTTAAGCATGCGAATGTTTCAAACGTGTGACGAGGTGCGAGGTGAAAGCTCTGACGCCCATCGTCCCGGGGCCCACCTGAATGAAACGGGCTCCAACAGATTCGGTACTGATCAGCCATATTATCGATAACTTCTTTGGGAATTCGTCGAATGAAGACAGACAGCCTTCAAGCACTGCCTTAGCCATCGCTTCGCAACAGCGAAAGAAAAAAAAATACACGGCGCGCTTGATTTTGTCGTGCGGCCTGCGTCGGGTCTGCGGTTGTAGGAGACCAGCGCAATCCGGATTTCCGAAGCGAGAACAATGCTAGTTATTTGTTACAACAAGGCGTTCGCAAACTCACGAATCATGCAGAAAAAAAACACCGTCCACACGAACGTTCTTGCCAGCAGCACGCTGCAAACCACGTTTCGCGTCGGGAAATGCGCTGCCCGCGCGGCGAAGTGCAACCTCAAATTTGGCGTCGCCGCCGCCGCGCAGGTAGCGCCGCCGCGCGGTCCAAGGCCCTGTGAATACACCCTATACATACTCAGAAAAAAAATAGCAAAACGTTGGTGTAAATCACTACACGTCGAAAAAAGAACAATTAAATTTTTTTGTATACAGCGAACTTTTAAAACAAGCCTTCAAATCAAGCGAACGCAAGCTTGGCCTCATCGTCGTTCACTCGTGAACTTCATTAGGGTAGCCAGAACTACACCCCGCCGTGGTCTGAGCCCAAGGATGCGAGTTCAGTTCCCCATCGCGGAGACCGCTTTTCTCTTGGAGGCAAAAAGCGAAAACGCCAATGTGTTCGAGATTTAGGCGCACGTTAAGACCCCGGGCTCGGGCTGTGAATCCGGGGCCCTCCAATGCTGCGGGCCTTATCGCCAGTGTAGCGTCGGCGCCTTAAATTTCGTAGTCAAACAAAGCAATATCCCTCGCATACATAACTTTCCTTGAGGATACCGTGAACTGCCTACGATAAAAACTGTAGAACTGCAGTGTGGAATACAGAGAATCCCGCAAGGAGCAAACGCGCATCTATGTTCTATTAAAACAGGTGAAAACAGTTCTTTCACGGCAAAAGAAATCTGTACTCGTAAGGGGAAGAGACTCACAAGGCGCCCCCGCTCACACGAACTAAACGAACAAACGAAGAAAAAAGAGAAGAAAGACAAACTGAAGCGCTGATTAACAACTCATCTCTACTGCACAGGGACACAAAAAGAAAGAACGAGCCTGACACTGCTGCACGTCACTACAAAAAAAGAAAACAAAATAGAGAAACCGAACAAATTAGTGAGCTGGCATGCCGCTTGTTACACTCCGAACCGCTCTCTCGCTAACAAAAGTATTTTAAAGATGTCAACGCGTCCGCGGAATGTTTCTCAAACACAAGCGCCTCGCAAATATCCTGCGCCCGCAAGCAGACTACGAACTTCAAAGCTGTTTTGAAGGATTCTCTGTTCTGCTGCCATAGGCCTCCTGCGCTGCCCAGGGGGCGCTGCGCAAGCGGCTTCCGGGCAGTACTTCCGGGTAGTACAAAGCTGCGCGGGTCCCATAGGATCTCGTGTTGACAGAAGCAAATTGAGCTCGACGCTCCCGATTATTTTGCGACGTGGTCACCAGCTCATCCCCGACGCGTCCGATCTATTTCAGCGATCAACTTGGCATTAGGGGAAAAAGCTTTGCAGCGCTAAACACGTTTACAGCGCCGACGAAAGTTCCGGGACCGGGACGGCGTCTGCTACCAGGTTCACCGATCGACGGTCGTACGAAGTGAAATTTTAAGGGAAATTTCTAGTTTAAACTAATACTCTAGGTGGTAAAGACTTCTCAAAAACAGCCGATCAAAAAAGAAGAGTAACGCAATCGGCGATGATCGCGCTTTAAAAAGCCAACGAGTCCGGCGGACCGCAGGCTCGCCTGCTGCGGCGTGCCGCTCTTTTGCGTACCTGCACACTATGCGTGCACTTTCATTAACAGTGCTCGTTTGCGTCGCCGTTACGAATACATGGTGCAGCGTTAGCTTGCCGTTTTGTTGCGTGTCTCAGTGACAAAACGCCGCGACCGCCAGAAGCGTGAAATCTGTTTTGCGTTTCCGAAATTAGTGGCCGTAAAACAAAGTGGTCGGGCGAACTTCTTTCCTTGTTTGCTCTCACTTTACTTAATTACGCTCTTGCAGCATACATTCCCAGTTCGCACTTAATAGCCTAGAATGAGGGTCAGCAACGGCCGAGTTCCATGCAGCCGACACGGCGGAGGGCTGGACTTCAAATCGGGTGGGAGGAGGAGGAGGAGGAGTGCTTTTTATGCAAAGTTAAGCGAATTTCTAATATTTGACAATAATCTGGCGTAGTGTGAATATGGGGGGTGGGGGGGCAATTAAACTGGAGGACGCCGATTCTCTGTTCTTGTCTCGCTGTCTAACTCCATTTCAAGTCAAAACTGGCGTGTCGGCGTTCAGATTCGACGACCCCTGGCACTAGAAAACCAACACAGTCAGTGATGATCGTATGTAAATATTCGAGGCCCCGCGCCGTGTATGCGGCTGTGTTAGGTGATGTTATAGAAGTACACATCTCTGTAGGCAGCGGGCGTGCGATTTGGTGCATGTTTTGCGTCCTTTCATAGCGCCTAATTTGTTCATTTGGCGCTATTGCCCCACCTATATTCGCTAGTATACATGTGCCCAGCCGTTCGTAAATCGTGCGGCGTAAAACGTTACGCAAGAATCATTTAGTTTGCGAAAATACGAAACAAAATTTCCACTCGTTGCAAAGGCGGTGCCAGGCCAGCAGTGTCAGCTGAGTCGGGTGCGCAATTCTTGCGTTCGCTTGCATGCTCCCGCTGAAGCAACCTTTTGCAGTTACCTCAGGATATAGGATGAGCAGCGTTCCGTGTTTATGCCACTCGTGAACTTTCCTTTGTCGACCACACGCAAGAAGAAAAAACTGTATCTGTCGTGAAACAGTTAAACCACCCGACCTGGCGATCCCGTCTCACGCTGCGACCACCGCGACAACTCGCTCAAAAGAAAGCCGATAAATTGGCTTATTTTAGCGGATATTATTTTGTTTAGCCACTGCAACTACTTTAAGGGCTATTTCATACAGTATACAGTCATCTAAACACGCCACAAAGCGCCACAACCAACTTTCACTCTGACTTGTAATTGAAAACACACGGAGGGCGGCGAGGGTCGTCTGCTTTTGTACTACCCAGAGGCGTCGGCCGCTAGGGGCGCTGCATGTCACCAAAACTCCAGCGCAGGAGGCCTATTCGCCGAGGTGGGGAACTTGGAAGGGCGCGGGCGCCCGGACACAAAAGACGTACCATCCACCTCCACACCCGCCGATAACCAGTTCTTCTGGTTCCTCTGGCATCCTCCCACGCTAAGCTAAAGTGACCGCGCTGTCGCGACATGGCCTCCGAGATTCCCCGCGAATGTCTAGTACGCTGAGTTGCCACTGCCGCTAGTGGCGCTAACAGCCAACATCGTGACCTCGGCGGAGTTCGGTTATCTGCAAAATAATATTACTGCTGCTCGACGGGTTGGTAATAATTCTATAAACAATGATCGTATATATTAACATAGGACTCACAAGCCGCCGTCGGTTTTTTTTAATATCTCGTGTCAATGTTTTCACGCTCAATTTTTCACAAGAATGCGTAGCCGGGGCATAGCCATCGCAAACCGACTCCAAGCCAAGCCAAAGTCGCTTGTTCGCAGTCCCGGATGTGCGGGCACCAACGCTGTACTGTCGTTCTCACTGTTCTGTGCAAATTTACAGCTTTGCTCGTGTTGTTGACGATTTATGTGCCGTGTGCGAATCTTTTCAACGAGCATCGAAGGTCAGACATTGCAGTGCAGCTGGCGATACATCGAATTTATTGAAGAAAAGCCATCGTATGCGCTTTTCTACCGCCGGTGAACATCCTTTGTGTCCGTGTTGTGTCTGTGCGCTGTGATCGTACGGTGAAGAAGCTTGCGAAGTGAGGTGTTACCTTCCCTGTTAGCAACGCTTTGGAATCCGTCAAATTCACCACGCTGGGAGCGCCGCTGGGAGCGACGTTGTTATGAGGTAAGTTTATTCTTTCCGAGCGCTCCTATGCAGTGCGCCTCAGGCTTGTCAAGGGCAAGTGAGCACGCGGCTTCGGAGCATGCTGGCGACATCTGCTGATAGCTGCTGGGTTAGAGATAGCTTGCCATTGCGCGTGCGTTGATCTCGGACAGGCCCTGGCCGGTCGTCGTTCAGCTTTGGCCTCTAAAATTTGGAGACACCACCACCCGCACGCAACGGGTGCTTGTTTTCTTCGTGCCAGCCGTGAGCGGTGACGCCGGAGATCAGTGCGTAATTTGACGCGGTGCATTATCACCCCAGGGACTTACGTAATCGCACAACAGGTTCGACCGAAAGCCCTGCAGTGAATTCTTGTTGCGTGCTTTCCGTTTGGTGCGCTTGAGATTCAGAAGATTGGCGCTCGTTGCTTTATGCGATTACGTAACTGCCTGCGATAAACGCGTCAAACGGCGCGTCTATCTGGCCTGTCACCGCTCATGGCTGGCACTGGGGAAGACCAGTGCCCCTCGTGTTTGGTGGCGTCTGCAAATAAGAGTGGCCCATGCGAAATGACGACCGGCCCGACCCTGTCCGAGATCCGCGCACGCGCAATGGCAAGCTATCTCTAACCCAGCAGTTATCAGCAGATGTCGCCAGCACGCTCCGGAGCCATGCGCTCGCTTGCCCTAGACAAGCCTGACGCACACTGTACATTTCATCATGACAAATGTTGTGCAGACCTACCTGAATGGCGATACTCACGACTTGGTTATTTGTCGGTATATGAACAGTGTTTTTATTCCCGCCATCTCCAGATCGACCTAAAGGGTATGATTTCACTTCAGCCTTTCAAAAATACTGTACGGAAGTGTAACAAACTGAAGGGGGGGGCTATTGTACCGGCACACAACATTTTGACATCAATCAGTGTTTTACTGTCTTCCGCGCTGCTGTATTGCTTTCGCGTGTTCTATATTTGTATGTATCTTAAGCTAAAGATCTAACAAAACCTTTGAAGGCAGTTGACGAATGAATAAAATCCCAGATGCAGTGCCGCTACAGAACGGAGCAGCAGCCATGAATTACCTAGTACGAAGTGTCACAAAAAAAGAAAGAACACCATGATGAAGATAAATAAAATGTTTGACGAACGAAGTTAACGAAAATGAAAAAAAATGAAGGAGGTTGAATCGAACAAGTGCCTGTCGGATCAATAACAGACGCACGAATACTGCGCCATGCAAGCACACCTGACAGCGCTAGGCTGAGAGGCAGATCTACCAGTCACAAATAGGATAGTGTGTTCAACCAGTTAGGAGACATGGCGGTAAAATATACTTGCAAGCTAAAGTGCTGGCAGCCAGCAATATATTTGCGTATTAATTTGAACGATTGCTTGGAGAAAGAGCGTTCCCTGAGTGCAGAGCAGTGACAAATGTGGCCTAAACCGTACTTCATTCCAGCTAAAAAAATAATGCCCAAGAATATAACAAATTCATTGATTGCTTTTGGAAAATAGAGACTATGTATCCGCAGAAGGTAGGGTTTGAACCCAAAACATGTTTACACAAGTCTGATGTGTTACCTCGGCACCCTAAAGGCAAGCAGACACTTTGGCTTTAAAACCAATGCAGAAAAAAACCTGCTGCGTTAGTAGTAGTTGGAAACAGACTGCACACTGTTGTCATAAATTAGTCTTTTACCACTAAGTGCCAATTCTCTCCATGTATCTTTCCGTGAATTTCTCATTTGCCAATTTTTGTCACAGGTGCTAGGCAGCTTGCGCTAGAACATGCACATGCGTCAAACTTTCAAACTGATGAATACCAGTTTTGACTTAAGCACTTGCTCGACTTGCTAGCGTAAATTGAAATTTGCCATTGCTTCTGATCACAACCTGCTGACTGCCTTTCTCGGAGCAGTTTTGAATAAGTTGGGCTGAATGTGGTGTGAGTAATAGCAAAATCACTGAATAACATTTTGGCTGAATGTGGCATCAGACGTGCCACTGACTGATGCTACACCGGCATTGCGCGAGGGCTTAGTCAATCTGTATTGACAGATGTTCTGCCTCTAGGAATTACCCAAATGATTGGTCGGCATGGTATCACTATACTGTTTTAGTGCTGCTAGTGTATAGAAAATCTCGCCAAGCAAAGGGATACAAGCTTTTAAATTTTTTCTCATTTACAGAAACTGATGTTTTTCCCCTCACCAAACAAAACTGTTTCGTGTTCTCCTTGTGTGTAAACTGGCATTAGACGGCCTTGTTATACTGGTATACCCCTCTGGCATTGTTGTGATGAAGGCAAAAATGTGGATATACCCATGTCTCATATGATCCCTTTAAGCTGCTGCTTAGTGCTACTTGTTTGGTAAACGTACAGCAAGGCACACACCATGCTTCAGCGTTACAAGAGTGTAAATACTGCGAAATTTAAGTTATGTATTTTTCCTGTCACGTTCTTTTTGGCACGTTTTTTTCCATCACGGTTCATATATTTTTTTCCACTAGTCGGTAAGCACAAAGTATTATGCGCTCATCCATTCATAAAGCCATTTGCGATGATTGCCTGATGTAGTAACTTTAGATTACAGTACCATCTGACCCTAGTTTTTTTTAATCAAGGCTAGTTTTGTAAACAAGTTCATGCAAGTTGACAATTTTCTAATTTTGTTTTACGAGATTTCAAGCATTAAAATTTCAAAAAACAACATCCACAGGTTGACAGGTATGCTTTTACACAGGTTTGGGGTTTCTCCTGTCAGGTAGTGGCTCAACCAGTCTTGATAGGCTTATTTGGATTTCTTTTGGGCCTGAAAGATGTGGAAGACACGATTACGGACCCATGCGGGTGATTTTTTGGCTCCCTGCCGCGTTGAAACATAGTCGTTCCTGTAGATTTCAGGCGCCTTAATGCGGAAGGCATTCAACTGAAGGCATTCCACTCCCTACCAATTGTAGAATTAATTGATGCGGCTAGCTTGGCTTACGGCATTAAAATCTGAGGAAAGCTTATACATTTGTTGAACTGCTATCTCCCTGCTTTCCAAACATATAAGCCAGGTAACTTTTAAAATAGCCGGGTACTTAAACCAGCATGCTTAATAAGAAGGAATGCAATCATCATTTCGTACTTGCCTGGTGCAAACAAACAAGTCTGTTTCTTGTATTTTGCAGGCTACACAGTCAAGTAGGCAAGTGGACCCTGCGAGGCTCCAGCCCTCCCGTGATGCTTTCGTGAGCAATAAAGCAAGCTTTGCCATGCAACACCTCACTATTTCGCCTGCTTATTGCACACCTTGACGACAGTTTTTAGAATGTCTTTGCAATATTGAAGCAGACTTAGTATATATTTAGTACAGTTTACTGAACTTTACTATGCAATTGTTGAAATAACTTGACAAAAAACTAACAGGAAATCGAACGGGCTGTCTTGAATATGCTCAGTAGGTTTTCATTTGACATTTCTCAACAGGAACTCAACAGGAGAATGAATAGAGAGTCAACACAGACTCAACTGGAACTCAACAGACTTTTCTCAATAGACTTTCAATTGACACGTCACAACAGGAACTCAACAGGAAAAGTGTATTGTGACTCAACAGAAAGTCAATTTGAAATCAACAGACATGTTGACTGTCTGTTGACATGTTGACTTTCAATTGAAACGCGGCGGCCAATTTTCAACGAGAACTCAATACAAAATTTCTATTCAAAGTCAATTGACTGTCAACACAATGTACTGATTAAAGTCAATTGACTTTCAATTCAATCTCAATAACCATTTTTGTAAGGGTATAACGAGAGTTGCAGCAACAGTCTGAACCTGCTCTTACTGTCCAGGCATGCTACACTTTACGCCGTGTACCCACAAGCAATGTTGAAGACATGGCGATGTAAGCGGTAAGAGTTTGGACCGGATAGCAGGAAAGATATTACCGTATCGTTATTTTATTTCGTCGATTTCGGCTCACATATCATCCCAAAACACAACTGTGTCTGAAATGTTCCTAGTAGGTTGTACAGCGGCAGTGCTGTGGGCAATGGTGTAGCCGCCACAGTGGATAAGGAGGATTCTACGAGATAATGAATGACCATGTTTCTGATATGTTTCTGACCTCTCCTTTTCCGCCTCGAAGATGTCTTCTTAGAGTCGCTTAAAATACATATTGGCAATTTTTCTTTCGCTATTTCAGATCGTGTACAACTGGGGCTCACTTGGGTATCAGATGCGAACTGATAACAACAACGATACGGACCTCAAAACTGAGTGCTTCCATATAGATGTAGCAGCAACCATTACTTCAATTAATCTCTAAAGTTGCCGGATGACTTACAGACCATTTCGACGTTATTTTGTACTTTAACATAGTAACAATATGGAACACACGTATTGGTGTTCATAAATTATTTTTACGTCACGGTTCCCACAAGCATCGTCCACCATTAAGTATGGGTAGATACTGGGCCAAGCTTTGTTACTGTTGCCGTCGTCAAGTGAAAGTGATAACCAAAAAATTGGTTCTCACCATCCATGACTCTGCGCAGACGACACGTTTAGATGTGTCTTTAGAATCTTTCATTCGCTTATGTTTTTTATAGTATTTTCCCCTCGCCTGTTGCTCACATCTTAAAAAATGAGAACTGGACACACAACGTAGTTACCCTTCACAATTTGGCAAGGCGCCTGTAATGTAAAACGTTATTATCATTTTTTTTCATTCAGAAATGCCCAAAATATGAAGGAAGCTCAAACTAACGCGTAAGTCTTCCATGTAGCGAAACTGTACGCAACTTTCACGACCATCAGTCCGCGATTGCAGCCGATTTGCTTTTCCTTGGCTTGGGCAACGACCTTTACTCCGTTATTGTTGAGGTAAATGAGAGGTTAATTTATTTTTGGAAGTGATAATCATTGGACATCAGTTTGAGGGGGGGTACGTTATGGCACGTCTTTCTCCTTGCAAGCAAGTGTTGCCGCGATTATAGCGAACGCTGAAGTTTTCTTTTTTCAAATCTTGGCCAGGCTCCCTAAGTCCGTAGTCTGGGCTCGATAAACGCGCGCCGGGAACGCTGGGCGGTCGCCGCGTGGCATGCAGACACGAGGGCTCGGCATTTTCTTGCTTTTTACACTGTGAACACCATACACTAACGATTTGCTCAACAGCTTCACTGTTATTATCATTAGCAGCTTTTTTGTCAACAAGACCTAGTGAAGTGCCGCTGAGTGTAAATTGCATAACCACCAAAAATTGTTTGTCGAGGTCATCGCTTTGTTTTGCTGCGTTAACGAAGGTGCCTACCTTTTACCGCGGTCGAATATTAACTCCATTCGTAACGTCCAACACGCGCTTGCAAATTGAAAAAAAGGTCGCTGTTGGTACGTTCGTCATCAGCGATGACGTCTTAGCCCGTAGCAGCCGTGCACCCGATGACATTCCATGACTGGCAAAATAAAACTACTTTTTTTCTCGTTTGACACAATGAAAGCCCGGTTTCACTCTCACGTCGTGAGTCGAGAGAACTTGTCAGGGCTTGTAGGACAGCCAACTGGTATAAGGGGAAATGCGTTAGAATTTTTGAAAGGACGTCATAGGTCCCACTAACAAAGCTTACGCTTTAAAAATATTACGGCTCTCATCATAACCTTAAAAGCCTTGAAAGAGAAATGCTACGTGGGGTTCAAATAAAGAAAGACACATTCGACGACACTCCATGAATCGTCCGTTTGGAGACGTTAGCGTGGGCTCCCTCTAGCACCATTATTTTTGCGTCCAAGGTCAAGATCTTGGTCTTAGTCTTTCGGCGTGACTACTTTACTATTGACACTTACACCTTCTTCATGCAAATTCGTTCCGCCTTTACACTTTTGCATTTAAAAGTACAGCTAATTTGCGGCGTTAATTAGCGTTAACTTTGCGTTTATTACTTGGAGTTATAAGCTAAGTAAACTGCAATATTGTTCGCGGTGATCATCAAAATTCCTGATTCATCCCTTTATTCTCCTAGTCTTCCAGCTAAATTCACTGAATCGTTCTTTTTTCTCAGGAATACATCTTAAAACCCATTAGGTCACATTGAGGCATTTTGATTCACTACTTAGCCATGCCCTCTATATCTCTTTAGGTCCAACTATTTCGTCCAAATTTGTTTAAATTACTTAAATTCCTATAATTTGTTTTACTTTACGGTAATTCAACTAGCCTTCACGTTAGTCTTTTTTGTAGGTAACCAGCGGTGCGGAGCGCGCACTTGGCGAATTGTGGGTCGTTTTCAGACAAGATTTTGATGTAGTGCTGTGGCAACGCGCAGAGATCCCATTTTCGAGTGCCGGTTTTGGTTGCAATGCCCACCTCATTTTCTGCGTTAGGATGACTTTTATAACTTCGTTGTTGATAACCATGTTTTGTGCAGGCCGAATGAACAACGAGATTGAAACGCTTTCGCCTTAATTCGGCTTTAATAGTGCAACAGGGGTTCCTCAGTACTAAGGGAGTAATATGCACAACGCACACGCTTTTGCTTGGTGTCAGCCTTTGATTGTTTTATTCCGATTTTCGCTCAATTACATGCTACATTTTCAGAGTTTTCAACTGACTTGAGTTAAAATAAAAGTTACCTTGTAAAGTTCTTGGCGGTGCTTATAAACGCAGGAATAAAATATTTGTTTATTCTAGGTGACACCCTATTCTACGCGGCGGCTTCTGTGTCGGCGGCACCCTCGTCGTTTTCGGCTGCTGGCTGCTCAGCTTCGGCTTCTTCAGCTGCGTCTGCAGGCTCCGCTGCAGCACCGTCGTCAACGGCGGCAGCTTCTTGTTCAGCGGGTGCCTGCTCATCTTCCTGTGCGGGCTCTTCAGCCGGTGCGTCTTCGCTAGCAGCTTCCTCGGCGGGCTGCTCACCATTCTCCTCGGCAGCCTGTGCCTCGGGGGTTTCCTCGGCTGCTGGAGCATCGTCGGCCTTTCCTTCTTCGGCAGCATCTTCTACAGCGGCTTCTTCGGCTGCGGGTTCCTCGGCAGCTGGCTCTTCTGCTTTGGGCTCTTCAGCAGCGGGTTCCTCGGCAGCAGGCTCTTCAGCGGCAGGTTCTTCGGGGGCAGCCTCCTCGGCCGGTGTTTCTTGAGCGGGTTCTTCAGCCGCTGCTTCCGCAGCTGGCTCAGCTGCTTCCTGGGCGGGTTCTTCGACAGGTGCAGCGGGCTCCTCCTGGGCCGGCTCAGCGGCTGGTTCAGCGGCAGCAGCAGGTTCTTCTGCAGCTGGCTCAGCAGGGGCAGGTGCTTCTTCGGGAGCCGGCTCAGGTTCCGGAGCAGGTGCAGGCTCTGGGGCCGGTGCAGGTGCCGGAGCTGGAGCTGGTTCCGGCGCTGGAGCAGGCGCAGGTGCAGGTGCAGGTGCAGGTGCAGGTGCGGGTGCAGGCGCGGGTGCGGGTGCGGGTGCGGGCGGAGGCGGAGGAGGTGGCAGTACGGCCACGCACTTTCCGTTCAGGCACTCGCCTTGAAAGATTTTCTTTGTCTGAAAGGAAAAGCAATCACGTGTTAATGTTCGTCCGTATTGATTTCTTACTGTAAATTTTCCAATGTCAGTTCACCAATCGATCAGGAAGACGTGCGAACCTACGAATTAAGAGGATGTAAGCGGCACTTCGAGGATATCAAATCTTGCCTGGATTCGATATATTTTTCTTTTTGTTCTTAGTTCAAAACTGATGCAATTTTATATGAAAGATTTATGAAATGCGTCATGTCCTGCAAATTATTATACTGCATCTTTTCCTAAAATTGCTGCTAATAAACTTTTCAGCAGCTTGCACTTATCGATTTAACGTAACACAGGCTTGAAAATTGGTACTCGTGATTCCAATAAAAGACAGGTGCTTAATGACAGTAACGAGTATCTTCATTTAACTTGACGCAGAAACAAATGCTTGCAGAATGATTAACCTCATGGCAGCTGTTTAAATTGAACGACTGAAGAACAGAAAGAAACTAGGAACGGTAACAATAGCTATTAGCGCTACTGTGAATTGCTGAAAATTGCTTGCAGTTATATAATAAACGTTAGATTTGCCTTACTTCGAAGAAACGAAAATATATTTTTACTAAGATAAGCTCTTTTTGCCAATCAAAGTGTTATTTTAGGCGAGAAGCTCTTGAAGGCCAAACCTGGTATATTTGCCTCCTAGGTCAACGGAAAAAAAAACGTGCTCGAAGATTTGGTGGACCTTCAAAAACCTGGAATTTCCTTTACAAGGAATATATAAAGATCCATGCACCAATTTTGTGACATTTTTGTGCCACACACAGAAACAGTAAGGCGCAAACCTGTGGCACCAGATTATAAGACCACTGTTTCCGAATGTTTCATCCATCAAATAACCATCAAGGCGCATCAGGGATCAATTTAGTTATTCACCTTAGTTTGATTCAGATGAGCCCCTTAGATTTCTGAGTTTTGTAAAAGCTTGTACGTAACGGCCAAAACAGTTACACTAAAATTTTATTAAAATAATTTTAAGCAGCTGGAACACATATAAAAAAATACGTTATTACTCGACAATTATATATGCCCTTTTTACAAGAAACGTTTTGCTTTATCAAGTGATCAATAGTTTGTTAGAATTTCCTTAAATCGTAATCTTAAAATATAGGAGGTAGGTAATTAACAAAGTACGTACCTAAATTGTAATTAAGAACCATTTTTGTTCATATTTAGAGCGGATAAAAAACCAAGAGCCACAAGTAATCATGACACTTAGATTGGACGTACCTGGCAAGGAGTTCCGTTGTCTTCTGCTTCAAACCGGATCGGATATCCGGCGCATAGGTACTTGCATGGGTTCCTCATGCGTGCAAAAATAAGCTGAAACACAAATAAAACAAATGACGGTAAGAAAAACAGCAACAATGCTCACATTCATTACCAGTGATGTTATATTCGACGCACTGTTTTACTGAAGGAAGAAGCTATGCATATTGCAATTGAGCAAGTCTGTTCGTCATTTCAGTCTTAAGTCCTACTTTGCAAAAAGTGGGAAATGGCACCAAGGATAAACTTTTATCCTCTTCACAGCGCGCTATATAAAGTACGTCATACCTACGGCAATGGAAGCAGAATTGCAAGCTATGTACGCTTATTTATTGGTACAGACCTACACAAAAGAAGCAGACACGACGGTACTGGAATGCAGAAGTATTGCTCGTTACTTTCTTCAAAACTGCCTGTCGCCTCTGTGTCGCAATCCAGTGGTTATTATAGATATCACATATGACCTCCAGACTAAGAAAATCATTAAGTCTAAAAATTGAGACAGATTTTTCTACTGACCCGTCAACGAACAGTGACTGCGGTGCAACATCGCTGAGCTACCAGTGCTCTATACTTCTGTGAATCGACTGATTCAAGAGAAGACTGATGAGTGAACGCCGGGACCTTTTCTTCATAAATAAAATTACATCCCGCTAATTTTCGCAGAGTAAATATGGACGCGCTTTGAAACATGAAACGACCGCTTGTGGAGGGAAATCTACGTGGTACAAAAAAAAGCCAAGACCTGTTCACCACTTTGCTCTCGAGCGCCCCCCATGCCTCAAAATTAACAGCAAATTGTGACCCTTGAATTTGGTATATTCTCTGTTTATTCTTATTCATAGACCACCAGGAAAACGCATCCGCCGGCATACTTTCCAAAACCGCTAAGTATCGTGTATTCGGAATCCAGTGCCCACACGTTCTTGTGTGTAAACTATTCACGTATTATATGTAGTGAGGATACTGGCTTATCATCGCTTACACTTTACCAGTCTGAAAACCTGCAAAGAAAAATCCAGCGATGTATACAAACCGAGATGGGCGGTTTTCATTTTATGTGTGGTCGGAAAAAGGGAGTGCTACTTTAGCAACTCGCCTAGCCGAACAAGGCACCGACCCAGTCGCGATAAAGCTGGCAGCTTCACATGGTATTAAGGTCTCATGTGACCGCTAATGTTTCCGCCTTTTTCACAGAAAGCCACTGCTCAATTATTAAAATTATGAATTTTTTTGGAAATAAGGGGAGTGTAATTGCAAGGCTGACTGTATGCACAACCAGGACAATTCGCAGGGACTTGCAGTAGCTGCACACGCTTCTAACATCACGCTACTGAAAACCTTCAACTATTCTTTACACACATAATGTATTAGTCGGGATGTCTTGTTCTAAGCCTTTTTATAGAAATGTTTGGAGTGGCGCCTTACAAATCCATAGTTCGTAGCTTCCGGACACTTTGGTACGACCAGTGCTGGTGAGGCCGATCCAACTGGAACGGCTGCAAAAAAGACAGAAAAACAGAATAAATATTGGTACACAATTCCCGAGAGGGATATCCCGGATCAGTGGTCGTTGCGTTTATTTCTGCAATTTAATGGTTCAAAAACATTTCTAAAGTAAGAAACATGAAAAACTGGCCTGACTTTGAGCACAAAAAGCGCGAATGGGTTCTGCGTAGGATATATTTGCACGTAAATACGTATAGCATGCCTCACATTTTCATAGTTTCAGATGTTGAAGGTATAATAAATTTGGTTAATAAGTTTAAAGAAAACATTCAAAGTAGAATTAAAATAGAAAAAGACCAGAAGCAGAATAAAAATATCGAGCCGACATGGCAGAGGGATAATGTGCGCCAGCATTCTCAAAGATCCACAATAAATATTCATGGAATATAGTTTTCTTGCAATCCTTCGATCATACTCTTGTGATGTTTTCATTGCTTTAATTATATCCGCCATCATGTTAGGCATACAGATATCAGCTTTTGTACAAGAGACCCCTGATATACGGCCTCATTCGCATTTCTTTTCTTTAGCCTTTAACCCCTTAATTATGCCTCCACTTGTGTTTAATATTTCCTGACACCTCACCAAGTCACTCGATAGTCATTTTATGACTGCAAGGGTCGCTCTGTTGTCAGTCATTTACGTCACCTGGCAGGCCCTACTATACTTCTGTTTTACAAGGCTGTAGGTCTAACCAACGTTTCTTTCAGGATATTTAGTACTACTGAAGCTACTGCCCATTTGCCGAAGCTAGGTTGGCACTGATGAATAGCATTCTTTTTGATCACAGGTGTCATCTAATGTTTACTACTGGTGTCTGTTTCTGAAATCCGCGCCCGCCCATGCAAAAATGGGTACCTGATTTCACTACCGTGGTGAGCATCACAACTGGCCACTTCTCGAAAATGTCTGTTATATTCAACCTGCCCCAGATAGTACCAAAAACTGGCTTATCACTTAGGTACTCAATATTCTCTTGTAATTATTCACATTTAACCCTAGTAGATCCAAAGCAATAGTCTTCCAAAATCACAGTTCCAGAATTAACCACGTGGTCCATCTTTAGACACTTTGAACAAGTCGATGTCGTTTGGAGCTCTCAACTTCTCCAAGTGTTCCGAATTTTTATATAAGTTATATTCCTCAATCAACACTCCTTGAGATCTAAATATGTGTGCTGTTCGTAATTTTGCAATAATGGTGTCTTTTTGCCCGACGCTAAAGTTCCACCATGCCTTACAAAGAAGGCAGTATTGCACTTCTGCACTTTCCTTCTGCACTTGACGGCACATTTTAATGTAGTTCTTCGTTAAGGCAGGTGTCCTGGTCCCTACTCGCTTATCAGACCCAAAGTAGTACCTCACCACAGAGACGTGCCTTCACAAGCGGCTCCGATGAATCATGAATTATCATTAGGTGCTGTTAAACTTCATTGCGGTGAGTGTTTTTCTTCGTTAAAAGAAATGAAATGTTTTAAAAACGACGGGCTGAAGGACCTATGTCGAGATTCACATTTACAGCCGACAACGTACGCTGTTAAAAATATACTGCAGTGCTTCAGCTTTGTGTGAAACGTTAGGTACAGCCACACTTTCAAAGTTCAGCTAGGCCTTGTTTCAATTACCCGTGCTGCATGTACAAATCAATGTTTTTTTAATGACCGTGTTTTAAAGGCACGTTACAAGAGAGTGAAATACATGGAAACAGTTATGGAAGCCTTCCGTAGTTTGAATTACTCTTTCGGTCTACTTCGAAGTCGTCATTGGGAATTGAATAGGTAATGCAAGAACCCACAATTACCACAGTACTTTAGACCTTGAGACTACAACTTTCCGTCATATTTTAACACAAAGAACTGAAGAACATAACGGTCATTACTTGCTCAAGTTACAGATTTGTATGACGCTTCCCAATTGGAGCCCTAGTTGGAAAAAGGCTTGCTCAGGCCAAAGAATACAGGCGGGCTTTCCTTGGCACAGGCCGATCAGAACTAGTTTCCTTAATAAGCTACACATCATCAGGACGTGGAGATGGAAAGATAAGCCAAACTGGTCGTTGAAGCTTTGTGCCAAAGCATGTTGCGTC
Organism: Haemaphysalis longicornis; assembly: GCF_048455015.1. Taxonomy (NCBI): domain Eukaryota; kingdom Metazoa; phylum Arthropoda; class Arachnida; order Ixodida; family Ixodidae; genus Haemaphysalis; species Haemaphysalis longicornis. The sequence goes on from NW_027526422.1 coordinate 191,320,495, forward strand.
AATCTTATTGAGACGATAAAAAACGTTGGCGGGGTGAGAGGCAGGTATAGATCCGATAATGCTACAATTAAAAAAAAATGCAGTCAAGACAAGCCGAACCAAAAGAAAGACATTATAATCACACCGTTCTTCTATCATCTATTCGTCTAATTTTAAGCGCCGTATTTTCTACGTTACATCATGCACAAACTCGCCCACATAAAATAGGCGAGGCTATGTATATCGCCATTCGCTAATTAAACGGCTTAAACAAAGTGAACATCTTTTAACGTGTTGATTACAAAGTTTGCGCTGTATTGATGTAATGAGCCTGTCTCTATTCTTGCACTCCATACACTAAGTACTGAACACTGTTGAACAAAGAAGTATTTCATTAGAGGAAGTCAGTTAGAATTTTTTCAGGCGACACTTGCAACAAACGCGTAAACAAAACAGCGCTTACCCATCACCTGCACCGCCACACTGAGGACGACGGCGCAGACACACACGACACCAGTCACCACGTTCATCTTTTCGCTTGGTGGTATTCCTTCGAGCTTGGGTGTTTCAATCGTGCTTTTCAACTTCTGTGTGTCCAGGCAACGCAGCGGCACTCCGCTTATATACGCAGTGCTGTTGACTTCTCGCTATCTTGGACGACAAAAGCTCCGGTTGGCTGGCTACTGAGCTTACGATGATGACGTCACCTTTATGACATCGTTTACGATGTCAGCCACCTGAAACGAAAACGGCTCTGCAAGAAGCCTCATTGACGTCTCCGGGAAGACTATCTCGGATGAAATTTCCAATGATAAGCTTCTCTTGTCGTTTGCTCACAGCACGACGTCACGCCTTTGGCTAACAGGCATAAAAGTTTATTGTACGAAGCAGCCAGACACAGCAGCTTATCCGCGCTTCCCTCCTGCTCCAGGCGGGTTTTTTGCTTTGTATTCTTGCCTCATCAACGCAGAAAAGCGTGAAAGAGGATGTGGTGATGGTGGTCCCATCTTTGTGGTTTCACGCGTTTTGAAATATTTGTGTCAACGCGCCCTTGGTGCTTTCAGGCTTGGGTATCCAATTCCATCAACGGCTTGTATCTACACTTGTTTTAGATAAACACAGTGTCGGGTTTGTGTAGAGATTCCGAGGCTGCGTCTACTGATTGTTTCTTAACGCAGTGTCTTGGGAGCTGACAATCAGTCTCCGACAGGTTGCTCCCGGATCTTTCCTCCTAGTCTAACAGGATGCTGATAACAATGTCGGGTACACGAGAAAAGAAAAACTGGGCACTGGCCCAGACAATATTGATTTGTGTACCATTCTCGGGAAAACTCTGTCAGCCTGAAGAAACCAACCAACAAAACTGCATTTAAAGTCCCCAATGAGCGTACCGGCCCGTTAAATCCACATTGTTAACCGGAAGTACGAGCCTCAGGGTTTCTTACGTTAATGTTAGTCCTTAATTGCTACATCAGATAAATGTTAACCTCAACTTTATAACGGTCATGAAAAAATTGTTTTACGATGAAATAAAACTTGTTTTTTCTCAACATGCAACCACCCCTGCCGGAAATAAATGGACAAGAAAAATGCCGTAAGGTATTACCGTATAGGATGTACGTTTCAGAAACTGTGTGAACAACAAAAGTAATGTTGTCAGTTCGTTTCCGGTTTTCTTGTCGTTGGGGCTATAGCTCCAGTAAACAAAAGCTGTTTTTCCTCTCGCTAATATTATGTTTCCACCAAAAATTGAATAAATATGAACTTTTTTTACTCCATTTGAACAAGTCGGAGCACCTAACCCGTATCTCGGTGTGTATGAATACCAAACGTTGTGCATAAATCAACAAGTTAGAAGAACGAAAGGGGAAACATGCACCGAGAAACTCCAAGTTGCCTGAGCCTGAGAACTCTGAAAAAATTTAGATACGTTAGTTCTAGCTATGTGACTGCGTGATTTAGTAGCGAATGGTGTAGTAGTAATTCCTAATTGAAGTTATCATAATGTAGTTATGATGACTGATGAAGTTTTCATTCATATCTTAAGAATTCCTGTTAAAAATGGTATGGTATTTCCTCGACAAATGCAGCAACAGCAAAACCCCATAGCTCAGTTCCAGAAAGTAACAACATTGATGCTTTAACGGAAAGAACAACGGTTCGTCCTTCAACTAGAACAACATCCCATAAAAACGGCCTCTCGGTGAGCGGCTGCTCTTTGCCTCTGATTAGTATATGTCATCACCAACAGGCTGAACATGTAGTAAGTCACCTTCTCAGTTGCCCGAGTATGCTTCTGCCATAGCGTTTAAATACTTCTAGGGGCGCGTTTTAGATCGCGAGGATGGCTTCTGCGTTGCAGGGTTGCTACTAAAGCAGTCGACCGCACGTCAGCCATGTTTATTTTTTTTGTTCAGCACGAACTCATTATTGAAGAGTTATCCTAGCTTTAAAAAGATTGTGCACTAAAATAAGAATAACAAATTTCACCAGAGCATAGTTTTCGGTTGTGGTGGTTCGAAGAATGGACGAAGAAATAGTTTAAACACTTTTGCCTTACTCGATTGGCGTGGTTGATAGGTAAAGTGTTGCTTACTAGGATAACCTTGAAGTTTATTAATTAATGTTCTTTTCAATTCAAAGAATGAAGCTTAGCGGCACGCTGGTTTGTTACCGAAGCCGAATTCTAAAGTTAGTTATGGCTTGAAAGAAAGCAAATGGGTACACTGCCGGTTAAAAAGAAATTGCCCGCCTATGCGCTTACGTCGCTACAAATGTCGTTGCAAGACGCAAGTCCTCTGCCACTTCTGCAACGTATATGCCTTTACTCCCCCCGGTGAAACGTTCCAAATACAAGTAATTATAGGGAATACGGAATGCATACGTTGTCGTAACTAATGCAGATAATCGTTCCAAAAACAAGAGAATTAAATGACTTTCCGAAATAGACGCATTTCACGGAGTTGTCGCATTTTTGTTTTATTAAAATAAAATGAAAAACATTAAACCTGCAATACTGCACCACTTGTTTTCCGTATGCTCCGTATATAAGGAATTTATATTTATATCACCACTTTATATGCGCGCTTGAAGGAGAGGAGACAGCGGAGGAAAGTTCCGCATGCGCACACATGCGCGCACAAGCCCGCCGGAGCACATGCGAACGTAGGCGAAGCGCGCCAGCTGTTGCTATGATAATGAGCCGGAGAGAGCGCATAACGCGCAGCTGTGGGAGAGAATAACGGAGGAGAGTTTGCGCATGCGTAATGAGGAGTGTGGACTACGCCGGTCAACGCGGGACAGGCCGAGTGTAACAGATGCCTTGCATCTGAAAATCACCGGCTGTGCACACATACTTACTGCTGATAAAATATTTTTATTTGTCTTCGGCGCTACCGTGCTCGTGTTATAATCGCAAGCGTAGTCATGAACGTGACTAGGATGGAACGCACTACCCGGCGCGGAGTGCTTCCCGTATTCATTCATTCCAGCCGTGCAGTATTTGAGCACTGCAGCCGCTGGAATCGGACGCCAACAGCAATTCTGCCCCGGAATAACCCACCGACGCTTTCGACGCCGAAACCGAAAGTGACGGCGCGGAAAAGTACGGAGCCTAGTACATATAATAATTGTCAAGCCTCAAGTTAAGCCAAGTTCGAAAATCACGAGTCTACGTCACACAATCAGCTCCATGGGGGTTGAACAATTTTAGCGCCGGTGTCTCCTCTAATTTCATTAGTATGAAACTCTATGTCGCGAACCACCACAACGGCCATTATCGGTAGCGGCATGGGGCCCAGCTTTACGTGCCCGCCCCACTTCTCTCCTTCACCCCCGCAACCCGTGCACGCATAAACAGACAACTGGTGATGGGCGCATACTTTGGCGGGAAATACACCAGCGAAAATGTCACCCAGAAAGTTTTACAATTTGAAGTAGAATGGCCGGCAAACGCCGGCGTTCTACCCGGCCAGAGGATCTTCAATTCACGCATACTAGGTGAGGCGGAATTTGAGGCGGCCATGGCAGCCCTTGCTTTCCGTTATTATTACGCCCATTCGCGCTTCAGTGTGTTCTCCACATTTATATGATGACGCTGTTGTCACCTCATAGCGCAACTTGCAAACGAGGAATCGGTGGTGGCGGGGCAATCGCAGTGGTGAGGGAGAAAACTCTTTAATGTGGGCTGGAGTGTTCAGCTCTGCTAGCAGCAGTGCTTGCTACGTCAGATAGGGATGAGTACAATGCAGTGAAGTGAATGTGAGAGATCGGGAAAGCAAAAATAGAGAAAAAACAAAAAGTTTAATAAAAAATGACACACAATGAAATGCAAGGGAAAAACTCGAAATAAAGTTAGGTAAAAAAATAGAACGAATGAACCCCAGAAAACGCAGAGCGCCTAAGAAGAAAAATTAGTCAAAGCATACATCACGACGCAAACGCGTACAGACGTAGCCATGCGCGCAATGGAAGAATTACCAAGTTTTGTCTAGTCCAGAGTCTCGCAAAAAATGCAGAATTTTTGTCCCTAAAGATGAGTCATTCTTGTTGTCGCAGGGTCCAAGAAAGTGACAAAACTGAAAGCTTGCTCCACGTCGTACACGAGACAGGCAGCTCACCGCTGTTACAGCATTGCCACCGTGGATATCCGCACCATGAAATATAATGACCAAAATTCCCGGAATAAGCAAAAAGTCGTCCATGTCCACACTAGCACTGAAGTTTTTCACTCTTGAGTATGTATTTGCCTCGTACGCAGGCCACACGCAAGATTATTCGGACGGCTTACTGACCGCAGAATCATCTGACATTGACATGTGGATTCCGTCGGTCCACTGCCCAATCAGGAGAAAACTGAGCCACAAAACAACATCCACCGCTACTGAGTTAGCGGCTGTAAGGGCTGCCCTTCATTTCATTGGTGCCCATCATGCTCGGCGATGGATGATCGAGTCATGGGGTGCTTTGCAAGCTCTAAGAAGGCTGTCCAACCACTGCGGTCAGCTTGTTTGTGAAATCAATGAAATCCACACAGCGGTACTGCGCACGGGTCATCACATCGTACTTGAATGGCTGCCTGGTCATTCGGGAATAGAAGGAAATACTATATCTGATGCAGCCGCAAGCGCTGGCCACTGTCTGTGTAAAACGACACAGCTTCCTTTCTCTCGATAGCAGTTGGGATAGAGTGGTAGGCGGTGGCGAGGAAGGAAGCGGGAAGCTGTTCCGAGTAAATCGACTTCACCGGAACGAAAACTGTTGGAGGAGGTGGAGAAGGGGGGACTTAAACATATATTTCTTCGTATAACAAACAATTAAAAATACGCCACGCCGAATTCGCGCGCATGGGCAGGTCGCTATTAATGAAGCCGGTCGTCGTGAACACACCGCACGTCGACCCCATCCCTCAAAGAGAATTCTCGACTACCTTCAACACTGCGTCAACCAGAACGCATGCTCTATTTTGAATGTTCATACAAAAATAGCTCAGGTAACCCTTCGAAGCCCTGTTATCACGGGCGATGCAAAGACCATGCACAGAGTGTTACGTTTGCCTTATCTTAACATTTGTCAACCGGATTTCAGCTATATCTACTGGATACTTGGATTCAGCCTTTGTCTTGCACTGAAGAACACGCACAAACGCCGCAGCCTGGGTGACATCAGTGGTAAGACTGAGAAACAAAGCGCCTGCAACACCGCCGGAAACGCAGTGCTACAGTGAACTAGAATATTCATTGTAGCAGGGCCTTCGTGTTGGTACATCGTGTGTTTCCGTTGTCTTCGTTCCTATAAACTCACTAAGCGCAGTATCAGCCGTTAAACCTCGTCCAGTCGCGCGGTTCTCATGCGGTAAACCGCACGCCTAGATTGTACATACACCGCTGGCCGATAAGGCGCACGAGAAGCAGCCTTTTTACCCTCGCCTAGTCACGTGATACGGCAGCGGCGAAGGTGTGAGTAAGCCAAGCCATAACAAATGTGGGACGCATGCTCCGGCGGCTGGAGACCATTGCCACCCGATGAATTGCCCTGAAAGGCGTAGCGTCGTAGATCTTGGCTCTAAAAACAACAGTTAGCTTTGTTATCCCAGTTGTAAGCAACAACAGTTGCGGTTGCGACCGTGTTCGCTTGAACTATCATATTTACTTGGGTTGAGCAGGCGCAAGCGAAGCGCACGTCTGTCGAACGATTTTAGTACATGTGCTTTCACAGTAGCCCAGAAAGGCATTCCGCCGAGTGGTGGCCTAAATGTACGGGAGGAACAGCTTCTGCTACGCTAGAACATGTCTGCCGCCCCGACCAGCGGACGAAATAGGGTTCCCGAGGGCGCATGCGCTGACGACTCAGGGGACTTGACAACGCGAGAGAAGCGTACGCTACCGCTATGTTCAAATGTGTATACGAGAGGATCATACGCGGGCTTCTAGCGAAATATTTACAGAAAATGTTTGGTGCTTTCAAGCGGGACAGACTCAGTTTGCCAAAGTGAAACCACTGTGGGAATCGTTTGCGAATACTTCATACAGAGGACAAGCATGTGTTTGAGATTGCTGAGCCCGCCATGTTTATCGCAGTGGAGATTTAGAGGGAGCGCTTGGTGGAGGAGCAACGTTTCTCTTTGACTGCTTTCCGGAGGACGGAAGGGCAAACCGGCTAGAGTGAGGGACAAACGGCGCGGCTACAGGAACAAGTGGTTAACATTGCTCCTTCTTTCTACCATTTTTAGAGCGTGTCAAGTGTTACATACTAATGTTGTGTTTTCGCTAGCACCAGTCTGCATGTCAATAAAGAAGTGCCCACTTGAAAAGCAGCCGATATGGCTTGCGTAATCACACGCTGCTTACAGAAGACCTAATCGAGTTTATACTGTGAAAAAAAGGGCCCACACAAGGCCGTCTGAATGTTAAAGACAACATTGAGCAATGAAACTGCCACCACCGCCTTCCTCTGATTAGAGTGTGTAGTGGCTTTCCGTTGGGTGCTAAACGAGCCTAAACAAGTTCAAAATCCGCCCTAAATTTAGTGGGGCCGTTTAATCGTCATTCGCAGATCATATATAGTAAAAATACCCGCATGAACTTTTAAACGGCACGTGCCTTGCTACGTCATTGCAAGGCATATGATACATGATTTCTCTCTTAAAATACCGCTCTTACATAACAATTTAGTGACACTGGAAGTAATTTCTGCTACTCTGAGGAGGCACACATTGTGGCTTTTCTTGGCGAATTTCTTCTGTTTTTAAAGGCTGGTGACGTCGATGTATCTTGACAAACCTACTCAAAGGAATAGAAGAATCAGAACACGATAGGAGTGGCTCGTGATCTTTAAGAGAGGCCTTTGTCCTGCAGTGGACACAACCAGTCTGTTCTTGTTGTTGATGATGATGACACAAAATATCTGGCAGGGCTTTTTAAGCCTTCTTTGCTGGCGTTTTGCCGTGCCCTCAATGTTGACTGAGGCTATGATAATGAATTGGATGATTTTTTCCTCGATTGTGAAAAGGTACCACAATCTTTTTTCAGTCACCTGTCCTAGACAATATCTAGAAATATTTTGTTATAAACTACTTTCGTTCTTCAGATGTGTGAGGCATGCCTAATTAAGCGGCGCCGCATTTGACCACGAACAGCGTACTGGAGTGTCGCTGACTTGCAGGGAGCACGTGTGTAGCAGTGAGGGCGCGATGTAAAACACTTGCCTTTGTCCTCAGCCTCACTCAAACTCCCTTTTACCCACATTTCTTCAAATTTTATTGACGTGCAATGCTTCCCCGATGCAGAGTTTAGTGGGGATATTTTGTACTAGATTATATGTTGACTAGTTGTTTGTTGTTGACATATCCAAGCTAGTTGACATATGTAACTAGTACATATGTTGACATATGTACTAGTTGTTGACATATCCAAGCCGTGCTTTTCAATACTATAGTTTTTCGTTCCCCTTGCGAAGAAAAAATTGCCTCCTTCTAAGGATCTCGTGAGAAGCACGAAAGGCCATGGCTGCTCATTGCTTACAATGTGCAGGGCGTCGGCCTTTGTACTAACTCGTCCTCCAAATAAATAGAACATCACATGATGGTAATTGCATACAACTCAGTATGTGCAAGAACAAAAAGACTTTCAGGTCGAAGCGAAAAAAAAATGCTTGTGCGTTGAGATTAGGACACACATTCACTATCTCCGGGTAGTCAAATGTATCCGAAGAAGTCTAATACGGTGCGCCTCAAAGCCCAGTTGCAGCTTCGGTGAGTTAATCACCATTACCCAAAACGTAAGCCCCCCAACAAATAAGGAAAGCTTGCACATACGCGTAAGACTTCAATGGCGAAGCTGTTGTAGGTAAGCGTTTGCGGACACGCAGTTGGATTTCAATTTGATCGTTTATTTTCACAGTTGCGGTGCTGGTATTCATCGTGATATGCATCGAAGAGTTCGTCGGCTTCTTTGCGTCGAGTGGGGGATGCAAAGTCATCACCAGCATTGTAGACTTCAACCAGCTCAACTGGCGAAGCTTGCACTAAGTCGGACAACACTTGAACGCCAGAGAATCTGTAGGATTTCTTTGCACGTGAGCACTGAAGGACACATTTGCACGTTTGAACGTTTGCACGTGAGCACTGAAGGACACATTTGCACGTGAGCACTGAAGGACACTGAAGGAAGGAAGTGTTTATAATAAGCGAAGCTTATTAGCAAATTATAATTTTTCGTGTCTGCGGGTAAAAATACCAAGAAATTGCTAAGCGCTATCGTCAGCGCACGCACGTGCGCGCGAGCCTCGCGGCGACTGTCCGGCAGTTAAAAAAACAAAACAATGCCTGCCTCTGGTGTGTGCGTGCCTCGCGGCAATTTGCTGGGTGCTCAATCATATTGCATTAAATACAGTTACGTCGTCAAAGCGTGCATGTGCCGGCACGCAGCAGGGTCACTGCCATGGTAGTTTGGGTTCAAGATTGCCTGTTTTTTTTTATGCTCAACACGGTATCATATCAGGCTACTAATAGTGCGGATGCTTATTAAGGCCAGCATTCAGGCACAATTATGAAGCCAAAACGTGGGTGGTCGATGCCCGGAGGCCATGTACGTACAGGTCACGGAGCGATAACTTCCCCGTTCACAAACGATTGTAGATTCAAGTTCGCCCGTTATATCTATACATATAACAAGCGAAAGATGATTAGGAATGACACAGCCCTCTTTTTTTTTTTATTGTGTGTCCTGAAGCACGCTATTGCAGAACAGGTAATACGGAGCAGCTAGTCAATGTCTACCTTTCCTGGCCTCGCAACGTTGTAACTTATGTACGCAACATAGCTTTGTTTTTCACAAACATAAAATGGAGGTTTCTCGACGAAAATAAACACATTTCATGAAGTGGTGTAAACATTTTTGTCAAATAACATAATTATTCCAACCAACAGCAAAATGGTGCCGTAAACCTTTTAGGAAATCCATCTAGATACGCATTGCAGTCAGTCGTTTCCTAGAGTAACTATTGAATCAAGGCACGAAGGCAATTTCTGTCCGTTATCATAACTTCATACTGAATTTGGCAACAATTTCTTATTTACGCCTACAGAGTTAGGAAAACCAAATAGAGGCCTATTTACATGCCTGGTCAAATTTATTCACCAGTTTAAATTGTAATGACTAATGTACCCACCAGATATACGTTCTCTACAATATTTTCGCGAGCCTTCGAGCATTCAAGCAATCTGCGTCATAAGTTTCCGAGTTTACAGTGCCAGTTTGTTAAGGTAACGACGGGTTGAATACACATACCGTGCGCAAAAGCTGCTTCCGAGTATTAGCAGCGAGGGCCACCACTGGAGAGGCTGGCGCTACGATCGCTTTGACGCCCCTCATAGGTTCCTCGTTCCTACCTTGCTGCGTAGTTGGCTTGCAGTCCGTGACGCTTCGACCAAGGGGCGCTTTCCAGGTGCATTTGTGGGATAATTTTCGGGTTCTAGGTTAATTTTCAGTGTGCGGAGTGCCATTTCTCCCTCTGAAAATTTCGTAGTACGCCGTAAACCACTTGAGCACCGTATAAAAAATTTAGTGTTTTTCCACTCTGTGAAGAAGGAAGACATGGCAAGCTGGACGCACTCCACGGAGTGCACGGAACAAAACGCGCTTCTTTGTAATTTGCGATTAAGCATTCTTCCCAGGAAATTAGCTAAATGAAAGTTGTGTTGACTCGAGCTTTACTTTATTGCACAAATAGGGCTGTCTGGTTCCATCCCGCGTCGTAGGTATCTTCCGTTCGGTGTAACACACCAAACCACTGCGCTGGACTATGAAGAACGCCAGATGGGCTGTTTCACGTACACGTTTAAAACTCTCGCAAGCACAATGGTAATGCCATCAGTGAAGACCTAAAGCTACGCGTGCACGCCCACGCCCTTTGCACTCCCCAGCCGTGTACACATCGACCGGTAACCGTTTATGTGCGGAACACTAAAGTCGACACTAGCGAAATTATCGAGTTAAACTAATTCAACCTAAACAAGAAATATTGGCTCACATCGGTGATCTAAGCTAGGAAGTTGCTGTTCAACCTGGAGGCATTTGTAGCTACTCGGCGAGCTGAAATTTGCGGCAGAAACGGTGACGGCAGCGGCTTTTAGTTGTTGTCGCACCCATTCGCGCTTGTGTGCGGTTCGAGACTCCTTCAAATCCCGCTCTTCTTCCTCCGACCGAATGACACGCGTCCGTCCTATCGTCCTATAGCGAGTGAAATCCTGGAATGGCTCGAGCTTTATTCTATTAGTCGAACATGTCCGTTCCCTTCAATTGCGTCGTCGGCATCTTACTGGCACTGAAACACTCCGACACAAACCCAAAACGCTCGACCACGGAGGACAGGTGAGAGGTCGTATTGAGCCGCGCGACTCCCACCCGCACAAATGCCCTGTCCCCGGTACGGGCATGAAGCTTAGCTGCGTGTGCACTCTCCTTCCTCACACCCCCGACCGTGAATGCGGAAACTGACAACCCGTGGTTAGCGTGTGCTTAAACTCAAAATGCACCGGAGAAAATGTCGTTCTGAAAGCCTTTCATTCTGAAGAACATTGTGGGCTCACTCTGGCATTCCAAGAGGGCATGTTGGTCTACATTTTAGGAAAATTCGCAACTGTTACACGAGGTGGAATATCTGGCAACGGTCTCCGCTAAACAATCGGTAGTAGCGGCTACGTAGTTTTGACGCCTAATCGCGCGTGTGTGGATTATCCGCAATCGTATTGTCGCGAAGAGGAGATCCCTTGATGTTTTCTGGTTGTGTTTTAGTTCTGTGCGGCCGCCGGGGCTCTTCCTCCCAAGTGTTTGTGTGAAGGCGCTTCGGACGCGGTTGGGCCCTGGCCCTTTTTTCTAAGAAACGGCTCCGGCGCGTGTGTCTGCCCGTCGGCCGACCCGGAAGACGCGGCTCTCAAGAGGGACCATCGACGCATCTTGTATTACCGCGCGCACTGGCGTCTCCGACCCCCGTTGCACGCCTACGCGGGCCGCTATGTTCTCCGACCCCCCGTCTCGTCCAAACGGCCGCCTGTCTTTTCTCCTTTTCCAGTTTGTATACCTTTAATTTATTCTCCCCAGTAATTCTTTTGCCAGAAACGGACGCCTTCGAGTTTGAACTTTGTGTCTTCTGTGTGTAATCTTTTCCTTTTCACTTTGGCGGGGACATGTCTGATTGGAGCTAAGAAGCGTCTTCCTGATTGGCTGCGGGTGTGCCTTAGCCTTTTTCCACGCAGTCCGCACACGCTAGAATGCGCTTTTCCCCCAATGCGTCTGTCATGGGTCAGGGCACCCCCTGAGAGGGGGACGCATCAAAACCCCCGAAAAAACGAGGAAAAAGATCAGAGGAACGGCCATTTAAAGTGCGCGCCAAGAGCGCGCCAATCAGCAAGCGCCAGCGACGACGCACCAAGGAATCATGGGCACAGGTGGCAGCACACTGGGCGGTCAATCAGGGGAGGCCACGCAGGGGAAAAGTGGCGAGATGGCCATATAAGGACATAGCAGAGGCAAGAAGCCAATGGGAGTGCGCCACGGGAGAGCCCAGAGGGTATAAAAGCGGGGCTCACAAAGAGAAGGGGGAGGCAAGAACCTGAAGAAACCAGGAGGCGGCCGGAGCACGTGCGCTTCAACGAACGAGCCAGGGGGACGCGGCCAGGCCATCGACCACGCCATCCGAGCCTGGGCGGGAGCGGGCCGACTTCGCATTGGCACCGTCATCCTAGGTGCACCACGAACCTGTGTCTTCGTGGCCCCAGCGGCATCGGTCGGGCACCAGCGGCCAGCGTCCACGCTCCGTCGACGTTCGTTTCGACGGCCCCGAAAGGCGACGTTCGTGCCGAGCCTACCTGGAACCTCCAGCGGCAGCGGCTACCAGGGGGTAGCCACCGAGGAAGCACGCCGCCGAAGGGATGACCGCGCGCGTCGAACGCCGGCATTAAGGGCCTCCAGCGAGAGCGGCTACCAGGGGGTAGCCACAGAGGAAAGAAGTGAGGACGCGCGGAGCCCATGCCGTCCACTTAGTGACCGCCCGCATCGAACGCCGGCACCGAAGCGAGAGGAGGACGGCTACCACCGGGTCGCGGCCACGCAACGGGTCCGACTCGTCAGCGCCGACGACAGCGGGGTAGGCCAGTCCAGTAGGGACGCAGTTGTAAAGGACACAACTAGGGATTTGTGGTTCGAGAGAAATTAACTAGAACCGTATGAGTGTATTTAGAGGGGACTGAGTGTAGGACTGTATTGTAGATACTTTTGGGGTTTGATATGAATTTTATATTCAGCTGTTGAGTTAGGGGTTTGTATGTTAGTTGTACTTCGGGATTGTAGAGGTTTGAGTGTTTATCGTTTGTGTGTAGTTTAAATATTGAGTGCTCTGCATGAGGGTTTTTTTTCGTGTGTGCATTATATTGTAACGGTCACTTTTGTCCAGCACCGCTACTTTTGAATGATCAGTCCGGCGATGAAGCACTCAGCTGAAGGTTTCCGATGTTCAAATGTTAACTGGTTTAATTAACGATACTTTGTTTTAAAACATAGAGGCAAAACATTACACTGTTACATAAAATAGGATAAAAAACAGGCAATCAAGAGTACTCAACGAAACATGGTTGGCGGGCGAAGGGCTCCCGGCGTCCTGCCCCGACGATCGGCAGCAAGCGGCTCTCCTGGTGTTGCTCGCCCTCGCTCCCCAGAGGGGCCGCGTTATATTTGCTTTGGGGGGACGCATTGGGGGAAAAAGCGCATCCTAGCGTGTGCGGACCGGGTGGGAAAAGGCTAAGGCACACCCGCAGCCAATCAGGAAGACGCTTCTTAGCTCCAATCAGACATGTCCCCGCCAAAGTGAAAAGGAAACATCACACACAGAAGACACAAAGTTCTAACTCGAAGGCGGCCGTTTCTGGCAAAAGAATTACTGGTGAGAATAAAGTAAAGGTATACAAACTCGAAAAGGAGAAAAGAGAGGGGGGGTCGGAGACCGGGGGTCGGCGAACATAGCGGCCCGCGTAGGCGCGCAACGGGGGTCGGAGACGCCATTGCGTGCCGTAACACAAGACGCGTGGATGGTCCCTCTCGAGAGCCGCGTCTCCCGCGTCGGCCGACGGGCCGACACACACTCGGCAAAAAGCGGGGCCTCGGTGGCCGAAGAGAGATGCTAAAAAATTGAAAAAAGCAAACGGAACCGGGGCTTCGCGACAATATGTATGTTGTTAAACAAGTCAACGGCTTCCCTGTGTCCATTTCTCCGAGCTGGTTAAGACCATCCCACCATCAGTTCACGTGACAAATAATTGGCGAGCCTGCCAGGATCTTGGCATATCAACTGCCAGGATTGGCCCAGTCACGTGTCTTACCAGCTGGGAGAATGGATTGGGAAAGGTTGTTGACGTTGGTTCAAACGCGAGGTTTGAACAAAGATCAGTTTTTTGAATTGTTAGACGAAGAGAGCCACAAGGCGCGCGAGAGGTTAGATGCAAAAATTGAAGAAGCTCGCAAAGCAAACGAAAGGTCAGAGGTGGAGGAAAGAAGGTTTTTGGCAGAGGAGACAAATTTTGAGGCGGAGAAAAGGAGGATTGAGACGAAGAAAAGAAGCATTGAGGAGGAGAAAAGAAGGATTGAGAAGAAAAAGAGAGAAATTGAGTTAAAACAGGCAGAGTTGAAGCGAGCACATGCAGAATTAAAGCTGTGGCTCGAAGAAGGGATACGCAAAGAGAGCGGGGAACGCGCCGCACGTGGGACAGAAGGCACGCGAATCGCCGACGCGATGAGTCACGTGCGATAGAGAGAACGCAGGTCGCAGATCACGATGGGGCACGTGACATAGAAAGAACGCGGGTCGCACACAACCACGCGGTCGCAAGTAGAAACGAAGACAAGGAAAACAATGGTTTGTGTGGACAGCTCGCTGAGGCGAAAGGCGCGTTCGAGGTGCGAGGCAGGGAACTGGCTGGGCGTGGCTTAAACGCAGGCCAGGCGCTGGGAGATGGGCGCACCGAGAACACGCCAGGCACGGACAGCTTTCTGCCGCCTAGTAGCCCTGAGAAATTAGTGGGTGTCCCGGTCGCCCAAAGATTAATTATTGAGACCGATGTGGCTGCCACTCAGTGCACTGGCAGGAATTGCATCCCGCCAGAAGGCTTTATTGCCAGTGCGGTAGAAAAGCCTATGACTCTTGAGACTATAGTTATCCCGGAAAAAGACAGTGAAGCGGGGAGCTCAGCGTCTGCGATTGTCAACGCGGACACTAGGGTGCCGCTAGCCACCGGCATTTCAGAACAACCAGGAGAGCGCCCTGAGACCGAGTTGATTGCGCTCGATGAAGAGTCAGGAGTAGAGCAGTGTGGCAGGAATGCAGTGCAGGGGCTAGTGATCTCAGGCAAAAGGACGCTGGGAGCTTCGAATAAGCTAGCGGAAGCACACTGCTGTAAGCCGAAGCCTACACATAAGCAAAAGAGAAAGCAGTGCAGGAGAGCAGAGTCGCCCAGCAGTAGTCCGGTTGCGAGAGGCAAGGAGAATACCAGATTGAAAGGCGGTCTTGCTCGAAAATTTGCTCAGATAAGGCACGAAGATAGGCAAATGAGCAGACGACGGGGCAAGAGGAGGCAGGGTGATAAAAACGCCCACAGTGAGCACGGCAAGTCCGATCGCTCACGGCACAGAAGACCTACCGCGCTAAGAGGCTTGCGAGCTAGGTGTGAAAGGAACACTCTCTATTGCCCAGTAGGAGGTGAACTCGCAAGGCTTGGGCGCCTCAGGCAACCATTCAGCCTGGCTACGTGCCACCGGCTATCCAGCGGGGTGACAAAAGTTGATTGTGTGAACCGAGCCGACAGTGTAGCAAAGGGTGCTGAGTGGCTGAGGCGGAAGAAGGTGAAGATGAAGCCATAGGTCAACGAACCTGATGGAAATAATGGAGTCGACTTGGACAGGAATAGTACTCATAACGGCGACGAAATACGCAGCATTAGTGAAAGGAATGAAGTAGTGATGAAGTTAGGATTGAGACATAGTGGTGTCGAATATTAGATCATTGATGAGTTTGATTTGATGATGTGTTCGAGTAGGTTGTAGGAATATGGTGGTGTAAGTGTAGGAAGCGTACATGGAACTAATGTAGCTGAGAAGTGCGTAGTGAGTAAGAGGGTTTTCAAATTTGAGTTCTTGTGATGTGGTTGATTTTGGTGATGTTAGAAAAATTGTATGAGTAGTTTGGTGTATGGGCATGAAGTGTAGATATGAAAGAAGTAGTTGCGAAGTGCGGTTGAGGAGTCGGAGGAGGAAAAACGTTAGTATGTGCCGCTTGATAGTGTTGTCCAATAAGAGTTCACTGAAGTGTTTGATTTTTTATGATGTGTTAGAGCGGAGTGTTTGAGCAGAATGGTGTTTAAGAAAGTGATGTATTGGTGATAAAACGGGAACGTTGTGTAAACCAAGTGTGTGTGTTCGGGACACAACTGAACTACAGATAAGGGTGAAAAAAACTGGTGTGGTGAAGTGTGAGGCGTAGTGAAAAGTACCACTGAAGAAGTGAGCAGGGGTGATGAACAGTGGACTGCATGAGTAGATTTCTGTGAGACATGATTACTTGGGGGTTTGTAAAGTGATGAAGGGTGTGCGGACGAAATGTATATTATGGTGTGTAGAAAGAAGTGAACTGTAGAGTGATGAAGTTAACGGTGGTGTGTAATGAGGTGTCTTGTGTGAGTAGTGAACAGTGCTGGTGATCAGAAAGTACATCGGCGGCCAAGATGAAGCAGTTTTTTGAGAAAAAAACTCTTAAAGCGGGGGGTAATTGTCATGGGTCAGGGCACCCCCTGAGAGGGGGACGCATCAAAACCCCCGAAAAAAAAACGAGGAAAAAAATCAGAGGAACGGCCATTTAAAGTGCGCGCCAAGAGCGCGCCAATCAGCAAGCGCCAGCGCCCACGCACCAAGGAATCATGGGCAAAGGTGGCAGCACACTGGTCGGCCAATCAGGGGAGGCCACGCAGGGGACAAGTGGCGAGATGGCCATATAAGGACATAGCAGAGGCAAGAAGCCAATGGGAGTGCGCCACGGGAGAGCCCAGAGGGTATAAAAGCGGGGCGCAAAAAGAGAAGGGGGAGGCAAGAAACTGAAGAAACCAGGAGGCGGCCGGAGCACGTGCGCTTCAACGAACGAGCCAGGGGGACGCGGCCAGGCCATCGACCACGCCATCCGAGCCTGGGCGGGAGCGGGCCGACTTCGCATCGGCACCGTCATCCTAGGTGCACCACGAACCTGTGTCTTCGTGGCCCCAGCGGCATCGGTCGGGCACCAGCGGCCAGCGTCCACGCTCCGTCGACGTTCGTCTCGACGGCCCCGAAAGGCGACGTTCGTGCCGAGCCTACCTGGAACCTCCAGCGGCAGCGGCTACCAGGGGGTAGCCACCGAGGAAGCACGCCGCCAAAGGGATGACCGCGCGCGTCGAACGCCGGCATCAAGGGCCTCCAGCGAGAGCGGCTACCAGGGGGTAGCCACACAGGAAAGAAGGGAGGACGCGCGGAGCCCACGCCGTCAACGTAGTGACCGCGCGCATCGAACGCCGGCACCGAAGCGAGAGGAGGACGGCTACCACCAGGTCGCGGCCACGCAACGTGTGCGACTCGTCAGCGCCGACGACAGCGGGGTAGGCCAGTCCAGTAGGGACGCAGTTGTAAAGGACACAACTAGGGAGTTGTGGTTCGAGAGAAATTAACTAGAACTGTATGAGTGTATTTAGAGGGGACTGAGTGTAGGACTGTATTGTAGATACTTTTGGGGTTTGATATGAATTGTATATTCAGCTGTTGAGTTAGGGGTTTGTATGTGAGTTGTATTTCGGGATTGTAGAGGTTTGAGTGTTTATTGTTTGTGTGTAGTTTAAATATTGAGTGCTTTGCATGAGGGTTTTTTTTTGTGTGTGCATTAAATGTATGTTGTTAAACAAGTCAACGGCTTCCCTGTGTCCATTGCTCCAAGCTGGTTAAGACCACCCCACCATCCGTTCACGTGACAGCGTCCCCCCAAAGCAAATATAACGCGGCCCCTCTGGCGATTGAGGGCGGCGTGCGGCCTGCACCAGGACTCTCTTCAAAAACTCTGCCGCTCGTCGTCGTGCCCTCCCGCCGCGAGCCCTTCGCCCGCCAGCTGTGTCCCGCTAAGTACTCTTAATCTATTGACTGTCTTTCTAATTTATGTAACAAGTGTATTCATTCTAATTCATATGTGCTAAATGTCACCAATGTCATCTGTAAAGTAAACAAGTTAACTTTAAAACCTCTTCAACGTGTCGACTTTTTCCTTCCGATCTTCATGCTACAGTAGCGCCAGTATGTAACCAAAATACTACGTTACAAAAGTGGTGATAGGTGCGGGGTACCGAAGACCCCCTCTGCCATCATGGGCTCCCCCCACTCATCGTTCATCTTCCTGCTGCTCGTCGTCGGCCTCTCCATTCAGTCTGCCGAGCAGGCTTCATCTAAATTCGCGCCATTCGTCCTGACACCGTGGCCTGCAGGAGCAAGCAACATGTGCGGCAGCACAAAAGACTTTACCACTTCACGGCCGTCACCGCGCCACCAGCCCGAGGCAAGCCGGGCCCCTCACGCTCGCCACGCTCGCCACCGGAAGAGCCCCCGGCCCCGACGCGGGCCGAACATCGCCGCGACCGCCGAACTCGATCGCGGCGGCGAGCTTCCCGCGCATGCAGTAAGGTGAGAGATTTTCGCCTCTCGGCGCACCGCATGACTGTGGGCCTGTAGGCTTTTCTTCTTCGTGTGTCCGGGGCGCCCACTGATTGGTTGTCTTTGGTTCGCTTGCTTTATAAGCACCAGCTTGCTTATGAACTAGACGCTGTTGATGCTGAGGCAAAAATTTATGAGCGTGCAGCCGTTTTTTCGTGGGGTATGTGGGCTCTTCGCGCGGGAGTTGGACAGCTTTGTAGTCAGAATCTTAACGGCACAAGCGTTCGGCTCTCCCGGCGAAGGAGCCCCGAAGAAGAAGACCCCCACGCGCCTATGCAAAGGCTGATTTTTGCGCAGATCTCGCTATATTAGAGACTGCTTATATCCGTTTCCTCGGCTCCTTTCCACCGAAGTTAGGTTATGTCTTGAAGCAAATACGGCAGTTACTTCGGGGTTGGGGGTCTGAGGGAAACGAGGAGTTGAGAGATGTTTACGCTGCACGACGCTACTCGAAGTACAAACAGACACCAGCAGGGGTGCCCGGGATGCCGCAGACGGGGAGAGCCAGCGGGCGTGCGGTTCTGCGAATGCGTCGGGTTGGCGAAAGTTTCTCACCACTGCTGATATTCGGCAGACTCTGCTCTTGTTGTACGCTAAATTCAAACCAATATGTAGTTTTGATGTCACCTTTGTTGATAGTCGAGCATGTGTTACTTTATCATTTCTACCGCTCCTGTTCATGAAAAAAGTGTGTATCAATGTTGTTGTTTTTTGTTTGTTTTATTGTTTGTATAGGAGTATTGAGTGGTTAGGGGCGTCTGAAAAGGCTTCGTCAGGCGCCAACATCACTTGTATCATGCGCCCGAATATCAAGTTTTGCATTTTGTAGCTTTTATGTTTGGATGGTCGGCAGTTTGTATGATTACTCGTTTTTCTTGAGCTGTTCTTTCGTGTTGGTTTCTAGTAGTTTTCTTGCAACTCGTTTTCGTAGCCGTTCCTTTGTGTTGTTTGCCAATGTTTCAGAAAGCGTTTCGATTTACTTGGGGTACACTCTTGTCATAGTGGACGAGAAGGATGGTTTTAGAAAGAGCAGAGTCGAATGCAGATATGTTGTATCAAGTGAAGTGCCCAACAGTGGCTAGTGTGCGTAGATTTCCACTTGCCGGTGAGATATAACTCCAATACAGTCAGCACTTGTATATAATTTTTTTTTCAGTTTTCTAGTGCCTTCTTATGAACTGTGTACTCCTATCTTTAAGGCACTGAGTATTTGCTTGAGTGACGATGGCCGAGAATGCGCTTGTTTTTATTTTTATTTGCTGGTTACTTGAAGTTGGATAGCGGGTACTTTGCGTCATGTTTTATGCGATCTGTTGTTTAAGGACAGGTTATTTCTTTCGCGCCTTACTGCTTAGAACTCGGCAAATGGCCTGAATGGTGGAGCTGTTTTTTAGATTTCTCCGAGATGTGAATTTTAGACCGCGCCTGCTATTCCTATGTTATTCATGGTGTTCTTGTTATTTTCTTGTTATGTGTAAATGAAATGTTTTCGCCTGTGCTGGACAAGAGACTGTGCGTGTGTGAACTGAAAACGGAACTCTGTTAGGTGCACGCGTGTGTGTGGTGACTGATCCAGCCTACATACTCCATCGACCAACATGTGTACGAGCCTGTTGTTGTCTTCTCGAGTCCGCATGCCATGTCATTTCAGTATCTCTGTGAGTTGGCGAAAATGTTTTCTTATGTTTTAAACTTTGTGCAAGAGTGAGGGCACTCTTTTTTCCGTCGGGGAAGGTGTCGGGAAGAGGAGATCCCTTGATGTTTTCTGGTTGTTTTTTTAGTTCTGTGCGGCCGCCGGGGCTCTTCCTCCCAAGTGTTTGTGTGAAGGCGCTTCGGACGCGGTTGGGCCCTGGCCTTTTTTTCTAAGAAACGGCTCCGGCGCGTTTGTCTGCCCGTCGGCCGACCCGGGAGACGCGGCTCTCGAGAGGGACCATCGACGCATCTTGTATTATCGCGCGCACTGGCGTCTCCGACCCCCGTTGCGCGCCTACGCGGGCCGCTATGTTCTCCGACCCCCGGTCTCGTCCAAACGGCCGCCTGTCTTTTCTCCTTTTCGAGTTTGTATGCCTTTACTTTATTCTCCGCAGTAATTCTTTTGCCAGAAACGGACGCCTTCGAGTTTGAACTTTGTGTCTTCTGTGTGTGATCTTTTCCTTTTCACTTTGGCGGGGACATGTCTGATTGGAGCTAAGAAGCGTCTTCCTGATTGGCTGCGGGTGTGCCTTAGCCTTTTTCCACGCAGTCCGCACACGCTAGGATGCGCTTTTTCCCCCAATGCGTCCCCCCAAAGCAAATATAACGCGGCCCCTCTGGCGATTGAGGGCTGCGTGCGGCCTGCACCAGTACTCTCTTCAAAAACTCTGCCGCTCGTCGTCGTGCCCTCCCGCTGGGAGCCCTTCGCCCGCCAGCTATGTCCCGCTAAGTACTCTTAATCTATTGACTGTCTTTCTAATTTATGGAACAAGTGTATTCATTCTAATTCATATGTGCTAAATGTCACCAATGTCATCTGTAAAGTAAACAAGTTAACTTTAAAACCTCTTCGGCGTCTCGACTTTTTCATTCCGATCTTCATGCTACAGTAGCGGCAGTATGTAACCAAAATACTACGTTACAGTATGGTAACGGCGCTACCGCCGTTATCAGCCGTATGCGCAACTTATGCAAGCAGAATCTGTGGGGGCGAGGGGTATAATAGTTGTGAAAGCGGGGTCGTCCCAGTCACGGGGCAGGCTCTTCGCATCGCCATCACATTGCCGGAAGTCCAGTCAGGTCCACTCCACCCCAGGCCATCCAACAAGAGGTGGCCGCACTGCTGCAAGACGACTCTTCCCGTCTTCCGCTCAAGTTCCTGATCGTGAAAGGACTGGCGAGGCATTTGTAGAGCCATCGAGCTATGGACGAGACGAACGCGACATATACTATCTCCAAACCTCCCCCTCTCTCCCCTTTCTTCCATCCCTCTATCTCTCTTTCGATCTTTTAAAATGTCCACTCCCCTTTTCTCAAGTGGGTTGTAAGAGGGTGAACTTCCAGTTGAGCTCAATAGTATCCCCAGTTGGTTTCTCTTCCCTCCTTTCTAAATGAACCACCAGCACCACCAGCACCGATGGTGGCGAGGAGGAGTATAGAAGCGGCGCCAAGTAAATCGGCTTCGCCGGAACGAAAACTTCGGAGGTGAGGGGAGGGTGAGATATATAATGATTCGCAGTCAAATGTTCAAAACAGACTGGGATGTATCACCACCTCTCATATCTTTTAGTCGTGCTGAACTTCAGCATGGCATTGTTTATTGTTTTGTATTGTTTGCTCCGTGTATTGTTTGCTCCGCACTGCCAAACCTATGCGCCCGAGCCCGGTGTAACGTTTCATGATGGCCCCAAAAGAGTGCCGGATGCTTCGTTTGTAGAGCAGAAAATCGCGACAGATACCAGCGCTCACTCGTACAAACTCGCGTCCTTATTTAGCCGAGAAGTCGCAAAACCTAAATATATTAGCTGTAAACAGTACTACGCTGATCATTAATCAAAAAGAGCAGTGGAGGTGCACTGCTTAAGCCATATCGCTGATCCTAAAAGCATTTTTAAGCATGGGCGTGGTTATTAAGCCTGGGCGAGGCTACTACTGAGTGGCACGTTTCCTTAGGTATAGCAAGCTATATTGTATTCATAGTTTTAAAATTTTGGCTGACTATTACAACAGTCCGTTATTCCAAACTTGAGCGTTGCGCGGTCTTCAGGATCTTCTCGCGGCAGCGCATACCTGCTGACTTGAGGGCGCAAACCTCTGGATTCTGGCGGCGGCGGCGCTGAGCCTCTGCTCGAGCAGCACTTCCTTAGTGTGAAGAAGTGACTGCTTAATCGAAGGAGGTATGACGGCGCGCTATCTGGCGCGACTACAACGCCTTCGTCAAGGGACAAGAACTGTATTTGCATGTGATCACCGACAGAACACGTCCGGTCGCCGCCATTGTTCTTCGTCGTTATCTTCCACTTACATCTGCGATCAACTCTTTGTCCTTACGGTAATAAGTTTCAACACCCCATTCCGGGGATACAGTTAAACATTGATACAACAAAGTTGGCAAAAATTCGCAATTTTTCGTTACATGCAGATCGCAAGTTAAGGCTGGCGTGAATGAAGTAGAAACAAAACCAAAATGATAGACTTCCCTTAGGGTTAACTCACCTTCCAAGGATTTATTTCACTGTGAAAAACTGCGTGATTTCCGTCTGCTGCTTTGCCACGAGCTTTGTCACAAGACGTCACTCCAAAGCAGCAACGTCACTCACTCACCCCGTATTTACAAACGTAACTTCGGTATCACTTTTGCTTTCAACACTTTCCGGTGCCTTAACGCGTTTCAAGGAACAAACATATACTGAAATGGTGCCTTTTCACAAATTTGGTGCTCTTTTCCGCACTCAAAATTGGTGAGAAGGTGGTAGCTGGCATACTGTACCTGGCGGCGACGTTCGTCTTACTCGCCGGCGGAGGCGGCGGTTAAAATTGCGAGGTGGTCTTTAAAAGACAAAGCTTTTCGTTTTTTCGATCCAGAACTCATCACCGACGACCCGACACCACAGGTAGCAGTGGGGACGCGCGACTTCACGCCGACAGGCAGGCCTAGCAGGTAACCCGGTATATCAAGGTTTACCGTCGCATAACCTCGGCGAACACATGACTTTCAAGGGTGCTGGCAAAGAGGACTTGCAAAACCTCTTGACCTGCACTCTGATACGTAGGATCGCTGTTGAAGGTCCGTTAAAAGGACGTTTTGTCTCGCATATTGAAGCTTCGTTCAAAGAGCGAAAAATGTGGAACTTTCTAACTCTGACTATACCGGGCCATTTAAAAACTTGGAGCTTTGGGTTTTTCGCTCATTAAAGAAGGCTTATGCATAGAATCCGGAGCGTCTCTTTTACTTCGAAGCAGTGTACCTCTAACCAGCCAAAAAAATTGTCATGTCCGTGTCAGCAGAAAACTCCAAGCTACTACTGGATACATAAAGAAACATCCCAGGCTACTACTGGCTACCATTTACAACCAGGCTGCACCAACAAACTACTGAACTGCCAGGGATCGAAGCTGGGCCCGAAGAGGAGAGAAGCCAGAGACCATCGTCTTGCCGAATAAGCTACAGCCACACGTGAAGACGGGAGACACGCTTGTTTTGGATTCAGCGTCTCGGGAGAGGGTGGCGTTTCGCAGGTAAGACATGTAACAAGAGTGAGGGGGAGGCAGTGAGAGAGACAACGCAGGAGGCTCTGGCGCAGTTGCAGTCTTCCTCGAGAGCCGTGGCCTGCAGCTCTCGGAGACCAAAACGCAGGCCCTTATCCTGCAGCCTGCAGGATGCAGGGCTCGACGGTCAACACCGCCCATCACAATCCACGGGCGGCCTCTTCCCTGGCGGCTGACCGTAAAGTAGCTGGGGCTGCTTATTGACTGCCGGCTCACATGGCGGCAAGCTTTCAAGGGCCTCAGGGCAGGCAGCGCATGGGTGCTCCAAGGGGTGCGGCAGCTTCTGTCACGAGGCAATGGCTGCTCAGACCAAGTGGCGCAGCGCGTGTTCCACTGCATGGCCTCCGCAGCTGTGCTCTACGCGCTTCCACTCGCCTACCTGGGACCACGACGCTGACAGGAGCTGGAGATCGACCAACGCCGCGCCATCCACGTCTACCTGGGCCTCCCCTCCACGTCGCCGGTGGCGGGCACTTACACCGAGGCGGGCACCTGGCCCATCGAGATGCGGGCCTTGCAGACGGGGCTGCGGCACATTCAGCGCCTGCTGACCGTACGTGACCGGGCTCCGCTCCTGCAGAGGTTCCGTAGCTGGCCCAACTCGCATATGGGAGCGCTGCTCACTATCTTCCAGGAGGGTATCGAGGTTCCGAACCGACCCCGTGTGGCGCCGCCACCCCCACACACCGGGGAAGCCCTGCAGATCACCACGACCCTCCGCGGGGTCCGCAACAAGCGGACCACACCACCCCAGGCCATCCCCCAAGAGGCGGCCGCCCTGCTGCAGGACGAGCTGAGCAGCTTACCTGCATCTCTTTACAGACGGCTCCGTCAAGCACAGCACGTGCGATGGTGCGATTGCCTGCGTGGTGCCTGAACTGGGAACCAGCCGGACCTGCCGCCTGCCCTTCCCCACTTCCTCCACAAGGGCGGAGCTGGCAGCGCTGCACCTGGCCGCCGACCTCCTCCTCGAGAGGTGGCCCCATAAACACCCCGGGGCGGTCATTCTTACGGACTCCAGGATTGCACTGATGCGGCTGCACGCGGCCGCTCAAACCACCAACAGCAGCGGCTACCCGGAGCACTCCCTTGCAGCTGCGCACTGTGGCCTCCCGAGGCTGCGACCTGCGGCTATACTGGCTGCCGGGCCACAGTGGCATCCGGGACAACGAACGCGCCGACGCCCGCGCCAGGGAGGCCCACCAGGATGGCACCTCAGTCTCCCAAGACGTCACCGCGTTTGACGGGGCCCGCACTGCCCTGGGCCGCATGGTGCAGACGATGCACCCCGACCCTGGGGTCGTGAGCGGCCTGGCGCCCAGACCGTTGCCCGCACGCATCAGCAGGGACGCCCGCTGCCTGCTTCTCCGCATGCGGCTAAGCTGCTGCGATGTGGCGGGGCGTCTGCACCGACACGGGCACAAGGACTCCCCTACATGTGCGGACTGTTCCGAACTGGAGACGCTCGAGCACCTACTCTACTGCTCCCCCACCACGCGGGGCCGAGGGCAGAGCTCCACCGAGTGCTTATGCGTCGAGGCCTTCCTAGCGCCGGCATGGAGGACCTTCTGTTCCCGAAGGGGCCTGAGGCAACCCAACGGGAAGTCTTGGCTTATCTGCTTCATTTCCTGGAGACGACTGGCCTTACGCAGCGGCTGTAGCCCGGAGTGCAGTGATTGACCGATGTGCCCGGACTGACAGCTCTAGGACTGACAGCTGTCTTTTTAAGTTTTCTGTCTCTTTCTCTTTGTACTTTATCCTATCACGCCCCCTCTACTTCCCTTCCCCTGCACTAGGTTGTATGCAGGTGAGCTCCCTGCCGAACTCAAAATATCCCTAGTGAATTTCCTTCCCTTTTCCCGTCGCAAACCCCCACCCCATAGCCGCGTGTGCCGTCCTCCTTCTCACCCTTCGAAAGATGCTCCTCGCCATTTTATTTACACGATGCTTCTGAGTTCGGGACGCCGCTCCGCCGAATCCCAGGTAACGGCTGGTAGAGTCTGTGGTTTTGCTATTTGTAGTCACGTGTGTGAATTCATGTGACGATGCATTGGTAATCGTTGTGGGGGTCCTTTACACCTTCCCAGTCCAACCACCTTCACAACGTGGATTGGAGCCAATTTTTTCATAAACATCTGAACGGCCATCCCCCATTATTAACTACGAACCTTCTATCCGAGCGGATGATATTTTGTCAAACCTCAGATTTTATGTTTTGTCTCTTGCATTCGCTGCATACGCAGAGTGACACAGGCCTCGTCGCAAGTATTTCAGTGTACGTTTCTCGACTTCACAGGCCCAGTCGCAAGGGCCAGTGTGCGTTTCGCGACATCAGTTGCATCATCACCTGTCACGATAAACCACCGACGTGGTTGTTGCGACCACCGTGAGTGCGGGTGAAGTGGTAGCCACTACATAGACGAGGCGATGCCACCGGAGGCGTACGAGCCGTTAACATTACCGCGCGTGTCTGCGGGAACAAGCGAATGGTTGCCTGCTTGCACGGAATATTCGTTCTTGCGATCACTTTGGGTAATTTGCGTCAAAGCCCCACCGAGGGACACAGACACAACAATGGTCAAAACAACAAGAAACCACGTGGTCGTATAAGAGGAGAGCGAGAGAGGTCAGCTCTTCTAGCGGCAGTGAATTCTACGCCAGATGGGGACGATTAAAATGCAGTGAAGTGAATGTGAGAGATTGGGGAGGCGACAGTTAGAGAGAAAACGAAAGTTAAATAAGAAATTAGACGCAATGAAATGCGAAGACGCGCAGGATGTTTATCCTAGCAGATGACAAAATACCATGGCATCCTCGTGGTGGTGTCACTCGTAGGTGGCGCCACGATATGGCCTAGAGGCCAATTACAATAACTCATTATAATCCAGCAAATATACATAAAGAGTGCACGCTTCGGATATGCACCTTCGGTTCTCGCAGCGATTACCAAATACCAGGCTACATTATGGCGGCTCCGGAACTTTCCCGCCACGGTTAGATCAAAGGCGGCTTCACGTAATTGTCGGCGCGCGCTACAGCAAGCCCATTGCTTGGTGCTGAGGGAATCACGGGAAATCGAACTGGGAATCAACCATGCCGGATTTGTTAGGTGCTCGGTAGGGTGTGGCCCCGTGGCTCACAAAAATGTGAATGCTATGTAGCCTAAAGGGAACGTCCACGCGAACTTCCTGTGAGTTTCCCAGGCGTTCCTAAAAATTCAACGAAGGCGTTCATGCCGATACAGAAATAAAAAAAACTATAGGTACAGGCATAACGTATAATCGTTAAAGGCAACACAACTACAACAAAAAACAATGTTGTCATTCCTGTTCTGCACTGAGACGTTTAGGTGCCAGAGCTGGGTGCACTACATTACGGTCTGCCTAGCTTTTTTGAAAGCAATAAAAGTTACCTTAAGTGAAGGTCACGGAGTTAAAATATGTATCAGAAAACCCGGACAGTTGGCTTCCCAAATCGCTACGAATGATGAGCTACCGTGACGTGCGGTTAATTGTTCTTGTTACAATATTCATGGCGACTGTGCCTCTGGCCTTCACCAGCCCTCAGACGCCGTCATTCATGTCCATGACTGGGCGCCAGTGAAGCAACCGCTGGTTTAAAAAAAAGGATTTTTTTAAACCCTGCAAATTGGCTTTTCTTGAATGAAAAAAAGAAAATTTGGCTTTTAGCCCCGTTCATTTATTTTATATTTGCTTTAAACCTGCCATAGCCTTTCCTGAGCGGGTATTGTTCCCCACTTTATTTTTCTTTATTCTTGGGGGGAGGGGGGAACACGGAATTTTAAAAGGAATAAAAAAGGCTTTTGTGGACGTTGCGGCATACGACCGCTTCGCGCCACCACCGCCTTTAACTGTCTCTCTTACCCTGCCCTAAACCAAAGTAGCGCGTACGAGACACTCCGTTCACTCCCAAGCCTGCTAGCAGAACTTACTGCTATTCGGGATGGTCTGCAGGCGCCTGCATCGACATTTGCTAGTCGGGACAAGCTGGTACTTGATACTGACTCAACGGCAGCGATTCGGGACAAGCTTCGCATTGCGCGTTGAAGAAGCTTGGCCGCACGCAATTGAGGACACTTATCCATGCCCTGTCCGCGTTTTGCGGATTCTCCGGTACATGCTTCCTACCCACACAGCGGCGGATCACGCCTGCCACCGTAGAAACCTTTCATGGCCAGTACCACTTCTTCCAGTATCCACCACAGAAGTAGTGCTGGTGGAAAAGGAAACACTCCGTCGCGCCACACGTGCAATTCTTCCACCGCGTCGAACTGACCTCCTCTGTGGGCTCACTCGTTGGGAGGAGGTCGTGCTGCGGAGGCTTCAGGTGGGGGTGGCGTTACCCGCAGCAGTTAACGACGCTCGCCTGCCCGTAATCACGCGCTGTCTGCGTGCGGACACCTGCCCCTACTGCGTGTTTCCTGAGCCCGTCGCTGACGTTGAACGCCTGCTGTGGATTTGCCCCGGTCTTAAAGACTTCCGAACGCTACGCCTCTCAGGCACAGGGCTCCATCCTGGGAAACACCCAGATCTCATGCGCTGGATATGAGGGCCCCAGCACCGGTCTATTATTGAATTTTACCGTGTAACGGGTGCATTGTTGTACCCATCAAAACTCCTTTTTGTGCGGTAGGGCAATCTATCAACAAAAAAGGCTGTTAGAGCAGGAGGAGGAATAAACTTTAGTTCTATATTAGTTCTGGATTATGACACAAAAAAAAAAACTGACCGAAAAAATTAACACCGACCACGAGTGTTTATAAAACAAAACAAAAAAAAAGACGTATCGGCTCCCGTACGGGAGATTTGTTCACAATTAGCTGAGGGGGCGAATGTGATCTGGGTTGGTATTCTCGCAACTGCCCCTTTTGAAAACGTCCCTTTAACGTCCCTTTCATCGTGACGTACTTCCGATTAAGCAGTGGGCCTTTGATTCAAACACTGTCTATTCTTGCAAACGCATTTTAAAGAACTAAAACCGTATCGGACTATCTTTTATGTGTTTATTTGAACGTATTTTGAAAAACTAAACACGATAGAATTTTGCTTGTTAAGACGTTGGAAGTTTTCACCGCAAGGAGAGGAACTCCAAAGACGATACCTGCTGTCAGCTGTTTTCTTGTGACACTGAAGTGTAAACGAGGCTGCAGCTACTCCGTTTTTCGTGGTTGGTCTCCGTATTGAGGTCGGTGACAATGCCCGTGCGTCAAGATAACGGTCCAGTTACGTATTTTGCGCCATGCCGACGCGGGCTTATCTAAGGACCTTGAATGGTGTATTACGTCGTTGACATTTTCGTGGTGCTGTACCAGTGAACAAATGTGTAAGGTTGAGGGGATTTTAGTTTCTTAACGAGGTACCTATTTCGCGTGAATTCTAGTAACTTTAGGCTGGTATGTGTACGCGTAAAGTATGTAATAAAGGTTATAAATAATATGTCGAGTGCTTGTGTAATTTTGGTCGTCTGCTCGGCAGCTACCAAGCTCGCAGACGATCGTTTATTCCACTGCACCTGCTGGCCGTTTGCTACCTCGCAGACGATTATTCTACTGTGTGATGGCGGCGGCGTATGATGCACAGGCTCACGGAAGGCTGCGACGGCGGTTTCTTCGTTACCCACCGCTGACTGGAAGCACCGGTGGCGAAGAAACGAAGGGCGCATATTGCTTGCTCCTCGGCGCTGAGCGCGCGCGTCCAAGTTCGTCCCAGAGCTCGTCACACAGCCACAGCACGGTCCCCTTGGAGAGGCGGAAATGGTTCTCGGGGCATATCGAACGCGTCTACATTGCTTCTCGACCGCTTGTTCCGCCGGCGAGCCAACAACAAGGCCATAATCGGCGCATTCATGACTGCTTCTAAAAACCGTCTCTTTGAAATTCAAATCTCCTGTTCGAAGAAGCCGCGGTCAAACGCAGTAGATCCGCCGCACTTGCGTGACGCCACATCCGGTTGTTTGCTTTTAGCCAATCAGATTGCTTTGATTGATTGTGGGTTTAACGCGCCGACGCAACGCAGATGATGAGGTGGCCCGTAGTAGAGGAAGCTAGAATAACTTTGACCACCTGGGGATATTTAACGTGCGCCGAAATCTTGTACACACGGGCGTTTTTGCTTTTTGCCTCCATTAAAAAAGCGGTCGCCGCGGTCGGGAATGGAACCCGCGACCTCGTGCGCAGCAGCGCAACGGCTTAGCCTCTGAGCAACCGCGGCGGGGTTTACCCAGGCGGCACAAAAAGTGTGCCCCAAGACCGACCCGTCTATGGCCGCTTTCTGGCATGTCCGGCCAGCATCCAGGTTCTGGCAGCCACTGATCATGCGTTGAACGGCCAACATTCGGCAACCAGCGCTTCGGTATTTTTCCGTCCGCCCGTGTCCGGACGCACAACGGCACCTAACCGGCTGCCAGATATTCAGTTCTCTTACGGCTGCCGATGTTGAGAAAGAGAACGGCCGAAGTACGGCCCTAGGGCATCCGTTTTTTTTTCGGGAAACGGTAACAGGCCGAAGCACGGCTAGCGACCGGCCACAGAGTTGGTGTTCGAAAGGAGACCGGCCGGAGCGCGGCTGCCGTGCATTCGTTGTTTCAACGGTGAACCGCGCCTCCGGCGGTAGAATATTCGTTTCCTTCGGGCAACCAGTGTTATGAAGGATACCGGCCGACGTACGGCCCCAGAATATACGTTTTTCATTCGGTTAGCTGTCCTCGGCCGAATTACGGCAAGCGAATGGCCACCGAATATATGGCAACCGGTGTTCAAGAGGAGACCGGCCTACGTAAGGTATCTGGTTATACGTCGTTTTTTCGGCAAACGGCATACAGCCGAACAACGGCACGCGACTGGGCGCCGAGAATTCATGCAAAGGCGTGTTTGGAAGGAGACCGACTGATTTTTTCCTGGGGGCAGAAAAAGCCGTTAGGGAGCCGAACGACGGGGACGCGTTTTTCATCCGCTCCGTGTTTCTACGTTTTAAATGAACGAACATCGTTTTTCAAACAGTAATAAGTGTTCTCGGTGAACGGGCAAGGTGCAAGGACTCACTGGACATTAACAGGGAACGTTTTAGGCCATCAAAATGTCATTTATTGCCACAAGAAGACTGTGCCACACCGACGGGTGAGCTAAGCCTCGCCTGTCATCGCCGCTACGACGGCTCTGCCGCCGGCTTCGTCGACGCATCAGCTCGAGGATATTCGCCCCCTCAAGAAATGGAGAGCATTGGAGACATCGACCCGGCAGAGATGTCCGATCCGAGATGAAGATGGTTCACCAGAATAACTGGCCTTCAAGGGCGTCGAGCAAGCGGCCACCACGCAGGAGCTAAAACGCCACCATGTTAAGGACTCCCCACCAAAGAAAGGCAAGTGCGAGCAAAAGCGCAAGTTATTCTGCGTACAATTAAACTGCGACAAGCAATGTTGCACTATGTTGTTGGTGATAATCGTAGAAGAGACTCGCTCGCGCATTGGTAGAATCAACTTCATGCCCTGCACTATGTTACTTCATGGGATTTTACGACTGCCTATTTAGAAAAAAAAACTATTTTAAATTTGCGATAACAACAGAGCATTGTAGCTGACGAAGCCTAGCTGTTAATTTAGTTCCGATGTTTGAAGGTGAGCTTAGCTACTCTTGGGATATGACTCATTTGGTTAAACATAATCGCCAGCATCCTAGCAAGCACGGATTTTGTCAGGATTTTCTTGCTCAACGCAGATTTTTGAGTTCACGCACGATTTGGTTCTTATAAGCTTACAGTGGTTGACTGTATATTCTTGGACTGCAAAAAAGGAAATGATGGTGTTCCATATCCCCTTCTGCGTAGTACATTTCGTCCTATGACCTGAATGAATCGGTTTTTGCATTATTATTACTATTGGCCCTATAACTTTGTTAAAAAGTACTGTGTAGTTTACCGGACTATAGCGAATGAACGTGATTCCGTATACCTGCAGCTTTAGTCGAATTTAATAACATCCTGGTGTGCTGATTCAGAAAAGTTTTTGGATGTTAAACAGTGTGTTAACGTGGCACCTTTACAAGAAAACCTTCATTCCAATTGAATACGTATACCGTAAATTATACTGCTTTGAGCCGAGGAATATAAATACCTAGGAGTTTATTTAGGGAGTGGTTAGAGGTTAAATAGGCAGGTTCACAGCATAAACGTTACGACTGCATATGCTTTTGTCTTTCTGAGACGAAATTTCAGTGAACCTCCATCTAACTGAAAATAAAAACCGTATTTCACTCATGTGCGCTCAATCTTGGAGTACGCATGTGTTTTCGTGGATCCCTACACCAAAGAGCTGGTTGATACGCTCGAAAACATACAGAATATGTCAGTGCGATTCGTGTTAGGTAATTGTCACGCTCAACTTAGCATGAGAGAAATTAAAAGAAAACTGAAATGGCAGGACGTGAAAGATCACAGACGAAACCACAGGTTGAACTTTTTTCGTAATATCTATCATTCGAAAACTGAAGTAGACGGGGAGAAGTATGTTCAAGCGCCATTGTACATATCGCAAAGTGGGACCGCTAGCTTAAAGCAAATTATTAACTTTCCTTTAAAAGTGGCGCCTTGGGCGATTCATTTTATTTTACATCAATACTGCAGTGTAATTATCTTCCACCTATGATTGCATTAACTGTTTATATTGACGATTTTCAGCGCGCCTTGTAGAATTATTTTGTTATTTTATCTCATATTTAATGCTTAGTGTTATGTATCTCCCTTCTGTAATGCATGCAAAGGCAAGCAGGCATCAAATAAATAAATGAATAAAACAATGAATAAATAAATAAATAATAAATAAATAAAACAATGAATAAATAAAGGAATAAAAATAAATTTAAAAAAAATAAATAAATACATAAATAAATAAATAAATAAACTTCCAGAGGCGCAAGTTTGCCTCCGACGGGTTGAGAACCCTACGGATTCAACCTTGACCAATAAAATATTTATTGCCCTATTCGTTGCAGTATGCAAGGTTTCCTGTATGCATGCTACCATTGCTATGTTATTGGTTTGAAACAAATTATGTAACTCTAATTTTACGCGTTTCCTTGCGTGATCACAGAGGTATACAACTGCAGCCACCTGAAGCAGGGCGTCATTCGCAACGTGTCTAGAATTTTTTGAACGTAGTATGACATTAGAAGTAAATTAAGTTCTTTTGGACTATTACGTGGTGTGGACCTATACTCATGAAAAGAACATTAAAATAGATTGAAAATGAAAGTACCTGTTCGCTCCTTCTTAGGATCAGCCCTGCCCAAGATCATCAGAAAAGTTGATCGAGTAGAAATGTCTCTGCAAGAAAAATGGGCAAAAACTGGACATACTTTTTTTGTGAAGGAGTTATATTAAATGCTCCTGAGTGTTTTGTTGAGAACTAAAACGCTTCGTAAGGCATTCACGCCGGTTTTATATACAGCAAAATTGGTCAAGCAACTGTTATAAAAATAGTTTATGTAGTCATAGCATGAAAGTGTTCCGGAATATTGCCCTAAAAGAAATTGGCTAAAAGCGGCGCAATTTATCTCTCTGAAATTCAACCCACTAAAGTATGCGCCCTCCGCCGTGCCCCCCCCCCCCTCCTCTTTTCCCGTTTATTACAGGTAAGCCGCCCCACAGAGGATATCAGGACCTGGACAATACATCTATTCAAGCTCTACAAAGAACTGAATATTTTCTGGGTTGGGCAGTAAAAGAGGCACAGCAATTAAAGGAACGACAATTTGTGAGCACTGTTTAATAAATGAATTTTGCTGTCAACTGAGGCTGGTAATTAAGCAAGGCTGCGCTGAAAGCTTGACGGCTGGTGGTTGCGCGCGAGCTCACTTTCATGTGGCTGCATTGGACCCAAAATGCTGGGTTTGAGCTGCTTCTGCACTGCGCGAATGAGTCATCTGCTTTCGCGACATGCATTGACCGGCCTCAGTACAGTTAACGTACTGTGGCTGAACTCCAATGCCCGTAGCACGGCCGTATTTCCGGTAGCTTTAGTCCGGCTGGAGTCCGACGACCGCATCTCGGCTGTAATCCGGCGGCCGTACTTCGGCCGTACACGGGTGGCTTTGGAATGGCCGGAGCCCTACGGCTGGAATCTGGCCGTATGACCGTAAGCCGCCCGACTGGCCGACGGACACTGGCTGTTGGACAGCCATGGGAGTACGGCCGTATACGGCCAAAAGGCCCACATTTGGACATGGGCCGAACATGGCTGCCGGAAAACGGCCGGACAGAAAATCACCGGCCAAAGTACACCGGCCTGTTTTAGGCCGAACAGTCCTGCGCTGCCTGGGTAGCCAATTAGAACTCGCTCAAAAGGGACACTTTTGAAATGGACCAAAAGGTACAAAACACGCGAATACCGCGCCCCTGTTTATGTTGGATTCAAGATATGACTTAGGCAACGTGCGTATACGTGTGGGAAGATGCCGTAACTGCGAATAAAGCGTGTGACCCGCCGCCGTTGCTCAGTGGCTAAGGTGTTGCTTTGCTGAGCACGAGGTCGGGGGTTCGATTCCCGGCAGCGGCGGCTGCCTTTCTGATGGAGGCGGAAAGCAAAAACGCCTGGGTGTACGAGATTTCGGAGCAAGTTAAAGATCCCCAGGTGGTCAAAATTGATCCGGAGCCCTTTACTACGGCGCGCCTCATCGCCGTCGTTGCGTCGGCGCGTTAAACCATTAGAATCAAGCGATTGCGTGCTTCGTGGCGTGTATTGTCGCGGATTCAGAATAAAGCCGTGAGGTACAGTTCTTGTCTTTCTTCATTGTTTTCGCTATCGTCCAGTCTATTGATCGGCGAGATGCTTCGGCGTGTTCGGCCAGAGCATAATTTGATACGTTTTTTTTTTCACGTCATACATGTGCTGCTTGATCCTTTGCTGGAAATTTCCTGTCTCGCCGACGTAGCTACGATGGTAGTCTGCTCAGGGTATGCTGCTGATAACTCCTGGGAACATTAATTTTGTTAGCTTGTCTTTGACGTTCACCAGGCAGTGCCTTAACTTTTGTGTTGGCACGTGCGCTACATGGACACTGTAGGGGCGTAGTACACGCGCCAAATGATCGCTAAGTCCAGGTACGTACGGTATCGGAGCACGATTCTTGGGACGCTTGTTACCGGACGGTGCCGGACGTTCAAGGTGGCGTTCCACGAGCGCACAAACGAGTCAGGGTAGCCACTTGCAGGCAGGTCCCGATGCACGTGCGTCGGCACCGATATCTTCTGGTTTCTTGAAAACTGTGTTCGTACGGCCCACAAGCGAGGCGACTAAAGACCTTTTGTGGGAGGTAGAGTTCACAGAATTGAAATTCAGATAGAGACCCGCGTGGATGCTCTTCCTGTACACGCTGAAGGTCAAGGATTTTCGTATTCGCTTGAAGAGGACGTCGATAAATGGAAGGCTGCCGCTGCTGCTCCTCCTCTACGATAAACGTAATTACCTCATCCATGCGGTTCAGGTGTGCTGTGAACTCAATCAGTGCCTCATCCTTGATCACGCTGAATTTAGTTCTGGAGTAGCGGCAATGAGTTGTCTTCTCAGTCCAGGAGTCCCTGGGAGGTCGCTGCCAGGCGGGCCCTTTCGACGAGAGAAAAACATTTACTTTAGAAGGAGTGATTGACATTTGGCTACAGGGGTGTGCTCATAGATTTTTAACCACAGCAAAATCCCTTTTTACCAGAAACACCACAGCCTCTTTCTTAACAAAAACATGGTTTAAACGTGAAACTTTCTCTCATGCAAAATGGGAACTGCTTCGACTTTGTCGTAATAGTAAAATCGAATAGACGTCGGCTTCATAACGCGAGGGACCCTGGTTTGCTTCCGACCAAAGGAAGGAATTTTTACTGCAAAGCCTCTAGGGGCTCGGGCTGTTGGCGTCTCCTGTCGTCATCGTCGTAATTGTTGTCTCATGCAGTCACGTAACTAACATAACGGGGAAGTCGTTTGCGCCTCGCACCGGAACCTAACGTGTACTAAAGAAACACCGGGAAACTAGTTTACGCCTCACGCTGGAGCGCTGCGTAACATGTACTAAAAATCACGGGAACACTCGTTTAATCCTCGCGCTAGATAGCTTGGTGCTTCAAAGTCAAGAGAAATTTCGAGCAAAGCTGTATACATCTGCCTCCCAATGGTTTCACCTCTCTTGGCAAAAACGCAAAGGCGCCAAGAATACGTTTGTAAACAGCAGGCTTCTCTCCTCTTCAGGTTTCACGTACGTGGAGATGGCGCGAGATTTTTTCTTGAGGCGCTTGATCTGCCTTCGCTTGTTATAATAAGGGTCGTTTTGTGAAACCCATTGCGTAAAGATGGCTTTTGCAGTCCGTTATGGCGCGACATAGAAAGCCATCAGTGGTCCTCTTGGATTTACAGTCTCGGAGTCGCTGCGGAAGACTCCCCGAGCAGGAGTCCGGCATTCGCTTTTCCCTTGTATCCCTAAGGCATCGGGAATACTCTGACTACCTGCGGTCTATACTAGGATAGTCCGAGACTATAAATCCAATAGCCCCGGTGACACGTAAAAAGCTTCGCTTAAGGATGTGCGGAATTTGGGAGAATTTTTAACTTATGTGAAGCAATCTTACGCCAGTTTTAATCACTGTGAATTGTATGGCCAGTTTTGAATATCAGTAGCCAGATGCATTGCGTTATTTTATTGTTTGAAAATTTTTTTTCTATTCGCAAACGACGTGCATTTCGTTATGAAAGCAAATACCCAGGCGGCACAGAAAATGTGTCCCAAGACCGGCCCATCAATGGCCGCTTTCTGGCATGTCCGGCCAGCATACAGGTTCTGGTAGCCACTGATCATACGATGAACGGCCAACATTCGGCAACCAGCCTTCGGTATTTCTCCGGCCGCCCGTGTTGAGACGCACAACAGCAGCTGCCCCGCTGCCAGATATTCAGTTGCCTTTCGGCTGCCGATGTTGAGAAAGAAATCGGCCGGAGTACGGCTTTGGAGCATCCGTTTTTCCTTCGGGAAGCGGTGTTCAGCCTAGGCACGGCAAGCGACCGGCCGCAGGATATCCGTATTCTTGTGGCAGTTGGTGTTCGAAAGGAGACCGGCCGTAGCGCTGCTGCCGCGCATCCGCTCTTTCAACGGTGAACCGCGCGTCCGGCGGCAGAATATTCGTTTTCTTCGGGCAGCCGGTGTTATAAAGGAGACCGGCCGACTTGCGGCCTCAGAATGTATGTTTATCATTTGGTTAGCTGTCCTCGGCCGAATTACGGCAAGCGAACTGCCGTAGAATTTTCGGCAACCGGCGTTCAAGAGGAGACCGGCCTTCGTAAGGTATCAGGTTTTACGTCATTCTGAGAACAATGACGCGCGTCTGGGCGCCGAGAATTCATGCACAGACGTGCTTGGAAGAAGACCCGCCGATGTAGGACCGGTTTTTCCCTGGGTGAAGAAGGAGCCGTTAGGGAGTCGAATGGCGCAGACACGTTTCTCATCCACTCGGTGTTTCTACGTTTTAAATGAACGAACTACGTTTTTAAAACAGTAATGATGTTCTAGGTGAACGGGCAAGGTGCAAGGACTCACTGGACATTACCACGGAAACGTTTAGGCCATCGAAATGCCGTTATTTGCCACAAGAAGACTGTGCCACACCGACGGGTGAGCTAAGCATCGCCAGTCACAGCCGCTACAACGCCTCGCCCGTCGGCTTCGCAGACGCATCAGCGCGAGCCTATTCGCCACTTCAAGAAATGGAGACCATTGGAGACATCGACCCGGCAGCGATGTCCGACCCGAGATGGTGGTGGTTCACCAAAATAAGTTGCCTTAAAGGGTGTCGAGCAAGCGGCCACAACGCAGGAGCTCAACCGGCGCCATGTCAAGGACTCCTTACCAAAGAAAGGCAAGGGCGCGCAAAAGCACAAGTTTCCGGATATTCTTCTCACAATAATACTGCGAAAAACAATGTGCACTATATCGTTTGTGATAAACGTAGAAGAGGCTAAGCTCGTGCAATGGTAGGCCCAACTTCGTGCCCCGCACTATGTTACTTCATGGGATTTTATGCCTGCCTATTTAGAAACAAGTGTTATTTTGAATTTGCCATAACAACAGAGCCTTTTGAATGACTAAGCGTGGATGTAATTTAGTTGCGGTGTTTGAAATTGAGATTAGCTACACTTGGGATATGACTCATTTGGTTAAACAAAATCGCCAGCATCCTAGCAAACACTGATTTCATCGGGTTTTTCTTGCTCAACGCAGCTTGTTGAGTTCCCGCACGATTTGGCTCTAGCAATAGATAAGTTTAAAGTAGCTGACTATTTTCTTGTGCAGCAAAAAAGCATTTGACGGTGTTTCATATCCCCTTCTTGTTAGTACATTGCGGGCAATAAACTGAATGAATCAGTTATTGCATGGATAGCCGAGTATATCTTTCTAAGACAGCAGCTGGTCGCTCTTTATGGTTGTTCGTCCGGATATGTTCCCGCGACCTCAGGAATTCCCCAAGGCTCAGTTGCGGGCCCTCTTTTGTTTGTGTGGCCTCAAATCTTTGTTAAAAATGTTCGCGAATGACTGTGTAATTTACAGGACTATAGCGAATGAACGTTATTGAAAATACTTGCAGCATGATTCAAATTAACAACATCCTGGTGTGCTGATTCAAAAAAGTCGTTGGATCTTAAAAAGTGTGTTAACGTCAACTTTACAAGAAAACCTTTATTCCAATTGAATGCGTATACAGTAAATTACACTGCTTTAAGAACGGTAGGGGAATATAAATAACGAGGAGTGTATTTAACTAGTTGTTAGAGAAATAGGCACGTTCATAATATGAAAGTTACGGCTGCACGTGTTTTTGGGTTTCCGAGATAAAATTTCAGCGAACCTCCACCTAACTTAAAAGAACAACCGTATTTCACTCATGTGCGCTCAATGTAGGAATACCCATGTATTTTCTGGGATGCCTATAGCAAAGAGGTGGTTGATACGCTCGAAAACATACAGAATAGGGCAGTGCAATTCGTATTAGGTATTGGCACTGTCAACTTAGGATGAGAGAAAGTAAAAGTAAACTTAATTGGTAAGACGGGAAAGATCATAGACGAAACCTGAGGTTGAAATTTCTTGGTAATATCTATCATTCGAAAACTGGAATAGAAGGGGAGAAGTATATCCAAGCGCCATTCTACATATCCCAAAGTGGGATCGCTAGCTTGAAGCAAATTATTAATTTTTTTAAGGGGACGCCTTGAGCGATTCATTTTATTTTAGATCAAGATGGGAGTGTAATTATCTTCCACGTTATTTTATCTACTGTTTATAGTGACGATTTCACGGCGCTTTGTAGAATTATTTCGTTATTTGGTCTCACATTTGATGCTTAGTGTTATGTATCCCCCTGCTGTAATGCATGCAAGGGCAAGCAGGTATCAAATAAATAAATAAATAAATAAATAAATAAATAAATAAATAAATAAATAAATAAATAAATAAATAAATACACTTGAGGAGCCGCAAGTTCGCCTCCGGCGGGTTGAGAACCCTACGGATTCAAACTTGACCAATGAAATACTTATTAAGTGCGAATGCACTTTATAAGCGACCCTGAATTCCGTTGACCGCCGTCCGTCCACATAGCAACAGCTGCGGGTGCGCGCGCTCCTCGTCTTCCTTGGCAACGGGGGGAGATGGCACATACCCACGTGGGAGATTGGCCAGGAATCTCCTCGTCTTCCTTGGCAACGGGGGGAGATGGGCGCGCGCTGCATGGCCGCTGACATGGCACATACCCACGTGGGAGATTGGCCAGGAATCGGGCGTGAGAAGGGCTAATGCACCCGTTTAAAGGAGTACTGACACGAAATTTCAAAGCTGAGATCCGCTCTATCAATCAAGTACAACGACAACACAAATAGGTGTCTGTGAATAAATGCATCTTTGTTTCTTTGTAGTTGTGTGTGTGTGTGTGTGTGATCTCTCTTTCGCGAACATTACCGAACCGCGCAAATTCAACTCCTGCATTCGCGCTTTCACATTCTTCCCCTCGAGGAAATGCGGGAAAATTTTGCTTTATTCGTTGCAGTATGCAAGGTGTGCTCTATGAAAACTGCAATGGCTAAGTTATTTGTTTGAAAGAAAATATGAAACTCTTCTCTTACGCCTTTCCTTATGTGAACACAGAGGGATACAACTGCAGCCAACTGAAGAAGGGCGTAATTCGCAACACGTCTAGAACTTTCTTTACGTAGTACGACTTTAGAGGAAAATTAACTTCTTTTGGACTATTAAGGAGTGTGCACGTAACTCATGAAAACAACATAAAAATATATTGAAACGGAAAGTACTTCTTTGATCTTTTCTAGGACCAGCCCTGTGAAAGATCATCAGAAAAGTTGATCGAGTAGAAAATTTCTTTGCAAGAAAAATGGGCAAATACTGGACATACTTTTTGTGTGAAGTAAATTATATTGAATGCTGCTGAGTGTTTTGTGGAGTACTTAACCGCTTCGTAAAGGCATTCGCACCGGTTTTATATACAAAAAAACTGGTCAAGCAGCTGTTGTAAAAATAGTTGATTTAGTCAGAGCTTGAAAGTGTTGCCTTAAAAGAAATTGCCTAAAAGCGGCACTTTCATCTTTGTGAAATTCAACCCACTAAAGTATGCGCCTTCCGCCCCCCCCCCCCATCCTTCCTTGTTTAATACAGGTAAGCCGCCCCACAGAAGATATCAGGACCTGGAGAATAGATCTATTCCATCTTTGCAAAGAAATGAATATTTGCTGTATTCGACAGTAAAAGAGGCACAGCAATTAAAGCAACGGCCATTTGTGAGCACTGTTGAATAAATTAATTTTGGTGTAAACTGACGCTGATAATTAAGCCAGGCTGCGCTGAAGGCTGCACGGCTGGTGGTTGCGTGCGGGCTCACTTTGATGTGGGTGCAGTGGACCCAAAATGGTGGGTTTGTGCTGATGTACAGCGCGATTGAGTCATCTGCTTGCGCTGCATGCAGTGGTCGTCCACCGGCCTCAGTACAGTGAACGTACTGTGGCTGAACTACAATGCCCGTTGCACGGCCGAATTTCCGGCAGCTTTAGTCCGGCTGGAGTCCGATGACCGCGTCTCGGGTGTCCTCCGGTGGCCGTACTTCGGCCGCACACGGTTGGCTTTGGGATGGCCAGAGCCCTACGGCTGGAATCTGGCCGTCTGAACTTAAGCCGGTCGACTGGCCGACGCACACCGGCCGTTGGACAGTGATGGGAGTACGGCCCTGTACGGCCAAAAGGCCCACATTTGGACATGAACATGGTTGACGGAGAAAGGCCGGGCAGAAAATCACCGGTCAAAGTACACCGGCTTGAGTAAGGCCGAACTGTCCTGTAATGCCTGGGTAATTGCAAGTGCAAAGCAATCCAAATGCCCCAATGGCAGGCAATAGGGTGCTCGGTTGCTTTTCACAATTTTTATCCATGCGGAACCACTAAGTGCACTGTTCTGAAAAGAAGCGCCGTAGCGAAGAGTAAATGCAAAAACACATATGTACTGCAGTTGGATCTAAACAGCTGGCTCTCCACAGTACCATCCCGATGCTCTAGAGGCTGTTCCATCCCAGCAGTTTTTTCGTTATTGACTGTAACATCCCAGCTCGTTCCTTTTTTCTTGATTGCCTCGCTTTAACAATGTAAAAGACATTACAACGACCACGTTGCGAGCGATAGAACAAATTTCTGTCGTTCTTTTCTGCGCAGCACACGACTACATACGGGGTTGGCCCGGTGTCAGGAATTTTAAATGTGTAATGCGCCCGCTTCACAAAATTTACAAAACTGCGGATTGGAAGCGAAAAATTTGTTCAATAGTGCGTGTCACGTGATACCTGAAGTAATACCCCGTGAGCAGAACAGCTGCACACCAGCCGCCCAGAACCCTGATTCTGCGGTGTTGTGGCATCTGCCACTCTGCTTGCTGGTATAATTCGCATTGTTAGAAGTAATAAAAGCGTAGGAACCGACACATAGAGGTTGTAGCATGAAAGAAGCCGGTGAACGCAAGTCGTGCCAAAAGACAAAAAAAAACGCAAACGAAAAATAATCGACCGTTCCGACCGTTCGAGGATTGTTATTAGCTGTCTGTTGCTTAGTGGCGCTGCCTTAGACCGGTGCTTTACACCGCCACTACAACACTTATGCGGTGCACTAAACCGCATACGTATTTTTAATTCCGTTGCGTTATTAGCTTTTCTATTTTTTTTTATTTTTCACTTACTGTTTTCCTAATTTCAGTAATTCATCACCTTTGTTTACGTTATCATCCGCATTTATGCTTACGTAACGATTAAATGCGGTCGGCTTCCGAGTTCCACATTTTTGTGACGATGCTGGCAATTCGTACGAATTGAATATTTTTTCTGTATTTCAGTTTGTTTGTTCATAGGTTTTTGTTTTTGTGTTCTTTTTAGAGGGCAATCCACGAGGTACAATTTTTGAATTTGAAGGTTTTTTTTTTTGTTTTTCGATTGTTTGCAAACTTCGGACTGTAAACAAATTTTTAGGCCAATTATTCCCAACTACCATAACGTTCATCAATATTAAATTTTTATGCAATTGCAAGGAGTAATACGGTACCCCTAGAGGTGGTGCAAACAGTTATTTCGTAAAAACATAAGGAGCCAAGCCCAAGCGGAAGGCAGGAAGGAACAGTTCAAGAAAGGCAAGGAGGTTAACCAGGGAACTCATAAGTAAGGGCACCTATGGCGACAGCTGCTGCCTGAGCGCAGGCGTCCATGTGCACATTAACTTCAACGCACAGAGCGGGAGAATACAATCCTCGCCGCAGCAGGCGCACTTCGGGGGTCCCAGATCTTGATTCTGGAGGTGCTGCTTGACAGAGTAGGTAATTCAATTCATTTCATTTTTTTATTTAGGCAAACCATGTCTCGGGAGGAGAGGCAAAAAGCAGATTAACTCTGCCTGACGGCGGTCATCAACCCCGGACATGTAACATTGCAACATTGCACAGCAACGGTAGAAACGAAACATGACAACTAGCCATACAAAGGTGATGTAGAAAAAACAAGATTATACATTTTTTTTAAATAATATAGTAGCAATTACGAAAGCAGCACAACACAAATAATTACAAACTACACAGCGTAACGCTACACAATTCCATACTTAATTCCAATTAAATACATTAATTATTACAGTAAAATAAAATTACAATAAAATGAAGTTTTGGTGAATTTTATTGCTTCACGCGAA
Organism: Haemaphysalis longicornis; assembly: GCF_048455015.1. Taxonomy (NCBI): domain Eukaryota; kingdom Metazoa; phylum Arthropoda; class Arachnida; order Ixodida; family Ixodidae; genus Haemaphysalis; species Haemaphysalis longicornis. The sequence continues at coordinate 191,363,247 of NW_027526422.1, forward strand.
CACGCAGAAAACATCTTGTAGCGTTCGCCTGACCTTTAAAGCAAGCGCCCCATGCGCTCAGAAGTCAAGCAAGCACGCGTGCTGCTACACGCCAACAGAAGCGTCACCGACCACACTTCGGCAACCAATTCGCGGCGGCGACGACATATGCAGTGAAAGCGCTTAATAGCTGGTTCTTTCGAAGGAAAGAGTTGCAAAGAAGAGGTAGAGGAAAGCGTAAGGGCACGTGCCACCAGAAAATGATGTAAAAAAACTGTGGTTGATTCCTCTCTCATAGAAATCGGTAAAACAGAAAAGTTCAATGTGCAGCGCAATCTGCAGCCAGAGGAGCGTGATTTGCGGGATACCGGTTGTCGTGTCGGTGTGCTTCGCGAGCGACGTCCTGCTAGCGGATCGCTTCAGGAAAAAACGACCACTTTGGTCCTGCTCCGTGTCGTGTACGGCAGACGGTTGCGTTGCGACAAGCTCAGCTTGTGAAACGCGAAATGTAGAATTTCTTGCTTGAACCACGAACGCGCGAACGCGTTTCGCGTACCGCTGGCGTTTCTCTTCATATCAATTCAGTCGGCCTTCACGCCATTCGCCAGTCGGCGTCGCTACGACGCAGGTTACGCCAACTGTGGGCGCAGGTTAGCGTCATGATGCACTACTTTGTTTCACCTCTCCTAGACGGCAGCACCATCCGCGTTTCTCATGTGTTCGTTGTCCTGGCGTTATTTCTGTGACGAATATGACGTCGTCGAAATCTTGGTGTATCCGGGAATACAACACTTTCATGTTAAAAAAGGGTCTGGCTGCATCACACAGAACCATTCAGCGACACTGCGTCAAGCAGCCTCAAGTGCAATGGGTCAAGTGCAATCTTGTGCTCGTACATGGCGCTCTCTAACCTGACAAGCGAGCTTTCGCTCGACAAACTCGATTGGTGTAAGTAAGTTCAACTGCTACGAAATTTGTAGCTTCGAATGCACGCATGAATTGTGTCCGAGACGCAAAACTCTTTGTTATAGAGGACAGCAATCTATGCCTAAAAGAAATAAAATTCTATGATACTGTACGACTCAATTTTTCGTCATTCCTATGTAGGCTGGCCTGGCTCCTAGGTTTTTTAGTTACCGCCATAGCACAACCAGCCTTCATAATACAAAGGAGTCGTTGGTGGTTTCTCACCATATTAATTAGTATGGGGCGGTGTATAGGGACATATTCATGATTCGTGAGGTTATGTTACTTTTTTCCTATACTTTTATTTAGTGTAATTTAGGTACTTTGAAATTCCCTGCGACAATTTACGATGTCATAAGAAATAAATGTGCCAGGTTTGAAATTACCTAATTTGTGCAAATGGAGGGACATAAACGGTTTCTCTGTTTCCGGAGTTTTGGTATCCGAAACAGTGGACAGCGTTTAGACAATCCTTGGGTTTGCCTATATAATAAGATAGAGAGAGAGAGAAATCATTTGTATTTGAAACCTTGGATTTAGGGGAGAGGGGAGAGTAGCTGGGTGTTTGTGGGCAAAAGGGCCGCCGTGGCATGGACGTCCCGATCGGTGACTAAGTTTTGTTAGACACGGTCCGAGCACCCCCGAGCCTGTGCCCAAAGGGTCGAAGAGGTAAGGGGGAAGGGACCGCGCGGACAGTCACTGATGGAGTGATAGAGCCTTACACAAGAGACATTTGGGAGAGAAAAATTGGTGAGGTTACATATGCACTAATAGAGCGCTGCTACGAAATGTATGCATTTGAAAAATGCAACATATGTAGGCAGACTGTCGGATGAGGGAAGGGTGAGGGAAAGGGATATGATGCGAAGTTGGCAACAATGTTGGTTGAAGTCGCGGGAAATGTGGAATGGTATATCTCCGGAACGCCGTGTTTGTTGCAAAAGAAAGGTGTGACCATTGTATTAGAGCTTGGGCTTAATGGTGGGCAGCCTCCTTACCACCTATTCTGGTGTGGGTCAAAGTCCACACTAGCGTGACATGCTCAGAGAGATGTCGACTGCAAAGAATTTGGAAGGCGAGAGAAGTAATGGTGCCCTTGAGGTAATTCGAGATTTCGTATTGCGAACCTGAAAATATAATGAGAGTGGTGGGTGTTTGAGTGAGACCAAGGGCAATCGCCGCCTCCTTCGTGTTGGGTTAGGTCTACAGAGAGAGAAATACATTTATTAAAAAGCTGCTTCTTTAAGACACCGCGACATGGAGGCCGCGGGAGGTGACCTCAAGCTTGCGGGTCGGTACTGGATACTCCTGTGACCGCCACAGAAAGAGCGGGATTGCTGGAATACTTAGCGGCGTCTTCATATAGGACGTTCTTAGATGAGAAGTAGCGCCTGCGATGATTCGGTGCAAGGGCTGAACGGCGACCAGTCTGGAAGAAGGGATGCATGTCCTGAGGAAGGGGTTGGATGTGCGGATTGAGAGAGGGATAGTACCCATAGGAGCGACTAAAACGTGTGTGTGGAAGTGCGGCAATTCAAGAATTCAGCGGCGAGTGGGCATGTGGGAAAAGCGAATAATTTGGTAAGTCGCGGTGTGCTGCGAGTATCTACTTCACGATGTTGCGAATACCTAGGGTTATCAAAGGCCTTCGCTAGAGGCGTGTGTAGGCAAGGTTAGCGCTGCACAATAGGGACGCCTAAAAATAGCGGCCAATCACTGTTGGTAAGTGAGTGTAGGGGAAAAGTACGGTACATAGTAGTAGAAGCGAGATATAAGGAAACTTTCAAAGAGGCGAAGGCATTCAGATTCAATGAGGCCATGTTTCGGCACCGTGATGCGTTTATGCGACCAATGATCAGTGTGGAAGAAGTTCGAAGTTGGGTAATGGTGTTTGTGCTTCGGCAAGTTGAGTTTATGATGGCTCCAAGGATGCGGAGTTTTGATGCTTGGGGGATAATGCTGCCAGCGAGCGAGCGCTGGCTGGATTCAGGTGAATGATGTATTGGTGTGGACAGGTCGCTGGGGAGGTAGTACGGTTAATTCTTATTTGTGGACAGACCAGGAGAGCCCTGTCTCTTCAGCGCGCTGGTGTACGATAGATGATCTTTGAATGAGGGTGTGTTCGATCATGGCATCAATACCGCCGGGCACGCATAGTGGGATGTCGTCAGCATAGATAGGAGGTTACGGCCGTGCTCCAGTGCCCTACCGAGAGGTGTTATAGTTCGATAAAAGAGAATGAGACAGAAGACGGCGCCCTTTGGCGAGCTAGCAGGAGCGTAGGGAAAGGTGGGAAGAGAAAAGAGCCCAAGTGCAGGGTAACGGTGCAGCTAGAGAGGAAATTGGTTATGTAGTAGTGTGTGTGAGTGCCAGGATTGTGGTGGCGGAGGGAGTCAAGAATGGCGTTGTAAAAGACTTGATCGAATGCCCTAAGTAGCTGATGCAAGAGAATGGTGGCGTTGTTGGATTCAGTAGGCTGGGAGTGGATGTGAGCGTGAATCTGCAGGATTCTATCGTGGGTCAAGAGGCGTGGGCGAAAACCAATCAGACTGGGTTAGAGAAGCTGGTCCTCCTCAAGGTAGGCAGTAATGCATGTGTTTATGGCATCCTCTGATTAGTTGCCTAGGCAGGGAGTGAACAAAATAAAGCGGATGAGTTCAAGTACGCAAGTTTTATGGGGTGTCGGAACGAGAGTTCGCGCGTTTCGACGAGGTGAGAAGGGTGCAGCGTTCTCAGTGGCTGTTATACAGTGTTGACGTGTTCATAGAAGTATCGTCGAGATGCCGTAGTAGCTTGTTAGTGTTGGCGAACGCACCAAGTGCAGTTTGGCCGCACTGGGACCGAATAGCGTGTATGATTTCCTCGTGACAAATGTTAGCATCGAGGGTGGGATTGGGAGCTCATGCGTAGCATGCAATAGGTGGTTCCGTGGTATCCGAAGTCGGCGTGTATGGGGCTTTAGGCGGCATGCGATAACTTGCTTGGTGCCATCTCGGTTGTGGATAAGCTGTGTGATACGTAAGGTATTGTTGGATTTGTATTTGGAAGGGTCACACAGGCGGCGTAAGACGGTCCAATTGCGGCTCATGTTGAGTGTACCCCGCATTTCTCTTAGAGTTGGCGCTAGTCAGCCTGGTAACGTGTTCGGCCTGAGGCGTAATATCAAAGCGGTGGCGTTCAAGTCCGCGGCACAGGGCGCGGCGGTGGTTGCGTTTGTGCCACTTTCCCTGGAGGCTATTGAAAGCCGTAGATAGATGCATCATTCTCACTTCCAGCTAGGCAGAGGGTACTTTCGGGTAAATGAGTTTCTGGTGTTCATGTTTCACTTGCAGCAGGCTGGCGACACACTGATCGATGTCAGCGTCTTTTTCAAGGGCTGGGGGAGAGGTATGTTGACTGTGTATACAAGCGAAATGCACACACTTCGTCATATGCGTGTGGTATAACTGCTCGTGTAAAGATACAAAAAGCAGATGGTTACATGTACTGGCGTGCAATATATCGACGAATTAGTGAAAGAAATGTATTTCGCTTTCCTTTCTCTCTCAATGGTGCAAGGTTTATAAAATTAGGCCAATATGAGCCCCAGCGGCATGATAAGATTGTCCCGTTAAAAATAGCATAAACTGAAACAATCCGTTCGCTCGGCATTGATATCACCTCTTAGCTCTTTTCTCTGCTTTTGGGGTATATTTACAAACAACTCTTTCGTTCATTACCCGTTTCTTAGAACATCATTCTTACGTTCGTTCTTCGGTATTCCTGTGGGTAATATTTGTAAACAAAGACTAATCCCATATATAACATTGCTGAACCTACTTCAAAAAATCCCGACCAACACGCAATTATAACAAATATAGACTCCCCCAAAGGGTCTACTTAAGCGAAACTGTGGAGCTGCTCTTTCGACATTTGTATAGGTTAAATCTCAGAAAAAATCTACAAATCAACAAGCAAATAGTATACCCAGAATTGGGTGGGAAGACAGTTTCCCAGTGGGGGCTTTTTAAAGTAGTTATTTCGGAAACTTTGGCCTTAGCGAGCCACTACGTCATCACTGAAGTGTTCTAAATTAAATGCAAGTCCCGAAGTGTAGCAGTGTTTGTCCAGACGTTGATTAATCCGCCATCTAGCCACGCAGCCAGCCAGCCAGTCAGTCGGGTACTTCGCAGATATATTTAACATCAGGAACACACTTATGACTTACAGGCGAGAAAAATAAGTATGTTTCAAAATGCCATCACGATGTTTAAACTGCCCATCTTAATTGAACTTAAAACGGCTATGGAACTTTCACCACGCACTTTCACGGCGTAAATTTTACGAGTGTAGTCAATGGCTATTTTCCAGGCACATGTTTCAAGCGCTTCCACAGAAAAGCAATTCATCAGGGCGATTGAAGCGTGAGTAATATCACTCTTTGTTGTATATTTACACAAACGCCATTCGTGTTTCTTTCCTTTGCTGCACATCATAAATAAAAATAACAGTTCCACCCCGCTTGTACCGTATTACGCTACCAATTTATCCGCTAAGATCAAATCCACTTTAGGGAATTAACGCCAATAGATCCCTCACGTGTGGTGGCAATAAAACTTCCTGTGCAAAAGGAGGAGCACAGATAAGTGCATTTCTTGAAAGAAATAATTTTCTCATGAAATCTACGTGACCTCATTTGAAAGATATTATCATGGAATCAAACACGACCTTTTTATTTTTGAACCAAGATACCCTCATAATTGCCCGTCCTAATTACGCTACGGTAAAGTTTATGCTAAGAGACATTGGCAGAACTAAATTTGGCGTAATGGACATGGACGTGTCTGAAGCTTTATTCAGACGGCCGGCTAGTTTTGACGTAGTGGAAACCACCCGTATTTTCACTAACACTATATTTTTTTACGAAATTAAATCTGTGCAGCGTGGTCAGACGTTTGTAAGAAAATTGGAAGCCCCAAACACCGTGTTCTAACGCAGCCTCTCAAGTGACGAAGTGTGTTATTGGTACGCTAGGCCCCGCGCATTCTTAGTTACCTGCCCGCGCATTATACATATACACATAGCGTTGACCTCAACGGCCAGAGTAGCTGCGCCACCGCTGTGACGGGCCAAGAAAGCCCTTAACTAATGCATGCAGAGGTTGAAAATGGTCCCATGACAACGTTTCTTCGTCTTTGAGTGTATTTTAGATGTCATTATGGCAAATAATTTTAGCGTCCTTGAAGAAGAAAATGCTGGGTGAAGCGGATTCCGTTCGTGAATACAAATGTGTGGCACAACCTAGACTCCGCACTATAAATAAAAATGGTTGGCTGAACACTTTTTTCTTATTCAAGTGCCGCCCAATTGATTTTTTTTCTAAATAATTTTCCGCATTTAAAAGAATATTTACAGGTGCTGAACGTACGGCAGATAACTTAGTTGCACGGCACAAGAACTAACCCTAGCTCATAGTGTTGCATTAAAAAAAAATTCTACCCTGAAAAGCTACGACCCCCGGAACAAAGACCATTTGCTTGAATTTATTGAGTCTTGTGACTCCATGTCTCCACCTTGTATAGCAAATACGAGTGATAACATCTTCGCTTGAAATAAATATTTTATTATAGGTTTAGCTGGGTGAACAAAAACAAAAAATTGTGTGATGATGTGGTTGTTCCTTCCAAGACACTTAACAACACCTTGTTGCGTCCGCATGCTGGGATCCTGGGGTGTCAAGACAAGGCGTTTGCTGTTTCAGCAAGTTCACACGTACCACTCTTGCAGAAACCGGGTGTGGTTTCCCCATTCACCATTTTCTGTTGAGAAAAGAATAGGAAAACATTTAGTTGGTTGTTTGACTATGGGAATACTTATTTCGCACGAGCATACATTCTCTCGATCATGTTTTATACTAGCGCAATGTAACTGTTTGTTTTGTTTGCTTCCATTTTGTTTTATCCCCCATAATTTGGGGGCACAAAGCGTGCATCATTCCGCAGTCTAAGCTGCACCACTGACCGCATTTTCGATGCTTGCCTTAAAAGTTCCCGCTTGCCTTAAACGTTCCCGCTTGCGACGCCAGACACCGACTAATCGGGATGTTACCTGCCAACGTGTTTTCTTGCATTCGGAGCATCGTTCCTCTCTACAACAGAGAGAAAGCTACGGTGCTAGCAACGCTTTTTCTTGACGGCCGCTGACTGCTTCTGATGACGCTCGCCGATAGCTTGGAACTTGCAGCCAAGCTTGGAACGAAGAGAGAATGCGCGCGATCAGGGCAACGTTTAAGAACACAGCCTTGGCCGAAATATAAGCTGGTGATGTTCGCAATCATTATGTATCAACTGACTGGCATGGACGATCGACTGATTGCTGGATTTAACGCATCGAATCTACACAAGGGCTATACGGCGCGCCTTAAGGAACGGCTCCGGGATAATTTTGACCACCTGGGGATCTTATACTTGCGTCGAGATTTTAATGCACGGGCGTTTTAGCTTTCCGCATTCATCAGGAAAGCAGCCACCACGGCCACGACTGAGCCCACCTGCATGGGATCAGCTGCACAATGGCTTAGCCTCTGAGCCACTGAGGCGGTCTAGTTACATGGACTAACAGCCGGCACTGGTATGTGCCGGAGCTAAGTGGCCACGGTAATGTCTTGAAACATCGGCGCGTTAATTTTCTGGTGGAGCAGCTATCAATTAACAGGTGTCATAACCGCCGAAGCGAATCATCAAGTCGGGTAATATGCGTTTACGATTAAAACACATACTTGCAACAACACCTACAGGTTTTTATCCTTGAATTGCAACACATTTCGGGAAAAAGCCTGCTACTTGTGGACAAACGAGATTTTGAGTTGAACAATGGAGTCCTGAGTTGAGTCCCGAGTTCAGTTGAGTCCTGCTCTCAATATGTACTCTAATCAAACTGCAAAGAGCCATTGAAAAATGAAGCGAGAAAAACTGGAATCACGATGTATTTTGCGTTCGTGAGATGTAGTTTCATAAACTGAATACATGTTCTAAGCAGCAGTCTGATTGCAGCTGTTTACAGTAGATTTCCATAAAACATTTTTGCTACGTGTTGTATGTGTAACCGTTTTGTTAACGCGCGTTGTGGTTGAAATTAGTTGAGTATTAGTAAATGCCCAGAGAAACAAGTTACGGAAGCTACGTGTAGTTGCGGTCTCGTGGCCTTGCTCTACTATTAACATTACTATTACTTCCTTTACTATTACACCCACCAAAGGCTTATTATTCAAGAAAGGGTCTCAATGCTCCCGGCCTGTCATGTATAAGCGTCCAAAAAGAACGTACAAAACGTGTTTGCCCTAACACGAGGATGCTACGTGCTCAGTAGGCGCTCCACGACGTCGTAACGAGATACGAAGGGCAAACTCTCCAAGGAGGGATAATTGCAGGCAACGCCGGATCTAGATAAGCGCTGATTGTTGGCTTCAGCCGGTCCCGCCGGTCATTTACACAGGAACGTGTCATGGCTGCGCTCTGGAGGCTCGCCGCTTAGATAAGCGCAGGCCTTAAGCAGGCGAACACTGCCACAGCCAGACGACTTTAACCTATTTTCATTCTACTAGGGTGCTACATAACAGACCATCCAAATGCCATTAGAACATGTGGAGGACATCCCTGTAGACAATTCAAGGAATATTTCCACTGTCATTTCCACGGAAAATTTCCCCTGCTGGCCTAGAGGTACTAGGCCGAGTGCTGGTTGCCATAAGACGGAGGATCCTAAATGTAGCAAGGCGTAATTTTTCTCTTGTACATTCAGACCCAGCTCCTAAATTCCGCTGTGCAGCCAACACGCAAGCAAAAAAACATGCAATTTATTAAAAACTGAGTGGAAGATTGAGCGCGTGATAACAAGACACGTTCATACTACGGTGGCTCTTTACTATGGCCATTTTGCCATTTATAATTGTTACCGCTGTTTTTCATCTTAAGTCAAAATTGTTCATCTTGAACTGAAGTTTCACGACGTTTCCAAGAAACCGTAAACCTTGCGTAACAACTCTTTATTGTTTGGCTATGTGTATCTGACTAAGATGTGGCACGATTGGTGCGCCCATTCTGTCCTAATGATTACAGCGAAACTGTATTTATCTAAGCTGGGTAGCAGAGTTGGTAGTCTATAGTTGCCGGGCGCTAATTAGTGCTTTTCAATGACAGCAATTAGGATAACACAACTATTAAGCAAATACTGGTCTCAATTGGAAGCAGTTTAGGAGCGGTGTCTTCAAACACAAAAAATGACAGCATCTCCACTCCGTGGATGATGGCATAGAAATGATATATAAATTGCGCCCCGTGGGACATTCCATTTGCCCCTGACCGTCATTCAATTTGAGCCGTGAGTTGCACCTTGATTATTTCCTAAATTAAACTGGAACTCGCGGCTGAAATCCAATTTCGCTTGATTTTCGCTTGATGGTGGTGTGTGCACGGATGGACGCGGACGGACACTGGGAGGTCCTAGGGTAGTCTGCACCGTTACAGGCGAGAGAGTAAGACTCTTGTCTCTCGGGTAACTACTCACGGTCGTAGCCCAATGGGCAAGACGACTGTCACTATCTCTGTCTGGTCTACCAGACACAGGCTCGATTCCTTCCGGTGCCTGTGTGATTTTTTTGTTACGGGTGTAAATGCTATGCGCACTAACGCGGATGAACATTGTGCCGTCCTAATGTACTCCGCGCCTAAAAAACATCCCAATGCTCCAATCACAATTTTTCTTAATATCTGTGGCATCACCCGGCGTTCTGCAACCCGAGAAATAAGAGACTTGGCGTTTTACAGGCATTTTATTGGGAGCCAGAGATTTCAAGTAAACTATTTTTTCCTTCCTTTCCCTTCCCTTTTTTTCCCTTCCGTTAAGGGAGCGTCAAACATTTGGCAGGTAAAAAAAATAAGTCACCATTTTACTTCTTTTGCTGTCCGCTCCATTGAGGCGTTTTTTAAGTGAGAGTACGAAGTGTTCACCAAAATTTACGGGGTACGGGTGTTTACACTGCGGAAGAAAAAATGCGAGAACCTCTAAACGAAAAATGTCAACAGACTTTCACTGAGTGGGAAGCGAATTTTTTAGCCAGCTGCCGCGTGCTTGCGACGTGAAAGAAAGGCCGTGGCCGTGGCCGTGGCCGTGGCGACGTGAAAGAAAGGTTGTTTAACGCTTTGAAGATGATGCGCTTCCGAGTGACTTTTTATTAGAGAGGGAAGAATAGGGGCCAGCCGATGTGTCCTTTTCAATATAAACAAAAAATCGCCGGACACTTAAACACTCTTGATATTTGAAATGCGAAAACATTAGAGTGCTAAACGGCCCAATGACACAGCCCATTGGCTCAGCACGTGTTGCTCCGCCACTCAAGCTCCTCTTCTGGGCCGAGTGGCCTTAGGCGGATACTGCTCCTGCTATGTTCTAGGCAGGTCACCGATAATCACCGTACACTATTACACGATTACAAAATTAAACAATTACACAGTTATACAATTACAACCATATACTGTTGTGCGTGCCAGTTGCGCTCCATGTCATGGAAATGACGGCGCCAGAGTTTCGACCAATTACCACACAGAATGGTCTTGAATAATAATAGCATAAAAAAGATAACGAATTCGGCATTACAGCATGAACGAGGCTACCTTTACGTGCAAGTTTATTTGAAATATCTTATTTTTATCACGCACGTAGTAGCATACGTCACGGTCATCTGGATGGCGCTAACGGCTGAACATACCTGAATGATAAGGTGACATTTTTAAACATAAGATAGGTAACACTGGGTAGAAGTAGGGGGAGGTGCGCGTCTAGTTTTTAATCCGACTTTCCCATTTTGGCCTGCATCTTATCTCACCATGTGATGACCACACATGTGAAGATACGTACTACGTATGGGTCGTATCCAACTTTTGTATTCACACCACAAAAATACATCTTAACATGAGGCCCGCTCTATCAGGAGAGATGTAAACGTTCGCAACCAGGATATTCTCAACTTATTCTCAAATCATGGCACGTAGCCTTCTAGTTGTTTATCCCGTTTTTCGGAAAGACCGCGCCCAGGAATCAATTGGAAACCGCGGCTATCAAGTAGCGGGACACTTCCTGCACTGAGCTTCCACTGCGAGGGAAACTCCAAGTGCAGTACGTGCGTGCTTATCATACCACAGATAAGAATGTTGGCCGTGGTGGATGAGCCCTATTCCAGTGCCTGCAGTTCCCCGAGACCGTGCAACCTACCCATTAACGTACTATGCGATGGCGGATACTACGGCGGAGCCGATAACCTGTCGGTGGGAGAATCTTTCGTGGGTTTCTAGCTGCGCAAAGGGCGTCGAAGCATAAAGAGGGTGTCGGCAAGTGAGTCACCTCGACACCGCCGCTCGCGTGTCCAAGCAGAGAAAGAACGGACGGAGAAAAAAAAATTGTTCGCGTGTCTCCTTGCTTCGCAGTAAATGTCGTCGAAGGACAAGTCTGATGGACAGAGAGACGGAGAGACACACAGACAGACTAAAATTCATCCTGCCGTTTCAGGGCGTTTGTTAGCTTTTATACTTGGCACTTCATGACTGCTGGCATGGTGGCTGGAGGGTGGAAAACCGATTATTCGTGCGTCAGGCTGGAACGTTTGGCGGATTGGTACGTCGACATGATGTAAAAACAACGCAGTAGGACGAAATACACGAGGAAAGAAACCATACCGGACGAGCGCTGACAATCAACTGAAATTTATTTGAACGAAAATACATAAAAGTCATTCAAACGACGCATGCGCTAACATCCTTGCCATATCAAACAATGATAGAAATAAATGAGTGTTTTTCTCTACCAGGCACGCGACTGATAGGTGACGTGCTGGTGTCCGTCGTATTGTTTCCGTGTGCGCTTCTCCTCACGGTCTTTAGCTAGCCGCTCGTCTCGTTGCTAGGACGTTTCTTGGGCTCGCTTGAGATAACAGGCGTCGGCACACTGGCGCTTCTCGGCCGCAATGTCCTCTTCGATTCGAATATACCTACGGAGGCAACGGTGGCGGTAGTTGTCGGTGGCCCTGAGTAACACACGATCGTGCTCCTCATGACCCACTGACAGATGGCGCAAGGGTGGTGCGTTTTCTGGCAGTAGTATTTTTCATTTGCCATCGCAAAATTCAAGCATCCAGGTATTTTTAATGCAGGACCACTGCAAATCTCACGTGTGTATTGATGTTTTGCCTGAAATAAGCGTAATGTTTTCTTTTGCTCAACACTGTTCACAAGTGTGAACATTACCACCAGAGTAAGATGTTTAGCAAAGGCTTTCCGTATTTAAAACGTCTCACCCAACACCTCCGTTACTTTGGCCTGGCAAATGAATCGAGGGAGAGACAGACAGGCGAAATTTTCCGCTTTCAAGTTGCCCGAGAAAAACTGTACTCCCCAAAACAAAGAAATATTGGCCGCGTACCTGCTCACTTAGCACCAGCTGTCGAGAGCAGTCTTCTGCAGGCCCTGCCTCGTAATAGCCTCTCTCATCGCCCGCAGCCACCTCTCACGCTTTACAACTCCGGTGTCAATCCTTTTGTACTAAACACAATGAGGGTTGGCTAAACTGAATACAATTACCTCGGAATCGCTCTGTTTCTCCGCCATCGGTTGGGACCTCTAGCCACCGTTGCGAATCACGGCCCACACGCTCCAGTGTCGGGATGTTTGGCATGTTTGGTTAAAATATAGCACTTAACGCGCTTTTTTGTTTGCCTTCGACAAAACTAGCTTACGTCTATTTTTAATTAAAAGAAAACTGCCACTAGTAGTTATGTAGTATTGTTTTGCCCCCAATATGCCTGCCGTTTTCTTTTTGCTTAACAATGTGGAAAGCAAGAAGCGCGCTACCATACAGGGATAATTGGTACACGTGAAAGTTTTTTTCTGAACGAACCATAGCTTGGTTTGCGCTCAAACGTCACACGAAAATGGTAATTTATGGTCTATTTCATATTACACCGCCATCAACGACGTTACTTACACTTTTATTCTGAAAATAAATAAAATCAATTTTCACCTATTGGAAAGTAGCGGCCCATTTGTACGCGCGATCGAGTGCAAGCTGATCTTGAAACAACGGCGCCACCTGGGGTATGCAGAGCGAAATGGGCCATGGGGATTCACGATACAACGAGCCAAATGAGGTAGCAGACGATCAGAAAATCTGTTTTGACACAATTTTACGATCATCACTAATATTTGCATAACCGCTGATTTATTCATGATAAAATATTCCCGCGGCTCGTCGTCCCCAATAAACGTTGCATTGGTCTCATCACGTGATTTCATATTTTTTTATCGTCGGCTACCTCGCTTCGTGGTAGCAGACGATCAGACACGCCGTCGTTCCAAGGTCCGCTTGCACTGGCTCTGCGTCTAAATCGGCCGGCATTTTGCCATTGGCGAAATTGTTTTTATTTATGTGCATAATAAACAGGAAAGTAGCGTCATAGTTGCCGGTGTCAAACAAAATAGACCACAAAATGCGACCTTCGTGTGAAGTTTGAGAATGAAACGAGTTGCGGGTCGCTCAGGAAAAAATTTAGTGTTCCACTTATCGTCGTAACATTTTGAATGCAGCAGTTTGGGAATTGTTTTACTTTTATAATCCTCGGAAAGAAGAAATCTCTAAAAAGTTGATCGTACGACTGATCTGATGGGCAGACAGTCAGACAGACCGAAATCATCGCTTTAAACAGGCCAAGAAAGACTCGGGTATATAAAGTCAATGAATGCGACGTAGGCGTCCACTCGACGCCTCCTAATTGGCCGGCAAAAAGGAGGTGGATGTATTAAGGAGTCGATAGGAAAAAAATGAACCCGCCACCACCTTTCACGTGTCCCTAGTGAGCAGAAAAACTAAGCAAAAAAAACAGTCCCAGGAAGCAATCAGTGCGACACAGTCGCCAAGTAACGGCACTCCACTGGGACGCCGGGAGCAGACCGCGCTACAATATCTAGCCTAAAATCTTCAAAGCCCAAGAAGCCAACGTGCGCATTGGCAGCCGCCGACCTAGTGTATCACCATGCCGGCGTTGAGAGTACTGCAGGGCATGTTTTGAGAAGCGATGAATGTATCAACCACAGCCAACAAACGTGGCGGAGTTGTACAACCAGGCAACTGCAGAATACCACAGTCGTCTCAGAGCATGTGTGCTTGGGGTTCAGAAACTTCGTCTTCCATTGTGAAGTATGTCAAACGATTTTACTGTGCCCTTGCTTCGGTACACCCACGAACTTTGCTCGCCAGCCACTGCTGCACGATATGATTGCTCCACAATTTTTTTTGCTCACCAGAACGTCGAGAATCACGGATGGGAAGAGTGGTGCGTCAGGTGCCTCGTTAAAGTGGGTTCTCTAGAACAGTTGTGGTCACCGGTGTTTTTCTACTGGGAGTTGTGCTTGTGTTAATTCTTGAACAAAGTAGTGCAACCATTGGGAAGGTCTCCCATACCTGCATGCATATGTACACTTCGAAAGCTTGTGTACGGTTACTTACCACACAGGGTGTTCCATCGTATTCCCACGAAGCTTTAAACGGCAGTCCTTCGCACAGGTAAACGCATCTGTCAACAAATTTTCCCAGTACTACCTGTGAAGGGCAGGTCGTTGTTAGAGATATAATTTTTATTGGTGCTTGAAATGATTACAAGTATCGTGAAAAGAAAAAAGCCAAAAACTGCACTGTAAAAGCCTATGTCAGTGCTTATGTGGTTCAGCTCGCATTGAAGTCGACGTAATCAGTATTCAAGCGTGGAATGTTCGCAAGACCATTTAAGTTATATTTGCCCTAACCCTTTTTAACCAGGCCAGAATTTGTTACGCTTATGTGACCAGGCAGCCTCGATTTACTTTCCAAACATTTACAAAAAAGCACTGTTAAAACGTAAATCGCATTTCATTTTTATTCATTCTGCGTAAGTCCCCATTCTGCTTATATCTCCCAACACCTCGTTATTACGCCTTAAATTTCTGTAAAACAAAAAAAAAAGCATTTGATGGAACCCATCAGACACCCTTTTTTTGGAGCCAGTTCAGAGCGCACGTAACGCTATATTGCTGTTTTCATAAGACACGCAATCTACGGGACTTCGCAATTTCAGCTCTGCGCAAAATTTAAAATGTTCATTCGTAAACATTGTAAAACTTTAAAAAACTTGATTGATGAAGCAGCATCACATGCTTGATTAAACTTGTTCGAAGATTTGTTGGCCTGGTTTCAACGTTTACTCCCACAGGGTACCCAGCTTAAGTGTTGTATACACAATTTTGGGAAAGAGGGCGGAGCGCAATTCCTATATCACAGGTCATGTAATTCCGTTATTGAGTAACACGACATTAAGTCGAAGATTGTGCATAAATGTGGGCTCCGTTTTGCTTTTTCTCACTGCAAAATAAATAAGACTATGTTGTCTACTAGACATTTGCATTTCCCATAATAACCTAGTTTGCGCAGAGTTCTTAAGGCAGGAAATAACTCCTCAGATACAAAAGACCACTTTGTTTCGGAACTTACATAGTTTATTGCTTTTCGACAGTGGCGCACCAACGGCACGTTGCTTACTTGGGGCAACACATCTGGAAAAAATAAAACGTAGAAAAGTGGAATTTTTTTACACCTAGTTTTGATCACTCAACCGTAATTCTCACTCCCTAAAGGATCACACTGTAGAGTGGTAGTAAATATAAAGGTGCAGCACTATCATTTGCGAGTTACGAAAATTAGTTTCGCTGATTCCACAATCTGCATAATCTAGACGTGTAAACTCATTTAGGTGCATGATTTTAGAAAGTATAAAAAAACCTAGTCGCTGCTGTGTTTATGCTTGTGAGCGCGGTGGAACAAAGCATCTGAGGAGTTCAAATGGGCAAAAGTGCCTTCGCATTCGATGTATATGATATGTGCCTGGGCGAGCACGAATAAGTTTGATTGAGAGTGTTGGAATACTAGTTTCCAGGGGTGCTAAGGATATGCTACATGTATCTGGAGCAGAAGCCCTAATTTTCTGCTGCCGTTGAGCAAACCACCACACTGCACACTTTTTGCCGTCAATAAAACAGTGTCGGTGATTTTATTCCTCTAAAAAAAAAAAACACCACAGCTGGCCGCACTCGAAACCTAGAGGCACTCGGTTCAACAAACAGCATACCGGAAACAGCACCGACATAATTTTGCTCCCAAATGAAACCACAAATAAACAGTATAGTGCCAAATGCCACGCGACATAAGGCTGCAATGACAGAACGATCAACGTCACAGAACACTGTACAGTGTGAAAGATAGAGGAACACATAAAGGCAGAAAACAGACGTGGTGCTGTGCGTCTTCTCAGTCTTCTTTCACGCTTCTTGCTACTATGTCTTCTGTAGCGCAGCGCCGAATTGCCCAAGAGCATACTATTTTAAGAAATTCGAACCAATGAGCGGACAGGAGCGTAAACAGCCAAATCACCGCCGTTTCAGGCTACCGCCGGACCGCCGCCAGAGGACGCACCAATGTGAGCTCGTTCCTTTTTCTCACCATTTTTACAACCCCATAACTCAGCGTAGCCTTTACGCACACAAACCAGATTACCACAGTCTCTTCATAACCACCACCAGACGACATTAACAGTATTTTTATTCGTATTCGAAAAGTATTTTTTAAATTAGAGCAAGAAATCTAAAAAAAAAGCATTTCCACAAAAAAACGTTCTCTCTACTCGTTTTCGCATTTTCGCAACAGCAACAGCTATGTAATTCCGAATACAACAATACTCTAATCATCAGAATATGTCCACAAATAACAATTTCGCACAACTTTTTCTCAAAACCTCGCCAAAGCCGCTAACGCTAAAATGCACTTTAAGCTATAACTTCCGAACACAATAACGCAGGAAGAAACGAAGGACATCACTGCAATCCTCACACCAACGCGCACCTAACTACTGCAAGCGCGCCTTCTTAAAAACGTTTTTTCACTCCAATACTCCAGTTCAAACCTCGAAAAAACACGCGCCCATAACACGTGGCCGACTAACACCCAACACTCAAGAACTAGCTCTGTAAAACCTTAAAAACCACATTCCTCGTCACATACCCTAAACGTGGACACCTCAAGCACAAAAATCGGCCCCTAAATAGTGTTGTTATTCATTTTTGAGCAGATTTTGAAATTTGGGACTTTGTTTTGGGTCTTTGACGGTTTTTTTTTCTAGTAGGTTCAACTTTCGGACTTCGATAATTCCAGCCCGCACTAAATACTGAATTTTTTTCGGCCAGACATGCTGCGGTAGGACCTCATATAGTATGCTCTATGCCAACACGAGCATCACTTCTGATTCTGATTGTAGGGGTTTTACGCGCTGAAGCAACGCAGGCGATGAGGCGCGCCGTAGTGGAGGGCTCCGGATTAATTTAGACCACCTGGGGACCTTTAGCGTGCGCCGAAATCTCGTACACACGGGCGTTTTTGCTTTTCGCCTCCATCAGAAAAGCGGCCGCCGCGGCCGGGAATCGAACCCGCGACCTCGTCCTCAGCAGAGCAACGCCTTAGCCACTGAGCCACCGCGGCGGGTACGAGCATCACTTCGTGACACTATAACCATCACGTAGGGCCCCAATCCCGTCACGAATTCTCGCTACCCCAACCGTCTCGGTAACCAACGCGTTCTCGGTACTCGGTACTCGGTACTCCAACCATCCAGCCAGCACTTTCGCAAGCAGTGTTTTGAGCCATATTTCCCCAACATGGCCAAACCAAATGCGCAGAAAAACTCCCATGGGAAGAAAAAAACACCGCAAAAACAACAGCTTCCCGTACTTTCCTCCAGTCCCCTGTATTCTGAACTTACTACTCCAACCATGACAGCCAACCAACATGAACCAATGTCTCGCTCGAAGCACAAAAAACCGGCGTTGACCACTCAACGAATGCCCAGAGCCCATGCGAGGTCCCAACACGAGGTCAGAGGCAGGTTCAAAGCTCAAGTAGGAAACCTTAGGCCTCGGCCGAGGACGTCGACCTTGACCAGCCGGGTCATAACTCCTCGTCAGCACGCTCAACTGAGCCTGACCCGGAAAAAAGAATCTAAAAAACTCTAGCATCCTCTTCATCACATTCCTCCTCACGTTCACCGATCCCACACACACTGTTGAACACCCCACCTCCTCCTCCCGCATTCAACCACCAAGAAACTGAAAACCCTCGTACCAGATCAAAACCCACCACACGGTCGCCCTCTCCTCCTTCCTTAACCCAACAATGCCAAGTATTCCTCTTCCATCTTTTCACTGAGGTCCAAAGACCCCTTTCCCGTACACCTTCGCACACCAATGCCGGCCATCCACACGCGTATGAATCCACGTGATTCTGTCCTAGACGCCGCCATCCGCTACGACACGGAATTCATGAGTGCACTGATTGCGGCTCAACCGGGAGGCCTCACGGAACAGACAAGCGAACGCCTGCTGGATGCTTTCCAAAAGACAAAAAGCACCCGTTTGGGTCTCACTTACAAATCGCTGAGCATGAAGGCTTAACACCGCCTAGTGAAGACGACATACTACTCGTCCCGTCCCAAACCCCTTCTGAAGAACGGTCGTCCCAACCACCTGAATCCCCAAACCCCTCGAGCCCACCCATTTCACCAGGTCCCTCTCAAACCCTCCCACCACATTCTATAGCACCCCATCACCTTCTTCAATCCTGCCCTCAAACACACCTCCGAAAACAACCCCTAGTTCCCCCTCCTGCCATGCAAACGCGAAATCCCCATAATAAACCCACCCACTCCAACCAACCCGCGGTTCGACTTACCTCCCTGCCTCCCAAAGAACCCCCTCCCAACCGCTTGGCCTTTGAGCCACCACCACGTGTTCAAACCTTTTCTGCTTCCCAACCGTCACGTTACCAACACCTTGTACCCGCCCCCCAACCCAAAACCACAAAACCGAAACCACTCCTTCGAACACCTACGCAAACTCAAACATCATCCACAATCCCAAAAGCAACCCCAGACCCCAAGAACAACGACAACATTGGTTATCAATGTAACCATCCAGAAAGGTGTAAACACAAACACCATAGCAAACGTTCTCACCACAAACTTCAACCCAGAACAACTGGGGTTAGTAGACGTAGGCCTTAAGGTTACGAACACCACGGTGGTGGTTTCATCCTCAAGCATGGATGGAATTACTCGCCTAAAACAAACCATCGAGCAAGACCCGCGGGCACAAGGCTACAGCATGCACCTCCTGGCCCCCCCGAAAACCGATGTTTCGGATCGTTGGCGTTCAGGTTGGGCTCCCCGCAGCCGACATCACCAACTACCTTCTCACACAAAACACTCGCCCCTAGAAAACACCGCAAGACGCTGACATCACCTCTGACTACATAAACAGGAACGCAATACGAATCATCGCAATAGCCACCTCCATCCCCCTTTACAGACAACTGAAACAGCTGACACACCTCAACATAGGCTGGGTCTCGTGCGCGCTCTGCCAACACCACAACATCCCCACATGCAAGCTGTGCGCTACCATTGGCCATGTTGGAAAGCACTGCCGCAACCGGTTCAGGCGTTGCGGGTACTGCGCTGAGCCACACACAGTAAACCAGTGCCCCTACCGGGGGACCACTCAGCCCCCTCTGTGTCCCTCCTGCTGGTCAGCTGGCAAGGAAGCCCCACACGATGTCCTCGCACCAGAGTGTCCCATTGGACAGCAATGGATCGCACGAGAGGAGGCACGCTGAAACTAAAACAGCCCAACCAAGTCCCAACACCAATACACATAACACAAGCGAAGCTCACAGGCAGCACCATACCTCTATTCCCAAAAATGACCCGGTCCTGTAATCCTCAACACATCTGGCAGTGGAACTGCCGTGGTTTCCGAACTAAAAGAGCCAACCTGCAAGCTCACATCGCAGCCATACCCAACCCCCCCCCCCCCCCCCCCCATCCTTCTGGCACTACAGGAAACGTACCACCCACCCAAACTTAGACTCTGCATCTCACTCCCCGCCAGACTTCCCCCAGATAGCCACCCTTGTACACCGAAATATTGCCACCAAGTATCAAACTTTCGCCTCACCAATCCCGCACACACTCACTACTCTCCACCTCCCCAAATCCTCTGTCACACGCTTGCATGTTCTCAATATCTACAGCCCCCCTAAATCCAAACACATCTCTTTCAAATACATCTTTCACCAAGCCCTTTCTCTCGCTAAACATGACTCTCTCATAATTGTAGGCGACTTCAACGCCCCCAGTGTTGAGTGGGGTTACTCTCACACGACTCGCAAAGGTCGTTTACTATCTGAACTTGTCCACTCCCTTCAACTCACCCTCCACACCAACCCTTCATCCCCCACACGCATTGGCAACAGTGCCCAGCGCGACACCACTCGCGACCTCACCTTTAGCACTGGAAAAATAACCCACCATACCTCCAGGACACCAGAACATTCGGCAGCGATCATTATATTATAAGCACATCTATAACCCTTAAGGGCACCACCACAACGCCCCCCCTCCCACCACGAACATGCACAGATTGGGATCTCTTCCGTACTGAATGCCCCCTCCCGCCAACTACCACCTGCGACTCCGACCTAGAACAATGGACGACCCACCTTCTCTCAGCTAAACAATTGGCAACGAAAACCATCGACCCTGCTCCTCAAGTGCAATATGTAGACACGCACCTCCGTAACCTTTGGGAGGCTTACACCAGCATAGAGGAGCGCTGGCGGAAAAAAACATCGACGCAACCTTCGCCTCAAACTCCGAACCCTCCGTACAAAGGTCAAAGCACACGCACTCACCTTAGCCAGGAATCTATGGAATAACATTTGCGACGAAATGCGAGGCCACATCTCCACTCAGAAAGTTTAACACATCTTCCGTGCCTTCCTCGACCTGCGCTCTACTAAGACCCAATCTCGGAACCAAACCGCTCAACTGATAGCGAACACTCAACTCTCACCCACTGCCCTATGTGACAGCCTCCGCTCCATTTACATACCCATACAGAACGCACTTGATACACAGTCATCCACACCTCTTTACTGACCCTACCTGTCCAGCCTGCGGGACACTCGACGCTCACTACCATTCCCTCTGCGAATGCCCCGCAAACCCATACTCCCGTGTTCCCTCCCCTCACCACTGGGAGCAGATGTTTCGTGACCTGGGGGAGTCAGGCCAAGTCCCGACCACCTCCCGGGCCCTGGCGGTCGCGGCGGCCCTGTGGGCCTCCTCCACACCCAATACTTGATCCCGATGGACAAAAAAAACGTATTCCTTCCTTCCGCCGTTTCACTGAAATAACGGAAAACAATTTTATGTCCGGGAATTGCTTTTTGGTTTACAATTCTTTCTTAGAAATTCTGCCTGTTTTCTTTTACGCAATTAATAGCATGTCTATTCAAGTTGCGGCATCGTTGCCTTCGGAAATTGAAGGTACGCATGTTTTTACAAAGGCACTATTTTGCCGACGTGCCGTTTTGTGCCTCAGCTGTATACCACGGCTGTAGTTTGTGGGCCTGTCTGCTTGTCGAGGTGTTTTTTTCGTATTGCCTGTTTTGTTAACATGCAATGTGAGCCCATTCGGATTCCACACTTCATGTTTAGCGTGTGACGAATTCTTGCCTGGTATTTTCGGGGATGCTGCTCTCGCATGGCTTCTACGAACTACCTATATTTCATTATATAAAGCCCTATTTTATAGGAAAGGCGTGTAAAGCCAGAGGCATGCATGCAAGTGTCATAGCTGTTCTCTGTGCGTTTGTGTATTGATCTTTTTTCTTTCGCTTACCAACATTTTCTGCAGGAAGACAAGTTGCTGTCTAGGCTCACAGCGTCTTCAACACTGACGTAGAGTAATTTTGTCGCTCAGCATTGCACGCTACAACATTGACGGCAGTACCGGGACAAATTCAGAAGTAGAGGTTTTAAAAAAGCTCTTATTTCGCATGGGACCATCACGATACTTTTGGTTGTTGCAAGCGGGATTTAGGCGCTCCGAAATTCGGCTTTATTAAAGCGTCTACACTGAATGGTATTTTTACAGAAAGGGCACACCGCCCGTTTTATATTATTTTAAATTACGACTTTATACTACTCAAAATATCACGAACGACAGCAGGCACAATCACATAAAACAGTATTTGCAAGTCCGATTTACGGCTGCTTAGAACGAGTGCCAATATTCGAATGCGGAACCCTCATACCGTTAAGGAGAAATAACCTCGCTAACTAACAAGAACTACGCATTGTTCCTGTTGCTAATGAAAAAGAACGTTACGAACAGAAATAAATTTCGGTTCAACAGCCTTTTGCAAAGAGTAACCCGCCGCTTGTGGCTCCTTGGGTAAGGCGTTGTGCTGCTGAGCACGAGGACGCGGGTTTTATTTCCGGCCGCGGCGGCCGCTTTTCTGATGGAGGCGAAAAGCAAACGCGCCGGTGTTAAAGAAATTTCAGCGCACGTTAAAGATCCCCAGGTGGTTAAAATTAATCCGGAGCCTTCCACTACGGCGCGCCTCATCGCCTGCGTTGCGACGGCGTGTAATACCCTACAATGAATGAACGAATCAATCAATCAATCAATCACGAACAGAAATGAATTTCGCTTCAACACGGTTGTACAAAGGTAGTTTAATGCCCCAAACATCTAAATAAATGTGACCTGGCGCAAGGATTGAATTTACAGGGGATTTGCACAAGCCTTTTACAAGGACAATCTGCGTGATCCCTCCGAGGTAGAACGTCAGCAACCTTACCTGTACAGAAAGCCACGTCGATCATAACAAAGAACCAAAAGTAGGTTCTCGTACCCAGTTTGAACACCATGCTGAACTTCACTTGTCGTGCAATGCAGACTTTAGAACTCCGTTAGTCTTCGTTCAACATGAGTATCAGGAGCTGTGGAAGCAAGTTTAAAAACACTCAATGCATTCAGGGTGAAGAATCCGGATATGCGTTTTTTTGTCTTTACATTTCTTTCCCCGTGGAGTCCATTGCTCAATGCGCTGCGTGAGTCACTCTCGTGTGGGATGTGTGCTTGCATCGGCGCTTGAACGTTGACACACCACCTGTTTCATACTACAGCTTACCGACATACAAAAAATATTGAATAAACTGCACAGAAAAAGACAAAAAGGGTAAATTCTCAGCTGGGGAACATCCTCGCAGATGAATCTTTTTTTCCCTCTGAACTCTGGCAATGCAAACGTTTCACTTACTCACATGAAATCCCAGCCAACTCTAGTGCCGTCATCGATGAATGAAGCAACTCGCTTCCGATGACGTCGCTATCCAATTTCAAAGCCGGCTCGCAGGAGCATCGTCATAGGAGATAGTTTTCTAAAATGCTAGTTTTGTCGCTGATCATCGGAGAAATAACTTTAATAAAATGAAAGACAATACAGTTTAGTCTATAAATGCAAGACGAGCTTTGACTAGCCCCGCCTCCCCTCCTCCCCCCCAAGCGTGAAATTACTCCATATGGTGAAGACAATTTTTGTTAAAAACTGTTTCAGCGGTGTTTCGGTGGAGATAATAGCGTAATGTGTAATGGAACAAAACTTTTGCAACGAGTTACGTAGAGGAGGAGGAAGAAGGTTTATTTGGACCACTCATTTGTTCGCTTTTCAACCACTGGAGACGGGACGTGTTCGTAGTTTGGAAAGTCTGCTGATAGCTGCCCTGCCTGGCGGGCCTTTTTCAGCAGCTGAAGCTGGTCGCCGGCGGCAGGACTGGCTAGTCTACCTTATCAGTGCTCATGGTATACGAAGACAATAGGAGTTAGGCAAGGACCGTAAGAATACTTGTAGGTCTAGTGGTAGGGAATGCAGGGTTGGGGAAAAATGCGCAAGTGGCTGAGTACAGCCTTGGGTGGGTGGTGGAAAGGAAACCGCCATGTGGGTACGGGATGCTTTCAAGGCGGAGGTCGGGTGTGGCTTCCTCGTCGGTCAACTTGTCGTGGGGAGGCGGAAGATTGGGGTATTCTAGGGGGTAGTTTTTCCGTATATCTTTGCATGCTGTAGCCACGAGGTGGTTTGCTCTGACGGCTACGGCGGAGTGCTAGGTGTAGGTTGTGAGCCACCTCATTCTTCAACAGACACGGATGTCCCCAGTTCCATATGTTCAGCGGCCAGGGAGCTTCGGATGGAATGTAGACCATAATAGAAATTTCTTTATTGACAGTGAAGCTATTGAACAAGCCAAAAGTTTTCCGTTGCAGGAAAAAATTCAAAACTGCCGAACGTTAGTGAGCGGAGGCTTCTCGGCGACCGACGAGCGTCCTCGGCACGCGCGGAGACCCTAGATAAAAAAAAATCTGCAGAAACCCCAGGAGTGAGAAAATGGCGAACGTTCGTAAGCGAGTGCCTCGCTGCGACCGCTAAGTCCTAGGCTCGTGCAGTGATATTAGCAAAAAAAAAAAAGAAACTCCAGCGCTGTCGTCAAGCGCCACCGCGCATGGAAAGAAAACTCCAGCGGTAATGCTAAAGATGAAATCATAACCTGACTGGAAGAGGTCACCGCGGCCGCCGCATTCTCTAGAAGGCCTTATGGATGCCTGGTGACATGGCTACGAGTGTGCCAATGCTTCCCGACCCGACTTGCAGCCGCCACCGCTGCCTCAAGTCCATGACGAAGAGCTGTTGCAAGTCCGCAATGCGGACGATTTCTTCGCATCCATTACTCGCCCTGGAGAGGACGGTGACCTCTTCGGTGCATGTGACGACGATTACAAGGACCACAACTATGCAAACAATGACACTAAAACTTTAGTATTTGTCCGGTGCGTCTTCAACAGCTTCTCCGTTCAACTCTTGCGAGTTAGTGCAAGCCTGCCTCAATTTGTTTTTGATAGATATTTCGTTCTCGCGGGGGTGGGCCTTTAGCAACAACCGCTCTCTCGATTAGCCGAAGCTGGTCCGCATTGTAGGAACTGGACAAGCGGAGTTTGTGGTTCGCGGGAAACGTAAAGGAAAGAACGTGCACTGGGGATATTTTTTAGCTTGGTGGGGAGTTCACCTGCATACAACCCAGCGTGGGAAGGAAAGTAGAGGGGAAGTAAAAGGTATAAAGAGAGAATAAAGAATAAGAGAGAGGGCTGTCAATCCGGGGACATTAGTAAGTAACTGCACTCCGGGCTACAGTCGCTGCCTGAGGCCGGTTGTCTCCAGGTAATGGAGCAGATGGGCGAAGACTTCTTGTTGGGTTGCCGCAGGTCCCTTCGGGAACAGAAGATCCTCCATGCCGGCGCCGGGAAGGCCTCGGCTCTGAAGCGCGCGGTGGAGCTCTGCTCTCTACGCCGCGTGGCTGGGGAAAGAAGCAGAGTAGGTCCTCCAGAGGCTCCGGTTCCGAACACTCTGCACATGTAGGGGAGTCCTCGCGGCCGTGTTGGTGCAGGCGCTTCGCCATATTGCAGCAGTCCAGCCGCATGCGGAGCAGCACGCAGCGGGGAGAGGCCGCGGCGCCAGGACACCCACAACCCGAGGGTCGTGGTGTACTGTCTGCACCATGCAGTTCAGGATGGTACGGGCCTCGTCGAAGGCAGTGACGTCACGAAAAACTGTAGTGCCCTCGTGGTAGGCTTCCTTAGCTCGGGCGTCGACGTCCTCGTTGCCCCGGCATCCAGTGGAGCCGCAGATCGCAGTCTCTGGAAGCCACCGTCTGCAGCTTGGTCGCAAGGGATCGCTCCGTGTGCCGCTGCTGTTGGTGGGCTGGTCGGCCGCGTGCAGCCGCAGCAGGACAAGCCTGGAGTCCGTTAGGAAGACCACCCCGGGATGGTTCTTGGGCCCGCTCTCGAGGAGGAAGTAGGTGAAGCCCAGCCAGCTCCGCCAACAGCATCTCCCACGTCTCGGGGAAAGGGGTGTGGGGGCTTGGTATTTGCCCGTACTTTACGATGATGCGTTTCGGAATGTATTTGATGGTGCGTCCTGGTTGCCTGCAGATTTATATTGGGCTTTAAACTTTTTTTTGGGCTTTAACACATATTGAGTGCATATTACTAGGGAACCTTAAAAAAATTTACAGCCGTTCCACTCTATGTGAAAACTGTCGGAAATGCAGAGCACTGATTCGCCCTAAGGGGCTGTAGCGCTGATATCCGCTCACTGCTACCACCCGACGCATTTCAAATTTCCCGCCTTCGCAGTGCTGGCGCGCCCCTGCCTGAAACTGCGCCAGCAGGAGTTCTGTTCTTTTTGTGCTTGTTTTCCCTGCCGCGCATGCTGGCGTTGCACTGCCCCTTTTTTTGGAGTTTGGTGGTAGTGAATGCGTTGTATCAGCAGCTTCTTGACGTAGTTTGAATGAGTCAAGGATATAAGGCGCGTTCGTAGCCTCCCATTCTGTGTCGCCTTTGTGGCGCAGTGGGTAGAGCACCATGTACATTGCGTTCCGCCCGCAGGGTCGACGGATCGAAACCAGGCGCCGAAAAGTTTTTTTTATATATAGTGTAGGGGGAGGGGTGCGGACTACGACTACGGACGTCAACGCGGGTGACATCGTGAGTTACTGAAATGCTCTGCATTTAAAAATTCAGTGCTTCATCTACATTGATATACCGCTTGTCGCAGGGGTTTGAAGGCAGCGCCACGTCTTGTTTTTTACAAGAAGCAGGGCGGCAATTGTATGACACCGTCGCAAACGTAAAACGGGATTACAACACCGGTCCTCATTTCTTATCTTGCGTAACTAAAAGCGGGTAACTGACGCAGCACTTCTAATAACGGCTAAAATTAGGAGCACTTGCGAATGCCCTCTTTCCGTCATTAGTGACCGACGGTATAAAACGTAACAATAGGTTGGTACTACTCCGATTACCTGCCATCGTCAGTAGGGAGGTCGTAAACGTTTCTTCCCAAATTACGGTTATTTCGTCCATCGAGATTTCACTGCACGCACAGTACGCAGGAACAGTGTAAAATGCACTGTTGTTCACAACGGCAAAAAAATACGACAGCCCCCTTCACTAGCGCACTCATAGATGCGTGGTAGATGACAGACAAGCTGTGTTTCTAAATCTGAAGGAAGACAATATTGAAGGTCATCATCCCTTACTTGACAAAAACAGGGTACGGTACTCACCAGGCTACGGCCCCCTTAACTTATGTTAGCCATTTCCCTACGCCGAAACACTTGTGTAGCTGCTGCTTTGCGTAGCCCTGCTTTTAGGAAAGTTTTAGGGCCGTCTACATTTGCCAAAACGACGCTATCTCCACATAGCTGTCTCAGTATATGTCAAAGTAAAAGCTGCAGCAAATTTACAGTTACAACACGCTGGATAAAACAACTCATTGTTTGAAAAAGGAGCAACACAGTCCATAGGCCTTTTACGTGAAGCAGCAGGCCACGAGGAAGATTGAAAGAATTGTTTTTCTTGAAAGAAAACCAGTGTTATTTGGAAAAAATATGCTGACCAGAAGCGAAGGAAGATGTTGTGGACGGTTCTATTCTGTGCAGTATTTAGGGAACGGCCAGAAATAAGAAATTGTCTTTAGAGGGGCCGGCCAATTACGAAAACTTTAAAAGGGCGCACCGTGTTTTCATTCATGAAAAAAATACATCGCTTATTCGATCATATGTAGGCATAAATGTTTAGCGCAAACCCATTTAAGAAGTAGGCGCCATGCGATGCCATTTTTGCCACGTCCTGTAAATACTTAACAACTTATGAGACGAAAAATTCTTTTTCGCTGTAATACCTCTTAATGGATTCTTGCAGCCACTCATCACTCAGCGGCCTTCCGTGAAGCAGAGTCCGGGTAGCCTGCTTTTTACTCTGAGTCCGCTGCCAATGTGTCAGAGGCTCTTTGTTTGACCTAAGTACGGACTATTGTGCAAAGGCAGAATACACTACTGCTTGTAAATCGTCGTTTAATCCCCCAATACGGGTATCTCTACACCCTGCGTAAATGTAGCGTTGCTAGGAATCTGGTCATATAAGCATAATTCAGAGAACGTGCTGAGATTTCTAGTGGCTGATTTTCCTCATGCTGGGGTTGTAAGCAATTTATTAAGTAATTCATTGCTTAGTTAAGGCCCTAGAACTGGGTGGAACAAGGGTCCCCGGTGCCACATACATTCTTGTTAAGAGAGAGCTCTCCTTTCTGGAATGTGCCACTCAGTCCGGACGCATGGATCCCTTTGCTAGAAGCGTAAGAGCAACTGTGGGATGTTTGCCGGAAAACAAGAGCTTAATCTCTACGTCACTCTTTGGTGTCATAGCAAGCCAACCGGGCGCCGAATTACAAAGTTTTGATCGCATCGTGAACGTTTCAAAAGTGATTGTTTTGACCGAGCTCTGAGTAGCTAAAAGCAAACACCCGGATGTGACAACCGCAATCACGGCAGAGCCACTGCGTTGAGCAGCGGCATCTCAGAGCAGATGGTTTCGAGCAGACGATCTTTCATCGCCGTGCTGTTCGCTCCCTGGCCGACCAGAAGGGAAATAGCTATGTTAACCCATTCGTAATGCCTGCAGAATCATTCAGTCCCACGAAGAGGACTATGCGATGGCTGTGCGACAAGCTACTGCACGAACTTGGCTGGCGGCACCGTGGGCTCAGCGTCGAGGATCAAGTGACACGCACCCTTCGCTTGTACACTACAGGTGGCTTTCAGTCAGCTGTAGGTAACGAAGGAACGATGTCGCTGTCGCAGCCCTCCCTGAGCAGGCGCATCTACACCGTGGCCATCACACAGTGAAATTACGATTGTCTAAGACCTTGATAGCTGCTGAGCAGTCGACCGAAATTTTAGAAGCACCCGTCATAGAATTTAAAAATTGTTATTGGTACTTTACGAATACACACACCAGCTTAACGTTCCTATACAGGATGCGAAGCGACACGTAGTTAAGAAACGGAAATCCTGACCACTATCCCATTTTTTTCGCTAGGAGAGTACCACAGAAATGCCAACACCGTAACGAACCGTTCGAGGCTCTTGGAGAAGCTCGCGTCAGCATGCGGGAAGTGCGCCGATGCCTACATCCGTAACAGGCTAGTATCTCAATACGCAGTTACTTTAACCGACATAAAAATCGTGGTCCAAGCGCAAAACATCTGCGCAGTCATAGCATTGTTTACTGTTTGCCGCTACAGCAAACAGCTGGCTGAAGCGGCCATCTTCCGACCCGGAAATACACGTCAAGGTCGCCCAACTGGCCGAACATGCCGTTCGCGCCCAAGGGCTGCAGGCCGCCATCTGAGGGGGAGGAATTCAGGAGGTCCCCCACTTCCCCTTCCTTCTATCACCCAGTTTTGGGAAAAATAAAGTTATTATCATCATCAACACAAAGCCAGCCTACAACCGGAAGTGCGGAAAAAGAAAACGGATGCAAAACGGGCAAACACCGCAATACCGCCAACGCTCATCAACGCGCGTTGGTTAGCAGAATTTGTCTCCGCCACTCGCAAATACAAAAACTATTTGTCTGGTGAGTACTTTTAAAGACGAGAGTCCTTCTTGGGCAAATCAAACGCCGTAATTTGGATCTGTCTTTCTGTCTGTATGTTTGTGTCTGTCGCCGCCTCCCGCTGGCCGGATCAAGTTTAACAAAGACACTGATGCAGGCAAAACATTTCCAATCTACTGAAACTAGAAAGATGCTTTATAGTTGTCGACATTCTTTTTAAAAAAGCGATTATTAGGCATATTTAAGGCAATAAATCAATGCATAAGTGGTGTCTGCAGTTCTTTTTTAATTAAGAACATGTTTGTGCGCGATTTCTGCGAGAGCAAAAAAACAAGACTCCCTGTAAACAAGGTTTAAAGCAACAAACGCAAAAAAAAGGTACCGCCCCGCGCTCGTGGCTTCAGCATCAAGTCTCAAAGTCACAAAGGGCGCACCGCCAGCTGTGCAAACGCGGTAAATTTGAATTCAACAAAAATACAATGGGAAGACCGAAACAGGAAGAGAACAGCATAAGAAATGGGCAGATGTCGCAGTAAAGGCAGGCCTGTCGCAGAGTTATTTTTCAGCGATATCTGTAGCGATGGGAGCAGGTACTCGGCCACTTTTTTTATCTACCTGTTGAGAACGAAAGACTTCACAGCCGAGCTCCTAAAGATTATCCAAGCATCCTGTGTTGGCGCCTAACGCTGAGTAAGCTGCACGATTAGTCTCATGACTTGTCAAATGACGTATCTATTGTAAGTTTAGCGGCAACGGGCACCCGTTGATGAGGTTTCAGCTCAAAGTTTCACGTTACACGCAACATGGGGCCGTCGTATTGCCGCTCGCTTTCTCCCTTTACCGCACATGAAACTTTCCCCGAGCGCACATCAAAACAGAAAAGACTGGTGGCGTTGAATAGTATTTTTGTACGTTTTACATTCGTGAAATCGGCTGTGGTAGCTAAATAGTGCTTCCGCATGAAGACCACTGTCTGGTCGGATGGTTAATCAGAGTGCTTGATAAAGAGGAAAACGAAGTAGCGTGTGCTAAAGGAAAGTAAACATGTTTACGAAATACCGGTACGCGTAGCACAGTTTTTCTTTTTTACTTTGGGCTGGTTGTTCAGAACTACCTTCCACCACCACATCGTTCATAACGCAGAAATTGCACGCTACTGGTGCCACAACAGCTTGCATAAAATGTTTTGTATTTTGTTCCACTCGATTCCACACATCCGG
Organism: Haemaphysalis longicornis; assembly: GCF_048455015.1. Classification (NCBI taxonomy): domain Eukaryota; kingdom Metazoa; phylum Arthropoda; class Arachnida; order Ixodida; family Ixodidae; genus Haemaphysalis; species Haemaphysalis longicornis. The sequence continues at coordinate 191,393,866 of NW_027526422.1, forward strand.
GTGTAAGTTTTCGCAAAGCTGGTAACAATGCGAAAACGTTTTATATCCCATGAGGAGAAAAATACGGAGTTGCTCACAAGGCACTACTGAACGAAGCCAGGTTGCCCTGCGTCTTGATCTGTAAAATAAACAAATGTACGGGTGGTTATGCAAACCACACTTCCAACCACTACTCTTCACCTTTACGCCTCATTGAACATCGCATTTGAGTTGCCAAAAAATGAAATAGCGGATTCCCAGGGGGACAGTATAGTATAAAGAGGCAGTGGAGGCCGCTTGCGTATGCAATTTGAGAAACGGCACTATAGTCGCGATAATCCATATTCGGACCCGTAACTTGTTTGGCTTTGCAGAATTTATATTCTTAAAGTAGCGTAGTTAAATATTTATGTATATATATATATGTATATATCTATATACATATATATATATGTAGAAATAAGGGTTGTCAGTCAAGAAAACCTCGGAAAGCAAAGGGCAGGGTATGGTAGGTTATCGACACAGGTAAAGAATTTAGAAAGAAATAAAGTGGAGAACGAATGCCCGCCCGGTGGTATGCGAACCCACGACCTCCAGAATACTGGTCTGGTGCGAAAGCCACTACGCTACCGGCGGGTCTATGCTTCCCCTCCACTTTCTGGGGTATTGATGTCAATGTAATTTTTTCCTGTGCTCGGGGGTGGTAGCCAGCGCCACTCCGACTTCTCGGTGAGACGGGGACCTTCTTTTTAACCCCAGGGCCGTGACTCCAGTGTCTACGACAGGTGGAGAGTGGTCGACTAGCGTTGAACCCTCTTAAGCTCCCTATGGCATCAAGACTGCCAGAACCAAGGCCCTCGCTATGCATGTAGCGAATCAGAATAGGAAATGATGGGCTGGTTGAAATAAGACAGAAATAAGGGTTGGCAGTCAAGAAAACCTCGGAAAGCAAAGGGGAGGATATGGTAGGTTATCGAAACTGATAAAGAATTTGGAAAGAAAGTGGAGAAAAAAATAGTTTTATATATATATATATATATATGACCCGGGCTGCATTCCAACGTGTGTTAAAACGAAACATTAACATGTATATGGTTACACCTACACTACATACTAAATTCCTATTGAAACTTTGAAAAAAAAGTTGTGAATGGTCACGTGTATTATTTTCGTACATGGCCCGCCTGGCCCACGTGTCGTCCTGTTTTTTGCTTTTACTCGCTGAATCCGCGCGAGGTTGGAGGCGCGCGGGGTTTCGCTTTTTCACATGTATGTACGGCATTATTGTCACTGTTGGTGATTCAATCATACAAATGTGCAGTTGGAAGCGGGAAATGCAGCAGATATTTTGGGCAAAGAGAAGTGATAACTACAAAGACAAATTTACGCAAGGGATCAGTTTCTACTAGGCGGCTTTCAAATATACTGAATACGGTGGGCGAACGGAAGTTTTGAATTTTTTTTGGAATTGCCCTAGAGTTTAAATTTTCGGAGTTTAAATTATCGCGAGTCTACTATAGCTAGCCGTTATTTTATGGTTTGTTATTGCATATGTGTAATGTAAGCCTGAACGGTTACGCCTTATCAGCTCCGCTGTACCAGTGGACTTATAAGTAAAGGAAAATAAGGAACCCTTACAATTCGCTCGGTAACAGTAGCGGTGGGGTCGGCCGGCAGTGCTTTACACTTCCGGGAGTGCTTGCGGGTTCTTCCAAGGGAAGCAATTCAAGCGAAGCTTTCAGCGTCTCAAAGATGTCTGCCGCCCGCAAAAACTCACTGCAGGAGAGCCAACTTGGGGGGGGGGGAGTGGGGAAGCGCGGAAAGAAATTTGTGCCCTTCCAGTCTATGAAGAAGGATGACCTGCGGTGCTGGATGCAGTCGAGAGAGTTTTTAGATTGAGTGTACATCCTGACAAAGTAGATGACTGAAACTGTGATGGACCCTAGCTTTATTCTAGGAGACACGCCTGGAGCTGTCTATTTCCTTCCAGCATCGTAGGCATCTCACGGCCTGTGTAGCAAACTAACCCAATGCGCTTGACACACTGAGGACACCAGACAGGTCGCATTGGGCCGTGTTACAGCCACGTTTAAAGGTTTCGCCAGCACAACGAACGTGTCAACAGTGAGGGCCCGAAACCTACAGCTGTGCGTGCACGCCCCCGCACCCCCCCCCCCCCCCCCCCCCCCCCCCCCCCACCGTTTCCAACATTCCCTGACCATGCGCGCATAAACTGGCATTGCTTATGAGGGAGAGACCCGCACGCAAATGTGGCTCTGAAAGCCCCTTAAGGCGAACTCGTATTATTGGGTCACGTCCTGTGTTCCATGCGGGTAAGTTCCTGCTCATCGTGGAGGGGGAACGTGAGGGGGAAACGGACGCCTCCGCGGCTTTCCGTTGTTTTCCTACCCTTTGGCGGTTCTGTTAGGGCCGGCGCTTTTTCAATTCCCCCTGTCATTCCTCCAAGCGAACGGCTAGTGTTGGTCCCGTAGCGCGTAAATACCGGGAAGGCCCCGCGCTTTATTCTAGCGGACAAACATGCGTATGGCTCTTCGATTTGCTCCTTTGTCGTAGGCATCTTGCTATCTGTGTAACACACCAAGCCAGACCCGAACAACTCCAATACGAGGACTGTGTAGAGGGAGCATTGAGCCATATGACTTCCACGTTTAATCCTCCCACCAGCACCGCTGTCATGCGATCGGTAGCGGCATGAAGGCCAGCTGTGCCTGTATAGGCTCCGGAACGATCGCCCGCGGGCGCTGCACTCTCCCCTCCGTGGGAGTACGCGGTGGCTGCCGTCGCTTCGGCACGTGCTTTTTTCCCTGCGCGCGTGCTACATTTATCGCGCTACGGTGAGGTCCGGGTAAAATTTTATTTCGAGTTATGAAAGCGTACACGTTAGCACGTGTCCAGCAAGTTTGGTTTACACGTAGAGTAGCCACTGGGTCCATTTTTGCCGGTGCTTGTCTTGTCGTCTGCTAGAGACGCGTCGTGTGCTACGCGCCAGACGAACGGCCGAGCGCCCAGGCGGTTTCAGTGCTCTTGTGGGCGACCTCTGGCTGGTCTAACCACCTCAGTCATCGCGAAACGACTGCGTCTGGTGAACGGCTTTTCAGTGCCCTAAGCAGACGCCCCCCGGCCCGCTCCTCCGCGTCTGCACGTGCAGCTCGGGGTGGACGCTGTCTCCCGCATCACCTGAGGCATCCAGCCCCCTACTCACGAATGCGAACAAAGCGACCGCCGGCTGCGCGAGCCACTTAAGCCAGCACGTACAAAGGGCGGTGGGTACACTCCTCACTCCGCCGAAACGAAAAGATAAAACTGTAGCGAAGCAAACCCCACACGTTGTTGCATGGTCATCTGCCACGACAGTAACAAGGCAAAAGAAGAAGATCCATTCGTTAATGTCTCCAAATTCCCCGCGCGAAAGCGCACCAAAAGAATAGACGGTAAGCATGGATGACTGCGGTTCGAATGGTGAAATAGGTTGGCACATTTTGTTTGTATCTGTGTACTTTCAGTTTACATTACCCGGCTTTGAAAATGCGAACTAGTGTTCTAACGAGTCCTGCCCTCTACACTTTTTTTAATGCATCCTGCCAATATTTGTTTTCCGCTATAATAAATGAACTTCGGAGTTGTTTATCTGGTGCCGTTCGATATATTCCATATATAACACAATAGGTTGACAGTTTGCATGGGTGAAAAAAAAACGTTTCTTGCGATTTACCTGGCTGTAGTAGCCCTGGTCCGTCTTGTCATTGTGACTTGTGTTCTGGACGGGATTGCTGCGTTGTTCATTTTTTTTCCACATTTACAAATACTGGTAAATAAAAGAGGTATACACCAAATTCTGTATAATAATAGTAATTAAAAGTTATAGGCCACAAGCGGTTCTATTGTTTCCGCGAACTATCACTCTAACCCATACTTGTACTCCAAGCGGGTGACAAACATTCCGAACAAAAATTGCTTCAAGTGCAAGTAAAATGGAAATGCGGCGCTGTCAGCTCACCCCTTAATTAGCGTGCGCCTTTATAATGCGTTGTTATGAGATGCAGCTGATTGTTACAAGAGTAAGAAATATATATATAACCTTAATCAATCACGTTTATCTTACATTTCTTGCAAGCCTCAGTGTTGCTGCAGTCCAGAAAGTCCGGATTCCCGAAGCGCGAGCATGCGAAGGAAGTAACAAACAAGAGAAAAGTACGCTGTGACAAGCTGAAAAGCTGTCGCCTTGCAGACGAAAAGACAGCAGAAGACGACCGCCGAACAACGCGTTTCCCCCCTTAAAATCGTCGGTGCAGTCTGCTGGTCGAGCGGCGGGTCTGTAGCAGACGGCAAGAGAAACGTCGACAAAAATGAACTCAGTAACTACTCTACGTTTAAACCGAACTCGCTGGATACGTGCTGACGCGTATGGTTTCATAAATCAAAAGAAAATTTTACCCAGCCTTCTTCCTAGAATCCGCGGTAGCCATGTTCGCGAACTCGGCATTCGTAGCGTGAACACGGCTCTGTGCTCCCAACTTCAGGCGCGAACGCACGTGAACTGGCGAAGAGCAGAAAACGCGAGAGATTCATCCACAGACGCTGGCAAGAGTGTTCTCGAGAGAAGCTCGGGTGCGCTGGGTATTTTTCTTGATAATTGTATCTCCTCGCGCGGCTCAAGCCCATGCGCAAGCCAGGATGACGCTGGACGCACCTCAAGAGGGGCACGCTTAGCTGCGCTCGGTTGTTTTTCTTGGTATTTGTTGTCGTAACGCTATACGGCAGAACCAAAAGCCTCAATCGCTCTAGTGTTACAATTAAAACGCTCTCTGAAAAGCTCGGGGACTCCTCCGTTAGCTTAATGCGCAGCACAGGGTGGAGGTGAAAGAGTGGTGCTACGTCGTGACCTATATAGTATGGCAAACGTCATGTTCTGAGGCGGACGTCCTCAGCCGTAACCCACAGGTCGATAATCGAAAAACAACCAACGGAAGAAAGACGAGGACGAGGAAGGCTGCATACACAGAGCTGTGTTTGTAGCCTTCCTCCTCCTCGCCTTTCGTGCGCTGGTTGTTTCGTGGCGTGAGCTACACTGGCCGAGGTTGAGCAGTGTAGCGTGGCTCCTGGAAAGCCGTGCTGCACATGCGTGAGGAGCAGTGACGTCACAAGGCGCACAGGACGTTTCTCGCTGCCCGGCATCTCTCGCACACCCCACGCGCCCAGCGTCTTCGCCGACCTCTGTTCTGCACATGGCGGCCCGGTCCACTTGATGATCATGTGAAGGGTGGCCGAGTGTGGAACCGATGGCTCGTGCGGCGCAGCAACACCGGCGTGCATCTGTGGAACCCGCTTAGCTCTGGAGCGATTGGTGACGCTGGGCCGGCCCGCGTGATAAATATACACGTATCACATAAAGCGTTTACCGGGTGTGTGTTTCATTGAAGCAGCTGTAAGCATGATAATCAAGCTAATCTTACACAACCACGAAAGCTAAGAAAGCAGCTGAACCTTTGCTCACGCTGCGTATATCCGGCATGGCCGAGCTATGCCACTGTTAATTGTTTCACGATGAACCCATACCAACTCGCCTGACTTGCCATCTTTGTACACAGAAGTCGACGTAAAATGAGAATGACGTTGCTCTGTATGTCTTAAAGAGACACTGAAGTCAATTTGTGCGGTTCCCGTTTAAGATCGCACTGCGTAGACTGGCGCAAATAAACACACTTTTCATCGTTTATTCCGTTGGTAAGGCGGTATTTCTTTTATAAAGCCCGAAAGAAGAAAAAGTGCCATGCGCGGTCTGCGGTGTCCGCACCAACACAAGCAGTGGCGTATATACGAGATGTACTGTGATTGGACGACGTCCAAGATTAGATTTGAAACAGTTTCAGTTTCGGTCCTGTAAAAAACCATGCTTCACATCCGACGTTATCTTTGGCTGGGCATTCTCGATATCTCAATAATCCCCAAACCGCGCTTTTGCCATCTTGTCGGCTGTAAAGTCCGCCCGCTAAGCCTACAAGCACGGCTTTTAATCGTAACATCACTAGCCGAGGCGTGCGCAGTACATTAACACCCTCCGCGTCATCGAAGACGCCCAAATGCGATGCGCTTTCTACTAACTTTGAAGCTTGCCTGGCTCGTACGTGCATGGTAAGAGGCTTGTTCACACCAGGACAAGGGTCGGCCCAACTCCACGCCAACGAGAACTCCTCAGCGCGTCAGTGCCAGTCTGCTCGCATTGTGCGAACTTATTCGTGGAGAATTAAACTGTAGAGCGCAACAATGGTGAATTCAGTATAGAAATCATTGCCGAAAAACAAATAAATAAACTTCATAAAAGGCGCCCCTTGGTAATCAAACTAGCAAATTAAAAAAAAATTCCTAGTGCTTTAGACCACTCGGCCATATGCCTCTTTTTTTTAATGCATAGCACTTTCAGACAAAGCCCGACATCACACTTAAAAGACAATATAAAAACTAACAGACAGGAAAGAGCGAGCACGTCGGTCTAACAAAGATTGGCATCATTTCAAAACTCAGGCAAGCAGACGCACGCGTACGAAAGATTGCGCCACTTTGGTGGATCTCTCTGCCCCGCATAAACGCTCCGCACTAACGGTGGCTGCTCCCGAAAAATATACATGGTTGGCCTAGAGGGTTCCTCATGCCGATGAATCATCGAGCACTTCCAAAAGGTAAAATATCCTGGCACAACAAAATGTTCGTACACCAACGTACACCATTCGCGTAAGAAGCGAATGATTTACGGGGTGACGTCAGTGTCATTTGCTAGTGACCGTAACGAAACGTCCCAGAAAAACACCGTTTCACGTCGCAACACAAGACATGGTCAAAAGACTCCGGTAATTGCCCAAGCGGAAATGCTCTGGCCTAGAGATCGACATCCGTTTTTGGTGCAGCCATGTTTTACCTAGAAGTGTTGGCGAGCGAGGCTACAGAAAAACATTTTGGCATTCGGCTCACCCAAATACGCTTGAAACGGTCTAAACCACCGTTCCTACGGTCCCGCTATTAGGGCTGGCGATACACTTGGACTGGGAACTGATTTTTAATTGAAGTGTTTGCAATAGCCTGCCTTGAAAGGCTAAACAGATACTCCAGAGAAGGAAGGCCATGCAGTAATGTAATAAAAGATATCCACAACTTCGTTTACAATCCCCCATGGAGGCTTTCTTTACTCCTTTATTGATTCCTGTTAACCTCACCCGTAGGAACAAAAGAAAAGGTAAATGATACACATACGAATGATCCGCCAACTTGTAGAAGAAAAACCTGGAGACACAAGTTGGTGCACAAACAAATTCATTAACCCAAAACCACAAGACAGCAAAGGAAGAAACAAATTATCCCTACGCATTGGCTCCCATTGAGATGCCTACATGAAGGTAGAAAATACTCCGTCTAGAGGATCGGCTTTCGCCCCCGCATAGCGCAATACCTGAAGCACATACACAAGTTTTGCTACCAAGTACACATTGCCGAATTGCGCACGGGCAAATACAGAAAGTTTTCGCCCCATCCATGCGTCCGAGGCTGGCTTGACATGCGTGAGTGCTGAAGACCAGTGTGGCCCGAAGTTCCTTATTTGGTGAAATGGCGCACCAAGGTATTCATCGGCGAATTCTCTCAACTAATACCCGTAAATTTCGAAGGTTTTGTTCGCCACTGGCTGAACCAAAACCCCTTAGTTTTCTCCATATTCATGGCCGCTTCAGGACCGTCACAAAATTCCTTAATCAATACAAGGGCTTCTTGAACACTAAGCTTGATCACTACAACAGGTTTGTCATCGGCATACGGAAGAAAATGAACTTCACATGATGTCAAAGAAAAACCATCCACTCTTTGGCTCCGTTGTATACTAATGAGAGTCTCTACCTACAGTGCAAACGAAAGAGGTGATAGTCGGCAGCCCTGTCTGACAGACGCCCTGATCTGAACTAGCTTCAAGAGAACGCGATACACAGCACGTCATCTACATTAGGCGCTTCCAAAAGTGGGATTAAAAATTATGAGACATCCGATCAAATGCTCTCGCGAGGCCAATTAGGATACGTGCGACTTGTTCCATCAAATCAGACTTGCACTCCAATGCAGAGCGGGTTATATGTATATTTACTCGAATACTTCTGTCCCCCAAATTCCGCATGTTTGGTGGGACCCAACTAAAATAGAAATTACATGTTGACAAAGGGTACGTGAAAGTTGCGCAAAAATTTCGTGTTCCACATTGCACACGGAGATCTCAGCTTGTGTTAAGGCCAGCTTGTGTTAAGGCCGACAGGCCTCTAGAGATCTCAGCTTGTGTTAACCCGCATTTTTTATTTTTACAGGGTGTGCCCTAAGTAAACGGCAAAACACCTTTATCCTAAGCGGCTGTGAATATCTCAAACAGACTAGAGCCGGGATAGCAGAAAACTTCTTATGGAATTCCCCCCTAGGCGTCCATCCGTTCCAGGGATCTTATTTATCTTAGGCGAAGAGTTCGGAACTGTAACCTCTTCCAGTGTAATAGGGCCGCAAATCCCGGCATCGTCATCGTCTGAAAGCCTTGAAAGTAAGCCAAAAAGAGAAGGAAAGCCAAGCTCTTGACACACGACATTGGACTCTCGGGCTCACCTAATAACCTGCTGCAATGAGCATGAAACGCACCGGCAATATCATTTGCTTCGGCATACCTAGTACCATTGAATTCAATGTCAATTACCTTCTTTGAAGAATCGACTGGCGTTCATCACAAAGCGACGGGCGAGTCGGATAACTGTTCAAAAAAATTCGTGCTTGGGACCGAATTACAGCAATGTGATATGTTTCAGTAACATATTGCTGCAATTAAGTTTTAGATATCCCAATTAAAGCTAGACTTGATCAGAGCATAACTGCAATCAGTTCATGAAGCTCTACCAATGCACGGGAAAGTCCACGGACATAAAGGCGTTCTAGAAACGAAGGACGAGCTGACTCTTCTAAGCCAGCACTGTGAGGGGAAGAAATATTAAGTATATATTGTATAGCTTGCTCAAAGATTTATTTGGTTTTAGCAAACCAAGCAGCGTAGATGACTATTTCTTGAATAGCGGTCGTGCAGTAGGTGCGCCCCAAATTTCTACAAATATGCAGAAGCGGTCCTCAAATTTCCACGACTGCATTCCTTGTGAGGGAAAGCGTTCGCACACCTTGCTGTGGTCGTGCTGTTGCCGTATGTGCAAGTTCACCCCACGCAAAACGTTGTTCGCGTACCTTGGTTTCACACTGTACAATAAAAGTTTCGGTTGATTCTAATTTCTTAGTACCTCTCTTAACTTCCCTGACTCTTGTCGCGCCTTCAATTGGCCTCACATATTCTTCTAGCTTACCAATCAGCGAAGCGTCGCCTGTGCGCTTGTTTTTAACGACTTGGACTTAGAGGTTGATACAATGTAAAAACTAACAAACTAAAGGCACATTATTCTAGGAAAGAACGTTCCATATTAGTTTCAAATAAAGAAACGAATTTTGACGACCCGCCGGCGGCAGGTTGACTGAACGCTCCATCGACTGATTCTGTCTTACAGTCAGCGAAACATGCAGTAGGGCGGTCAAGCCGAACCGCCTCGTTCTGACGTGATATGAAACGGAATACAAAATTGGGAAGGAGAATCTAGAAAGAAGGGCGGCATTTTTGAATTGGTTTCTCCACTGAATAAAGTCGCGTAAACGCGGCAGTAGTGGTCGAAACACTCCCGCCTGCGTTTTGAGCTAGTAATTCCGCAATGTTTACAAATCACTGCAGTCTAACTTTAAGGCTGCTAGCCTCAAGCCGCTAGGGCTAACGCCGCATTTTCAGTTTTGGGACCTATGGCCTAACGTCGCCTTTCGAGCTTTAACGCCTTCAAGAGCCACTTACACAAAAAAGTACTTGCTTTACGTCAAGCAGCAGGTATCGATTCATGCCGTAGACCCCAAAGCAAACGCTAGGCCTATTCTGCATATCCAGAAATCTGGGACAGGAAGCAACGACGCCCCTGGTGGCCACGACGCGAAGCAAGCGCGTTTTCAATGGGAAGAGGCTGTTTTTTTAATTTATTTAAAATTACAGGGCATAAATTGCATTTGTGAGAACAGGGAACGCTTCCGGGAATCACTGCGAACATTTTAAAGGCCACAGCACGTTTGCGCACGCAAGATTAGTTGTTCCCACAGCGAATGAAGTTTAAACAATGGGAGCCTATGGAAGCAGCTACAATTTGGAGTCACTTTCAGCCACAAAAACGCGCCTAGTGACAACACAGTGGCTGAAGTGCAAGTTGTGTTAACTGATATAGCTAGAGCAGGGACTTGGCTTCCCTTGCGTGCAAACGACAAGTCATCATGCGGAGGATAAAGCGTTCCAAATTGACAATTTCTGAAACACAGTCGCTGTTATCGCCTAGCAGCTACATAAGCGCACTCTTCATTCAGCGCTTCCATGTGCCGATGGCCGAGCGGTTTGGGCTCAGGCACTTCGCGTTGGTTTCATTTTGCCGGGAAGGGATGTCGATTCCGGACCTCGGAGGTCTTTTTTTTTTTCCGATTTAACTTTGGTGGTGAAAGGATGACAGTTTTGGTGACAAACGTTTGTGCATCTACTGTACCTCGCTTGTTTGCTTTGTAAATTTTGTCCAGATATTCTTTTAAAGCCTATTTTCTCGGCTTATGAGGGGTAAAAGCTCGTCGCGAAATATTTTTAGCACAGTTTCAATGTTTTTTTTTGTGTATGTAATCTTAAGGTAGCTGGCTCTGATTCATTTATTCAACATACAGCAGTTATAAACGAGAAAGTTCAGAAATTGCAAAAAAATATTAGTAGTGACAGAGGTCCCTGCGATAAATGTGCTAGGTAGCGCCATCTACGAAGTTCACGTGAACGAAAAATGTCACAGTTGAGGAAAGTCACAAGGGCGGCGCTAAACAACAACTCGTATCATGGGGGTACATGCGAGAGGGGCGATATCTCTACGTTGTTTGCATGTTGGCCTTTAGCTTTGACCATACAGACGGAAAACTTTTCCCTGACGCCTGTTGTTTCATGTCCCACATTCAGCGAAGGCGCGCAGTTTTACATCTTGGTGCTGCGATCGCAATTTCCTTTTAGAGCAGTAAACAATCGTGACTGGTGACACTATTAGGTGGAAGTCATGGCTAAATATACTAACCACCTCCGCTAAAGGAAAAAAATGTGACCACCATCCCGCCTTGCGAACGTGAATGTCCAGCAAAGCTGTATGAAACACCACACATGCTGATGGGGGTATGTTTTATTATTACTTTAGAGTAATGGTAGTGATAATCGCTTTGTGGTCGCTGTTGTAGACCGTGTTTGGTTCTGCGACCATTTTCGCTACATTTTATGCAACCGGGAAACGCACGCGGGGTGAAGGAATGTGCTCCCATTGCCGCAGGCGTGGTTATAGACCATTGTGCGGTTTGCACTTCACACGATAGTTACGTATGAGATCAAACGGCACATTCGAAAGTAGCTGCAACCTAACCTTTACTGGGAACGCGTGCGAGGTTGTTCTCATTGTTCACAGGACCTTATCATCCATCATATGCGGTTTGATGCTTATTGAAACGAATTTTAAACTATCGTCGTCGTTGGACTGAGCGGTGCGTATTTATGTTTAATTACTTGGTACGTCCATGTACCCCTCTCCAAATCCGAACTGCTCCGACCGTGTAGGAATGGCACAATCGTATTGACGTCGCCACCCACCGCGGTGGCTCAGTGGCTAAGCCGTTGCGCTGCTGAGCACGAGGTCGCGGGTTCGATTCCCGGCTGCGGCGGCCACTTTTCTGATGGAGGCTAAAAGCGAAAACGCCCGTGAGGACGAGATTTCGGGGCACGTTAAAGATCCCCAGGTGGTCAAAATTAATCCGTAGCCCTCCACTACGGCGCGCCTCACAGAAACACTAATCTGCAATGGGGTGCCGATTGCTTCTTGTGCGAGAAGCCCGAAAGTAGAACACGTTTTGTTGGATTGTTGGGATGCCGTCTTTTTTTGGGACGTCCTCCAATGAACTCTTAAAAAAGACCTTCCTCTAACATCCCACGGCATTCGGTACTTATCTGTCATGCCTGAAACTGTACCGTATGACTTGTTTTTTCTCCTGGGGCTGCACGGAATCTGGAGGAGCCGCATGGCTGTTAGGAATGCGGATGTGGATGCACGTGCAGTGTGCTCCTATTTCGTGGAAAATATTTGTAGATTACGCGAAGTTTTCGTTAAGCAAGGTTGTGATGATGACTTTCTGTCAGTAATGCATGAACTTACTGTAATGAAAGTGCACAAATAGCTGTCAGCTGAAAGTATGGTAGTGATGTTTGAGACAATCAACCATCTTCGTTGACCTCTCCTCTATTTCTTTGTAAATGTTATGCCTTGGGCAATAAAAAAAAACTACGGCGTGCCTCATCGCCTGCGTTGCGTCGGCGCGTTAAACCCTACAATCAATCATTGACGTCGGCTACATATCGCGAGGGACCCAGGTTCGAATCCGAACTCGGGAACCGTTTTTTTTTCTTCAATTCACCCACTATCATCACCATTGCCAGTGAAAGTTGGCTTTCCTGCAGTGCGTTTCGTGTTTACGCCACGACATTTTCCCGCCAACGAGAAGTATACAGCTTCGTTGTAAAAAGACCGAAGGTTCATCGAAGAAGGACGCTTGTTGGAGGTGAGCCTTTCGTTTGGATTAGATTTATTTTCAAATACGGATGCCCTGTAGCGAGCATTGCCTGCTCTGACTGTTATTTATGTTGCGGTTACGGTAACTTCGCGTTTCGTGCAGTGCTCTTTCTCCCTCTTTCCCCTTTTTTTTAAACACGTGCGTGAAAGCTTGTTCGGCAGCGTGCGACGTATCGTTGTCTGCGGATCGTCCTGGTTCCCCCGTGTCAAGTGTTGCGTCCACGCACGCCAGCGGCTTCACGTTGACGAAGTTCAGCATCGGCTGCTCGCTTCAACCGTTTGCGTTCGGTATCACGTTCACGAAGTTCGGACAAGTTCGGAATCGGCTGCTCGCTTCAATCGTTTGCGTTCAGCATCACATTCACGCCGCTTCGCAGCCTTGTCTTCAGTGGTGCTAGCATTCCTGTTATCACAGTGATCGGTGCTTGTTACGGTTGCGCGGGCGATAGCAGAATTGTTAGGCTCCATTCAACGCATCGATGGAAATCGGAACGCCGGTGCTGGAACGACCGCGGCTATGACGCAACGTGGCGCGGCTATGACGCAACACAATCCAACACAATCCACTTTAACCCAATCCAAATCCAATCCAAGCCAAGCCAAGCCAAGCCAAGCCAAGCCAACTCAACCCAATCGAATCGAATCCAATGCCCCTCGCGAGAGAGTGTTCGCTATCGGAGAGGAGAGGGGGTGATCGGCGGAGAGCGCAGCTCGCGCGGCGAGGAGAATGGGGGAGGGGTGTGGACGGACAACAACAACGCCGTATGGAGGGACAAGGCGAGTGAATGAGATGCAGTCGCATCTAAAACGGAGAGCCATTTTGACGAGGAGGAAACGAGGAACGCGACGGTGTCGCTTCGAGTCGCTGTTATTTGCCTTTGTAAATATACCTACAACATTTCGCCTTTTATTGCCGAGCTTGGTGCTTTCAGCTACTTTGCGTGCGAACTCAGCTACTCAATTTATCGTCGGTAGACGGAAATATCGCAATCCTAAACGCTATCTGCATGCTTTCTGCTAGCGCGCGAGAATTGAAAAGCAGGCGCTGGCTGCTTAACGAAGAGCCATTATAGCTGTGCTTGAACCATGATCATCTTGTCCAAACATACTTAATGACAATGTATAATTTTCAAGAAGGAAACGCCCCATGCAAAGACAGAAAGTGCTGGACTGTTACAGGCTCCAGACCCCCCACCAATTTTGATCTCAGCATATGAATGACAATTATTCACATGTTTAGTAACAGCGTAGTGCAGACAGGATGCAGAAAAAAAAACATTATTTTTTTATCGTGTTTCAAGTAAGTGCAATGAAGGGCACCCGAGTAGCCTCGTCCAGCCCTGTTACAGACTAGAGTGGAAGTTCCCAGTGACTATGAATAAAACCCTCTAAGCACGCGTCATTTACATGCTATTTCCATTTTTCTTTTATTTCGTTTTATAAATTATCAAAATCCCTTTTCTTTTATTTTTTCAGTCTCTGAAAGTTCCCCCTCAGGCTATGCTCCTGGTCGAATTATATATACATTAAAGAAGGGAAGATAGCAGTTTGTAAACCCTGTTATTATGACATGGCTTGACATTTCATTCTTACAAACTGGTTCTATTTTCCACTTGCTACGGGAATCACATTGACTTGCAATGCGTTATGCATAGAAGGAAAAGCTGAAATTTTAAGGATGGGCTAGGCCGTCAGGATTTCCAGTAGCGTATGAACCTTCCCATGCGCTGGGAAAAATAAAAAGAATATTGGCGCTTTTAAGAAAGTGCAAAACTTGCGAGCGGGTTTACGGCCTGTGGAGCGCAGACAACAGTGTACCTGGGCAGAACGCTGCGGTCGCCAGCGGTTTCCCGGAGCGGCTTTCACGCGCGCTTAACTGTCCACCCAACGGTGTTAAAGGGGTACTGACACCAATTTCCGGGGCTGATATTATTGTATAGTTCGTTTTCTTTACCCACCAGGATACCCTGCGTAAAGTGTGAACAGCATGCGTCGCGTGGAACATATCCTAAATTGATTGCAAATGTAGCACCGACGAGACGGCTGTGCTGGAGGCTTCCACCGAAATCGACATCGCGTGACATCAGGGTGTGCTAGAGCATACGAGGTGACATAGCCGCGTGCTCCCCTACTCCTTGACGTCCACCCGGCACCCGGCTAATGGCAAGGCGCAAACCGTCTAGCGCGTGGATGGAGCGTCACAGGTTTTCGCATACCCACGTGTTAGCGCCGGCCCTGTTCAGCGGAAACCGGGATGTCCTAGCGTACTTTTGGTCACCTGCAAACTCCGGGCTTTTTGAAACGGAAGCCGTTGACGGTGGTTTTTGCTGCGTTATAGTTGCTCATTTATCGTCCGCTGATGTATTTGAACTACTGGTTCATGATAGTTAGGCCCGTAGGCATAAAAACATGACGTAATAAAAACATGACGTAAAAATTTGGTGTCGATACTCCTTTAAGTGGTCTGTGCGATATAAACGCTTCTTTTTGTTTCCAAGCTAGGGGTTATTTTTGTCATTTTTGACTGAAATAAGGGAATGTACCGGTTGGCTAGGGAAAATAGTTCGCTCTGTAGAGCACCCAGTTATCACTGATGTTACGACTGTAGAAAGATGGCAGGAATGTGTCAGTATAGAAGGTCTCGAGTTCGGCGTTAATTCTGCTGTAGTCACCTTTACTGTTACCGTGATTTTTTTTTTCAGTGCCAGTGAACGCAAGCCCAATGTCAAGGGTTATTTGATGACGGTTATGATCGCGAAATCCATAGATGTGTAGCACGGTACCAACTGTTTCAGGTCCGGTCGTCAGAATGAGGTCGGTGATGTTAGAACTGCGAGTGGATTGGTTCACCATTTGAGACATAATGACTAAGGCTAGGTTTATAAACTCAATAGGCGTCTTCTTCCAACCTACTAAAGTTACTATACTTCAGAAGGCGGTCGAAAAAACGCAAAAAAAAGCTTTAATTGAACGTCAACGCCGGTATTGAATTGAAATTTAGCGTGCGCTGCATCCTTGGATGAATGACAGGGACAGTGGAACCGACAAAGCTTATGTTGGTACGGAAACTTGCAACTGGTTAAATCAAGGTGTTGATCGTTACATGTATGCATGTGAGGTAGTGGTGAGGGTACAATCGTGGTGAAACAGTGCTCACGTGTGCTCACGAGACATCGGATTTTTTCTTTAGCATTGCGATCTCCCTATCAGTGCGCGCTATTGTCGGCACGCTTAACACACTCGCCATGTGCCTCCGAGAACATATTAATTAAGAGCCTCTACCACCCCCTCACTCTCTGGTCCCGAGAGTATGACAGCACAGTTGCATATGCTCCAGCCGCGCATGCACACCTAGCACAGTGGGCAGCTAGCTGGACCGGCGACTGCAGTTGTTTGCAAGCGTTGTTGCGCTCGAAGTCTATCCTTCAAACACTGGCCAATCTGGCCGATGTAAGATGCGCCACAGGAGAATGAAATTTTATAAACAATGCCAACTGCGCATTCGACGAATTCGCTGATGTGTTTTACGCCGCAAGACCATAGCACGTTTTGTGTGGTTTCCTTCAGCTAATTTACTTTTTTGATCATCGCCTTTAGTTTCGAAGGCGCAGAACATACCACGTAAATATTGTGCCTGCCTGCCACTTTTTACTGCAAGGCAGTATATGTCTCACCCGCCCCCCCCCTTCCCCCCCCCCCTTTTTTTTCATTCCAGTGTCACCGATTTACTCGGCGCCCCTCCGGGGCTCCTCCTCACCACCACGGACACCTCTTTCACAACTGTTTTCCCCCTCGCGTCCACCGATGCCCCTTTGGAAACTTTCGCAGTCGGCATATAACGGCGGTATGCGGTTATCAGTTGATTGCGAAAAATAAACAGAAGCACGGATGGGCGTTAAAAATGCACTGAAGATTACTACACTTCCTGATATGAAATTTGTGCGCAGCGCGAGCTGCAGTCCTTGCTGCAGTCGTCTCGGTCACGGTGCATTTGTACTGCGTCTCACGAAGTGTTCGCATGACCAGCGAACGTACGGCGCCGTGCGCTACTCTGCTGCTACCTCGCAGTGCGCCTCTGCCGCCGGCAAGGACGTTGCAAATCGTGTTTGAACCTCCCGCAGAAATGTCACGTGGTTCCGATTAGACTCGCACAAGGGTGCAGCGAGCATGTTGTTGCATATTGGGTTTGAACCTCCCGCGCAAACGTCACGTGGTTTGGATGAGCGGAGATTGGAACAGCGTCTGGTGAAAGTGTCAGGGGCAGGGCGCACCTTGGTGGCGATACATTAAACATGTGCGAGGGAAATGCAGTGAAAAATGACGCCGTAGCCGCACGTCTCGTACTCCACTTCAGCCTTCTCAAGACGCTCCTCTCCGGTTTCTTTCGCTGCTGCGTTCTCTCACTCGGGTACGCAGACATAAACAGATGCTGTTCCCGCGAAGCCTAGGTAAGACCTGCCAAAGGGCTGCCCCCTAAAACGACCCGCCGTCGCCGTTTCCACTCAAATTCACTTCGCCAAGTAGCTCCGAATGTCTCCCGGTATATAGAAGAGAAAGTTCCCCAGTTGGAACGCCGGCTTGGGCCCATATTTCTTCTTCAGCTTTGAAGGCCTTCCGAGCGACATTTTCTCCGTTGTCTTTCACGCCTCAGTATGCGCCATCACCGGTTGCCGGTTTATGCGTGCACGGTTTGCGGGTAGAAAAAGGGGGGCGTACATGCACAGCTAGGCTTCATGCCGTTACTGATGAAATGCCGGTTGTGCTGTATTTAGATGTCGAAATTACACGGCTCAATGCGGTGATTCGGCTGTCCTCTTCAATCATGTGGTTCGGGTGTGGCTTGATATGTTACACACGCATCTTACATGCACGGTAGGGTGTATACGAGGTGGAAGGAAAACGGAAAGCCACATGTTTGTACGCCAGAATAGAGCTCAAGGAATTTCATGTTTTAAATGGTTATGGGGCGGATGCATGCCGTTCGTTTGGAGGAAGATCAGCAATAATCGAAGCGTTGGCCCGAACACACCCGCGACTGGGGGCAAAAACAACGGAAAACTGGTGGCACCGCCGTTACCGTCTCAATTTAAGCTGGTGGAGTAGCGGCGAATCCCTCCAGGATGAACAGCAAATTGCCCGCTTGGAACGCCGGGGTGAGCCAATATCACTTCTTCAGTGGGCTTTCAGGGGATATTTTCGGCGGCGTCTGTCACTTCTAAGCACGCGCGCATGACCGGTTGCCGGTTTATGCGTGCGCAGGTTTGTAGCGGAGAATAGGGGAGAGAGGAGGAGAGGCGTGCACGCGCAGCTATAGGTTTCATGCCCGTACTGATGGGTGACATGTCCTTTGTGCTGGTGAGAGATTTAAACGCGGAAGTTAAACGGCCCAATGGGACCTGTCTGGAGTCCTTAGTGCTAGAGCGGACTTCGTTTGTGTGTTATGCAAACAGTAACATGCTTACGATGCGGGAGGGACACAGAAAGCTCCATGTTTGTCTGCAGGAACAAGCTTGGCTCCTTCAGAGGTACATTCAGCTAAGTGGCTAGGAAGTATGCTCCACCGCAAATTACAACAAATGTGTTTTGTTTTGTGCACTCCGTGGACTGTGTCCAGCTTTGCAGATCATCCTTCTTCACAGAGTGGGAGAGCACAATTTTTTTCAGTATGTGCGAAACTCTGTACACGTACGAGAGCACTACGAGGGCTTTTTTTTAATCTAGTTTCGCTTTTTACTTTGGTCATGAATTTTTCTGGGGCATTTTTCGTGAAGTTTGAGCTTTCAAGCTGAGCTCCTTAGGTCCAGCGGATACACGAAGCAGGTGGTGGTTTCCGTGGCTAAACGTGCCTCAGAAAAATTCACGACAAACCGAAAGGAAAAGCGAAACTACACAAAAAAAAAATCCCTCGTAGTGCTCCCGTACGTGCACAGAGTTTCGCACACACCGAAGAAAATGGCAGGTAGGCACAATATTTACGTGGTATGTTCTCCGCCTTCGAAACTAAAGGCGATGTGCGTATGATTTGTTTGTCGCACTGTTCCTGTCATTCGTCCAAGGATGCAGGGCACTCTAAATTTCAATTCCAGGCCATACCAACTAGCCCCTACACAAGCCTTTGTTGGCTTCAACACTGCTGTCATGCGTTTCAATCGTAGTTTTTTTTTTTTTCTGAATGTTGTGTTCTAGTGTCGACAGTAAAGCTAACATGCCGCAGTCCGAGGGGATTTTCATTAAATTTCGCGGAACGGGCAAGTGGCAAACAGCCACGTGGCACAGCCCTCACACCTAACAGTCAGGAGGAATCAGTTTTTGAAACCGCTCCCAGCCCCCCTGCCCCCCCAAAACGCCATCGTCAAGCAGCGTCGGTCGCAAAGGGGCCCAGCCTTTATCATTCTCAATCTGGGCCGCAATCATTTATCATTCCAATCCGGCGCAGGCCCATCCTTCTTCTCAACGCCTACTAAGGCGAAAGCTTTAAGTGCCCCATTCTGCGAAAAAGTGCCCTTGTCATTGTTCTGTACAGAAAATTTAGGGCCGCCGCTGTAAAGATTAAATAAATAAAAGACACTTGTCTTCCGACGGGATTTCAACCCGGGCCTCCTGAGCCGCAGAAAAGCCCGTTACCAACCACGCTATCTCCGCAGTTTGCCAGCGGTGGAACAAAACTTGTTAATCCTTTCTTCGTGGCACATACCCGCTTGGGGTATTGGCCAGGAATCGAGAGCTTTGAGGGGCTTCTGTGCCCACTTCACAAAATTTACAAAATTTACAAAAAACTGGCTAACGGTTACGATACTCCCTAATGCGAAATCTGAGCGCATCTGCTTAGCTGGTTCGACTTTCCAAAATCTGTTGAGGCAAATAATTTCGGACAGACGTATATGTATGGTTACAGACAACTTTTATTCTTCACATATGACTCCTTCGCGGTACGACTGCCACGCTAATTCGGACATTGCGGGAGGCAGCGAGTGGGTGCGGTCCACAGCCGCGCCGCAGACACCTCCGGTGAAGCAGCGCTTTGTTTCCACATTGATATCGGTGGACGTACTACGCATTAGTGATCGCGTCATCGGCGAACACACAACGGCACGCGCTAAAGCTTTCCTCTCTCTGGTGTCCTCTTCTTTCGACACACGGCGGCTCGCGGCGAACACACAACGGCACGCGCTACAGCTTTCCTATCTGCGGTGTCTCCTCCTGTCGACACACGGTGGCTCGCGATGCCGCTTGACTCGCTTCGGTGTCCTCTTCGTTCTCTTGACACGCGGCGTCTCGCGCCACCGGTTTCTCTTCGGTGTCCTCCTCCCCCTCTCGGTTACACAGACGCCAACGCCAACGCCGACGCCTACGCTGCCAAACCCCGGGAGCGGGCGCATAAGAGCTGCGCTCCAAAATGTGAATTGAACCGCAAAAGTTGCAACATAGTGTGTGCTGCGTGACACCTGAACGTGATGACACGTGAATAGAACTGGTGCACACCAGCCCCACAGTACCCTGATTCTCGGAAAGCTGTGGAGGGCACCAATCAGCTTGCTTACGTAAGCAGTGAATACAACAATGCAATAATGGCTAACGCTAGTAATGGACAGTACTTCCCCGATATATTTGTTCGGAACGTGTCGAGGCAGGCACTTCGCATTTAGCGCGTGTACGATAACCAGAAGCTGAAACAGGAGCAGCTGCGGGCGCACGACATCGCCTTCACTTTTTAAACAGCTGAGCTGTTTAAGCTTCCAATGAGTTCCATCCGTGCCTCGCGTCGCTCAAAACACGGTGCAGCAAAGTGCAGAGGAGGAAAGTGCTTGGCTAAGAAGTGTGAGGGGAAAGGACGAGGAGGCAAGGAGCCGACGAGTAGTTGTGGGGACTGCGCGCCTCAAGAAAAAGGGCCCATCTCCCTGCGAGGGGGACTCGAGTAAATGCGTCGCATAGGGAGTGGGTGTATTGCGTTAACGTTTAGTGTTTGGGGAGTTGGTGGTAGTGAATGCGTTGTATCAGGAGCTTCTTGACGTAGTTTGAATGAGTCATGGATATAAGGCGCGTTCGTAGCCTTCCATTCTGTGTCGGCTTTGTGGCGCAGTGGGTAGAGCACCATGCACCTTGCGTTCCGCCCGCAGAGTCATGGGATCGAAACCTGGCGCCGGTAAGTATTACTTTTTTATATAGTGTAGGGCGAGGGGTGCACGGACCTGTTGTTGAGAGCGAGGAGAGTAGCGTGATGCGGGAGAGGAGAAGTGGGGGAGAGGGCGCACCTGGAACGGCTGTTGCGGACGCCGAGGCACGCCGACAACGCCGGGTGACATCGTAAGTTAAAGAAATGCTCTGCATTTCAAAAAACCGCTTCCCGTGGTCGGAATCAAACCTGGGTCCCTGGCTTCATGAAACTGGCGTCTATCATTACGCTATCATCGCATTCTTGGCGCGCAGCACTTCCTTTGGGTTTGTAGAGTGGGCGTTGGCTTAGGACTTTGGCTGAGTTGAAGTGAATGGGCAGACCTAAGAAAAGCCAAGTTAAAGCTAGTGTAGACCACCAGCTCCGCTTTTTCCCCAGTCTTCGCATCTCAATCGCGAAGGTGGCCGAATTTTTCTCATAATCGGTTTTCAATGGCAAATGTAATATCGCAGGAGAAAAAATGTTTCCACCCGCCGCGGTGGCTCAGTGGCTAAGGCGTTGCGCTGCTGAGCACGAGGTCGCGGGTTCGATTCCCGGCCGCGGCGGCCGCTTTTCTGATGGAGGCGAAAAGCAAAAACGCCCGTGTGTACGAGATTTCGGCGCACGATAAAGATCCCCAGGTGGTCAAAATTATTCCGGAGCCCTCCACTACGGCGCGCCTCATCGTCTGCGTTGCTTTGGCGCGTTAAACCTTACAATCAATTAATCAATCAAAAATTGTTTCCCATAAAATGATTACGTGATTAGAAAATGACTACAGCTGCCTCAAAATACACGGTGTAGAAATAATAGGAGCTGTGCGCAGCGTTCACAGACGCACGCGCGCGCTTTTTTGATTGTTGATTGAAGTATTCAGCACGGTGGTCAGTACACCAAATCAAGGCAAATCGGCTTAAGACGGGCGGGCTACGTCCACTAGCACGCGCTGAAAAAATTCAGGAAAGACATTTAACATAATGCAGACGGCGCAGTGCAGGATCCAAATGGGAGAGCAGAGGGGGACGCCCCAAGCGCCTACAAAACTAGCCCCATTAGACTGTAATTTTGGCAACACTCTTGTAAAACGGCCTCTTAATTCCTCTCCCCTTCTTACAGTGTTAATTTGCACCGCCTGGTCCATGATGTGCATTTCAGTTCAGTTCAATTCAATTCAATGATGTTTTATTATAAACACACAAAACATTACACAATGATGCATACAGGAGGAGGTCCCAAAGTCGGAGACTGCATTCAACTTTAATTTTTTCTGTATTTTTGTTAACCTTGGCGAAATTCGGGCTACGTTGATCGGAACTGTCTGCAAGCAGCCTCCACATTTCCGGCGAATATTTTTTCTAAGTGAACAGGAGCACATTCCTACACCGTTGTTCCTCTCCTCAAGATTTAAGAAGCCGGGGTGTTATTCTACTTGTGACGTTTTTTAAGTGCGAATGCACTTTATAAGCGACCCCAAACCATCCACCGCCGGCGGCGGCGTTCGCGTCCGCAGTGCTCCTCTATTTTTAAAAAAGAACCAGCATCCGGCGCCAGGTTTCGATCCGAGGACTTTGCGGCCGCAGCGCGACGCTCTACCGACCAAGCCACGGACACGACGCTGATATCAGTGTTAGTGACGCGCCTTATATCTTTAACGCATTCAAACTACGTCGTCAGCGGCGTGCGTTGGCGACTCAGCGGCGTTATAGCGGCTTGATAACTGCGTGGTGTACACGTGATACTACAAACCCGATGGAAGAGATGGAAGAGAAGGCGGCGAGGCGGTGGGCTGCGGGGGCCGAGCGCAAGCGCCGCAAGCGGGCCGACAACCGTGCATTCGCACTTTCACATTCTCCCCCTCGGGGAAATTCGGGGGAATTTTTTGTCTAAACAGCCATGTTCCTGTAATGACATTTGATTTTCTTAACAATATCTCTGAAATAAATATGAAGCTTGCATTTATGAAATCGATAGGCTGCAGATCTCAGTCTTGAACAGCTAATAGCTAACGTACCCGTTTCTTCGCCAAAGTGTGCCTTCAACAGTTCTCGCTTCGCCTTTATTTCCATTTGTACATCGAGCAAATTGAAACCTTGTACCCTCCCTTGTTAAAGGAAAAATAAAAGATTAGATTGTATTTGAAATTACAAATTAATCGGTATGTTCTAGGTGGGCTCCAAAATACTTCAAGTAATAATCTCACCGATTTTTCTATATTGTGGCTGTTTTTAAAAATCCGACCATGTGAAATCAAACCCCTGCTCCCCCTCCACGCCAAATAGCTATGCTTGGAAACGTTTGTTATAAAAGAATGAAAAACAAAGTAAATATGACGTGAAGTTATGATAAGCGCAATGTACCAGATGACTTTGGCGTGTACTGACAACTTGCTGCGTTGCTTCGTGCCAATCGGAGCTTTACTTACTAAAGTAAACTGTGCCTTGCAGACGGCTTAGTTGAAAGACTATAGCCACAACATACGTGCAGAGATTTATACAAAAAAAGAAGACGTCACTGACCCATTTCAAACAGTAGCAATAAGCCGCTCTTCGCATCGATTCACATGCTGCAGGATATTTTTTTCAGCGTTTACTAATTGGGGGTAATCGAAACAGCAGCTTTATTACAGTAAATTGGGTATATTTTGCTTGAAAGTGAACCGGCATAATTAATAATGGAATAGCATGGTGTACAATCGCATGCCTTTCATGTCACGAACATAGTGCGCAAACTTATGCAAACCAAAAATGATGTAAACAAACACCAGGGTAAGGAGGTTAGGTAAATAAAGAATCTGGCTTCATGTAAGCTTTCACGAATCCTTCAACACCTCTTCAAACCGTAAGGAGGAAAAGGTTCAGTTTAGCCTGAAGCTAGCTTTGGCTTTCAGTGCAGGGATTGCTCGCGCTTCGGCCTTTGTACATATGAAAAAAAAAGCGTACAGATAACAACTGCGAAGTGATTTTATTAGGTGATTTATTTTCCCCAGATCTTGTTCCCGCGGTTGTAACCATCACCGCGTTGTCACGACTAAGTTGTCACTTATCGTTTCCTACGGAGTGCAGGTCCCTGCTGGGGCGGCACTGTCCCCGTCGTGAACGGTGGCGCGGGGTCTGGACCTAGGTCTGGATACAACTGCATACTTAACACATGTCAACAGGCGTTCCTCCCGATCCTTTCGCACTAAAAAACTAGCCGAGATTGCTTGTCGAACGTCTTTCAAAATTCATTCTTTCCACAGACTATACGCGAGTGGAACCGACTACGAGCCAGCTTGGTACTACTGCCCTACTACTGCATCCTCTGTGAAACTTAAGCATAAGTTTTCTTGCTCATATACGTATGAGAAATATATGAGCATGACTCCTAGACACCATGTCTTGTCGTTACGCTTTTCTTCTTGTTGCCGTCGGTCCTGACGCGCATAGTACAGTTACGTGTCTACAAGACTCGTGCAGTTTATCCCCGCATTGCGTGTGCTTGCTTGCTTGCTACTGTTGACAGCACTCTCATGCCTTATTTTCGTATTGTTATGTACTTTTTTACCCGTGTATTCCAGGAAGCGTGTATAATCATATAATGCACTTCCTGATGTGCAATGCGCATGTCCGAGGTTTTTTTTTTTTTGTGTAGTCACGTCGCAACAAACATTTTTAGGGCCCAGTGTACCCTGTGTTTTCCTGTTGCGCATTGTCTAAATTTCTGGTCTTTTCTGCCCACGGCTGCCCAAGGCCTTGTTCCAATGCTGGCAGAATTGCATTAATAAATAAATAAATAAACACCCCATCATCGTCGCCCTGTATTCGTCGGCCATTGTATTATCAACTGCGATTGTGTGAAAAAGGCCATATGAAAGGATCTAACGCTTTCGTCAGATGGTTCGCGCATTGAATGCGAAGCACATAAATCGGGGCGCCGAAAGGTTTTCACGACTACTTTGCCAGCGCGGCGCAGCAGCGGCCGCTTCGAGACAGCTACCGTCCGTGCAGCAAAGCGCAATACTCTGAGCGAAAAGAAAATTGTATGCAAACGAACAAAGAAACGCACACTATAGGCTAACCCCACGCCATACACACTTGAAACCGTAGTTCTTGTCCCGTTTTCCACTTTCATTTACCACTCTCCCGAAAAAAAAAAAAAAAACAAAGACTGACCCAGACACTCCGGTTTAAAAATCAAGTTTATTTATCTGCTTTTTCCCCGAATACTGCCGGTAGAAGCAGGCGGTGAAACACAACGGGTGAGGCCCAACTTCGTGCGCAAGCGCTTCTTTCGCGTACATCATGCAAGGATTCCAGGAAGCTGGCGCTATTGCTAGCATCTACGTTTTCATACCAGCTCTGTAGCAACTGAAGGAAGCATGCAGGGGTAGCTTAATTAACAGAAACAAGTCGTTCGAGATCTACGTGGTGGCTGTGGCGTAAGGCCGAACGCATATTTCCGAGTAATTTCAAAGAATCCAAGCCAATTTCCAGTAATGAATTTCATTCTCCAAATTTGCCACATATTAAACGTTTACTCCTCCTCCACGTAATTCCAAAAAGGACAATTAAATTGTGAGTAATTTCAAGTAATGTCAAGCAATTCCAAGTAATGTCAGGTAATTCCAAATAATTTCAACCAATTGAAATTATACCCAATAAATTCCCAGTAGTTACACGTAATTCCAAGTGAGTACAAGTAATTTGATATTAATAAAACGAATTCTGCAAGTATTTCTTCAAAGCCTCATCTAAAGAAAATCAGAGGTTAATTCTGCCTGTAATTTTTTTCCCACGCTGCTTCCGGGCCTCTCAAGCACGAAAGCGATGGTTTTTAGAACAGCCGTGAATTGTCTGTTACGGAAAGCTAAAGCGCGGTCATTTGAGTAACTTCCATACAAGCGGCGGCGACGATAAGAAGCCTTTTTGCTAGCTTCGAAAAAGTGATAACGCCGCTCCGCCGGTCGCGGACACGAAACAAAACATAAACATACTGTCGTGGCAATATCGACTACTGGCGCGTGAATTTTGATCGGCAGGCATAGAACAGTTCGTTCGTAAGAAGGCTTCGTTTAGAATTGGATATAAGGTTTGTGGGAGACGTGGTCGATGGCCAAGTCTCGTCCCGTAATCAAAGAAAACTTCCGGGACGAACATTAAGAGTCATTAGGGTCTCGATATGTGATATATAGCACGGATGGACGCCGCATTAAAATAAAACATTAATTTCCGTGTCTCAGTAGGACGCGAGGCGCATAATTTAATTTTGTAGTGCGCTTGCTTCACACTTACGGTCAAGTATTTTTATGCTGGCGATGCGGTGAATACAAAAGTTCAAGGTTTAGCGTGTGGAGAGTAGAAGTTTTCTATTCCAAATATCCCCTAGATGGGATCCCTACCTACAGCATAAACTGGCTCGAGAAAATCTGAAAAACTTAGTTGTGGAGTGTAATTGTATGGCTAGGACATGGTAGATGAAAATGTTTTTACGAGATATATGTCCTGGACAAATAAATATTGCAGTTCTAAATTGCCTAGACGTACTAAATTGGAATTTTAACTTCATTAGCTTAAGAGGGCAATTATTCTCCAGACCATCAATGAAACGGTGTATATTCGGCTGTGGACGCCAAGAAACATCCAAGAAATGTCTTGTCGTCTTTCCAAAATATGGGGTTTTAGAGTGCGTTTTCCGAAACGGGTTCTGTGAACAAATGCGGTTTTTAGCTGAGTCGAGATTTGCTGTGGCAAATGCGGTCACACATATGATAAACGAACACTACATGTATGTGATTTATATTTTCAACATCTTCCTTATCCCAAGTAACACTGACGCTGTTCATGGTAGCCTTGGCACGTCTTGGCTTAACAGGAACAATTAGTAACAGCAACGATTAAAGAGAGGGGGAAGGGGGCTACGCATAGAAGCTAGAGCTTGGCTATGAGGAGCCCTGTAGAGTATAGCTACACATTAACTGACGCCACTTGGATTTCCTCTGGCGTGCGTAATAATTTATAACACATAGGCCTTTCCGTTGCTCGCCTCCTTCGGAAAACTGGGAATTAAAAATGCCTTATTCAAGCCAAAGCATAATGATGGAAGTAAAAATGGCCCTACAGGTTTCTTGAAGGCTCCTTTTATTCTTCGGAATAGACATCAAGCCCACGCAGCAGCTCCGCATCCTCGGTCCGTTGCTACGAGACGGCGAGGCGGCAGCGGCCATCGCTAAGATCAAGTCGGCCTCCGAACAGGTCAGCGGAATGATCCGACGCGTTGCGAATCGAAACAGAGGATTTAAAGAAGACGACGCCTTCCAACTGGTCAGGGCGTGCGTTCATCGCGTCTCGCATCACCTACTCGGCCCCGTATCTCCAGCTAACGAAGGCGAACAGGAACACGCTAGACACGATCGTAAGAAAAGCCACCAATACAGCTATGGGCCTGCCCCCGTACTCGCCTATGCAGAAGCTGTTGGACATGGCGGCACATAATACGGTAGACGAGCTCATAGAGGCTCATCGGTCTAACAAGAGAGTGCGACTGAGCCAGACGGAGCAAAAGATCGGCTGGCCCATCGAACTAAAGACACCCAAGTAACCTATATTTCCGCCGTGGAGGGAAGCAATCAAGACCAAGCCCCTTCCGTGCAAGATGCAGGCCGTCACTAACGATGAGAGGCGCGCCGCGCGGGCACAAGTACTCGCCCGGCAGCTGAAAGCAGCTCCCTCGCCCTCTACGCGGACGCCTCACTTCCCAAGCACAGCAGCAAAGCAGTGGCCGCCGTCACGACCATCAACAAGCTGGTGACCAGCGCGTCGATACGGACGACGGACCCCAGCCAAGCAGAAGAGGTGGCCATCTCTCCGCCCTCACGCACGGGGACGTGCAGATGATCGCCACGGACTCCAAGACGGCTTACGGCAACTACCGCAAAGGTAGCGTCTCCCACGCTGCGCTAGCAATTCTCGCAAAGCGCAGCCGACCGGGACGAGGCGTAGAGCCCGTGTGGATTCCGGTACATTCGACAGTGGAAGGCAACGCCCTTGCCGTCCACTACGCGTGCGAACTAGCAGACCGGGCCGAGGACGAGTCGGAGCTACCGCACCCAATTACGAGCTACCGGGAGATTACCCGGCTGTACAGGAGCGCCAGGTGCAGGCTTCCCGGGCCGCACCGGCAACTCGAACGCAAACGTAGACGAACGTGCGCCGCGCACAAGCGGGGTCACTGGCGCACCCAGCTTTATTCCACTGGATGTTCCCGAGAGTACACGACCGCATCTGCGCGTTCTGCAAAAAGACTGAACGCACTCTGCCGCACATGCTGGCGGAGTGCACTCAGCTCAAGAATCCCCTACCTTCCCTACCCCTCCCTCTTACCCACCCCCCACCCCCCTACCCGAGCGATTGGAGATCCTGATGTCCCGTCCCGACCTGTCGATGCTGCAAGAGCTTGCGTTCAGCGGTCAGGAGCTATTGCACTCGTATGAGACTCGTGAATGCTCCACCCAGTCTGACGCCTGCGGGCGTCACCTGAAATGGGCTCAATAAAAGTTGTTTCTCTCTCACTCTCTATTCTCCAGTCCCAAAACACGTTCTTAATAGTCACCCTGTTCCTGCGAATACCGAATCAGTTTCATCTAACAAGATAAATTTCGTCCGACGATATTGTGGTCGTACGCAATATTTCCCGACATACGGAATACAACAAAGGGACACACGAAATGAAAATGTTGTTAATGAACGTGCCGAAAATCGGTTCCAAATTATTTGCCCACAAAGTTTTCAACTGTAACTTCGCGCTGACAGCTTCCCTGCTACTTGGCCAGGGAGTAACAAAAAGATAAAGAGCAAAAGCGTTTCTCTATTTAAAACCAGCTGTGTTTCACGGCGATGAGTTCACTGTGGACAGAAAATGTTTTTGGGCGCTCAAGCACGCAAGACAAGAAAAATACGGCACAGGAGGACTCCAAACTAAAATTTCGGTTGCCCATAAGCGTGGAATAAATGCGGCCTGAACGGCTAGCAAACCACCACTGCTCAATGAAAACGACCAAGAAAGATTTCCCGTCGCCCGGAACTATTATTGTAGGTTATGCGCTTGTCGCCGCAGCATCTGTGGCCGCCGCGTCATTCGTGGTCGAGGGCAGCAGACAGCATGATGACCGCAAGGCAACAGACACAAAAACGCGACAACATATAACTACTCTTAGCCGCCTTATCCC
Organism: Haemaphysalis longicornis; assembly: GCF_048455015.1. Classification (NCBI taxonomy): domain Eukaryota; kingdom Metazoa; phylum Arthropoda; class Arachnida; order Ixodida; family Ixodidae; genus Haemaphysalis; species Haemaphysalis longicornis. The sequence goes on from NW_027526422.1 coordinate 191,422,931, forward strand.
CGGTTAGACAGCCGCCTGTGGCCCCTAATGGTATCCCTGGCAAGCCGCGGCCAACTTTATATTATAGCGAAGCTGTATACCTGTACCAACCAAATGCTCTTTCGTGTGCCCAGCGAAATGCTCCGGCGCATGCGTCGTATGGCACGTGCCATCGGAAAATGATTATCGCGGTGTGTCTCCTTCTGGACGCACGAGCCAGCTGGTTCGCCTTGCGCGTGCACCGTGTCCCTGGGCGCCGTAAAACTTCAATGAAAATGAGAGCGAGCGGGCGCGCTTAGCGAGCGCGCGTTCTTAGCAAAAAAATGTACACAGGGAGCGCGCTATACGCTTTCGCGTTCCACCCTTAAAGGCGAAGCTTAAATAATAAAAACAAATCAACGAACAACAGTAGATTAGTAAGTAAGAAATAATAAAAATAAATAATAAAAATAAATAATAAAATGAAAACTAAAACAAAAAGTAACTTAGGACATTCAATAAATAATAAATAAAAATATACCAAAATAAATTAAAATACATGCATAAAATAACGAAAAGAAATAAAACAAAAACAAATGAATAGCAATACATAAATAAATAATATGAACATAAATGAAAATGAGAAAAAAGACAAGTAAAATATGAGTGCAAATAAATAAAGCATGTGTAAAATAAATGAAAATAAAAAACAAATTGCAAATGAGTAAAAATAAATAAGTAAATAAAGAAATAAATAAATAAATACTAATAATATAAATGAAAGAAAATTGCGAAGACTACGCATTGCGCGCAAAGCTTCGCTGGTCATCCATCCACCTTCACAGAGTGGAATGGCTCATCAATTTTTTTATCTTCATCGCCGCTGATCTTTGGGTGCTGCACGACACAGCAGGTAGCCCGTGGGGATTTTCATTATCCCTTAAAAGAAACAAACAGGCAGTAACAAGAAAAGGTACGAGCACAAGATTCTCAGATACTGCTGTGCGCCCACAGCAGTTTATGATAAACTAGCCGTAGTTCCCGGCCATGCCCGGGTGTGTCAGTACACATAACAATGGGTATAACACATACGGAGTACACCTTTAAGGGTGTTATTTTCCCCAAATCTAGATTAGCTTCAGTAGGTATAGTTTAGAACAAAGTCTGAAATTACCTGTAAGACATAAAATTACCTCGAAGAATTTCTGACAGAATCGTTTTAGTCTTTGAGTGAAACTGTATACCAATACCTGTCTCCAGCTCAAATAACTCAATCCTGTACGGCGTCCATAGACAAAAGCACACAGAATACGCTTTTAGGCAAAGCCAACTTCCCCACGAATGCTCTGTAGCTCTCAGTCTAACTGACGATTTTTAAAGCGAAAGCCGGAAGTGCCCCATTGGGCGAACAACCGGTGTTGTTGGTGAAGTTGTTGTTATCATCCTGCGCAGAAAACGGCCGCCGCTGAAAAGAGTAAATAAAGAAAAACACATTTCCGAGTGATTGGGAATCGAACCTGGGTCTCCGGAGTATGAGCCGAGTGCGCTACCACCGCGCTACCACAACTTCCTATTTTTTTCTTTATTGCCGGACTTCGACATGCACAAAAGCAACACATTCCAACACAAGACAACACATTGCAACACACGACAACAAAACCACTATCCGGTTCTTCCGGATGGTGTTGTCGTTAAAAAGTCCTTTCAGTGCGGTCAGTGGTTCCACGCGTGCCAACCATTCAGGCACATACTCTTGGACTTTAGACTTTAAGCCCTTCAGCATAGAGCGTCACACTCTCACGAAAGAACTGTCGCGCCGGCCTAGCATCCACATCACCGTGAAGCAATGCCATGCGCGCCGACCAAATACTGTACAGGCCCAGTAGCATCAGCATATAGTAAGGCGCGCCCTCTTCACTTTCAGTTGGGAGGTACCGAAATCCGTGTTGGTTCAACGGAAATTCTTTGTGGAGTGTTCGCTATAGGACGTCCCAAAAGTGGACTGCCACCCAGCAGTGTATGAACACGTGGGCTATTGTTTCCGGTTGCTTACAAATTGTGCAGTCTGTACCCCACATAACTTCAAACCACTTATATTGAAGCCACGTTTGGACTGTGAGTGTCCCGGTATGGAGTTTAAAGAAGAAAGACTTCGCCCCACCCTGAACTGGCTTCCTTTCGACCCTTTTAGGACATCTTGCCCTGGGCCTGCAATGTACAATGTTCAGTACCGTGGCACAGGGAATAGGTTATCACATAAGTCTTTGTACAACTTTTTGCGGGAAATGTCGCTCAGGTACGGCACCGACAATCGTGCCGTCAAAAATCGTACCGCCAGCACGATTTCTCTAAAATACTCGAAAATTCTCCCCTCCATCCTTCTTGTAGACACCACAAACTGCAGTAGCACTCGACCTAAGCGCACCTGGTCCACGGTTCTTAAAAAAAGGGTCGCTTGTGTCCCGCCAAAACAGAAACCGATTTACTAACTGGCGCACGAACAAATGCGCCAGTCCCAGTCCACCGTCTCGTACACGTCTAAAGAGGTTTGTTCTTGCATACCTTTCCCAAATCGACGACCATATAAACACTGCAAATATCCGGTGCAATTTCTGAACATTCATGCGCGAGCAATGCATCACTTCCATTAAAAACCATAACTTTGAAACAAAAAATAAAGTGCGCACAGTTGCCCTGGCAAACACTGACAAGTGATCCCTTTCCACTTTTCCCCTCTATCCCGTGTTCGCTGTGATTGCACACAACAGTAAGAATGACTATCCCTGTAGTTCTCGAGGGGTGTTCCAAGATACGTGACCGGTTTGTTTTCCCAACTGACACATGCAAGTAAGCTGGTGTCGTCGGCCAACTGCCATGCCAGAACCCCATGCAGGCACTTCGACCAGTTCACCATACTGCCTGACACCACACTAAAAGCTTTAACATCCTCTATAGCAATAGTGACACTTCCTTTGCCTTTGCAGAATAGTGCGATGTCGTCGGCGTGGGCTAACAATTTGTCTTCAGACTGGTGCAGATTAAAACCACGGATTTGCTCGTTTCCCATTATTTTCAAACACAACGTCTCGATGTAAAGACAAAAAAAAGGGGGAAGGGGGGGCTTGAGGGCAGCCATGGCGCACCGAACGCTCCACACTAATGGGGGCCCCTAGACTTTTATTAACTATTAATGTAGTGGAGCACCTCCTGCAAGCTAGAACTACACCCTCCTTTATAACTGAACCTAAATTTACATACTCCAAAATAAAAAATAAAATCTCGTGCGCCACACAATCGAACGCTTTCTCGAGGTCGAGTTGAAGAACTGCGACCCCGTCACGTGTCGCGTCGCAACACTCCAGTACACACCTAGCTTTATGTATCTTAGTAAATATTGCACGGCTGTTGATACCACATGTCTGGTGTGATTCGATTAGTTTATGAATTACTGGCAAGCACTTTTATGAAAATTTTATAGTCTACATTGTTCAAGGAAATGGGGCGGTATGATGTAACTTGCTTGAGTTGTTCTGCGTTGTCGGTTTTCGGTATCAATATCGTGTGTGCCTCGCTAACAGACCGTGGTAAAGACTTTAGTTTGAAGGCCTTGTTGAACAGTGCGGGTAGCAGATGAGCTAATACGCCTACAAATTCTTTATAGAAAGCCGCGATAACCCATCTGGGCCAGGGGACTTGCCGGGGTTCGAGTTCAGGATTGCCTTTTTTACTTCTTCAGCGGTTATTTCCTGTTCTACTCTGTGTTTAGTTTCGTCATCAAGTTTGGGTAATGCGCTAACAAAATTTTTTTTAAAACCCTCTAAATCAACCTTTCGGCGAGCAAACAGTTGTTCGTAGAATTCAAAGAGCGCATGCTCGATGTCCTCTTTCTGTGTCACTACTCTGCCTTCCCAATCTATCTCGCTTATCAGGTTACGTCGAGAATGCGCCTTTTCTAAGCCAAGCGCCCGCTTGGTGGGCGTTTCGCCTGCGGCTAACTGATCCGCTCTTGCGCGCACAAGTGCACCGCGGTAACGGTCTGCATCCAGCACCTCTAGTTTTTTCTTCATTTTTTGGATGTCATCCTTAAACAGACCTGGCGCTTTGCATTCTTCACCAATAAGCCTTTCCTAGTTTGATCGCAGCGTATTTTCTTGAAGCTTTTGCCCATATCTAATACAACTAGACCTTTCAATAGCCTTTAGTTTTATGCTTTGCTTACATATCTCCCATTGATCGCCTATGCAAATTTGCTGCGGTTCTATTTCTTTTGTTCACAGTTTTTCTAAAGTGTTCATCATGAAGCAGTTTGCTATTAATTTCAACAAATCCCAATTGAAGGAGTTCTTTCGCTTTTTATACCCTAGTTTGCACACTACGAGGCAGTGGTCGGAAAAGGATACAGGCTTTACAATATAGTCTTCACATTCGTCAATAAGACCAAATGGGGCGTATATTCGGTCCAATCTGGTGTGGCTCGTACCTTGAAAATGCGTGTACGTTACTTGCCTTCCTCCAACACGTTGCAAGGCGTGGAACAAGAGTTAGCCTAGTACGTGCTCGCTGACGACAACTCGTGGGACGCGTGAGTAGAGAACGTGCACACCAGCTACGGAGAGCTACGATTCTGCGGAAGGTGGGGCTGGAAGTGTCTCAGTTGTTTGTTGTAGTTATTCGCGCCAAAAGACGAAGTTTTTGCTAAGTAGACAGCTCTCCACGGGGTCCTTACTTACCGCCGTGTTAGCTAGGTACGTGTGCCCCAGTGTTTATGAAAGTGATGTGTGCAAACTGTGTGCGAAGCAGAGAGCCACCGCGGCTCACATCCTGTGGGACTGCAGAGTGAACCCAAGAGAGGCAAGCAAGATGACGTTTCCGCCGCAAATTGAGGCGGCGATGAAGACCTACGATCGAGAAGCATAGCTCCAGGCCGTGCAGCAGCTCTCGGCAGCTCTGGAAAGGCAGCGACCGAGCAAAACTGAGGGGAAGGGGGAAGCACCCCCAGGAAGGGGGCGGCGGCCCTCTTGACCCGAAGGAGTAGCGAGTGAGCAAAGCCTCGAGGAGCACGACGCCCGAGATAGACGTCATGGCCGCGTCGCGGTGAAGACCCGCCTTCCCAGTGGGGAGACATCTTAACCGACTGCAGGCCATTCAATAAAGTTGTTCTCTCTCTCTCTCTCTCTCTCTCTCTCTCTCTCTCTCTCTCTCTCTCTCTCTCTCTCTTCAAAGCACGCAAGCAGACTTAAAGAGACCGAGAAACACTTTTCTAGGAAATTACAAAAGCCCTGTGATGCCTCAGGGAATCAATGTAGAAACGCATTGCCGTTATAATGATTGCCCTACGTTCGGTATTACGAAACGCGTTGCCGTTGTAACTATTGCCCTACGGTCGGTATAACGTATGTCACAAGCGAATAAAGTACCCCTCCTTCTCTGCCGATCGCTTCCTCCTCCCTCTTTGCTTCTTTCGAAAGAGCTGGAAACACTGGGACTCTTAGATATACCGTCGCGGACTCAGACAGGATAGTCCGCAGGTAGTCCGAAGATTCTCCATGCCATAGGAATACATATGAAAAACGAATTCCGGATTGCTTCTCGGGGATTGCTTCGAGACGGTAAATCGAAGAGCCCCACGGTAAATAGTCACGTGACGTCAGGACGTTCGACTTCCGGTCTGTGAATCCTGCCAATGCCGCCTGTGCGTTGATCCTGCTTATCTATGGCACTATGAATCCCGACCTTAAAGAACGGTAGCCCTTGCTCTGCCGGCCGCAACGAGATTTTTTTTTTAATTCGAAAGTTTGCCCTGCGGCATAGCGGTTCACGATTCACAGGTACAGGAACAAGTTTGCTTCTCGTATATAGTCCAGAAGGTGCCGATGAAACGGTCCATGAACCCAGCGCTGCAGGTCTGGAGGGCGGCCAGGGTGGAGGCCGGTTGCACGAAGGTGCCGTAATCGGATCTGATGCTGTCCGGGGCAGGTCCACAGGAGATGCTGCATTCACATTCTGTACGGCGGAGTCGCAGAATGGGCAGGTAGATTCGTATGGGCCGCGGTACTGCGATGGCCAAGATGCAGTCACAGACGGCGTAAGGGCCATCCCAACGCGTATCCTCCGCAGCGCAACCTCCTCTCGGCGAGTTAAGTCACCAGGGAGGTTTGAACCACACGGGGGTATGAGGGCTCGTGTGGTGCGCCGGAGAATTTCCTTGTGTTGTGCCAGGTTTCCACTTGGATCTTCGGGGCAAAGTGGCAGTGGTTGCATCAAGGTATGCGGGCGACTAGCCGTGTCTGCCTCCCTACTGCCGGGTACAGCTGAACGGGGTACCCATTCTATGCGGATCTGCAGTAGAGGGCTTAGTGCTAAGAGGTGAATGGCATCTGCGAACGCTGTAGCTTGTGTTACGCGGCGTATGTCGTGGATGGCTTGCGTAGAGTCTGTGCGTATTATTAGTCGACAGTATGGCCCTGCCTGGACAATAGGCAGTATTGCGGCCATCCCATCGTGTACCGCTGCTAGTTCAGCAAGATACGCTGGTGGCATTGGGTTAGCTTCATAAGAGCAACATTGGTCCACCTCTGGTAGCTGGGGGCAGACGAGTGCAGTGTGCACTATGCCGTTTTTGACGCTGGCGTCTACATATGCAATTGCCGTTTCCGCGTCTGGGCTATGTAGGCGAGAGACTTGGACCGTGGCCTGGCGAGGTACCGGGTGACGGAGGCGACCGATTGGTTTGTTGTCTGTTAACTGTGCTCGCTGCCACGGAGGAATGTTTGAACCTTTCACAGTGGTACTTGGTACAACGTACCCCATGTACCGGGCTAGCGCAGCGGCGGCACCGGTCATCGAGATTTTACATGCCCGGGCAGAGCGGCATTGGTGTACCAGCTCATCAATCGTATTGAGTTGGGCCTCCCCCTGCAGAGTCGGTATTGGGGTCATTCGGGGTAGTACAGTAATGGCCCGCATGGCATCCCGGTTGATGGCTTCGAGGCGATCCCAGTCCCTCATCGTGAGATGGTGGAATTGAGCCTGGTACACGAGTCTGGGTTGCAACACTGACCGCACAAGGAGGCGAGCAACGCTGGTGCGCGACCCGCCAGCCTTCGTCGCCATTCGACGTATCAAGTGTATTGTCCGTGCGGCACGATCTTTCGCACTTTTCACCCATGAAGCCGCGGACCCAGACGAGGCAACATCAAGGCCCAGCACACGAATAGTTTGGACCTCCTGTAGAGGTTGTGGATGAATAAACAACTGGACAGGCCGTTTCTCAAGTCGGCGTCGCCCATGTTTGTTAGTCACTGACATGTATGACGTTTTTTCTTCCGATAGTTCAAGTCCTACTTGGGCGCACCAGGAATCAGTCATATTTAATGCCGTTTGTAGCGCGTTTTCTTGGACAGAGATGTCAGGATGCACGGACCACACAGTAATGTCGTCAGCGTATATGATGTAATACGCGTCAGGTATCTCCGCCAACCGCCAAGCTAGGGGAAGGAAGGCGATATTGAACAATACCGGCGCCAACCCAGAGCCCTGTGGAACACCACGGTGCGATGTGAAGTGTCCTGTATTCTTCCCGGCCAAGCGAAGGGTGAAGGTGCGGTCCCGAAGAAAGGCGTTCACAAATGTGCAGACACGGCTGGGCAGTTTAATCCACTCTAGGATCCGAACAATGGCTTCGCGGCTGACATTGTCGTAGGCCTTCTTAATATCCATTGCAAGGACGGTTCGAATCCGGCGAGAGCATCCTCCAATCAGTATCATATCAGAAAAGTGCTGCAGTCCGTCTTCGACGGACTGCAGGGTCGGAATCCAATTTGGGCGGGATGGTACCAGGAATATCGCTCAAGCCACCAAGTAAGACGTGTAGCTAGCATGCGCTCCATCAGCTTACAAATCGTTGATGTCAGAGCTATTGGCCGAAGGTGAGAAATCCGGTCTGGTGTTTTGCCGGGCTTCGGAATAGCAACGATTTCCGCGTGACGCCAGGAATCAGGAATCGCGGCTGAAGTCAACGCTGCATTTATGGCTTCAAGTATGACGTCAAGTGTAGTGCCTTCCGTGTTTTTAAATAGTTCATAAGGGATGCCATCTGGTCCCGGTGCAGTGCGCGGCCTGGCATGGTCGATGGCTGCCAAAAATTCCGCCATTGTAAAGGGGGCCTGAATCTCTTCAATGTCGTTGCATGTGGGCAATGAACCGGCGAATGCCGGTAGGCAGTTCGTAATCGTAAAGACAGCTGGTGGAGTGTCAAAGGCGGGAAAGAAGGTACTTGCAGCGAGAGAGGCAAAAGCGGATGGTGTCTGGCCAGATGCTAGAAGGGCACTAGCTGCTGGATCTGGAGGGCGGTGACCATGTTCCATTGCTTGGAATGTTCGCCAAACCGAGGCATTAGACGACGAAGGGCCAAGCGAGGCGCACCAGTCTAGCCAGCGGCCCCGTGACAGTCGTCGTTCATGTCGTCGGGCTGCTGCTGTGAGGCGGTTAAGATTCAGACGTGCATCAATTGATGTGGGATTCCGCATTGACATTACTTCAGCTTGACGGCGCGCGGCCCACAGACGACAAAGTTGTAGGTCAGGGGCAGGCCGCGATTCCTCGACCCACGTCGTACGAGTCGCTGCTTCCAAAGCCACGCGGAGACTCTGGCACGGGTCAGGTAAGGTGCTGCTGGAGACGATCGTAGCTGCTGTCGATCGAAAGAGGTTCCAGTCTACCACCCGACACTGTCTTCGAAGACGATTGGCCCGGCCGGGAGAAAGGTTGAGATAAATCGGATGGTGGTCACTCCCCCAGCAGTCTGGCTCACACATCCAGGACACTGAAGCACTTCCTAACCACCAAGATAAGTCAGGTGAGCTTGGAGAAGCACGTGGATGTTCACGGCGTCGTGTAGACACTGACACGTCATTTAGGAGAACAAACTGAGCGACGTGTCACCCTAGGGTTGCCGAGTTATTCAACTTTTCGTCTGCCCGCCTACCCCACCCTTGGTCGTGCTCTACTCGTAGCCGGTTTTTGGCCGGGTGGTGCGGACGCTACGCTTTGTATATTTGAAGTTTTTTTTCCTTCCTAACTTACTGTCGGGGGAGGCGAAAGGGTCTTGGAACCTTTTTCAACTATATATTGGTACCTACCGACAACATTGATTACTTTTTTTTTCGACTTTTTCTCCACCGGCTTTGTCGGTTAGGCTTGCGACGAGGACGGTTTGTTTACGTTGCAAATGCGCGTATAACTTTGCTAAAAATGCGTTTACCGAATTTAGTTAAGTGTCCGAACTATCGAAGCAACCTCGCGATCAAGCGATTATAATATTTAAGAGGCCATTATATCGCAGACATTCTAAAAGATAGAAGCGCCTGCCACACGCACGAAAAAAATCTTGGCACCGTCGACTCCGAGAGTCCGATGAGTGGCAACCAGACGATCTTTCGGCAGAGCGTGCCTCGTTTTCACATTACGCCAGTCGCTGGCTTTGCAACCACCGACGCAGCACGGGTAATTCATGTCTGTCCAGCGGACGCGGAGCGCTCGTTTCGGAACTTCGCTGCTGAATCGGAGCGTCGCGGCGGCAAGCGGCGGTCGGTAGGAAAGCCCGCACACGAATGGAGACCGGAAACGCACCATCGTGACGTTGCGTTCGGCGTGACGTCGTTAGAAAATGAACAACAGCGAAGGGGTTTCAAATGACGTAGCCAGCGCGGACTGTGGAGTCAGCCTCATCGGCTGAGAAAGGCTATGTTTAAAAATTGCTTACAAATTATACGTAGAACGTATCGGGCTCAAGCTTGACTCTAATGCTCCCCATAATCCGTTCTACCAGCTGAATGCATTTGATTGCCACATTTGAAACGTGTTTCTGGGTCACTTTAAGTGAACGCGGACTTTTTTGTGTGAGGAGTGTAATTAAAGATGGACCTTTATTAAGATCCTGCGCCATAGTAGGAATGTACTCACAAAGTTTAAAAACTGTAGGTCCAGCACTTTTGGGCTGGGCAATGATATCTCATCCTAACTGTGTTCACTTTCTTAGGAGTGTAAATTCCAAGATCCCGCTCGCGTTTTGCGGGTTTATTAGAACAAAATCCTCAATTAGTTCTTTGTAATCAAAAGACAGTTGGGCATATCAACTGGGTGAACACATATTGAGTAATCCGTGAAAACACGTAATCTACCCCAAACCCTCATATTGGTGGTTAGGGGAAAACACTGTGAAACAGCTTTAAGACATTCTATAGGTTGCCGATCGATATCCGCAAACACGAATTTGATATCTAAACAGGCCGGCGATAAAATTCGGTCGGTCGTCGGTACTTAATTTTCTTAATCGAAATCCTACTGCGCCAAAACCCACGCTGGCCGTTCACCTGAGCAAGACGGGCTTTTCCAGCTATCCTAGCCGCCAGAGAAAAAAATAAAAAGGATAACGCTCCCCCTTCCCTCCCTCTTCCTTCTTTTCACCATCGCATTTATTTTCCGCAGAGCTCAGCACACGGCGTGTGGCGGTGCGAAAAGCAACTTCACTCCAGAGTGAGACGTCGCCTCGGTTGCTATCAAAATCACTAGCAGTGCTGGCATGACGGTGTGCTTCAGGGGAGGTGTAGGTAAAGGAGCACACACGGAAAGGCGATCGGCGATAAAGGCCGCTACTGGAAACGTGAAGTCTTTTTCTTGTAATTTTCATTTCCCGCATCACCGAATACGTCACCGCGGGAAGTTTGAAATCTTGAAGGTTGAGACGCCACGTGGTGCCAACCAGCTGAACTAGAAGCTTCCTGTCCCAGATTTCTGGATATGTTGATACCCGAGAGTTTCTGCTGTTATTCCAGAGAGTGGTAAATATGCCTAGAGTTGCACACACTCGCCGTTTGGGATTGGCTAATTGAAGAATCTATCACAAGAAGGCTTTATGTTCTACCATAGTCGTCGTTAGACATAAGCGTGGAGGATATTTTTTGTTTCGCTAAGTATTCTTCTGATACTTATGTCCGTTGAAGCTTTCACCTGTTGCCGCTTAAGTAGATGTTTCATAGAACATAGTTCCAGGGAAAGCAACAGAGGCAGAGTGGTGTCCAGTGTGGCCTTCTCGTCCTCCCTTTGCCATCGTCGTGGTCCTTTTTCCGTTGCGCCGCTTGCCACCGCTAGCTGTGACTGAGACAGATCATCACTGTTTTCATCCCCACATTTACAATATTAGACAGAACGTACGTTGCTACTATAGTAATTAAAATGGTGGGTTTGCCCTTGCAAGCATGTAGTCGTGCGTTCTTGTCAGATCATTATCATTGTCATTATCACTGTGATAACCTTTTGCCGTGGGGTCGTTTTTTTGTAATCTTCTTTGTTGTGTTGCCTTTCTTAGCCAGATATACACAGTATACACAGTTCTTGTAAGAGTGTTTTATAACTTCTAGTATTCGTACCCTAAAATTACTTATGTTCAGAACACGTGTATAAACCATCTTTCCATGTCAAAGGGCGCAACGGAATCGCCAGGTCTACCGTAATTAGCTGCCACCAGTGCTGTTTGACTCTTATTTTGTAGGCCGGTAGGGGAAATCACAGACCAGCACTTCCTCAATTTCCTTTTTTACTATTTCTACCCTTTTTTGCGCCGTGGAGAAATATTCGGCCAGCCACACAGTCACGCTACGCTTCGCGTGGAATTACAGCATAATGATGGATGTATTGCTTTCGCAATAAAACAACCCGTGGGCTAGGAACGTATTTATGTATAGCAGTCAAGTCGACATTAGACAGGTTTACAGGATGCCGTATTTAGCGTTGCTTAATCGATATACGACTGCTTACATTTCATTCGATAAAATTTCTTCCAAGCAATGCAAGCGGCTATGGTTGTGAAGCATATTTTCATGTGGCGCTTTGCATAGTTATCGGCTGGACAGGACGCTTATGGATTAGTAGTCGAAAGACAGTTTACAAAACTTCAGTACCATTTTGGTTTAGGCTGCCTACTAAGATGAGGAACAGCGCTTCAAAAACGCCGGTTGTTGCTTCCCGATGGAGCCATTTCTCTTCAAAATATTAGTCAGTTCCACGCTGTGAAACCTCCTGAGACAGCCGAGCTGACTTCGGCGCTCAGGCGCCCGCATCACGCAGGGTAGGGGGCCGATTACGACACCTTTTGCCAAGGTATGTGCGTACTCGAAGCCTGTCCACGGTGGTCTGGTAGATAACTGCTGCTTATATGTGGGGTGGTAATGCGGCGCGTGCCCCAGCGCACGAGCTAACATCCCCCACCGGAGAGCCGTCCCATCGTCTAGGGTGCAGTTCTGGGTGCGAATGTGGTGGGCCTGCGAATTGCGCGTAGGACTGAAGGAGTACGGCCCCTCACGATCGTGTACGGCAACCATTTGTTTTTCTACAGCAGTGATATTTCCCGACTTCGGCACTCTGACGACGACATCCCGTATGAGCGGTGGTCGATCACAACGCCGTTCGCCGCGTTATGTAGCCACTCAATGCTCACCCACGGATGCCTGGTAGTTTATCGCCGCATACATTGGGCACGAGGTGGACGTTCGCCGCGTGCTCATATCTTGCACTGGACCGCCGTCCAGGTTGCGGCGCCATCTGTTGGACCTGCTGGGTACCTTCGCCTAACGTGAAGTGGCATCGCCTTCGGCTGGCGTGGCAAGCATTATCGCTGAACATCACGAGCCCCTCAACAGCTCTGCTTTTAAAACGGGCAATCAGTGCCATTTGGACGCTCTATCTTTTAAGTGCCCTCATTCTCGGATTTCCTCGAGAATTCTTTACCTCCTTCGCTTATTCAAAGCCCAAGGAGCTATATTCTCGCCCAGGCCTGGGGAACTAGAGGCTGCCGGATACTATCTGGCTCCGCTATAATGTATTGCTCGGTGTTCAGACTGCACGTAATACGATAGACCGGATTTTCTCTTCAGTCTTACATTTCTCTCCAGCTAGTGTAAGCGCAAGCACGCCAAAGTTTGGCAACTACGACCCTTATCGTGATGCTCCGCAGTAATTGCGGAGCTGCAGCTGCACAATTGCTGCATGCTTGTCGCATCTCTGATTTACTTTAAACGAAATGGCACCATTTAAAAGTGCGAAGGTGGTATAGTGTGTTTTTGCGTGGAATAAAGAAAACGAAAAGGCTGCGCAAAGGAAAGGCGAGGTAACCAAAAAAAAACCGCCATGGTTTCCTGCGCTGCATTTCGCCCCAAAATAAGGTCAAAATTGAAACGGGCATTTCATTTTAGGCAGTCCTTTCCCGGTCTCACCTTGCGCATAGCCATACTGCTCACCATTCCAAGCATAGAGCGTCCTCTGAATGCTGGTGTAATCATTCGTAATAAAGGATTTCTCGGGTGCACAAGCTTTGATTGTTCATTCTGTCGACCTATATTAATTCATACTGCAGAAATTACTCTTATCGGGCACAGCGCGTAGCTTTAAAACTGGTATATTTTTCTTGAACTACCTAAACAAAAAACGTTTGGTATGTCTGTCTGTCTGTCTGCCTGCCCGTCTCTCTGTCTGTCTGTCCGTTCGTCCGTCCGTCCGTCCGTCCGCCGGTTCGTCAGTACGTTCAACTCTTAGCCACCCTGCTGCAGCCGACGATGACACACTGCGCGAAACCTGTATTATGTATGCGCGTTTACTTGTTCTGTAGTAGTTTAATCGACACAACTTCTCCAACCCTTGCAGCGGTTTAATAAAAAGCACAAAAATCTCATCGTTTTGAAAACAAAGACACCAACGTACTTTTTATTGACCTGAAATAATTATTTTTGGGGTTGTCATAAAACGCACAAAACAAACCCACACTTAATCTTCGAACGCGACCAGTTAATTTATAAAACACATTATCCGTTGGTAATCTCTAGGACAACACTCCTTAATATTCGAAATCGGCGCGTCAATTTCAACAGAGTAAACAGTTTCAAGTGTTACTTTTGTAAATGACACTATCTTACAACTAAAATAGCCTAAGCGCTCTGAACGCCCGACCTTGCAATTATCAAAGCGGAAATAACTGCTGCTACTGTATTACATGCTTATATACGTAGCTAACCACCATTCCTGCGTTACCACAAGAGGGAGTTTATAATCCTAAAAAATCATTTAGGACTCCAGCCAAAAACGGCAGGCATTCATACAGAGCAAACTCCGAATGATAAACTCCCAAATTTACACAAGTTCCTGCATTGTACTCTTCGTCAAAAGACCGAAAAGTGAAGAAGAGGGTGTATCGGATGCAATGCAGAGGGAGAAAAAAGGAAGGAATATGGAAACCACCGTCTTTTGACGTCATTGTTGAGGAACGACAATGATAGCAATAAAGAGGCCGCTGCATTGTTGAGAAACGACAATGATGATAGCAATAAAGAGGCCCCTGCACGGGAACGGGGGCACGGGCCCAGCTCGCGCCTCGCGCTCGGGCAGTTCTGCGTGACGAGCCCATCGAACGGGCGACCGGCTGTAGGGCTCTTTTCTTACGTCGCGACCCGCGACATTCTGGTGCCGATAAACCCGGGAGACTGAGGCCACGAGCAGACCTGACCTGACGCGGCGCAGACGTCGAGGACGCGAGGCCTGGGTTCCCAGGAGGCTGCGCGATTCCGCGGGCCTCGTCATCGAATGCTTTCCGCCGCTCCTGCTTGTGCTTAGGACACCCGGTCGCCTGGTTTTGGCGAGTCCCCAGCCATGGACAAGGTCCACCGCCACCATGGTGCGGGTCGGGCCGCAATAACCAACGCAATTCCCACCATTGATTCCCTGCTTCTGGATCCGGCCACGCCTGCTGTTGCTTTTCAAGGGCCTCTGAACCTCGTCAACATGAGGTATGAGGAGACGAAGGCTCTCGACCAGAAGGTTCAGGAGAGCCTCAGCGAGGACGATTTCGAGGCAGATCTGGCTGCTTCGTGGGATAATGACGCTAACGTGGTGGACATTCGGGCGCGTGTCGAGTTTGCCACAAGGCCCGCGGATACTCCAGACGCCGTCGCTGGAGATTTGGGAACGGGAGATAACCCGAACGAGGCCTCGGGCGCCACCCTGCGTCAGCCGGTGGTCCCTCCCGGTATCACCAGCACGCGCTTCGCCGCGCTGCCAAAGCTGCACATCCCGGCATTTTCGGGCGACTGGCGGAGCTGGCAAGCGTTTTGGGGCCGTTTCGATGCCACCATTCACAGCAATCCCGCCTTGGCTCGCATCGAGAAATCCAAGTATTACACATGTTAATTGACAGGCAAGGCAAAAGCGGCAATCCAAGGGATCCGATTCGCCCAGGCCAACTACGACGTGGCTATCAGCACCCTCACCACCCGATTTGGGTGAGCCGACCTGCTCGTTGGGGACCACATTGACAGCTTGCTCGCCTTGGCTCCCGTGCGCAGCTCTGCAGAGGTCGAGAAACTCCAAGACCTCTACGACCAGATATCCTTCCATGTAAACGCGCTGAAGGGTCTGGGGGTGGCGGCGACGGAGTCCGCGGTGGTCCTCCATCGTGTACTGATGAAGGCCCTGCCACCCGACCTCGGGATCCTGTACCGGCAGAGGGTTAAGGAGGAATCCTCGTCGGACAGGGCAGCCAGCTCATCCGAAAGCACGAGGCAGGTGAGCGGCAGAGCCAGCTCGTCGGAAAGGGCGAAGCAAGTGGACGAGATACGGGACTTCCTGCGTATCCAGGTAGAAGTCCGCGAGGAAGGCCACTTCGACCATCCCAGGTCTCCAGAGCGGTACCCTAAAGAAAAGCGTGAGGCCCCAGCTTCCGGTTCAGGCCTTCCATCGGCTGCTGCCTTACGAGCAGGTGCTTCGCTGCCTCCGATGAGGGCAGAACCATGGTCACAACCATCACACCGGCAGTGCCCTCTATGTGCAGCAGACCACCGTATAGCAGAGTGCCCGGTAGAGATGTCGCCTCAATAAAGGCGCCGCAAGTTACAAACCGGTGGACGCTGCTTCCATTGCGGCTCGAAGGGTTACTCTTCCCGGTGCTGCAGAGTGCTGAGGTCATTGGTTTTCGTCCGTTGCTCTTAAGGGCATCTCAATGTTCGCTGCGACATAGCACACCCGCCGGAGGCAGCTGCAAATAGACGAGTTCGAAAGGCCGGAGCGGGTCAATTCAGCCCGCGGAACGACGCACAGGCAACTCCTAGCGTCACGTTCGCATCGTCTGAGGACTGCAGCGCGTCGCGGGTGCACCTGCAAACCGGGAGGGCGTGGGCGATTGGAGCCAGCCAAAAGCTGCAAGTCCGCATACTGTTGGATTCTGGCAGTCAGTGCACGTTTATTCTGCGTGACCTGTCACGTACATTGCGTTGCCCAGTTCGGGGTGTCGAGGACTTGTCGCAGGTTACTATCGGATACTCCCGTCCGAGGTCATCCGTGCGATGCAATCGCGTTGCAATCAATCTGAAGAGTCAGCACGATGGGCAACGCATCACCATCGATGCTTTGGAGGTCCTCAAAATTTCCGCGGTGTCAAGTCCACCTGTAAATGCAGAAGTCCTGAGTAAGATGGCAGGACGCAACCTGACTGCTGCAGACGTTCGCCTGGCAGACACCCTCATGGAGGATCGAGTCAGCATCCTCATTGGCTCCGACGTACTAGAAGGTGTAGTCTGGAAGAATATCTCGCCTGACCCCTCACCTCATGGTAACCGAAACAATCTTCGGGTGGACTGTACAGGGAGCCGACCTTGACAACGGCAGCTATGGCGCATCCGAACCATCCTGCGCAATGTTCATCGCTCTCGCAGACCCATCGGAAGGCAACTCCGACGAGATGGACCCATCAGATCTGTGGTGCTTAGAAGCCATTGACATCAACGAGACGCCAGAAGGTCTTGGGATAGACGCTGAGGCGACTGTGACGGTCGGACGTCGCCACTGGCTGCCGCGGACAATACGTGCTCGCAAAAAACGTGCTCCCACGGGGCGAGACAACGTGCGCAGACAAACACGTGCTGCCACGAGGAAAGACCACGCGCGCGCGAAACATGCGCCCCCCCCGCGTGTTCAGAAATGTTGACCTTGAAGCGCCCGGAAGGCTTGCAGGGTGGCGCGCCCGCACGCGGCGCGATGACCGGCCGGTTCCCAGTATTCCCCAACGAGCTCGTCCTTGCCCTCCCTGTAGCAGCCCAAGGAGGGTATAAGAGGGCGAGCGAACGAGGAACCAGGACTCTCTCCTAACTGGGCACCATCCGGCCAGGCCGAACGAGGAAGCCGCCTGTAGGAGTCATCCGATCGTGCGCTTCCTCCCCAACCTGGGCCGAGATTGCGACGAGGGGACCTCCGGCTTCTGAATCTCCCGAACTTCGTTGACCAGCCAGCTAATGGCCTCATTTCGGGACTGCGTCCACGGTCCAGCGGAGTACGGACCACCTGCGCTGCCCGGCACGAGAGTTCCGGTACCCACTCAGCGGCCCAGACGAGGACGTGCAAACCGCAATGCCGCACGTGAAAGAGTTCCCGGCTCCACGACCCGGCGCCAGCCGCCCACCTGACCCACCTCTACCGAGTCCCAGCCTCTCAATGGGTGAGCGCACCGGCACCAGCACTAATTATTGTTAATTAAATGGTATATTTGAGCCTGCGCCCTCGCATTCCTCCTCAACTCTGCGTGGACCCACCTAGTTGATTGCGTGACGCCATCTCCCTTTCGGGGAGCGTCACAAGCGGTGGCAGCGGTGGGATTCACTTAACTATAATCGCAGAGTATAGGCGTGGGTCTCCACCCCCACACCTGAGCGGAAACGAGGCACCATGAATGAGGCCACTATGACCCAAGCGAATGTGTTAGGCTCGAGCGTCAGGGCGTTGGGGGGAATGGTTCCATCATTTACAGGGGATGGTAACAGGATAACCATCCAGGACTTCCTACGTACTCTCGAACGGGGGGGGGGGCTCTTGGTGGCTCGCTCCTGACAGGCGCAGATGACAGGAATTGCACGCTGCAAAATGGTCGGCGCGGCCTACGACTTTGCGTGGCACGAGGAGGCTGTTGCTGCAGCATCGACTTTCGCCGAGTTTAAAGCTCTAGCAACGAAAAGGTACGATACAGAGCCAGAGTACGTGAAGCTCCAAAGGTTTTTGTCCGCCGGACAAAAGGAGGGGGAAGACGTCCAGTCGTTCGCAACTGGGCTCCGCGCGTTGGGCAACGCGGCCGTTGGGACGCAAGACGGCACCGAGACTGAGGTAAAGCGTGATCTCCGCAAAGAGCTCCTGAACGAGCAGCTTCGCACTCAGTTCTTGAATGGACTGCGAGACATGATCCGCAGGTTCACACTTTCTCGCGACCCCAAGAATATCCAAGAGGCCGTCGACTCGGCTGTGAGGGAGGAGAGAAACGAGCGAACAGTAAATGGCGGTCGCATGCCGGTCAGAAGCGTGCGGGAAGACGAGAGGGAAGCTGACGAGCTCCGCGCACGCCTCGAAAGGGTCGAACGCTTGTTGGAATCTAGCATCAGGCTATAAAATGAACAAATGCAGCAAGAAGACAGGCGTCGCGGCAACAGGACGGGACGGCCGACTTGGTATGTGTGTTGCGAGCTTGGACACATTGCTAGGAACTGTAGGCAGCGCGCGCCCCCCCAGGGCCAACCGCGAGAAGACAACCAGGTAAGCGCGGATAATCCCACGGGAAATTCCGCTTCTCGGTCGAACCAGGGAAACTAGTCGAGCCCCCTTTGGACGCGCGCGCGCTGGAGGGAAGCAAAGGGGGCATTCAAGAGTTCACAGTTAACATTTGTGGGGAGGCTAGCCCGATAATAGAATGTGAAATAGGGGGAGCAGCTATGAAATGCCTGATTGACACGGGCTCAAAAGTAAGCCTCCTTGAAGAGAGCGCTCTAGACAACGTTTTGCCCGACTGGCGAACGAGATTCCGGTCTGTAGAGCAGAGAATCCGCCTCGTGGGCATCACGGGCGGCCATTTCGAAATCGTAACATGCTGTGAAGTGCCTTTGAAATTAGGAGAACGCATTGTTACGGCAACGTTCTTCGCCGGCACAGAGAGAGCCAGGCTGCCGGTGTGTGGTCTAATTGGACAGAACATCCTTTCGGAAGAAAAGGTAGATTTGCTCCTAAGCAGAGGCACCATCAACATAGGGGGCATCGAAATTCCCATTCTAAACTGGGCGGGGGGAAACAAGAAGACAGGCGGACGCGACGACTGGCATTTTTGCGTGGTGCACCTATCCACCTCACCGGGGAAAGCGTACTGCCCCCATTCAGCAAGTGCGTGCTGGTGGGTGAGGTAACTTCCGAGCTGTGTAGGGGACAGTTGGGCGTAGCGGAAATCAGTCTCCTTGAGGTTTCGGGTGTTGCCGGCGCTCACGGTTTAGTTAGAGCTACACCAGACTTCAGGAGATGAAGTTGCGTCGCAACAAACTCATCGGTGTCCTCAGGCCAGCAGTGGTAGCCGAGAGGCCAGCGGAAGAGACTGTTTGCCGGCGTCTAGACGAGGTAGACCTGTTTAGTCGTTTTGATCTCTCGCACGTGGCCGAACCGGATAAATCTAGACTTTGGGAATTAATCTCCGAGTTCGGCCCCGCTTTTTCCACCAGCGGCATAGACATCGGCCACTGTGAGGTGATCAAACACAGAATTTCGACTGGCGATGCGGCTCCGGTATACCGCCGTGCGTATCGGATCCCCTACTCCAAAAGAGACGAGATGGAACGGCAGGTTAACGAGCTGCTCGATGCAGAGATAATCGAACACTCTACATCTCCTTGGGGTGCCCCGGCGCTATTGGTCGAAAAGCTGGATGGGTCGTACCGCTTCGTCGTCGATTACCGCTACTTGAAGCGCGTGACTCGCGTCGACCCTTACCCACTCCCGAACATTTTGGAGACATTGTCAGAGCTGGGTTCTGCGAGATTTTTTACGTTAGTGGACATGGCCTCCGGGTATTGGCAAATTGAGATGCATGAGCACGACAAAGAAAAGACGGCGTTCAATACGCCTTCAGGGCATTACCAGTGGCGACGCATGCCTATGGGCCTCGTAAACATAGCAGCGGTATGGCAGCGCAAGGCAGACGTAATCCTCGCCGGTCTTTTGGGGAAAGTGTGTCATGTATATCTGGAGGACATAATCATGTACAGCAGCTCATTGGAGGACGATCTAAACGACCTGTGTAACGTTTTCAGAGAGTGCATGCAGCCGGTCTCAAACTGAAACCATCCAAATGTCAGTTCCTGCGCCCCGAAGTTAAATACCTAGGACACATCGTATCAGCGGAGGGAGTACGACCAGACCCGTCCAAAATACAATGCATTCAGGAGTTTCCAAAGCCCAGAACAAAAACCGAAGTCAGGCAATTCTGGGTCTTCTGTCCTATTACCGGCGACACATTCCCCAGTTTGCTGAACAGGCGCGCCCTCTAACTCAGCTGACAACCAAGAAACCATTCAGCTGGGGTGAGGAGGAACAAGCAGCTTTCTAGGCCATGAAGCGCAAGCTGACCGAGTGTCCCTTGCTGAAATTTCCGGATTTCAGCAGGCCGTTCACACTTGCGACAGATGCCTCCAAGGTGGCGGTAGGGGGGGTGTTATCACAGGAGTTCGATGCGAAGGAACACCCCGTGGCGTACGCGAGTCGGCAGCTTAACTCTGCGGAGCAGAAATATTGTGTTACAGGGCAGGAGTGCCTTGCCGTAGCTTGGTCTGTGCGCCACTTCCAGTGTTTCCTATACGGATGGTACTTAAGATTGTCACCGACTGGCAGGCGCTCAAGTGGCTCATGAACGCTCGCGATCCCAGCTCGTGGCTGGCAAGGTGGAACATGCTTCTTCAGGAGTACGACTATGAAGTTGTCCACAGGGCTAGTAAAACGAATCAGAACGCGGACACCCTGAGCAGGACGCCAGTCCGGGCACTCGACATTTTTCTGGCGTCGGTGGAGGAGGCCCGCATGAAGCGAGAGCAGCTCGACGATCTCGGCGTTCACAAAATTGTCAAGTCACTTAAAGCAGGCGACAGTGAGGGACAATATTATGTGGACGACGGGGGTCTGCTGAGGTTCAGGGAAAAGGCGGGGGAGGTGCGGGGCGTTTAGTAGTGCCAACCTCAATGAAAGGTGAGCTCCTACGTGTACATCACGATGCTCCGTACTCTTGCCACTCGGGGGCACGTAAAACCCGCCAGAGGATAGGCATGATGTACTTCTGGCCGGGAATGCGGAAAGACGTGCTGAATTATTGTCAGAAGTGCCCCTCTTGCGCTCTCCATAAAACGCCTAAGAACCGAAAGCGTGCTCCTTTGCAGTTGTTCGAGGAACTTAACGCACCTTTCCAGCGCACCGCGATGGATATAGTGGGACCCCTACAAACTACGACTGCCGGAAGCAAGTACATACTTGTTTGTGTAGACCATCTGAGCCTTTACGCCGAAGCCTTCCCGCTAGCTGACCAGAAGGCGGAAACCGTAGCACGCGTTTTTGTCGAAGGGGTGGTATTGAGACACGGTGTATTCGAGCAACTTCTAACCGATCAGGGCACCAACTTCGTCTCTCGGGTGATGAAAGAGGTGTACGACCTCTTGGGGATAAGGAAATTGCAAACGACCGCGTATAACCCGGAGTGTAACGGTGCAGTAGAAAGGCTGAATCAAACCCTAGTGACCATGTTATCTCATTATGTAGCACATGACCAGCGAGATTGGGATGAGTGGCTACCTTTCGCTGTGCATGCCTACAACACCGCAGTTCACGAGGGCACAAATGAAACCCCGTTCTTCCTCCTTCACGGCCGCGTTGCGGAAATCCCGAGCATTGTCGGTGAGACTCCCAGAATGCACTATAACACCATGGAGGACTACCGCGTAAAGCTGGCTCATAGCCTCTCAATCTCGCACAAGCTACCGTATGAACCACTGAACAATGCCGCGGAGAAGAGAAAGTCTCGTCTTGATAAAAGGAGCCAGGACGCCGGCTTTCAGATAGGCGACATGGTCTACGTCAAATTCAAAAGCCAGGCCCGCGGCCTGGCTAAAAAGCTCGCGCTGAAATGGAAAGGTCCTTTCCGGGGGGTCGAAAAGCTGTCTGACGTCACGTGCCGAATCAGAGGGATTCGAATGAAAGACGAAAAAATTGTAAACGTCAACAAGCTGAAAATTGCTTTGGGTGAAGTAGAGGACGAGCTGAGACTTCCCAGAGTGAGTGTTGGTACAGGCAGGCACCGTCCTTTGTCCCTGAAACGTAGTGGCCCAGTTACGAGCCCGTTTACGGACGCTTTACAAGGAGCCGTGCTCGATGAAATCATTCAAAATTCTCAACTCCCCGCGGCGAACAGCCTCCTTCAGCCGACGCACAGTTATGCACTACGAAGTCGAGGGGCAGCACCGTATCATATTTGACAGGCGTTCGTCCCGTGTACCTGAAGGGCAAAATTACAAATTTCAGTGTTCATGTTATGCACCCATAAAACCTGTATGTTGACATTCGCTTGGCTCATGTACATAGAAATTCATAGGATGCTTATGATTATTGTTTACTGGTGCCGGCGCGTCTCGCCGCGTGACCTTGCTGACTGCATTCAGTGTGATGTCATGATAGTGCGGTGCGGTGTGTTTTGCATCAAACTTTGTGGTCCCACCATAAACCTTTTGTGAACGAGACTTTTGCAGTGACAAAAGTCTTCTCTGGGGATGGGCGGGTGTGTCGGTCGGACGTCGCCACTGGCTGCCGCGGACAACACGTGCTCACACAAAAACGTGCTCCCAAGTGGTGAGACAACGTGCGCGGACAAACACGTGCTGCCATGAGGAAAGACCACGCGCGCGTGGAACATGCGCCCCCCCCCCCCCCCCCCGCGTGTTCAGAAATGTTGACCTTGAAGCGCCCGGAAGGCTTGCAGGGTGGCGCGCCCGCACGAGGGGCGATGACCGGCCGGTTCCCAGTATTCCCCAACAAGCTCGTCCTTGCCCTCCCTGTAGCAACCCAAGGAGGGTATAAGAGGGTGAGCGAACGAGGCACCAGGACTCTCTCCCAACTGGACACCATCCGGCCAGGCCGAACGAGGAAGCCGCCTGTAGGAGTCATCCGATCGCGCGCTCACTCCCCAACCCGGGCCGAGATTGCGACGAGGGCACCTCCGGCTTCTGAATCTCCCGAACTTCGTTGACCAGCCAGCCAACGGCCTCATCTCGGGGCTGCGTCCACGGTCCAACGGAGTACGGACCACCTGCGCTGCCCGTCACGAGAGTTCCGGTACCCACTCAACGGCCCAGACGAGGACGTGCAAACCGCAACGCCGCACGTAAAAGAGTTCCCGGCCACACGACCCGGCGCCAGCCTCCCACCTGACCCACCTCTACCGAGTTCCAGCCTCTCAATGGGTGAGCGCACCGGCACCAGCACTAATTATTGTTAATTAAATGGTATATTTGAGCCTGCGTTGTCTCATTTCCTCTCAACTCTGCGTGGACCCACCTAGTTGATAGCGTGACACCATCTCCCTTTCGGGGAGCGTCACACGACGAAGCAGTTTGAACAGGAAACCCGCAAGCAGGACGGGTGTTACGAAGTCCCACTGCTGATTTAAGAGCCAGGACTAGAGGACCACCAAGACAACTACGCACTTGCGGAGCAGCGATTGCGCAGGCAGCTCAGGCGTTTCTGCAGCCGACCGGACTTGTTGTCACAGTATGACAAGACAATACGTGATTATTAGAACGAGGGCCATGCTGTGCGAGTACCCACTCAAGGAACACGCGGGACGCCGAATGGATATTGCATGCCGCATCACGGAATGGTCCGACAAGATGCAGTCACTACTAAACTTCGCGTCGTCTTCGACGCCTCGTCGCACCCCCCGCCTTGGCAACACTGCCGAAGCAAAGATAACCCTGCTGACCTTCTCACACGTGGTTTACCAGCCTCCGCTCTCAGAAATTCTCAACTTTAGTGGTGCCGGCCGCCTTCGCTTGTTTTGCCAAAAGAGAGAGAGAAAATAAACTTTATTTATTGATAGGAGTCAAGCGGGCGGGCCAGAAGAGTTATGGCCAGTGGAACATTTGGAAATCTTAGGTGAGAGTGACGAGGCGCAAGCCATTCTAAAGGCTGCTTGTGCAATTGGCAGAGTGCATCCTGAGCCTTTGCTTCGAATTAACCGGTACAGTAAATACTCCCGATTGCTCCGGGTAACTGTCTGGGTTCGCCGCTTCACCAGCAACGCGACTACAGGCAGACAGTCGACAGCCTGGCCGCTGACGACGGAAGAGTTGGCTCAAGCAGATAACTATTGGATTCGCCATGTTCAGAGAGAAGCCTTTCCTGAAGCGTGAGAGGCGTTGGCAAGTAACCAACCAAGTAGGACGACGACCCGCCTATCGCTGCTTCGGCCATTCATCGACGAAGATGGGCGTATGCGCGTCGGGGCCGCCTGCAAGAACTGCTGTCCCCGATAAACTTCCGTCATCCAGTCCTTTTGCCGAACAGAGGGGACTTCACGCGTGCCATAATAGCAGCCATGCATGAGCGGTTGATCCACTCCGGTGTAGATCTAACACTCGCTGAACTTCGGGAGAACTTTTGGATATTGAAGGGCCGTCGGGTTGTGAAAAGTGTTCTACATGCTTGCCTGCCATGCCGCCGACGTAGGCTCAAGGCCGAAACAGCGCGTGTCGCCCCTCTGCCTCGAGATCGGAGTACCGAAGCTGACCCCTTTTCCGTGGTTGGCATTGACTTCTGTGGACCCTTAAAATTCCATTCGCCGCATCCGGAATATGAGAAAGCTTACATTGTCGTGTTCTCTTGCGCCGTAACACGGGCCATTCACCTAGAGCTCTCGTCTGGTGTGACGGCATCACGATTTCTGCTGGCTCTGAGACGCTTTATATCCCGGCGTGGAGTTCCAAAATAGATATACTCCGACAACGCCCTTACATTCCACCACTGCGCCAGGTCTCTCCACACCATGTCTGAGGTTGCGGTCCTCGACTTCTGCAGCGGCCGCCGAATTCAGTGGACGTTTAGCGTCGAAAGGGCACCGTGGTGGGGCGGATGGTGGGAACGGCTCATAAGGATCACAAAAGAAACGCTCAGGAGGGCTCTTGGACGTAATCGACTGTCCCGGGAAGAGATTGAGACGGTTCTCTGCGATGTAGAGGCGGCCGTCAACAGCCGTCCGTTGACGCCGTTAGCAGGAGATGCTGATTGATTGATTGAAAAACCTTTATTAAGACAGGAAGACCAGAGGTTCGAGCGTGGTAAGGGAAGACAGGAGGGAAATGGAAGCCAATAACTTAAGCACTTGTCCACATTGGTGTCTCGATGAAGTCCAATAGTTGAGGCAGTCGTATACATATATAGGCCGGAGTCTTAATTGTGTCCACTGCTAAATAGTCTAAGCACGACAGTCACCGGTGGCGCTCCTATACCAGTCGTTCTAGGCCACTCTTTAGAGAATACGTCGCTATTTGTGCCAGTAAGGACGTGTATAGTAGAGTTGGGTCTGGTTGAGGGTTCGGGGCGGTGAAGGTACGGTGGCGATTGAAGGCTGGACATGTTCAGACCAATTGCCGCAGGTCGGCTAGGACGCTTGACTGGCAATGATGACATCGGGGAGGAAGATGAGGCGTGTACCATTTACGAACTGTTTCCGGTGTGAAGGCAGTGTTTGTGATAAACTTGTTGATGAAGATCTGGGCACTACGTGGTAAGGGCGGAAGTTTAGTTAGGTAGCCGATAGGAGTAAGGTTTTTTAGTCGTTGACGTCTATCCAATTTGTAGCGATGAATCCGCAACGACGGAGATGTTGTAGATGAACGAGAGGGGTCCTCGGCAGAGACCGGCGGAGTTTGAGTTAATGCACATTCCTATGCGGCCGCATCAGCAGCCTGGTTACCAGTCGAGTTCCGCTCGTGGCCAGGTACCCAGTCAAAGCGGACAGTGATGTGGTTCCGTTGAATTCAACTCGCACTTGGTAGAGAATTTCATGCACAATGGGGTTAGTGGTGGTATGGGATCGAAGTGCCTTTATGGCCTCGTAAGAGTACGTGATGCGTCGAAGCGAAGGTGGGAGAGCCGTCGTAGCGTCATACAGGAGGGATTATACAGCGGCGTTCAAGGCGTGCAGTTCTGCTTCAAAACTTGTTAAGGTGGGGTCCATCATGGTGCAATATCCCGACAGAGCAGAAAGTTCGGGGCACGTCCATGCAAGGCCAACACATTGAAGGGTCACACTGGCATCAGTGTATATATCGACTGCGCCGTCCTGTTGCGCCAAATGCATATGCAGAATGCGTTGTCTACGCAACTGAGGGTTTCTGCGTCCGATGGGGTGCGAGTGCGGCGCTCTGACGCAGTCCGGTCGTGCCCAAGGTGCTATAGGTACTGGAAATGTGCATGTTGTGGGGATTTTGCGTTTCTCCCATGCAATCAGTGACAGCGCTAGGTGGGTTAGCGGCCGCTTGAAGGAGGCCTGTGTTTTTGCCTCTTCGATGATTGCTGACACAGGTGGAAGGGGGACCGATTGCTCCAAACTGTGGATGGGGGTGTGCCGAGGCAGTCCGCTGATCACGCGAAGAGTGGTCCTATGTAGTACCTGTATGGTCTTCGTGTGAGTTTTATTGAGGTCGTTAGCCAGTGCCCCGTAAGTAAGGGTGCTCAGTGTGACGGCCCTGGCTAACGCCTGTGTGGCGGCTTGAGTTGCTCCTCCATATTTCTTAGAGAGACGGCGAATGTTTTGAAGGATGCCTTTCCACTTTTTCTTTAGGCTCTGTAGCCACGTGTTAGCGCTGTTCTTCGTTCCAATTGGCAGTCCTAGGAACATTATGGGGTCTGTTGAGGTGATTATTGTCTGGTTCGAAATTGTCACTGGAATGGTGGGGATCGATGGAGGTGGATTGCAGCCGTACACTGCCAAGAGCTCTGTCTTTTCTGGAGCGAGCGTAAGCCCCAACTCGCACAATGATGACTCTAGACTGTGGGCAGCCGCTTGAAGTTCGATTATTTGATCTTCCAGAGAAGGAAAGTCAGCTGCCTCTGTCCATATAGTAATATCGTCCGCATAAATGGTGAAGCAAGCCGCGGTTTCACTGTCGAGCAGGCGTGCTACCCGGGACATTGCCAATTTGAACAATAGGGGTCCCAAGATTGATCCTTGAGGGACTCCTCTATCCAGGTAGTAAGTGAGAGGATCCCATCCCGGGTGAGACACCTGCAGTCGTATGTGGCGGCTTTGCAAAAAATACCGAATCCACGTTTGGGCTCTGCTGCTACGATAGGCTTTGGCTAGTTCCTCAAGCATCACCCCCTGGCTAACGTTATCAAATGCCTTTCGAAGATCGATGGCCATGACGAGGTCTGGATCTCCTCTGTTGTAATGGGGCCGGTTCATGACCCACCGTAATAGCCACAGGCTGTCGTGCGTCCGTAAGTTGGGTCGAAAACCAGTCTGGGCAGGATGAAAGTAGGGTCTTACGTATTCAAGGTGGTGGATGATGCTGATATTGATGAGCCTTTCGATTAGTTTGCCAAAATACAGGTGTTAATGAGATGGGGCGCAGAATTTGGAGGTTATCGGCCGTCTTCTTTGGCTTTGGTATGGGGAAAATGAGTGTAAGCTTTAAATGGTCCGGAACGAGACCTTGCTCCCATAAAGAAATAATTTGAGTGAGTAGGTGGGGCAGCGCCTCGGGAGGCAGATTACAGAGGTGCTTCCAGGTCACGTTGTCGTGTACGGCGGCAGATTGTTGTCGACCCAACCTTATAGCCGTACGGAGTTCCGCCATAGTAAACGGAGAATCTAATTCGGAATCAGGATTGTCGATGGGGATAATGGGCAACGGTGGTGGTAGCATAGAAGCCGTAGGGAAAAATGTGGTAATAAGCCGTTTCTCCACATCACTTGCTGGTGCCGTCAGTGTGAGGGTCTCGAACAGTGGCTTGCGGCCCTTGCTTTTGCCGCTCAACTTGCGATGCAGTTTCCATAGGCCCGAGAGCCCACGCTCGTGACTGAGATCGCTACACATTGTCGCCCAAGAATCCTGATTTAGCTTCGCTGATAGTCTAAAATCAGGCGATATTGCCGGCGGATTTGTTGTAAATGTCTGAGTCTTTTTTCTCTAACTCGGTAAGTGCGAGTAAGCTCGTGCACTCTCCGCCAAAGGTTTGCCAGATGATTGTCCATGTGCCGAGTGTCATCACGGCATTGGATGGTCTCTTGCGCTGGCGCAGATGAAGTAGCAATCAAGTTGCAAAATTCGTCCAGCGATGCCGGTGGGTTGGAGGTTAGTATAATGTGTCGGAATTTGTTCAAGTCGGCCCTGGTCACTGCT
Source organism: Haemaphysalis longicornis (assembly GCF_048455015.1). Taxonomy (NCBI): domain Eukaryota; kingdom Metazoa; phylum Arthropoda; class Arachnida; order Ixodida; family Ixodidae; genus Haemaphysalis; species Haemaphysalis longicornis. The sequence goes on from NW_027526422.1 coordinate 191,451,169, forward strand.
TTGGCTGATCTCACGGTCTTGCTCCTTAGCCTTATGAGAATGGGTAGATGGTCGCTGCCCCACGTAGTCGCATATGGAGTCCACGCTTGAACAAGTCCGTCAGTCGCCCAAGTGAGGTCGGGCGAAGTGTCGCGTCTGGGTCGTTAATGAGATGAAGACCTGCTACTTCTGTAGCATACTCCAAGGCTTTACCCCGAGGGTGAGTTCTGTTGTAACCCCATAAGGTGTTGGGTGCATTGAAGTCTCCACCCTGTAATATAGGGGTGCCTGGAAATCGGGACGCTAAAACATGCAACCAGGTAAAGGAAGCAGTGGTGGAGGATGAGGTAGTTGGCTTGTAATAGGCGGTGGCCACAATAATGGGTTTTCCCCCAGGTAGGAGCGTATGTACTACCACTACTTCGTTATCCGCAGAGGAGAATTCAGGGTCTTGTATTTGCTGGTTTCCCAGAGATGAACGGACAAGGACGGCGACATATCCAGGTGGTGGCATTATCCGCTGATTCCGAGTGGTTGGTGCGATAGATGGGTTCACTTGAGTAATGTATCCCGGAATTTGAGGAGTGCTGCGGGTTTCTTGCGGTAATATGTAAAGTGGTTGGATCTGGATAATCCTCTGCTTTAGCATAACTTGCTGATGGGAGTAGCTGCGGCAGTTCCATTGCAATATTGTCGGTGACCGGTTCATTGTGACTGGTTGTTGGGCCGAATGGGCACTTTGCGCGGCGGTTCCTTAGAGTTTTCTCTCGAAGGGAGATTTTGCAGAATGGGCTGAATGAGACTACGGATCTCATTCATTTGGCTGTGGAAGTTTTCTTGGTCCTTTTTGCGCTCCGCTTGACGCGCAAGCCTTTCGCGGTAAATGTCTGTGCTTACGGTTGGGAGCGCTAACTGGAGAGGGGATTCGCTAGTTGGTCGAGATGTAGGGGTACGTTCTGTGCTCTGGGATCGGCTGGGTCGATTTTGGGAGTTAGGAAGTCTTTTGGACGTTGCTGTTGGCACTTTTTTGCTTTCTAGCTGTCGTTTAAGCTCTTGGTTTTCATTTCGGAGTTGTTGGTTCTCCTTCCGAAGCTGCTGTACATCCGCCCGGAGGGCAGCAAGTTGGGACAGAAAGGCTGCCACAGTCGGTTCTTTTTCAGAGTTGGCATTTGTTGGGTGACTTATGATTGATGTCGACTGATCCGTGTGAGTGCCACGGGCCCTATCTGCCCAAGCACCCCTTTGGTGGCATCCTTTTGCGGGCTAGCCGGGGCGTTGGGATCCTGCTGGGACAGGTGGGATTCAGCGCAATGTGTCCGTATTCTTTGCAGGCCACGCAGTATATCTGAGTGCCGGATTCTTCACTCTCGCTGTGTGGTTTGCCGCAAGCTTTGCACACAGCTTGCGCCGGACAGGAGCAGGCCATATGACCAACGTTATGGAAATTGTAGCAAACAAGTCGTTTTGGCTGGTAAGGCGAAACTTTGATTATGGCCATGTAGTATTTAACAGCCTTGGGAAGGGTAGGTGCGTCAAATGTGACCACTGCACGGTTAGTGCATCCCAAGCGATGACATGCCAGTATTTCAGCCTGCTTACATCTTAACCAGCGAAGGGTCTCCTCGTTAGATTCATTGGGTTCAATTGTGATGACTCCCCTCGTCGTGTTTGGCTTGTACGGAGAAAGCTTGATCTCTACTGGTATGCTTTGCTGGGCCCCTTGGCGGACAAAGAAAACTGATCCAACTTGAATGAGCCGAGAGGCGTGCGTTTCGTCGTAGACGTTAATGTAAATGCAGTTGCCAGTCGTTTCGTATTTGTGTGAGGCTAGTTCAGCTAAATACTACTGTGGGGCACTTGCACCAATTATGGGCGCAAACGTGTGCTTAGAAATGTCATTAACGTTGTACTTACTGAGTGGCCTGAGCACGAGTTGGTATCGAGAGTGACTTACTCTGTCAGTGCGGGTCACTTGTTCTTGATCATGCACTGCAGGGCGGTTCCAATGGAAGTTCATTGAGGCAAGTTGAGGGTTCATTTGGGGGGTCTGTACCTCCGGATGAGAGGCCGAGGGTTGCGTGGAAGTGTCTTCTTCCATGGGGGACACTGTTTCGTTTTGTGGCGATTGAAGCGCCGATGGATCTGTAGGCGACGTGTTGCGCAGAGGCGTAGATGACCGACTTGAAGGAGCGGCGGTGCCGCACAAGGTAGGCATTGCTGACGGTCGCTCTTCACAACGAGGCGGTGTTCGCGTAGTAGCGCATTCCCTGGGTGGTGCCGATGGCTGCAGCTGCATGTGCAGCAGCGGCGGCCGAAGCAGCGGTGGGGTCGGCGTCGCCGTTGCGCTGCTTAGGCTTAGCACCCGTCTGGGCTACTACTGCCCGCTTCGTCGAGGCAGATGGGGCCCTATGAGTGTCTGTTGACCAGGTGACAGCCGAACACTTTACGAGTCCGTTGAAACCAAAAACAAGGGGTTACGCAGCCATTAACTTACTTGCCGAAGCAATTATTACGCAGCCGATATGGAGCCATGCGGTCTGGTTGGAACCAGAAGATGCTGAAGAGCTCTCTCCTCTGACCCCGGCTCACTTCCTAATCGGCAGACGCACAATCTCTTTGCCACAAAGGCTGGGACTGCACGAGCCGACGTCCGCCAGTGGAGAGATACAACGTCGAGCACGACATCGACGGGCAATCATGGCGCACCTGTGGCGCCGTTGGCGCCGAGATTACCTGCTTCTCTTGCGCTCTGCACATGAACCTGCATCGCCATCTGGACCCGATGTGCAGACCGGCGACGTTGTGGTCATCCAGGACGACAGTTCGTCCCCAATGCTGTGGCAATTAGTCCAAGTGCCTGAAACTTTTCCAGGCCACGACGGAGTCGTACGGTCGTGTCATCCAGTTCAGCGCCTCTATATGCTTAAGGCTAACCCGCCAAGGCCATCAGAATCGGCGGCGGGGGAGGGTGTTGAGGAACGACAGTGATGATAGCAATAAAGAGGCCACTGCACTGGAACGGGGGCACAGGCCCAGCTCGCGCCTCGCGCTCGCGCAGTTCTGCGTGACGAGCCCATCGAAAGGGCGACAGGCTGTCGGGCTCCTTTCTTACGTCGTGATCCGCGACATTTATTTGCGGTGAGGCAACCAGAGGCGGGACCAGATATTCCGTTTTTTAATGGACCGGAAATACCATCCCTTTATCTTGCAGTTGGAACGTATATCGTTTTGGACGAAAAAGGCTGCCTTCAAGCCCTCAAAACACGCAGGAATGGTCAACAGAAGGGTGCCATCCTCATGTCCAACACCTGCTTTATCTGTGTTTTCTGCAGCTGCTGCATTCGGTTGAAGTTGCTTTGCTTTGGAGAGGCAAGTGTATTCGCTAGTCTAGCTTGCTCTACCCGACAGGAGCGGGCTGTTGTGAAATAAAATATATACTCTTGTCCAGAATGCACCCGCCCCCGGTGTCCAGCGGCAATCGGCCACTTTTGTTGGGGAGTTGTGCAATATTTAATTGTCTTCCAGTTTAACATTATAGCGATGGAGGCGACGGCAATTATAGTCCAAATTCAGATGTATTCACACGATTGGAATCACAATGGCAACGGCTGTCTGAAACACACGCAAAGGTGTTAAGAGTTTTAGTGGAGTGGCTGAGCAGTAAGTAAAACAAATTTTATTTAAACGTTGACTTCGTTTCTGTTGCCTATGCAACCTTTACGAATTTTGGTAGGCTCCAAACTTATCAAATAAATATTGTGTAGTTGTCATGAGAATGTGCAACTGGTAAAAACACAAACGCAATGAATGGAAACAAAAAGGTTAATTGTCTATATTGACGCAGTGGTTTTAGGGCATCCTAGTTAAATATGGAGCGCGGATTAATCAGTTACAATGCTGACTTGTGAAACCTTAGCCGGGCATTCCCTGGAATGGCTGCTGTTTTCAGCAAGGTTTTGATAAAGACTAAGGACTCAAATACTTTTCTATGGAGTATTGCACCACACAATATACAGGGTGTACCAGCTATCGTGCACGAAGACTTTTGAAAAGAGTAATGGCATTTGCTACAATGGCAATTACTACAAAGAAAACTAGTGTTTAATCTTTCGTGTACAGTAAAGTATTGGCCCGTAATGCTGTAGCTAATGAAATCTAATTATTTGTTGTAATTGATTAGATAACTCGAGAAGTACTGTCCTAATCATACAGTGTCAACAAGCCCTTACAGGTGCACACGAGGGGAATCAAACTGCGGTATTTTAAGCGATAAACTAATTGTGTACCCATTTACTTGGACTGATTAAGAAACGCCGCGAAATATGAAAAGTACCACGTGACGGCGCCCCCGCCCTCATCGTAAAGCAATGCCTTCGAACAGCCTTCCTCCGAGTTAGACAGAATGAAAAAAGAAAAAAAAGGAAAAAATCACAACCTAGTTTGTGTGCCTTATCTGTCACAAGCGACCCGCAAAACTTGCTATTGCTGCTCTCTGCATGCATGTCATTATCAAGGCGATGCGCTGTCTTTTCGGGTGGGTGACAGGCAAAGCAGTTTGCTTCGATCAGCCTATTTGAGGCCGCTGGTTTATGGAGCGAGTGAGAGCGCCGTCGCGAGGTATTTTTCATATTTCACGGATTCTTTTTATCAACCAAAATAAATGCGTGCGCAATTAACTCATCGTCGAAAATACCGCAGTTAGGTACCTCCCGTGGGTACGTACAAGTGCCTCATTGACATTTAATGATTAGGACAGTGCAGGGGGGATTAAAAGAAATGCCAACGACAGAGCGCAGAGCCTCGAACGCATGCTGCACCGTCTGGCTGCAAAGTCAGTAAACTTCGCACATGCCCATTTCTTCGAGAGCGTTTGAGAGTGTGGCCTATATTTAATGGAAATGCTTGATCAAGAAGCGACCCCCATCGTTTATTTAGAGGCGTCTTTTCACGCTGCGTCTCCACTGAGCAGGGTGATCGTTTACAGGCATCATGCCAGCTGCAATCAGCCTGCTGCGCGCTCGGCTCCCGAATGTAATAAATAACAGTATGCTCTGCGGCGACAGAGCATAAGAAGACGCCCCAAAATAAATGACCGGCATCCCTTCTTTATCAAGCACTCCCACTAACCACACTCCGACTCCCACACTCTCAAACGCTCTGAAAGAACTACACATGCGCGCCGTTTAGTGACAGCACAGCCAGACGGCGAGGCATGCATCGGACTCTGTGTGCTCCGTTGTTCGTATTTCTTTAAATCCTCCCTATACATCTAGAGTTAGATATTTAATTACAATTATCTAATTCGACCTCATTAGCAAAACATTTACTCGATACCTCCCTGAACTGAAAGCATTATGAAGTAGGTTTCCTTAGAGTAACGTAATTGCTCTTTTTTAACATCTTGGGGCAAGATAGCTGGGGCACCTTGTATAGTGTAGCAAAAACGTCATTGTGCGACGGATTGGGAACTTTCCTAAGTACTGTGGGGAATTTTCTTTACAGGAGTAGGTTATGTTGATCCCCCACCTTAATATCTGCAGTGTTTTGTAGCAAGAGTTAATACTGATTTTTTTATTACGCCAGAACTTCGTTCAGCGATCACAAGAAGTTTGCGCGTTCGCTGAAGCCACAAAGCAAGTGGCCGCACTATGAAACCTCCGCAGTATCTAACGGGTGGAACTGCAGTGTAACGAACGATTGAACCGGAAGAAACAGGATGTGGGACAAGCCGCGTAAAATTTTGTGCCAGTTGATTATGCATGTAGGACCAGAATACAAGCTAGAGGACTCAGACGGCAGCAATATGACAAACGAATAACTATAAAGCATTTTCAAGGGACATAAAGGATTTTTACTATTTCGTACCCAAAGAAAATCTACTAAATTGTCCCCAAGACTGCATAGGCTATTTTGGAAAGATCCTGTTTTAAAACGCGGTGGTAGTGTGTGTCAGTAGGTTTCTGGAGTTATTTTTATGCCTGAGTTGAACGTTTGTGGCAGGGGTAGACGAAATTCTACTCCACAAGGATGGGATTTCTAGCCATCATGTATTGCTCCCGCACTCAGCCATTTGGTATTAGAACGTTACCGTAGAGCAGTGTCTAGTCGCCTTTCGGAGTACAATGTGCTTAAAATTTTCCGGAATGTGTAGGATTTCCTAGTCATAATTACATGTACCCTTACTTGTCTAGATCGGGAGGTCACCAGTGTACTGTTTGTTTTCAAAGATGTGCGAAACCTTCGACGCTCACGTATAGAATCTCGGTTAGCAATCCATCAGGTTTCTGCATCTTAGGCTGCATTTTAACGATAGTCATATTTGCTGAGCATACGAGAGGACAGCTTCCAATGCGCTCTTGCTTTTTCGTCAGCACTCTCAAAACCAGTAAAAAGGAGAATTTCACCACTCTGTTTTGACAATGCTGTTGCTAAACCTTGCTGCCACGATGCTGAAGCCAGCTCCAAAAGCATGATATACAGGATATACTACCAAAGGAATGCGCCCGTTATCTGTTACTACTGCCAAGGTAAAGTGAGTTCTACCAAACGCATCGCGCTATAGAATGCCTTGAGCTTCATATACTAGTGCAACCTCGGGTGTTTCAATGTGGGGACTTCAAAGAGTGGATCCAAACCTAGCGTAATGCAGGTCATCATTAAAAACAGGCATGTTTAGCTGCTCTTAGGTTAAAGAAAGTTGGGAGCAGGATAGTGCGTTCTAGTGCGCATGTAGAGCGAGAATCTTTTGCTGTGATCTCAAAGTGACACTCGAGGCTGTTATTTCTGAGCGTATTGCAGGAGGGAACGTTGACGCGTTCTCAACGATCCTTCCTTCAATCTGCCATGCTCTACGCTAGCTATAGAGAATTAAACCCCTAAGTGGGCTTCTTTACTGCGGGCGTGTCCGCTCACAATATGTTGGAAGGCGATGTGGCCACGCGGTAGCCCATACGGCTCCCACAGCTTGAACCACCTCGAAGCTAATTGACAGACTCTTGGTAATACCAACCTTAAAGCTATGAGTATCCCTATTAACGTGAGACGCTGTAACAGGAGGAAGGGCGACTGGAAGCCGCGTCTCATGCTGAGAGGATCCGCTTTTATCGTAATCAATCTCAATGATTTTCTGCTTCCATTTGTCTTAGGTCGCAGAGTGAGATAGTATATTCTCATGTGCAGCTTTCCCGCTCATCGCAGTCCTTGCAACAGTGATTACTCTGCAATTTTTTAGCGAAATAAAATGTTCTTTTGCACAGCGAATATATGGGGTGAAAACTTGCTTTGTGCACAGTTTCAAGTCGCGCACGTTGCGCGACTAGGTTCCTGAGCCATGGAAACTATCCCATAGAAATGCATGGGGAGTAAGATTTGACAGCGAATTACACAAAAATTGTTCAGACTCCTGGAAAATTCTTTTCGAGTTTTCATCTTCACGTTGACTTCTGGCTTTATGCCCAATATCACTTTCCTAAAGTGATTTTGCTAGGTTCCTGAGAGGTTGGAATTTTGAGTAAAAAAGCTGGGTATGCTTCAAATAAAAAGAACGCAGTTTAATTTATTCACGGATTGAAATATATTCCATCCGCAAGTTGTAATCTCGGTTGGCGAGCTGCGTCGCTGTGTCTGGTTTCAGCGAGAATAAAAGGGCTGGAATAAATTATTTCATCCAGCGCTTGAAATCGAGCTCGTACATTGGCGAATCTACAATTGCGATGCAGATTATTCTGCCGAGTCATGTTCAAGCAACTGTTTGCTAAACGCGATTGATAGGCAGCTCATGCATACCACTCACAAATGCACTAAAACAAAGCACATCATGATTCTGTTTCGCCCACATGCAGTAGTCCAGAGAGCACGTGCTTGATCGCTGCTCCCAACATAGGAAATTCCCCAGCCACCTGCGGTTCGTTCAGCATGGCAAGTATGGAGCGAAAACATCGTGTGCAATCTGCTCAGCTACGTCAACCGGATCCGCAGACGCGTGTACATGTGCAATGCACGAGCATTCCTGCAGTATTACAAAACTTCTGGAAAGAAAGCCGCTGGCGTATTTAAAAAAACGGTTCTGCAATGACCACACAGCGATCACTTCACTACGAAGGAATCAAAATAGCCATGCAGTACTATTACGTATGCAAAATGCCGCATGGCAGTCGTTACCACGTATTCTATTTCGCGCATCAAAATTATGACCGAAAAAAATGTTGCAAAGCTCTGATTCTAAGCCATATCATGGCAAACACAAGTCGCACGCATAACTATGCTCGAAACAAGCTCAGACTAAAGCCGCCATACTTAGGGCTTCATTTGGGTGTGCTTCCTCCCGAGGAACCTTTATTCAACGGTTCTGGGAATGGTTACCACAGATGTTTAGACCAATAACCAAAGGCTAATGTTAAGTTCGCTAAAGGAATGTGTTAAGTTACCTATTGGATTGCAAAGTGAGAAAAATCGCAGAAAAGCAAAACATCAAAATGATCTAACTACAGAAAACTATGCATGGTGATTATACAAGTTAAACATTTTACAAGTGAATTTAAGGTTTCTTTCAAGTTTAGCCTTACAACGAAGTGTGTGGGCAAACGCATTTCCTGATTTTGTTATTTTGCTTTAAAGGAATACAAAAAATAAAAAGAAGTAACAGAGAGGAGGAACGCCTCTAATGATGAAGAGACGTCAGCTTGGCAGCGAGCTTAGCTTGCTACTCCACATGAACATGACATGTGCGAAAGGGAAAAGAAACGAAGACACAAAAACTCATACAGACACTACAAAAGCAAACAACCACACAAACTCACAGACGCAGGACAAACTGACAAGCAGAAGGGAAGTTAAGGGAAACATTCACAGAGTTTCCTTCAGGCCGCGTCACGGAGAAATTACACCAAGGCCCGTGTACTCCGTGTTGCCCCGGAAGTTGAGCGCCATGGACCAATGGCGCCGCAAAGCTTCAATGGTGCATGAGCCCGCAATCCCATAGTTGTCTTAAAGGTTAGCCGCGGGGTGTTATAACGAGGCCACACACACAATACATGTTCTATGTCCTCACGAACACTGCATACGTGGCCACACGGCATTCGAAAAGTGCACGCGGGATCAATTCTGTATAATGGCTGGTAATGTTTTGTTCCGTCTGTTCATATTGAGAGTTGTAACTGCGGGCGGTGACAATTCGCCAGGGGGAGTACAACCAGGGCGGGATATGGAGCATCAATTTTGATTCCGGGAAAAAATAAATTACGAGACGGGATTCACTGAAGCACACCGAAACCTGCATTGTGAGACGCCGCAGCTATTATATTTTTACTTGCCCTTGCTGATTTGCGTTAACTGTTCTTTTGTTTTATTGCTCTGTTGACCTGTTTATTTGTTATTTTTTGTTCCGTGAATGCTCACTCCTGCAATAGCCCAAAATTGGAGGCTGCAGTATGTGTAAATAAATAAATAAATGTAATAGAAACACGTTGCTTCATGTTCCCAGCGTTTCTCAGGAGAAACCACTGAAAAATAATTTTTCAGTGCAGAGAATTTTACGGGCTCGCCTTGTCGTCGTTTCTCGCTCCCTGTACCAAAGTAGAGCCACAACGGCGTTCCGCCGTCGCAGCTGCCATCGCACCGTAACCCAGAGGCTTCGAAAGCCAAGCGGGTTATATAGTCATAAGCGTTCGAAACTCGTGAACCGCGGGCGCTTGTCATCCATCTTCCCGTTGTTTAGCGCAAAGAAAACGGCATGTACATTTGAGGCAAAATATACGTAATTAATCGGCAGAGCCCGCGGTCAGTTAGCTAAAAACGCTCGTTGGGTTAGTTTTTACGATAAATAGCGAAAAAAAAGTGGCAGTGCACGCCGGCACGTGCGGGAGGGAAAAGCACGCACAAAAAGAACAGAATTCCCGCTGGCGGAGTTTCTGGCAGGGGGCACGAGAGCACTGCGAAGTCGCAAAATTTTAATTGCATTGTGTGGTAGCAGACAGCGGATAACGGCGCTACCGCCCCCAATATGGCGAATCACTGCTCTGCCCTGCCGACAGTTTTCACATTGATTGGAACGGCTGTAATTTTTTCTCTCACAATTTGTGGTTTTACGACATTTAACACCATCTATCGACAGATAAAGGACACCGGACCTTCAAAAATTAAAGGAGAGAGGGCACCACGTACAGCCTCCCAAATATACCGATCGGCATGTCAGCGCCTTATCACGGTGTTCACCGGCAAAGCAGGCGAGGGTACGTGCACGCGCATAGAACTATCTGTGGTGGGAGTGTGGGCTGCTGCGCTCTTCTTCTCAGGGCAACACACCCCCTGTTTTTTTAAGTGCGAATGCACTTCTTAAGCGACCCTGAATCACTCGTCCACCGTCCATCCGCAGCCTAGCAACGGAGCTAGCTAGCGTGCTTAGCAACGGCGCCGGATTTCCGACGCGTGAGGGCACTCGCGTAGCGCCTCCTCTCCCCCCTCGCTTACTCTCCAGCTCGCAACACCCTCTCTCGGCGCGCCAGCCAGGCCACTACACTATATAAAAAAATAACAGCATCCGGCGCCCGGTTTCGACCCGAGGACGTCGCGGCCGCAGCGCAACGCTCTACCGACTAAGCCACGGAAGCCACGCTGATTTCAGAGTTAGGAACGCTCCTTATATCTTTAACGCATTCAAACTACGCCATCAGCGGCGTTGCGTTGGCGACTCAGCAGCGTTATAGCGGCTTGATAACTGCGTGGTGTACACGTGATACTACAAACCCGATGGAAGAGAAGGCGGCGAGGCGGTGGGCTGCGGGTGCCGAGCGCAAGCGCCGCAAGCGGGCCGACAACCGTGCATTCGCACTTTCACATTCTTCCTCTCGGGGAAATGCGGGGGGAGTTTCTATCCTGCATGGCCATTTCGCTACCGTCAAAGGTAGCTAAGCAGCGTGGGGCACAAAGTCATTCAGGTGCACTGGCAGGGAATGTACCACTCTCAACAAAACAGCATAGCAGACGACACTCATACAGCAGGTAGCCTTATGCGCGTGCGCCCACTCTCGTTCATTTAACTGCGGAACATCGCAATAATGCGCTGACATGCCGATTGGTCGTCGCTCCCGCTATATTCTTTCAAATTTTAGAGGTTGCACTTCCGTAAAATAAAAAAAAATATTGTTTACGAGTGTCAACTCGTATCGATCCCAGGTGGCTCAATGGGCTAGTGACACCTAACCGAAACAGCGCGATTTTCCTGTTATTACAATGATAGCAATAAAAACTTCCCTTTATTTTCTACATTTGACCACAAATCATGGTGATCAATGTAGCTCTCTTGTTCGAAGGATATATGGGCAGCCAGTACGCAGTGTTTTGCAGTGCCTAGTGTGTCGTAGTGTGACTGTGATGTCGGAAGATCTTTAAGATCATAAAAATGCTGACACGTTTGAGCAAAATAATAAAATTTTGGGCATCAAAGCGTTAATTTGGTCGTATATTTGAAGCAGTTTGGAATGATTCTTAACCGAGCACTACGCTGATACTCCGGCCAATAGTTTCCCGTGGGCGTTTCCTCCTTAACACTGTGTTCTGAATCATATTGATCAGTTTCCTGGGGCAATCGCCAATTCCTTTTTTTTTTGTATAAATGAACTGAGTGTCTCCTCGAAATAACTTGCATAATCTTCATAACCTTGCAAAGGTTGCTACGAAACGGGGTTTTCTTAATTTGATAAAACGTTTTTTCTGCACCTTCAGATAAAAGCGAATATTAACTCTTATTTCTGAATGCTTTCACTTTTCAATTAGTGGTTGCTAGATTACCTCTTGCTGTAAGTTCTAGAAAAAGTTACCTATCTGAGGAGGTCAAATAATAATGCCCTTATTATTTTAAAACGAATTATCGGCTTTTAGTGTCTCATGATGAACAAATAATATCGCCCTGGCGTATCACCACACAATTAAACGAGTAAGGGAGTTTGTACACCGAACCCTAAATGCGAACGACACAGTGACAATGTAATGAGCATTACAGGAATAAGGAAATGAATTATATGAATGGGCTAAATTTATATAACAAGAAATGCTAGAAGTGATTTCAAATTTCCTAAGGAAGCTTCGAGAAGGAAAGCAGAATATTTCAGTTCAAGCAAAAATTGGGTAAACTTGACTATAAGAGTGAAAGTATGCCCCTCTGGAATACTCGACGAGCTCATATATTTAACCCCACGGCTGATTCATGGTTCTAACCTCTAAATGTGACCTAGACACTGCGTTGTGGTTTTCGATCTAAAAACATGGGTTAGGGCGTCTACTGAGGCGACATCAGCAACATGGGCACGAAAAAAAATTAGAAATGTCTATTTTATTTAACACAGACTTGCGGCTACAAAAGACAATGCATTGACATAGAAATCGTAAGCACCATACGGTTAATCGGGTCGTCTAAAATAAAGTGTCCAGCTGCGGTAAGGCCTTAGCAATCGAGAAGAAAGGAGACGTGTAGGGGACTGAAAATTGGGCCATCTCTACTAACCTGAAACCTGGGTAGGAGCGAAGAATGCAGTGTATACGTATATTGAAAGATGGTACGTATCTTTCGTGCCACACGGCACGCGTTGATATACGCGACATCCTAATTACCAAAGAGAGGAGAAACATTCGAATGGGAGAACTGCAAATTTTAAAGTAGAGCGAGTGTGAAATATCCCGGTGTGTATCCCGGTGTGTTCGTTTAATACGCCTTACGTTCTTGCGCAAGGCGTTGGAAAACGAGTGGCGTGGTGATTTACTACCGAAACACAGAATACGACGACGAATGGCGGCGACGACATCAGACACCGGCAAACCAATCCCCTAAGGTGGTTCGTCCCTAATACGGAAGTTACGGTTAGTCCAGTAACATAGTACTTTTGCACAATATATTTGCTGCGTCTCGTGTGGCACATTTGTGCCTTCATTTGGTGGTAGCTGAAATTTGCTACCATGCGCGCTGTCACAACCCATGGCGCAGGAGGACTAATAATGACTTGGAATAAATTGAAGTTTTAAGATTTATTGTACGCAACTCGCGTGTGGCGTAATTTGGAAAAGGAACGTTGGGTATAGATTATGTCTACGAAATGAAGACGAAAGGCCTTCATGCGAAAGTAAAAATAGTACTAAACGGACGATTTGGAAATGGGTCTTTTATAATTTTGCCCCCAAAACAATATATGAAGCGCTCAGCAACACCATCCACTTCATGGAATTTATCGTGCGTTCAGAAATTAAACTCACACATAAATACCTTTAAAAAATTGTTAAGCTGTGTTTTAAAGCTCAGCTCAATCGAAACAAAGAGATTGTGGGGAGTTGTATCCTCATAATTTTAGCGAACAAGACAATTAAAAGCATGTATCCGGCAATAGTATTGCTAAATGTTTATGTTTTGTGCATCCGCGATGTGAATGCTTTCGGGATTCTTTACGCATGGAACGATAAACCTCTTTCTTTTATGTGTCTGTGCTTGACGCGTTGTGGTGAGTTTGAAGCAGAATGGTTACACCCCTCGGGAAATCATTCTACCATTGTCTTACTATATTTTTGAATGGTTTAGCCTTGTTTTGAAGAGTATAATCGTTACATAGGGCCGGCAAAGAACGCTGCTAAGATTTCTGTAGAATTTTACATTATCCCTGTGTCAGTGCACTCGAGTGCCCCGCAGAAGTCGTGCCTTGGAAAATTTTATTGGGTTGGCAATTTTTTTCGGTAGCCGTATATGTCCCTCCTGATGCTCCGTATCAAGACGATGAACCCATACAGCTGGCTAAACAAAAAAACTAGCGGAACCGTTTCGGGATTCGACTATAAAGTGTGTGCCCAATACATGTACACAATACTATAGTAGCGATTTGAGCGTGCTATTCAGAAAACTAGCCATAACCTAAGTAGCACAGGTCGTTCCGCCCTAATAGCACATATGTACGGCTAAGAGTGGCGGTAGGCCTACCCTGTCTAGTACAAAAGAATAAAACGTGGTAAAGGGGTAACTCGATTCCAATGTAAGGTTTAACGCGCCGTAGTGGAGGGCTCCGAGTAAATTTTGACCACCTGGGGATCTTTAAAGTGTGCCGAAATCTAGTACACACGGGCGTTTTCGCTCTTCGCCTCCATCAGAAAAGCGGCCGCCGCGGCCGGGAATCCAACACGCGGCGTTGTGCTCAGCAGCGCAAGGCCTTAGCCGCTGATCCACCGTGGCGGGTATACTATATAGGGCGAACTGGGAGGCTATTACAGAAGGCCCGAGTTTGAGCGAAACTTGGGCAAGGCGGAACGGGGATAGTAATAATAAGGTCATGATAATATTTCGGGGCAGGGTTAAACGCTTCAAAAATGCGACTCATGCTATTTGCTGAATATTGAGGTGATGTAATCTGTCCAGGGCAGTGCGCTCCAAGGATGCGTGACTAGGGCGTGGCACATCTTTCAGTGCTTTCTCTCGTTCCACTGCTGCACTGGTGGCTGTTGGGGGCAAGCAAACCCAAATAATTAATTTTATTGTAGTTTTACTTTATTTCACTGCAAAGTTCATTTTATTTTTTTAATTCCAGGCGTTCAAATGAGCTTTCTGTTTGAAATTTTTTGTTTTAGAAGTAGCTTCTACCGTCGGTGGCCGGCACTGCAATCACGTGACTATGGCCGAATGGCAAAAAAAAAAAGCGGTTGATAGAAGCGGGCCACATTTAAAACAGTTGTTGCTCGTGTTACGTTATCGAAACCCTCAGCGTTTCGCAACGAAATTCCCTCGTCGCGGTCCAGTTTGCTTACGTGCTTTTAAGGCGAAAGCCTGGCGATACGTATTAGCAGTGTCTTTTGTAATACAGTGTACTTGCACCTGTTTCCTCGCTTTCGTTTCTTTGTCCTTTCGCATGGATTAATTTAAACGGCTTCTTTACTGCTATTTGGTGTTTGCGTCAGTTTCTTCTATTTCATTTGTTCGTTTTAGTGTGCAAGCAGACTCGAAAACGCCACAGCCTCCCTAAAATCGGGGTTCTGTGAGGGTGGTGTGCACCTGTCTTACACCCGTGACGTCACGTTGTGGAAAGGGGAGTAGGGGAAACCCGCACCCCACCGGCGCGGGGTGCGTAGGGGCGATCGCCCTCGCCCGGAGGCAAGGTCGTCACCTCCATGTCACGCACCACTTGAGTCCAGATGGCCCAATGGGGTGCGGGGGCGAACGCGGTGACGTCACGAGCCGCAAGGCCAGGCGGGATGAAGGAACGCGCGCGCGCCGAGGCCAGGCCGGTTCGGGACAGCGAGAAGAACGGCTGACATGTAATTCCTCTTCCCTTTGCACGCGAACGTACACGGCGAGCCCGTTCTGAGCCGAACGGCTCCGGCCACCGCTACGCCTGAGTAAGATGAAGAAGGGGGAAGGGGGGTTGGAGAATAAACCCCACCATTGCTTATGTTTGACGGTTACCTTTATGCTGCCTGCCTCTCACGGCGGCCCGTATACACGGCAGCCGCGTGTGGAGGATTGTCCGAGTCAGACCCACGTCACATTTTGGCACCCAACGCGGGGCCCGAACCCACGACCCTGGGATTAAGAGTCTCATGCTCTACCGACTGAGCTAGACAGGTATTTCCTCTTCCCTTTGCATGCGAACGTACACGGCGAGCCCGTTCTGAGCCCAGCGGCTCCGGCCGCCGCCACGCCTGACCTTCAGAACCACGCCACAATGTTCAGGCTTCACTATGCACGCACTATTCTAGAACTGTTACTTTTAAATTCACAGTGTTATGAATTTTGCGCACCGGGAACATTAGTTCCTCAATACTCCCAATCGCCAAAGTGGCCATGTGTTACGAAGGAGGGAATAGCGACAAGGTCAAAAACGTCTCAGATTTGTTTCCTTTATTTGAATTTGCTCTTCACCAGTTTCTTTCGAAGACGTTCCCCACAGTGGATTTTTTTTTTTCATGGAGCTCAACCCCTTCATAACCCCCTATTTCGTGACCTTTCCACTCCGGCTTACCCTCCCTCTGGCGTCACACGGCTGCTTTAATTCTTAGCTCTCCCACTTTACTCGCTTTTCATGCTCTGCGTCCTGCTGTACAGCGGTGACGCTGAACAAAATCCCTTTAAAATGTGTAAAGATCGCCTGTGACAATAGGCACGCGCCGTTGATTGTAGTTTAGCGAGGATAATCAACAGATTCAACAGGCCATCAATCTATCGGGGTATGAGCCATACTAGCATTAACCACGTGGAAGAGGAACGTAGGATTATGTCCAATTCATAAGCAGGGATATGCGTCAAAGCCGTGTCAGGGGTAGAAGATGAACTCCATAAGTTGCATGCGCGAGATACGAGCTCGGTTATCTCAACGCTCGGACCTGCGTTCCTATCGGCTTCACCCGTGCGAATAAATCACCTCAACCGGCTACTGGTGCGTCGACTGTCTCCTTAACAGGATATGTAATGCGTATAAGCTGTCCTGCCAGCTACCTTTTCACAAGAAATGCGCCTCGCGCAACCCCTCGAGGAAGTCAGCCTGCCGCGGTGATTGTACACAAAACCCACAGTCATGCAATGCTTCGTTCGAAAACTGTTTTGCGAGAAGACGATAACTTAATGGGACACTAAAGTGATTTGTAAACATTGCGGGATTACTAGCGCAAATTGTAGTTCGGAGTCCGTAGGCCTTGTTTCGACCACTCTGGCCTTGTTTACGCGAATTTATTTAGTAAAAAAATCAATTCGAAAATGCTGTCCTCCTCTCTTTACGCTCGCCCATTTTCTGTGGCGTTTTCGTGTGACGTCAGCAGGAGATGAGCTGGAAAATGGCTGCGCTACTGCACGGTTCGCCGACCAGCCGACCTACCGATCGAGTCAGTCGGCCCAGCGTTTCGTCCGCCGGCCGCTGACGGGTCGTCGCTATTCGCTCGCTCAATTTAAACTAAGCCACAACACCTTTGTGAATGAAAGAATGTGCCTTTTTTTACTTCGTTAGTTTGTACACTGTGTCAAACTCAGTGTCCGGGTCGCTCAACACAAGCGCTGCAAAAGTGCACATGCGACGCTTCGCTGACTTTACGCTAGTAGGAAAATCTAAGGCCAATTGAAGGCGGGAGAAGAGTCAGCGAAGTCAATATAGGTACTATGAAAATAAAATCAACTGAAACTTTTACCGTACAGCGCAAAACTAGGGAGCAGGAAGCATTTTTTGCGCTGGGTAAACAAGCACAGCGGTCAGCAGCACGACCACACATCTGCGAACGCTTTTCCGTCAAAGAAATGCAATTGCTAGACGTGAGATATTGTGGAAGTTTGGGGGACGCTTACTGCAGGAGCTCTATACAACAAATAGTCACACAAAGTACTTGAAATGCTTAAAATAAATAAAAGTGTAAACTGAATATACATTATAGACCTCATATATCCAGCACGGTCAGTGCCGGCTCGTGGCCTAGTGGTTTAAGGCGCTGGGATTGTTGTTTTGAAAGTCGCACGTTCGAATCCCCAAGAGTACATGTTTTTTTTTTTTCGTATGCGGCCGATGTTTTCTGGACTGAGTTCACCCTTTTTGGGCCGTAACGTTCACTGCTCCACGAGCGAGATCGCAGAACGCGCGCATACTGGCAATGACGCGCTAGCGAGTTCTCGTTGGCGTGCTGTTGCCACAAGCACCGACTGCTTGCGGGCAGTGGGCCCAGGCCTCAATCAGCACACCCTTGGCCTGGTGCGAACTAGCTTTTTACGAACAGACATGAGTGAGGCAAGCTCCGAATATGCGGGAAAAGCGCATGGCATTTGAGAGTCTGCGGTGACGCGGAGGGCGTTCATCCACTGCGTAGGCATCGTCTAGTGATTTCTACGATTCTAAGCCGCCCGGGAGGTTTATCTTAGACATTTGACAGCCGACAACATGGCAGAAGCGCGGTACGTCGATTACTGAGATATCGAGAATGGCCATCCAACAACGCCATCGAATGTCAAGCATGTTGTTTTACAGAACCGAAACCGAAACCGAAACTTGTTTGATTGATAACCTTGGGCATCGTCCAATCACGGTGCCCCCCCCCCCTCCTGACGTCACAGCCTTTAGTTGGTGCGGCCGCCGCAAACCGCGCATGGTAGTTTTTCTTCTTTCGCGCTTTGTAAAATAATTACCGATTTGTCAACCGGATAAACGATGAATAGTGTGTTAATTTGAGCCAGTCTACACAGTGCAAGCAAAAACGGGAGCTTGACAAATTCACTTCAGTGTCCCTTTAAGTGCACGCTCCAGCTGCAGACGGATATACGCGCGGTAAGAACCTGCGGAAGCCATGTTCGCCAAACCACCTAAAAGAAAGGCGAGGTCTGGGAAACACGTCTCCACAGATCATATTGCGCACGCACCGGTTGACGGGCGATTGACTGTTGATGATGCGGTCGCCACCAACGCTTCTGTAGAACCTGACCGTCGCGTAAAATTGCCGCGCACACTACACTTGCTCCTCGACGGTCATGTAGCGAAAGCCGCCCCAAAGTCGCCGCAAACGGGGGTCTGTCGCCAGCCGACTGCACAACCAATGCACAAAAGCACTTTTCGAGAGCTAATAACAAGCTCGAAATTACTCCTTCCTTTATCAGAACTGTCGGGGTAGAATAATGCCTGCTACGGCGACCAGAAAAAAATTTACACCATCTTCCCGCTAGGAAAACCATGGGGTAGATGTGACGCATCGGGGTTGCCGTTGCGTTTCCGTTATGTTAGCGTGTGGATTGCTGTTGTTGTGTGTCCTATTTCCGCGGCATGTTCACCCCCCATTCGTCACATCTACCCCATGGTTCCCCTCGCGGGTAGATGGTGTAAATTTTACGGTTGCACAGACCATCGCGATATCAGTCCTGTTAGTCTCCATTTCAAATCATCGGCGGTCACCGCAGGATGTCATCGGAGGAGCGCCGGCGGAACGACTGAGCGGAGCGGCGCAGTTACCGCGTTTATATTGTTACGGGGAAAATGGTATATTGCAGGGGTAATTAAATATGCCACACAGTGGGGAACACAGCAGCACACAGTCTCAAGTGGGTGCAGCCAGAGCGAGATGGTTTGTCCTCTCTCTCCTCGTCGCTCAACCGTCCACCGCACCAGCTGTCCGGGCTGGGGCCGATCCCTCGGTGTCCATATTCCTTTCAGAGGGTGCATGCCCAACCCGTGACATAACTCCCGCCGGTAGAAGCACCTTCTCGGCAGCTCATGAGCCTGGTGCGGAAGTCTGGCGAAAGGGCTTGAGATGGGAGACATGCACGACGTCCGTAAGGATGTGGCGCGACGTGTCAGGTTTAACTGGGGCGATTTCGTATGTTACGGGGGTAACCTCAGGGAGTATACGATAAGGCCCAGAATACCGGGACAAGAGTTTTTCACAAAGTCCCACACGGCGTGAGGACGACCACAGAAGTACGAACGACCCCGGTGCAAAGTGGCGATTCTGGTGCCGGCTGTCATAATGTGTTTTCTAGGACTGTTGAGATGAGGAGAGGCGGATACGAGCAACTTGGCGGGCGTGATCAGCGTGAGCTATGGCGGTGCGGGCATAGTGGGACGTGTGTACAGTAGACGGCAAGACTGTGTCCAGTGGCAATGCTGATTCGCGGCCGAAGAGCAGATAGAACGAGGAATAGCCAGCAGTGTCATGACGCGACGAATTGTACGCAAACGTAATGTAGGGCAAAGCCACGTCCCAGTCGCGGTGGTCTGTGGAGACGTACATGGACAGCATGTCGGTAATTGTTCGGTTAAGTCTTTCGGTGAGGCCATTAGTTTGAGGTTGGTAGGCGGTGGTGATCTTGTGATGGGTGCAGCAGGAGCGAAGAATGTAGGCAATAACTTGCGATAGAAAGGAGCGACCACGATCTGTAAGGAGCTGTCTAGGGGCCCCGTGAAGAAGGATAATGTCACGAAGCAGAAAATCGGCAACGTCAGTAGCGCAGCTCGTAGGAAGCGCCTGTGTTATTGCATAATGCGTGGCATAGTCGGTGGCGACGGCTATCTATTTATGGCCGGATGTGGACTGGGGAAATGGACCGAGCAAGTCTAACCCAACGCGGAAGAATGGTTCACTTAGTACGGGAAATGGTTGAAGAAGCCCAGCTGGAGGAGCATTGGGAGTTTTCCGCCGCTGGCAGAGGTCGCAGGAGCGCACATACTGCCGGACAGATCGGTAAAGGCCGGGCCAGAAGAAGCGGCGTCTGATGCGATCGTAGGTGCGGGAAACACCGAGGTGGCCAGCAGTTGGGAGGTCATGAAGTTGTTGGAGAACGTCCAGACGAAGATGTTTAGGAATGGCAAGTAATAACTCAGGACCGTCAGGACGAAGGTTCCGACGATACAGAATTCCGTCTTCCAGTTCGAACATGCGAACTGAAGCCGTCGAAGTTGTAGAAATAAGGCTCCCGATAAGGGAGCGCAGACGAGGATCCCGTCGTTGTTCGTCGCCAATGTTGGTGAGGGTCGAAAGAGACATTATGGCGGGCGCAGCAGCAGGAGCTGGCTCAGGTGGATCTACGGGGTACCGCGATAAGCAGTCAGTATCTTGATGCAGGCGGCCCGACTTGTATATGACAGAATAGGAGAACTCCTGAAGGCGCAAAGCCCAGCTACCCAGGCGTCCCGTTGGGTCTTTGAGCGAAGACACTGAGCACAGAGCGTGATGGTAAGTAATTACTGAGAAGTTGCGGCCATACAAGTAGGGACGAAACGTAGCCACGGCCCATACTAGAGCAAGGCATTTTTTCTCAGTGATGGAGTAATTGCGTTCAGAGGGGGAAAAAAGGCGACTCCCGTATGCAATGACGCGATCGCATCCGGTTTGGCTTTGGCTGAGAACGGCTCCAATGCCATGCCCACTGGCGTCAGTGTGAACCTAGGTGGGAGCGGTGATGTAGAAGTGGGCTAACACTGGGGCAGATGTCAGCCGGGAGATTAATGCGTCAAATGCCTCGCTTGCTCAAGGGCCCACAAGAACGTGGCGCCCTTTTTCAATAGACAAGGGAGAGGTTTCGCGATGTTGGCAAAGCCTTTTATGAGCCTACGGAAGTAGGGACAAAGGCCAACAAAGCTGCGGACGTCGGCGGTAGAGCGAGGCACAGGAAACTGCTCCACGGCTTTGACTTTATCAGGGTCAGGCTGAACACCTAGGGCGTCAACAAGATGCCCGAGAATGTTTATGCGGCGCTGGCCGAAGTGAAATTTGGCAGAGTGTAACTGAAGGCCTGCTTGGCGGAAAAGCGTGAGTATATCAGACAGGTGGGTAAGATGCGAAGCAAAGGAGGGCGAAAAGGTCGTCCGGGTAGCATAAACAGGTAGACCATTTGAATCCTCGAAGAAGAAAGTCCATCATGCGCTCGAATGTTGCAGGTGCATTGCATAAACCGCAAGGCATTACCTTGAACTTGTACAGGCCATCAGGGGTAGCAAAAGCGGTTTTTTCTTTGTCTAAGTCAAGTACAGAAATCGGCCAATAACCGGAAAGGAGGTCAATGGAAGAAAAGTATTGGGCACCATGGAGACAGTCAAGGGCATCATCGATGCGGGGCAGGGGATATATATCCTTCTTCGTAATTTTGTTAAGGTGGCGGTAGTCGACGCAAAAGCGCCAAGTGCCGTCTTTTTTCTTCACTAACACCACCAGTGAAGCCCATGGACGGCAGGATGGTTCAATTATGTCCTTTTTCAACATTTTATCTACTTCGCTTTGGATGACGGCGCGCTCGGCATGCGACACGCGGTATGGTCGTCGGTGAATGGGACTAGAGTCACCAGTGTCGATACGGTGCTTTACGGCCGTTATTCGTTCCAAAGGACGATCCGGGAAGTAAAAAATGTCGGAGTAATTAAGCAGGAGGCGGCGAAGATCATGGGCTTGCTCTTGTGAAAGGTCCGGGCTCAGCATTGTCATCACCTTGTCAATGAACGCAGGGGCAGCTGTATGAGGAAAGTCATAGTCAGGGGAAGTGGTGGCCAACGTTGAGACTTCGTAGTCGTGTAAGGGGCACACTGACGCAAGCGTGATTTCTTTCGTTAATACCTGTGCATGAAAACCGAAGTTCTGGTTAGGTAGAGACAGTCTGCTGCCTGTGATGGAGGCGAGTGAGTGAGGCAGCGTTACATTTCGCGTCAGCAGAACGTCAGTCATTGGAGTAATAACATACTCGCCATCAGCTAGAGGGCCGGGGACTGCCAACGAAACATACGTGATAGCCTGAGGCAGGACACGGATGTGCGTTGTTGAACACAGGCGGGTCGGGTGAGTGTCATCAGCCACCGGCGGACTAGGTAGCTCCAGACTCAGGAATCCTGTGGCACAGTCGATGATCGCTGAATGGTCGGCTAAGAAGTCAAGGCCTAAGATCACGTCATGAGCGCAGTTTTATAATACGGCAAACAAAACAGGAACAGTACGGCCAGCAATCGTAACATGAGCAGTACACATTCCAGCTATTATGGGCGTTCCACCATCAGCTAGTCGGACATGAGATAGGGCAGTCGTCAGGACCTTATAAGGCGAGAGCTTAGATTTGAGCTTATCACCGATATTGTCGCCCCAGTGTCAATGAGTGCACGAACAGGAATGCCGTCAACTTCAACTGCTAGTGAATTGTCTGTGGTAGGGAGGGTCAGAAGATTTGTGGGCCAAGTCGAGAATGCAGCTTCACCTTTCCGGCGAGTAGCGGTTGGAGGTGGTAGGAGATGAAGGTCTCCGAGACTGCGGCGAGCGAGACTGACGTCGGTGCGGTGAGGGCGAGCGGGTGAATCGGGAGGTCGAAGTGGCGGCGGAGTCATCTGGTTGCTGTTGGTTACGAGATGTAAAGCGGCGGGGCGTACTGTCGAAGCGGTCAGGGGAAACGTTATCACGAGGAAACAGGAACAAGCGGCGCTGACAGTAGCGAGCAACATGTCCCACACGCCTGCAGTTGAAGCAGATGGGCCGGTATTCTGGTGTTCACCACTCAGATGGCTTTCGATACCGCGAAGAAACATAGTCGCTGCGGAAAACGGCTAGGGGAGGTGCCTGTCGCAGCGGCTGGTGGCTCACCGAACAGACTAGATGGCTGCCAATGTTAGCAAATTCCTCCCGAACAACAACTTGAATAAAGGAAACGGTGGGAATGTTGCTCTCCGTCATGCGTGGTAGTACGCCCGCTGGAGCCATGGCTTCAAGTTCACGGCGTACAATCCTGGTCACCACATTTTCAGAAGGCCCAGTATCCATGCTGCGCGTGACCGGGGGTGACGCCGATGGCCAAAATGCTGCTTCGCAGGTTGAAGTAGCCGCAGTATTCGGAAGCCGTGTGAACTTGGTCGTGATACGACGGCTTTTGGCTAGTTCAAAGCGCCGGCATTCCTTAATTATCGCGTCGACCGTGTTGCAATCCTTGCAAACCAGCAGATTGAATGCATCATCAGCGATCCCTTTCAGTACGTGGCCAACTTTTTCTTCTTCATTCATTCTGTCGTCTGGGGGCGCTGGCACAGGGACAGAACATACTGTATAAAGGCCACATATGGTTCAGTCGACGTCTGAGCACGAGTCGCGAGTTCTTTTTTCGCAGCCATCTGGCGGCACTCTTTCTTTCCAAATACCTCACAGAGCCCTGCTTTGACGGCGTCCCAACTAGTAAGATCTGCTCCGTTCGTTTCAAACTATGTGAGTGCTGCTTCCTTCAGGATGAAAGGAACATTTGCGAGCATTGTAGTTGGTTCCCAGCGGTTCAGGGCACTTACTCGTTCGACAAGTTTGATCCAGTCTTCAACGTCGGTGTCATCGGTACCGGAAAAGTTTTCAGACTCACGGGGCTGCGCCATGACTACGAACGGGGTTGCGGCGGTGCCCCCGGTACCCGAGGTGTTGGCAGTCATCACGGTTGAGCCGATGCGACGCCCGCTTCGGAGATCCGTGGCGATGGGACGTTACCCGGCTCTTCCACCAAAAAATTTCACGGGGAAAATGGTATATTGCAGGGGTAATTAAATATGTCACATGGTGGCGAACACAGCAGCACACAGTCTCAATTGGGTACAGCCAGAGCGAGATGGTTCGCCCTCTTTCTCCTCGTCGGTCAACAGTCCACCGCACCAGCTGTCCGGGCTGGGGCCAATCCCTCGGTGTCCATATTCCTTTCAGAGGGTGCCTACCCAACCCGTGACACTATGTACGGTGAGGGGAATGAGAGAGAGCAGCGCAGAGCAGCGCATGCGCATGTGTTAACCCGCACCCACTCACAGCTGGCACGGCGACGGAGCGAGCGCAGCCGAGCGCTAACACGCAGGTGGCGGTGCGGTGAGAGCGGCGCTAGCCCGCAGCAGCTCGGCGAGGAGAATGGGGGAGAGATGCGGACGCCGTCGGGATACGCCGGAGGGACAAGGCGGGTGAAAATGTGCGTTGCATCTAAAAAACCACGTCGCAGCAGCGGCGCCCATGGACGTCCTGAGTTCAACTCGGCCGGGCAACACCATGCCAGAGTTTCCTCCGAGTTCTAATGTCAATCAAACACACCCAGTCCATTCGTGGGCGCTCCGTAAAAACCGAAGCCACACCCACCCATGGCATCCGCTTTTTGTGGGCGTAGCGTCGTATTCACGAAATCCTCCTTTCATGCCCTCTAGTAGTGACAAGAACTTAGCACAAAGCAAAAATAAGGTCCCCAGGCCACCGTCGGCCAATGATGCCACAGTAGCGGGTGTGGTAGGTCCGAACTGCAGTTCCTTATTCTACGAGCCGATTCGTGATGCCAGACGACACGAATTTACCACAGGAGCCTTCTTCATACACCGTGAAAACACAGTCGATCAATGACACAGCTTCAACGTTTAAAACGCACTCGCCAATTCTCAAACACGCTCTCGACACGGGACGATTTCTGGTAAGCGCCCGCCGTGTGCACTCAAGCAGGCCGTAAACAAAAGCCATATTTGGTGGTCGGGAGCAGGGCGCGTTCCGTTCGCTACAGTGGACTCCTTGATTACTTGGTGAGTGCTTGCTCAGAGCTGCACTGGGACCACCAGTCATGTCACGTAGCAAACATAATTCAGTGGAAGAACAGAACACCGAGAAAAACGGACCGCCCCGCGCCGGGGTGGCCTGCAGCCCGGTTGGGTATTTTAAAGTAGCAGTGGGTTTATCTAGTTTATGTTAAGGAATGAGTATTGCAGTTCGATTTCAGATGGTGCTGCATGTGGAAGATAGCACAAGGCGCACTTTATCAACGTAAGCGGAATCAATACAGCGCGCTGAATATACCAGACATGCTGCGCGAGATTCTGGCGGTTTCGCTCAAGCTGTGTCCAATGGTCCACTATCTCTACTTTCATAACCCAAGCAGCTAGAAACTCGGGATTAGGCGGAACTCCTGCCTTATGGAATAGCGCCCCTGATTAGTAAAAATAGAGGATGCAAACCACTGCACACGTGTGACTGCCGGCACCACTTCATTAACCTGCACAGAGTCAGCGCGCTGTGTGTTCAACTCTTACGCACGTATAGTTCTGGGTCACTGCTACGTAATGAGTGTTAAGCGTCCTGAAACACTTCCTCCACGCACTAATATTATGCGCCTCCTTTTCGTCTATGCTTGCGTGGCCTATCTACTCGTGGCGCGTACGTCTTTTTAAAAGCAAGTTTACCATCTCCACATTCTTTTTCAGGCATTTTGGGCCGTATGTTCGATGCACGAGGGTTAGTTTCGTGTCCCTGCCTATGGCATTCTGGCACGTGTTCTGGGGGTAAGAGTTAATCGGCCGATCCACGAGCCAAAGTGCAGGGGTTCCGGATTTTGCTCCAGTGCGAAAAACATTTAGGTTGAAATAGCCCGCTACATCTGGAATACGTATACCCATTTGTAAATGACATTTATTGTCGCTTTTTTATTGCTTTACCTAAGCCCATCTAACGACAATGATGGTTGAAGAAGAAAGATTTGTTCATCCGCAAATCGAGGCGCATCGATGTCCTACCTCGCGAGTGATTTGTTCTCTGTGTGCTGATTTGAGTACTCCTGGAAGCATGCCTGCGTAAAGTGTAGATTTATAAAGGAGTACAGCGGTCAAGTATTATTGTGGGCGCTTCATCGTATTTATACGCAGGAAATGCTGCTACATCCTGCACTGTTTTTGTATCTCTCTCTAGCGTGGTTAAGTGCTTCAGCAGGATCATCAGGAAATGTGCAGTCACTGCGGCGGATGTGTGAAATGCTTTCCGACATAATTCATCACGACAAAACTACTAAGAGAGAAACTCAGTATAAGCGTTTTGTGTTTAAAGGAGCATTTAGGAAATCGTTGAAAAATTTGACTTCTCAACAATCTCGTCAATAGTCTCTATGAGAAATTTGAGTTGTAATAGTCTATTTTTCTCTCAAGTGATTACAATCATGGGTAATTTTGTGTAAGTAGTAGCTGTGTTTGGCATCATTCAATGATTTATTCATGGGATTAGAAAAAAACATTAAGAAGTTGGGAATGTGTGCTACATGGAACATCAGATCACGATGAATGCCCCCAACTTAAACTATGCTTATATGAGTGTTGGCGACGCCAATTCTACGGGAATAAACCGGGCGTGAGTAGCTTAAGCACCCGTCCGACGGCTCAGCCCGCATGCCATTACTGCGGCTCCGTGGGACAGTGCTTTCAATGCAGTCATGGAGAATCACGGCTTCATTTATGCCAGACCAAGACCTCATGTTAGGCCTTTCCAAGCTGTAAGAATGCACGTTTGCCTTATTAAAAGGAATTGTTGCGAAGCGCCATTTCGCAAACTTATAGCATATCCCTATGACGCATGGTCGTCGCTTTTTTATTGGTTTACATAGGCTCTTTTAACAGCATGGATGGTTGAAGCGCAAAGCTTTCTTTCGCCGCAAACCGAGGCGCATCAAAGTCTTATCTCGAGAGTGATTCGTTCGCTGTCGTCTGTCCGAGACGGCAGCCGAAGATGCACTGATTGGAAGTGGCGATGCATCGAATATGTGAAGCTGCGTCTAACGCCGAAACGCCTTTCGCAAAAGCTACTTCTCTACGTGATTTAACGAAGGTTATAGGAATGACAATGATGGCCTAGAAGTGTTTGGCACGTACCCACTCTGGGGGATTGCCCAGGAATAAAGTGTTGTTTGTACGCCTGCACTCAATGTGCTTTTCTGGAAAACCATTGCGTAAGTTTGTTTTCTGGCAGTGCGTGTTGGTCGTAACGATTTGGATCGTGCATTTTGGCTTTGGACTTTGCAGACATTTGCTTTCGACCAGAGAAAGCTTATTCTTTCAACCACCTTGTACTCCACCAGCGCTTTTCATCATTGTCAGAGGAAGTTGGCCTTCCTGCAGTATGTTTTGGTGTTAACGATCCTTAATATTAAGGCAAAGAAAGCTTCGCTTTAAACTCCCTGTCACCCGTTTCCTTCAATTAGGGTGCACTGTCAGAAGATATGGGGAGTCGACTCAAGAGAGCCAACAAACCCCACCAAATCCACAGGGCACAGGTGACAAAGGGGGTGGCCGTCTGATGTGCAGCTTTCGCCGACCCGAGCGGCAAGAATGAGCTGCAGCCTTGAACGAAAAAAACAGCACAAAGACTTATATTTAGACAGGCAAGTTACAAACACAAGCACGGGGTAACGGATCGATAATGACAGACAACTTAGATGGAATTCAAATGCAAGAAACTGTCCAATTAGACAAAATGATACAAACAGGACAGCTAACAAATGAATATTACGAATCGGAGCAGTTCACAAAAATGAAAACGAACAGTTCGATGTTTATGAGAGACAGAGTCCCAGCATATTCACCGACCGGGCCGGACGATGCACCGCTGTCGGAGGCGATTTGGCGACCTGGGAAGCGTGGCTTCGTTGTAGGCAAGGCCGTCCGAGACGATCACGGTGATTCGAGGCCCGGGAGTACGTCGGAGTCCTCCAGGGCGCGGGTCGCCGATGGTGTGATGCACAAACTGACAGGTGCCGTTGTCACATCACGACTGCCAAACGTAGCTCGTTTGCTTAGGCGCGGCTTCTCTTTTTATAACCGTGCCGGCGCGGAGAGGGAGAGCACAACACACAACGCGCCCGCCGCCGTCAGTGAATAACTTCCCTCTTTCTCCTTCTAAAATCATCAACGCTCTTTAGGACTGGCAAGGCCACGGGCACCTCCTCGAAAGTACTGGAAGCTTCGACGAAACCGGTGCGGCGGAGGTTTTATTTTTGTTGTTTTCTTGCCGGCGAGCCGGCGAGTGATCGTGTTACCGCCTCTTCGTTCGCGAAAGTTCCAGCCTTGTCTCGGGGCGAATAGAACCGAACTGAATGAATCGGACGACTGAAGAAGAGTTAGGCGCTGTACAATAAAATGAAAAATTTATACGATACTTTTAGACGTCGTACGCTCGAGTTTGTGACACACCCCCCCAGTTTCAGAATATTCTGCAATAATATTCCCAAACTCACAAAGTCGTGCGTTCGCGTCGTTCACACTTAGTGAACAAAGCAGGCTGTGCCTACTAACCCAAAATCAAGTACAGCCCAATGTTCTTCACAAGAATAATGACAGCTACATAATTCGCGTACAGAACAGCGCTTTGGCGCAGATTTCTCAACAAATACACATCCCAGGGACAACTCATAAGTTTACGAACAATAAAGTTCTAGCATTCGAATCAAGCCAGTGCCCATAATAAATGTCTGGCCAGTAGTCATTATAAGTGCGAAACTTGTGAAAATACATCTTGTCCTCCATTGCGAAGGTCTCGTAGGCTCAAATACAATGAGTATACGTCAGTACTCACAAATACATACAATGCACTGGTACCATGAAACTCATAAGAAACATAGCTAATATGTTGTTCACAAACAATAACATTCAACCGCAACGTTCACGAATGTCACCACTAGTAACGCCAACAATACACGGAAAATGTACTGATAATAGCGAAAGTAAAGTTTACGCAGAACGCAACTAGTACGTGAATATACACTGTACAGCCAGGGTGGCAAAATAAGTACAACCTTCGCGTGCAGTACTACAGAAAAACGTTGAACACAACGTTCGAGTATACAGTATTCGACGTGAAAATACAACTCTGTCTTACACAATTTCACTCATATCACACGTGCATACCTACATTTGCATTCTTCATGTTTAGCCCGTGTCTATCGGGCGCTTGCGTAACTCCGCCTGCGAAATTCTTCTCTTCGGAAAAGTTCCTTTCCAAATGTCACGCGAAGCGACACTCTTTCGTGTCCGCCGTGATACCGCGCCCGCGAAAAAGCTTCGGTGTCTGGGCCTTCGTCTGGCAGACATCGGAGCGCCTAGCGACTTGGCCTTCCCTCGCCTTTCCACGTGTAGTAACTGACCGGTGCTTATTTACACCTGTCCGATGTCTCTAATGCCAGCGCACACGTTTGCTCCTAATCTTGCGCCCAAACCTGCACTCTTTGTTTCAGCAGCCCGGCTGTTTGCCGAATTTCTGAAGGACGGTTTTCAAATGTTTGTTCTTTCCACGACCTTCGGCACTTATTTTCCTTCTGTGCGGCTCCATCGCAGGGGCCGCAGACTTTGGGTGCCGGAAATGTGCCAGCTTCGCTTTTGCCGGTGCTCGAGTTGCGACGGGAACGGCTTCGCCTTGATCCGAGGCATCGAATCGGGGTTCTTCTTTCTAAACAGCGGGTGGTTTCTCTCCCACCGCTGAAGTCACAGGATCGTCGCCGGCGCTTACGTACGGCGAGTTCCCTCCGCGGAGTGCGGCTACGCTTCTCGCTTCTCACGGGGGTTTCAAACTTGACTTTAGAGTCAGTCTCTTTGCTCCTCGAGCTGTCAGTTTCGAAAGCGACGCTAGTCTGCCAAGCGAATTCGCAGTCTCGAGCTGGCTCTTCCTGCACAACGAACGTGCAGCTACCCGTGTCTTTCGGAAAGACAACGGGTTCCTCGGGCAATCTCCCCGCAATATCGGGTACCCCTTCGTCTAGAGAGTTCGGCCCCGACGTCGTGATGGCATCCACAACCGGGATGTTACCTCCATCCTCAAGTTCCGCATCGCCTGGAGGATCATCGTCCTTCCAGGTCTGAAGTGGGGCGCTTTCGCAGATATCTTGAGGTATTTCCTCCTTGTGGATCGCGGATAAATCCACCTCTTCGCTTCTAGAGATATCCTGGCGTTCCTTTATCGCCTCAGTTTGAGTGCTTAGGCTGCTGTTATTTTCTGCCGCATTTTCCTCAGGTGATGAGGATTCCGCCTTCAGCCGTTGCATCTCGAGTCGCCTTTTTAGAATCTCCAGTTCAGCTTTGCGTACTTTCTCCTGTCGCTCCGCTTTCGCTCGCTCCCTTTCTGCCTCTGCGTGGCGGGCTTTCTCTTCTCGCTCCGCTTTCTCTCGCTCCAACTGAAGTTGCCTGTGAAATTCTTTCTCTCTTTCTCTTTCAGCCCTCTCAGCCTCTTCTCGAGCTGCCTGTCTTTCTTCTCGTGCTGCCTGTCTTGCTCTCTTAACTTTCTCGTTTTCTTCTTTTTCTTTCTGAGCTATCCACTTCCGCAGTTCGGCCCGTGACAGGCCCAGCTGGCAGCCCAACGTTACGATTTTCTCTAAATCCATGATTGCAAATGTATCGCAATCTAGCCGCAATACTCTAGCCTCTAGCTAGGTATATCTACACAGAGCAAGTGAACAAGAGCACCCGCTTATAAAGGCAATAGCAACCTATGCCAAAAAAGTTCCAGGCTCTTTCTCCTCCCTACCGTACACATCAGACGTCCTGCCGCGGACGCCAGAAATTGTCACCCGTTTCCTTCAATTAGGGTGCACTGTCAGAAGATATGGGGAGTCGACTCAAGAGAGCCAACAAACCCCATCGAATCCACAGGGCATAGGTGACAAAGGGGGTCGCCGTCTGATGTGCAGCTTTCGCCGACCAGAGCGGCAAGAATGAGCTGCAGCCTTGAACGAAAAAAACAGCACAAAGACTTATATTTAGACAGGCAAGTTACAAACACAAGCACGAGGTAACGGATCGATAATGACAGACAACTTAGATGGAATTCAAATGCAAGAAACAGTCCAATTAGACAAAATGATACAAACAGGAGCGCTAACAAATGAATATTACGAATTGGAGCAGTTAACTAAAATGAAAATGAACAGTTCAATGTTTATGAGAGACAGAGTCCCAGCATATTCACCGACCGGGCCGGACGATGCACCGCTGTCGGAGGCGATTTGGCTACCTGGGAAGCGTGGCTTCGTTGTAGGCCAGGCCGTCTGAGACGATCACGGTGATTCGAGGCCCGGGAGTACGTCGGAGTCCTCCAGGGCGCGGGTCGCCGATGGTGTGATGCACAAACTGACAGGTGCCGGTGTCACATCACGACTGCCAAACGTAGCTGGTTTGCTTAGGCGCGGCTTCTCTTTTTATAACCGTGCCGGCGCGGAGAGGGAGAGCACAACACACAACGCGCCCGCCGCCGTCAGTGAATAACTTCCCTCTTTCTCCTTCTAAAATCATCAACGCTCTTTAGGACTGGCAAGGCCACGGGCACCTCCTCGAAAGTACTGGAAGCTTCGACGAAACCGGTGCGGCGGAGGTTTTATTTTTGTTGTTTTCTTGCCGGCGAGCCGGCGAGTGATCGTGTTACCGCCTCTTCGTTCGCGAAAGTTCCAGCCTTGTCTCGGGGCGAATAGAACCGAACTGAATGAATCGGACGACTGAAGAAGAGTTAGGCGCTGTACAATAAAATGAAAAATTTATACGATACTTGTAGACGTCGTACGCTCGAGTTTGTGACACTCGCAAATGCTTCTACCGCGTCGGGATGGCGCAATCGGATAGACGTATGCTTCATAATGCGAGAGATCCAGGCTCTATTGTGGCAACGTAAAGGATTTTTTTTTGTTTGAAGCGCTGGTGTGAGTTTCATACTCGTGGAGTCTGTTTTGCCGAGCGGCGAAAGCGAGCAGTGAGGCGTAGAAAGCTTCGCTATAATAAAGAACTTCGCAAATGTGGGTAGAAAGGTAGCGAGTCGGGTAAACGTTATCGCCTTCCGTTACGGTAGCGATTGTGCCTCAACAAATGTAAAAAGAAACTATTTTGATGTCTGCTGCACTGATCGAACTGGAAAAAAATTGCCTGCGCCTGCATTCAGTCATTAAAACTCCCTTGTTGCACAGTGTTCAATTTGAGGCCACAAAGTGTGCATAGCGAAAGGCACGAATTCGGCGTCGCAAGATTTCTGCTTGACTCCTTCAAGACCGTCACATTGCAGGGCGGCAGAACAAAAGTTTCACTTTTTCGCTTCCGTGATACCCTTTTGAAGCGGCAACATGAGCAGGTTTACTTTAAAGTGGTGATTTGGGGCTGCGTATCTCTTTTTACAGTTTCTATACGAATCTGAAGTGCCCACTCATTTGTTGCCCGCGTGTTTCTTACCCGCAAAAGATATTAGGAAAACAGATTTGGTAAAGACACTATTGTTCTTCAAGTTTGCATATGTTTAAAGTCGAAATAGCCGCACACACTATCATCAGAAACGGACAGTACGATAGCCACTGCAGGGTTAAGAAGTGTAACATTGTAACAGCTCTTTATCCACAGAAATTCGATACAACAGATAACGTAAACTTTGAGATCCTGTCGCGATTCAGAAAAATCAATAGCAGAAAAACAAAAAATACCATAGAACGCTATACCGACTTTTCGCAAGCGTAAGATACGAGCAAGAGTTTGAAACGCAACCGTATGAGCCGTGAACGCCACCTCAAAACGTGATTTTGTAAAGTTGGATACGTAATGCCGGACTCGCAGTAGTTAGCGTTATCAGCAGTGAGACCCGCATGTAAGCTAAGAAATTGTGAGAAACAGCAGGAGCCAGCCGATTCACAGCGCAAAGTAAACCAAAAACCCAAAGATGTTCTTAATCTTTAGAATGAGTACCAGTCATATCAGTGGGGATGTAATGCATTCACTATGCGTGAATGAGAATGTTTTGCGACCAAACATATTTCAAGCAGTTGTTTTATGTCACGCAGCTTCGCCACAACACTGATGGCAACCGTGATCATAATTTCGTCTCCCATCCCGAAGCACACATTATTCTGCAGCACTATAAAGCGGGTTGATCGTTCGTGCGTGAAAACCGGGGCGCCTCTGCGCTTGTATGCACACCTCTTCTGGTTAGTCATGGCTCAAGCGTCATTGACAATCTTCCATCTAAATGGAAAACGGTGGAGGTCCGCCTAATACCGAAGCCGTGCAAACCACCCAGCATAGAAAATTTACGCCCCATTTCCTTCACGTCCTGCGTGAGGAAGCTTTTGGAGCATATCGTCCTCAACCGGCTCTAAACGTACCTAGAAGACACAGGAAAGCTTTCCGGTACCATGATAGGCTTCCGCACCTATGTTCCCACGCAGGACATCCTACTTCAAATCAAATAGGAGTTACTGGCACCGGCCATACGAAATTCTCCTACTGCCATTTTGGCACTAGATTTGAAAGTCGCCTTTGACAGTGTGAAGGGCACCGCCATCTTGCTTCGACACAACCACATTGGCTGTGGCGCAAGAACTTTCCAGTACTTCCGAGACTTTCTCACCAACAGACAAGCCCTCCTCAATGTCGGGGACCACGCCACAGATCTTTTCTCTCAGGCCGGGTGCGGCACAACTCAAGGGGGCAGTCCTATCACCCTTGATGTTTAACATCAGCCTACTCGGCCTTTCTTCGCTCCTAAACGACGTACCGGGTATCAAACACGGCGGGTATGCGGACGACATTACCATCTGGTCTTCCACTGGATCTATAGGGGAGATTTAGAACTGATTGCCGATGGCAGTGGACGTACTGAACCCCTACCCCTAATAGTGCGGTCTTAGTTGTGCCCCCAGAAGTCTGAACTGCTACTGGTCTCCCCCAGAAAATATCAACCGCCTGGATCTCCGACGATCAACACCCACATTGAGGGCCATACCATCAGCCCCTCTCCACAGATGAAGATCCTTGGCATGACGTTCCAAACAGACCGCACATCCTCCATTCTAATAAACAAGTTGAAACACCGCACAGAACAATTAACTCGCATGATGAGACGCATTTCCTCCAAAACGAGAGGTATAGGGAAGGCGGACACGCTTCGACTAGTCCAAGCATTCATCAATGCCCCACCTACAGCAGCTCTAGAGACCCTCCCAATAATCACCAGTATTCAGGGCCTCTCCTTAGCTCCCCCTTAACCCTCAGGATATATCATATCCACTGATTCAATGCAAGCTATTCGCGTTATTCACAATGATAGGATTCCTGAAGAACTTCAGTATCATCCACGCAAAGCCTTAACAAAGCTACGTCCCCACACTGTCATACTAAGGTGGATTCCTGGACAATCTGGAATCCCAGGCAATGAGGTTGTGCATAGCCTCGCCCGCGACGTTCTGCACCGGGCGCCTCGGATTCCCTGGCCTTATCCACCGACGTGGGACACGACCCTTCGATACAAACAAGAAATAAAGCTTCACTACAAGAACATCAGAGAAACTGTTCGTACACTTCCTGTTCCAAACAAATGTCTAACCATCACGCAACTACGCATTCTTCGACGCATACAGTACCTACCATCCTTACACCTGCTCGTTCCTTCCTCTACCGTATCCGACACTCACCAGCATGTTCCAATTGTCCCGAAACCTACGCTAATTTACAACACTGCATTTTCTCCTGCATCATTGCAATTCAATCCCCACATTTTCCCCACCCTCCTCTTTCAACGTGGGGGACTTGGGTAGTCTTGGACAAGCTCACGGACCTTTTGGCGGTGGTGAACGTTGCCCGGGACATTCTCGACGCTTAATGTTGTGTTCGAATAAATGTTTTTCCTCTCTCTCCTCCTCAATGCCCGGAATACCCACTCTATAGAGTACGCTCTTTTGTCCGCGGCAGAACTGAAGAAAGTAGACACAATAATCCGGAAAGCCTACAAGCAAGCCATGGGAATCCCCGAAAGCACCTTTACAGACCGACCTCTCGAGCTTGGCATCCACAACACCTCAGAAGAATTATTCGAGGCCCACCTCTCAATCCGAAGAGTGCGACTGGGAGCCACAGAAGCGGGCAGAGCCATTCTCTCCCGCCTGGGACTTTCAGTCCCACTTCAACATTTCCCTCCTGACTTAAAAAGCATCCCACACACAATCCGTCAATGCCTCATTGTACACCCTCTACCGCCCACCATGCACCCTGTGCACCACTGGGCGAGACGGGAGGCCAGAGATAGAGCAATTTCGAGGCAATACGGAAACGAACCCGACACTGCCTGCACGGATGCTGCCACACACCCCAGAATTCAGGCCACCACCGCTGTTGTAGTCATGAGAGAGAGAGAGAGAGAGAACAACTTTATTTAGCCACACAAAATTGCGGTGACTACGTGCCGGATGGGGGGATTCCCTCTTCACGGGACCCATATGCTTCCGCGGCTGCCTGACCCCTGGAGATGAGACGAGCTGGTCTTCTAAGGCGGGGCTGGTTAGCAAGGTCTCCCATCGCTCGTTAAAGGGTGTGGGAGGGGTGATTGAGGGTTGGGTAAGGGGTGGGGGGATTGCCTCGGTGAAATCGCACTCTCCGATGACGTGCCGGAGCGTGCCCAATTGCCCGCAGAATCTACACTCTTTCTCGTATATCTCGGGGTACATTCTGCTTTGGAGATAGGGGTGCGGGAAGGATCCTGCTTGTATTTGGCGATAGATGGTTTGCTGTGCTCTGCTGAGCGACTTGTGCGGGTCAGGGTACCGCCGTCTGCCTTTTCTGTAGTGGCTGGTGATGTCCTTGTAGGTCGTTATGGCCTGCGGCTCGTGCTCGTCTGCCCGGTGTTCAAGTTCTCGGGCAAGCTGGTGGGCGAGTTCGTTGCCCTCAAGCCCTGAGTGAGCCGGTGTCCTTATAAGTTCGACTTTCTGCTCGGGTATGCGGCGTATTCCTCCCTCTAGTATTCTGAATGCCGTCAGACACACCTGCCGTTTTCTATAGCTGGCATACGCTTTTTGCGAGTCCGCGATTATTTTGCTCGCGTTAGGCAACGTGAGCGCCAAGGCTATTGCCGCCTCTTCCGCTTCTTGCGGGAACGCCGTTTTGAGAGATGCGCACGTCACCAGCGCGTCTTTCGTCGTGACCGAGATCGCGGCTCGTGTCGAAAACTTGGGTAGAGAGGCGTCCGTGTAGAGGGTGATCCCCGTTCCACCTTCTTGTTCTTCCGCATGTCTCAGCGTTTCGATGAGGGCATTGACCCTGGCCTTTCTGCGCCCGTCGTTGCGACCCGGTGTCATGTTTTTGGGCAGGGGTTTTCTCTCTATTTTCTCAGACCAAAGTTTGGGTTAAGGTCCCATTTCCTTGTGGTCGGCCTCTTGCCAGCCCAGCTTGAAGAAACAACATCACACCAGTCTCACTATACCACACCACAACCCACTGAATGCGGAGGAAGCGGCCATCGCCCTCGCCGTGAGTCAAATCACAGCTCCTATCATCATCACCGACTCGCAGCAGGTGTGCCGAAATTTCACCAACGTAAGAGTTCACCGCACAACCCTAAAGATTCTTGCACAACGCCCCCCAAACCATAACATCAAGATCGTCTGGGCCCCCGCGCGCGAGGTTGCGAGCAACGAGACTGCCCATCTCTTGGCTCGAGGGATATCCCACCGAGCAGCTGTTGCCAGAAGTGAGCCTGAGCGCATGTACCCGATTGTCACGAACCAAGAAATTACACAACACTACCCACTAGGGGGATAGCATTAGCCACAAGCGCACAAACAACTCTCGAGAGAGCTGGGACGACTAACAAGCACTAACCCCCTCCTCTCCCCCCCCAAAGAAAAGTCACATTCTGGCTACTATCTGTTTCCCCCCCCCCCCCCCCGCAGTGCCAGTTCTGCGAGGCCCCCGGGACACTCTATCACATTGTAGGAGGCTGCTACCAAGCGTCACTTCCCCGCTCCAATCCCTATCCCACCCACAAGCTTTGGGAGATAGCCTTGGCCAGCTCCACCCTCGAGGATCAGCGTCAGCTGGTCGAGTGGGCTGAGGACGCCGCCTAATCTCAAGGTGTCCTGAACTAACGAAACAGCCCGGAAGACTCCATTTTATTTTTGTTTCCCAATAACAAAAGTTTATTCTCTCTCTCAAGCGCACTCTGAATAAATTTGAGGCGCTAATCAACGGGGACCAGAAGAAACACGTAGACACAGACAAGGCGCCACTTCCAACTAAACTTTAATCGTGAAAAACCCTGGAATAAATACACTGTTTTGACGTCATGCAAAAACGTCACACCAACAACGTGTGCCAACCTACACGTGTCCATCTAAACACTGGAGTTCTTTGAATGATAATGTGACCGATGGTGAACTGATGCACTTATCTCCCGCCTTGTGAATGAAGTACGCCTCCACAATTTCTCTTTCTTGCCTATCTCTCACCCATTTTAAAAACGTGGCCTGTTTGAAGAGCTGAGTGCATTTAGTTCCCTGCTGAGTGCACCTTTTGCAGTGCTCAGCCATGTGGCCCCCTGCGTTGTTTTTTACAGCCCAACAATGCTCGCGCGCTCTGTCGTTGAAACATCTGCCTGTTTGGCCAATATAACTCTTATTACAACTCATGGGAATCTCGTATACAACTCCCATGGTGCATTCCTTGTATAATTCGCCGTGCTTCTTGGAGCACGATTGCCGCTTCCTTTCCTTCATCATAGGACAAACCTTCGCCAATTTGCAGGGCGCGCTCAACACCACATTGATGTCGTACCTTTGAGCATTATCATTATCATGCTACATTATTATCATTATTACATTATTACATTATTACAATATTACATTATCATTCAAAGAACTCCAGTTTTTAGATGGACACGTGTAAGTTGGCACACGTTGTTGGTGTGACGTTTTTGCATGACGTCAAAACAGTGTATTTATTCCAGGGTTTTTCGCAATTAAAGCTTAGTTGGAAGTGGCGCCTTGTCTGTGTCTACCTGTTTCTTCTGGTCCCCGTTGTTTAGCGCCTCAAATTTATTCAGTATGTTCAACCAACTAGCCCTGATCAAGCTTTTGTTACTCTCAAGCGCAGCAGCGTCATTGCTGTCCTGAGCGCGATGATTAAGTCGTTCCTTACGTGATTGCTCCCAGGTGTGAGCATAGCTATGAGGATTGGGATTCTCATTGCACTGCCCTTGTAAGGAAGCAGCAAAACAAAATGCCGTGACAGGTCACGAGAACTTACGTCATTTCTATCAGCTGGGCTGGCTGCAAAGACAAGTGAGGCGTTTTTTTTCGAAATGTGCCAAATCCACCTAAAGCGAATTTGAGAAAAAAGCGGGAGTTTATTACCGCACGTTCCGGACCTAAATGCAGCGCTGTCAAAGCAATTATATGATATGGTTTACATGTAAATGGAAAGAAATTTATGCCACAAGTAAGTAAAAATTAGGCGGGGAATTTGAGCAGTAGTGGGACAATAAGTTTGGACCTGGCTTATATTGAATTTAAACAGTCAAGTTGATGGGGCATTCTTCTAAAAACTTTATTCAAATTGGTTTTCAAGAATGCTGAAATGATGTTTGGGCGGAAAAGGCATTAATAATCATATGCAATAGGGATTTAATAAGAGCACAACAATACATGAAGAGAAGGTGAGTCCTCTTGGCACCATTACCAGCTCTGTTCGAATTATTCAGTATGATAACTTTCATGAGCACGCCTGAAAGCACTCACGAAGTAAACAAGCTCTTCATTGCCTTGCAATGAAATCCATAAATGCTTCACGAGAAGGCTGCTCATATTTCTCCTTCACCTAATGAAATGGTCCGTATCATTAGAGGAGTGGGGAATCGGCCAGACCTTGCAAGTGGCGGCTATTTACTTAAGTACTAAAAAGATAAATATGGGAGAAAAAACATAACCAGAGTTAGGCCGTAGGAACGGCGGAGACGAGGTGAAGTGATTGTTTCACATTTCTCCGTTTCATTTCGTTCAGTTCTTTATTCCCTCACTTTGTCGTCAACGTTTGGTGACGTATCTTTTTCGCCGATTTCCTAATTGCTGGCTCAATTCAATTCAAGAAAAGCCAGCTCCAAAAAGCAAACGAAAAAATTCAGGTAACACTTACTAAGCGGTCCGAACAGTCAGCCAAAAGCCAACTCCCATTGGGCAAACGAATTTGGATTATTTTTAACCGTGCAACCGCAGTATCTGGCTTATTTTTGATACAGACTACAATCTCCGTATCCGTTGGCAGGACGTTAGCTCACCTATTTTCTTGCCACCTCTTTTTTACGGGATAGTTGCTGAGTTTTTCTTCCCAGTGCAGTTCTGTCTGACTCAGTTTCGATATTCGAATCTCGCTCATTTTGAAAAAAAAAACGCCTCAATTGGTTTGTGCGTTTGAAGCATAGGTCTCTTTAGCTACACTTTAGCATAGGTCTCTTTAGCTCGAACGAGTACCGTGTGTGTACGGAATAGCGGAAGTACGTTTTTCTTTACCCTCGCAACCACCAAAAAGCGGCGTGCCCAGAACTCTTGCCCATTCTACGCTACCATATAACTTGCTGCCCCTAACGGAGCTACAAGATCGCCACTCATACACGCAGCTGTGGTGGTACCCTATTCGCGCACGCAGTGTGGGTGTGAAGCAAACCCTCAAAACAGATTTTGAAGTAACGCACGGCTTAATCATTGAAATGACAGAATGGATGGGCCTTAACCAGTTACAAAGACACAACTTGAGCCACACGTTGATTCTGGTGATGTGAATCCTCGGAAGCGACCACCACTGACAGAATACGAGCTCCTGGAAAGGAGACGGGGTCGTGCGAGCGCCGATTTTGCTGATATCCATTCAGAGTAAATATCAGCGGTGGCTTAGCTTGTCTACGCCAGGATATACGTAGCCTGATTCTTAGCTTTCCTGGTTGTCTAGGATGAGCTTGATTATCATGCTTACTGCTCCTTGAATGACACA
This sequence comes from Haemaphysalis longicornis, assembly GCF_048455015.1. NCBI lineage: Eukaryota > Metazoa > Arthropoda > Arachnida > Ixodida > Ixodidae > Haemaphysalis > Haemaphysalis longicornis. Next base: position 191,491,116 of record NW_027526422.1, read on the forward strand.
CACACGGCATCCGCATTATGTGGCACATGTGTTTTATCAAGCGGCTCCGGCGCAGCGTCACCGATCCCCCCAGAGCTAAGGGTGTTCCACAGACGAAAGCCGGTGTTGCTGCGACGCACGAGCCATCGGTTCGCCACCCGGCCACCCTCTGCATGATCAAGTGGACCGGGCAGCCACGTACGGAACGGAGGTCGGCGAAGGCGCTGGACGCGTGGGGTGTGAGAGACGCCAGGCAGCGAGCAACGTTTTGTGCGCCGTGACGTCACTGCTCCTCGCGCATGCGCAGCACGGCTCTCCAGGAGCCACCCGGAAATACTCAACCTCGGCCAGTGTAGCTCACGCTACAAAAATAGCAGGCAGTAATGCCTAGAAAAACTAGCCTTTTTAAAGCAAAGCTTTCTACCTCTACCAGCCAATCGTTGTTTTGCGGAGTGCGGGGTGATAAACTGCCGACGCGGCAGGGGAAATTGAAGGCGCTTTTCACTCACGGAGCACAGTGTAGATGGCGCGGAGATAGGCCGCTATTACCCAGCGTTCCCCGTGCTCACCCCGTCGGGCGAGTCGGTGGACACTTCCGTCGGCTTTGTCGTCTGCTTTTGCGACGGCGTTGGGCCTGTTTTGGTGCAGCGTCGCGTCCATTGTGCGCTTACATCGCACGGGTTAGCTTGTTCGCCAGCACCTCCTGGGTAACCTGGCCGGACCCCACGGAATTTAGTGGTCGTACGGCAAAGGTACGTTTAAGGATTGGTTTGCAGGGCGGGAAAAGAAAATATAGAGACCACTTACAGACACCTGGCCGCTAGAGAAAAGCCAATTTTTGGGTACTGGTTGTCACTAATAGGGCTGCGTTTTCTGAATTGCTGAAGAACAATTCAGTCGTGTTGTAACATGTATTACAAAAGACGAATGGAGGAGCTGTTTCTGATTAATAGCGATTGCAAAAGTTCCTTCAGCTTTCTCGCAATTCTCAAACTTGCGAAAATATTTAGTTTACATATAAAAATAGGAATCCCTAAGCTCACATGCCGGATTGTTTCGGTGTCTGCGCTTGTGTCGCGCGATGGTGCAGCCCCGAGCTAACACATTGGGATGGCCAGGTTTCACTGTCTTACCCTTCGAACACGCTCCTCTCCATTTTATGTCTGCCGACTCACAGCCGTGCTACAGCGGCTGCGTCCGCCGCTCGAGCCCGGCCGCGTATTCCCAAACCATATCCCGTAGGGGCCCAGGCCGACCACACCCCCTAAGCAGCGGCGCAGCCAATGAGGTTAAAATAATTGCAATTTTTTTTAACCTCCTTGGACGCAGCACTGTGACGTCCCTCCCTCTATGTTCGCGACTTCATGCGGGGTGGATTTTTTCTTTTTTTCCCCTCCCCTCGTTTCCGCTGCTTTGCGGGCGGCCGATGTTTTCGCTCCGTGGGCGGGGCTGGCCTGCGGCGCTAGGGAAGCTGCCGCACATGTGGTAGAAGTTAACATTTTGTACCAGAGCCCCTGATCTCTCCGCGCTCTTCTTGCGCGCCTGCAAGTTGACGCTGACCTCCGATCGTGTTCATAGATAAGCGCTCGGCTCGGGCTCGAAGTGCGCGCGCGCGGATGGACGCTTTCCCGTACATGTGGCAATTATACATGTTTCGGAAAGCAAACACTGTCATAAAAATGAAGACAAAAACTTGTTTTGATCTTTTGTGATCGCGTTGCGTCGCGCCGGCCGATGGTTTCGCACCGAGCGCAAGCCTGGCGTACGCGCTGGGAAGTTGAAGCTCGCTCTCCGCGCTCTCTTGCGCGCCGTCAGTCGCTCGTCTCCCAAGCAGTTCCTAGTTAAGCTAACGCTCTGCGCGTTCCTCAAAGTGCGCGCGCGAATGGGTTCTTTTGCACGCACATGTGTAGTGATTATTTACGTTCCGGAAAGCAAGCATTCCCAATAAAGTGAAGGCAAAAATGTTTATTTTTGGTCTTGGGTGGTTCTTTGGACTCCCTACCGAAGCGCAGAACGCTTGCTCTCATTCGGTCGAAAGCACACGCGTACGTCGGTCACTCGTCTGCTGCGAACATCAGCGAGCGTGTTATTCGCCATACTCGTCTGTGCCTCGCACTCGCGCAGAACTGCCCACCACAAGGTCCGTTCACATAATCGTGTGCGCCTCGCGCGTCTCCCGCGCATTCACGTGATGGTTGCGAAGCTTATAACTTCTACTTCATGGATAAGCACGAGCAGCAGCACGAGGTCGTCAGAGATTATCTCGCGTAAACAAATCATGAGTCTGTTTTCCGGGCGAACCTGCCTGACGAAGTAGCAGTCAACACCTTCATGGACACGTAGAGCGGGGGCACCAACACAACCTGGATTGTCCAAAAGGTCCAGAAACGAAGCGAAAGGTATGTTTTTCGATACGAAGCGTTGTAATACGCGAGGCAGCGTTTTGCAGCTTGTGTTGTACTATTTATATTTTTATTCTTGCTTATACATTTGTATACTTTTTGCGTGTGTGTGGCTTAAAGTTGAGGCACGAGCTGTGACGCAATGCGCGCAATTAAAAGGCCAAACACTACAGAAATGTATATATGTGGTAGCTAAAAATTCGTCGCAGGAAACAGACGCATACTGCCCATCTATACCCAGAAGTGGATATCAAAAAGTCACATTTTTTTGCCGCTATTTGGACTCCCAGATTACTATCGCAAAAATAGTGCGCCAAGGAGATAACTTATTTTGCTTAGTTTTATATTTGCTGCGACTGCCGTGACCTAAAGCTCACGCGCAACTACTCATTAGTCCCAGCGAAAAGAATATACGTATCTGAGTGAGTGAAACACTTCATTAAATGAGAGGCCATGGGGCCATGGGGGCAGCAAGGATGAGGGGAAAAGGGGAAGGTCACAACTCGCACAATGAACACAGTTGCAGTCCTGGGGTCATAATCGCAAAATGAACACATTAAAGTCAGTCAGTGGCAGCAAAACCACTGTTCACACTTAAATGTACAATTCACACTGTAGACAATGCGGTTCAGACTGAAAACAAACAGTGCACGCTACAGACAGTTCATATTGTAGACCGAACGGGGAAGGCGGCCAGGCTGCTACACCAATTTGTAAAGTCCGTTTTCAAGGGCGTACTCGGTAATTGCTTCTAGTGCGGTGGGATCGTCACGGACCCGACTGACATGTTCCTGTTCAGTCGCAGGGGCGGGACCTAGAGTTAAGGTACGTCCTCACTTGCGGCGCCGCGCGCGCACAAATGCGCGCCGCAAAACGCCTTGTCGCCGCAGGATTCCTCTGCCGCGCACGGATAGCGCTTGGAATCATTCTTGCGCCAGGGCACTTTGCGCCAAACTCAACGAGCCAATCAGCGCCCGGGAAACGTGAGCGAGGTCACGTGAGCGAGGTCAGTGCTCTCCTCGGGGAGCTGGGCCGGCGCGGCCAGCCGGCGAGCGCGCAGAAACATAGAGATAATATACTCTAGAGGGAAAGCGCGCCGCTGAGCCAATGCATTGGAACCGTACGACACACGGTGGCAGACATGATACAACAATTTGAAGGTTGCCAGCTGAGCTTTTGCTTACTGAAAACGGCGAAAGCGATGGGTTGCAATCTGGCAACTTGCTACTGTGGCGTTTCCGCGTCCGGCTAGCGAAGCATGCCGGGAGAAATTGTAACATGGCGGACCGCTGGCCAGGCGGATTTTGTGTAGGCGGCGTCGACAGCATTGCGTAGTTTATCTCCTGTGGGTGGGAAACCGCCGTGTTATCGGTTTAGCGTACGTGCGACTTGTATGTACTGAGACTATTTGAGCAAGATGTGGCAACGCTCACGCAACACTTGCTCGCAAGCTCGAATGCGACTGATCGCATGCGCGAGGACGCCAAGGGGTCAGCTGATCCGTACTGGGTGCACAGAATAATGAATCTCCGTATGATCTCCTTCCATTTTTGCGCTGTGCCGCTTTATTTGCCATTCTGTGACATTTTGCGAGTCGCTCAATGCTTTTCAAACGAAGTGTAGCGAACTGCCTGTGGCTTTAGCTCAATGTAAAACCTTTATTGACACACACAAAAAAGACATCGCATGGACCAACGCATATTGATATTGCCGGTGAGTGGGTGAGTCGCGGCGCTTTGAAGCACAGGAACGAAAGAGCGCGGTTGATCGCATGCCAACGGAGTGGAAGAATGCATGCCAAGGGAGTATGCGAAATACAGTCCGCGGTGTGTCCCGTTTTCCTTTCTGTCTGTATTCGTCAAGTTCTAGCTGCTTTCCACCACTTCAAAGGGAAAGCTTGCGGGACTGAATGGGCCGCACAGAGCGCGCGAGGAGAGAACATTGACTAATTAAAAAAGAAACCGCATTTCGTTACCTATTTTTTCGTTCTACTTTCACGAACGTTTGCGCGAAAGTTCGAAGAACGAAGAGCTGTAAGAAGTTCCATGAATAAAACAACTGGAACCGAACGATTATAAAAGCTCCTTTTATTTCTCTTCCAACGGGAACGATCGCTGGCTGCCACTCCGTAGCCTGTAGTGAACTTGCGATAGTCAAGGTCAGATCAGAATCGCTGTTCCGGCGTCAGTTCAGGGGCAATTGATAGGGTGCTTAACGTGAAGAAAGAATGACAGCCTCGCAAGCGCCCGGACAGGCACTTGCTCAGCGCGTGCATCCGAGTTGTACTAGTTGTACACGTTTTGCACGCGCGCAGATCTGAGCTGAAGACTGCACACACACACTACGCAAGTCAGGCGCAAGGGCCTCGCCACTTCCTAGCACACGAAAATCGAAACCAAAACTGAACTAGACACTTACTCTTTCTCCTCTAATAAGAGCTTAATTACACTAAAAAATTTTTTATAAAGCTAGTTATAATTACTGAAGCAATTATTTGTAACTATTTTGCTCCAGTTTTTTGTTTTAGTTAAATAATTACGGAACAACTTTTTAGAAGACTGAATGCAATTGATCTGGCAACCATGGAAATTGTATCATGTCAGCGCCCACGATTCGTACGATCTCGGAGCTCGCTTTACCCCCCTGCGCAGAAACGTTCTTCCCTGCTACACCGTCCTAGACGGCGAGGACCGGTTTCAGCAGCGCGCGCTCCCAGTAGTCAGGCCTCGAAAAAGCGGCGGCGTTTCTGAGCGCGCGGCGCTGCGCACGCGGCGCAGGGGTGGAGACATTCTTTGCAGGGTCCCTCGCCGCCTCGACCGGTTTTCGAAGCCACCGACCGCCATTACGAGTCCCGCTCCTGCGGCGGAACCGCCGCGGCCGACGTGCTGTAGCTGTCTGGCTGCGATTAGCGGCTCAAAATGCCTGGTTGCTGCGTGCCTCTGTGCACAAACCACTGCAGGAATGGCTGGCGCATGTTTAAGTTTCCAACAGAGCCAAAAAGGAGACTGCAGTGGACCGTAAACGTAAGACGCGACAAGTGGACGCCTACGAAGGCGTCGTGCGTGTGCAGTGTGAGTATTGCGAGCCTCATTTCGCTCTATTTTACTTCGTTCGCATGCATGTAGTGACAACTATTGCATTGTAGTAACACGTGTTGCACGTTTGCGTTGTACAACAATGAACGAGGCTCGGATGTCTCTGTTTGCCCCGGAACAGTAAACGCATTAGTATGTGATATGAGCGAGAGAGCCATGTGCTTGCATTATGGGGCTACAGAAAGCCATCATTGTGCTTGCGCCATAGCTGAATATTTTAGAATTGAGCTAGGCATGAAAAGAATCATACGTTTAGGTTCGCTTTACGTCTATGTTATAGGCTTCACGCATTTTTTTTTTGTTCTGACATTTCCCACAGGCTCACTTCGAGGAGAATTGTTTCGAACAGAATCGTGCAGACGGCTGAAAGAAGTTAAAGCCAAACGCTGTGCCGACAGTGTTTCCGTTCAGAGGTAAGTCGTTGTAATATTTGGCATTATAATTACGCAGGTAAACTTGCTGTCCTCAATTCTTATATTTTGTTTTATTTCATTCACACTAAGGCGCTGGCACTTTCGGTCACCATTCTGTAAAGTATTTCGTACTGCGCACGCACTGAAATCAATACAAATATAAAAAGTTCCAAACAGTAAAAACTGTCTGGTAGACCTCGTTAATAACACAATGAATGACAAAAATTTAGCAAGCACTCAAAGTGGTTTTTTGAACATTAAGCAGTGATTACACCATCACAAACACTTAACAATAGCTATCAAAGAAAATTTATTAAATGCATATGAAAAAATACTTAGCAGCAGTGATACAAAGGAAAACGGGATTAAGGAGTTAGTGCAATATTTCGTGTTAAATTCGGGCATATTTTAAATATTCAGTTCATGAAGTGAATGAACCGTAGAATTTGACTTCGTTTCACCGGGCATAGAGCTCCACGCTGGCACACCAAGTTATTTTGCAGTCAGTTTGCCGTTGCTAGTGCTTGCCTTATCCAGAATTACAAAAGTGAAGCGAGCAGAGAATTAGGTGCGATTGATTGTTAAGATGCTCCCGTGCAGACCCCCTTATAGATAGGTTGTTTTGAACAAATCAACACATAAATACACAGATCTTTACACCGAATAGTTTGTTTACGTAGAGCACACTTAAAGTACAGGGGCATGAAATTAGATAGAAAGGAGAAAATGCTATGAGCCAGAGAGCCTCATTTAAAAAAAAAGCAGGTTCTCACGGGGTAGCGTATGTATTTACCCGTGATGAAACGCAGTAGGAAAGGCGACTCTGAATTGTTGCATAGTAGAATAATAGAATAATGCATAGTTGTTAATAAAGACATGCTTTGAATAGGACTTAAATTCATGACCTTTCATACAATCGAGAACCTTGAACACCTTGTTGCTGTTTCGGCAGGAAATAGTGATAGTTCCTTAAATACGAAGCTTTTTTTACTCGAAGGACATAGTCTAGATTCGGTTGTTTTGGTGTATGTGATTGCATAGTAATAGTAATTAATAATGCAGAACAATATCATTGCCATATGTTTATTTTCGTATCCTCGGTATCTTTATCTTATTTATTTTGGTTTACATTGTTTTAGCTTCTCCAAAGCCGAGGAAGCCACCTAAGGAAAGAACAAGACCTGTGCAATCTGCCGCCTGTCAAGGAGCCTTGCTGACTCATGACGAAACATCTACGACTGGTGCCTCATCCCTTGCGAGCGGGGAAACGTCAGGATCGCTGACAAGCAGCACCGGAATGCCTCCAGAACAAGTTTGCAGTCCATCAGCATCGAGCCCAAGCAACACACTGGAGGACAATTTAAGCTATTGGGAAGGTTCGTCCCCTGCCCCGCTGTGCATTGATGTACGCGACGTACAATCGGCTCACAGCTAATGCGCAGAGCTTAATAAGCAGCTCGCAGGCGTGACGAGAAAATACGGCCAGCTTCAGGACGCTCACAGTAAGGCAAATGCAACCATTCAGGGCCTTAAAAAGAAAGTTCAGAAGCTTGAAAGTAACGTAGAGAACATGGGAAAGCGAATGAAGTTTCTGAATGAGGACCAAGTAGAATCCCTTTCTCGAAAAGGCAACCAGGGGAGCACTTGGTCGCCGCAAACAATCCAGCAAGCGCTTAAGATTAAGCTGTCGCGTGGAACGACTGGGTATGAAATCCTAAGAAAGTTTGGATACCCCCTTCCATCCAATAGGACCCTCACAAGGCGCCTCCACGGACTGGAGTTCATGCCAGGAATCCTAACTGATGTAGTGAACCTGCTCAAGTTAAAAGCTGAAACCATGGAAGATGTGGAGAAGGACTGCGCTTTGTTTTTGGATGAGATGGAGATTGCAGAGGGGTACGAGTTAGATCGATCTGCAGACGTTGTGTTTGGCGGGACAACTTTGCCCTTAAGACCAGACGAACCCGCACAACATGCACTGGTGTTCATGGTGGGCGGCCTCACGCAGAGGTGGAAGCAGGTAATTGCGTACCATTTCACTGGGAGCCACGTCGATGGCAACACCCTCAAGGAGTACGTTCTCCAAATTGTTCGTCTTTGTCACGACATTTCACTAAGAATTCGGGTTGTGACCTGCTATATGGGAGCGTCCAACCGTGCGATGTGGCGAGAGTTGGGCTTTTCGAGTCACAGAGACTCTCGCACTGTCTGTTCTATTGCACACCCCTGCTTTGAAGATAAAGAACTTTATTTTAGTGCGGACGCTGCACATGTGCTTAAGAATATCAGGGGCCAACTTCTGAATTCGGAGGTCTTCACTCTGAGTGAATCAGCTGCAAAGGAGCATAGTTTGCCCTCCAATAAAGTAAAAATTAATCACGTACGCACTGTCATAGAACATGACAGCGACAAAGAACTGAAAGTGGCACCGAAGCTATCAGAAGTTCATGTTAGTAAGGGCCACTTCTCAAAAATGAAAGTGGGAGTAGCCATGCAGTTTTTTCGAGACGCTCCTTCTGCGATCAGATACCTGATAAAGCAGAAAGTTTTGAAACCAAAAGCGGAGACTACGGCATGGTTCTTGGAGCTCGTGTCGAAATGGTACACCATTATGTCCTCACGACATCCGTCTACCGCTCTAAGTCTCCAAAATATGGACAAGTACTACTCGGCTATCGACACTCTGAAACTGGCGATTGAAATCATGCAAGGGATGAAGGCAGGAGGTTCGGCTCAGTGGAAGCCGTCTCAAGCAGGCTTATTGATAGCCACTACAGTCGTCCTTCAGCTTCAGGACATTCTTTTGAAGAGTGAAGGCTACGAGTACTTTTTAACGAGTAGAATACTCCAGGACTGCCTCGAAAACCTGTTCTCGGTCATACGCCTAAGGAAACCAGTGCCGAATGCTTATGACATGAAGTGTGCCTTGAAGCTTGTTTGCGTTAGCCAGTTTCTGTATACGCCAACGACAACAAGCTACGATGTCGACGATGGTCAATTTCTGGTTGACTTGGTCTCAAAGGGTCTGCAAGAGCACGCCGAAGCTGAACCAGAAGCCATTGACGACGATGAAATCCCTTTCGTCGAGGAGCTGTCGTCAGTGGACTGTGGCATCCTGTTTCACATCGGCGGGTTTCTTCTAAAAGGCATCATAAAGGCGGTTGGCGCATGCGAACATTGCAAGACTGCAGTGTTGGGGACCAGCATCAGCGAGCATTCCTATCTGACCGTGCTGAAGGAGTACGTTCGCGATGGCAACAACCTCCACTATCCAAGCGACGCTGTTATGCGCACGCTGAAGTACTGTGAAGAGCTTTTTAGGGGCATCATCACGTGGACGGACAGCGTGTCACAATGAAGTCACCACTACAGGCCGTGACCACATATCTCACCAAAATGTCGCGATGCAATCTGCAAACATGTGAACAACACAAAGAAACCGTAGAGAAGATGCTTATAGCAAGCTTTGCAAGGCTCCGGCTGCGCATACATCTTCGTCAAGTTGCCTAAAAAGTAGTGGATGGCAATGCAAGCAAGACGTGCGCAGGAGTGAACTTGCCCTGAACTTTCTAGACTTCTAACTTGATTTGTAAATAGAAAACTGTAAAGTTGTGTGTTGTACAGTTTTGCGTATATATATGTACCCTTTAAGTATTTCACGCTCTCTTTGATTTCCTTCTAATTATTGTGTTGGTGTCTTATTTGTTGCATTGACTGCATTCAACAATTCATGCTACGAACCATGGTTCTGCTGTCCGTCTGCGACACAGAGCCCACGCGCTGGTAATAAACGTGTTCCCCCCATACCCGAGCGATGGGAGATCTTGATGTCCAGCCCCGACCTGTCGACGCAGCAAGAGCTCGCGTCCAGGGGCCAGGAGCTATTGGACTCATATGGGACTCGTGAATAGGGTCCCACCCCGTCTGACGCCTGCGAGCGTCACCTGAAATGGGCTCAGCGAAAGTTGTTTCTCTCTCTGTTCCCAAGCTCGTTTTGCTTCGTCGGAATGGTTGTTTTGGTTTTGTATCACATGCTGCACTGCTCACAACTGGACACGGTATACCTGCCACTGAATTCATTGTTTAAAAAACCCCATGTCTCTGTGGTGGTATCTTGTGCAATATTTTTAATTGATCAAGTGAAGGTGCTGAACCAGACACCTTTTGGGATTTCATTCCATCATTTTGAGTATTATAACGAGATGTGGCTGTGTGTAGCAAACTGGGAGACTTCCTGTCGTAATCAGGTCCCCTTGAATTATATTTCATGACTTCTTGCTTTGTTTGCTTGTGTTTGTTTGTTTTTAACTTTTTACCAAATGAACCCCAATTCTTTTACTTTTAATTATGAATCGATTGTGAATTGATTTTCCTTTTTTCTGATAGTTTTCTTTCAAGTTCCCCCCTCTATTTTTGAAGGTAGGTCCACCCCCTCACCCAAAATTAACTTCTGCATGCTGCGCCACTATTTACTGTACCTATTAAATGCCTTCGCCATTACGCATTTTTGTTGAGTTACAGGCGTACATTAATAGGGCTTCTTGGCAGATTTTTCTTTTTTATTCTTTTTGTGTTAACCGCGGTGCTTTAGATAAGCCTCTGCTATTTCGTTCATTCACTTTTAGCTTTTGTTTTTCCCTTGGAGAAACAACTACATACACTAATACAACAACTGAGTGTCCTCGCTTCGGCATTTGCGCATTATCTTGCGTATACAAGGTAGTATGCTTTTTGCGACTATGATTTTTGGCAAAGAACGCTCATGAATAATATAAGTTAACTGCGAAATCAGACAGACTTAGTGGAAGAACAGAGCGATTCATGTAACATGCCTGTCCCGTGAAGTCTTTGCACAATACATTGCCGGTCGAACGCACTTATAAGACGCAACTTTTTCGCAGATGAGATTTAACACCAAAACTAACTACCAAGAAGCGAGCCTCATTGATGCATTATTATGCGTGTTACATTTAAAAGTGTAGAGACATTGCGCTGACTGTAGTTTACAAAAAAAAAAGTGGGAGACGCACCTACGCGGTAGCGCACGGATGCGCCTCTGTGCGCCGTGTTTCTCCCGCTATTTCATCTTGTCGACTTAGCTAGCGCAGTGTTTTCACTGTGAAGACGTACAAACAAGCCCACAAATAAGTTCTCCTTCACTCTGGAAGCGGTTTGTGGCCACGGAATGCGTGTGCATGTAAGAATCCGATTGCACATCCCCGTGCCTGCAGCGCGCTGCCCCAGCGCCGGGACTCAACATGGCGGCTTCCGTAGCAGACGACGCAGTTGTCTCCACCCGTCACGGAGGGGCGGCGAGGAGGAACATCCAGGCACCCTAGCTGCGCCGCAAGTGAGGAGGTACCTTTAAAAGCTGGTGGCGATTGCGGTCGAATAATGGACAGAGCCAAATTAAGTGGTAACGATTTGGTGTGCCTTCCCGACTAGATGGGGGGCATCAGCGCCATTCGTATCCTGCTGGAGCTGTCTATTTATAACTGACGTATCTTATGCAGCAAAATCTGTGTGTGCATGAAGCGCAAATTGTTAAAAATTCCCCCGCATTTCCCCGAGGGGGAGAATGTGAAAGTGCGAATGCACGGTTGTCGGCCCGCTTGCGGCGCTTGCGCTCGGCCCCCGCAGCCCACCGCCTCGCCGCCTTCTCTTCCATCTCTTCCATCGGGTTTGTAGTATCACGTGTACACCACGCAGTTATCAAGCCGCTATAACGCCGCTGAGTCGCCAACGCACGCCGCTGACGACGTAGTTTGAATGCGTTAAAGATATAAGGCGCGTCAACACTGATATAAGCGTCGCGTCCGTGGCTTGATCGGTAGAGCGTCGCGCTGCGGCCGCAAAGTCCGCGGATCGAAACCTGGCGCCGGATGCTGTTTCTTTATAGAGGAGCACTGCGGACGCCGACGCCGCCGCCGGCGGTGGATGGTTTGGGGTCGCTTATAAAGTGTATTCACACTTAAAAATAACATATCGACATTGGCAACAGTGTGAGGGGTAGCACGCGTGATTACTGCGCCCTGATGGCTTCAGTGAAGAGACTGTGGTCAATAGCCCTGTACAGAAGACATATATCAAACTCCTCGAGTACTTCAGAAGCTGTAGAATCCAATTATTACTTAGCCCTTGGTTGGTGTAATTTTCGAAATTGTTTCGCTAAATTATTATGACCAGCAGTGCAAATTATGCGGCATTCATGACCGGGTGTAAACCATGTACGTTTGAGCTGCTGTCTTTCTTATCAACGTATCACCCTTGCAAGAATGATTCACACTTTCCATTGCTGTTAACAAAATGTCTGTTTTCCTTAGGGGCACTGTTACTGATAAAAAATTAATGCAATGAAAAAATTATGTTAACGAAATTCAATTGTAATAGTGCTTTTGAAAGTGCCAAAATGTAGCAGCTCATGCAGCTGTAATATTTCGCAAGGGTAGGACAGTTTGTAAATGTAGTCATGGGTAATTGGCTGTCTTTCTCGTAATACTTACCTGCAGCACCGAATCGTGTTTTGAGGTATGTATATAGTGGAAGAGCACCCAACTCAATTGTATACCCTTTTGTGCGTTGTAGAATGAGCTTTCAATGAGGGTGTTGGCTTTCCGGAACGTGTATAATTGCCACATGTACGTGAAAGCGTCCATCCGCGCGCGCGCACTTCGAGCACCGAGCCGAGCGCTTATCTAGGAACACAATCGGAGGTCAGCGTCAACTTGCAGGCGCGCAAGAAGAGCGCGGAGAGATCAGGGGCTCTGGTACAAAATGTTAACTTCTACCGCATGTGCGTAAGCTTCCCTAGCGCCGCAGGCCAGCCCCGCCCACGGAGCGAAACCATCGCCGCCCGCAAAGCAGCCGAAACGAGGGGAGGGGAAAAAAAGAAAAAAATCTACCACGTATGAAGATTCGGTGCGCCTTAGCTTACCATCGCGGAATACATAGATGCGGACGTTTGTTGTGCTTTCTAGGAGCGCCCTGAGGCTTTGAGAAGTTTCGTTTGCTATTTTGCACCGTGGACCTCATGCATACTTTCTGTAATGTGGTTAGAGAAACTCTACAGTGAATGGTAGGGATGCAAATATTAAATCTGCGGTATGATGTGCCATTTCCTACCCCTCTCCTACTGTTGTCATGTCACGGAATTGCAGACTTTCTCTCCAATATTTCATGTTTAAACCAAAGCATGCTTATATCACTTGCGTGTTTCGTCTGACACAGCACGTAGGCCATATATATGTGGTCCAAAAATATAAAAAAGTACGCATAATTTCCTATAATGCATAGCAATTCTCACGTCGTTTCTTCTTTCTGATTGATGATTGTGGGGTTTAACGCGCCGACGCAACGCAGGCGATGAGGCGCGCCGTAGTGGAGGGCTCCGGCTTAATTTTGACCACCTGGGGTTCTTTAACGTGCGCCGAAATCTCGTACACACGGGCGTTTTTGCTTTTCGCCTCCATCGGAAAAGCGGCCGCCGTGGCCGGGAATCGAACCCGCGACCTCGTGCTCAGCGGCGCAGCGCCTTAGCCACTGAGCCACCGCGGCGGGGCGTTTCTTCTTTCTACCAGTGGCGCTTTCTTGGTGACACCGCAAAAAACGTCAGCCTGCACAGCATTTTTTTTAGATATCTGTGACATACCACTACCTCACACAGATACCGTCGATTTACAGAAGTGAAGTAGGGTAGTGGGTTGATATTCTTGGCGAAAGAACAGCTAACACAAACAGGGCATTAAAGAAAGAAATGGACACACACGAGCGCTTTGTTTGTTATTTTCTTAGTTTAGTCATCCAGTTTCTTGGTGCTGCTTTCTTTGCCAGCCTTGTTTGACTTTGTGCTGATTTTTAGTTCCTTTATTTGTTTTGTTTTTATTACAATTGTAAGGGCGCTCGACTAGATACAGGGGTGTGACTCATGCCACTGAGTACTTTTGTTTTTTCTCGCTTTTAGTTTTCCCATATTACCTAGGGTGGCCACTTTTGGGCATCAATAGCGAAATTGAGCGATATTTGGTCTTAGTTTGTTATACTATTTTGTCTTCCTTTCTTTGTTTCATACAAAATTATTTTGCCACGAACTATACCAGTAGTTGGTTTATGTGCGTGTTTTATTGCCAGCGTTTGGCCCCGCCCAGCGGTCTTATCTAAGTTAAAAGTGAAGCAGACCTCTCCGTCTCTTCTTTTTCTCTGCCGCGAAGGCTGTCCAAGTAATTTTATACAAGAGTGTATCGGCTGTCGCCACTAGAATTGAATATTCGTCTTTAATCGCCACTGTTCGAGATATCATTTAAAGGTTCTTTAAAGGTAACGCCGAAGTACAAATGCTCCCAAGGCAAACAACGCGGCATTCGATTCGGCGAAACTCGCCTGTGCACGTCGCATTATTGACTGCTGCTTCGCCGCTCGGGTGTAGGGAACCTGCGCTGGAGCTTTGAATGACAGGTAGCGCCGCCGTAGTGGGAGCGCCATTTTATGTTTGGTAGTACCTGTAGCCTACAGCAGACGCTCAAAACTAAAGTGGCTGCGAACGCTAGCGGCGGCGGCGGTTTTCGCAACGTTCCCCGCAAAACGCCATGTAAAGTAAGGTATTCCTGTGTCTACCAGTGCCACAATCAGGAAGGATTCGATGCGAATATTAAGTTCTACTCCTCTCCGTCGAAACCGCACGACTTCGAGCGGCGATAGCGCTGGATTCAGGTGGTCCGACGGGCGAGCCAAGTAATCGGACTTCTCATTGCAGAGAATCTTGACGTTGCGAACATTTGCGCGGCTGAGCGCGGAGAACGAGTTTACGAATATTTATTAGATCCACAGCCCAGACTGCCCACCATGGCAGCCCACATTAAACACCAGGATATGCAGCCCGCTTGGGGGGGGGGGGGGGCAGGGGGGCAACGCGAGGGCACTGGTCGGCGACTTTGGCTAGTTTCGGTTTCCGAAATTGTGGCGATCCTAGACGAAAGTTCGTCTGGTCAGGTATCATGATGAGGACAAAATGCGGTCACTGACCGCATCGTCCTCATCGACCGCATCGTCCTCATCATGATACCTGACCAGACGAACTTTCGTCGAGCTCTTGGCTACATATCGTACAGAACTAACCGGGCAAGACGCCGTAGCGAAGATTCGCAGTTCGCGTCTCTTACTTCAAGAATGGCTGCCTTCAAGTGCCATCTGTCCTTCAACAAAACGTGCAAAGTGGAAGGCCTTGTGCCGAAAAGTCTACGCTTGAAGGAACCGGTAGCGTCAGCGTGGGGCCACAAGAGAATTCGACAAGCCGAGAAAAAGTTAGTGTCGGTACGCGTCCAAGAATGCCGACAGACAATCAAGAATCTGGAAACAAGAACTTTCTTCATCAGGTGCAAGCTGGAACACATCATTGTTGAGGACTTCCCGGACGCGCAGCTTCACGCCAACTTCATGGCAACGCTAAAAAGGAACGGAACTGCAGAAAGTCGCAGGAAAGGAAACTAGACGCACTCAGGCCGCAGGACCCCCCAAACTAAAGCCACCCTCCTCAACTTGTCCTCATACAAACGTACTGCATCTGAAGTTGCCATTCTACGCAAAGGATTAAACTTCAATGCAAGCGACTCCCCGAACCCGACGAGAGTGGTTTGTGCCGTGGAGTGAGTCATCACACAGATTCCTCACGGAGTAATAGACGAGGCTCGCACCCGCGCAATCGGTGTTCTATCGAAGTGGAGGACGCGCGGCCCTCAATCCAGGTCCTCACCGTCTGAGAAAGAAGCCATCAAGGGCTTCCGAAACAACGCCTCCATTGCCATACTTCCTGTGGACAAGGGAAAAACCGTTCTGATACTCAACAAAAGTGAGTACGACCAGAAGATGATGGACTTGCTCTCGGACGGGTATACTTACGCAGCGTTGATGAAAGATCCCACGGCAAGCTTTCAAGCGAAACTGCAGAAGCTGCTCTCAAAGATTTTTCAGTTCGTATCGCCGCAGCAAAAGCACCTTTACTGTCGCCTCCTTTGTACCAATGGGTCTGCACCTGCAATTTACGGTCTGCAATTTACGGTTTACCGAAGGTAAGTCAGCCAGGCATTCCGCTACGGCCCATCGTCGACTTCACAAGGTCGCCGCTGCACCGACGTTCGGGTTACCTACACTAAGTGTTGGCCCCACTCACCGGAAAGACAGCAACTCACATTGCCAATTCTTCAGCTTTTGTGGAGAAAGTGCGCGACATTTCCCTGGATGAAGACGACGTATAGATGTCCTTCGACGTCAAGTCGCTCTTAACTTCGGTTCCTGTCGACGTGGCCGTAGCAACACGCAAGGACGTCCTGCTGGCGGACGAAACGCTCGCGGAACGCACACCTTCAGATGTAGAACACGTGTGTGAGTTGCAGGAATTTTGTTTAAGCAACACATACTTCACCTACGGCGAGCAGGTTTACGAGCAGATCAATGGAACTGCCACGGGAGCTTCCATATCCGTTACTACAGCAAATTTGGTCATGCAAGTCATTGAACAGAAGGCCCTCGCTGGTTTTGATCCCAAGCCCTAAATATTCGTCCGCTACATGGACGACTGCTTCTGCATCATCAAGAACGATGCCCCACGGCTCCTGCTTCTTCTTAACTCGATATAAGCCTCCATAGAGTTCACTGCAGAATATGAGTGTGACAGCAGCCTTCCTTTCCTCGATGTCCAGCTGAGGCGTACCGGAACTACTCTTTCGTTTGCTGTGCACAGGAAGGCGACGCATATCGGACTTTACCTGAATTTTAATTCGTGCCACCCAGCCTGTCACAAGCAATCCGTCGTTTCTCCTCTTGGGACGCGGGCAACAGGTATTTGCTCAAGTGACGACGAAAGGAGGAAAGAACTTGAAACCATCATCAAGAATTACTGACGAACGGGTACGCGGAGGAATTTATTAAGAATGCTGAAGATCGTGTTCTCAATCCCAGGCCATGCCAGGGCAAGTCATATCGAAGACGCGCCGGCATCCCATACGTTCCTTGGGTCAGCAAAGCTTTAAGCCGTATCTTTTCAACGTATGATCTTCGCGTTGCCCACATGCCGTCCAACAAGCTGAGGAATCAGCTCGTGAACGTGAAAGATCGCTTGGACAGCAAGAGATACCCCGGGGTTGTCTACAAGATACCATGCGCCGACTGTAGCTGCAGTCACATCGGCGAAACTGGCAACTTTTGAAGGAGATTAAAGGAACACCAAAGGGACGTGGGCAGCAACAAGAAAGCTTCGAACGCCCTGACCCAGCATGCCGATGATCACGGTCATTCCATCGACTGGGATAACGCCGCTATAATAGCCAAGGAAAAGAACCCAGCCACAAGATTACTTTTGGAATCCGTGTTCGTTCAAAACGCCAAGGACACTCTCAATAGGGCAGATGGCAATCTGCCGGCAAGCTACACCCGTTCATTACGCCACATTTTTGAATAAGAAGCGACTTACGGCTCTTGCCTGCTTAATGTGATCAAGGAACCCGTACGGGTTCCGAAACGTCTCTGTGTTTTCACCTTGACTTGGTCAATGACCGCATTTCGTCCTCATCGTTGTGGTAATGTCTGCAAGCAAATGGGGCACCTCTCAAAACAGCTGCGTCCTGATAGAGTGCTCGAACGCCAACAAGAGCTATCCGGGGACGCGGTACTGCGAGCTTCTTCGCCGCTCTTACGGGTTTCGGCGAGAGCAGCAGCATATCACCACTGTCGCCTCCTTAAATGTCAGGCGCAAGCGAATTCTATTGTCGCCTCGTTTAGACCTGTTACTGTCCCAGTGAGAGGTTGGTTTTGTTTTGCAGCGCGGACGAAAATGCGGCTTTGTTTCGAATATATACGTCGGAGAAAAATATGATGCGGGGATAGGATTATTAATATCTGACAATAACGTGCCTTTTATAGGAATAGAGACCACGCGAACATGTTAAGTATATTCCAAGTAAGTGGTTTGTTAAATATGTGCCCACTCCCGCCTGACAGCAAGGACCAAGGAGAGTTAAAACCACGGGAAGAAAAAGTGGTCTGCCAAGTCCGGAACCACTATAATAGCTCGTACGGGAAAAAAAAAAAACAGCGCAGCTTTTGAAATGCTAGAGAAGTTTGTCTTTACTTAAGCAAGGTAGGACTCTCACTAGACTAACTACATTGATGGGAAATGCACTGATATTTTCCAAGACGAGGAGAGGGGAAGGGGCGAATAACTATGGTTTTGTACCAATGCGGAGCGAAATCAAGGAATGGCCGTTTTTTTTAATCACACAAACAAGCTGCGCGTTCCCTTTATTTTTTTTCGTCTTTAAAGAACAGCCCACCGCTCGTCGGACACATTTTTTAAAAGTAAACAGTAAGTTCACAAGCGATAAAAGGTGTCGTTGGAAGAGTGTGATATCTGATAAGGCCCCCTGATTTCACTTTTGTGCTAGGTTCTGCAGGCTCCCTGGGTCATATGGCCATGTTTCAAGGAATCATTTAGTCGCGGACGCCAATATAGGCGGACGATATATTTAGCAGCCGTTAATGTTTGCGAGGGCTCACCTCGCGACAAGACGACCCAGTATTAAATTCTTTGTTGTGGCCTGACTCCCGCGTATAATATTACATTATTCATTGTACTTATTGCGTAGAATGTCCGTAAAATGTATGCCACAGCGGCAATTGTTCAGGGTAGTGATCAATATCTGAGATATGAAGCGTAACTGGGGTGCTGTGTGGTATGAATGCTAAGCTAGATTAGGTAAGCACACGATACAGATTTACATCGTAGTGTATAGCCGTAGCATGACCATCTGAACGAACGCTGCTTACGGATGTACTGCTAGTAAATTTCAGGGGCAGTGCAATTACAATCAGCTCCATGCATCTGCTGGTTGCGTGACCCCACCCTGTGACACACACTGGTGCTTATGCGGACCGAATGACTGAAGATCGGGTCAGAAGCATTTACACTCTAGTAAATACACCACATTTGGGAACAGAGTGACTGCTCCACATAAATACGTATTTCCAACGCATACAAACGGGAAATATCAGTTGCGAACGTACGCGAAAGGAATGGCGACAGTGGTGACTGGGCCGGAGACTGCCGCGGCTTCTTTCGAAACGGGCCGCTAGGGGGATTTCAGTGGCGCCCCTACAGGCAGCGCTCCAGACGTATACCTGAGTTACCAAGCGCACTCACGCGACTAGCTGAACAACAATCAGAAATGCGCTGTTCGGTTCACGTGTTCCCCCAATGCTACCGAGAAAGGACGGGTGTGCAAAACAAAGAAGCGATGCAAAAATGATCGAACATTAGTTGAAAATGTTAATAATTACCGTATTTTTTTAGTAATGAAATACGCAAAATTAGCAGAGGCAGCTGTGAACTTGTTAGCTACATGTACAGACGGGGACTTAATTCTGCAGACCACGCGAGCGCGTGGCAAAAGCCAACGATGCGCGCTCTGGAGGTCCAGCGCCTGTTGTCGAGACCGGCACGGCGCGCATGCGCGTCCTGTTTTACTCGCAGGCACGGCGATTTCCTCGCTCCCTGCAGCGGTGCTGAGATGGTCACTGAAGCACCGCAGAGCGACGCGTTTGTGGCATTCCATTCTTTTCGATGGCACATTTGGGGCCTAATGTGACGATTGCACGGGCTCTGGCGCAAGTGCTCCTCGCGTCCTGATAAACACTTGCGTCTAATGTTTGATTTGTTTGTTTTCGGCTTTATCATTTATAGACGATGAGACTAGCGGCTTGCGAACGGCGTAGCGAAATCAAGTTCGTATACGACCCATTGGACCACAGACGCCCATCTAACATCCGTCTGACATCCGGTGTCGGACATGCGGACGTCCGTCAGATATCCGCAGAAAGCCGGCGGACACATGCGTTCGAGCTGAAATATATGTTCAGGGGTCAAATAGTTTACAAAATATACAAGACGAATAAAGGTTCGCTTTTCGTATAGCTAACATTTCGTTGTCCGTAGCGCGGTACCGTGTGACTGTGCTTCGTACGCGCTTGATTTGGCTACGCCGTTCGCAAGCTGCTTGTCTCATCGTCTATAAATGATAAAGCCCAAAACAGACAAGAAAATTCCACGCCAGTGTTTATCAGGACGCGAGGAGCACTTGCGCCAAAGCCCGTGCAATCGTCACATTAGGCCCCAAACGTGCCATCGGAAAGAAAGAAATGCCACAAACGCGTCGCTGTGCGGTGCTTCAGTGACCATCTCAGCACCGCTGCAGGGAGCGAGGAAATCGGCGTGCCTGCGAGTAAAACAGGACGCGCATGCGCGCCGCGCCGGTCTCGACAACAGGAGCCGGGCCTCCAGAGCGCGCATCGGTGGCTTTTGTTACGCGCTCGCATGGTCTGCAAAATTAAGTCCCCGCCTCTACATTCTTCACGCCGAATGTTACCCATCGCAAAATCTTTGTACAGTGATTACAATTATGTTACTATGAGATTAATCCTTTCTGCGACAAATTTCGCTCACCCTTCTCCAGCACCCAGTAGTGTTGTGAGAGGCCATGCCAAGGGCCATGCTGTGAACGTGTCGTAACACGCCCGCATACGCAACAGCAAGTGTTCGCGCCCCGCTGTCCGACAAACATGCTGCGTGGTTATAGTGAACTAGAATATTTGCATACTGGAAAAAGCGCCGCCTTCTCCCCACAGCGCGCTTGAAGCCGAACTTGTTAACCGCCGCGCGTAGCGCTGGTGCGCCCAGCCCAAGGAGATCCCGAGGCGACGCGCGTTGCGCTTTGCTAATGTTGGGTGATTCACACTCCGTTTTGATGTTTCTTAAGCCGCTGCAAATGACAGTTTTGTGTGTACAATTGCAAGAGCAGCCTAGACGGAACTACGCTGATCTTTAAATGTTCTTGGTTGTTTCTTTTGTTTGTAATTTGGAGAGGGCATATGCTTGCGGCGGTCTCTTATTTCCTAAGGGCTATGGCTCATGCAGCTTGAAAGGATAGTGCAATAGCATGTTGTGGGACTGTACCCATGACACATTCATGTGATTGTAATAGATATTTTATATTTGCGATTAGTTTTAGCCTGCTTTTGTTTGTTGAATTCCTAACTTTTTCGTAATATTTAACGTCCGCAAGACGAGGGCAGCACTGTTTACGAACTTGTGAATTAGTAATGTGGTATTTTGTTATTTTAATGAATATCCAGCGTGCCAATGAACTCTATAGTTTCAAAATTATCGCGCTATAAATTGTGCCGTATCGTGCTTTTAAGAGAAGTACAGTTGCGAATGTTGATGCTTTTCGCTCGAGTGAAGTTATTAAAAACATATCGTGTGTGTTGTGTGGATTAGTGCACTGCACGTGCCCGGGCTAGGTGGCACGCATTTTCTAGGTCCCGGGCGGGGCTGGGCCTTGAACAAATGTTTTTCGGGCCGTGCTGACCCGAGCGCTTGCACCCAATGTCTGAAGCCCGGCAGTAACGCGCGCAAATTCGTAATTGTTTATACCAACACGTTTGCTCATTGAATGAGGTTAAATGAGAAAAAAATCGAAGTGTGAAGTCACTGCAGCTTCGATAAAAATATATTTCTCCGATATTTCCGAAATTTATTTTCTGTGTCCCGATATATATTTAGCTCGGTCCATGTTTTTAAAATTGGAAGTCCAATATACTCGCTCTATGTTACGTTGTCAGGTTGAAAACACCAAATGTTTTCGGACTCATGTTTGTAGTCTGTGGGCCGCGACTGATATTTCAAAACAGTCCGATGGTTTCAGGTTTATTTTATGAAATTTTGTCCGGCAGGGGTGGGGCTAGGGCTTATATTTGAAAACTTTGTCGGGTCCGGGCCGGGCCTGCGAACTGCGACCTGTGTAGTGCTTTAGCATGCATCAAATTTGAAAAAAAGAACGGAAAAACGCACCACGCTGTTTCCTCGGCTGACACACACGACAGAAACGTTAGCAAACAAAGTATCCACACGCTCGCCTCGATCACTAAAGCACGACACATGCGGTCGGCTCGGTTGGTAAAATGGGTTGGAAAAAATGAGCAGTACATGCACACGACATAGCTGTGCTTTTCCCATAAAAGCCTTGCTATTACTAATAGCATTACCAAGCCATTGCAACGCACATTCGCCACGCCAGCGATGAATTCACACTAAAATAGAACTGCTGCCCCTCAAATATATCCCACAACGAACGCTGCGGGTTGCGTTATATTTTTGCTTTCGTTCTCTTTTGTTTCGTGTGTCTTGTGTGTTTTCTCCCGCGCGCGACGTTTGCGAGCGTTACCGGGACCCGTTCGGCGTTGCTGGTGCGCTCCGGCGAGAGGACCTTTCGTGTGGTACTGATAATTTTTCTCCGTACCTGTTCTTGCTTCAAGCCCATCGAGATTTTCTTTTTCGCACTTGCATTTCGACTCTCACATGTGATTGTGGTTCTGCTTCTCCCTTCGTGTTCCTATATTCTATATTAAGCGCTCCGCACGTTTGGTACGTGCGGCAACCGCGGCGGCCGCTTTTCAGATGGAGGCGAAAAGCAAAAACGCCCGTGTGTACGAGATTTCGCCGCACGTTAAAGATCTCCAGGAGGCCAAAATTGATCCCGAGCCCTACACTACGGCGCGGCTCATCGCGTGCGTTGCGTCGGTGCGTTAAACCGTGCAGTCAGTCAGTCAGTCAGTCAGTCGGTCGGTTGGTCGGTCGGTCGGTCGGTCGGTCGGTCGGTCGGTCGGTCGGTCGGTTGGTCGGTCGGTCGGTCGGTCGGTCGGTCAGACTGGTAAT
The DNA here is from genome assembly GCF_048455015.1 of Haemaphysalis longicornis. Lineage (NCBI taxonomy): Eukaryota > Metazoa > Arthropoda > Arachnida > Ixodida > Ixodidae > Haemaphysalis > Haemaphysalis longicornis. The sequence goes on from NW_027526422.1 coordinate 191,513,761, forward strand.
TATTTACAGTTCGGAAAGCGAACACCTAAAATAAACAGATGACACAATAGTGTCTCCTCGCTTTTGAGTCGCTGCACATGATCCTTATAGGAAATTGAAACCAGCTAGCCGCCGCACATGATCTTGTTTTGTGAAATTGTAAGAGGAGCCTACCAGGAATTACACTTGTCAAAATGTCCTTGGTTCTTTGTTTTAATTGTTTGTAACGTGGATGTAACTAATTAAATTTAAATAATGTATAATTATTTTATGTTTATGGGTGTTCAGTACGGAGAAAAGTATGCAGTTTTAAAATGGTAACGCAGTAAAAGTGATGCCTTGTGGCTTGGTGTTTTTGTGAGAATTGCGGTCGCGAGTCCTCTATTTGCACACTTTTCGTTACTGGACTAAAGATTTAAGATATCTGTCATATGTTCTGCGTGGGTAAAATTTGGAAAAAAGACAACGTAAACGTTTGCGTACGAACGATGATGTTTGCTCGGTATGTAAAAAGTGATATAAATATCAGAAAAAAAATGATGACCAAAGCAGAAACATTGACGTACGCTGTCCAGCCTCAACCACGCCGGTGATCCCTTAGTTGACACAGCACGATAGAAAATAATGAAACAACGAAGAAAAAAGTACCCGCACGCTAGCCTCGATGGCTAAAGCACGGCGCGCGCGGTCTGCTCGGTTGGCCAAACGTGATGAAAAAATGAGCAAGCAGTATATGCACGACGTAGGTACCTTTCCCATAAAAACCTTGGTAAATTAATTGCATTCTTTATCATTTTTACACGAAAAAAAAAATTCCCGCGCCTTCCCGCGAGGGGAACAGGAGTAAATGCAGAGCATTGGGGGTCGTTAACGCCGCGTAAAGTCGCGTTAGGGTGGGTAGTTGGGTCGTAGTTGCGTTGGTGTTGGTTTGGGGTAGAGAGAGGACAGTAAAGTCGCGTTAGGGTGGAGCGAGCGTCAACCAAGGAAGGAAGGAGCAACGCAGTGACTGAAGCACGAGCGACCGCTAGCCGCTTTATATTTGCAGCGCGCGCAGTAGAGGGAGAGCAGTACAGGGGGAGTATATTCTAGGCACTATACGCCCGGATAGAGCGTAATTCCGAAGAGGCCGTTTCGCCGTTTTCCGCTGCACCGCGGCGCACGGAGCCGATGGTTGAAACGAAAGCCGGGTATTGTTGGGAATGAGCATCCCACCGTTGCCTCCGAGGTTGGGAAATGACGATCCCAGGGCGGTCGCCACCGTTGTGACTCGCCTTCCTGCTCGTCACCGAAGTTGGGAATCAGCCATCCCACCGCTGTCACCGCTGTTGCGACTGGCCATCCGAGCGCAGCCACCGGTGTAGCGACGTTGCCTCGCTCCGTCCGCTATCGACGCGGCGCAGAGCAGAGCGAAGAAGTTCTCCAGCCGACGAAAACTCAAAGTAACATTTATATACAGTATGTACAGGGTAAGCAAAAGTTACATCATTCGCACAAAGGCGACAGCACCCTTTCACTCGGTGCTTCCGAAGAGACTGGTGCCGGAGAGAAGCCGCCGAGGAATGCCGACGATGAGAGCCTCCGCGCTTCTTTTATAGCCCGGGAAGTTCGTTGTGGCCCCAAGAAGTTCGAAATGCTCCAATCAGGGCTCTCGCTGCCTGAAGTTTGAATTCCGACGAATGGTAGCGAAGCGGTGAGTCAGCTGCGCCGCCAATGGGGAAAGGGAGAGCGATGCCGCCGCCGTCTCCGTGACCTCGCCTCCGGGCGTAGCGACATGCCCTTGTTTGGGTCGTTCTCCGCTGAGAGATTCGGCCGCGCCGCATCGTTTCGAGATGCAGGAGTCGGCCGCGCCCCATCGTTTCGAGATGCAGGAGTCGGCCGCGCCCCAGCGTTTCGAGATGCAGGAGTCGGCCGCGCCGCAGCGACAAAGGGAGAGGCGTGACTCAGCCTCGCTGTCGGCGCGTCGCCTCGTGCAACGCCTTTGGGCCAGGCGCTCTGGCACAACAGCATCCCCGCCGCCAGACAATGCGCCGTGAAGACGAGCTGCCTCCACGTGGCTCGGATGCTGGGCGCGCTCGTTCGCCAGGCTCATCCAGGTACACCTCCAGGGCCCCAGGAAAAGGGCGGCTCCACGAAGTTCCTCTCTTGAACAGGTACCGCCTGCCAGGTCCGGATCACAGGTACCTCGCCGTGCTGCCCAGGTGTCTCGACCAGCTTCGTCCGGCTCTTCCGGTCTGTCCTCAGCACCGGTTGCTCATCGTTCTGGAGCTTTCAAAGAACCGACCGACAACAAGCAACACCAAGCGCACGCAAGCACCCTCTGTCCTCCGTCAGAACACCAGACTCCAAAGCGTGACAAACTCTCCTAGCTAAGTGTCTATCCCCAATTTGGACCCTCTACACCAAGAGGCCCATGCGGGACGTAAAACTCTTAAAAGAAGAACTCGCACTAAGTGTCAAACGTAACACACGAACTTAAATGATAACTAAGGTGGATTGCTTGAAATCACGCAGTGCGGAAATAATCAACTGAGGCAGCAAATGAGGGCAATAATTTTGCTCCCATCTACCTGCTACGCTAAAATCTGCTCACGAAGAAACGAAACGAAAGACACGGGGAGGACGAACGCAGCCTTACTTAGAACGCACGGCTTAGTGCGTCTGAGTTAGCGGTTCCGGCTACATAGCATGCAAACTTCTGCACTGCTCACACGACGCAGCCACATTCCTTTACGGAAGTACTGTAAGCCTCTTCCCGACAAGTTAGCTTGCGACTTACAAACTGGTCGTTCCCGGCCGTTCGCATCCTCGGGGCATAGTACAACTTCCATGCCACGATCGCTCGTATCGAACTGAATAACGAACCTTTCGAAAAGTCGGGGACCGTTAGAACTGGCTCCTCGCTCAGGCTCGTTACAGCGCTTAAAACGCGTCCTCCTACTTTGTGTCCTTTCCACCTTAACTGGCTGACTCGTTGTAAGAGCATCACTAACGGACTAGCCAGTGTGGAGTAATCTTTAACTTAAGTCTAGCCCTATCCAGTCAAACTCTAGAAGTCCTTACCTCTGACTTAGTCGTTGGTCAACGATAGCTTACGACTGCGGCCACTTAACGACTGACGGTCTTCGACGGCCGCGCTACCACAACCACCTGCCTTAGTTACGTCACTTCGGCGCAACCTATGTGACACTGACTGTTTGACTGATAGTCCTGCTTCTTTGCGTCTGCTCAGCACGACTCGTGAGTGCTCTACTTGCTCCTACCCAGCGCGTACTAGAAAAGCTGGCGCCATCGTCGAGGTAATGGAGCGCGCACTACGACAGGCCACAAAACACCCGATCCGTTAGTTTTGAGAAGCAATATTGCTCGTGTTTGAGTCCGAAGCTGAACATGACGGGAGGGACTCTCCGAACGGGGAAACAAAGAACGCAGCGTTACAACTAGCTCTTCCCCACAAGCTAGTTTCGTCGTTCGAAACACGTTCTTTCCCCGGTCATATACAAGCCTCGCAAAGCTGACGCCCGTAATATCGCGCGGAGCTGACTTCAAGGTCAACCTAGCGGCAGGCACGCATGCCTCGCAATTGCGTTTCCGCTCAAAGCAGAAAGCTCCGAACGTTCGCTTTCGCCCTGTGCGTCTTCGCTCCACTGGCCTGAAATGCGGGTGAAAGTGTCCCACCTTGCTTTCAAGCAAGTCATCGCGAACTGGGGACAACATCGAGTTCGCCTCGCAACGCTCGGCCACCTGGGTTTCCCTGCCGATGGGGATGACGCAACCCGCTTCGGCCGTCGGCGGCTCCACTAAGCTACTGCCAGAGCTCTCGGTCCGCTTGCCGCTCGGCCTTCGTTGCTCGCGCGTCTCTCGTGTCCCGCTCGCAGGCTTAGCCACAACATCGCCCGCGTTAGAGCTCACACCCGAAGGAACACCTTCTGTTTCCGGGGGCTCTAGCGGCTTCGTCTGGCTAGCCTCGCTGTCCAAACTTTCCTGCGAAACCTCGCTATCTCGCGCACTGAGCGCGATCCTGTTGGAAGCCGTCTCTGAGGCATCCGCTGATTCTGAGCGTTCTGCCGAGATCGTTGAACCCGTGACCGACACCTGAACTCGATCAGCGGACTCGTACGGCCCTCTATCGGACGTCTCAGTAAGTGCGTTATCTACTTTAGGTACGCCATTGCTCTCCGAGACGGCGGTACAGTCTCTGTCAACTTCATTCGCTACGAGTCGACTGCACTTCTCTCTCGGCAGCGCTTCGACCTTGAGCTCGTCTTCGCGTAACGGCTGATCGGAAAACGGTGACAACGTACTCTCCGTGTCGCCCGGCTCCGTTTCTCCACCGAAGGGTTTCACGCAACCCGCCTCAGCCGCTGGCGGTTCGACTAGCCTACCGCGACAGTTTTCGGTCGGCTCGCAGTTCGGGCTAAGCTTCTCGGCGTCCTTTCGCTTCTCGCTCGCTGGGGAAGAGTCAACACTCTCCGAGAGCTTCCCCGCTTGCGAACTCGTGAGTGCCATGCACTGGCCACTGCTCGCGGACTCTGCGCGCGTTTCAAAATCTTTATTTCGAAGCGGCTTCTCTGCCTCCGCGCCGTTCTCGCCTTCTTGGCTCGCTTCTCTGGCCAAGAATACGATAGCGGTCGCTTCGCGTTTGGCCTGGGACGCTCCGTCTTCCGGCCCTAACCTCTCCACAACGAACGGCGGCCGTTGGTCCTGACTTCTCGGTCCGCTCGCCTGAAACGTTGGACAAGTCACGCTAGGCGCCGGCGAACCCTGCCGGAGCTCAGACTCTAGCCTCATAAACTCGAGCTGCCTTTCGGCTTCCCGTTTCTGCCTTTTGGCTGCCCGTTCCTGCCTTTCGGCCTCCTCGCGCTCACGGCGCTCTTTCTTTTCGGCTTCCTCGCGCTCACGGCGCTCTTTGATTTCAGCCCTGGCCTCATTGACTTCCTCAGCCGTTACGTTCTCCTTCCGCATGATCTCAAGGATCGCATGCTTCCGTTTCGCACGGCCTAAGTCAAGGCTCAGCTCCTCGCAAATTTCGATGAGTTCCTTCACTTTAAGGTCCTCCATCGTTTGCACTGGCCTCTTGCTGCTTACCCGCTTTAGAATTCCCTTGCCGTTCCTATACTACCAAGCTACTAGTAAGGCACGCGCAAGTAATTCTCTACGCTCCTTTGTTTACCTCTCGGCACTAGCTTTGGTTTCAAAACACTTTCTCTAGGCTTGAAACACTCAAAGCTATACACAGTGCTTCACCCAGCCCTTCTCTAAACTACCATAACCTGTGCTAGAGAAGTCTGGTGAACTGAGAGAAAACGTCGAGCGCTTACCACACCAGGTAGTAGCCGTTGCCGGTCGATCCCGCAGCTGCCATCCACTGTTGGGTATGAGCATCCCACCGTTGCCTCCGAGGTTGGGAAATGACGATCCCAGGGCGGTCGCCACCGTTGTGACTCGCCTTCCTGCTCGTCACCGAAGTTGGGAATCAGCCATCCCACCGCTGTCACCGCTGTTGCGACTGGCCATCCGAGCGCAGTCACCGGTGTAGCGACGTTGCCTCGCTCCGTCCGCTATCGACGCGGCGCAGAGCAGAGCGAAGAAGTTCTCCAGCCGACGAAAACTCAAAGTAACATTTATATACAGTATGTACAGGGTAAGCAAAAGTTACATCATTCGCACAAAGGCGACAGCACCCTTTCACTCGGTGCTTCCGAAGAGACTGGTGCCGGAGAGAAGCCGCCGAGGAATGCCGACGATGAGAGCCTCCGCGCTTCTTTTATAGCCCGGGAAGTTCGTTGTGGCCCCAAGAAGTTCGAAATGCTCCAATCAGGGCTCTCGCTGCCTGAAGTTTGAATTCCGACGAATGGTAGCGAAGCGGTGAGTCAGCTGCGCCGCCAATGGGGAAAGGGAGAGCGATGCCGCCGCCGTCTCCGTGACCTCGCCTCCGGGCGTAGCGACATGCCCTTGTTTGGGTCGTTCTCCGCTGAGAGATTCGGCCGCGCCGCATCGTTTCGAGATGCAGGAGTCGGCCGCGCCCCATCGTTTCGAGATGCAGGAGTCGGCCGCGCCCCAGCGTTTCGAGATGCAGGAGTCGGCCGCGCCGCAGCGACAAAGGGAGAGGCGTGACTCAGCCTCGCTGTCGGCGCGTCGCCTCGTGCAACGCCTTTGGGCCAGGCGCTCTGGCACAACAGTATGCTGCAATGCTTCTCGAAATGGCGTTTCGTCAACTTTCGCGCTTCGTATCGCAATAAAAAAAAAGCATAGCTGATGTTATGGATGCAAAGCGACTCATAGAACCTGATAATAATGAATTTATTTTACCTACGATTGCAGCTATGCGACTTTTTTAACATGTGCCGCATGACGCCGTCGACACACCGACAATATTCCCTACTACCAATGGAAAATTTCTGGTGCCTAAATAACGTTCGGTTCGGTAAAAGGTGATTATTTTTCAGGTATTTCTTACCCAGGCTTACCTGCATGGTCAATGCAGTTCAGTAGAGCGCGGGGCGCGATCACGTCATACGCGCGACGGATGGCTGCGCTCTTATCTGGCCTTCGAATTATTACCTGTTGGGTGGAAGCACCCGTCATATATTTAGGATTAACACGTTTAAAGAGTATTACGCTGAGCGATAGCCTCAAAGATATAGCATTCTGTTCACACATGTGCGTTAAGCAAGTTGCAGTCGCAACAAATAAAACAACTTGAAGTCAGATGCACCCCGATTTTATTGTATTCTTAAACGTATTTCGGTGACCACAGGCAAGCCCAATTTTCCCTATTTTGAACCCAAGACTAAAGACATTTAATTCTTCAATTACTGATATCGAAGCCCATCCATGTGTAAAGCAATGATGACTGGTTTAATGTTTGCTGTCGACATGTAAACACTGCAGCTGTTTTCAGAGGCCCGTTCTTCCACACGAAAATATGCGAGACTTGTCCGTATGAAAAAAAAAGGTGGCGACAACAGTGTTTGCAAAATCATTTCAGTGTGACAGCGCACAACCTGCATAAAACTCCTAAGATTTTATGCGTTTTGGGGGGCAATCGAATGCTTGTAATACTGCTTTTTTCGATAGTGAGAGTGTGTCTTTCGTTTAAAAACATTGCATAAAGAAGGAATAACACCATCGTAAACGGCGGCTAATTGTTAGCTGAGTTGCACGCCGCAAAAAGCGAATATAAATTGAAATCTTGTAAAAAAAAAAAAAAGGCATCTGTGTAAGAATGTAATCAATAGGACGATGTATCAAGCAGAAATATACAAGTGTTCAACTCCTGAAAATAACTGGCAAAATCAAACACGGCGCCAATATAAAAATGCAACCACTGCGCTCGATTGTTGTCCATAACCCACCCTATGTGGAAATAAAAATATAACTGCTGTTCCAACAAACAAGCACCCGATAATTCTGTAGCCGAGAAGTTTTCGAACCCAAATATCCGCGCACCTGAATGTCCGCACGGAAATGTCCTGCACCTATAAAGCGCAGCAATAACAGCGCGATTAACTTTTCAGTGCTGTTCCTCGAAGCTTCTGAGAAAGCGGACTTCATGACCTGGTAGTTCGGTTTGTCAGCTCAACAAAAATAAAGCTGCAACACAGTTACGCGAATTCCGGCCGTGAAAACACGCAGCAACTCACGCCCCACAAAGCTGGCCAGGGGAGTCGGTGCAAGCTGTCGAACCATCGGCTAACACCGCCACCTCGCGGCGCGTTGAGGAGTTACCCAAGTTATATGTTTTTGCTGGGGGACGCGCTGAATGGGACGGCCAGAGCAACGGCGCGCCGCCGGCCGCCGATCGCGGAGGCGGTGCTCGGAGGCGGCCGCTTTTTCCACTACCCAAGTATTCTAGTTTACTGTAGCGTGGTTGTTGCTCTTTCGTGCTTATTAAACGCACAATTGTCAACTTCGTGCAGTTCACACTGAAAAAATAAACAAACATGCTTTTTTCACAATTCTAGTGTGCTTTGTTCTTTTTTGTATTTCTGCGGTCGCCCCACAATGATTTATATCCGGCGTACACATCTGCCGCCTTCTAGCGGAGTAAGGAGAAGGCAGGTGCGAGAACAGTGGGGCTTGAGTGCAACAGGTGTTGCTAGTTGCTGTAAGAGACGGCTTCGCGACGGCGTTTCAGCGCGCTGTTAAAGGGGCCCTGAGATGGATTTCAAAGTGTTTTTGTTTGTGTCAGAAAACTACTCTATAGTTCTTGTAGAAACAAGTCCAGAAATAGTATGCATACTCGCTCACGCTAACAAAAGTTGTTACCCCGACGAGACAGAACTATTTGTTGGCTCGGCGGCTTGCGATGACGACATAGTCCCATGGTTCTTCCTCCATGCATAGTCCGACCTCGTCCGAGGCGAAGCACTCATTTCATGGTTAGCCGCCGGAATGTCCGCGATTTTTGACGGCGGCGGTCGTTGGTTTACAGCGTCGTCGTTACCATGGTTACTTCAGAGAGTGGGTCGCACATGAGACGACGACGCCCTTTTTTTAAAGCTACCTTTTCAGTCCTTACGGACTTTGAGCAGGAGGTACTGGTGATTGCGGAAGTCAACCTTGCATGCGCGAGAATTTCCGTGAACGGTAACGTATTTTTACCGTCGCTACATAACGATACAGCGGTTAGAATTTCTAGCGACTGTAACAGCGAGCTCCCTGCGCCTGCGAAATGTACGCTCGCGTCTCGATTAGATTACCAAAAAGTTTCCAGAGAACGCCCTCCTCCGAAACATTGCCCACCTCCTTTTACGGGTGAAATATTCAATTTACTCAAAGACGCGCCCCCCCGTAAAATCGATGTTTTAGCGCCGATGAGTGAACAAAACAAACCCGAATCATCTCATGTATAGATGCGGTCACTTATTCGTCCTTTCCGCGCTTGACCCGGAAGTTCGCCCGTCTCGAATGTTTTCTTGACATCTCCGCAGTTTTGGTTGGCGGTGCGGCCAGTTGACCCGAAAGTTCGCCCATCTCGTATTTTTCACTTGATATCACTGTACTTAAATTTGGGTGGGCGTTCTTCCGGAACTTTACGGCACAGCAAATGCGCTGCGCTCGGCACTTCATGCAAGCAATCTTAGTTGCTGTTGTTTACTACATTCTTGCTAAATGATGACAGGGAGCATGATAAATGACAATTTTTTTTCAGTATGAGCGAGCAAAATCTCCGCCCCTACTCCAGCCTCCCACGCTTCCAATGGTTCAGATGCCTTTATCAACTAGCATAGCTCTTTTATGCTTTCAAAATCGTGTTGGGCAAGGTAATATAGGTAACTGCGGAATCATTACAATATATCTTACTCGTTTTATATCGAAATATTTCGCGGAGGCGTGAATTAGCTGGTTAATACAACACTTGGTCCTAGTTGTTCCCACTAGATGGCGGCGTCAACGTCATGTTTTCTATTTTTTAAGCTCTACAGCAGAAGTATACGGCTCTTTTAAAAGAAAATTATTGCATTGTTAGAGTTCAATCTACAACGTCCAAGATTCAACCTATTTCACGAGTAAGCGAACAGTTCTGGGCAACAAACTTTTGTGTCATTTGCTTTGAGACGGATGTGTCATTTGCTTGGCAGAGCCGGTAAGCCGGAATGCAGCAACCGCAGAGTGCAATCCTTTCGTTTTCAGCGGCAAACGGCTACTCTTGCTTCATGTACCCGGTAAACGGTAAAGCGCGCTAAGGACACTAGGCAACCGGTTCATCCAGAAGGCTGGTGCAGCAAACCACACTTTCCTGCGATCATGACTTGATGGGAAGCAATGAATGAAACTCTTTGGCAGGAGTTGTCGTTACGGGATGCGCATGCTCTTCCCCTTGTCGCGACGGGCACAGAGAATCAGCTGCTACAGCGTTTGGGTTTGAACTGATTTATTCAGCACGCGTGAGCTCACTTGAGCGTGCGCCTCGTGATCACGAGCAGTGCCCGACGTCGTCCAAGCGCTGCGTGCGGAGCTCCGCCTCCGTCGTCGGCGCGGCGCTCCCTTGGCGCGCCGTTCGTTACCACCTCATAACTGAAACAGCGTCGAGGCTACGCTCGCACCACAGATGGTGCAAAGAGTTCTTTCGGGTACAGCGTCCAAGAAAGCAAATGCAAAGAAAACTGATGATACTCTTACACCAGAGCAGACACGGAGCGCTGAACGATCACGCTGCACTGCAAGCGTCGTTGCTCCTGTGCTCACTGTATCTTTCCGCCGAGAACGGAGGAGCGTCAAGCCCGGTTTGGCCCGGTGTGTTAGTGCTTTACACTCCGGTATAAAACAAATATGTGCGACTGTGTAAACGCACACACACACACAAAAGATGTTTTTTGTAGCTTTCTGATGTTTTTACGCTCGTAAAAAATTGATTAAATCAAGAGCGCACTAACACGTCACGATTAGTTCAAGAAATAGCCGTTGCGCTCCGATACCATCGACCCCCCCAAAAACCCCATCTCAGGGGCCCTTTAAGTTCTCCTGGAAAATATTAGAGTTTTAGCATAGCGGCTAGCAGCGGCTCACGCTACGGCGGCGGGTTACCGGTACCCGACCGCGCATGCGCGCGTGGGGAAGGCGTGGAGGTTGCCCCTCAGTGGAGAGAAGGCGCGGGTATGGAGAAGGCCGGCCGGCGGAACTTATCCCCCCACCGGAACAAATTTTCACCTTCCCTGCCGAGCCCCGCTACCCGCCGCTGTAGCGTTAGCGGACGGTACCCAATATGCTAAAACTCTCTATTACAGTAGCCCCGACTGTGGCCCAGAAAAAATATGCAGATATTCATATAATTGTTTACTAATGAGTAGCATAGCTCTTGGCGCTTGCCTAAATTGTGAGGGCTTTACGGACAGACTTACGGACAGACTATGAGTAGCCAAATATTTTGGTTTATTTTTTTGTTTTAACAGCAGAGCTATTTAAGCTTTCAGTTCCGCCGTTGGGTGTTACAAAACAAGCTCTGCCTCGCCAAGCGCACGTGAGCGTGGCCCTCGTGAAAATCGCCTGACGTCCACCAGGCGTGTGGGTGAGATCGCGCCATGTGAGAATCTCGCCAAAAAATACCAATAAAAAAGTGAGCGCGCGTGAGCGTGCCTTCTGTGAGGATCACCCAGTGTCGGCCAGCACGATTTAAAAGAACACTGCGGGATCCTCATGTGCTGCTCTCCTAAACAGGTAACGTCCGTTCGTGCCTGAAATGGGAAGCACAAAACAGCTCGGACTACATACGCGCAGTTCGCGGAGCTAACATCATCGCCAGACAGTGGGAACTCTGGAAGCGGGGGTCTTGGTCGTCTCCTCTGTTGCGAGGGCGCAAGAACACGAGAAAGCCGCCAACTAACCCCAAGTTTGACGACAACATGGGCAGTGTAGACATGCAAGAACTCAAACACGAAAAGCTTCAGTCACTCAACGCCGCACTAAAATAATTCATTACGGCCCTGCGAGAGGAAGTATTTGGAAGCCTGACGAGCGCGGAGGCACCGGCAAGCAACTTAACCGACCAGGCGAGCACGACCCCTGTACCAATAGATATCGAGCAAGATGCCGACTTCTAGACACCTCCCCATATGGCAATGGAATTGCAGAGGCTACAGAGCCAAGAGAAGCCAACTGCAAGCCCACTTGTCCACGCTAGATAAACAACCCTACGTCATACCCTTACAGGCGACAGGGTCCAACACCAAACTTCTTAGCTATACAGCGTACACACACCCTGAACACCCGTAGCTAGCTACACTCGTGAACAGAAACATATGTGCATCCGCTAGCGAAATAACCAACAAAAATATACCGCACGTATTCATAACTCTATTACCAGTCAAGAAGAGACAGCAGCCTCTCCATGTGCACAAGATTTACAGCCCACCAAAGCAGACGACCCACAACTTCAAACCCCTCCGGCTGGAAGCCCTGAAAATAGCCGGACGCCAATCCTTGATAATAGTAGGCGACTTCAACGCACCGCACGAGGCATGGGGATACCATAAGACAGCAAGCAACGGCAGGAAATTGGAAGAATCAATACAGACTTTGGGTCTAACCCTACACAATACGCCAGGAACACCGCGCCGCATCGGAAATAGCGTACAAAGAGACACAACCCCGGATCTAACCCTAACACACAAAGTAATAGCGAGAACATGGGAGGTCTCTTCTCAAAACTTTGGGAGTGACCATTACATAATAGAATTCGAAGCCAACTACAAGACTCGGCTGGCACAAGAGCCAACCAGGAAATCCCTCACTAACTGGTATATGTTCAGACACAAATGTACGCAAGTGGAACTGCCCAAGGAAATTACAGAAAGCAACATGAGAGAATGGATGCAAACCAGTTTGAAGTGCAAAGAAGACAGACAGCGATGCACCAAAAGACCTCATAGCTCCTGCACCGTATGTTGATTCTAAGCTACAGCACATGTGGGACGCATATCCCAGTATCGAAGCGAGATGGAAAAACACCGGCAACGGGAAACACTAAGACTAAAGCTACAGAACCTCAAGACAGCAATAGCCAAGCACGCAGAAAACCTGGCGCAAATGCAGTGGCTTCAAGCGTGCGACGAAATGCGCGGCACACTAATTGATGAAGCGCACATGGGCGATCCTACGGAAATTAATCGACCCCAGCAACAACAAGACCGAATCTTCTAAGAAGATCACCAAGCTTATAGAAGTTTTGGAGGGCTCGGAGCTGAAAATGCATGGTGAGCTCATCAAGCTATACGCAACCCAAAATGATAATACGCGCTCTGCACCTGCACGTTATATGGGCGTGAGCAACGAAATACTACACGCCGAATTCACATTCGAAGAGGTGGAAGCCGTCATCAGAACGCTCAGAAGAGCGACTTCACCTGACATCCAACAAGATATTACGACATCTTGAAGAGACAGCGACTGAGATCCTGACAGCCTACTTTAACAAGGTGTGGCAAGAAGGGGAAATGCCCCCCGATTGGAAGCACGCAAACATATCACTCATTCCCAAGCCAGGCAAGGCAATCAAAATGGAAAACCTCCGACCAATATCGCTTACGTCGTGTGTGGGGAAACTCATGGAGCAAATCGTGAACGCCCGCATAGTAGACTACCTCGAGACGAACGACATGCTATCACACAACCAAGTCGGCTTCAGACCAAGGCTCTCAATTCTGGACGCACTTATACAGATTCAACACGATTTACTGCACCACCAACCAAAAAAAAGACAACGCGTCCATTTTAGCCATTGACCTTCCAAAGCCTTTCATAACGTATCGCACGAGGCAATACTAACAAATCTCTAAGCTCGGGCTCGGAGTAAGAACATTCGCCTATGTAAAATCCTTCCTCACAGGCCGCACAGCCAAGATAAAACTAGGAACGTCCCAAGCACAATACTTCAAGATGCCAGACAAGGGGACACCCCAGGGAGCCGTAATGTCGCCTTCACTCTTCAATCTCGCAATTCGACCGATGGCCAGCGCTCTTTACAGCATCCCAAAACTAAGATAAACGATACAACGGAGACGATATAACCCTGTGGGTCGACCGGGGCAGCGACGCCGACCTCGAACAGACGCTAAAGAAAGGCGCCCAAATAATCGCGGAACACGCAACCAAAGTGGGCCTCATGTACTCGACTAACACATATGAAGTAATGATCCTTCATCCCCCCAGGACGAAACCGGCCCCCCAACCGCCCATCACTGTCTACATTGGAGGGTAAAGCATACCAATTGTCTCGTCCTTAAATACTTGGACTGAGGGTACAGAACAATAGAGGGGCAACCGAGACAGTACGCGTCCTAAGGTCACATACGCTACAAACGATTTCCATGCTAAAACGAATCACCTTGAGGCAACATGGCCTCACTGCGGAAGAGAGGCTAAGGATCGTACAGGGCTTCGTAGTCAGCAGACTCAGTTATCACCTGCCTTATGTGAATCTAGCCCAATCTACCAAAATCTCGCTGGACGCGCTACTTCGGAGAGCACAACGCACGGCCCTGCACATTCCCCACTCCGCTCCAACAACCAGACTTGCGAAATTGGGCATCCACAACACCGTAGACGAGATAATCGATGTCCATCGCACGGCACAGATACGCAGGCTGGCGCAGACCAGGACGGGAAAGTACATATTGCAGCGTATCCAAATAGAACCGCCCAACACCGACTTCGCTGCGGCCAGGATACCAAGACACATACAAGCCCTAATGAAGGTCAAACCCATCCCCAGAAACATGCACCCGACCTTCCACGCGGGAACAAGAGAGCCACGCGCGCAGTACCATTCTCAGCACTACCCATCAGACAAACACACCGTGTATGTGGATGCGGCACGGTACCCCGACAGAGCAGCCTTCGCAATCGCAGGCATCGCCTCCGCCACAAAACCGCAACCAGCAATCAAAGCCTCCATCGGTACGGCAAACCCCACCACTTCAGAAGAAACAGCCCTGGCTCCCGCCATAACCAAGACGGCAACACTTTCCGTTGTGCCATCGGATTCTCAGCAGGCGCTTCGCAACTATGAGAAGGGCAACATCTCAGCCTCGGCACTAAACATTTTTCTAAAAAAAACCTCCTGAGCAGCCCGTGATGTTGCTGTGGACCCCGGCTCACACTGGCTTGGGAACCAACGAGTGGGCAAATCAGTAGTCCCGAGCATTATTATTCCGGGCGAGCACCCCTCTTGGTCATGCGCATTGAGCAGTCGACGTCACTGGGTACGCCCTCACCACATACCGAGATATCACACAACACTACCTCCTAACCCGCAGAACACTACCCCCGCCCAACGCCGAGCTTACCAAAAAGGAAGCCCAGATGTGGCACACTCTACAAACCCACTCCTTCCCCAATCGCACGCAATTACAGCACTCCCACCCACACCTCTTCTTCTCGGCAGAGTGTCCGAGATGCGCAACATCGACACGCTATACCACTCCTTATGCGAGTGCCGCGCTGACCCATACCCACCTTCCCCACCTTCACCCACTGGGAGCAGTCCTCGGGTAGGTCTTGCCTCGTGGATCAATGGACCCTGACGCAACGGCCACTTCAGGTCGCTTCGGCCATTTGGGCTGAGGCCACCCCCCCCCCCTACAACCTGAACCCAGTGTCTCACCAATAAATTGTTTTTCTCCTCCTAGCGGAGCTGGTTGCCGTGGGCTCCAGCGTGTGCTCACGCGGTTCGCTTTGGGAAAGACGTGAAATCCCGCATACTCAACAGTCCGGTCCTGCCAGTCATGAACAACTTTGAGCGGCAAGTTCCAAAATCCACGTGAAACGTGACTGCCGGGTTTCCGACAAAGCTAGAGGTTGCGCCAGCTCTTGTGTTTCTGGAGCCTCGCACCACTAGTGAAAGCTGCGCCATTTCTGTAAGTATTCTTCCATTTATTTTCGTCAATCGTGCATTTATACCATCACAGCCATGAAGTGACTTTACTTCGCCTATTATGTATTTTTTCCGCTGATCCAAGGCCAAATGCAGGTTTGGTTGTTTATCAGTTTTCATTTCATTTCATTTATTGCACCCTTAAAGGCTCGAGGGCATTACATAAGGGGGGATGCAACAAATACTCAGTGACAGTGTACAATTTGATGCAGACAAACAATACACATTATACAATATTAAACGCGCGTAATAATACCGAAAAACAAAACAATAAACGAACACTTTCACTGGAGATTAGATTCAAGAACAGAAAATTTGGTAAGAATAATTATACTGTGCGCTGATGCACTGTCGCTGTAGTGTTAGGTTATTGGCTGCAACCAAGTGGGCTTCCAGCCTTTGCCGGAATGATGCCCGGTCATTA
This sequence comes from Haemaphysalis longicornis, assembly GCF_048455015.1. Classification (NCBI taxonomy): domain Eukaryota; kingdom Metazoa; phylum Arthropoda; class Arachnida; order Ixodida; family Ixodidae; genus Haemaphysalis; species Haemaphysalis longicornis. Next base: position 191,529,537 of record NW_027526422.1, read on the forward strand.
TTAACCGCAATGTTGTCGGGGAGGTAATTCCACAGTTTAGTTGCCTGGTGGAAAAAGGAGTCGTTGATCGCGGATAAACGGCCTTTAATTCGTGCAATGGGGTTTGAATGATAAGCGCGGGAAGAAGTTTTGTTCGGCGGCCTTAAAAGTTCGTGCCTTGGCTGTGGGCAGAAAAAGAAACTGTGCAGGAGGCATAAACGTGAGATGATACGACGTGAGGCGAGAGATGGCAGGTTGAGTGACTGTTTTAAAGAGGTGACGCTGGTTTCTCGAGAAAACTGTGAAGGTTATAAAGCGAGCTCCACGGTTCTGTACTGATTCTACCCAGGCGGCACAGAAAGTGTGTCCCAAGACTGGCCCGTCTATGGCCGCTTTCTGGCATTTCCGGCCAGTATCCAGCTTCTGGCAGCCACTGATCATACGATGAACGGCCAACATTCAGCAACCAGCGCTTCGGTATTTCTCCGGCTCCCCGTGTTCAGCCGCACAACGGCAGCTGCCCAGCTGCAGGATATTCAGTTCACTTTCGGCTGCCGCTGTTGAGAAAGAGAACGACCGAAGTACGGCTTTGGCCCAACCGTTTTTTCTTCGGGAAGCGGTGTTCAGCCAAACCACGGCAAGCGACCGGCCACAGGAAATCCGTAGTCTTGTGGCAGTTGGTGTTCGAAAGGAGAACGGCCGTAGCGCGGCTGCCGCGCATCCGCTCTTTCAACGGTGAACCGCGTGTCCGGCGGCAGATATATTCGTTTTCTTCGGGCAGCCGGTGTTACAAAGGAGACCGGCCGACTTACGGCCTCAGAATGTACGTTTTTCATTTGGTTAGCGGTCCTTGGCCGAATTACGGTAAGCGAACGGCCGCCGAATTTTCGGCAACCGGTGTTCAAGAGGAGACCGGCCTTCGTAAGGTATCAGGTTATACGTCATTATGCGAACAATGGCACGCGTCTGGGCGCCGAGAATTCATGCACAGACGTGCTTGGAAGACCCGCCGATGTAGGACCGTTTTTTCCCTGGGTTAAGAAGGAGCCGTTAGGGCGTCGAATGGTGCCGACACGTTTTTCATCCGCTCGGAGATTCTACGTTTTCAATGACCAAACTACGTTTCTCAAGCAGTAATAAGTGCTCTAGGTGAAAGGGCAAGGTGCAAGGACTCACTGGACATTACCAGGGAAACGTTTAGGCCATCGAAATGCATTTGTTGCCACAAGAAGACTGTGCCACACCGAAGGGTGAGCTAAGCCTCGCCAGTCATAGCCGCTACAACGCCTCGCGCGTCGGCTTCGCCGACGCATCAGCTCGAGGCTATTCGCCCCCTCAAGAAATGGAGACCATTGGAGACGTCGACCCGGAAGCGATGTCCGACCCGAGATGGCGGTGGTTCACCAAAATAAGTGGCCTTAAAGGGTGTCGAGCAAGCGGCCACCACGCAGGAGCTCAACCGGCGCCATGTCAAGGACTCTCCAACAAAGAAAGGCAAGGGCGCGCAAAAGCGCAAGTATCCGGCTATTCTTCTCACAATAATACTGCGGTAAACAATGTGCACTATACTGTTTGTGATAAACGTAGAAGAGGCTAAGTTCGTGCATGTGTAGGCTCAACTTCGTGCCCTGCACTGTTACTTCATGGCATTTTATGACTGCCTATTTAGAAACAAGTGTTATTTCGAATTTGCCATAACAACAGAGCCTTGTGAATGACGAATCCTCGATGTTAATGTATGTTCGGTGCTTGAAATTTAGATTAGCTACACGTGGGATATGACATTTAGTTAAACATAATCGCCAGCATTCTAGCAAACACGAATTTCGTGGGGTTTTTCTTGCTCAACGCAGCTTGTTGAGTTCACGCACAATTTGGCTCCAGCAATAGATTAGCTTAAAGTAGCTGACCTTTTTCTTGTGCGGCAAAAAACCATTTGACGGTGTTTCATATCACCTTCTGAATAGTACATTACGGGAAATAAACTGAATGCATCGGTTATTGCATGGATAGCCGAATATATCTATCTAAGACAGCAGTTGGTCGCTCTCAATGGTTGTTCGTCCGGATATCTTCCCGCGACCTCAGGAATTCCCCAAGGCTCAGTTGCGGGCCCTCTTTTGTTTGAGTGGCCTCAAATCTTTGTTAAAATGTTCGCGAACGACTGTGTAATTTACAGGACTATAGCGATTGAACGTGATTTCGAATAATTACAGCATGATTCAAATTAATTACATCCTGGTGTGCTGATTCAGAAAAGTCGATGAATCTTAAAAAATGTGTTAACGTCAACTTTACAAGAAGACCTTCATTCCAATTTAAGGCGTATACAGTAAATTACACTGATTTAAGAACAGTTGGGGAATATAAATAACGAGGAGTTTATTTAAGGTGTTGTTAGAGAAATAGGCACGTTCACGAACTAAAATTTACGGCTGCGTGTGTTTTTGGCTTTCCGAGATAAAATTTCAGCGAACCTCACCTAACTTAAAAGAACAACCGTATTTCACTGACGTGCGCTCAATGTAGGAGTACGCATGTGTTTTCTGGGATCCCCACAGCAAAGAGCTCGTTGAAACGCTAGAAAACCTACAGAATATGTCAGTACGATTCGTATTATGTATTGGCACGGTCAACTTAGGATGAGGGAAAGTAAAAGTAAACTTAAATCGTAAGACGGGAAAGATCATAGACGAAACCTGACTTTTAAATTCTTTCGTAATATCTATCATTCAAAAACTGGAATAGAAGGGGAGAAGTATATCCAAGCGCCATTCTACATATCCCAAACTGGGATCGCTAGGTTGAATAAAATTATTAACTTTCCTTTAAGGTGACGCCTTGCGCGATTCATTTTATTTTAGATCAAGATGAGAGTGTAATTATCTTCCACGTATGATTTTATCCACTGTTTATACTTACGATTTTCACCGCGCTTTGTAGAATTATTTTGTTATTTGGTCTCATTTTTGATGCTTAGTGTTATGTAACTCCCTGCTGTAATGCATGCAAGTGCAAGCAGGCATCAAATAAATAAATAAATAAATAAATAAATAACTGAACAAATCAATAAACAAATAAATAAATAAATAAACTTGCGGAGCCGCAAGTTCGCCTCCGACGGGTTGTGAACCCTACGCATTCATACTTGACCAATGAAACATTTTATCCTTCATTCGTTGCAGTATGCAAGGTTTGCTGTATGAATACTACAATTTCTAAGTTATTTGTTTGAAAGAAAACATGAAACTCTTGTCTTACGCCTTTCCTTGCGTGAACATAGAGGGATACAACTGAAGCCATCTGAAGAAGGTCGTCATTCGCAGCACGTCTAGAATCTTCTTAACGTAGTACGACTTTAAAGGAAAGTTAATTTTTGGACTATTAAGGAGTGTGCACGTAACTCATGAAAACAACAAAAAAATATATTGAAACTGAAAGTACTTCTTTGATCTCTTCTAGGATCAGCCCTATGAAAGATCATCAGAAAAGTTTACCGAGTAGAAAATTTTTTTGAAAGAAAAGTGGACAAATACTGGACATACTTTTGTGTGAAGTAAATTATATTAAATTACTATGAAGTAAATTACTCCCATCACTGTTCAACGGCCAGTGTCCGTCGGCCAGTCGACCGGCATACGTTCATACGGCCAGATCCCAGCCGTAGGGCTCCGGCCATTCCAAAGCCACCCGTGTGCGGCCGAAGTACGGCCACCGGAGGACAGCCGAGATGCGGTCGTCGGACCCCAGCCGGACTAAAGCTGCCGGAAATTCGGCCGTGCTACGGGCATTGTAGTTCAGCCACAGTACCTTAACTGTACTGAGGCCGGTGGACGACCACTGCATGAAGCGCAAGCAGATGACTCAATCGCGCTGTCCAGCAGCACAAACCAACCATTTTGAGTCCACTGCACCCACATCAATGTGAGCCCGCGCGCAACCACCAGCCATCCAGTCTTCAGCGCAGCCTGGCTTAATTATCAGCGTCAGTTTACACCAAAATTAATTTATTCAACAGTGCTCACAAATGGTCGTTCCTTTAATTGCTGTGCCTCTTTTACTGTCGAATACAGCACATATTCGTTTCCTTGCAAAGATGGAATAGTTGTATAGTGCAGGTCCTGATATCTTCTGTGGGGCGGCTTTCCTGTAATAAACAAGGAAGGAGGGGGGGGGGGGGCGCAAGGCGCATACTTTAGTGGGTTGAGTTTCTCACAGATGTAAGTGCCACTTTTAGGCAATTTCATTGAAGACAATACTTTCATGCTCTGACTAAATCAACTATTTTTACAGCAGCTGCTTGACCAGTTTTTTTTTGTATATAAAACCGGTGCGAATGCCTTTACGAAGCGGTTCGGTACTCCACAAAACACTCAGAAGCATTCAATATAATTTACATTACACAAAAAGTATGTCCAGCATTTGCCCATTTTTCTTGAAAAGAAATTTTCTACTCGATCAACTTTTCCGATGATCTTTCACAAGGCTGATCCTAGAAGAGAGCAAAGAAGTACTTTCTGTTTCAATATATTTTTATGTTGTTTTCATTAGTTACGTGCACACGCTTTATTAGTCCAAAAAAACCTAATTTTCCTCAAAAGTCGAACTACGTTAAGAATTTTCTTGACGTGTTCCGAATGACGCCCTTCTTCAGATGGCTGCAGTTGTATCCCTCTGTGTTCACGCAAGGAAAGCCGTAAGACAAGAGTTTCATATTTTTCTTCAAACAAATAACTTAGCAATTGTAGTATTCATACACCAAACCTTGTATACTGCAACGAATAAAGCAATAAATATTTCAGTGGTCAAGCTTGAATGCGTAGGGTTCTCAACCCGTCAGAGGCGAACTTGCGGCTCCGCACGTTTATTTATTTATTTATTTATTTATTTGTTCAGTTATTTCTTTATTTATTTCATACCTGCTTGCCCTTGCATGCATTACAGCAGGGAGATACATAACACTAACCATCAAATATGAGACCAAATAACAAAATAATTCTACAAAGCGCGGTGAAAATCGTCAGTATAAACAGTGGATAAAATAATACGTGGAAGATAATTACACACTCATCTTTATCTAAAATAAAATAAATCGCGCACGGCGTCACCTTAAAGGAAAGTTAATATTTTCCTTCGAGCTGGCGATCCCACTTTGGGATATCTAGAATGGCGCTTGGATATAGTTCTAATCTTCCATTCCAGTTTTCGAAAGTTATATATTAGGAAAAAATTTCCACCTCAGGTTTCGTCTATGATCTTTGCCGCCTTCCCATTTAAGTTTACTTTTACTTTCCGTCATCCTAAGTTGACAGTGCCAATATCTAATACAAATCGCGCTGCCCTATTCTTTATGTTTTCGAGCGTATCAACGAGCTCTTTGCTGTAGGGATCCCAGAAAACACATGCATACTCCTACATTGAGCACACAAGAATGAAATACGGTTGTTCTTTTAAGTTAGGTGGACGTTCGCTGAAATGTTATCTTGGAAAGCCAAAAACACGTGCAGCCCTAACTTTTATGTTTTGAACGTGCCTATTTCTCTTACAACTCGTTAAATAAACTCCTCGTTATTTATATTCCCCGGCTGTTTTTAAAGCAGTGTAATTTACTGTATACGCATTCAATTGGATTCAATGTTTTCTTGTAAAGTTGACGTTGACACACTTTTTAAGATTCAACGACTTTTCTGAATCAGCACACCAGGATGTTAATAATTTGAATCATGCTGCAAGTATTCTGAATCACGTTCATTATGTATAGTCCTGTAAATTACACAGTCATTTGCGAACATTTTTAACAAAGATTTGAGGCCACACAAACAAAAGAGGGCCCGCAACTGAGCCTTTGTGAATTCCTGAGGTCACAGGAACATATCTGGTCGAAGAACCATTGAGAGCGACCAGCTGCTGTCTTCTCGGCTATCTGCTATCCATGCAATAACCGATTGATTTAGTTTATTGCCCGCAATGTACTAAAAGCAGGTGATATGAAACACCGACAAATGCTTTTTTTCCGCACAAGGAAATAGTCAGCTACTTTAAGCTTATCTATTGCTTGAGCCAAATCATGCGTTAACTCAACAAGCTGCTTTGAACAAGAAAAAACCGACGAAATCCGTGTTTACTAGGATGCTGGCGATTATGTTTAACCAAATGAGTCATATTTCAAGTGTAGCTAATCTCAATTTCAAACACCGCAACTCAATTAACATCCAGGCTTCGTCATTCACAAGGCACTGTTGTTATGGCAAATTCAAAATAACACTTGTTTCTAAATAGGCAGTCATCAAATCCCTTGAAGTAACCTAGTGCAGGGCATGAAGTTGAGCCTACTAATGCACGAGCTTAGCCTCTTCTACCTTTATCACAAACAATATAGCGCACATTATTTTTCGCAGTATTATTGTGAGAAGAATAGCGCGAAACTTGCACTTTTGCGCGCCCTTGCCTTTCTTTAGTGGAGAGTACTTGACACGGCACCGGTGGAGCTCCAGCGGGGTGGCTGCTTCCTAGACACCCTTTAAGGCCACTTATTTTGGTGAACCATCGCCATCTCGGGTCGGACATCGCTGCCTGGTCGATGTCTCTAATGGTCTCCATTTCTTGAGGGGGCGAATAGCCTCGAGCTGATGCGTCGACGAAGCCGATGGGCGAGGCGTTGTAGCGGCTATGACTGGCGAGGCGTTGCTCACCCGTCGGTGTGGCACAGTCTTCTTGTAGCAATAAATGGCATTTCGATGGCCCAAACGTTTCCCTGGTAATGTCCAGTGAGTCCTTGCACCTTGCCCGTTCACCTAGAACACTCATTACTGTTTGACAAACGTAGTTCGTTCATTCAATACGCAGAAATACCGAGCGGATGAAAAACGTGTCTGCGCCATTCGACTCCCTAACGGCTTTTTCTTTACCCAGGGAAAAACCGGTCCTACATCGGCGGGTCTTCTTCCAAGCACATCTGTGCATGCATTCTCGGCGCCCAGACGCGTGCCGTTGTTCGCATAATGACGTATAACGTACATTTTGAGGCCGTAAGTCGGCCGGTCTCGTTTATAACACCGGCTGCCCGAAGAAAACGAATATTCTGCCGCCGGACGCGCGGTTCACCCTTGAAATTGCGGATGTGCGGCAACCGCGCTATGGCCGGTCTCCTTTCGAACACCAACTGCAACAAGAATACGGATATCCTGTGCCCGGTCGCTTGCCGTGCTTCGGCTGAACACCGCTTCCCGAAGGAAAAACGGATGCCCTAAAGCCGTACTCCGGCTTATTTCTTTCTCAAAATCGGCAGCGGAAAGGCAACTGAATTTCTGGCAGACGGGCAGCTCCGTTGTGCGTCTGAACACGGGCGGCCGGAAAAATACCCAAGCGCTGGTTGCCGAATGTTGGCCGTTCATCGTATGATCAGTGATTGCCAGAACCTGGATGCTGGCCGGACATGCCAGAAGGCGGCCATAGACGGGCCGGTCTTGGGACACACTTTCTGTGCCGCCTGGGTGGATCGCATTGTGCTGTGAAAACTTTTTGTCCCTAATTCTCTTCGTGCCCTGTTTGTTTTAAGTGCGAATGCACTTTATAAGCGACCCCAAACCATCCACCGCCGGCGGCGGCGGCTTCGTCCGCAGTGCTCCTCTATATTTAAAAAAGAAACAGCATCCGGCGCCAGGTTTCGATCCGACGACTTTGCGGCCGCAGCGCGACGCTCTACCGACCAAGCCACGGACGCGACGCTGATATCAGTGTTAGTGACGCGCCTTATATCTTTAACGCATTCAAACTACGTCGTCAGCGGCGTGCGTTGGCGACTCAGCGGCGTTATAGCGGCTTGATAACTGCGTGGTGTACACGTGATACTACAAACCCGATGGAAGAGATGGAAGAGAAGGCGGCGAGGCGGTGGGCTGCGGGGGCCGAGCGCAAGCGCCGCAAGCGGGCCGACAACCGTGCATTCGCACTTTCACATTCTCCCCCTCGGGGAAATGCGGGGGAATTTTTTTTGCAGACATATCTTGTTCCAGAGTCGTTCCAATTGGTGGATGTGCTGCACTTTGCAGAGATCGTCCAAGTTATTAGGGATGGCTATCTGGGGAAACGTGGACATATGCGTTTCGGTAGAGCCCTAGCACTGGTTCATTTTTCCACACGGATAATTATCTCTAGTTTTCGGAGTGCCCTGTTTTGAGTCGTAAAAAGGCATTTCAGTAAGCCATGACGCCAATAACGATGGCCTAGTAAGTCGCACGAGATCAATTTTTTTGAGCCCTAAGAAATTTGTGGCACCGGATCGAACGGAGTTCGGGATTTGTTAGAGCGTATTGTGTAGTTGATGAATTAAGCATATTCTTTTGCCGTCCAATTGTATCGTGAGGCCCATAACGCGAATGGTGGGGTTATTAAGGATGAGAGAACGGCGCGTGGTAACTTCAAGGTCAGGTGTAAGTTGCTGTTTGCAACTTTGCGTACGTTTCTGAATAGCCGAGCCGTCAGCTCCATTCAGCTGCGGTGTTCCGGCATGGCCGGCCAACTGTCGCTAGTGCCACCTTTACGCTTGCCTTGTGAAACGCCTCGCGCTCTGAAAACTTCTCATTTCGAGGCCAGAGGTAAATGGTCATTTGCAACCTTGTCTTCCTTTTTGAATAACCAAAGCCGTGAGCTCGAAGGCAGGTTGCCGTCATATCTGCACGCAGCTGGCAGCATGTCTTGTTGTTCTCCAATCAATCCATGTGAGGTCCGTACCAACAAGTTTTCTACCTAGATATCATGTTGCTTGTCACGAATTTGGGTACAGAGGAGGTGTGTTTTGACATTGAGAGATTCGAATGGACAGGACACGGGATGGCGACATGGGGCGTGCAACGATGCAAGGGCAGGAGACTTTGGAGGTGGGGCCGAGGCCAAGGTTCGAGATCATGTTTGTGAGAAAAGCTTTTGTGTTTGGATACGTACTCGTACGGTAGTTAACAGATTGCAGGCCTTCGATAATGGCATCGGGGGAAGACATTATAGAAGCCGCCCTTAATATTATTCTGCGAGCTGGGAGCGATGAAGACGTGTTCTTTAGCTTTTGTGGCATTTTGTGTATGGAGATGTGCCCACATATAAATATGTCCAGAAGAGAAAATAATTCAATTCCATGAGAGCGATGAGCCTGTTGTGAACGAGATGATTGTATACCTACCCGACGTACGAGTTTTTGGAAATGTGCATTACTTTAATTTTTAGGCGTAATATTTTTCGTGCTTGTGAGGTAGGTGAAATGCTGTTTTTTTGTCGCAGCTTATAAACATTTTGGTAAGATATATTTTCAGTATATATATATATATATATATATATATATATATATATATATATATATATATATATATATACATATAAATATATATATATATATATATATATATATATATATATATATATATATATATATATATATATAGCCCAAATTGCAAGCTTTGTGCGTTAAAGCACAGTCTGTCAGTTTTGATGCGTTCGTTTGAGAGGTGGTTTTGCCATTTTTGGTCGCTTAAGGAAAGGGCTTTGAAAAGGAACCTCGTTAGCTATCCACAAGTCAACCACTGTTCAAAGGTTCACCGTCGCATCACCCTCCAGTATGAATTCTTCGTCCCTTTGTTTCATATATAAAACGTTCTGCATGGTAGTTTTCATAACTGTTTTTCTATGGCTAATGAGATTTAGAAGGTACATCGTAGAACGTTGGGAGATTGTAGGCCTTCAGAGATGGCATTTTAGGATTCCTGTTTTTGATACCACGTGCGATTTGTTTTCCGCAAAATCATATATGGGTGATAATGAAAGTGGGAGACCCGAAAATTGTATTTGCCAGCTAATATCTCAGCCAAGGATTCTCGCGTGATCAAAGTTGGAATATCGTCATCCCAAATGGCTTGTATAACGCCGGTGTGACAGGTGAGCTTGACGAGCAGACCGTTTATGGTTATGTACGAAGGTGTTTCTTTACAATGGAGCTCTGTGGTCAACCTGGCAGTTGATTAATCTTAGGCAATATCATCCGTAACAGTCACCGGGACGCCGTGGTCACAAATGAGCTTCCGAATGTAATCGCACCTTCTGCATTCCGGGCATACATTTGGAAATGGCGTGATTAATGGACCTATTGCAATGGCAAGAAAACACGCGCACTCACCTAAAAGCAGCATTGCAGGGTGTCCGGTCGGAGACTTGGGACTTGCGGTGTCTACACTGGACCCTGCCCTAGGTATTGTGTGGTACTTAACACTGCCTTAAACAGGACACTCTTGCGATTACGTAAAGAGTTCATGTTTTTACATTTATTTAATGTCGTAAAAGAAAAAAACTGTGCGGCACGATTTAGGCAACACATAAGCGTTATCAATTTTTTAAGTGCGAATGCACTTCTTAAGCGAGCCTGAATCGTCCGCCGCCGTTGTCCACATAGCAACAGCTGCGGGTGCGCGCGCTCCTCGTCTTCCTCCTCGTCTTCCCTAGCAACGGGGGGAGATGGGCGCGCGCTACTCTCCTCCTCCTCTCTCCGCTCACTGACTGCGGGTGTTGGGCGCCTCCTCTCCACTTCGGGCGGGAGAGCTCTCGCTCGCGTAGCGGGCGCTCCGCATTCCGACGCGTGAGGGCGCTCTAATAGCCCTCGCCGTAACGGCGGGCGCTACTCTCCTCCTCCTCTCTCCGCTCAGTGACTGCGGGTGTTTGGCGCCTCCTCTCCACTCCAAGATCACGATATCCACCGTAATCGCGCAATCAACAACCGTGCATTCGCACTTACACACTCTCCCCCTCGGGGAAGTGCGAGGGAATTTTTCTTATATTGACTACACAGCTTTTGAGGTTACCCAGTACAAGTTTCTTTTACTCGCTTTTTAACCACTGCTCTAACGATAGAACAAGTACTACAATTATTTATGAAGTAATACACTTATTTTTCATCATCACATCCGGAACGGTTAGCTCTTTTTAGGATCAGCGCTCTTTTAAGAAGCATGGATAATAGAGCAAACTGCTTAATCGGCCAAGTAAATACCGCGATAAAAATATTTTGCCCACACGCACCATAACCACTGTAAACAAAACCTTGAAACGGCAAATGCAGCTGTGCAATTTATTCAGCAATATGGAAAAGCAATGTCATTTCTTCACACGCAGACGGACCACAACAAATCCTTCTTTTATTGTTATTATTTCCTCCTTTGTCGATTAATCACGTGTAGTGACAAATTTTTCGGCGCCGCCTTACGTAGTCGTTACGCCTTCAGTGGTGCTCTCATCGCCGCCATCGCTAGACGTTTCGATTGACCCAGGAGTTCCTTCGGTGACACCCTAGATTAGTGTGAAAGAAAAAAAAAAGGATACGTGCTGTGTGAAACGTTATTTTACGAGTTCTACGGCGCGATTTTTTTACATACATTTTTTTTTTAGTTTTGCATACTTCACACAATTCCTATTGCTTTTGTTTTGAGATATTTCGACTCTATAAAAAATGTCGCTCATTTTGTTTTCTGGAAAAGTATAGCTTTTTTGTGGAATCAATGAGTGCTTTATTGTTGGGTTTCCGGGCAAAACTGTAGACGGGATATTTTGACCGAAGAAAAATATTTTATGGCGGAATTATAACAGTAAGACGAACTGTACGCAACATAAAATAGCGTTTTGTTGAATATTAAAGAAAAGTATTCACAAAAGCCCTGTTTCTTTATGCCGTGTTGACTGGCTACAGCAATTTGGCGAAATCGTTTTTTGTAGTTCGCGTAGATCACGAGCATTCCATCAAATGATCATGCTAAATTATGGAAGTTGTGGAATTTTGCAAACACGTAATTTTTATTGTTTATGTGGTTTCACGCGCCGAAACTACACCTGTTATGAGTCTTGCCGTGGTGGATGGCACCGGATTAATTTTGACCACCTGGAGAGCTTTATTACCGCCAAAATCTCCAACCCACGGGCGTTTTTGCTTTTTGCCTGATTCAGAAATGCGGCCGCCGTGGTGGCGAATCAATACCACGCTTTTTGGGCTCAGTAGCGCGACGCCTTAGCCAATGAGCTATCGTGGGGCGTACAGCACATAATTTTGACCTCATGTTAGGGGAACAGGTCACAGTGTTTTGAGAGTACTGTTGTCAGTAAAATGGAGGTAAATGAGATTTAGGTACCTATTTTCTGTTACAGGTTTTTTTTGCTGTCGAAATATCATGCATAAAAAAGTGTATTTATTTGCTGGGCTGCGCAACAAGGACTAAAACAATGTGAGAAACTGCAATGCGCTGGCAAATATGCTTACGGGTGTGGTCGTTTCGTTCTCTCCGCCGCACCCTTCATGTCCGCCTCTATGATGATGATGTCCGTGTCCTCGTCGTCCATGGCCTGAAAAATTTCAGCCAGCACGAACTCTCAGTACGCGCAAATGCTTTTTAAAGATATTCGGAAGAGCTTCTATTTTTCACAAGCACTGATGCTCCGTGCGCTTCGAAGAAACCAAGGCTAGCACCCTGCCACATTCCTTTGCAACGTGTTACAAAGCGTACAGAATGAAATGATTTGGCTCGGAGAATTTCATTTCTTGTTCGGCCAGGGGTTCTTCTAAAAATGGCGACCATCCCTGGCTGAGAAAGTGGATGTCCATGGAAGGGTTCGTAGACGACTACACATGCAGATGTGGGAGAGTATTAAATGGTCCTCATCGTCTCGACGGGCTTGTCATTTGTGCCGAGCTACTTTGTTGGCAGAGCCTTACGCATGCGCTCGTCCTCCAACAACGTCAAGCACCCTCTTCGCGACCAGCTGCATACCTAGTCTTTGTGAGGAACAAATAGAGGGAGGGTCCCATTGTTCGCAGGCGCCTTATCACCTATCGTCAGGTTGGAGGCTTGTTTTCTGGTTTTTTAAATAATACTGAACTCTGTGCGGTATGCCTGATTGCAGAGACAGACTGCGCTGGGTTTCTCTGGCGACAAATGCTGGGTCCTGCATAGCCAGATGGTGCGCTTGGCGTCTTGGGCGCAAAATGCTGGGTCCTGACGTGGCTTTTTGTTTACGGCCCGAAATTCTCTCACCAACGACGTACTTTATAAGGAGCAATATTCTATGTTTCATAAAATGAAGAGCTTTGCACACCAAAGGCTAACTAATTTTGGGTCTGTTTTTTTCGGAAGGAACTTAAAAGTAAGTGTAAAAACTCGGCGTCCCATTGGGTAGGGGATGTAGTAAGATTTACGAGGGTGCCGACGGTAGCAGAGATCGTTCGTCTCCTTACCTTCTCAAAAGCATGGCTTAGCATCAGTGGGCGCTAACGTGAGAGATAAAAGTACTTGTAATGCACAAAAGACTTCTCACGGATTCCGCCACTTTTCAAATTTCGATTACACTTCCCCTCTTAACGAGTAGGGTTCATTTGTGCTTAGGATGAAGGCATAATGGAATCGGCTTCTGACTTTGCGGCTACACGACTCGGGAATAATTTTTTTTATGTCAGCTTAACTACATTCATTCTCCTACATCATTATTTTCCCTACAAAGTTGGTTTGAAACAAATAATAACCCAGTATTATAGTGGTATATCTGCAGGTTGGAAAAACGTCCAGCGCTGCAAGCAATTCTTTAAAATATTCTGAAGGCTTCGGTGTTACAGTGCTCTAGTATGTGAGCGCATTGCACAGGAATTCGCAGCCATAGCAACGGCAACAACTGGCGACCTAAAACTTGTCTTACGACCGTCAAAGTTACGCTCGCATGTAATAGTAGAGTGGTTTCATTTATGTGGCCGTCAAAAGTCTCGGATGTCCCTTCTTTTACTGCTGCTAAACTATACTTGCTTCTATAAAATTTTAGTAAATTTTTACTAGCGGTTTCCTCAGGCCATTAGGTTCTATGATTGCTCTTTGCACCCCGCAACTAGAACGCGCTGGTTAGGGCCTGACGCTCCTCTCTGTATTTCAAAACTGTTTCTAGCGAAATCGAAAGTGTTCTCTCTTATCCTTAGATTACACATCCTGGTAACCTACATATTTTACAGGCCCTGATCAAGCCACGCTTTTACTTTGAAAACTGTAAGTAGTAAAGACAATGATAAAACAACCAAGCAGGTAGGCTGTGCTGCAATAAAACATCGATAGTATAACTTTCGTCTGTCTTAAAAAACATCATGGTATTATGGCCATGAATATTGATTAGTTTCAAGTCATCGCGATACTACTGCCATTAAAACAGCCACGAGAGCACGCGGTCGCCGCCAGATGCTTATTCTGACCCAATAGCATCTCTATGTCGTCGTCGATGCCACCTTTGCAACTCTTTGCCGTTAGACTGGTCCCGGAGTGACATCACAACTAATGTAGTAAGGCTGCACAAGACCATTACTGCCAAACAACGGCGGAGACTTACGCGTGTTGATGTTAAATCAGCCCTCGTATGTTGTAGACAGTCATTCTAAATCACTGTTTCGGTGAGTAATAAAAGAACTGGGATAGGCCTTTAATTCCGTGGTCTAATTGCTTGATCCATAAAAGCTTATTGTTCTTTTACAATCCGTCCCTGTGCTTACGTGGTGTCTGGTGGCGCACATGAGCGTGAGCACACAGGTTAATGTGGTTAGGCTTACCATTGTTGCTTGAAAATTTCACCAGGTGGCTTCCGTTCGACAAGGTTCAGTTGCATTGTTGTAAGTCATTAACTCCGAGTGATAGGGTACTCGAGTTTATGCAACTCTTTGTCTAGACGTGAGCGTAGTGCCTGATGCAAATCCTAGTTCTGGCCTCTTCCCAGCAAATATATAGGCACAAAAGGTTTCGGAAATATATGCTGAATGTTAGACTTAAAACAGGAAACGAAGTGACCCTTGATTGATTGTTGGGCTTAACGCACCGACGGTTCTCAGGCGATGAGGCGCGCCATTATGAAAGATTCCGGAGTAATTTGCACCACCTGGATATCTTTACGTGCGCCGAAATCTCGAACACACGGGCGTTTTTGCTTTTCGCCTCCATCTGAAAAGCAGCCTTCGTGACCACGAATCAAACCCGCGTCCTTGATCCCAGCAGCACAACGGCATGGCCAATGAGCCAAAGAAAACAAAGTGACCCTTGGCATTGCTTTTATACAAGAAAAAAATGTACTTGAAATAATTGTTGAGTGTTCTTGTTCTTGTCCGGGGACCACAAAGGTGCGTACGAACATTTATTTTTCGTTTAACCTTTTGAGGCATCGAAAAGAGCAATTAGGGGTCGATCGTGGGGCTGCCTGTAATGGTGGTCAAAATATTCCCAAAAAGTTCATGAAAGTAGTTGCGTATTGGCTTCATACTCACCGAGCACGGCCGCTGTGAAAGAAACCAGCAGAAGGAAAACGACGGCCTTCATTGTGCCTAAGGATTTCTTTCCTGACGAGCTGGTTTTCATACGTTGAATGGCGAGGTGACAAGCGTCCTTTTATGGGAAACCGCTGCACTTATTTGCCCACCTGCGATTGATCATTTCCTGGGAAGCACGTGACGTCTTCGTGCACCAGTGGCAATGCTACTTTTGTGTCTATTTTTATAGCCACGTGCACCAAAGGACTGCGCGGGTTGCAGATGGCAATCATGATCTCATGCACGTACGTAGGAAGCGCATAATAGAAAAAATATTTCGGCATCAGCCTTGGTGCTCATTTTACCCTACGTAGAGGGACGTTGCACGATTTCCATGAGAAGCGTTCACTGCTTGATTCGTTGGAAAAAGCCGCAGATGAAAAAACAAAAAAAACGTATAAGAAAGTCTTTTGCAACGTACACTTCATCCCCAAAAAAGCTAAGAAAAAAAAACCCGCACTATTCGGAGTGTGGTTGAAGGATCCTGTGCATCAATCACCAGGCTGCGGTAGTGACTCGCATTGGTGCAACCCACCGGGAAAGCGCGCGAGGATCCACCGCGTATGGTAAATGCAGCAGATTTATGTTACGTTCGTATACACGTGTTTCCTAGAAAGCGAACCACATGGCAAACATATTTCATCCTTTATTTAAAGAAATACAAAAAACTACAATCCGTTGAACGATAACGGTGGTGTGGTTGTCATTATCCGAACCGATTGACAACGGGCGTGCTTGGCGACCTACGCTCGAGCAGTTTTAGTCTACTCTACAACCGCCATTTCCTTGTGCCAAGTAAACGTCAGAGCCACGGCGGCTGCCATAAATTATCTACATTTGGACTATTCTACTTCGCTTCTGCAACGGCTCTAGTTCGCCCGTAGCCAAAACCTGCTCGCGCTATTTTAGGACATGTAGGACACTAAAGTACGCAGTTTCTTTGGCGGTTCTGGTCCGTTAAATAGGACAAAGTGATCAGATTTCTGAGATCCCCCAAGGAAGCTTCACGGCACTGCTACACTGGCTCCTATGACCATCCGTAAAACCCAACTATATCTGGTGTAGGCAAACTTGTCGCCTTCGTCCCGTGCCGCGCTAGTAGGCGGATAGAGTTAGGAACCTAACATCGTTATTTAGGGCTTCTACCCACTTCTAAACACAGTCACAAATTTAGAGGACTGCACAGAGGAGAGTGCGGACGATATTTAGAGGTTTCTACACACGCCGGGTGGGTCAACAGTTGACAGTACTGTCCTCAGTATCAGCTCACGGTCCGATTTCGGAGCCATGTTAGTGCGTAGCACTTTAGTTGTGTTAGGCCGTACACTTTCGCGGCCACTGATGTGGATTGGCATCAGCGTCGGTGGTGTAACCTAGGGAAGACAGAAAGAAAAGGGCGAAGCAAAGTCTGGCGAAATTGTGAGGGGGAGCGCAGTATTCTGAGCCCGCACGAGACGCTCCTCGGTGGCGACGCATGGCGAAATTGTGAGGGGGAGCGCAGTATGCTGAGCCCCCACGAGACCCTTCTAAGCGGGGGCGCATGGCGAAGGTGTTAGGGAGAGCGCAGTATGCTGAGCCCGTACGAGACGCTCCTCGGCGGCGACGCATGGCGAAATTGTGAGAGGGAGCGGGTGAGACATGCTTGGCGGTGGGGACACGCTGCAAGATGGCGCAATATAAGCGCATCCCATCTTACGCTCGGCTAAGATTTGCGTTCAATTCTCGAGAGAGGGTTAATTAACGCCGCCGGCGTAGAGGCTTACCATCGCTGCTGGGTAGAAAACCGACGAGTGAGTGCTGGCTCAGCGTAATGCAACACTCCGGAGCGAGTGCTCATCAACGCGTGAGGACACCGGTGGATGTGGTTCACGTCCTCCTCGTTGCGTGGCTCATCCGAACCATGTGACATTTGCGCGGGGCTTCAAACACGAGTAATAACAGCATGCTCGGCAGCGACGATGCGCTGCAATTGGACAGAAGAGTAGCACGCGCCGCTGTGGGTTCGTTGACCACGCGATCACTTCCTGAGATGAAGCAGCTATGCACCGTGACCGAAAAGACTGCAGGTCGTCCTGCGCGAACAATTCGGGTTTGGGAGTATGGTAATCGTCCGCCAATTCGATTCGTAGAAATCGGGCGCACTTCGATGTCGATTTTTCAGTGTGACCAGTGGGCCAGACTACTTTGTGTTCGGTTAGTCAGAAATGTAAATAAACGTCTGCAGGAGACGGAATCGTACCCTCAATGAAGTCAATTCATGGTATTCTTCGTGTCCTCGTACCTTGCTTCAAAAAGCTGCAAGTGTGCCTAAGGTGTGGTACGGTACGGCAACTTTATTGATAGGGCCTGCAGACGGCTTGTCACCCTGGTCTTGTTAGGGTACTTTGCCGCGACGCGGCCTCGCATTCGTCTCGGTTGGCGTCGCCTCTACTTCGTCCGCCGTCCCGCTTCTTCCCCGGGTCGACCACGCCTGTACCTGGTCTGGGGCGGCAGTCTGCCCTCGGTATCGCTGGTTCGATGCCTTTCGAGTGCGGCCGAGACCTGCTGGAGGGCCTGGGTCTGGGTCTCAGTGTCGTAGCTCCTCGTCGCTGCTTCTAGCAGCGGCGGGATCGTCTTCCGCGTTGCCGTTTAGTGTGGATTTTTGCTGCAGTTCCATAGGATGTGAGCCGTTGTGGCTCTTAGAAAAAAAAACTTGTTATTATCTATTTTCATCTCAGGCACACTCAAGAGTAGTTTCGACATCCTAGACAATTGAAAAAACAATTCACTTGGGTACAATATTCTAGGAGACACGAACTTGGCTTATGCAACTGTTTAGCTACAGGTTGTAGACATTTTGTTAACTCATTATTAATGCACTGGAAAGACTTGTGTTCAATGTCCTTCTCCATTTATTTTTACCTTACAGGAGTTATGAGCCTGTGCTGCGCCTACAAATAATATAGCTTGCTCCATGTTGACCATCGCCTCGGCGTAGATTTTTTTTACGATGGGCTGTACAGCTGGCATTACAGTTTAGTGAATGCAGTTTTGGGGTGAAGATTGGCGCGCTGAATACACCACGGTTTGCTTCCTAGGGTACGAATTCTCCTCTCCAGAGTCCTTGAGGGTATACGATTTCATTGAAAAGTATAATATTGCCGGATGAAAAACATATTTTTAAAGGAAGAATGTAACATGATTTTTCTGAGGAAACGCCCTACGAACCTCATTTGCCTGAGCGAATATTCAAATTCGGCAGATTATGTTTTGTGTATTACATAGCGGTGAGTCAAATAAATCTTCCTTCTAGTTGCAGAATCGTGAAGAAATTTTCTGGTACTTAATTAAATTATTCTTTCTGGTAATTTTCTGGTACTAAATTAATATTTTCGAATTACCTTAGACATAACGGCGCCAAAGGGTTTAGAAGGTGTAAAATCTTATTAACTAAGACAAGGCTTGGGGTGTGCGACGCGAATCGGTACACCCAGCTTGGCTTTCCTTTGGCCATGACAAAATGTAGTAATGGGCTAAACACCTCCTCCAAAAGGGGAGGGACCCAGGTTCGGTTGCGACAACGGAAGTGTTTTCGTTTTTCACTTCACCCGCGATCATTTCCAACCCTCATCAGAGGACGTTCAGTTTCCTGCTGGGAAGGTTGGCGTACAACGGCCTCAGTGAGGACACTAAACCTTGTTTTTAAAAAAGGAGCCAAAGCCTGAACGCAAACCGAGAAAACGCCTAGTAGTATAAAATAAGCAAAGTTTATCTTTTGTTCTGCTAGGGACAGCGAAATATAGTATATTTCGGCATGGTTTAATAGTGGCATGGTGTAATGGTGGCAAAATATTAGAACGATCTTCTCCCGAAATAAACTAAACAAAATAAAAAAAGCCTGAAAAGGGGTAATAGAGCTACGTAATCATTCTCCCCTTCTCGAATAATTAAAATAACCAAAATGCAATCCTTACAAAAGGTGAGAATATACCTACACAGTCACAAACCCGTACCAAATACATCGTCTTCACGCGATTGACTCAAAAACTAAAAACTAAAAATAAAAACGCTGCAACAAATCGTTGAATGCAAAAGTACATCTAAGTTATCAAGCGCCCTCCCGCGACTAGCTAAAAATCAATGAGAAATGCGCTGTTCGGGTTCGCGTGTACCTCTAAAACTACCGATAAAAGAAGAGTGTGCAAAACGAAGCAACGAAGTTAGGACGATCGCGCTTCAGTGAAAATGTTGATAGTTATGTATTTTTTTCGCATAAGGACATACGCAAAACCGATCAGCGCTAGCTGTGAACTTCTTGACTACATGTTCCTCCTTCGCGCTGCATGTTACCTGTCGCAAAATCATTCCGCAATGCCAACAGCTCTTTTACTAAGGCGTATAGTAAATCCTTTCAGTTGCGACGCCGCTCACCCTGCTCCACCACCCAGTAGTAGGCTTGTAAAAGGCCATGCTGTGATTGTGAGTGTATGACGCCCGTATATGCAGCAGCAAGTGTACGCGCCCCGCTGTGCAGCAAACATATTGCGTGATTGTTGCTTTTCCGCGCTTAATAAAAGGCACAAGCTAACACCCTGTCGCACTGGCTCGTGTATTCTGCACCATTGCAACGACGTGCCGTTAACTCTGAGCAAATAAACAAACACGCTTTTAAGACTATTCCAGTACGGTTAGTTCTTTTCTGTATTTCTAGGGCCGCCTCACCATGCTTTACATCCGGCTTACACATCTACCGCCTTCTAGCGGAATGAGAAGAATGCATGTGCGAAAACATTGGGGCTTCAGTGCAACAGGTGCCGCTAGTTGCTGTAAGAGACGGCTCCGCAACGATGTTTAGCGCGCTAACAACTTCTGGTTGAAAGCCGTTATATTCTATCCGACGATTGAACAAATCTGCTGATATTCATCGAATTGTTTGCTGATGTATAGCGTATCTGTGGCCGCTTGTCTATTGAGTGTGAGGTCTCTACAGACAAACTTGGCTATAGGGCTCCTGCGCTGGAGTTTTGTCGACATGCAGCGCCCCTAGTGGCCGACGCCTCTGGGTAGTACAAAAGCAGACGACCCTCGCCGCCTTCCATGTGTTTTCGATTACAAGCCAGAGTTAAAGTTGGTTGTACTTAGTTTAACCGCTTTGTGGCGTGTTTAAATGACTGCATACTGTATGAAATAGCACTTACAGTAGTTGCAGAGGCTAAACAAAATAATGTCCGCTAAAACAAGCCGATTTATTGCCTTTATTCTGAGCGAGCTGTCGAGGTCATCGCGGCGTGGGACAGTATCGCCAGATAGGGAGGTCTAGCTTCTGACGACCATTACCGTTTTTAAAGACGATAGTGTTTCTTGGGCTACTTAAACCCAGAAATTTTGATCTGTATGTATGTCTCTCCGTCTGTGAAGAGATTCAGCCACCCGGCCAAACTAAACCAATGCCGGCGCAATAGTCTTATATAGTCACAGCTAAATCTACCCGTCTAAGTCCGGTGTAATGGTTATACCTGTCAACATTGTTGAAAAAGAAGAAGACATTACGCAAATATAAGAGAACAAATTAATACAGAAGTGATGTTTGCAGTGTTCCCTTATACAAAAATCATAGATGATTGACTTTGGCGAAATTTAATACTTCATCAGCTCCAGAAAAAAAAATTCACTTTGCCGTCGCCTGCTGTCGCCCGCGCCACTATAGGTTTTTCGGCATTTTAAAGAATCAACCGGCAACAGTTACGAAAGGATCCACTAGCTGTCGCCTGCGCCACTACAGCTTCTTGTGGCATTTTAATGATTCAACCGGTAACAGTCACGAAAGGTTCCACTAGATAGGTTCCACGTTCTGCTTGCAACGCACGTGGAGTAGGGAATAGAGCACTGCACGGGCCTGATTTTAAGGCCCGAGTCCGGCCCGGGCCCGCTTTTTGAAGCCCGAGCTCGACCCGGGCCCGTAACACAAGCCCGGGCACGGCCCGCGCCCGGGCATTCATAAGCGAGCCTAGCCCGGGCCAGGCCCAGGCCCGTCGTCTTAAACCCAGGCACGGCGCGGGCCCGGTGATTTATTTTTGAGCCTAGGCAGGGCCCGCGTGTGCGTGTCCAGGCTCGGTCTTATACGATGAAGAAAATTGGTTTATTATATTTGGTCCAGTGTCTTCGTAGCAGGAAATCAGAGGGAGCATCTAGCCTGTACAGGCACGTCCTGATTTGAAACGCAAAAATTAAGGGTTTAAAATGCACGTAGTGTAGCTCACACCATCTGCAGTTCACTCCACATCGGCGTAATGATAGCTCGTATTCTTACACGAGACACCACCACCTTAAATTACCAGACTCTTAAAAATTTCACGTTGTCTCGGTCCACAAGTTGGTATTGCTGAAATTTCTTGCTTCCCATTTGAATCCATGAGTATGTGCGTGCCTTGAAATATGGTTCCTGCAGTGGTTGTTAAGCGGTGCGCTTCTCTAGCACATGAGTTTGATTCCCAGCATGGCATCCGCATTTAAATTGGTTCGACATCTAAAACACACGTACATAGACATAGGTGCACAGCTATGGGGTGTCTTAATTATTTCCTTCCCAGCTAGGGTATTCCTTGTGAGCGTATCTTTGATATGTTATACACCAAAAGATAAAATCTTGATGCAGTACCTGAAATGCCATTAAAATTACAGTATAGTGACTATCAGACCCAGCAAAACACGTTTTTGAAACAATGGGTACAACTAACATTAAGAAGCGCGTAAATGTATCCTCAGAATATTCATTCTTGTGCTCTTTTTTCACCTCAAGTTGGAACTATTACCGTTCGGGCCTATGAATTCAAGCCCGAGCCCGGCCCGAGCCCATGGCGTCCAGCCCGGCCCGAGCCCACGGATAATCGAATTCAGGCGACCTGGCACGGCCCGCGGGCCGGACCGTGCCCGGGCTTTTGGGCCGGCCCGGGCCCGTGCAGTGCTCTAGTAGGGAAACGCGGTTCTATAAACGTTGAAGTAGGGCGCCGCGATTCACGCGCGTCTTCGCTGTACCGCAGCGTTGGCATCGAGACACCCGGTTTGGAGAAGTGGAACGCGGGAAATTTAAAATGATTTATGCAAACCTTTGGCGTCTTTACCTTGGGACTAGCGCGACGCAAGATGAACAACATTAGAGGTGAGCGGGAAAGCGAAGAGAGGCATTTACTTGGCAAAAATCAATAAAGACTATAGTCTTTTTACGACATTTGCAACGAAAGAAGCAGACACGGGGCCAATTTTTCTTTTTCCGTGCGGTCGACAAAGGAAAGTTCACGAGTAGCATAAACACGGAACGCTGCTGGTAACTGCAAAATGTTGCTTCAGCGGGAGCGTGCAAGCGAACGCAAGAATAGCGCAGCCGACTCAGCTGATACTGCTGGCCTGGCACCGCCTCGACAACGAGTGGAAATTTTGTTTTCTATTTTCGGAAAATAAATTATTCCTGCGTAACGTTTTACGCCGCACGATTTACGAACGGCAGGGTACATGTATACTACCAAGTAGGTGAGGCAATAGCGTCAAATAAACAAATTAGGCGCTATTAAAGAAATCATAACAAGCACCAAATTACACGCCCGCGGCCTGCAAAGGTGTGTACTTCTGTATTTGCATAACATAGCAGCCGAATACGCTGCGCGGCCCCGAATATTTACATACGATCAGCACAGACTCTGTTAGTTATCTTCTAGTGCAGGAGTCGTCGCTAAGCATTCTGAGCGCCGACACGCCAGTTTTGTCTTCAAATGGACTTAGGCAGCGAGATTGAATTGGTCACCTCCAGTTGAATTGTCCCCCATCTTCACACTTCACCATATTATTGTCAAGTGTCATTTGAAATTCGGTTTTTTTTTTTGCGTTCAAAGCCCCCCTCCTGCTCCCACCCGATTTGCCGTCTAGCCCTCTGGCGTGTCGGCTGCATGCAACTCGGCCCTACAATTCAAAACGCTGCTGACCCTCATTCTAGCCTATTAAGTGCGAACTGGGAATATATAATGCAAGAGCATAATTAAGTAAAGTTAGAGCAAACCAGAAAAGCGAGCGGCCTCTCAGTTCACCCGACCACCTTGTTTTACCGCCACTTATTTCGGAATCGTAATACAGATTTCACGCTTCTGACGCTCGCTGCATTTCGTCACTGAGACACGCAACAAAAAGACAAGCTAACGCTGCACCATGTATTCGTAACGGCGACGCAAAACTAGCACGAACGACGCAAACGAAAGTGCACGCACAGTGGGCAGGTACGCAAAAGAGCGGCGCACCGCAACAGGCGAGCGAGCGGTCCGCCGGTCTTGCTGGCTGTTTAAAGCGCGATCATCGCCGATTGCCTTCCTCTTATTTTGTGATGGGCTGTTTTTGAAAAGTCCTTGTCACCTAGAGTATTAATGGAAACTATAAGTTTAGCTTCAAATGGTCAGTGAACCTGCGAGTGGGAGAGCGCCGTCACCTTCCCGGCACTTTCGTCGGCGCTGTAAACGCAATTAGCGCCGCAAAGCTGTTTCTCCTAATGCCAAGTTGATCGCCGGAAGAGACCGGACTCGTCAAGGATGGGCTGGTGACCATGTCACAAAACAATCCTGAAGATCGAGCTCATTTTGCTTCTGTCAACACGCGTTCCTATGGGACCCGCGCTGCTTTGTAGTACCCAGAAGTTCTGCCCGGAAGCCGCTTTCGCAGCGCCCCCTGGGCAGCGAACGAGGCCTATGAGTAGTCAAGGATGTTGGTTTATTTTATAGTTGTAAAAGCAGAGATCTCTAAGCTTTTCGTTCTGGCGTCGAGCGTTACAAAAACGCTCAGCCTAGCCGCGCGCACGTGAACGTGCGCCTCGTGAGAAGCGCCCGACGTCGTCCAGGCTTATGGGTGAGCTTGCGCCACGCGAGGAGCTCACCAAAAATGCCAAGAAAGAAATAGCGAAAGGGCGCGAGCATGGGCTTCGTGAGGAGCACCCACCGTCAGCCGGCCAGACCTTCAAGAACACTGGCGAGATCGGGGCAGCATCTCTCGCGTCATGCTCTCCTAAACAGTTCGCATGCCTCTGCGCCTAAAGTGGGAAGCACTGAACAGCTCGCGCTACAGACGTCGAGTTTGCGAAGCTGGTTGCCGCGGGTTCTATCGCGTGCTAAAGCGGTCCACTTTGGGCGAGATGTGAAAGCGTGCTAGGTATCTCCATCACTATCGCTAGGGATCTCCATCAAAGCATGCAAGCAGACTTGAGTGAACCAAGGATTGTTTTGATGGGTAATAACACGTTCATTCATTGTCTTTTTCCATTAAACACGTGAATAGCTCACCGGCATCTTCTCCACGTCGTTTTTAAAGTGTGGAATGAGCAGTGGAAAAAGGCTGGCGCTGCAAATTCTTCTTGCTAAGTTCTTAAGTGAAACGAGGAAATAATAGCACCTGTCCATACACCATATTGTAGAAGAGGCATCCAAAGTTAACGAAACACGCCACTTCTCCGAAGAGGATCCTCGGTGTCCGCAGCCATCAAAATTTAACGTATAGTGTGCTGTAGAAACAAACAAATACGAAAACCCCAAACGCTTCCTTTCAGTTGTGCATGCGAAGCATGAACGGCCACTTGAACGGTTTAGACGCATTTCTTTCAGCTCGTGTTGAAAAAAAAAGTTTTGTAATTTTTGGGTTGGAGGCGCTGGTTTGTGATCCGCTTTAATGCTTTAGAGAGACAATAGCGCCGGTATTCGTTCATGCCGCCATGTAACAGGGAAGGTGACAACGATAATGTATTCGCGGCTTGTACGTTGGCTGGTTCTGCTGCGTTCTTCAGCTCCCCTCATCTGCAGTGTACAGGCGTGGATGGCCAACTATCGCTAGCGGCGCATTTAAAGGGACACGGAAGTGATTTGTAAACATTGCCGGATTACGAGCGCAAACTGTAGTCCGGAGTCCCTAGGCCCTGTTCCGACGACTCTGAGCACGTTTACGAGAATTTTTGTAGTATAAAAATCAATTAGAAAATGCTGTCCTCCTCTCTGCACCCTCGCCCATTTTCTGTGGCGTTTTCGTGTGACGTCAGGAGGAGATGAGCTGGCAATTGGCTGCGCTACTGGGCCGACCTTCCGACAGTCAGTCGGCCCAGCGTTTCGACCGCCGGCCGCCGACGGGTTGTCGCAATTCGTTTGCTCAGTTGAAACGAAGCCAGTACGCGTTTGTGAATGAAAGAATGTGCATTTCTTCACTTTGTTACGTTCTGCACTGCATCTAGCTCCAAGTAAAAGGTCGCTTCAGACAAGCGCGGACATGCGACGCTTCGCTGACTGGTACGCCAGCAGGGAAATCTGAGGTCACTCGAAGGCGGGAGAAGTCGGCCAAGTCAATGTAGGTACTAAGGAAATAACATCGACTGATACTTTTACCGTAAAGCGTAAAACTAGGGTGCAGGAAGGCCTTTTTTTCACTGGGGGAACAAGCACAGCGGTCAGCTGCACGACTACACATCTGCAAACGCTTTTCCGTCTATGAAATGCAATTGCTAGACGTGAGATATAGTGGAAACTTGGGGGACGCTCACTGCACGAGCGCTGTACAACAAATACTCGCCCAAGCTGTTTGAAACACTAAAACTAAATAGAAATGTAAACTGGTTATACTATATATACCTTATATTTCCACTACCGACAGCGCTGGCCCGTTGCCGAGTGGTCTGGAGCGCTAGGCATGAAATTGCAATTGTTTTGCAAGTCACGAGTTCGAATCCCCGACAGTACATTATTTTTTTATAAGTTGACTTTTTCGTTTTCGGCCGGTGTGTTCTGTACTGAGTTCACCTTTCTTTGGGCAGTAACGTTCACTGCTCCACGAACTAGTTCACAGAACGCGCGCAGGCTGACAGTGGTGCGCTGTCGCCATAAGCAACGCCTGCTTGCGGGCAGTGGGCACAGGTCAGAATCAACAGACCCTTGGCCTTGTGCGAACACGATTTTTACGATACAGACATGACTGAGGCAAGCTCCAAATATGGGGGAAAAACTCATGGCATTTGAGCGTCTGCGGGCACACGGAGGACGTTCATCCACTGCGTAGGCTCGGCTAGTGAGTGCTACGATTCTAAGCCGTCCAGGGAGGCTAATCTTATGCATTTTACAGCCGACAAGATGGCAGAAGCGCGGTACGACGATTACTGAGATATCGGGAATGCCCATCCAACGATGCTGTCGGATGTTAATTAAGCACGTTGTTTTACATAACCGAAACCGAAACTTCTTTGAATGCTAACCTTGTACATCCTGCAATCAAGGTGCGTCTCCTCGCGTCGTCACAGCCTCTAGTTGGTGCGGTCGCCGCAAACCGCGCATGGTAATTGTTCTTCTTTGGGGTTTTGTAAAATAATTAGCGACTTGTCAGTCGGATAAACGTTGAAAAGTGTGCTAATTTGAGCCAGTCTACGGAGTCCAAGAAAAAATGGGAGCTTGACAAATTCACTTCAGTGTCCCTTTAAGTTAGGGCTAGGGACCATATGACGTTGTGAACACTTTTCGCCCCTCATTCTCTGAATGCCGTGATTGTTGTCGTCGGGCGTTTCCGGAGTCATTCAAATTGGTGGTCGTGATGGATGTCGCAAACTTAACCCCAGTTATTGGGAATCGCTATGTGGGGTAACGTGGCCGTAGATGTTTCGGTAGAGCCCTAGCACTGGTTTGCTTTTTGTGCGGATGATTATCTGTAGTTTTTGGAGTGCCACGTTTTGAGCACCAAGTAGGAATTGCGGTAAGCGATGTGGCTAATAACGACGACCTCAATTAGTCGCACGAGACCAAATTTCTTGTGCCCTAGGAAATTTTGGGGCACTGCGTAGAACGATGTTCCTGATTTTGTGGAGGGTATTGTGTAGTTGATGAATCGTGCATATTGCTGTGGCGCCCGATTGTATCATTAGGCCCATCACGCGAATGGTGGGGTTGACAATTGAGGGGTAAGAAGAGTACCGTGGGGGAAAACTTCGATGTCACGGGTAAGTTGTCGTTTTCAACCTTGCGTACGATTCTCAATAGCCCAGTCGTCAGCTCCATGCATCGGCGGTACTTGGGAACAGACGGCCAATTGTGGCTAGTGCCGCCAAACTCGCGCTAATAAACGCCTTCCGTTCTGAAAACGCCTCGTTTCGAGGTCAGGGGTAAATTGTCGTTTGCAACCATGGCCACCTTTCTGAATAGCCAAAGCCGTTAGCTTGAAGGCAGGTGCAGGTCAAGTCTACGGATGCTTGCAGTATGTCTTCGTCGCCAAACAATCCACGTCAGGTCCGTATGAACAAGTCGTCGACCTAGATGCCATGTTGTTCGTCGTGGATTTGGTGGAGGTGGGGCGTTGTGACATAGATAAATGCAAAAGGAGACGACATAGGATGGAGACACGGGGAGTGCAACGAGGGAAACGGCGGAAGGGACTTAGCAGCATTGCCCGAGGCCAAAGTTTGGGATGATGTTTGTGAGACAAGACTTTGCGTTGGGATATGTACTCTTACTGCAGTTATCAGATTGCAGGCCTTCGATAATTGCATCGGGGGAGAAATAATAGAAGCCCCCCTTAATATTAGTCGACGGGCTGGGAGGGATGAAGGTGTGTTCTTTAGTTGTTGTGGCAATTTGTGTATGGAGATGTGCCAAAATATAAGCATGTCCAGGAGAGCGAATCATTCCCTTCCAGGATAGCGATGAGGCTGTTGTCAACAAGGTGATTGTAAGCTTAACCAGCGATGGAGTTTAAGGAGATGCCCATTTTTAGGCGTAATATTTGCCACGTTTGGGGGGTAGGCATGAAATGCTGTAATTTCTCGTCGCGGATCAACATTTTGCTACGGTATATTACCAGTACATATATACGACCGATTTGCAAGCGTTGTGCGTTGAAGCGGAAGCTGTCAGCCATGATGCGTTCGTGTCAGAGCTGGTTTTACCTGTTTGGTTGGCGAAGGAAAGGGCTTTTAAAACGAACCTCATTATCTGTGCACAAGTAAACCACTGCTCAAATGTACACCGTCGAATCAATCTCCAATATGAATTATTTGACCCTTTTTTCCATATATACAACGTACTGCATTGTAGTTTTCATAGCGGTTCTGCTATGGCTGATGAAACTCAGAAGGCAGATCCTATAGAGCCTTGGGAGATTGTAGGCCTTAAAAGGTCACGTTTTATGATTCCTGTTTTTTATTCCCCGTGCGATTTGTTTTCCCCAAGAATACATGTGTCTGATAAAGAAAGTGGGCAACCCCAAGAGTGTACTACGGACCATTCGTTGCGACTTCTAATACCAGGTAATATCTAAGACAAGGATGTCCGCTGATCAAAGTTGGAATATCGTCCTCCCAAATGGCTTGTATAATGCCGGTTTGACAGGCGAGCTTGACGAGCAGACTGTTTATGGTGAGGTACGAAGGTGTTTTCTGTGCAATGAAGCTGTGTGGTCAACCTGGTCGGTGATTAAACTCAGACTGTATTATGGTAAATAGTCACCAGGAAGCTGTGGTCACAAGTAAACTTCCCAATGTAACCCAACCTTCTGTATTCCGGGCATACACTTAGAATGGTGTGATGAGGTCTGAATAAAGTGAAGACGACATTAACAAAATGATTGTAATGGCAAGAAAACACGCATACTCGCTTAAAAGTAGCATTACACGGTGGCCTACCGGAGAGTTGTGACTTGCAGGGTATACACTAGCCACTAACATCGGTATTTTGTGGCACTGAACACAGCCTTAAACAGGACAGTATTGCGATTACGTAAAAAAATTGTCTTATGTTTATTTAAGGTCATGATTGGAAAAGCTCTGCGGCCAGAATTAGGCTTCACAAAAGCTTTAGCAATTTTTTCTTAAAGACTACACAGCGTTTGATGTTACAAAGTAGCCGTTTCTTCAACTCGCTTTTGGAACATTGTTGTAACAATAGAACATGTACTACAATAATTTGTGAAGTAATACAGTGTTTTTTATCATCTGATTTGGAACCATATGTGTGTAAATGCCAGGCTTTTTTTAGCAAGCATGGATAGTAAATGCAAACGGCATTAGCGATAAAGTAAATAACGCGATAAAAATAATTTGCTCCACGAACCATAACCACTGTAAACAAAACCCTGAAACAGAAAATGAAACAGTGTAATTTATTCAGGAATATGGCAAACCAATAACACTGCATCACACGGAGACGGACCAAAGAAGTCGTTTTTTTATCGTTATTATTTCCACCTTTGTCGATGAATTACGCGTAGTGACAAATTTATCGGCCCCGCCTTACGTAGTTGTTTCGACTTCAGTGGTGCTCGCTTCGCCGCCATCGCTAGACGTTTCGGTTGACCCAGGCATTTCTTCGGTGACACCCTAGATTAGTGTGAAAGAATAAAAAAGAGGATGCGTGCTTTGTGAAAGGCTAATTTTATAAGAGTTCTATTGTGCTATCTTGCTTTGACATAAATTCTTTTACTTTTCTATTTTTTTAAGAATTCATATTGCTTTTGTTTGGAGATTATATCAACCGTCTCTGAAAAATTTCTCTGAATTTGTTTTCTCTGCAAAGTGGGTTGAAGGAGTTTTGCCTTTTTGTGGGGTGAATCGGTACTTTACTGTTATGTTTGCAGGCAAAACTGTAGACAAGATATTTTTACTGAAGAAACGTTTTTCATCGCCAAAATGCAACCGCAAGACGAACTGCAGGGCAAAGAGAATAGCGTTTTGTTCAATCATAAAGTAAAGTCTTCACAAAAGCCCTGCTTCATTATGCCATGATGCTTGGCTATAGGTAATTGGCGCAATTATTTTCGCCGTACGCATAGATCACGAGCGCTCGAACAAATAATGGTACTAACTTATGGAAGCTGGAGCAATTTCCTAGAATATAATTTTGATTGTTTATGCGGTTTCACGAGCCGAAACTACACAGGTTATTAGGCTCGCCGTGGTGGAGGTCAACGGATTAATTTTGACTACCTGAAAGCTTTAATTGGAGCCGAAATCTCAATCACACGGGCGTTTTTGCTCTTCGCCTGATTCAGAAATGTGGCCGCCATGGTGGGAAATAAAATCCGCGTCCCTGGGCACAGCAGCACAGCGCCTTCACCACTGAGCCTCCGCGGCGCGCCAGGCACGTAATTTTTACCTTATGTTAGGGGCAGAGGTTACAGTGTTTTGAGAGTGCTGTTGTAGGTCAACTGTAGGTAACTGAGATTCACGTGAGTCATTTCTGTGAAATGTTTTCTGGCTTTGTAAATAGCACGCGTAAAAATAGTGCATGCGTAATGAATGGGCTGCGCAACCAGGACAAATACAAAGACAAACTGAGATGCCCTGGTCAATGTGCTTACCGGGGTGGTGGTTTCGTTCTCTCCACCGCACCCTTCATGTCCTCCATGATGATGATGTCTGTGTCCTCTTCGTCCATGGCCTGAGAAATTCGAAAAAGTATCAATTATCGGTATGAGCAACTGCTCTTGAAGATATTCGGAAGATCTTCCTTTTTTCACAAGCACTGATGCTCCGTGCACTTCGAAGCAGGCAAGGCTAACGCCCTGCCACATTCTTTTGCAAGGGGTTAGAAAGAGGACAGAAAAAAATGATTTGTCGGTAAGAATTTTATTTCTTGTTCGGCCAGGTTTTCTTTGCTTAAATAGCGACCGCCCCTCCCTTGGAAAGTGGATGTCCAGGGAAGCTTTCATGTGGGAGGTATTAAGTGTTCCTCATCGTCTTGACGGGCTTGTCACATGCGCTGAGCATCTCTGGCGGCAGCGCCCACCTCATGCGCTCGTCCTCCAATGACGTCACCCTCCCCCCTTTCGCGAGCAGCTTCAAACCCAGTCTTTACGAGGAACCCATAGTGGGGTCTCATGGTTCAGAGGCGCCTTATCATCCATCGTGCGATTTTGTTGCCAGTTTGCAATTTTTTTAACAAATACTGAATTTTAACAAATACTGAACGGTATGCGGTATATCTGATTGCAAAAACAGGTTTTGCGGGGCTTCTCTGGCGGCAAAGGGTGAGCCCTACCTAGCCTGACGGTGCGCTTGGTGTCTTGGGCGAGAACTACTGGATCCTGACATGGCTTTTGTTTACGGTACGAAATTTTCAGACCAACGGAATACTTGATACGGAGAATGTTTCTTCTTTTTTTCATAAAATAAACAGCTTTACCACAGAAGGCTAACTTTTTTTTGGAATGTTTTCTTCGGAGAGAATTTAGAAATTTATGCGCCGTCTCATTGGGTGAGCGCTGGAGTAAGAGGTAAAGGGTGCCAACTGTAGCAGAGATCGCTCGTCTCCTTATTTTCTCAAAAGCACGGCTTAGCATCAGTTGGCGCAAACATGCGACATAAAAGTACTTGTAATGCACCAAGAAATTCTCCCGTATTCCGGCCTTCCGGAATTGCGATTCCAGTTCCCCTCTTAAGGAGTGGAGATCAGATGCACTCACGATGAAGCCATAATGGAATCGGCTTCTGACTTTGCGGCTACACGACTCGGCAAGAATCTTTTCCCATCAATTTGACTACATTTATTATCCTCCATCATATTTTTTCCCCTGCAAGTTGGTTTGGATACAGTAAAAACCAAGTATTATAGTCGTAAATGTGCAGGTTGGAAAATATTCAGATCTCCAAGCAATTTGTTCGAAACTTGTGAGGATTCGTAGCTACACTGTTTAAGATGTGAACGCGTTGTACAGAAATCCGCAGCCATAGTAACTGCAACAACGGACGACCTGAAACTGGCTTTACGACCCACAATGTTACGATCGGATTTATTAGGCAAGTGGTTTTCTTTATGTCGCCGTCAAAAGTCTCGGACGTCCATTTTTTACTGCTGCGAAAATATACTAGCTTCCATGGAATGTCAGTAATTTTTGCAGAGTTTTCCTCGCACCATTAGTTTTTATTATTACTGTTTGGACACCGAAACTAGAAAAGCTGTTGAGGGCCTCATTCTCCTTCTCTACGTACTTGAAAACTGTTGCTAGCTAAATCGAAAGTGTTCTGACTTATCTTTAAATTGCACATTTCAGTAGCATACATATTTTGGAGACTCTGGTCAAGCCAGGCTTAAACTTTGAAAACTGTAAGTATAGAGGACAATAATAAAAGAAGCAAGAAGATGTGCTGTGGCGCAATGAAATATTGAGAGTATCACTTTCGTCAATTTTAAAGCATCACGGTATTAATGCCATGAAGATTCATTATATTACAAGAAATGGCGTTACGGATGCCATTTTGACAGCCATGAGAGCATGCGGTCACTGCCAGATGCTTATTATGACACAGTAGGCTCTCGGTGTGGTCCACGACGCCGCCTTTGCAACTTCTTGCTTTTGGACTGGTCCCAGAGTGCCATCAGAACTAATGTAGTAAGACTGCACAAGACCGTTACTGCACAACAAAGGCTGAGACTGTTCTGTCTGTTCTTGTTAAATCAGCCATCGTATGTCGTAGACAGTCATTCTAAATCGCTGTATCGGCGAGTTATAAAAGAACCGGGATGCGTTTTTTTCCTTGCTCTAATTGCTTGATCAAATAAAGCTCATGGTTCTCGTACAATCCGTCCCTTTGCTAACGTGCAGTCTTGCGGGACACATGCGCGTAAGCACACAGGCTAGAGTGGTTAGGCTTACCATTCTTGCTCGAAATTTTAAGTTTCCTTCCGGCAAGAGTTGCATCGTTGTAATTTATTACCTCTGAGCAATAGGGTACTCGAGTTTGTGCAACTCCTTGTCTGGGAGTGAGCGTAGTGCGCGATGCAAGTCCTAGTTCTGGCCTCGTCGCGGAAAATATATAGGCACATATGGATTCCGAAATATATGCTTAATTTGCGACTTAAAACAGTAAAAGAAGCGACCGTTGATTTATTGTTGGGTTTAACGCGCCGACGCTTCACAGGCGACGAGGCGCGCCATAGTGGAAGGCTCCGGATTAATTTTCACCACTTGGACATCCTTACGTGCGCCGAAATCTCGAACACACGGGCGTGTTTGCTTTTCACTTTATCAGAAAAGTGGCCTACGCGACCAGGAATCGAACCCGCGTCCTTGAGCCCAGCAGCACAGCGCCATGACCACTGAGCCACCGAAACAAAATGGCCCTCGGCATTACTTTTATGCGAGAAAAAAAATGTACTCGAATTATTCGATGAGTTTTTTCGTTCTTCTCCGGGGACCGAAAAGTTGCGTCCGAACATTTCTATGTCGTTTAAAACTTTGAGGTATCGGACAAGAGCATGTAGGGATCAATCGTGGCGCTGCCTGTAATGGTGTTAAAAATATTCCCAAAGAGTTCATGAAAGTAGTTGCGTATTGGCTCCATACTCACCGAGTACGGCCGCTGCGAAAGACACCAGCAGAAGAAAAACGATGGCCTTCATTGTTCCTGCAGATTTCTTTCTTGACAAGCTGGTTATGATAGGTGAAATGGCGACGGTGAAAAGCGTATTTTTATGGGAAACCACTGCACTTGTTTGCCCTGGCTGGGCACAACTGCGATTATTTCCTGGAAAGCACGTGACGTCTTCGTGCACCAGCCGCAATGGCACTTTTGTATGTATTTTTACAGCCACGTGCACCAAAGGACTGCATGGGTTGCAGGTGGTAACCATGATATCATGCACATGCGTAGGAAGCGCATAATAGAAAAAAGTATTTCGCCGTCAGCCTGGCCGCTCATTTTACTCTACGTAGACAGACGTTGCACGAGTTGCACGAAAAGCCTTCAGTGCTTGATTCGTTGAAAAAAGCGGAAACTTCAAAAGTCACAGACAAAAACGTTTAAGAATGTCTTTGCCAACATAAACGTCATCCCCAAAGAAATGACGAAAAAAAACCCGCACTATTCGTACTGTGGTTGAAGCATCCTGTGCATCAATCACCAGGCTGTGGTAGTGACTCGCACTGGTGCAACCCACTGGGGAAGCGCGCGAGGATCCACCGCGTATGCAACATGCAGCAGATTAATGTTACGTTCCTATGCACGTGTTTCCTGGAAAGCGAACCACATGGCAAACATATTTCATCCTTTATTTAAAGAAATAAAAAAAACTACGATCCCTTGAATGATAACAGTGGTGAGGTTGTCATTATCCGAACCGGTTGACAACGGGCGTGCTTGGCGACCTACGCTCGCGCAGTTTTAGTCTACTCTACAGCCGGTATTTCCTTGTGCCGCGTATACGTCAGAGCCACGGCGGCTGCCATAAATTATCTACATTCGGTCTATTCTACTTGGCGTCTGCAACGGCTCTAGTTCACCCTGTAGCCAAAACCTCCTCGCACTATTTTAGGACATCTGGGGCAGTAAAGTACGCAGTTTCTGTGGCAGGTCTGGTTTGTTAGATAGGTCAAATTGAAGATATCTTTGAGATCCCCCACGAAAGCTTCACGGCACTGCTACACTGGGTCCTATGACAACCCGTAAAACCCAACTATATCTGCTGTAGGCAAACTTGTCACCTTCGTCCCGTGCCGCGCTAGTAGGCGGATAGAGTTAGCAACCTAACATCGTTATT
Organism: Haemaphysalis longicornis; assembly: GCF_048455015.1. Classification (NCBI taxonomy): domain Eukaryota; kingdom Metazoa; phylum Arthropoda; class Arachnida; order Ixodida; family Ixodidae; genus Haemaphysalis; species Haemaphysalis longicornis. The sequence continues at coordinate 191,564,367 of NW_027526422.1, forward strand.
TAGGGCTTCTACCCACTTCTAAACAAAGTCACAAATTTAGAGGACTGCACAGAGGAGAGTGCGGACGATATTAAGAGGTTTCTACACAAGCCGGGTGGGTCAACAAATGACAGTACTGTCCTCAGTATGAGCTCACGGTCCGATTTCGGAGCCATGTTAGTGCGTAGCACTTTAGTTGTGTTAGGGCGTACACTTTCGCGACCACTGCTGTGGCTTGGCCTAGGCGTCGGAGGTGTAACCGAGGGAAGATAGAAAGAAAAGGGCGAAGCAAAGTCTAGCGAAATCGTGAGGGGTAGCGCAGTAGGCTGAGCCCTCACGAGACCCTCCTAAGAGGGGGCGCATGACGAAATTGTGTGGGGGAGCCCTCAAGAGTAGTTTCGACATCCTAGAAAATTGAAAAAAAAAAACAATTCACTAGGGCACCATATTCTAGGACACAAGAACTTGGCTTATGCAACTGTTTAGCGGCAGGTTATAGACATTTTGCTAACTTATTATTTATGCACTGCGAAGACTGGTGTGCAATGTCTTTCGCCATTTTTTTACCTTATGGGATTTATGAGCCTGTGGTGCGCCTACAAATGATATAGCTTGCTCCATGTTGATCATCGTCTCTGCGTGGGAATGCAATTTTGGGGTGATGATTGGCGCTCTGAATACACCACGGTTTGCTTCCCAGGGTATGAATCCTTCTCTCTAGAGTTCTTGAAGGTATACAATTTGATTAAAAAGTATATCGCCGGTAGAAAAACATATTTTTACAGGAAGAATGTAACGTGATTTTTCTGAGGAAACGCCCTACGAACCTCATTTGCCTGAGCGAATAGGACATTGGGCAGATTATGTTTTGTTTATTACGTATAGGTGAGTCAACTAAATCCTCCTTCGAGTTGGAGACTTGTGAAGAAGTTTTCTAGAACTTTCGTTCGTTGTATCCTGCGGTTTGAGTTTGAAGTATGAAGAAGGAACATCGTTATGTAGTATTGAGTAATTCCGGCAGTGCTGACATCCCTTCAGCGTCACAAGTAAGGCCCCGCATGTTTTTTGTTTTCGATCAGTTGTGTGGTCGGTAGAGTCTTTCATTATTTCAGGCTCGCCAGCTTGTGAGAAAAAAATATTTTCCGTTGTCTACTTGGTTTCAAACAGTGTGTAGACCCAACCGTAACTTCCTCCTTAACAACTTTCACTCATTTTTCACACGCTCAATATTTCGATTTGATTGATTGTGGGGTTTAACGCACCGACGCAACGCAGGCGATGAGGCGCACCGTAGTGGAGGGCTCCGGATTAATTTTGATCACTTGGGGAAATTTATCGTGCGCCGATATCTCGTACACACAGGCGTTTTTACTTTTCGCCTCTATCAGAAAAGCGGCTGCCAAGGCCGGGAATCGAACCCGCAACCTCCGGCTCAGCAGCGCAACGCCTTAGCAAGTGATCCCCCCCAGCGGGTACGCTCAATACTTCTCGGTAACTCCTCTTCGAGTATCACATTCAGCTTAGGTTACCATGAGGCAACATGGCAGGTCTACTGGTGTCTGTTTTTACTGCCGATCTACTCAGGCCGATTTTAGGTAGAGGCCTTCGCTTTGGAGTTTGCCTTGGTACGCTGTTTTTGTTGTTAATGATGATGATAATAAAGTGCAGTGTCATCTGGTCACCGTGCTCACGTCCGGGAGTGAGCGCTTGTGTTCACTTATTTCACCGAAGGCACGTGCACTCCATACGCATGTGGTGTTACCGGAACTCTTAGCTATATAAAGCACGAGCAATCTGGGCGTGTGCGTGTTGTAGCATAGTCGTACAAAAATACGCTTTCCTATATAGCAATGCTGGTGGCACGTTACGTATACAGAGCTTAGAAAACCACGGGTAATACTAGCTGTATGGCAAGACTCTACAGCATGTAAAAATAAAACATCTCTTCAGAAAAGGCGCTTCCGCATAATTAGGCGAACCATACTAAAGTATCTAGACTCTGCAGCTTGTCTCTTATTGGTGGGCGAACTCGGCCACACCTTAACGGAGGGCTAGAAGTAGATTTAGGGCAATCCGCATGAGGCTTCTGTAATTATGCAATTAATCGGCACCTATGAGGTAACCGAAAAAATGTTTTTGATACCATGCCCTAGTATTGGCACTGGCTGTGTGACATGGTTTTATTAGGCACGCCAGGTAGGTGTTAGCATGTTCTTTGTGTAATAGTAAATCCTCGTTCAACTGAAGCGGTAAGATCCAGGGTGCAGAAAACTTTACAGACATAGCTTTGAGGCAGACAACCTATATTTTAGGTGCGACGCTCAGAGCATCTCTTGTCGGCGGCCGTGTCCTTCCTGCGTGCATCCGTTGTTGTCCGCGGCGTGCGTCCGTTGTCCGAAGCCACTCTCCCGCTCTCCTCTCCGATAGCGAACACTCTCTCGCGGGGGGCATTGGATTTGATTCGATTGGATTGGCTTGGCTCGGCTTGGCTTGGCTTGGCTTGGCTTGGCTTGGCTTGGATTGGATTTGATTGGATTAAAGTGGATTGTGTTGCCTCATAGCCGCGGCAGACGCACCGGTGCTGGCGCTTGTCCAGGTGAGAGCGTGTGCGTCCCAGCGCGCTCTCACTCCGCCGGTGGGCGGCGCTGTGCACGGTGCTGCGCATGTGCAGTACTCTCTCTCTCCGCTGTTTCCTCTGCTTCGGGCACGCTGCGCATATATAGTGCCTAGAATATAACCGGTGTGCCGCTCTCCGGCGGCCTTTCGGTCGACGGTTGCTCTTCGCTTGCGCTTGAACCCCCTCAGAGTCGCATCACACCAGGGTTCACGCGAGGGGAGGTGGGCGTAATTTTGGAAATAGCAATGAAATAACGTTGGAACTATTTGTTGTTGAATTTGTTGGGGTTCCGCAAGTAGTCCGCTAATTTATCCAACCTCATTACAACTTCAGGGGTTTCCAGAAATAAGAAGAAAATGTGCCCACGGGAACTAGGATTTTCCGATTGACGACAGTTATTTATTTATTTATTTACTCTCAATGCACATGTGCATTACAGAGAGGAGTGGGGGTCAAACACTCTACAGGCAATACAGCAGGAGTTTGGTAACACATAAGAAACGTATTCACATATTTGAAATATACACATCAACTAGTAATATAAACAATATCAGGAAAGGAAAAATCAGAAGGTTGATAAAACCTTTGCCATATTCGGGAACAACACAGCAGGATTTACACAAAACCACGGAATTCACGGAAAAATAGTGTGAGAAAGAAAGGAAAATCAGGTAATATGGTCACTAATAGCCGCCTTGAAAAGCGACTGGAGTAATTATTGAAGCAATTTAGGTGGGGAGGTGGTTCCAGTCAGAGCTGGCTTTAGGAATGAATGAGTTGTAATAATAGTTTGTCGGGCTGCTGGGTATGCCAACCTTGAACTGATGGTCGTTTCTTGTCGAATGATAAGTGGAAGGAAAAAGCATCGAATCTTTGAGCGTTAAATTGGCGTTATACATTTTACGAAAAAGACAAAGTCGTGATACTTTCCTGCGAACAGACAGATCAACTAGGTTAAGGGTAAATTTCATGGAAGTGATGCTAACCGTACGAAAACAGATAATATGAAGCGTGCGGACCGATTCTGAATAGCTTCGATATCATGAAGTAACGAGTTGATATGCGGGTCCCAGATCGACGACGCATACTCGAGCTTTGGCCGAACTAAAGTTTTATATAAAAGGAGTTTAATATCTGTTGAAGCAAGAGCAAAATTTTGCTGTAAAAAACCGACCACGCGGTTAGCGTCCCTTGTGATATGTTCAATGTGTGTTTGCCAAGAAAGGTTATCCGAGATGTACACGCCAAGATATTTGTAACATGACACTTTGGTTAGGGGGTCGTGGTTGAGTATGTAAGTGCACGCTGTAGTATTAATTTCTGATGGGTTACTCGCATTACTTTGCATTTATTTGTGTTCAGTTTCATTAACCCTGTATCGCACCACCTAGAAATCTTATTTAGGTCAGATTGTAGCGCACTTTGGTCGGCGGAATCCAAACTTTCTGTGTAAATTACGCAGTCGTCCGCGAAAAGTGTAATAGTTGATGATAGTGTGTTCGGAAAGTCATTAATATAAGTTAAGAATAATGGGGGACCTAAGACAGAACCTTGCGGCACACCAGACGTAACAGAGCCGAGCGTGGAAATAAAGTCATTAGCAACTACGTTTTGTGTGCGGTTAGTTAAAAAACACTCCAACCTTTTGAGAATATTTACGCCTAGATTGATTGAGTTGAATTTAGAAAGTAGTAGTTTGTGACAAATGGTATCGAATGCCTTTGCGAAGTCGATAAATACGCAGTCGATAACTGAAGAACGGTCAGCGGCGCAAAATAGGTCGTTAGTGAGGCTAAGCAACTGAGTTTCACAGGAGTAATTTTTTCTGAAACCATATTGGTACTTGCTAAAAAAGAATTGTTTTCGATAAAGTGGACTAAATGGCTGTATATATTGTGCTCAACAGTTTTACATGGTACACTGATGAGCGATATGGGTCTGTAATTGATGGGATTGTGAGTGTTACCTGTTTTGGGCAAAAGGCAAAGTTTCCAGAGACTGCGAAAAAATCCTATATAGAATTACAGCGGATAATACTTCAGTATTTTTTAAGAATATGGGGTTTATACCCACATCTCCGGGGGAAGAAGGTTTCAGATTTCTTATCAATTTTGTAACACCCACTAAGTCTATGACTAATGGATCCATGGGTAAACAATTGCAGGCAGGGAAAGGGGGCGAACTTTATGGTACACTGGTTACAAACACCGACGAAAATACCGCACTTAAGGCTTCACAGTACATTTCACTTCGGATCACACAGTCGTCTTCAGACATCAGTTCAATTTTCTTTTCACTTTTTCCGTTGAAGGATAGCCAAAATATGCGGGGATTAGTTCTAAGCATAGAGGGGAGGGCAACTTCAAACAAAGAACGCTTAGCCACGGCAAACGAGTGCGCATATTCACCGGCTGTCTCAGTGTACGCAGCCCATCGGTCAGTTGACCTCGAGGGTTTGGCTTTCCGAAAAAGGCGCTGCTTTTTATTGCGTAGTCGCTTTAGGGTCGGTGTGAACCAGGGGGATTGAACGGTATTCGTTATTCTACGCAGGGGTACATTGTGGTCTATTAACTCGGACACCTTGGTTTTGAACAGATGCCCAGTTTTGTCTACAGAACGCTGAGTAAAATTATGAAACATTTCTTCGGTGAACATTTCCAGCTCCCTATTTATTGCAGCATAGTCCGCTCGTTTGTAATCTCTGAATGTTTTCGAGGTTTTCTGTCGTCTGGGATTTCTGTTGGGAATAGTGAAGTGGATTGCTGAATGATCACTGAGACCAGGTATCACAGAAAGGGATGTAACAAGATCTGGGTGAGTTGTGAGGACCAAGTCTAGAATAGTTGCACTTGTAGTAGTAACATGGGTTGGGTATTTAACAAGTTGTATTTGATTGAAATCTGAGCCCACACGGACAAAAGATGCGCTTTCAGACGTACTGGTGCTCGAACTTGGTTGGGGCAAACACCAAGAAATATCGGGCAGATTGAAGTCTCCCAAAACAAAGAAGACTGCACCAGGAAATCTAATATTTATCTTATTTAAAACATCATGAAATATCTCAAAAAAGCCTGATAAAAAATTTGGAGGCCGATAGCTGGCACAAAGAATGAAGTCTTTGTGGTACATACGAATGCGCACACAAGGTAATTCTAGAACAGAAGTGACATTAACTTTGAAAGAAACAAATTCATTTGATACCGCAATTAAGACACCTCCGGCTGAACGGCTACCCCGGTCGTACCGATAAAGAACGTAGTTTTTTGCACCGTGAAAAATTTCCCTGCTGTCAACTTTCACTGACAACAAAGTTTCCGTCAGTATAATTATATCTGCCAGGCACGCATGAACAAGGGATAATAATTCGTCACGCTGGTTCATTATGCTCCTTACATTACAAGGGAGAAAAAAAAAATTCCCGCTCAATAGCACCAGCTTGTGTGCGCACATCTAGCTACGTGGACGACTGACCTTCGCTTTTGTTTGTGGAACACGATCCGGCTTGGCCTAGACTATTATCATTATTTCGGCAGTTTTGAAAGCGTCCATCCTGTAGATCAATTTCAACAACACGATCGGTAATACTGCAATAGACATAGCTCTTTTTGTCGATTACAACTTTATTGTACTTCATAGAAAATGGCTAGCCGGTGGCCTTCGCGAATTCCAGCAACTTTTTACGTACGGTGCGCGTTGCCTTAAAAAAGTCCTGAGTAACTGAAATGTTTGTGCCGCGTAGCGTAGACTTTTGTGAAAAATTTGAATCTTTTGTTTTAAAAGAAGCAAATTGGACGATGATTGGCCTGCACTTATTTTCGACAAACGCTCCTAATTTGAGTGCATGGCTAATCGCTTCCTCGGACAATTGCAGTTTAAACGAGCCAGAAAGAATTCCAATTATTTTATTTCCTGCTTCAGCCCACGTCTCTTCCGCACAATCAGATATTCCATAGAATACCAAATGTTCTCCATGTGCAGTGTCTTCAAAGTCATCCAGCCGTGATTGTAGTGTGGCACTTTCATTACGTACATATATAATGGATGGTAAAAAGCATGCAGGGGAAGACAACATCAAGAATTATCAGATTCTAGACCAATTGAAGATTGTGGTGTTTACCGAACCGAATTCGCACCTGGTTATGAGGGCCGCCTTAGGGGGGAGGCGGCTCCGGATTAATTTCTGCCACTCGGGGAAATATGGACACACGGGAGTATTAATTTTCTTTTCTGTTTCAGAAACGCAGCCACCGGGACCCATGTTCGAACCAGCGTCCACGGGCTCACCAGCACAACGCCATAGCTACAGAGCCAACGCGGCAGCTAAGATTTGAGAGCCGACTATGCAGGTGAAAGCCATGAGGTTTAGTAGGAAGACGAAATAAATTAAAACGCACGTGTACTCCTCCACTGAAATATGGGGCCGTTTATTATCGACACTCAAAATATCAGAAATGTTTATTTTCGTTTCGAATGAAGTTCTTATTACTGTGTGCGAAAGCAATCTCAAATTTTACCAGGTCACCGACAACCATCAACCTAATTCCTTGTAAACATGCAACAAGTGGCGCTTTAGCTTCGCTTTTAGTTGCTCCATAAGAGTAGTTTGACGAAACAAGCATAGGAGAGCCCCGAAAAGGACTACAGGAAACCTCTTCTATGCGATAGCATTTAGGGTACTAGCGACGAAGCTTCTTTTTTATAGCAAGAAATTCTAAATAACGACTGGAATAGGGAACTAGAATCTTGAAACTGTGCTCAGCTTCAATATGTCAGCATATCAAGCCAACTAGATATAGTTTTATTTTTGCACATTCATTTTGTGGAATAACTGTGCTGAGCTTGAAATATTTTAGCATACCAAGCCAGGTAGACATTGGGTTATTTTTCGCCCGTACATTTCGCGGAATAACTGTGCTCAGCTTTATATTTTGGCATATCAAGCCAGGTAGATACTGTTTTATTGTTTGCCCATGCATTTTGTGAAATAACTGTGCTCAGCTTTATTATTTTAGCATATCAAGCCAGGTAGACGCTGTTTTATTGTTTGTCCATACATTTCGTGAAATAACTGTGCTCAGCTTTATTATTTTAGCATATCAAGCCAGGTAGACGCTGTTTTATTGTTTGTCCATACATTTCGCGGAATAACAGTGCTCAGTTTTATTATTTCAGCATATCAAGCCAGGTAGATACTGTTTTATTGTTTGCTCATACATTTTGTGGAATAAGTGCGCTTAGCTTTATTATTTTAGCATATCAATCTGGGTAGATAATGCGTAATTTTTTGCCCACAAATTTTGCGGAATAACGGTGCTCAGCTTTATTATTTTGGCATATCAAGCCAGGTAGATACTGTTTAAGGGTTTGGCCATACATTTTGTGGAATAAAAGTGTTCAGCTTTAATATTTTAGCATATCAAGCGAGGTAGATATTGCGGTTTTTTTTGCCCTTAAATTTCGCGGAATGCCTATAATATATTCGTCAGCAGTGAAGATACCATAGTTTTTTGCAAGGCGCATGTTTTAACAAAACAGAACATTGCATGGTCCGTACGCAGGACCGCTTTACAGTTTTGCACCGAGTCGCTTCGGATATCAGGTAAAGGCTGGAGAAAATATGGTGGTAATAAAGCTGGTATACACGACTGCCACTCAACGCACCACACAAAATTAGCATGCTATGACCTCAACCGCTGCATAATATTTGCTACGACATTGCCGTTTCGCTGAAAAGGACCCTGGTACACTTAATCGCTTCTTAGTAGTTGTGAACGTGAAAGCATAAATGTGCAGTTGAGGGCCGCTGACTGCCTCTTCCACTTTTCTGCTGCGACTAATGTGTCAGAGGCTCTGCTCTGCGTTTCTGTGGGGTGCATGCTTCATATAACTCCAAACAAAGGATCCAAAGCCATGGCTATAAATTCTCTCTGCTTTCCACGTATATCTGCGTTGCCCAGCAGCACGGCGCTTACTATGTGTTTTTATTTTATTGCGAAAGTTAACCACCCACTACGTTGTTTAAAACAAAATTACAGTCCACTGCAATCACGGCATGATTCCTGATTCATTAAAACATCGTGCTCACCGGTGCGTCGATTGGAAATTATCTAGTAACCCTAATAATACCTGTGCATGACTATAACAAGAAAGAATCTTTCATGCCTGTTTACAGCATCAGATGGACTACATTTCCAAATTCTATGAATAATTGGTGTAACAATTGTTTTCAAAACTTTAAGGGGTGCACACAGATGTCTTCGAATGGTCGCAATCCACTAATCTTTTAGCCTTCACTGCCCATGGGAAACCGGTACTAGAATACGCTAACACAATATAGTTACCACGCAGTAGGCAATGTAACTAAATTGAAAGACTTTTAAGGAAGGCAGCGAGTATATTTTGCATACATATAAGTACATTGATTCCCTGACAACTATCTTATCTATTTGTGGCCTTCCAACAACAGTGGCTAGAGCACAACGGGGGCGTCTCAAATTTATCTTGAAGGTTATTGGCAACCATTATAAATCGATCCATCCCTGTACATACGCCTATCAGAATCCCGCACAACACATCGTAAACACTACGGCAGTTCAAAAGAATATTCTTAGTACCTTGACAATTTAAATAACTTTTTTCCACTAGCTACAAGAGAATCGAATAGTTTAGGTCCTTCGAGTACTAATACGATTTCAATAATGAACTTTGCCACAAAGATAGGAAATAAAATTGCTTAGCACACAATGCCTTCATTCTCGGAGGTATTACCACCTTCTGTTGAATTGTTCGAGGAGCCAAAGACCCAACAGGCGGGTCTGTTAAGTTGAAGTTTTTCATCCCAGTTCGCGCAACTACCCTGTTCTGCTAGTGTTGCGGAGATTTGTTACAAAAGTTTTTCGCAGTATTTCGCTTTCAAGATGCTTAGCCTTTGTCTAGTTATTTATTTTTATATATGACTACAGCGAATAATATTCTGTATTCTTGCTTGGTATTCTTTGAGGAGTGCCCACGTTTAGGATTGTCTATTTTTCTTTTTTCCCGCATGTTTGTCCAGTGTGCGCATACTACCTGCATGTACAACGTGCAAGCCCCGCTGCTATGGTCTTGCGAATGGACTGAAGTATTGAAAATAAATAATAAACAAATAAATAACAAATAAACACAGTCTCACACCTACCCACTAATCTAGATTCACCGGATAAGGCATTGCTTCACAAAAACCGTGAAGTCACTCTGTAGACGTTGAAATGAAAGAAAACGAAAAAGAGATGTCATAGAAACAAGCCTTCCATATATATTCATGATTTCTAGAACCATTGTGGCCTTTTACGGCGATATTATTTAACGTAACTAATGCGCACCCTCCCGCCCCCCCTATAGCTCAATCGCGTACGGAGTCCGTGGAGGAAAGTGGGCGAAATAACTTCTGCGGCACAGCTACCTTCCTCGCGAATGCTTTCTAGCTCGCAATTAGTCACATTTCAATTTATAACATCGTAAAAAACAAACCCTTATGATTTCGTAGCAGACCCAGCTTTCCAAACTATAGATAGTGCAATTAGGCAGGGCGCTGATATATGGTTCCCGATAGTGAGTTCGTTGGGTTTCCTCAATAATCCCCCGCACTAGTTTGCATTTTCCTGAATAAAATTTCAAAATACTTTTTCGGGTTTTTCTTGTGGGTAAGTTTCCCTATGTAGGAAATGGGTAAATGAGAGTGCTGAACACGTAGTAAAAAATGCGAAAATTCAGTACCTACCTCAAACTCCGAAAGTGCACTTTAAATGTTTTTTTTACTTTCCTACAAAGTAGTAATTATATGTTCGTATGGGTTACATATATTGGCAAAAAACCAAACGGTACTCATAGTTATCGAAAAATGTGTCAGGAATTTAAAAAACAAACTCTTATTACATTTCGTTCTCTAGGAGGTGATTTTTGCACAATCGAGCCATATGGAGCACGAACCGCAAGATGGACATATACCCAAGAAATACCTAGCCTATAAGATCAGAAGTTTGCCAGGGCGTGGATATTACTGATTCAACCTTTTCACTTTGTCACGACAGGGTGGTTAGGGTACCACGGCCGCCCATAAGTGTTTGTAATACCAAGCGGGAAAAGCCTCTTTATAGACAGTGTTACGCGACCATAGCTACAGCCGTATTTGTTTACCCCATTTCGACCAACTTGACAGTGAGGTGGCGCACAACACTGACCACTAGAGATCACGACCACTAAGCTGCACAGCACAGCGCCCTAACCACTGAACCACCATGGCGGGCTCTTCTCTTTCCATTTTGTGTAGAATCTCCTAGCAGTTTTGAACGAAATGCGAAACTACGGCTGTGAATTCAGTTGATGCCACAGGGCAGTCGAATATTATGCCTTAGTATTCCAAGAAGATTGCAGCTTAGGATGGGTTGTAATGCATGCCTAAAATAAAAAGATTAGAATAAAATAGAATTCAGTTTGCAGAAATTTCTGCCTCTGTTTATTAGCAAAACATTTATTGCAAACAAGCGTTTCTTTCCTGCTTGGCGTCCTCTTCGGTAACCGCATCATGCATCAACTGCTACGAGCGCCAGTAGGTACCGGGTGAAACGTAACAGGCAGAAACTCGCCACACCGGCAGAAAAAATTGGAAATAAAAAGGCATAAAAAACGAGTATGTCTACGGGTTTCACGTGAACACCGGAGGCTTAAGGGCAGATGCAACCTGCATGCAATACAAATGACGCCATGCGTAGAAACACGTGTATGACAAATCACGCATGATGGGATACAAAATAGAGAAATAAAATTATAAGGCGAGCGCATTAGGAGCTTCCTTCTTCAGTTGCTGTGGCTGCTAATCTTTCGTACTGAATATTTTAAAAGCATCACATATAGTCTCTTCCCACGTTCTGCGTTCAGGGGCTTGTAGGCGTTTTCTCTTGCAGGGTAGCCACAAAAGTTTCCACAGAGCACTATAAATCGAACGCGGGACATGCCCACGTTAACATTCCTGGACTCAGAGTTCCCACACCTAGACATTCACCGTAGTAAAGCTCTACACTGGGCCACCATTGTTAAAACGACATGCAATCACCTTTTAATTCCAAATCGACTTCTCCTGCCCAGGATATTGAACTTCTTGGATGTTCAAAAATATGTTGCACATAACTGTTTACGACCTTTGAATATACGCTATCTTTCACATGCGTGTTCCCACCGAACACCTTTTATTGATACAGAGACATTTATATATATTCTGAATACACTTCAGCTGACTACAAAGGCAACCAGTGTAATAGATAGTATTATGTGGCATGCATTTTAATAATGTACGAGTGTGAATGTCTTCTTCCTGTACCAACCAACTTATCTCCTGAACTATTGTTGCGTGTTTAGGATCATCGAAAGGCACAAGGAAATACAGACAGTATATTTGCAAAACAGAAATATCGGAGCAATGCTTATAGCCTCATGTTTGTTTGGGGCATTTTGTGTCATTTGTTGGTTACCAAAAGCTTCGCATTTAACAAACTGTGAACTTGCACCGTGAGTTAGTCATCGCACAGTCGCTACGCCCAAGTTACGTTTTACCGTTTGACGACTTGAACAAGCACCTTCAGCTTTATGCAAAATTACTTTTCCATTCCTTAACACGTTGTTCGCCTAAGAAGTCTAACTATGTCTGCAGATGTGTGGCTGACCTGCGTCTTCACCGGATATATTATGTTCCGTGCGGGATCCCTATACTGACACATCTTCACACCCCCCCCAAAAAGCATAAAATCCGCGCAAAAGCTCATTATCCCACGGTTTCGTCGTTAAGATTAGTTGATAGCTAAAAAGAAACAACAATTCCGACGTAGCCTAGCATTTACCGCGTATAGTCGCTGCTGCTAGAGGCAGACGCCAAGATAACGTTTCATAGGTTGTATATGTGGTGTAAAGAGCGGCCACAGAATTGTAATCTCCACAGTATGCATCATCACAGAAAAAGTCTTAAGCAAGCATCGACAGCCCTATCATTAAGAAGCTTGTATTGCTCAGAGAAGAACGGGACACACCACTGGTTATCCCCGCTGGAATTTGCAGTTAGCGGAACCGACAAGCATTCGTCCCTGTCGTCTTGGAAAACTTCGGACTCGCATCCTACACTTGCACCAACCACAACTTACCCCACACTTGGCATCCTTTTCAGGGGATGATAAAAGTGAAGACGACAGGTTTTTTTTACTAGGCGCTCAGAATTAGGTGAAAACAACCTCCACAGCGAGGGTTTGGCCCAGGGGTACACAGAAGTAGGTGGTATTTCTATCGGTGTCTTAGGTAACTAAACTTTATTAATTAAGTTTTTGTGGCTGCAGTAAGCCGGCATACTTGTATTGAAAAGTTCAACGCAATTATGTTTCCACGCAGTTTCCTTTAGCAGAAGTTTTTAGCGCAACCGTACTCCGAGATAACGAACTGCAAAATTTAATTGCCGTTCGTGTGATTACGCATGCAAGAGAGTGAAGACCGGCCCAAAGCTCTTTCGTTTTGTGACGTGCTTACTGTATACAGTGTTTAGTTTTAAAACGCAGTTGAGGCATAGGAAACACAAATACTCTGAACCGCTATCAAAACACAAAACAACTATAAATCATTCGTCCACTTCGTCTTACCCCGGGCTCCAAGTAGGGGAGAGATGAGTCCGCAATTTGCAGGTGTTGCCATCGTGCCAACATTAGATTGCTGCACATTTCACCAATCACCTCACCACTTCGCGACTCTTTTCTTGACATGCTCACTAAGTACGGGGGCATATTCGCGATGGCGATGTATTTTTAACAGCGGAGCTGTTGTAGTTGGCCACAGTGTGTGGCACGTAATGGATTGAAAATACCAAAAAATGCCGAGTGCTCGTGAGCACGTGCCTCGCAGTAACCGTTGACCATCCCTAGCACGCACAGTGCCTTTAACGAGAAAAGGCGAATACTCTGTGCACCACGAAAATGCCGAGTGCTTATGACCGCGGGGACCACCTAGTGTCGCCGGCTCGCGCAAGGGGTTTAGAGGAAAAAACTGATGAAAACCCGAGGACTACCTTGCATTGCTTAGCATCCAGTAACGCCACAGCTGGTGCAATATCTGCTCCCCGGAACCTCGACACAACTGCTGGAACGCAGTGCATGCGTGGTGCACGTACACGCCGCCGCTGCATGTTAGCTGTCGTCGAGGTCTACAGCGCATGTAATTCCTGGCAAGAGGAACACTACGGTATAGATGCGTATGAGAATGTCTACTAGTAGCACAGCGCAAAGCGACGACGGAATATGGAAAATAAACAATTTCAAACTTGTACAAATGCTTGGTGGTGTGTCCTTCAGTGCTCACGTAGAAACAAATCCTGCATCTTAGCTTTGGTTAAAGCCTTGCGTGACTTAGTGCATATTTCGATAGATTTTTCCCTTTTCATGTACTGGCTGTTTTTTGCTAGCTGCTATAAGCTGATTTCAAAAAGTGATCGTCCGCAGCACTTATGACTCTTCGCGAATGCGAAACCGCCATCGAATGGACGACTCGGACCACTTTTCGCGGACAGGCCACAATGGCTAGTTCACTCTGCCCGAGCTCCACCCTCGTGCCCGTTCTTTTTGCCTGAAATTTGTAGCCATTGCCTTAGAGCATAGTGTGACGGACATGACACGTTCATTCGTTATGACCGAGCTTCCATTATAACTGCAGCCGTAGTAACTGGGCTTGACTGTATTTTGTTCATAAAATCGAACATCCGACAAATAATGCAAACAGCAATAGTTGCATTCATGGTTAGAGGATCTACAGTTAGCCTAACTCTAAAAAGGCATCTGTCAGCAGTCAGGCTAACAGTAAGAAAGCATTCAACACCTACTTCCTTGACAGCCAGCATCATTTAGGGCTGGTACTTGTGGTGCGGCCAGGCTCGTGCTGATGCAGCTAGTGTTCGGTGCTGGTGGTTCCGCGAGGAACTACAGACCATCTCCGCTCCTTCACTCCCTGCAGAGGTGCCTGAAAAAGTGTTGCACTCTTAAAAAAATAGGCAGCCCAAGCAATCGGTTTAAATACATTGCTATTCCTTTAAAAGGTTTTAAAGGTTGGCCGATGCCATTCACAGCACGTACAAAATCGCGAACAAGTAAGTCATTCTACATAGGTGCAGTTTGTCCTTTTATGAGACCAACAGTGACTTTTAAAGTTGGGCCTGCATGAAAAATGTAGAGCAGTAAGTTGCATCTCCCAGTCATGGTTACATTGTTAGCTAGTCTGTTACAAAACATCGTGCAGAATTTTCATGTTTTTTTCCAACCAGGCCTTCCCTTCCGAACAATGTCAGTCAAAATCACTTACAGCTAGTAAATTCCTTTCAACGGGCAGTAATTAATGAAGTTCCTGCAAAAGGACAATGGCGGGAAACTAGATAAACCAATAGCTGAAAATTCTCACATCTAAGCCACGTAACAAGGTGATGCTGCAGGGCAAATTTTTGTTTTAACCCAGCCAAGGAGAGAACTCTGTTCAATTATGGTGTCGGCTTTTTAGATGGAAATGCCGCGTGTTTTGAGGAAGCGCAATCTTCCAGATGGAACGTCGTTTACGCACTTGTGAAAAGAACGTTCCGGCAACTCCATCTTGAGTGATGCGGCTCTTGCAGCTCGCTGTAACAAATGCTGTCTTGAAGCTTTCTGTCCGGTGCTTTTTGCTCCCACACCTCAGCCAACTGCAATATCCCCTTCCTTAAAACTGGTACAATGTCTTGGTTACTTGCGGCAGCTCGAAGAATAAATGTCGACGTCCTCTGATCTTATATCTGCCTTCGTGGTTTTTTTTTTGTTATCTCTGCATGCAATGAGAGGTCAAGACATAAGGTATCTCATACTTGTTCCGAACGGGCTTCACGGAATGGACTCACCTATTTAGAGCCACAAGCATACTTCAGTGTATTTTGACACGCGTTTAGTGATAGTTATGAGGTCAACTTTCGCACAAATATTGACTTCGCCAAAAAAGCGTTGCTGAAAGTGATGGCTATTCTAGCGCCTTAACGTTTGCGTGCGTCATGTTTGGTAAAAACATTTACGAATACCTTTACTCTGGTGGCTACCAGCAACAAGTGATTGGGAGAAAAATCACGATTTCGAAACTAGCACGTGAGAATGTGGCTTGGCGACTACTCGACGCCGACACGAACTACGCTGATGAATTCCTTGCCAGACTAACTAGTAGCCAGAACTATTCTCAATAAAGTGTGTTACTGCGAAATATGTGGAAGGTTGTCATCCCAGCCTTTTTCTTCAGCGCCGGCATAACGTACGGCGTAGCGTACCTCTGCGCCTTCCGACGGCTCCACTGCCACGCCGAGATTCATTCTTTATTTTGTGCGGTTAGTGGCACATGTAAACTTGTTAATTCGTGCTAAGACAATAGGATCCCAATTTAAGGGAAGGACACTTATAGTTCATGTGAATGATGGTGCCTTCATAATAACCTCCCGGAGTTTCGCTGCCGCCGCGCCAAAACACTTCATGACGTATCTCGTCGTAGTCGTCGACGTCCACCGGAAAAAAATTACGCCGACGGTATACTCAACGACCTCTCATTCACATTCAAAACGTAGTGAACAAAAACGTACTACGTGGTCATGCTCAATTGCACGGTTAAACTACGTTTATACGTCGACGCTCAACCAGCGCAATAAAAAGCTGCGTAATGTTAGTTACCACAGCAGTGAGGGCTGTGGCTACGGTTGGCTACGGCTTCCGTCGGCCTATATAAGCGGTGTTGTTTGAAGTTGAGGTGGAAGTGCAGTAAGATACTTTAAAACTCGATCATTTCTGTTGTAAGTATGAGCAAAATATATTACGAGTTGCCGAATTTTGTAAAACATTTGCAGTGTATTTACCAGTGATAGCAGCTTCAAGTTCACCGCGGTTCTCTTGGTTTTCCCATGCCGTGTTATCTCACATCATTTTCAATAAAGAAAACGGCTTCCTGGGGACACTGTTGTAACTTTTTGGACATTTTTTAATCAGTATTCGCAGGGCTTTTATTGAAGCAAGGGTTTCAGCAATCATGCTATCAGTATGATTTTTCGTTCGGTACGGCCTGCTACATTAGCAGCGACTAATATCAGCACTATCAAGTACAGTCGCGCTCACTATGACCTACACCACTCATTAGTATTCAGACGATTATATCGTCAAAACAATGACTATGGGCATATACGTTAAAATAAGGCTTGATAGTTTAGAACGTTGTTCTCCTAATGCGCACTTGGTCTTTAACTCCGGGTGCCAGACAAAGTTCATATAAAGCTGTGAATACTAACGAGCGGTGTAGGTCACAGTGAGCGCGACTGTACAGCATTCTAGCTCAGGAGTTTGTCATGTTTTAATTCACTGTAGTTGAATAACAGCCGCTCCATTGCGCGCCGTGGTTCAATAATGTCGACTAGCGTTTGTAGGCCGTTTTTCTGCACTGTGCGGGGCTGCATACTATGTGCGCTGGTTATCGTCTCTTTTTGCAGAGGGTGGGGCCGCCTTTTAAGTGCGTATGCACTTTATAAGCGACCCCAAACCATCCACCGCCGGCGGCGGCGGCGTCCGCAGTGCTCCTCTATATTTAAAAAAGAAACAGCATCCGGCGCCAGGCTTCGATCCGAGGACTTTGCGGCCGCAGCGCGACGCTCTACCGACCAAGCCACGGACGCGACGCTGATGTCAGTGTTAGTGACGCGCCTTATATCTTTAACGCATTCAAACTACGTCGTCAGCGGCGTGCGTTGGCGACTCAGCGGCGTTATAGCGGCTTGATAACTGCGTGGTGTACACGTGATACTACAAACCCGATGGAAGAGATGGAAGAGAAGGCGGCGAGGCGGTGGGCTGCGGGGGCCGAGCGCAAGCGCCGCAAGCGGGCCGCAACCGTGCATTCGCACTTTCACATTCTCCCCCTCGGGGAAATGCGGGAGAATTTTTTGTTTATTCTATTTGTACTGATTCTGTTTTATTTTTGTCAGTGGTGATTCACCTGTTGGCCATTAGCCTGCTGCCCACGATGTGTGTAGGTGTGGAAAGTTTGGTTCTGAGCTCGGTTGTGTGTTTTTTTTTTTCACCTAGAAATTGGTTGTTATGAAACAATACTTTTGGGCTTCCGCCCCTTTTCATTTATTTTTTATTGGCTTTTAACCTGCTGTAACTTGGCTCTCGCGGGTTGTTTTAGCACCTTTTTTGTTTTTGTGTGGGGAACACGAAATAAATAAACGAACATAATGAATATCAGTCTGCTGCCGGCTACAGGCCCTCGTCTAGTTCTCGAGATGCTGTGTCCTTAGCATTGTGCGCTTTAGCGCTATTTTTCTGTATGGAGTTGTTTTATTTCGTTAGTCATCGTGTAACAATACGCAAAATATTCAACTCAAGTTTTTCCCCACGTCCCAAGTGAAGCAATTGGAAGTTTCATTCCTTTATATTGAATATGTGCGAAGGAAATGGAGTGCTAAAAGTGTTCTCTTTCACCGCAGGAAAGAAACAAGCCGCTGCAAAGCTCTCCTCATGATTTATTTCTCTTGTTGCGCCTGTTGACTATCGTGTGGACAGCTTCCTGTATCGCCACTTATTTTGTAATGGCAGTCAGCATTTCTAGTGATTACCAAATTCTATCGTCATAACAGCCGGCTATGTTCCAACGACAGACATCACGAAAGCAGGATGCCTCTGCACTGACTGCAAGGTTCTGTTGTTAAGAAAGCCGGCTTTGTTACTACAACATTTTTGTCGTGGTTATCTTGTAACGACAAACGTCACAGACAGATTTCTATGCACGACAGAATGATGCCTGTTGTGGTGACAGGTACTTCTGTTGTGACTACAAGAATGATTGTCGTTAAGAAAATTGTGACTGTCGTTACGATAGTAAATTACGACATAGTCAGCTGACTATGTCCTTCCGACCTAGTCATCTGCAACATAGTCAATTACGACATAGTCAAGTGATTATTTCGTTACCCCATAGTCAACTTTTTTAACCCCAAATCTACCTATAAGTAGTGTGTCGTAACCACAGATAGCTTTGTCGGAACAACACGACTTTTGTCGTCACTACAAAAATTTCTGTCCTACGACGGGAATTCTTGTTGAGTTATTGTCGTATTTTTATTATAATTATCGACTGGGTGAGGAGGAGAAACATTTGGATCGGCAACAGGTGTTGGTTCATATTCATCGAGTGATTGATTAGTGAGAACTTTACGAAAATAGATTAAGTGAAGCCTACACTGTGAACAACCGCGCTGAAAAAGACAGCGGAAAGGCAAATAAACTGAAGCCTTATTGAAAAAAAAGCAGCGCAAAAGTTTTCCCTTCAAAAGGCAGTGGACCCGCACGGAATACCAATGCGGCTGACAAACCTGCTTGGACGAAAAGGTAAGGCATCGCTCGTCAGGGAAAATGGATAAGGTTGTACAAACCAGCTAAATACGGTATGATTGGCTAAAAAGCAGGATTAGTTTAGTATATAAAAGCAGAGGCAACAAAGCCAGTATTGATTAATACAGACCACTCACAGTAACATCAGTTGTGTATAGATGCGTATTCATCATCAAAATCATCATCACCAGCCTATCTACGCCCACAGCAGGGCGAAGACCCGATTTTCCCGGTCCTGTGCACACTGCGACCAATTTATCCTCGCCAACTTCTTGATCTCATCTGCCCACCTAACTCTCTGCCGCCCCCTGCCACGCTTGCGTTCTCTAGGGATCCACTATGTTACCCTCAATGACCAATGGTTATCTTGCCTTCGCATTACATGCCCTGCCAACATCCATATCTTCTTTCATAATTTCTTCTAATATGTCCTTAACACGCGTTTGTTCTCTAACCCACTCCACTCTCTTCTTGTCCCTTAATGTTACACCTATCATCTCCTGTTCCATTGCTCCATGAGTCGTCCTCAATTTAGGTTGAAACCTTTTAGTGAGTCTCGAAGTTTCTGCCCCGTAGGTGAGTACTGGTAATATGCAGCTGTCATTCACTTTCTTCTTCAGGCACAATGGTAGGCTGCCATTCATTCACTCAGAATGTCTGCCGAGTGCACTCCCCTCCATTCTTATCCTTCTAATTATCTCTGTGAGTTGGTTGGGGTCGGCGTTTACAACTTTGCCTAAGTTACCATATTTGCTTACCCCTTCCACTGCCTCGCCACCTATCTCAAACCGCTGTGCTGTCCTGAGGTTATTCATCATTACTTTGGTTTTCTTCATATTATTTTCAGGCCCACGGTTCTACTCTGTTCGCCCAGTGCGGAAAGCATGCTTTGCAATTCGTCTCCTGAGTCACTTAACAAGGCAGCGTCCTCAGCAAATCTGAGGTTACTGAGATATTCTTCATTAACCCTTACTCCCACCTGTTCCCAATCCAACATTCTGAATACTTCTTGTAAACATACTGTGAATAACAATGGAGAGATTGTGTCTCCATGTCTGATGCTATTCTTTATCGGTATTTTACTGCTATCCTTATGGAGGAGGAAGGTGGCTGTGGACCCATAGTAGATATCCTCAAGTATTCTTACACAATGCTCGTCTACGTCGTGGTTCCATAATGCCTGAATGACTGCTGAGGTTTCAACCGAGTCAAATGCTTTCTCATATTCTATGAATCCTATATAAAGAGTTTTCCAGCTATCATGCACCAAGATTTAAAAAAAGAGTAATGGCGTAACTCGAAGAAACCCTTCGGCATACCTTTGCTGTACTGTGAAGAAGCGGGCAGCATTTTTGTCGGTAATTACACCTTAATAATTATTGCAATAATTATCCAAATCCAGAAGTACTGTACTAATCACTAAAGTGTCAGTGAGGCACTTGTAGTCACCCACGAGGGGCATGTAACTGCGGTATTTTCAGCGACGAAGTAATTGTGTACTCATTTATTCTGACTGATAAAGAAAACCCCCGTAACGTGAAAAAAACCACGTGACTGCGCCTCCGCGCGCATTAGCACGCATCGCAAAGCAATGCCCTCAAAATGGCAGCCTCTTAGTTAGCTAGAATGAAATAAGAAATAGGAAGAAATCGCGACGAGTCTGTGCCTTATCTGCACGCGCACCCCTTGAATCTTGCTGTTGCTGCTCCTTCCATGCATGCCAGTATCAAGGTGATGCGCCACCTTTTCGGGCTGGTGGCAGGCGAAGCAGTTGCTTTCAATCAGCTTATTTGGTCCTGGTTTAGAATGCGCGCGGAAGCACCGTCGCGTGGTATTTTTCATATTTCGCGGGTTTTCTTTATCAGTCAGAATAAACGAGTACGCAATTAGTTCGTTGCTGAAAATACCGCAGATACATGCCCATCGTGGATACCTACAAGTGCCTCATTGACACTTCAGTGATTAGGACAGTAATTCTCGAGTGATATAATTAATTAGAATTAATTAGTTAAGTGTCATCAACGAAAAAAAATACTGTCCGCTTCTCCACAATACTGCAAACTTTACGCACTAGGTTCTCTTCGAGTAAGGCCGTTGCTCTTTTATAACTCTTGGTGCATGAGAGCTGGGACACCCTGAATGGGGGTTCAGTATACTCCGCGCACTTCTCTATCACCTGACTAATCGTGTGAATATGGTTCATTGTTTAATAGCCTTTACAAAATCCTGTTTTTTATTTAGTTTGTCTAAAATTTGAGGTTTTAGAAATTATGTTAGCGATTACTTTGGGAAATAGCTTGTACACGACTGAAAGTAAGCTGATCGGCCTGTCATTCTTCAAGTCCTTCATGTCACTTTTCTTATGGATTAGGAGGATGTTCGCGTTCTGCTCTTCCAAGATTCCGGTACACTCGCAGTCATTAGACATTGCGTGTACTGGTTACACAGTTTTACTAGTACCCGCCGCGGTGGCTCAGTGGCTAAGGCGTTGCGCTGCTGAGCACGAGGTCGCGGGTTCGATTCCCGGCCGCGGTGGCCGCTTTTCTGATGGAGGCGAAAAGCAAAAACGCCCGTGTGCACGAGATTTCGGCGCACGTTAAAGATCCCCAGGCGGTCAAAATTAATCCGGAGCCCTACACTACGGCGCGCCTCATCGCCTGCGTTACGTCGGCGCGTTAAACCCTACAATCAAATCAAATCAACCAGTTTTACTAGTACAATTTCGCCGCCATCCTTCAAGAGGTCTTCTGTTATCTGATTTTCACCAGGTGCTTTGCCCCCTTTCATTTCTTTCAAAGCCTTCCAGGCAATAAAATCTGAAGTTCAAGCAACAATTCAAGGAACTCAAGTCATTGGGTATTGGGAGAATTGATTTGGGTGATAATTTTATTGATTGTAGCGTTTGACGCGACGACGCAACGCGGGCGATGAGGCGCAGCTAGTGGAGGGCTACGGGTTAATTTTGACCACCTGGGATTTTAACGTGCGGCGAAGTCGCGTACACACGAGCATTTCTGATTTTCGCATGAATCAGCAAAGCGGCCGCCGCCGCAGGAATTGAACCCGCGTCCACGTGCTCAGCAGCGCAACGCTTTAGCAACTCTGCCACTGCAGTGCGTGACTATTGTTAGTGATAACACAGTGCATTGAAATTGCAGAACCTCAGCAAAGACTAATATGGAATACGTTGTTGGACGCTAAAGGGGCCTATGACAATGTAAACGTTGAAAAGCCGTGGAGGGCGCTGGAACTCCGCGGCTTAGATTAAGAGTTAATACAGTTTCTTGTAGCAATCTATGAAGCTAATACAGTGCACGTGACTTGGGGAAGGCAGAAATACGCACAGCAGGTCAACACCCACCGATGAATGAAACTTGATGCCCTTTGATCCCAATGCGATTTATTCTTTACATTGGAAAGTTAGAAAAAAAAACTGGAAAAAAGGCCATTATGGTTGGACGTATCCCAGACATGGCAAGGTGAAATGCTACAACAGCGTATTCTGCGAATGTCATACGGAGACGACATTGTTCTTCTAGGTGATAAACTTAGCGATATGTTGTAGCTAGGAAACCACAGTCGAGGGGTTACGTTTTAGCACAAAAAAAATCGCAAATAATGGTCTTCAGTGACACAATTACTGACTCAGTGTCAATTCAGCATGGAGAATTGCCCAAGGTCAAGGAACAGGAATATTTCGGGGTGTGAATCAGCCAAGGGGACAACTAGTTAAGAACTCAGGAGACGCAACTTAAGAATAAAGAAAAGCGAAACGCAGCTATTATGAAGCCTTCAGGTCTTTGGGGGTATACCGAATACGAATTAGTGAGAGGAATGTGAAAAGAAATGTGCATGTGAATGTGAAAATTTGCGGGCGTCACATTTACGAATGCAGTAATGTGCTTAAGATCAGACGCTCTTTCATGCCTTGAGTGAACCAGAGAACCGTAGGCCGTTTGGCCTTAGGAGCACATTGTAAAACAAGTAACGAAACAGTGCGGGGAGATGTGGCCTGGGCGTCGTTTGAAGTTCGAGAAGCTCCGAGTAAAATATGTTTTGAGAGGAGGTTGACAACAATTGATCAACGTAGGTGGACAGATGAAGGTTTTTGATACCTATACATAAAAGGCCCGGGCAGGCCGTGGGAGCGGAAAACTAGAAAGCTAGAGATAGAATTCGGGGGAAAAAAGAGGAGAACTAAAGACAGACAAGGTAACCAAAAATGAAGCAAGCGGATAGAAACCAATAAATGGAGACAAAAAATGGAAGCAAAAACTTCGTTACAGGTGTACACGGCAGAGAAAGTGGACTTCCCGCTGCGGTGGCTGAGTGGCTAAGGCGTTGTGCTGGCGAGCGCGAGGACGCGGGTTTGAATTGTGGCCGCGGGAGCCGCTTTTCTGATGAAGGCGAAAAAAAAATGCCCGTGTGTACGAGATTTCGGCGTATGTGAAAGATCCCAGGTGGTCAAAATAACCCGAAGCCCTCCTCAACGGCGCTTGTCATCGCAAGCGTTGAGTCGGCGGGTTAAACCCCATGATCAATCATCGAATTGGAATTCAGAAAGAAAATCTTCTATGATAATTCCAAGGGTAGTGCTATGTTTTTTGAGACTAGAGCATGTTGCTTGAGAAGTAAGAGCTTTGTGGGGCAGCATACTTAAAATGATGGGATATGCGTGGTGTGCAGAAAGAAAACCAACTATGCGGCACGCAGTTTTAGAATGCGAGTGTATCCATTCAAATCTTCAAGAGGGAAATTTTCGGCTTTCAGAAGCACTTGAATTTCAGGGTAAAAAAGAACGAGTTCACTCGAATTCTGTCGAGGGGACTTAGCGAAGATTAGAATGCTGGTGGACAAAAGGCGAACGAAAATGCCTTAGACAGCTACCACCTGTAAGAGAAAAAAAATGTATACTGTGCCTGCCCTCAGAGCTGCGCTAGCACTAAACGAACAGTATAAAACATAGATATATTATTTTTTATTGTTATAATAACACCTCATCATCACGTTTCAAAGGGGATACCACTAGCAATCAATCAATCAATCAATCAATCAATCAATCAATCAATCAATCAATCAATCAATCAATCAATCAATCAATCAATCAATCAATCAATCAATCAATCAATCAATCAATCAATCAATCAATCAATAAAAGGGCATGCGGGGCCGCCGCTGCTCCGTGCGTGCACCAGCGCAACAGAACCTGCAGCCGCCGTCTGGGGAACTTTTTCGATAGAAAAGCGTTGGTGGTAACTATACCCTGTATTGTTGCTAAAAAACGAAGCCTGCAGGAAAGTTTTATAACTTTTTCTCTTGCGGGGAGTCCGTAAGTGGCCAAATGCATTCTCAAAACTGCCGTATGATGTATGAGTTTGATTCTGAGGAATATCTCATAAGTCCTCACGCTTGGGAGACTTTTGGGGAGAAGGGCTCCGTCATGGTGTAAATTCTTTCCTGACCTTTGACCGCTGTCCTCATAGCCTTGCCAGGCTGCAGCTCTCAACTATGAAATTTTACTTCACAGCATGGCCATCGTAGTTCTGCAAAGGGCACTGTTCGCTTTTACCGACCTTCCCATGCGACGAAAGCCTAAATGGCTTGGCTGTGATGCTCCGTGCTTGAATGCCGTAGGCGCCGGGGTTTCAGACATTTTCTAGCAACAAGGAGGAGCAAGGCGGTATACCGGATATAGTGAGTGACATGCGGAACTAATTTCTGACACCTGCTACGATTGAACTGGTGCAAAAAGCAGGGGGTACATCCGGGCGTGGTGCAGAAGGAAAAGTTTTCACGGGTGCACAATTGTTTTTTTCCAGCTGCCTTCCGACTGCGCTTCTTCAATACCTTCCCGTGACGCAACATTTCGGTGCAGTGCGGTGTGATAGTGCGCTTTTTGAAAACGCTTAAAGCCTTTGCAATATTGAACGCTATAAAACTATTGAGCAAACATTACTTTCGCGAATTCCTCCGATTTGTTCTGAAACAAAGCCAGTTTTATGGATTTAGGTTTAGAATGGGAACGGAACTTGGAGCGTTTTTTTATTCTTGAATTTTAACACTGCTCATTACGCGGGCGCTCACAGAAACTCACTCACAGCTAACATGTACATATTCATTTTTACATGTTAATTTACATATAATATTAACACAGTTGACCTACTTACAGGCATATGGTGACACCGCCTTTAATATAGCAATGTTATGTGTTGCGTATTAACCCCCGAAACAAAGGTCTCCCGGGTGATAAAATGCATAAATGTCCACGAAACAAAACGCTGCGGTTCTAAGACCTCCTTTTACAGTCCAGCAATTTGTCCGATAACCAAGCAACCTACACTTCACCCCTCCCCACAGGAAAAGAAAGCAGAAAGAGAACACAATGCCCAGAAAAAACATCTTCATTGCAGCTCTCACTGGCTCGACTTCACCTTCACGCACTGGACACTATGAGCGAACCGCTTTCCTGGCATCTTACTTTTTCTCCGAGTAAGACTTTGTGCGAGTAAAAAACATTGATGCGCTATTTTATCTTCATTCCTGACGCATTCGCCAAGCCCGTGTGAAAATTATTTTTTTACATACGCAGACGCGCAGTAAATAAACGCTCAATTTGGTAACTGTTTCCGGGGGATGGTACGCCTCTATCCCGCGCACAGCTCGGCGTGAGAAGCATAGTGGAATGATATGCTTTGTCGCCGTTTTCGCTCTAGAACGCAGTAACAGCATGACCATCCACAGCAAATGTTTCGGCAGTCACGAAATGCAAAGTCCGTTTTAGGGGCCCAGGACAAGTAAAGCGAACGTGCACTGCTAATACCGCTGCGAGCGTCCGGTCCTTGCCGAACACCCTCCAACCACTTTACAGGCTGCCCTTCGATAAACTCCAGCGCCGCACTGCGGCCTCGTTGGCCAGTGCACGAATCTCTCCCATTACATCGTGCGGAGTTTCATGACCCGAAAATTATTGAGGGACTGTGGTACTATTACCGTAAAGAGTGTGGCAGCTGTACGGGTTTCTACACTCCCTTCAGAGTATGCAAATGCAACGTATATTTAGCGAGACTATATTGCGGAAACTAGGCATTTTAATAACCTTGAACATCTTTGTGTAGCCTTCACTCTGCCTTTACTGCAATTTTTTGTGGCTGTCGTATACTTTTGTGGCCGCAGCTAGACGAAAGTAGGGCAATGGTAGCAATTTTGCATTTGCGGCGTTATGTAAGCATCCCACGAAAAAAAGGAGTTTGATAAACGTTTTGTGTGAGCCTTCTCACTCATTCTATCTAAGTTCAGAAGATCTGCAAATGCATAAAAGTTCATTACTGTGTGCATTTTATTATGTTTTACTGATATCGTTCCTCCTGAATTTTTCGCACACTAGGGAAAGCCCGGGCGTACTGAGAGATTGGGAATGGGCTTCTAAATATTACCTCAGCGGATTGTACAAATGTGTCCCGATTCCCGTAGACATATAGAGACTCTTCAAATCGATGCTCATCGTGACAAAAAAAGCCTCATACGAGCAGGTTTCTGCAAATTGAACTCCTTCCAATTTTCTGATGCCCTCATTTTTTTGCATGCGCGTTTCCACTTTACACTGATTTGGAAAAGTGAATTGGGCAGAAAAGTCTACGAATATGAGGCCTGCTGAAAGAAACGAATCAAAACTTTCCGCACTATGAGTAGGCGCCGGAAGATGGAATGAGTATGAAGCATGTTTCGCTGTCAGGGCTAAAACTATTTGTAGAGCGCATGACAAGCCAGGAGGTGCAGCCTGCAGAGAGAACGCATGACATCATGGGCAATGCAAAAAGTCCTAAAAACACGCAGGCGAGCGCCTCGGTACTTCGCTTGCTCCGCTACTTTGGCTTCTAATATTGAGAGCAGCGCAAAAAATCGTTGAAAGGGCTACAAAAATTATGCGTTTGTCGTCGCCAAGAACGTTCACGATGGTTTGGCTCAGCGCCCTAAGAAGAATCTTTGACACGGCCTCAAACAGAAGTCCGCGCAGCTGTGAGCGCTCATAGAAAGGCCTTTGTGTTTTGTACTCAGTATTAACAATTTCCTGTAAATGATGATATCACCTAGTCCTCTCTAAAACCACTCCATCAGGCCATATTGGAATTCGTGAGGTTTTGAACTATACGGCACAGCCGCCAAGAAAATGACGGCACAAGTTTCAAGAAATGTTTTTTGTTATATATATATTTAAATGAAAAAAAAAGAGTGGCCTAAGAACGGTGTTTGCCGCACCCCAGATTTGACAGAAACGGTTTCACATGCTACTTGCTCGAGCAGGACAAACTGTGGATGGTTAGACAAAAAATCTTTTATCAAGCGTGTTAATAGTCCGTTTTCAAATATGTGTTAGAGCTTTACAATTACATTTTATGACATATGGAACCAAATGCCTTTGAAAAGTGTGCTAATATTCTATCAGTTCGGGAAGACTTATTACATAAGAGTAGATGGTGCACAATTTCGCTTAGTTGCGTTTTTATTGATAATCAACTAGGAATTCCATGTTGGCAAGGCGACAGGATGCGCTTGCCAACATGAAATGCACCTGGTTGTACTGATAAACCTGGAGATCCCCGGGTGCTACCTATTATTCATACGTATTCACTTGCGTTCGAGTGATATGATTGCGCTTTCCGCCAGACTACCTTACTAGGAGGGCATATGTACTCAGGCGTGACAATTTGTCTTTATTTGCTGAAAGCGGCCATGAATACAAAATGCAAGTGTGATCGATTCGAAAGATTTCGTGTTGTATAGTGTCCCAGCACTTGTCGGGAAGTAAACGATTTCACTGCGAAAGTAAGCAATTTAGGCGAAAATTTTTATTCTCGCGCCAAAACGTGTGTTTGAACGAGGTTTGCAATAACATCATAAGAAAGGGTGACAAGAAGACGGCGCCCTTCAGGGACAACAGGCGGCTTTATTGAGCGTCTCGCAGACCACCCTCTTTCCGCTTCCATGACCGAACATGAAGAGGAAGACGACGAAGTGCACGAGCCGGGCCCATACCCCAAGCATGCAATGCAGGCCCAGCGCCACCATTCAATGTCACTTCTTTTTCCTCTAACAACAAAGTTCTAACAACCTGCCCCCCACGAAATTGGCAGGGCGGGGTTTATGCGTTTTCCTCAGAACGCACTTCTAAGGGGTACAGCATCCGAATGGAACGCTGTGACTGCGATCCATCAGCGAGTTTGACGGAGCAGGCTCTAATCTTTCCGTCGCGTCCAACGTGAAGATCTGTGATGCGCGCCAGTCTCCAGGTTTGGATTATCGACTAATACGATGTCTCGGACTCTGACAGCTGCTGTTGACTTGTTGGGGCGAGACGATAGCTCCAGCAGGTACTCGGTTGCCCATCTTCGCCAGAAGGTTTCCAGGAGATCTTGCCTTTTTGCCCACAGGTTATGAAGATGCGGATGTTGGAAACGACAGAGTTCTGATGATGTCGGGCGAGGAACAGAGGTCAGCCGGTTCCCTGTTAGAAAATGGGCTGGAGTCAGTGGCTCGGGTTCCTGGCTATCGTTCAAAACGTACGTGAGTGGCCTGGAGTTTATAACGGCCTCCACTTCGGTGAGGAGGGTAACAAGTTCATCTCTTGTCACACATTGTTGTCCCAGAGTCTTTTTCAGTGCTAGCTTCACCGAACGGATGAGGCGCTCGTAAAATTTTCCCCACCATGGCGCCCGCTGCAAGATGAATTTCCATTCAACCTTGTGGTTGGCAAAGGTGTTTTTCACGTGTGGATCACGGATTGTCTCCCAAAGTTGTGTGACTTCCTTTTTGCTGCGTTTGAAGGTGAGGGCGTTATCGGTGTACACTACAGAGGGAAAACCTCTGCGTGAAACAAAGCTACGAAACGCATTCAAGAAGGATGGCGCTGTCTGGTCGTCTATGAGTTCGAGATGTATAGCCCTGATTACAGCGCAAGTAAACAGCACCAGGTACACCTTTGTGAACTTCCGTGCCGTGCGTACAAACAACGGTCCCGCGAAGTCGATTCCGACAACAGTGAACGGGTCGGTTTCTGTGACTCTGTCCTTTGGCAAAGGGGGAACCACTTCCTCCATGGGTTTTGCATGGTGCTGTCGACAAACAGTACATTCAGAAATAACTTTATCCACAAGCTGTCGTCCCTGAAGAATCCAGTACCGCTGTTGAAGGTCTACGAGCGTGTCTCTCACACCGGCGTGTAGAAGCTTACGGTGATGTTTCTGCACAAAAAGCTTAGAGTAGAAGTGTTGCTTCGGTAAAATAATGGGATGGCGGGCCGAATACAACCGCTGACTGTGGTGTATTCTTCCAGACACGCGCAGCAGAGCCTCGTCATCGATAAATATGGTAGTGGTTCGAAGGGGAGAAGCTCGAGGGGGCAATTCTCCTTTTTGTACCGCTATGATGTCGTCCTGGAAAGCTTCTGCTTGAACGGTTCGAAGCCAGAACTTCTCCGCGTTATCGATCTCATTTGGAGTAAGGGGTCCTTTCAGCACGCTTTTGTGACGTAGCTTGTCGAGAAAGCGGAGAGTCCATGCCGTCGTTCGGATTAAACGAACGATGGAGCTGAAACGTGCTATGTCGATGACCGGCGGGTGTGTCTGAGATGTAGGCAACTTGTAGTGCATCGTTCAAAAACGCTTCCCTTTTCGCTTCGGCCGTCAAGTCTGTATCGCACAGTGGTTGTGGCGGCCACTCTTCGGTACCTTTTAACCACGGGGGTCCATGCCACCATAAGTCCGATGAAATTAGCTGTTGTGACGTGATGCCTCTCGTCACCATATCGGCCGGGTACTCCTTTCCTGGGCAATGTTTCCACCAGAATGTTTTGGTCTTGGCGTGGATTTCGGTGACTCTGTTTCGCACGAATTGTTTCCATCGGTTTACATCTCCCCTTATCCAGTGAAGCGCAATCATGGAGTCAGTCCATAAATGTACGTCACTGAAGGCGTCAGGAAGGTGAGCCGTTATAAATGCATATAGTCGTGCTGCCACGAGACAAGCCAGCAGCTCCAATCTCGCCAGGCTTATCTCCTTGATAGGAGCGATCCGAGACTTGCTGAGCAGGAGTGTTGAGAAGGATTCTCCATGCCGGTCGAAAGTACACAAATACGCTGCGGCTCCATGAGCTAGGGGGCTGGCATCTGCGAATATATGAAGAGCTCCTCTTGTGCTTCCTGGTAAAAGGTTGTGTCGGTAAAACCGTCGAACCACGATTGTGCTCAATGCGGGAAGCTGGTTGCACCAGTCCTGCCACTCTGACAATATTTCTCGTGGTACCGCTGTGTCCCAATCCGTTTTCAATTTCCATATTCGTTGGAAACAAAGTTTGGCGCTGATAGTGAAAGGTGCCAGAAATCCCAGCGGGTCATACAACCTGCTTGTTGCTTGTAGCACGAACCGCTTGGTGTCGTTCCGACGCTGAACGAAATCGGTCACGCTTTCAGGAGAAAAGGCCAGTTCATCGGTGTCTGCATGCCAAACCAAGCCGAGAACCTTGATTAGGCCGAGAGCTTGTCCGAGGGGAAGCTCTTCGCAGGTTTGCTTTAGTCGAAGGTTTTCAAGGACGGCTTTGTCATTTGATGCCCACTTGTGCAATTACATTGAAGCGGTTGCGAAAAGTGTTGTAGCTTCGGTGGAAAGCTTCAGTGCCTCAGAAATGGTTTCGGCTCCTGTTAAAATGTCATCCACGTAAATGCAGCCTTGTAACCGAGCAACCGTGTCTGGAAACTGCGATGACATTTTGTGGAGGTGGTAGTTAATTGTGGCGGCAAGTAAGAACGGACTTGAAGTTGTACCAAAGGGCACCCGTTTCATTCGCCACTCCATTACTCTCGGAAGGGGTTCGTTTGGAACAGGCGCTCTCTCGAACCAGAGGTAACGCAGAGCGTCTCTGTCACATTTGTGAATGGCGATTTGCAAAAAAGCATTTTCTATGTCTGCCACCAATGCTATACGGTGCGTGCGAAACTTGAGTAGCAGACCTAATAGGTCTGCATTCAGGTTGGGACCGCTGTAGAGGCTTTCGTTTAGAGATGCATGACCACGTGCGTGCGCCGATGCGTCAAACACAACGCGAGTTTTTGTCGTCCGATGCTCCCTGATAACAGCGTGGTGAGGCATGTTATAAACTGGGCCTTCAGTGCTGCCCATAGCCACCCTCTCAGCCATGTCATCGTTGGCGTATTTCGAAATCGCTGTGTGATACGCACTCAAGAGGTCGGGACTTTGTCGAAGTCTTCAAACGAGTTCAGTCAGCCGTCGTTCAGCGTTCGCCTTGTTATTGTCCAGCTCGACCGATGGCTTCCAGGGAAGTCGTACTTCGTACAGACCATCGATTTTCCGTATACAGTTGTTGAACTGAGCCAGTGCTGCCTCGTCTTGCGGTTGCTCACACACCTCCGAGCGAATTCCGATAGTGTCGAGGTCCCAAAACCGTTCTAGGAAACGTTCGGTGGTGGCCGCATGAGATTTCAGTACTACGGTTTGTGAACAAAGTGCTGCGGTTGTTGACTCAGAAGTAGGTCCGTGTAGAGTCCAACCAAAAACTGTCTCGATGGCCTTCAGGCCATTTCTCAAGGTCTTTGTTCGGCCTGTGATGACTTCCCAATAATGCTCAGTGCCGACCAGGATATCGATTTTATCTGAAACCGCCTTACTGGTGTGTAAATCTATGGCTGCTATAGTGCAACCACATTCGCGTAGCTCTTTCCAGGCATTTTTGGTAGGTACAGGAATAGGCCGGTCACAGATTTGTTCAGTAACAAGGGCGTCGATCTTCAAAGGAGGGCCTTCGTTGATTCCACGTAGAGCAATCTCAACTCTACGGAACCTCTTCGGTTTTTCGTGTCCGCCGAAGAAACCCACGGAAAGCTTTTCCCGGTCCGCTGTGGGGCAGGCTAATCTTCTGGCTAATCCAGCCGTAACAAAGGTTCGTTGGCTGCCTCCGTCGAATAGGATTCGTGCCATAATTTCTTTCCTCTGTGAAGACGCGTATACCACGGCAGTTTGTAAGTAAATGATTTTCCTTGTGGCGACGGTTGGGGATGCGGCTGCTTTTAGTTGAACGGGAGTAGCCTGCGGTCCTTGATGCCTTCAACTAGAAGTTACGTCGGGCTCGCACATCGTCGAAGCATGCCGGCGGTGGCATTTGGTGTAGTTGACCTTTTTTCTGCAGGTTCTGGCCATATGATTCCGGGCTGTGCAGCGGAAACATCGACCATCTTGCTGAAGCATTGTCTTTTTGTCCCGAACTGTAATGGGAGCGTCGCAACTGTCGGTACAGTGATCCTTCGATTTGCAGAAGAAAAAAGGAAAGGTTTCGCGAGTTACGGATGTCACTGAAGCGAATTCTCGAGTAGTGGAAGGTCGAAAACTCTTCTGCAAATTCTGAGGTCCTTCGCGACGACCCGGACGTTTTGGTTCGTTTGCCCGCAAGCAACCGTCCGTGCGTTCTCTCGACTCTACCTCTGCTTTGAGGAAATCAAGCAGAAGAGCCAAACTCACAGGATTGGAAGCAGTTGCATCACCAGAAGTAGCTGTGTTGTCCTGATGGGCCGAGGGACGATTGAACTCCAAAATGAGGTCTTTTGAAGTTCCCGAAAAATCAAGGGGCAGGAGCACAGTAGAGAAAGAGTCCTCTGCGACGTGTAAGGCCTTTAGTCCACGGATATGTGCCTGAAGTGTGTCATAGAGACGACGCAGACCAAGGACGTCTTCCGATGAGCGGACGGGCTGCAGATCAATAAGGTTCTCGATGTGATCTTGCACGATCAGGTCCAACTTCGCAAATCTGTCGACAAGTATGTCTCTTGCGTCTTTGTAACATCGAGACGTTGCGGTAAGGCCTGCGATGGCAGCCGATGCGGTTCCTACAAGCGATGACCTGAGGTACGCAAACTTGTCACTGTCGGTTAGCGTCGGGTTGTTGTGGACAGTGGACTCAAATTGCTCCCAGAATTGGTTCCAGTTGCGCGGACGGCCATCAAATTTCGGTAAGTCGATGCGTGGAAGCTTGATACCGTGGCTGGCCCCACGTGGCGGAACTGGTTCTGTCGAGGCGGCCGAAGACACAGCGGCTGCGGCCCTCAACTCATTGATGCGTTGGCTTGGCTTAGACAAACACGTGACGGTTTTATCGTTGTACTCTGCGGTGCGAAGATATTCTTGCTCCATATCTTGTCCCATCAAATGAGGCTCGATGTCGCGGTCGCTCTGCTTCAGCCCGGTAGACATTGCAGTAACGCGGTCATGGAAGGTAACGTAGTCCTTCAGACTCACCCCGTCTCGGTCCAAGGCAGCCTCGGTTTCAGAAATCAGCTTCGTTAGTAGAGAGTGTTGCGACTTTCGCTTGCTTTTCAGCTGATCCATGAGGGTGCCGGCCGAGGTGTTCGGAAGGTCTCGCTGGCACGGTTGCGGTGTCCTTGAAACGGTCGTCCGCCCTTCGGTGATGGGAATGCCGTCGCTGGTTCGTGGTCCCCACGGATTTCGGCACCACGCTTGACAAGAAGACGGCGCCCTTCAAGGACAACAGGCGGCTTTATTGAGCGTCTCGCAGACCACCCTCAGTCCGCCTCCATGACCGAACATGAAGAGGACGACGACGAAGTGCACGAGCCGGGCCCATACCCCAAGCATGCAATGCAGGCCCAGCGCCACCATTCAATGTCACTTCTTTTTCCTCTAACAACAAAGTTCCAACAGAGGGTTCAGCTAGAGTTGGTGTGGACCGGAGTCTTGCTTCCTGTTAGTCAACCTAGATGGCGCCATCACACCGCGGCAAGGCCATAGAGGTGACGAAGAGGCGACTGGAGTGGTGGTGGAGGAAAAGCAGGGAAAGGATGGGTACGCAGGTGGAGTAATCAGGCAGACGAGAATTTAGAACAGCGAGGGGAGAAAAAAGGGGGGTGGGGGCAATGAGTTTAAAACAGAAAAGAGGCAGAGATGGGAGGGAAGAAGCAAATCTATAGGTTAACCTGGGAGTAGGGCATGTAAACGTAATGAAACAGGCAAGTCGGTTGCTGACAACCGACGCCCCGATTCAAAAGAAAAGCCACTAATCATCATCATCATCATCAAGCCATTTTATGCCTTCGGTTTGTTTGTGACGTTATTTAAACCTGGCTGGTTTTTGTTTAATCATCAAGTAATTGTTTCGTGAAACATGGTGCCCGCTCGACAAATATGGTCACGTAAGACACCGTCGCTTGCATCAATCGGACAGTGTCGTCTGAGACAACCCCAAATCCCCGCAGTGCTGTGCATATAACTGAAGAATAGTGCGTGCAGTACCAACAGCTGTAAGCTTCGGTACTTCTATGTTTACCTGTGCTTTCGTAACTTCCACTGTTTGTCCTACCATTCTTACTGATATAAAGAGACTGTCCCCTAAATTTAGGCGCAAAGAGCTCGTTCTGCAAGCTTAAGGGTTCTGCAAAACTTGCGTTTGCTTTTTTCCGGCCTCCCCCAATCCCAGAGCTGGCTGGTATGACAATATAGGTTCTGTGGCGGGAAATGGGCTAGTGGGACGCATGGCCATTCCCTTTTTTCCTGATTATACAGCTTATTTAGCGAAGCAGGAGTTAAAAGTGGTGTCAGGATGATTATAACGAGGAAATCTTTTGAATGAACCAAACTTTCACTTTGTCTTCATGGCCCCTTAACGTTTTCCTTAAAAATGTACCATACATTTGAGCTGATGGAGTTACCACTGGATAACCGAAACTTGAAGGGCCTTGTGACCACCACTTGATCTTCGACACGGCATGACTTATGCCCTTAATTGACGTACGTTTTACAGCTGCTTTCTTCAAGAAGGTTATCTTCTATGGCGACACTGCGGAACGTCCAAATAACTCGCCTTAAACCACTGAACTTTTTGGTGAGGATATACATTTCAGTGTTGCGCTGAATAATTGCAGTGGTACCTATCTTTTTTTAAAATCAAATATTTAAACTACCTGCCGTGTGATATGGTTGATTGGAGCGGCTGTAATGTGGGAGCCAAAGGTTTCCAGCACGGCGTGGATGAGTACTAGACGCTTTTCTGATGGGTACTACGAAGCCCCGATGATAACCAGTGATGTACCCGGTTCTAGACTCTGAGAAATGGAAAGTTATTAGTGATAGAATTTAGGTTTAAGATGTTTAGTGGTGGTGCAGGCGGTGGAGATTAGCATTCTGTCGCTGCTGTGTACACCACAGATATGCACACTTAAGGTGCCATTGGGGTCTGCATCTTGCAGCAGCGAGTATACGCTTTAAACGCCGAGCTCTGGCCACGTTGTTTGTTTCTTGCGACCTTAAGACTTCTCACAATTTAACAGAATGATTAGAAATGGCAGTGTGCGTTTTCTCCATCTGGCGACTTGTAAAATTTTTAAGTATAAGGACTGTGCATAAAACTGAAAATACCTCGTGGCAATGCATGTCAGCAGCATACCTCTGCAGTTATAGCTAGGCTGTGGCCATTGCAGAATTAGAGTGAAGCAACCTTAATGTGGAGGCGAACTGCATCCCAAATAATATCAATGTAATTGTACACGAAGGGGCAGGTTCTTGTGAAAGTAGCTGTACCGTGAAATGAATCTTAGAATTAACCCCAGAGTGTTGACTAAAACGCCATGGTGGTAGCGGGTTGCTTCAGGGGTACGTAACAGCGTGAGTTTTTGTTAACCCATGAACATCACAAAATACCCAACAAAACCCAACGCTATGAGAATCGCCCCAATATTGTGCGTTATATTTATGCTGTGTATATTTCTCAACGCCAGACGACGATCCTAAAGTAATTATTGTATACCAGATAAGCTGCATGGTACGAGAAGATATTGTTGCCTTCCAGTATTTAACTAATGCTACCTTAAGCTAATGCTACATTAATACATTATTTCCTCTTCGTAATAAGCATATCTGTATTCAAAATATGAAGAGAGCTCGGGGTATGTATCTTACACGTTGTATGAGAAGTTAGAACACGCCTGCAAAAGTTACCACTTATTATGCACGTGCACCATATATTTTGCACCTCCCAACAGATCATAAATGCTGGCAAGAAGAAATTGTTGGGGCTCATCAAGGAATTTAGCATGTCGTTTTACCAACAGTTTCTATGTGTAGAGCTTTACAATGGTTTAAGTGAGAACTGTGACGGTGGACATCTATCGACTTGTTAGCGTGGACATCTCTGGCATTCCATTTATGGTGCAGGGTAGCACCTCTTGCTGTTGCTTTTAGGGAGGAATATACAAGCCCCTGAAACTTGAAAAGTGAGCATTTGTAACGGTTTTGGGAATATTAAGTGTGCAATACGCGGAAAAAAGCTCCAAATGCCCTCGCCTGGTCGTTTTATTTCTCTTTTTACCCTTCATGAGAGCTTTTTCATACACCGCGTTTCCATGCACGATGTCATACGTTTTGCCTGGAGGGTGCACCTGCTGTTTCACCATTGACTGTTCACGTGAAAGGCGTGGCGAGAACTGGATATTTTTATTCCTTTTTATTTTCAGTTTTTCTGTCGTTGCGCCAAGTTCTTTCGTTAGTTTTTATCCGCAAGAATCTGGAGCACGTGAAATTTGACGCAGCATACGGCTATTGAAGAGGACGCCAATAGAAAAAAAGGCTTCTTTTCAGTAAATAGTATGTAATAAAGAATGCTTCAAATTTCTGTCAGCGTGATTGTATTCGATTGTATTCGCGTTATTTCAGCCGGTATTACCACCTATACTCTGCTTTAGTCTACTTGGCACAACTAAGGTATATTATTCACTGCACTGGGGTATCACCTGAAAACGCCACCGTAGTTACGCATTACGTTAGCAACTGCTAGGAGATTGCACACGAAATTAGAAAGAAAAAAGGGGCTTCAGACACGGGATCGATCCCGGCCGCCGTGGCGGCTTTTATGGTGGGATAGAAACGCGACAACGCCCGCGCATCGACAGTTCAGCTAACGTAAAGCACCCCCAGCTGGCTAAAAAAAGAATCCGGAGCCCTTCACTAAAGCGTTTGTCATAGCCCAGGGGTAGCTCGGAGCATTAAACGATGACATTTCTTCAAGTCAAGAAAGATATGTTGGGAAAGCTTCAATGAACTGCTCCAGGACATAATTAATTTTGTATAGGTTAAACTCAAGGTTGATATGAAACGTGGAGGTTTCAATGCATTGATATGACTATATACATAACTAAACACCCTTTCCTTGTGTGCTTCACATGTGTGTGTAACTATTTTTTCCTTGCCCCATCTAGCGCCAGCAATGTTTCGAGCCAAAAACCAACTAGCCCCATTTCAAGCTCTGGTAAACACCCATGTGGCCTCCTGATCAATAATTAGTATTACTACTGACACTATTAACACAAAAAAATCTCCGGATGTGCAGTTTGCAACATCTTTATGTACTTATAACAAAAAATTTCACACACGTTACTGCGGAAGAAATGCTATTGTCTGACAAATATTTTGATTGCTTCATATAAAATAGAAGGTTCCCAAGGAGAAACCTGATTAACGGGTTTGTCTACTGAACGGAGTTGGGATCAAGAAGGCGTGAAGTGTTTGAGCCTCATCAAGCTGGGTTTAAATAATTATTGTTGCATTCAATGTAGGTTCCAGCGGAAGAAAATTACTGTGTGACAGTCAACCTAAAAGCCCCTTTACAAGCGCAAGCATAGGAGTAACTGTGGTCGAAGGAGCTCGCAGCGTCCACAGAAACCGCTAGCAGAAAAGGCACAATACCACTCCAGTTATTTCTCGCATGTGTCGTCAATAAAAGCGGTTGGTTTCAAAGCAGCGTCAACAACCTGTAGCAAAATTTTGAAATAGAGTGGTTCGCGTTTAATGGCGAAAATTTAAAGCGGTGGTTACAATAGCAATGGCACGACAAATTTAATTGCCAAGACAAAGAAATTAACAGATGAACAAATTAGACGTATGTGAAATGGAAGGAGTAAACTATTTATAGAAACGAAATAGCTCACTGAGGGCGTTGGCTGAAGGACCAGTGCTCGCATGGCTGCCACCGTTTGTGCGGCATGATCTGAGCTGCCCATGTTTGGCCCCCAGTGGGAAGTTGTATTGAGAGGTAACGTTGGCTTTTGGATATTTGCATAGACAATATTGCCAAGGGAGTGGTTATCCAGTGCAGGGCCGTAGGGTGGGGAGTAGGCATGAGGGACAGTAAGGTGGGGAGAATTGGTGTGAGTGTACGAGTTGTCTATTTGGGCAAAGTGCACGCTTTTATCAGCCTTCTTACGTGCTTGGCCCGTGATTTCAGTTATCCATGAGGGGGCCATATGATTCAGCGGAAGAGGGCTTCATGCTGTGCACTGTCCTTGTAGGTAAGAGGAAATGATTGGGTAACTTAGGGACGCTGTGCATATATGCTAGAAAAACGGTAGCCGGATAACTGCAGCACGAGCAAGCTGATGTGTCGCCTCATTAGCACCTGTCCCAATATGCGCCGAAGTCCAAACGACTGACATGGGTTCGGCGAGGGGATTTCATTAATAAAATTTTCAAGGCGGCTTTGGAAATAATGCCTTTCGCGAAGTTCCCCATCGTCGTCTGCGAATCTCAATGCAAGAAAACGTGGGTCGCTGTGCGAGGGCGAGGGTGATGGTAGCTCCTTCGCTGAGTATAAAGCCCGAAATTACACCATCCTCCACGCACGCACAATCTCAACGACTCTCCTTTCTCTGCCTGCGTAACACCAACTCAGGACTTATCAAAGTGCACATAACTTTACAATACATGCGACTATCTCAATCACCTGCAGGCTGACACATCTGCCACAATATAAACATGCACCTTCCTCTCCCCCTCACGACGGCTGACACGTTCCAGGCCCCCTGAAGCCGTTATTCACCATCGGAGATCGCTCATGCGTGTTCTGCTTCTTTCGTTTACCGCTGATGCAGCAACACGGGGACTATGATACGACTCGGCCACAGGTCCAGTGTTCCAAATACTTCGGATGGCCCCTGTAGGACGTGTCAAAGACTCAAAGTCATTGCGCTTTCGCCCGTGTTGTTCCGGTTCATCCTCTGAGCCCCCGATGAAATGCACCACCATACACACCAAATCACCAACAACTGAGCTGGAGGCAGCCATCGCCGCCGCACTCGCACAGCGAATAACACCTTACTTTGTGCTATCATTACCGAAGACGGCCATTCAGAAATTTTGTAAAGGCATTATTTCCAAACCCACCTTCAAAATTATTTTTATAAATCCCCCCAATGAACCCGTGTCACTAGTATGAACTTCCGCCCATCTAGTAACGACGGTGCACATCAACTTGCCCGAGCTGCAGTTCTCCCGGCTCCCGTTTCTTTCGCACCTATGCACGGTGGGCCTGAGTGGATCCGTGTAGCCCTTCTTACTTATCACTACTGCCTTCTCCAGAGAAGCCTACAACCTCCTGCCATACCACAACCATATCAATTCTCCCCTTATGCCCATCATGCAACGAACTGGACACTCACTATCATTCTCTATGTGAGTGTCTAAACTATCCCTTTTCCGTCCCCACCCCTTCCCTCTTGGAGAAGGCCCTCAGAGTTCACATCTAGCCGTGCAAGAGGAGGCTGCCATTCGTGTCCTAGAAGTCGCGGAGGCCTTGTGGGCATCTTCTGCCCCCTTTTTGAGCCACTTGGTTATAATAGTCTTTTCCTTCTTCGAGTTCACGCACCCCCAATTTCTTCCGTTTTTTAGTTTTCTCGGACCGGCAATTGCATTTGTTGTATCATTGCTGTGCACAGCGCGTAATACAGACCCTTTTCAGAAAAGTTGGCAAGGTAGTAGATACGCGAGCTTTCACGATGACAATGCTGACGTCATTCGTAAACGTCGGCCATGATGAAGGAAACACGGCTCCATCATAGCGCGGCTGCGCGGCGCTCTCTTAGAGCCACTCGTAATCACCTCGGCGTTCAGTCTGATCAGATAGGTTTCTGAGCTTTTGCTTGCTGTTTTGATTTTGTCACCACATGCGGTTACCAGTTCTGCAGGAGTCATGCCAACTCACTGCTGCGTAACCCTCTGCAAACGGCACGGATGCGCTCGTCGCTGAAACGCGGTATAACAGAGAGGTTGGTGTCCCACCCAGTGGTAGGAAAGACCAATCACCGCGACGCAGACGCCATATGATCCAGTACCCCCCTACTGTGAGAATGTGAAGTCCGACCTTAAGCGATGCGTGAGCGCGCCGAGCTACGGCACAATCGCTCTGTTTCCTTCATCATCGCCGCGTGCAACGTTGCTGGACTGGCCTTCCGCTGGTCCGCTATCCCTGATAGTATTTTGCAAAGGGTCTATTCTTGACGTTCAACGTGAGCCCTTTCTTTTATAATTTCAATGTCGTCATCGTCGTTGCCGCCGTAATCATCAGCATCATCATCATCATCCTCATCAGTCCACTTAGGTCCGCTGCAGGACGATGGTATCTCCCATTGGCGTCCAACTGCTCCTGTCCAGCGCTGCACGGGCCTGCAGTTTACCCCCGAATTTTCTTCTTTATCCCTCCAGCACATTACTGGCCTTCCCATACTTCTATACCTATCTCTTGGTGTCCACTTTGTTACCCTAGTTGCCCACTGGTTGTCGAATCGTTCGCCTCACTAAATGGTCATTCTATGTCCACTTCTTTGTATTTATTTCAAGAATAACTCAAGCTCGTTCTCTGATGCAGGTAGCTTGTTTCCTGTCGCTGCGTTATGCGCCTAACATTATTCGTTCCATGGCCCGTCGTGCCGACCTAAGTTTGCTTTCTAGTTGTTTAGTAAGGCGCATTGTTTCAGCTCCATACGTCATAACCGCAATTATGTACTGGTTATAAATTTTTCTTTTAAGTGACAGAGGTAGCTTACTTTTGTTTATTTGGGAGTGCTTGCCGAGTGCTCCTCAGCCTCTATTTACTCTGCGCTGGATATCTCTTTCGCTATTTGGCTCAGCAATAACCATCTGTCCGAAGTAGTTGTATTCTTTTACTACTTCTAGCGTTTCGTTTTCTCAGCTGAAGAAGACGTTTTTAGCGTGCTTATTTCTTATACTTTGCGTTCATTCATGTTTATTTTGACCTCCATGATCATGCTTTCGGAATGTAGTTCTTCAGGCATTGTTTACAGGTGTTCTGCCCTCTCGGTCATCAATAATTTGTCGTCCGCAAGCCTCAGATCGATCACTTATTCCCCATGTATCCTTATTAGTGTGTTTTCCGTGTCAAGCTTTCTAAACACCCCCTCCAGAGATGCTGTGAATTGTTTTGGCGAGATGGTATCTCTCTGTTTTACTCTCTCCTGTATCGGGAATTTATCGCATTGCTTGTGAAGAGTTATTGTGTCCGTGCATTCTTTATATACGTATTCTACAAGTGTTATATAGGTATCCTCTAATCCCTGGTCTCTTAGTGCTTCAAGCACGGCTTCCGTTAGAACGGAGTCAAATGCTATCTCAGTCTATATATGCCATGTAGAGGGGTTTGTTGTATTCTGTGGATTTTTCTTACTTGATTCAAAATATGAATGAGATCAATAGTTTAGCACCCTTTCCGAAACTTAACCTACTCTTTCGGCTGTTCGAAATTCAGACTGCACCATCGCCTAACTATAACTTTGGTAAAAGCCTTGTACATAACAGAGAGCCCGCTGATGGATCTGCCATTCTTGAAGTCCTTGGAATCTCCTTTCTTGTGAATAAGAATAATGTTGGCGTTTTTGCCAGGTTACGGGAACTTTTTGCGTCTTCAAGCATACCGAAAATATATAATGCGCGCTTTTCTAGAACAATATACCTTCCCTCCTTCAAAAGACCTCCGGTAATGCCGTCGTCACCTGCAAGTTTTCCGCTTTTTATGACCGTGATAGCCCTTCTTCCCTGCTCTTTTGTTGCAGGTGGCACATC
Organism: Haemaphysalis longicornis; assembly: GCF_048455015.1. Lineage (NCBI taxonomy): Eukaryota > Metazoa > Arthropoda > Arachnida > Ixodida > Ixodidae > Haemaphysalis > Haemaphysalis longicornis. Next base: position 191,606,316 of record NW_027526422.1, read on the forward strand.
GCATGTTAAACTTGTACTCTAAGCAGTATCCTTTGGCATAACGTCACTGGCATACAGCGTGGTGTAGAATCGTTCTTCTACCTTTATTATCTCGTGCACTAAGTTATTATTAGGTTGTGCGTTATGTTACCCTGCTCGCCTCTGTGTGCGCACATCCTCTTTTTGCCGATGGCTAGCTTTCTCTTAGTTGGTTTAAAGGGACACTGAAGGGAATTTTTTAAGCTTCCGTTTTTGCTAGCACTGCGTAAACTGGCTCAAATTAGCACACCTTCGAACGTTTATCAGGTTGACAAGTCGGTGATTATTTTACAAAGCGCGAAAGAAGAAAAATTACGCCCACCTCCCCTCGCGTGAACCCTGGTGTGATGCGACGCTGTGGGGGGTTCAAGCGCAAGCGGAGAGCAACCGTCGACCGAAAGGCCGCCGGAGAGCGGCACACTGGTTATATGAGCAGCGTACACGAAGGAGAGGAAACCGCGGAGAGAGAGAGTACTGCACATGCGCAGCACCGCGCGCAGCGCCGCCCACCGGCGGAGTGAGAGCGCGCTGAGGCGCACACCCGCAGATGTTGAGACAGTGTTCGCTCTCTCCTCGGCACGCGCCGGCTCCAGTGTGTCTGCTGCGGCTATGACGCAACACAATCCACTTTAATCCAATCCAGTGCAAATCCAATCCAATCCAAACCAATCCAAGCCAAGCCAAGCGAAGCCAAGCTAAACCAAGCCAAGCAAGCCAAGCCAAGCCAATCCAATCGAATCCAATCCAATGCCACTCGCGAGAGAGTGTTCGCTATCGGAGAGGAGAGGGGTGAGCGGAGGAGAGTGCGGACGCCCACGACGATGACGACGGACGCACGCAGGAAGGACAGGGCCGCCGACAAGAGATGCTCCCAGCGTTGCATCTAAAAACTACCGTGCGTGGTGTGCGGCGACCGCACCAACTAAAGGCTGTGACGACGGGAGGAGACGGACCGTGTTTGGACGATGTCCAAGGTTAACATTTAAACAAGTTCCCCGCACGGGGCACCTTGAGCAATCTTGGTGACGGTACTGGCGATACCGCGGACTCCGAGCCCCCATACTCACGCTGTAACCGACCGTGGTAATGAGTTTTAAGGTGAAGGGCAGAAACCTCAAACGGTGGCCGTCGGAGCCCAGGTCAAGCTCCGGCAGATGGGCTCCCTGTCTGTTTACCAGGCAGGGAGCTCCGGGACCTCTCAAGCTATTAGGGTAAGGTTTGAGAAGAAAGTACCCCCGTCCCCTAGTTTTTCCAATGCCACATGGATAAATCGAAACCCCCCCGCAAACCCGATCGGTCCCTGAAAAGGGGCCGCACCGATGTTACGTACCCACGCCTTCCAACTTTCACTCTCCCGAAACCTGATAATTATCCCCGATTCTTGATTATCGAGTCCCTTGAAAAAGACTAGCCAGTTGCCTCAATGTCCGTGTTTCTGATTACAAAATTCATAGAAGGAATAATCATCGGTAAACACTACAAAGCCAAAAAGCAAAGAACTGGAGAGTTGCTGGTAGAAGTCACCAACCAGCAACAGGCCACAAATCTCCTGAGCCAGACCCGTATTGCCGATCTTGGTATCAAAGTAACGCCCCACCGCAGCCTCAACAGCTCGCAGGGCGTGATTTCAGAGTCAGATCTGGCAAACGAGATGGAAGCCGATCTTCTAGAAGGCCTGAGAAATCAGGGTGTGACGGCAGCCAGGCGAATATCCATAAGGCGAGATAATAAGGAAATACATACTAGGCACATCATTCTCACATTCGACCGTTCAACTCTTCCCGACCATATCAATGCAATATTCATCCGGTGCTCTGTTCGAGCGTACATCCCGAATCCGCGGCGCTGTTACAAGTGCCAGCGGTTCGGGCATGGTACCAACTCGTGTCGGGGCCAACTAACCTGCGCCAAGTGCGCGCAACAAGGTCATCAGTCTGTTAATTGTCCCTCTAATCAATTGCTTTGTGTGAATTGCCAAGGACCTCACGGCGCGTATTCGCGAGCCTGCGAGACGTTCAAAATTGAAAAGGAAATCATCAACGTCAAAGTCACGGAAAACATCACCTTCCCGGAGGCGCGAAAGAGGTTCGCCTCTTTTCCCGTGGGGAGGTACGCCGAGCGGAGGGGGGCGGAGCGGCGTCTGGTTTCGGCGGCGACCCAGTACCGCGAGTCGGACTTGGTCCCGCCCCCGCCCGCCCCCAGGGTTGCCCCAGGCAGCCCAACCAGACTCTGCACCGCTAGCTCACCCAGCAGCGGCTGTGGTGGCAACAGCGACTGTTGGGGATGCCGCTGCATCCACTGCTTCATCTCCACCGGCCCAAAGAACAGGCAAGGGCACGGAGATGGAGACGGAGGCAGTCGCAGCGACCCCCTTCCCCGCTTCACTGCCGGTACCATCTGTGGTGCTCCCCACGCCTTCGGCACTGGCAGCGGAGGCAAAGAACACCCGAAAGGGTACAAGGTCAAGGGGGCCCAGTCCGCTGGGCACCCCCTTGCCTTCAGATGACGACATGGAAGTCGAGCCTTTCCGGCTTCCATCGCAGCGGAAGGAACGGGCTGCGACGTCCAGGTCAGTAGGGAAGGCCAGAAAACCCCTTCCAAATTGCAAGCCCGGAAAAACCCTACATAAATAATCACACTCCAGTAGCTCTGAACACATAACAATGGGAAGAGAAAATATGGTTCAATGGAACTGCAGAGGCCTTCTGAATAATCTTGACGACGTGTATGAGATTCTGCATGCCAATCAGCCAAGTATAATGTGTGTCCAGGAAACACATCTGAATTCCAAACACACAAATTTCTTGAATAGTTACCTGGTATACAGGAAAGACAGGGGTGGCTGCACACACTCTTCTGGCGGTGTTGCCATAATCGCCCGCAAATCCTTAGCATGCCACCCTGTCACCTTGAACACCGTCCTTGAGGCTGTAGCCGTTCGCTCAATAATATTTAATAGGTTGATAACGGTATGCTCCATATACATTCCTCCTGATGTTGCACTTACGAGCTCTGACTTCGAGGCGCTGGTTGACCAGCTGCCCGAACCATACATCCTTACAGGCGACCTTAATGCTCACAACTCTCTTTGGGGCTCTTCCAGAATGAATGCCCGAGGTCGGCTGATAGAGAAATTCCTGACATCTTCTGGAGCATGCCTTTTCAACAACAAACAGCCTACATATCATAACATAGGACACAACACATACTCATGGCTTGACTTGGCTATAGGGTCCGCAGTTCTCTTTCCTATTCTCGAGTGGGGTGTGGGAACTGACCCATAAGGTAGTTACCACTTCCCCACCTCACTTACTTATATAGGTAAAGGCCCAAGCAGTTCATCTTCCCATAATAGGTTTAATGAAGCACGAGCTAACTGGAACACATTTACAGAGACATCGAAACTACACCACACATCCATAGCACACCTACACGTAGATGAAGCCGCACAACTCCTCACGGCGCACATCCTCGACGCCGCCGAAAGGTCCATTCCCCACGTCTCTGGTGCCCCGCGCAACCAGCGGAGGCCGTGGTGGAATGAGGAGTGTAGGCGGGCGCGAGAGGCCCAGAACAAGGCGTGGGGTATCCTCCGTCGGTACCCCACGTCGGGAAACCTTTTATTGTTCAAAACGGCTAAGGCGATGGAAAAACGTGTGCGCCGTGAGGCAAAACGAGACAGCTGGCGCTCATTCGTAACATCCATAGACTCTTACACTGACTTTCGCAAAGTCTGGACACGAATACGCAAACTAAAAGGACAACAGACACACAGCCTGCCCCTGGTTAGAACAACCGGGGACAAACTGGAAGACCAGGCTAACACACTCGCACAACACTTCCAACACGTGTCCAGTTCAGCACACTACACTAGCACTTTCATAAAACACAAACACATGGCTGAAAAGAAGTCTTTACTTGATAATGATAAGTCGACCTCCTCTTATAACTCGGCGTTTTCACTTCATGAGCTGAGGACCGCTCTGAGCACTTGTAAACCCTGAGCTCCAGGCCCAGACAACATCACATATACAATGATACAGCACCTACACTCAGACACTCTTCTAACACTCCTCCACCTATATAACAAGATTTGGCTTTCGGGGCACATTCCTCGCTCTTGGAGGGAGGCCATAGTAGTGGCTTTCCTAAAAGAAGGGAAGGACTCTTCCTCTCCCTCCAGTTACCGGCCCATTGCTTTGACAGGCTGCCTGTGCAAGCTCCTCGAGAAGATGATAAACCGTAGGCTCGTGTACTTTCTTGAGTACAATGGTCTTCTCGAGAGCTGCCAGGCAGGCTTCCGGGCACGGCGATCCACAAACGATCAATTAGTTGCACTGGAATCTTACATTAAGGATGCCTTTATACACAGACAGTACTGCATGACCGTATTTTTTGATATCCAGAAAGCTTATGATACGGCATGGCGTTATGGCATTCTTGCAGACCTAAAATCCTATGGTGTGACAGGTGACATGCTGAATACTCTTTCAAGTTACCTTTCTGAACGAACATTTCTGTCAGGGTCGGTTCGGCACTTTCAAATGTTCACGTGCAGGAGAATGGCGTGCCTCAAGGTGGCGTATTGAGCTGCACCTTGTTTATAGTTAAGATGAACTCTCTCCGAAAGGCACTGCCGCCAACCATATCCTGCTTGATGTATGTAGATGACGTTCAAATATCATTCAAATCATGTAACATATCCATTTGTGAACGTCAGGTCCAGCTTGGGGTAAATAAACTTTCTCGCTGGGCAAATGAAAATGGATTTAAACTTAATCCTTCTAAAAGTACCTGCGTTGTATTCTCAAAAAGGCGGGGCATCCTGCCCGATCCCGACGTAAAACTCTTTGGTGACTCGATTCCAGTGAAAAGAGAACACAAGTTTTTGGGTGTGGTGTTTGACGAGAAACTCTCATTCATACCCCACACAAAAAGACTTAAACAAAAATGCCTAAAAACAATGAATATTCTAAAAATCCTGTCTCACCAATCGTACGGTGCAGACAAACAACTCCTGCTTCGACTTTATGCCGCGTTGGTAGGGTCACGGTTCGACTGCGGAAGCGTTGTGTATGGGTCAGCCACAAAAACAGCACTTAAAATGCTCGACCCAGTGCTTCACTTAGGCCTTCGCCTGTCTTGTGGGGCGTTCCGTACCAGTCCTGTCCACAGTCTTTATGCAGAGTGCGCCAAATAGTGCTTAGCGTACCAGCGAACTTATGTTGACCTTCTATATGCCTCCAAAATCTCATCAATGAATAACCACCCCTTTAAACCGGTTTTTAATGATACGTCCACAACTAAACTATTTTTAAACCGCCCATCCATTGCTGTTCCTTTCTCGCAGAGAGTGAGGGACGAGGTGACTATTCATGACGTCTTCCTCTTAGACACATTCAAATCATCTCACACTGATCTTGTAGCACCATGGCATCTTCGTCCTGTGGCATGTGACTTGTCTTTCGTACAATACAATAAGAACAGGACACCAAGAAGTGGGATTTTGCAGCATTTCATGCATCTGCAGAATAAATACAGGGCTGCAGAGTTTTTCAGCGATGCATCTAAAATGTCCACTGCGGTGTCTTGTGCTGCGCATGGGCCCAATTTCGAAGCATGTAGAACAATTAATGTTAATACAAGTATTTTTACGGCAGAGGCATATGGCATATTTCTAGTTGTAAGTCACATAGTTGAACCTCATATTCCTACATCCGTAATTTATACAGATTCTTTGAGCGTCGTCCGTGCATTATCATCCGGAAAGTAATAAAAAAACCATGTAATTAATCTTGTCTTCAAAAAGATTATGGTAGCTTATTCTTCAAACCTTGGGGTGACTGTGTGTTGGGTGCCAGGCCACTCTGGCATTGGCGGTAATGAAGTGGCGGATGAAATGGCCGCCAATGCTGCACTCCGAAACACAGTCGACATGGCAACACTACCTTACACAGACCTCAAGCCACACATTAGACAACAACTCCGTAAAACTTGGCAAGCAGACTGGACCGAACAGACAGACAACAAACTACATGTAATAAAACCACACCTGGGACAATACACTACTGACTCACCAACAGGCACATTGAAGTTACCTTAGCTAGGTTACGGATAGGTCATACGCATGTAACGCACTCGCACCTGCTCACGGGATCTCCAAGACCCCTGTGTAGCAGGTGTGGGGAGGGCCTATCCGTAGTCCACATACTCATACAATGCAAGGCACTTGACACAACACGACACAAACACTTCAGAGAACTCTACAGACAACATATTCCCCTACACCCATCTCTGTTTCTAGGTGACGGTGCCATGGTTTCTGTGAAACGCGTTTTTAAATATTTGTCAGATGTTAAGTTTTTAAACCTCATTTCCTATCATGCGTAATCACATCTGGCCCTATACACAAGCCATCACCATTATCTTTATTGATCTTACTATGTCCAGCTTACACATTTTATACCTACCTTTTGTGGTAATCACTTGTTTTCATTAAATAACTTCTCTGGCGCTCTTTGCTATCGTCGGCCTTGCGCCATTAAGCACCAACCATCATCATCAACATTTAAACAAGTTTCGGTTTTAGTTCTGTAAAACAACATGCTTGACATCCGACGGCATCGTTTAATGGGCATTCTTGATACCTCCGTAATCGTCGAAGCACGGTTCTGCCATGTTGTCGGCTATAAAATGCATACGATAAGCCTCCCAGGACGGCTTGCAATCGAAGCAATCACCAGCCGAGGCCTTCGCAGTGGATGAACGCCCTCCGCGTCCTCGCAGATGCTCAAATGCCATGCGCTGTCCCCCATATTTGGAGCTTGCCTAACTCATGCCTGTATCGTAAAAAGCGTGTTCGCACCAGGGCAAGGGTCTGTTGCTTCTGGCTTGTGCCCACTGCCCGCAAGCAGTCGGTGCTTATGGCAACAACACGCCAACGAGAACTCGCTAGAGCAACAGTTTATGCCTCCCCGCGTTCTATGAACTAGTTCTTGGAGCAGTGCACTTGGCGGCCCAAAAAAAGGCGAACTCAGTATAAAAAACATCGTAAACCCATTAACATCGTAAAAACAATAGCAAGCCCAGCGCTCAAAACCACTCAGCCACGGGCAAACACTGCTGAGAGAGGAAATATAAGGTATATAACGTACAACCAGTTTACACTTTTATTTAGTTTGAGAGTTTCAAGCAGCTTAACTGACTATTTGTTGTACTGCGCTCGTGCAATAAGCGTCCCCCAAGTTTCCACAGTATCTCACCTCTAGCAATTGCATTTTTTAGACGAAAAAGCATTCGCAGATGCGTAGTCGTGCTGCTGACCACTGCTCCTGTTCGCCCCGCGCAAAAAAGTGCTTCCTGCACCCTAGTTTTACGCTGTACGGTAAAAGTATGAGTTGATTTTATTGCCTTAGTAGCTATATTGACTTCGCTGACTCTTCTCCCGCCTTCAAGTGGCCTTAGATTTCCCTGCTGGCGTACCAGTCAGCGAAGCGTCTGTGTGCGCTTGTGCAGCACTTGTGTGAAGCGACCTTGACTTGGAGCTACATACCGTGTACAAACTAACCAAGTAAAGAAAGGTACATTGTCCTTTCACAAACGTGTCCTGGGTTCGTTTCAGCTGAGCGAGCGAATTGAGACGACCCGTCGGCGGCTGGTGGACGAAACGCTGGGCCGACTGACTCTGTCGGAAGACCGGCGAGCCCTGCAGTAGCGCAGCCAATTGCCAGCTGATCTTCTCCTGACGTCACACGAAAACGCCACAGAAAATGGGTGAAGGTGCAGAGGGGAGGACAGCATTTTCGAATTGATTTTTATACTTCATAAATTCGCGTAAACACGCTCTGAGTGGTCGAAACAGGGCGTTGGGACTCCGTACTACAATTTGCGCTCGTAATCCTGCAATGTTTATAAATCACTTCAGTGTCCCTACAAAGTTTCCCCCTACCTGCACCGTGTCCTCCATCACTGCCATAGTATATGCGTGAGTATCCTTTGTTTTAAATCTGCCAATGAGTTTTGAAAGCTCGGACAGTGTAATCTGATCTGCCGTACTTGACACTGCCAGGTGCGTGCGTTTGACAATTAGTTCCTCCGTGTTTTCAGTTAGTTTTCCAGTTTGTTTTCTATATGTTGCTTCTCCAAGAGCTGCTGCTCATTCACTTTGTGCCGGTGTTAGGTTCTCTTTTATGCTGCATACACTGAATTCGTTCTGTTCCTCTGGAAGCGCGAAGTTTATTTGAAGAGTTATTTCAAACTCCTGCGATCTGGCTATGACTGACTCCACACAGAACACAAACCAACCTAAATTGAAGTAAATGGCCTGTCGCATAACTCAGTACCCATTTAAAGTATTCCAAACTCCTTCCAACGTGAGTATCACTGTACTGTCATTATTTCCGAAGTTTCTACAGTAGCATATGTCAGTGTCATTTTACTTCCACTACAATGGGAGCTTTCAGGGGGACCATTTGGAGTATATGATATCCTGCAACTGGGACTAAGGGGGCGCGTTGGGAGCAGTACTGACCTGCATTGGAGGTATTTTTTGTTTTTGATTCTTTGATGTAAGCGCTGTAGAGGAATTTATTACTGTATTTGGGAGTTCTTAATGAGCGCACAGTCCGCATTTTCATTTTTAGTTGAAGAATACGTAAATTTCGCTTGTAACGTTAAATGACTAAACGTGAAAAGTTTGTTTTCTGCAAGCAGTCATTTTATTGCAGAGCAATTACATAAATACGATATACGTGTAAACACGTTAATAAGAGAACAAAAACAGTGAATAAACAAAACACCTACACCGAGAATACAAGGTATCTTGGTAAGAACTTTATCTTCAACAAAAAGAAATGTAAGCCATTTGCAAACGATGAGGTCAGCATATCGTCGATGCGCTGTTTGCTTGCACTTGACTCCAAAACAGTGACTTCACCGCGCCTCCTGGCACGTTCCCCAGGAACCCACAGTAGCACATCATTACATAGATAAGAAAATGCTTTCAATCTACGGCAACAAATACAGAAGCATATTTGGCATCGGACCTGACAAAAAAAAATAAAGAAGTGGCATTGTGATGACGCCGCATTGTCATTTTTGTGTCCAAATTTCCGTAATGTCTGAATGTTTATTTAAATATACGCAAAATTGCGCTTCCGTCCGAGTCACCTGCTCTCACTAGTTGGTCAAGACGAAGTGGTGTTTCTCGCTTTCTCACTCCCAGCTTTCTCGCTCAAAATACCGAACTCTCAGCAACCTAGCAAAACCGCTTCAGGAAAGTGATATCTGGCATAAAGCAAGAAGTCAACGTGAAGATGAAAACGCTCGAAGGAGTTTCCCGGATTCTCAGTATTTTGTGTGTAATTAGCTGTCAAATCTTAATCCCCTTGCATTTCTAAGGGATAGTTTCCATGGCTCAGGAATCTAGTCGCTCAACGTGCGAGTCTTGAAACTGTCCACAAATCACGTTTTCAAACCCAATATTAGCTGCGCGAAATAAGTACATTGATTGATTGAATGTAGGGTTTAACGCACCGACGCAACGCAGCCGATGCGGCGCTCCAGTGTGGAGGGTAAGGGATTGATTGTGACTGCCTGAGGATATTTAACGTGCGCCGAAATCTTGCACACACGGGCGCTTTTGCTTTACGCCTCCATTAGAAAAGTGGCCGCCCTGGCCGGAAATCGAACCCGTGACCTCGTAAAATATGTACGTTTTGGTAAATACCTACAGAGTTATCACTGCTGAAAGGACTGCCATGAGCGGAAAAGCTGCACATGGGACATTTTTTATTCCGCTCGCGAGTGTAAATAAGTGAGTGTTATGCTCCAGACCCGCGCAAATACGCATTGCTTTCACACTGTTCGGCCTCCCGAATGACGTTCCGGGCATGGCGCCCTCTCTCGCGCACAACGCTCACCTCCAGTGCCCGAGAACCGCCCGTGCAGCGACGCGGGAAACACACTGAATTTACATGACACTAGAAGGGGCACAAGTCTCCCAAAATGTTGGTTACAATAAAAAAATTCAAATCTTACCATGAACCCCCTCGTTGAGGCACAATCGTGTTGTTTTTAACGAGGTGCTCTCAGTTAGCGAAAACTGCATTTAGGCCTCGTGTCGGCTCGCAGGCCGGTGATTCGGAAGCGACGTTGCAGTTCGTCGCACGTTAGTCTAGGCTCGTTCCACGATGTTCGCAACGAGCTTCGGTTGTCAGGAAGCACTTCACATCCGTTCGTGCGGCCGCCAGTTTACAACGACAATGCATTTTCGGGGACGATAGAGCTCACACGACACATGACACATACTGGCAGCCATATTGTAAGGAGGCGCATAGGAGGAAGGGTGAATGGGAAGGGGGAAAGGGACAAGGAGGTGTGGGAGTTTTTAATACTCCCATTAGGACAAACGCAGTATTCACAGCTCGATACTGCGTTTTGTGGGGAAGTTCAGTCGTGGTAAATACGCCTAATTACAACGGCTCGTGGCCTCCAGTGTACACTGTCGGTTTTTGCCACCATCACACTACCACACGTGGGAGCAGGCCGCCTGCCGTGAGGAGTTTAAAAAAAGTATTTCAGCCAAAAAACTTCCATTCAGGCTAATTTGTGTTTTGTGTGTCCATGCGGGGTTGAGTAGCTTTACGAGATTATACCTTTCTTTATTGATATTCAGCCTTAGCTTGCATCTAACCATCCTATGATCGCTGCTCCGAATCTTCCATACCCGCTCTACGTCTTGCACAATACCTTGGTTGTCACTTAAAATGAAGTGCATTGCGTTTTCTTGTACCATCGGGACTTTTTCACGCCCATTTTCTATTCTTTTCTTTGTAAAAGATTCGTTCATCAGCCTCAGCTTATTTCCCTGTGAAATTCCAACCAGTACATCTCTTCAATTTTTGCGAGTCTATTCCTAAGTTTCCCACTCACCTTTCTCCTATTTTCATACACACCTTTGCGTTAGTCCCTAATCACAATCATGAACTATGGTGTTGCCTTCCTCATTGTTGATTCAACATCCTCGTAGAAGCTGTCTACGGCTCCATTAACGTAGGTGGCTGTTGGCGCATAGGCCTGTACTATCTTCAACCTGTATTGTTTAGCTTGACCACGACAGCAGCGACTATCTCTCTTATGCTGATAAACTCCTCCACGCTTTCTTCTTTTTCTATGTGTATTACAAATTCAACCCCGTGTACCTTCTTCTCTTGGGGTCCTCTGTAGCACAGAATATGTCCGCTAGTGCGCTCGATGAAGCTTTCTTCTGTCCTTGTAGCTTCGCTTAAACCTACAATATCCCTCTTAATGTCCGAAATCTCCTCTAGCAGTACAGCTGAGCTTGCCTCACTATTCAGAGTGCTCGGTCTGTTGAACGTTGCCAGGGTCAAGTTCCAACGGTGGGCTGTCCGGACCCGGAGATTCTTAGCACCTTCTGCTGCATAGCTTTTATGACCATCACCGTAGACGGGTGCTCTACAGCTTCTGGGGACTTACGGCTGATATTTTAGTTGGTCGGTCAGGGGAGGTGGCGGACATTTACACATGGGTGGCCAGGTCCTTCTGTGGTGAGGGAGTGCTGTTGGTGTCCCTAAGAACCTTCCTAGCGTAGTTAAACACTTCTAGTATATCCTCTTAGGTATCCGGGATGATGATTGCTTCCAGAGGAGGCAGTACCTGAAAGTCTACTGCACAGAATAAGGCAAAAAAAGGAAAAGGAAGAGGAAGCGAAAAAAGCTTTCAGCGGAGGACGTTGCCGCGTACCCCTGCAGTGATATTGAGCAAGCGTTTTTTGTTTTACTTTTTTACGCGCGGTTCTGAAGGAACAACCTGGGGCACTACCTTACTGTTGAGAGATCCACTGACGTCTGCTCGTTGGAAAAGCGGCCAATGCTGTGCTGAAGTGTATAGCTATGATAAATGGCTACCCTGTAGCTCAGCTGGCTAAAAGGGGTGCTGAAGGCATATTAGCATCTTTTCTCGCCATTTGGACACTGTTCTAGGCTTAAAAACTGTTTATCGGAACAACGGTCGCTTTTTGCCAGGGCTGCCCGAACGTTAGGCAACACTTAGCTCTCAGAAGACCGGAAGCCTTAGAAGCGCAACAGGGGTTTAAAAACTCTATTTACGTTATTTTATACATAGAATCCGATTGAATATTTCTCTAGCCGTTGCTCGCGGGTGACAGCAAATGTTTGTACCTATTTGTGCTCCCAGTTGTTGCCCAGTTATTGAAATTTGGCGACGTTACTTGGGCGACCCCGAATCCCATCCGTGCTCCTAGCTCAGTACGATGACGACTTTTTTCAACATAGCGCGTAGCTTATTTAGAGCTTTTCACCTTCGTAACTTAGTGTTCGCTGCTGCTGAAGGTCGTCTTAGGAACAATCTTGATCCCCTGTGTACCAAATACTTTTCTTTCTTATTTAATATAAACCGTGGCTGCTCTGTCGGTTACGCTAAATTCATGTCTTAATTTCACTACTGGTTGTTTATTGGCGACATTTTGTTGGTGACCCATGCTGCTTTTATTGACGACCCATGCGACAAATAACTTGAGTGGTAGTGTGGCTTTTGTGCTAGCAGATTTCGGTGAACGCCGCGGGCCCCTTCAGCCTCTGTTTCTCTTATGCTTGCGCTGGTTATGAGGATCATACGTTGACCATAAAACGCCGAATTGTCTTACGCTGGAACGTACGTAGAATGTTGCAATAAATTCTTTGACGAAGTGTGCTGACGCCCACACAGTTCACGCCTTCTTGATCCACTCAACGTTGGTCAGATGCCCGCTCATTTGGTTTGCCCCTGGGTAGCCAGTTTTGTTTAAAGAAGCAATAAGTATGTATGGGTGTGTAATTTTTTTTATCGGTAATACACGAATATATTGTAAACTACACCTACGTAGATTATCCGGTAACAATAGTCAGCAGTAACACTAAGTATTGGTCACGAGGACACAGGAGTATCGGTAATGCAGATACTAGTAACATCAATGCGTTGAAACCTACACGTTGCATACTGGTGTTTAGTTTAGCCTCCACAGAATTTATTAATCCCGTAGCAGTTCACTGAAGCTCTGCCAATCGTCCGTTCCAAAATTTTCAAATCTTTGGTGCTTGATGCGGGAGGCTTCACTCGGGCTAACCGGAGCGTCCTAGAGGAGGCCTCGGGATTATTTTGGACCAACTTCAGATCTTTAAAGTGCTCCGAAATGTCGACACACCATCGTTTTTGCTTTTATTTTCCATCATAAAAGCAGCCACTAGGGCCGGGATTGATCCCGCGTCCTTCGGCTTAGCAGCACTTGTAACTACTCTTAGCCACTGACACCGTCTGTATTTTTTATTTTTTTGAATTTATCTAGCTTTTGTGGACGTGATGTCAAACTACGCGCCCAACTGCAGTCAAATACTATGCTTTAGAACTTCCAAGGAGGTTAGAGTAGGGTATAAGAGGTAATGGAGGCTTAAAATAATGTGAACACATTTGAATACAATCAATTTCCCAGAAATATGGCACTGTATTTAGGTACGTAGTAATAATTCGAAAAAAGCCTGTTTTGTTTCTTCTTGGCAGCATTTTCACTAATCGCATCTGCATCAAATGTCACGAGCTCCAGGACCTGACGACTGAAACGTAAGCGCAAAAACTCACCGAACCGGCCGGAAAACCATGAAAATAATAAAAAAAGGCATAAAACGATCCAGTTCCCTCCACGCGCTTCACGTGAACAGTGCCTGGTAAAACAGCAGGTGCACCATTGACGTAAAACGTATGAAAGCATGCATGGAAACACGGTGTATAAAAAACCACGCATGAATTGCAAAAAAGCGAAATAAAACGAGAAGGCGCGCGCATTAGGGATCTTGATTCCGCTTTTGCCGCCGGATCTACTATTGCACACATAATGTTTCCAAAACCATCGAAATGGTCACTTACAAGTGTTAGGGACTTGTATATGCCTTCTTCCTAAGGTTAGCCACAAGAGGTTCTACCCAGCACCAATAATCGAACACAGAAGATGTGCACGATAACAAGCCCAGAGATGCTTACGATCGGAGATGTCCGCGTGGCCCGTGTGCCCAGGTGACGAGGCAGCCTAGGGGACAGCAAGGAGGTTGTGCTGGACGTGGCATGGGGGGTTTTTTCCGCGGTGAAGCGATCCCAACTTTCAGAAGACATTTTGTAAAGACGGTGCTCCACGGTCACATTTGGTGTCTTTAGGTCATTCACATTGAACTGAGAACGATGCAGATTTCTTGTGGATAGTTGAGGGCAAGGAACCGCCTCCATACGTTTTAATAGCACTGCCGATTAGCACTGCGTCTGAGAAGAACAGCGCCGAGTGGAGCCCTCTTTTACGTAGAAGGGACTACAAAGGCTTTCTACATTCCATATGTGCGTTTATACCCCAAAAATGACCGATAACGTCTTGTAGTGAGATTTCAATAAATTGAGACGGGAGCATTAGCAGTCTCACCAATAACAAACATCCAAGGGAAACAGCTACAAGGATTGGGGATTTGTTTGTTTCAATTGCGGCAGGGTCAGTATCTGTATAAAAGGTAATGAAGCAATCTAAAGAAAGGTGCACCAATGCTACCGCTTTCCGTATAAAATTATTTGCCGTGTACGGTAACTTTGAGCTTGGTATCAGTGCTTTGAACAATTAACTGATAAGTGTGATCCTAATAATCTATACCCCGTGAATTTTTTCGGAAACAAGAGCATTTTTAAAAATTCAAATATATTTGAAGGAATATTTAGCACATCACTTTTGTGCGTTCCTTTATTAGCTCTATTTTGGAGACAAAGCGAACTGAAACAAAAATTTATATTAAACCTGTTGGCATAATGGAACGTTGTAAACACTTTTCTCTCAACGTTTCCAGGGAGACTTGAATTATTTGTTTTTCGTTACTGTAACAAAATTAGACTTGTCCCCTTATCAAACGAAATATTAAAATCTATCTGAGACCAAAGGCTTCTCAATTAGTCGAGACTTCAAGTGTTAGCTGTAGACAGTTCCGGGCACAGAAAAGGGGCTCAAGCTTTTGCAAGAGGAACCGCTGGGTGTTAAACAAAGGGAAAATAAATATAGATCGTTTTTTTATTTCTTGGTGTTCATACTCAAGCGGTATTTTATGGGCTGTCTCTTATTTCTGACGGCTGCCTGTCTGAGTTTGAGTTGTCAGTCGCTACACCCACCATGTACATTCATAGCTAAATATCCATAACACAAGCAAAAAATGTATAGTAGTGGCACGTGACATGGTGGCTGCTGGGCGGGTAAGGGATAAGCAGCAATCTTGCGCAAAGGTGTGGGTGGAAAAATTACGCAGTTTTCCATGAGCAGTATAAGAGCCACGCCCGCATTGCAAAGAGGCTTAGAGAACCCCACCGCTCGTTCACACGAATCAGAAAGACATGAAGCTGTGTGCTCTCGTGCTCCTGCTTCTAATTATGGAAACCTCTTCGGGTACGTAGGACTAAATCCTGCCCCTTTATTTGTGCTGTTCAGAATATGTTATTTGCGTTTTATTTGGCTCACAATTTGGCACTTGCTTATTTACCATACCCTAAATGCGCCAGAAATAGGTTAACCTAAACACGATGAAGAGCGGCTCACGAAGTAAAACCGATAATCGTCGAAGGAGCTGTGTAGCACCAAGACATTCAGGCCCGCACGAGCCATGAAATGTTCAGCATGCTGCTGAGTCTGCACAGGCGGGAATTATTCAAAATTTAATGCTTCTTTGTACCACTTCCGTCTATGACCCTTATGGCACTTGAGATTGTGTTTTACCTGCACTGATGCAGCAAAGAGCGATGAAAAACCAAACAATTTTATAATTGCTTGCTCAAGCCTTTGTCCTTTCTCGCTCAAACATTTATAATTAGTCCGCCAATGCTTTGTACTTAATTTATAATTGCTTTCATAAATATAAATATTACTTTCGCAAACATTGACTAAGAAAGGAAAATAGTAGTAAAAACCCCTGGCCATGTTCCTCAAAAAATAGGCCTGAAACCGTGGCAAGTTTTGATTGTGTTCGCCATTTAAACTTAAGCGAAGACCAATGTAGCAATCTTTTGAGTTCCCCAAATTTCCCCTTAATGTTCTCTCTTGCATACTCATCCAAATACTAGGTGCGACAAACTTCAAAGTACGCCTTTCCCCGCCCAGTTTGATACCGAAGAGCTGCTTGTACAAATACATGGCTAGCACGGACAATTGTACACCTAGTTCACAGAGGGTCGCCGTGTAGGGCTACTTGGCGTTTCTTCACCAATCTAAGCAGCAACAAATGCGTCAAAAAAATAGAAACAAAGGCAAATTAGTGCCTGTGGTGTTCAGTGACACATGTGGTATTCCCTATGTCTTGCTAGCGCTGGTGTACGTAGGGGCGCGATGAGCAATCGATTTTACAAATGGTAAATGAATGGCACTTCGCATAGTTTGTAGATCACGTTTCTGGTATGAACAGGTTTTTGTAATGAACACTTTTGTCTTCCTCACCTGAAGTAACAAGGATAGTTTTAGTACAGGAAACCTTATTCCGTGAAGGCTGCAACAAGTTCATTTTTCAAACTCAAGACTTAAGGTGAAAACAGGACAAAGTTGCAATCCTGATCCACAAAAAATTCCATAACCAATGAACCGTGCCTTCTGGCTAAGGTTGGATGTCTATATTTATTTAAAAATATTTACGTTTTTTTACATAAACATTTCCACTGTCAAGACATGTAACTTGATGTCCAGGCATTTTTTTCAATGATCACGCCCTTCTTGGCCACGGACTTCACCGGAATGGAAGAGGACCATTTGGACTGGAGCCAAATAATGAAGAATATGAGCCCTTTCGGGTGAGTATCGGGTGTATAGATATTTTATTCTGCTCTCGCTTTCATGTTCCAAGTTCCAAACTATTTTAAGCTAGTTTGTTCTATGACGTTTTTGTCTTCCAGGACAAGGAAAACGAAAATGGACGAATATTAGCAGCCATATTGTTAGCTGAAGCATTTCTTCTTTCCCAAAGGAAAGCAAAAAATGGCGTATAAATTGTAAAGGAAGCCCTAAGTTCTCAAGAGCTGAAGCGACGGTCGGGCGCATATGCAATGACACAAATTATTCTACGATTCTTGAATCACACATAATTTGAGAGCTGCGTTATTACAAAATACAAACAAAACAATTATGGCGACAAACAAGCTCCTGTACCGAAATCCCGATAAACAAAGTGTGTCAGAACTTATCTGTCGCAATTTAATATGGTGTCACTTGGGGAAATACCAAAATTTCAGAAGTGCCATTTTTTTCTCCCTTTTGTTATCTAATGTCGCTACGCTTACAGCAAAAGAAAATAGAGATTTTAAAGAAATTGCTTTGTCTAGTTTGCTTGATTGGTTCCACTGTACCTCCAATTTCTGGAGAGCGTGAAACGACTTTATAAAATGCTTTAGTTACATGCTTTATGTTCAAACTAAGAATGTTTCAGTATACAACGCTATGCATCATAAAAGTGTCCCTGCGCCATTACTCTGAGTTTTTCGATATCTCAAAACGATTCACCGGGGTGGGGCGCACAATGCCTCTTTACATCATGACCATATAAACAACACGTTGGCGTCGTCACTGTTAAAAAATACAGCTAATACTGCACTGCAGGCCCTTGCGCTCTCCCATCAAAAGTTACCAAATTTGTAAGCATTCGAAACGGTGAATCTAAACAGAAAACGAAAAAAGAGAAAGAATTGGTGCTGCAATTTTTGCACTAGAACGGGTCAAAGGAATAAAAAACTGCGGCCTCAAAAGCAATGAACACAAAAGTCGGGAAGGTAACTTCATTCATTTTTGTATTTTTTAATAATGAATTCCACCCACTTCAAAAAAACTACAACAGACCTAGGAAAAGTCGAGTGGCCACTTATAGCGGAGAGGACGAATCCAAGTTGCTAGCGCAGTTACGCACCTCATATTTGAATAAGAAAAACGGAAATAAAAGTGATGAATGTAGTTAAGTAATGTTGGCGAGGTGTAGCGGAAAGCGCGCAAATGAGCCAACTTTGCAGTACTTGCTTCGTCGGCAACAATCAATATTTTGAGAAGTAGCGCACTCCGTCACTGAAGTCTTGTAAATATACGTTTTTGGAGAAACCCTCCTGAAAATGTTCACCAATATTCAATAAACTTGCTATAAAGATTGCTCAAAACATTCCTTTAAACATTTTGTTCACATTTTATGGAATATTTAAATGAAGTTTCCATTACGAATTGGCCACTCCTCTTTAATTCAAACTGTATAGAGCCTATTAATAAACCTTACTTGTTCTGAATGCAGTTTCTTATTAGTTTTCTGTGGGGTGTTTATAAAAAAATTCAATAAGCTTTGTGAACAATTCTCACTGAGTATAGTACTAACAGCCTGTTGCGTGTTAGGTCTGAATAGAGTCTCACGGGTTTTTATTAAATTTTTCGAATTTGCTTTTCCTGAAAATTCTATTGAGTATAGTTGTAACATGTTGTTGCGTGTTAATGAAGGTTTAATAGACTTCTTGCCAAGTTTTTTTACATTTACCTTAATTAGCTTTCTTAAAGTTATTACCGAGTATAGCTGTAAACATGTTGCATATGAGTCAGGTTTGAATGCAGTTTATAATGGGTTTTTATTAAATTTCTCTACCCATATTTTTATAAAATTCTTATTGTTCCCGGCCATAACATCCTGTTCCATATGAGCTAAGTCTATTCAGAGCTTCTGATGAGTTTTTATGAAATATATCTGAATTACCTTTATATAAAATTCCTATTAAGTATAGTCGTATTATGCTGTTGCCTGTGAGTCAGGTTCTCTGGTAAGTTTTAACGGCGAAACTTTTTGGGCACTCAGATGTCCAGCGGTGATTTCCGTCATCTCTGGCACCACCGCTCCCACGTTCTCCCAAGACGAAGTGACGGGCCGGCCCGTCCATCGCGCGATCTCGGTTCATGCGGCGGCGCAGGCGGCACAATAGCCCCCCACATTTATGCACCGATAAACTACCAGACTTCCGTGTGTGGGCTATAGAAACTTGATACAGAGTTTATTGAAACTCAACATAAAAGAGGCAATAAGATGCATGCTGCGTGTTCGTAATAAAAAGTTTATTGCCTGTGTAATGACCACAGATCATAAATTAGGCGTTCGATTGGCCATACTGAAAGCAATGCAGAGTCTGTTAGAACTGAATATATTGGAGGCAATAAAATGCTTGTTGCATTCTCGGAATAAACTGGCCGAAGTTTTTGAGAGGGGAGTTTCGGTTAACTCTACATAAACGCAATATGAATTGTATTAAAACTCAGTGTCTTGAAGACAATTAAATATTGGTTGAGTTTGGGCAATAAAAAGCGTGCTGACTTTCTAACCGGCATAGTCTATAAGCGATGTGTTTTAATTGACTTTTTATTGACTTTATAGAAACACAATTGGGGGTCTATTGAAACTCAGTCCAGTTGTATGCAAATATTCCATAAAAAGAATAAAATATTCCAGCGTCTTTTGCTAGTCACAGTCATTATAGGTTGTAAAAAAACTCACACATTTGACAATTGGACAACTGGACAGCGGCCTGAGAATGCTAGGTAATGGTAGAGAATTCCCTGAATTTGTGCAGATTTTTTGAAGTAGGTGTTGGCCAAGGTGTTGAATCTCGAAATCTGACGTTAGGCCTAACGTCCAAAATTGTAAAAGGCGACGTTAGGCCCGATATCTTGCGCTTAACAGCCTTTCGGCGTGCTCGGAAGCGTCATTCCCATCATATGTCGACTTGTGTATAAGGGCTATCGACGTTCACGTTAGAACATGACGTCAGGCCTACTTACCGCATTCCGGCGCACGCCGTCATAAAGTTAGGCCTATATACGTCACACCGGCGCATCAACGTTCAGCGGAAGTGGCCTAGCAAAGCTGTCGCCTAACTTCTTAAGGAAGCGTTTTAATTTTTCTGCACTTCATTCATGATGATCATCACCGTCGCCAAAGAAAGTTTGCTGTCGTGCCATGCGTTTTTGTGGGCGGGTATAATCACTAAGCGGGTGAATGCATTGCTTCAAAAAATATTGAAAACAATTCTTAATCTTTCTGTTCAAAATTTTGTGGTAGAATCAAGATAAACATTGTCTCCCTTGCCTCTGTTGACAGCTGCAGTGATAACGCAGCTAGACCTTTTTTCCGTGACGCGTATTATGACAAGATAAACTTCTATCCCCAAGTGTCCAAAAGTAACCATTATCGGTTCATTTTCTGCTTACATTTCCAGCCTTTCGGCATATGGAAGAAACTGCTCGAGAGGTTGATTCAGCAACAGAAACTTTCAGGTTGTCAAAGTACTGAAACTGATCCTATGCCTACGAGAACTGATGAACAGCCCACAACGACATCGGTTACGACGTCCCTTGATGGCAGTACAGTTGCTGCCAACACCGGGAGCCCTCCAGATTCCTCCACGGAGCCTACATTGAGCGAATCTTCATCTGATGTCGGCAATGTGTCCAATGCAACGAACTCCTTATCCGCAGTTACGGCGGAGGCAGTTGAAACCGAGGAGGCGGCAGCAGAATCAACGCAGTCGACTGCAGGAGAGCTTGCATCGGACGGCAGTAGTGACTCCAGCATGGATAACGTGGCATCTTCAAGCGATGCCTCAACAGTAGTCTAAAAAAGATCCGTACCATATCTAGCTACTTCTCAGCAACAATCACTTCTGAATAAAGCAACTGCATTTCGTAGAGGGTTGGAAGAAGTAGCGGAGAATAAGAGTCAACGTAGAACAGGACACTAGAACTTCTGCTGCCGGTATTCATGTAGCATAAAAGGCAACTCCACTACAAGCGAAAATTTCACCACGTGCGGCATCGAACGAGACACACTGGAAAAGATTGTGACCACGATTAAATCTCTGCTCTGTAAAGCATTTATTGTTGCACCCATTATCAAGTAGAATCGTAGAAACAGGGTTACCCTTATCGTGTATAAATGCAAAAATAAATATGTATATCGAATCCGTAAATAAAAATAATTCGGTCGCAATACGACACGAGGCAAATATTCTAACGTAAACAGTAGTTTGCAAGGTTGACAGAGCGCAGTTTTTCTGCGCGTTTTAGGTACAAACCGCTGCAGATTTCTCTTTGTACTTGGAAGGGTGTTTTAAAGAACAATCATACACTATGTTAATATGAAAGAGCCTCAGAAGTGTTTGATTAGTATTACCTTTTTAAAACAATTGTATATTTATTTTGTAAAATGAAACAACTGAAACAACGTTTGCAAGTATGATGTAGAAAACGTCGGATCATATAGGAAGCCACGAAATTGCCCGTATAACAGCCTACCGGCAGCGTCCCTATTTTCTTGCTACATTTGTTTCGCGTTCG
This sequence comes from Haemaphysalis longicornis, assembly GCF_048455015.1. Taxonomy (NCBI): domain Eukaryota; kingdom Metazoa; phylum Arthropoda; class Arachnida; order Ixodida; family Ixodidae; genus Haemaphysalis; species Haemaphysalis longicornis. The sequence continues at coordinate 191,627,752 of NW_027526422.1, forward strand.
GGGTGCGGCTGTAATGACTACCCTGCTCTAGATGCCAACAATGGTGATGCGCGATGTGCACTTTCCACTTGGCGTTAGAGGTGGCCTCCTCTGTGCGCATGCGCGGACCGCCCCCTTTGGGAGTACCTTTCTTCCGTTTAGACACGAATGAACCGCTCATTTCTGAGTAGTTAGCTGCCGTGTATATGAGGGCAACTACACCAAAACCGTCGATGCAAACCTGGACGTCGGACGCCGCCTTCCTGTAGTTACGGAAGCATCGGGGCGCCGTTTCTCGGCTTGTGCGGGTTTATAGTTGGGCACTATGCGTCATCGTTGTCGTCGTCTTCACGATAGGTGCGGTCTTGTCGGGTACGCAAGCCACCGTGTGGCCGTCGTCGTGTTCGGGAGTCACGTCAGGATTACGTCAGGTCTTCGGGCTGCTAAGGGCATGACGTGGATCATGCACTTCGGTTCGTCGTTGCATCGTTGGGCGGTTTTCGTTTTTTGCGCCGTTCTACAACTTCATCTCCAGAAGTTGTTGCTTTTAGTTTCCCCTTCCTGGTCTAGGAACATTCTACGTGAGAAGGCAGCGGCGCTGCGGCGTCTGCACGATAGGTATAGATAGGGTGATGGCAAATGTTATAATCGGGCTGGGCCACGGCTTGTCTGTGACAGATACTCCTCGATCTCACTTAGCCGTTGGCCGAGAAGTAGCGTCGTGCATGGACAGGGAAACCTCAAAGGCCGTGTTGTTTGTAGGGGTAGCGACGGTAAATGTGGCCTTCGACACCGCAGTGGCAGGGAAGCGGACGAGGGTCGGTGGTTTGCCATACAGCGCTCTTCCTTGTTTCCGGTTTACGGAACGCAGATGGTCGGGCGTGCGGCAGTGAATGGCGGTTCGGTGGCGCCTCCTGGCGACCACTTTGAGCTGGTCGGGGTGTAACAACAGCTGCGTCGTAGGCCATAGATTGCAGCTGGCAGTGTTTTTCTGACGGCAAAGAAGTTCTGAGAGCCTGCTGAACTTCTTCACGGATCACTTCGCCCAGGGAGGCCACTTGGGGTTGAGGCGTCGTGCCGAAACTTTTCTCGAGCTCCTCCCTGATGACTGCGCGAATTGTCTTGCATAGTGTATCAGAGCTAGCAGCCCTGGTACCAATATTCTGCGAAACCAGTGCATTGATCGGGCTGTCGTGCTACGTGGCACAATTTTCCAGCGGCTTCTTTATCGCGACGCCCTCAGACGGGAAGTGGGCGCCGTTTCAGGAGGGTTACGAAAAAGGGAAGCGTTCTTGCGTTACCCCTCCCATCAGAAACCCTAGTTCCTTTTATTTCATCATTTCTGGGTACGCAAGGCGAAAAATTCGCCCTATCTCTTCGACTCTCCTCGACAAAAATCAAAACCCTTTCGTTGGGGTGTTGTGTTTTAGTTCCAAGCAAACGAAAGCGCACTTCGTTCAGTTCTCACAGCGGCAGGGAAGGTCTCAAAGAACTCGATTTTAAATTGAGTCCAGTTGGTGAAAAAGCTCCCGTGGTTCTCGAACAGAGCCTGAGTTGCATCTTCTAAGTAGAAGAAACCATGCGCAAATATTTATTCGTTGTCCCGCCTGCTGATAGCCGGATGCATTCCAGCTGTCCAACCATTCTTCTGGGCCCTCCGCGAGGTCCCCCCGAACAATGGTGGTTCTCGGGGCTACTGCAGGATGATTGACAACGTTGCTTCTTTCTTCGTGGTGGTGGTGGCAGCGGTCGTTCTCTTCTGTCCTTCTGGCCCGAGACCAAACTCGGGTGGTAAAGCTTGCGGTCGCGGGCTCGCTGTAGTTGGACTTGCTGAGCGCCTTGCAAAAGCCGCGCGGAGCATGAAACGTGCCTACCCCGCCACTTCAGCCGATGTCACGTAGCCGAATACAACGCAGCTGTGTTGAAGGCAAAACAAGTTTAATGGAGAAAACTTGGGATCACCACACAACTCAGTGAGTGCATGGTCAGCAAAGAAGCAAACAAACGTACGTCCACAGGCGAAAGTCGGCGAAAAGAATACCGCGGCGACTGCGCAGAAAGCGTTTATATTTCGGTGCGGTTGTTTCTGCGAACGTTTTATTACAACGGGAACACTGGAGGCGAAAGAATATTATTCTATGCTCGTAACATCAGCGCTAAACTACCTCCCCATTAAAATAAATTAGCCCGTGCGGCATTCAAAACAAAGGAAGAGATACATACAGTTTTCTTGAAACTGATACCACAGCCTGGCGCCGACGGATGATTAAAAGAAAACAGAAGGATACAAACAGAATGCATAGTACGTACACAAACACACACACAGAAATATATATATATATATATATATATATATATATATATATATATATATATATATATATATATATATATATATATATACACACACACCGAGAGAGATCTGTGTTGGCAGTGAAGAATACCCCGGAACGCAAAGAGGAGAATGCGGTAGGTTATTTACGTCGTTGAAACAGATGCAGTTTTTTGTGGAGAGAAAGGGGAGAAAAATGCCCGCCAGGCGGTATCGAAACCCACGACCTCCTGAATACGCGTCTGGTGCGATCACGACTGCTCTACAACCGGGGCTGCTCTCCCCGCCACTTTCCAGGTTATTTATGCTAGGGTATTTGTTTCCTGCGCTTGGGGGTGGTAGCCAGCACCACGCGGACTACGTGCGGTGAAGGAGACCTTCTTTTTAACACTGGGGCTGTGACTCGAGTGTCTACGACATGTCAAAACTGGTCGACCGGCATTGAACCGTCTGAAAGGGACACTGAAGTTAATTTGTCAAGGTCCCGTTTTTGCTTGTACGGTGTAGAGTGGCTTAAATTAGCACACTTTTCATAGTTTATCCGGTTGAAAAGTCGGTAATTATTTTACAAAGCATGAAAGAAGAAAAACTACCAGGCGCGGTTTGTGGCGGCTAAACCAACTAAAGGCTGTGACGACGGGAGGAGACGCACCGTGATTGGACGAAGTTCAAGGTTAGCATTCAAACAAGTTTTAGTTTCGATTCTGTAAAACAACATGCTTGACATCCAACAGCATCGTTGGATGGGCATTCTCGATATCTCAGTAATCATCGTACCGCGCTTCTGCCATGTTGTCGGCTTTAAAATGCATAAGATAAGCTTTCCAGGACGGATTCAAATCGTACCAGTGGATGAACGCCCTCCGCGTCCCCGAAGAAGCTCGTATGCATGCGCTTTTTCCGCATATTTGGAGCTTGCCTCACTCATGCCTGTATCGTAAAAAGCGTGTTTGCACCAGGTCAAGGGTCTGTTGATTCTGGCCTGTGGCCACTGCCCGCAAGCCGTCGGTGCTTATGGCAACAGCACGCCAAGGAGGACTCGCTAGCGCGTCAGTGTCAGCCTGCGCGCGTTCTGTGAACCAGTTCGTGGAGCAGTGAATGTTACGGCCCAAAAATGGTGAACTCAGTATAGAAAACATCGGCGGAAAACGAGAGAGTGAACTTACAAAAAAGAAGAATGTACCCTCAGAAATTCGAACTCGTAACTTACAAAACACTTGCATTAACATACCTAGCGCTCCTGACAACTCGCCCATGGGCGAGCGCCGCTGACCTTGGAAATATAAGGTATATATGTATTACCAGTTTACACTTTTATTTAGTTTTAGCATTTCAAGCAGCTTAGGTGACTATTTGTTGCATTGCGCTCGTGCCGTAAGCGTCCCCAAAGTTCCCACAATATCTCACCTCTAGCAATTGTATTTCTTAAACGGAAAAGCGTACGCAGATGCGTAGTCGTGCTGCTGACCGCTGTGCTTGTTCGCCCAAGCGCAAAGAATTACTTTCTGCATTCTAGTTTTACGCTGTATGGTGAAAATATCAGTTGAGTTTATCTCCTTAGTACCGATATTGACTTCGTTGACTCTTTTCCCGCCTTCAAGTTGCTTTAGATTTTCCTACTGGCGTACCAGTCAGCGAAGCGTCGCAAGTGGGCTTGTTCAGCGCTTGTGTCAAGCGGCATTGACTTGGAGCTAGATACAGCGTACAAACTAACAAAGTAAAGAAAGCCACATTCTTCCATTCACAAAGGTGTCCTGGCTTCGTTTCAACTGAGCGAAGGAATAGCGATGACCCGTCCGCGGCCGGCGGACGAAACGCTGGGCTGATTGACGCTGTCGGTAGGTCGGCGAGCCGTGCAGTAGCGCAGCCAATTGCCAGCTCATCTCCTCCTGACGTCACACGAAAACGCCACCGAAAATGTGCGAGGTTGCAGAGAGGAGGACGGAAATTTCGAATTGATTTTTCTTGTAAATAAATTCGCGTACACGTGCTCAGAGTGGTGGAAACAGGGTGGTCGAAACAGGGCCTAGGGACTCCGGAACTCAATTTTCACTCGTAATCCTGGAATGTTTACAAATGACTTCAGTGTCCCTTGAAGCTGCCGATGGCACCAAGACCGCGAAAAGTGGGACCCTCGTTATACATATAGCTAATCAGAATATGAAATGAGGGGCTGGTTCAATTAAACAAAAATAACAGTTGGCAGTTGAGAATGCCAAGCAAAGCAAGGGGATAATGCTGTAGGTCATTTTTTGTGGTTGAAACAGATCCAGATTTGTTTTTTAAGAGAAAGAGATTGGAGAAAAAATGTCCCCCGGGTGGTTTCCGAAAACATGACATCCAGAATACACGTCTGGTGACTTGACCACTACGCCAACGGCGGGGCTGTTCTCTTCTCCACTTGCTCGTGTATTTATGTTAAAGTATTTGTACTCTGCGCTTGGGGGTGGTAGCCAGCGCCACTCGGACTACTCGGTGTGAAAAAGACCTTCTTTTTAACTCCCGGGCCATGACTTGAGCGTCTACGTCATGTCCAGAGTGGTCTACTAGCGTTGAACCCTCTTATGCGACCGATGACCGCTCTTATGACTGGCCGAACAGAGACCCCCGGTATGGATGTAGCGAGTCAGAATGGGAAATGAGGGGATCGTAGAATTAAGCCAGATATAAGGGCTGGCAGTCAAAAATTTGAAGGAAAGCAATGTGGAGAATCCGGCACGTAGTTTATTATCGTTGAAAGAGATACCAATTTTTTTTAAGAGAAAGAAAATGGATACAAAATGCCCGCCGGATTGAATCCGAATCCACGACCTCCGGAATACACGTCAGGTGAGATAACCACTACGCCACAGCCGCGGCTGTTCTCCCCTCCAGTTTCTCAGATATTTACGTTAAGGTATTTGTTTCCTGCGCTTGGGATGCCTGCCGGGTGGGATCGAAACCCACGACCGCTAGAACACGCTTCTGGGGCGATGACCTCTACGGTAGCGGCGGGGCTGTTTGCCGCCCCCCCCTCACTTTCTCGGGTATTTATATTAAGGTATTTGTATCCTGCGTTCGGGATTTTAGCCAGCGCCACTCGGACTACTCGGGGTGAAGGCGACCTTCTTTTTAACGCCTGGGGCGTGCCTCGAGCGTATATGTCATGTAGAGAGCGGTCGAGCAGCGTTGAACCCTCTTAAGCTCCCTCTGGCACCAAGACTGCCAGAGCAGAGGCCCTTGCTATGCATGTGGCCAATCAGAATAAGAAATGAGAGGCTCGGTGAATTAAGACAGAAATAAGGATTCGCAGTCAAGAAAACCACGCAAAGCAAAGGGGGGAATGCGGTAGGTCATAGAAACAGATGAAGAATTTTTTGAGACAGAAAGAAAGTGGTGAAAAAATCCCTCCCGGCGGACATAGTTGCACCACTTTCTTTCTGTCTCAAAAATTCTTCATCTGTTCCTATGACATACCGCACTCTTCTTTTTGCTTTCCGAGGTTTACTGGACTGCGAACCCTTATTTCTGTCTTATATATCTATGTATCTATAAATATACACATTTATATATATATATATATATATATATATATATATATATATATATATATATATATATATATATAGCGATGAATAAGTTCCGGGATTCGGTTTCAAAAATACACGAGAGGGTAGACACACGTATGAAAACGATGATTGAACTAACGTTTCGACCGGGGTCCGGTCGAAACGTACGAGGGTCTCTGACGAAGACCGGACCCCGGTCGAAACGTTAGTTCAATCATCGTTTTCATACGTGTGTCTACCCTCTCGTGTATATATATATATATAGTCTGGAAACGTAAAAACTACACAGAGTGCGAAAACATAAGGTAAGTAGAGACAGAGACAAACGACAAAGACATACAAAAAAAAATCAAAGTTCACTGACGTTACAGGAAGAGGACTTCCTTTCTTCTCCACCGACCAACTGACTAGGACTCAGAAAACTCGGTAATGCAGCCGCCTACCCAGTGTCAAAACAGTTCTTAAAATTAAGAAAGTTTACTGAAAAACGCATACGTCCCCAAATGCACGTTTCCGCACTTTCACAGTATTTGTTTGCCGAGGTAGCTTCCATGGGTTTGAGGGTTAGGCTGAGACCTGCAACTGCCCAACTCTCCCCACCTAACATGAGGACTTGGCAATAGGTACTAACCAACGCATCCTTGCAATTAACGCAGATAATTCTAAATCACTAGGAGACTATGTCCCATTCCCTCCGCCAGGAAAAGGAAATTCTTAGTAAGGAGCTAAGCGAAAGAGAATCAGGCCTTCTACGCGGCTACGAAACCAAAAAGGCATCCGCCATCTATGAAACAAATGTCCGTAAATTTTCCCTAGATAACATTCCTAGCAATGACTACTCCCGTAAGAATAAAGTTAGCCTCACTACTAATGGCTGTCTATTATCTGGGAATGCTCGGAAAAATCGCCCTTTAACGCGATTAACGCCCCAAATACTGACAAATCACCAGCTCACGTTAGCGCCGGTACTGGTCAGTCTGCCAACGCAAACCGAAATTTTAATCCCCCTTCTGTCAGCTCTCCGCAGGCTATCAACGCTAACAAAAATCTCACTGGAAATGTGATGAACCTCTCTAGTATTACCCTGTCATCAGATCAGATGAGCGCCCTGTCAAAAGGGTTGAATTTTTTCCTAGCAACTGGCGGCTTCCATGAATTCCAACTTTTTAAGGACTTAGATAACTTCGCCAGAAATATGAGACTGCGAAAGTACTTCCATGGCCGTCCTCCAACCGACGAAGCCCGAACTGCATTGCCTACTATAAGCCCTGGACCCCTCCCACGCAGCGCGATACATGCCTCGACATGTACATTAAAGCCGTTCATCGTGATGTACGAGCAGCATACCAAAAGCAAATCTCTTTCCGCCGTAACCTCACGAACAACGAAAAGAAAGCCCTGGAGGAACTCGCAGATTGCCCCGAAATAGTATTCAAACCGGCCGATAAAGGAGGCGCCATCGTGATCCTCGACAAAGCTGACTATGTCAACGAGGCTCATAGACAACTATCAGAATATACGTTCTACAGAGTACTCTCTAGTGATCCCAGTAATGATTATAAGCTAACTGTCAAAGATAAACTCACTGAGGTTGTTCAAAATCAGGAAATATCTGAAACAACTGCTCGTTCTCTTATCCCCTTAACAACAGTAGCCGGTAGATTCTACCTTCTTCCTAAGATTCATAAAAATAACAACCCAGGTCGCCCCATTGTCTCTGGAATTGCTACTGTAACCGACAACCTCTCTCGCTATGTGGACTCTCTCATTCGCCACATTCCCCCGAGCTTTCCATCCTTCATTAAGGATACAAATGATTTTCTCTCGGATATCATGAAGATAGAAATTCCTAACAATTGTTTACTTGTTACCATGGTTGTCGTGTCACTAAGCACTAACATTCCTCATGCGCATAGAATCACCGCTGTATCATGTGCGTATGAGCGGTCGGCGGGTGATAAACATATCGATCTTCTCACCCTCGAAACTTTCCTTCCCCTTATTCTTGAACTTAACAATTTTGAGTTTGATGCTGTGAATTATATGCAAGTAAGCGGAACGTCGAGCACCAAAATCGGGCCGAACTACGCGAATATCTTTACGGGATGTCTAGAGTCAAACTTCCTCGCACCCCAAAATTTGAAGCCACTGTACTACAAAAGGTATATAGATGATATATTCATGATATGGCAACACGGTGACATGGAACTTCTTGCGTTTATTCAGGTTTTTAATCTTGCGCATCCTACTGTCTCCCTCTCCCATTCCTACTCTACGCACAGCGAAAGTTTCCTGGATGTTACTGTCAGTTTCTCAGGGCAGGATTCAGACTAATCTATATAGGAAACCTACGGACATGCGCCAGTATTTGCTCTTCCACGCCAGCCATGTCAGTCACTGCAAGACTGCAATACCTTATAGCCAATCTCACCGTTTTAGGCGAATGTGCACGAACCAGGCGTATTTCGATTCTAACTGCAGATAACTTATCACCGCGCTCTTGAGTCAAAAATACCCAGAACAGATGATCGATGACGCGATTACACGAGCTAACCACTTGAACCGCGCCGACATTCTCCGTAAAACAGCTCCAAAACCCAATCCACAAACAAACCTCGTTTTGACCCATTCAGCCTCTTCTCCGAAAGTTGCATCCTTATTAAGGAAACATCACATTATTCTTGCTCAAAGTGAACGCCTAAAAAGAATATTTCCCGAGCCGCCACGTGTTGTTTATAGACGAAGCAAAAATTTGGGTGACGTTCTCACAAAATCCAGCATTAACCGACCGCAGACTACTGGTTGCATGCCCTGTAACAAACCACGATAACAAACCAAGGTATGCCCACAAATGACCACCACACCGTGCGCCGCCACCACAACTTCAAACTATTATGTTAATGTAAAAGACAACATTAACTGTGATTCCACCAACGTCGCATACCTGCTGGAATGCACCCTCTGCAGCAAACAATACATCGGCCAGACTAAAACACCCTTTCGTTTGAGGTTTAACAATCACGGTTCGCATGCAAAAACCCGCACTTCTTTGCCTCTATCAAAGCATGTTAACACTCCTGGTCATTCTTTTAAGCCACTGAAGAACACAATTCTTGAATGTAGTTTTAAAACGCATCACGATTGCGAGGTGCGTGAGTCCTACCTCATTTATAGGTTAAGTCAGCGTCTTTCGGAATAATGAAAGTTATGGGAAAGTGACGTGTCTTTTCTCCGATTAAAATTTCGGCTGCTTTTCTCAGGCTAGTGTTATGCCTGTTCATTTCTTTCCCTCGATAATATTCAGTTGCCGACCCCCCGTAGATGGTTATAGATTCGTGCTAGCACCTTTTTTTAGCACAATGGCTTCACTAACCCAAATTTGACAAGCAAGTTTGGACATTATGTTCTGGGTAGAAGGCTGTGGTACCATTGTTAGCTTTGACACTCTCACCTTGTAATGAATTTGTGCACGCGAGCGTGTGTGGTTGCTTTCATCTTCCCTTTCTTTTAGATGCGGCGCATCTCTTGCTCTGAGGCATGTCCCTCCTGCGTCTTCGGCGTCCGTCCGCACGCCACCTGCGCATGCGCGACTCTCCTCCGTTCGTCTCTCCCGCAGCTGTGCGCAACACTCTCACTCCGGCGCATTAGCATAACGACAGCTGGCGCGCTTGGTTGGCGCGCGCTTCGGTGCGTTAACGCTGCGTTAACAGCTGCTCCGGTGCGCATGTGCGTTCATGCGCGACTCTCTCCACCACGGTCTCCTCTCCTTCAAGCGCTGTGAATATAAAGCGGGTATCGCTCCTCGGCGTTTCAGTCAGCGCTGGCTCTCGTTCTTTTCGAACATCGACGATGAAACCAAGATTTGACCACTGCTAAGGCAACCGCTCACTGTGCACTTTACTGACCATAAAGTCATCATTCCTAAATGTAATAAAGATCTGGGTGGTGGTCGCTAAAAAACGTGTACTCTGTCATTTCGCGTATGCATGCGCCGCATCACACCAGGGTTCCCTCACGGGGAGATGGCGGCAATTTTTTGTATTGCTGTTTTCTAATATTTGTTGCTGACCACCTCGGTGTTCCCTGAACTGGTACCATGCGCCGGCCAGATGCATACCGTCCGGTGCCTCGTCATACGCGTGCACCTGCCTTCTGTGTTCTTTTTTTTCATGACTTGTTTGACCATGCCTTTCTTTTTCTCCAATGTACACTCATTTCCTGTCGAAACTGCCTGTCTTACTGCTTTTGAGTGCGACTCTTGCCTTCCACCAACAGAAGCCAAATTTCTCATGTTTCAATCACCTGACCCTGATTCTTAGAACGGGTGTGTATGGGCAGATGTTCGCCCTTTGTACGCATTGGCATATCTTCTCTGGACCTTCTTCATTCCGTGTGACTGATTTTTTCGCCTATGTCAAAGACGTGAATGGGCATATCTTGTTTTAACCACTCTTTCACTCCTGTTACCATGGGGGAGGAAGGGCATTACCTTGCTGTTTTTTTCTTGTTGTTCCTTTTCTTGTTTGGCTCTTTTTTATCACAATCGTACCGGGCGGGACTATGGGTTCTTGTTATCCTTTTTTAATAATGTTTTCCCTTCCCTTCCTCTCCAACTTCTCTCATTTTTTTGCTGCCCACCAACTATGATCCCATTGTACCTACTCTCCTTTCCCTTGCCCTGCCCTCTCTCTTGCTGCATTTTCTTTATATATAACCCGGAAACCAACTTATTCTGTACTTTGAAGAAAGGAAGTCGTGTTCCTGAAACGCCAGTAAACTTGTGTTTTTATTTTTTATGTCTTTTTTTTGTCTGTATACTTCCCCTATATACCTATTCATAATCTTTTTTCCGTTTTCTTTGTTTCAAAATTCTGTACCTGTTTGAATGACCTACCACATTTTCCCTCTTGCTTTCGAGGTTTTCTTGACTCCCAATCCTTATTTCTGTCTTATTTCCACTGAGTCCCTCATTTCCTATTATGATTTATAATATATATATATATATATATATATATATATATATATATATATATATATATATATATATATATATATATATATATATATATGTATATATATATAGGGAGTAGTAGAACTTTGAAGATGGTAGAGAACACAAGAGAAGAAAAACTTCGAACAAGGTAAAAGCACGATTGTGGCCTACGTTTCAGCAAAGAGAACTTGGCCCTGAGGAAAGCAAGTTCTCTTTGCTGAAACGAAGGCCACAATCGTGCTTTTACCTTGTTCGAAGTTTTTCTTCTCTTGTATATGTATATATATATATAGTCGTGAAGTAGAGTCCTTAGTTGCAGCAGGAATACGCACAAAGTAGAAGTACGCTCTTCGGAGACTTTATTTCCAACGTTTCGACCTGAGACAGGTCTTCCTCAGGAATGAAAGCTTTAGGTAAAATCGTACGGACTCGGAGTGGGGGCGGCGCCCCGAAACACAAGCCACATGGGAAACAAACACGCAAACGACCACACACACCATACAGAGCTTATTCTGCCATAGGCAGGCGAAAAAAGAGCCTCACAAAAAAAAGCAGGAAAGGAAGACGGAGGAACAAGGTGGCAAGGAGGAGGCAAGAAAGAGGCAAGGAGGAACACACTGCATGAACGCGAGTATGGGGATAACAGGAAATGCGACGAATTCACGGGTGGCGAAAGGCCCAAAAACATCCGGTGTCTCCGAGAGGGAAAAACTACAAAGCACACGCCGCCACGAGCAGTAAGTTTACATGCGCGTCACCGGTAACAAGGATTACCTACCGACCGTCTTCATATATATCATCTTCATCATCATCACCAGCCTGTCTACGCCCACTGCAGGGCAAAGGCCTCTCCCATTATTCTCCAATTACCTCGGTCCTGTGCCAACTGTGACCAATTTATCCCTGCAAACTTCTTGATCTCATCTGCCCATCTAACTTTCTGCCGTACCCTGCAGCGCTTGCCTTCTCTAGGAATCCACTCTGTTACCCTTAATGACCAGCGGTTATCTTGCCTTCGCATTACATGCCGTGCCCACGTCAATTTCTTCTTCTTAATTTGTATAATATGTCTTTAACACCACTTTGCTACCTGACCCACTCCGCTCTCTTTTTGTGCCTTAGTGTTACACCTATCATCTTTCGTTCCATTGCCTGCTGAGTCGTTCTCAATTTAAGTTGAACCCTCTTAGTGAGCCTCCAAGTTTCTGCCCCGTAGGTGAGTACCGGTAAGATGCAGCTGTCATACATTTTCTTCTTCAGCGACAATGGTATGCTGCTATTCATTATCTGAGAATGTCTGCCATATGCACCCCACCCCATTCTGATCCTTCTAATTATCTCTGCCTCATGGTTGGGATCTGGAGTCACAACTTGGCCTAAGTAGATATATTCGCTTACCACTTCCACTGCCTCGCCACCTATCTCAAACTACTGTGCTGTCCCGATGTTATTGATCAGTACTTTCGTTTTCTGCATATTATATTTCAGGCCCACGGTTCTACTCAGTTCGCCCAGTGCGGAAAGCATGCTTTGCAATTCGTCCCCCGAGTTACTTAGCAAGGCAACGTCATCAGCAAATCTGAGGTTACTGAGGTATTCTCCATTAACCCTTACTCCCACCTGTTCCCAATCCAACGTTCTGAATACTTCTTGTAAGCATGCTGTGAATAACATTGGAGAGATTGTGTCTCCTTGTCTGACACCCTTCCTTATAGGTATTTTACTGCTCTCCCTATGGAGGATGATGGTAGCTGTAGACCCATTGTAGATATCCTGTAGTATTCTTACATAATGCTCATCTACCCCCTAGTTCCGTAATGCCTGAATGACTGCTAGGTTTTCGACCGAGTCAAATGCTTTCTCATAATCTATGAAGGCTATATATAGGGGTTCAGTATACTCAGCGCACTTCTCTATCACCTGATTGATAGAGAATATGGTCCATTGTTGAATAACCTTTACGGAACCCTGCTTGTTCTTTAGGTTGACTGAAATCTAAGGTTGCAGAGATTCGGTTAGCGATTACCTTGGTAAATACCTTGTAGACGACTGACAGTAAGCTGATCGGCCTGTAATTTTTCAAGTCCTTCATGTCGCCTTTCTTATGGATTAGGATGATGTTCGCGTTCTTCCAAGATTCCGGTACCATTGCGGTGATTAGGCATTGCGTATACAGGTTTGCCAGTTTTTCAAATACAATTTCTCCGCCATCCTTCAAGAGGTCTGCTGTTGTCTGATCCTCACCAGGTGCTTTGCCCCCTTTCATTTCTTTGAAAGCCTTCCTTACTTCTTCGGTCATTACTAATGGGATGTCTATCTCCTCTGAACAACTGTCTCGTTCGGCATTATACTGTATGTCCCGGCTACTGTACAGATCCCTATAGAACTCCTCGGCCACTGTGACTATTTTATCCCTATTGGTGATGACATTGCCTTGCTTATCCTTAAGTGCATACATATGATTGTTCCCCACGCCAAGACGTCTCTTCACTGCTTTCAGGCTACCTCCGTTCTTTGCAGCGTATTCGATCCTCTCCATATTATACTTCCGTATGTCAGCTGTCTTGCGCTTATTGATTAACTTTGAGAGCTCGGCTAGTTCTATTCTGTCAGCTGCGGTAGAGATTCTCATGGTTCGCCGCTTCCTGGTTAGATCTTTCGTCTCCTGTGAAAGTTTACCAGTATCCTGTCTGGTCATAGTGCCCCCGACTTCTACTGCACACTCCGTGATAATGCGTGTAAGGTTGTCGCTGGCTTCCTGTGTCGTAAGCTCGGCTTCCTCGTTAACGGCGGAATAAAGGTTCTGCAGCGCGTTCCTGAATTCTTCTACTTTACGTCTTACTGTTAGCTCATTTATCGGCTTCTTTCGTACTAGCTTGTTGCGGTCCCTCCTCAAATCTAGCCTTATTCGAGATCTTACCATACGGTGGTCACTACACCTTACCCTTCCGAGCACTACCACATCCATATATATATATACATATATATAAATATATATATATATATATATATATATATATATATATATATATATATATATATATATATATATATATATATATATATATTTAGAGAGTCGACGGGAACGCTTGAGGTCCGCTTTATTTGCGAGCGCCGAGCACGGACACAAAAGGACAGCAATCGTTCCAGCAGCGGAGATGATGATCAACCGACGAGAAGGAAGATGAAATGAGGTGATCATGAACGCGCACAATGTCTAAACGACGACGAAGCATAAAAGGGATATTGGCCGCTTCCTGTTGCAAACCCTGTTCTTTGCCAATTTCACGCTCACACTATTACTCCCCCTCGGCTGAAGCGGCCATCCTGGCCGTCACTGTGAGAGAGAGGAATCGCGGCGAATGAACGGCTTCATCCGGGAAACATGTACAATCTCAGTTCCCCGGCACCGACGGTCAGTGACACCGGAAATAGGCGTGACGCGGTAATTCACTGGTGAGGTTTGCTCCAGGATCCTGTAAGGACCGATGAATCGGGGCAAGAGCTTCTCGCACAATCCAGGAACACGGTGGCGAGTGGCAAGCAGAACTTCTTCACCAGGTTGAAAAGTGACCGAACGGTGCTTCTCGTCGTGGCGAGACTTGCGGCTTTCTGACAAGCCACCGTGTTCAAACGGGCAAGATTGCGGCAGTAAGCCAGTCGAGAAACAAACTGGTCGGGAAGGTTCGCTGTTGGCGCGATAGGTGCGGAGAGAAACGACGCGTCAAGTACAGAAGAAGGTGAACGGCCATAGACGAGGAAAAATGGCGAGAATCCAGTGGTTTGTTGCACAGCGGTATTGTAGGCGTAGGTAACAAATGGTAAAATAGTGTCCCAATTGGTGTGGTCAGGGCCAATGTAGAAGGAAAGCATGTCCGAAAGAGTCCGATGGAAGCGCTCCGTCAGGCCGTTCGTTTGCGGGTGGTAGCTCGATGTAGTTTTATGAGCGGTGTCAGCGGCTCGAAGCACTTCAGAAAGTAGCGAAGAAAGCAACGTTCGTCCACGGTCACTGAGGAGAACCCGAGGGGGACCGTGGCGCAGGAAAATGGCCCGCAAAAAGAAGTCAGCAATTTCTGAAGCGCAGCCCGAGGAAATAGCAGCAGTTTCGGCATAACGGGTTAAGTGATCCACTGCTGTAACAACCCACCGATGGCCGGCTGCAGTTACAGGAAGAGGTCCATACAGGTCAATCCCGACAATATCGAAGGGAGCTGAAGGGCACGGAAGGGGTTGGAGCGTCCCCACTGGGGCCGAAGTGGGTCGTTTGCGCCGTTGGCATGGTTCACACGACGCAACATACTTGGCGACGCTGGTTGAGAGGCCGGGCCAAAAACAACGGCTTTTGATGCGGTCGTATGTCTTCTGGAAGGCAAAGTGACCAGCCGTAGCGTCGTCATGAAAACTTCGCAAAATGTGTGACCGAAGACAACGCGGAACGACGGGGACCCACTTGTCGCCTGTAGGGTGGTAATTGTAGTAGTAAAGGCCACCGTCATTCAAGAGTCTAAATTTTTTCAGTTGGCGGCGTGAGCGACTGTTTGGTGGTCAAGCGGAACCGTCCAAAAGATCAATCAGGTTCCGACAGTACGTATCCGAACGCTGAAGAGAGACGATATCAGATGGGAGTTCCGGGCTGACATGTTCCGCGACGGCAATAGGGATAGCTGCCACTTGCTGAGCAGACGCTAAGCAACTGTCCTCCGTGGACGACAGTGGACAACGTGAAAGAGCGTCGGCATCAGCGTGTTTCTTGCCGGTCTTGTATGTCACGGTGAAGTTGTACTCCTGTAGGCGAAGTATCCAGCGGCCAAGGCGTCCGGTTAAGTTTTTGATGGACGAAAACCAGCAGAGTGCGTGGTGGTCGGTTACAACCGTGAAATGACGTCCGTACAAGTAGGGCCGGAACTTTTGAATAGACCAAACGACAGCGAGGCACTCCTGCTCGGTAATGGTATAGTTTTTTTCGGCTTGCGTCAACGTGCGGCTGGCATACGCAACTACTTTTTCCATAGAAGAAGCAGTGCATTGCAAGAGCACAGCCGCGATACCATGGCCACTGGCGTCTGTATGGAGTATTGTTGGGGCGTTTTCATCAAAATGGCTGAGTACAGGAGAAGAAGTGAGGGCCTGTTTGAGTGTTGTAAACGCTGTCTCACAATCTTCCGACCAGTCAAATGAAGAATTGGCAGCGAGGAGTTTGTGCAGCGGTGAAGCAATTGTAGAAAAGTTGCGAATGAAACGACGGAAGTACGATGCCAATCCCAGGAAACTGCGCAGCTCTTTCTGGCGGAGAGGTCGGGGAAAATTAATGACGGCCGTAATTTTGTCGGGATCAGGACGAATTCCATCTTTGCTAACAACATGACCCAACACTTTGATAGATTTACTTGCGAAGTGACATTTTTTTGCGTTGAGTTGCAGGCCGGCATTACTGAGGCTAGTTAAAACTTGATCAAGGCGCTGGAGGTGCTCTTTAAACGTGGACGAAAAGATAACAATGTCGTCGAGGTAGCACAGGCACGTTTTCCATTTCAATCCACGAAGAACATTGTCTATCATACGCTCGAAGGTGGCCGGAGCGTTGCAAAGCCCAAACGGCATGACATTAAATTCGTAGAGTCCATCGGGTGTTGCGAAAGCGGTTTTCTCTTTATCGGCCTCATTCATGGGGATCTGCCAGTACCCGGATCGAAGATCAAGACTAAAAAAATATTCTGCGCCTTGCAAGGTGTCTAAAGCATCGTCGATCCGAGGCATCGGGTACACATCTTTGCGCGTGATTTTGTTGAGTGCCCGATAATCCACACAAAATCTCACGGAACCGTCTTTCTTTTGAACAAGCACCACGGGTGATGACCAGGAACTCGCAGAAGGACGAACGATGTTTCTCTTCAGCATGTCGTCGACGTTTTCTTGGATAATTTGGCGCTCTTTAGGCGAAACGCGGTACGGGCGTCGGCGAATGATGCAGGAACCATCTGTTTCAATCCGATGGGTGGCCGCTGATGTCTGCCCCAGAACCGAGGTGTGAGAATCGAATATTGTCTTGTGTTTGGCCAGCATGGTCAGCAGTTGTCCGGTTTCCTCTGTAGTAAGGTCGGGGTTGATAACTGCACCAACAGGAGCAGACTGCAATTTGGATTCCGATGAATTATTCGTAGGTGATAAGGAGCTGAGAGGAAGAACAGCTGTAGCGTCATCGCGGAGAACGAAAGCAATAGTGGCGTTTTGAGGTAGCAAAATGGTCTCGGTTGTACTATTGACTGCGGCGAGAAAGGCGGACCCATTTGAAAAACGGACAAGGCACAGCGGTATTAGTAGTCCTCGAGCGAAGAAATTTCCGGTTGGTGCAATTAACAAATCGCCGTCAACAATGTCGTCTGAAGCTACGGAGATTACGGCTTCTTCGCCAGGAGACAGGGTAACGTCGGAAGTACAGGCCAAGCGGAGCTCTGGTTCGTCAGCGACACTAGCAAGGTCCGTTTCGGTGATGTCAATCATCGGCTTTCCGCAGGAGATCATAGCAGATGCCAATCGCAAAAAGTCCCATCCTAAAATGATTTGATGAGGGCATGGATAGAGTATCGTAAACTGAATGTGATGACGAATGCCGTTGATGATCACACGCGCTGTACGATGTCCTGAGGGTTGAAGCATAGCGGCGTTCGCACCACGTAAAGCTGGACCAGAGTAAGGCGTTCTCACTTTGCGTAGTCTAGAGCACAAACTTTCATTAATTATAGATATGCTGGCGCCAGTGTCTACAAGTGCTTCAACCATAATTCCCTCAACTGTAACAGTCAACGTATTCCACGGCCGGTAAGGGGGACTTGCACTGTTCCTTGGCGAAGCAGTTTCACCCCCAGAAACTGCCGCATCTAGTTTTCCGCACGGTTCTCACCAACGTGAGAGGCCGGGCACAAGGGTGATGTAGAGCGACGGTAGGGTGAAGGAGAGCGACGTCTAGCCAGGCGCGAGTCAGGAGGGAAGTTGGTAGCATCCCGAGGAGGAAAATGTTGGCGCGGAGGTGGCGAGTAGACGCGTTGACGAGGGGCGTAGCCGAAGTAGGTGTCGCGTTCGTATGGTGCGTAACCTCGGCGCTCGTCCAACTGTCGTCGCCGGCAAAAACGAGAAATGTGCCCTCGTATGCCGCAATAGTAGCACACTGGTCGTTCACTCGTTTGCCGGGTTGCTCGCCACGCAGGAAAGGAAGGTGGTGAAGGCACAGGTGCCGAAATAGCGGACAAGTGGCCGTGGTCAGTCGGGGGAGCGATTGGCTCCATAGGCAGGGTTGGTCTTGTAGCAGCTTGAGAGTAGGACTGGGCATGTAGCGGAGCAGGACGACCTGGCTGCTCAACGGCGGTCATACATGCCAGCTCCTGCTTGATCAAGTCACGCAGGCCATGAGTGTGGGCGTGGGCGTTCTGGAGGCAGGTTCCGTCACGCTGCTGTAGCTCCTCACGGATTATAGTCCGAATCAAAATACGGAGCTCTGAATCCGAAAAGGAGCCGGTAGGCAAACAATCTTGTTGAATGCGATTGGACTGCAGGCGGTCCAGGCGCTGACAGATCGTGCGTACGTCAGCAATCGTGGTCGGGTTCTGTACCGCCAGAGCATTAAAGGCGAAAGAGGAGATTCCCTTCATGATGTGATGTACTTTGTCGGTTTCCGACATGTCCTTGTCAGCTCGTCGGCAAAGCGCGATGACATCTTCGATGTACAAGGAGAATGTCTCGTACGGGTGCTGCACCCTGGCCGCGAGTTTCTTTTTGGCTGCACCGGAACCAGTCGACGTGCCGAAGATTTTACGGAGCTCTTCTACAAAGGTGGTCCAATCAGGGATATCTGCCTCGTTGTTTAGAAACCAGGTCTTCGCCACTTCATGCAGAGAAACCGAGACATTCCTGCGCTTGAATGTATCGTCCCATCGGTTGAAAGCGCTTACCCGGTTGAATTGATCCAGCCAATCTTCAACATCTTCACCCCGGAGGCCCGAGAACGACGGAGGATCGCGCTGACAGCTGGTGATTATGATGGGAGGCTGGACCGGGGCGGCAGCGTTGCTGCCCGATTGGCCGCTCTCGTGCTGCATGGAGCTGGTGGGCAATAGCAACCGCCGACCTGATCGGAGCTCCAGTGGTGCGACCGCGAGAGGTAGACGGCGGGATCAAAAGCACCCTCCACCACTTGAGAGAGTCGACGGGAACGCTTGAGGTCCGCTTTATTTGCGAGCGCCGAGCACGGACACAAAAAGACAGCGACCGTTCCAGCAGCGGAGATGATGATTAACCGACGAGAAGGAAGATGAAATGAGGTGATCATGAACGCGCACAATGTCTAAACGACGACGAAGCATAAAAGGGATATTGGCCGCTTCCTGTTGCAAACCCTGTTCTTTGCCAATTTCACGCTCACACTATTACTCCCCCTCGGCTGAAGCGGCCATCCTGGCCGTCACTGTGAGAGAGAGGAATCGCGGCGAATGAACGGCTTCATCCGGGAAACATGTACAATCTCAGTTCCCCGGCACCGACGGTCAGTGACACCGGAAATAGGCGTGACGCGGTAATTCACTGGTGAGGTTTGCTCCAGGATCCTGTAAGGACCGATGAATCGGGGCAAGAGCTTCTCGCACAATCCAGGAACACGGTGGCGAGTGGCAAGCAGAACTTCTTCACCAGGTTGAAAAGTGACCGAACGGTGCTTCTCGTCGTGGCGAGACTTGCGGCTTTCTGACAAGCCACCGTGTTCAAACGGGCAAGATTGCGGCAGTAAGCCAGTCGAGAAACAAACTGGTCGGGAAGGTTCGCTGTTGGCGCGATAGGTGCGGAGAGAAACGACGCGTCAAGTACAGAAGAAGGTGAACGGCCATAGACGAGGAAAAATGGCGAGAATCCAGTGGTTTGTTGCACAGCGGTATTGTAGGCGTAGGTAACAAATGGTAAAATAGTGTCCCAATTGGTGTGGTCAGGGCCAATGTAGAAGGAAAGCATGTCCGAAAGAGTCCGATGGAAGCGCTCCGTCAGGCCGTTCGTTTGCGGGTGGTAGCTCGATGTAGTTTTATGAGCGGTGTCAGCGGCTCGAAGCACTTCAGAAAGTAGCGAAGAAAGCAACGTTCGTCCACGGTCACTGAGGAGAACCCGAGGGGGACCGTGGCGCAGGAAAATGGCCCGCAAAAAGAAGTCAGCAATTTCTGAAGCGCAGCCCGAGGAAATAGCAGCAGTTTCGGCATAACGGGTTAAGTGATCCACTGCTGTAACAACCCACCGATGGCCGGCTGCAGTTACAGGAAGAGGTCCATACAGGTCAATCCCGACAATATCGAAGGGAGCTGAAGGGCACGGAAGGGGTTGGAGCGTCCCCACTGGGGCCGAAGTGGGTCGTTTGCGCCGTTGGCATGGTTCACACGACGCAACATACTTGGCGACGCTGGTTGAGAGGCCGGGCCAAAAACAACGGCTTTTGATGCGGTCGTATGTCTTCTGGAAGGCAAAGTGACCAGCCGTAGCGTCGTCATGAAAACTTCGCAAAATGTGTGACCGAAGACAACGCGGAACGACGGGGACCCACTTGTCGCCTGTAGGGTGGTAATTGTAGTAGTAAAGGCCACCGTCATTCAAGAGTCTAAATTTTTTCAGTTGGCGGCGTGAGCGACTGTTTGGTGGTCAAGCGGAACCGTCCAAAAGATCAATCAGGTTCCGACAGTACGTATCCGAACGCTGAAGAGAGACGATATCAGATGGGAGTTCCGGGCTGACATGTTCCGCGACGGCAATAGGGATAGCTGCCACTTGCTGAGCAGACGCTAAGCAACTGTCCTCCGTGGACGACAGTGGACAACGTGAAAGAGCGTCGGCATCAGCGTGTTTCTTGCCGGTCTTGTATGTCACGGTGAAGTTGTACTCCTGTAGGCGAAGTATCCAGCGGCCAAGGCGTCCGGTTAAGTTTTTGATGGACGAAAACCAGCAGAGTGCGTGGTGGTCGGTTACAACCGTGAAATGACGTCCGTACAAGTAGGGCCGGAACTTTTGAATAGACCAAACGACAGCGAGGCACTCCTGCTCGGTAATGGTATAGTTTTTTTCGGCTTGCGTCAACGTGCGGCTGGCATACGCAACTACTTTTTCCATAGAAGAAGCAGTGCATTGCAAGAGCACAGCCGCGATACCATGGCCACTGGCGTCTGTATGGAGTATTGTTGGGGCGTTTTCATCAAAATGGCTGAGTACAGGAGAAGAAGTGAGGGCCTGTTTGAGTGTTGTAAACGCTGTCTCACAATCTTCCGACCAGTCAAATGAAGAATTGGCAGCGAGGAGTTTGTGCAGCGGTGAAGCAATTGTAGAAAAGTTGCGAATGAAACGACGGAAGTACGATGCCAATCCCAGGAAACTGCGCAGCTCTTTCTGGCGGAGAGGTCGGGGAAAATTAATGACGGCCGTAATTTTGTCGGGATCAGGACGAATTCCATCTTTGCTAACAACATGACCCAACACTTTGATAGATTTACTTGCGAAGTGACATTTTTTTGCGTTGAGTTGCAGGCCGGCATTACTGAGGCTAGTTAAAACTTGATCAAGGCGCTGGAGGTGCTCTTTAAACGTGGACGAAAAGATAACAATGTCGTCGAGGTAGCACAGGCACGTTTTCCATTTCAATCCACGAAGAACATTGTCTATCATACGCTCGAAGGTGGCCGGAGCGTTGCAAAGCCCAAACGGCATGACATTAAATTCGTAGAGTCCATCGGGTGTTGCGAAAGCGGTTTTCTCTTTATCGGCCTCATTCATGGGGATCTGCCAGTACCCGGATCGAAGATCAAGACTAAAAAAATATTCTGCGCCTTGCAAGGTGTCTAAAGCATCGTCGATCCGAGGCATCGGGTACACATCTTTGCGCGTGATTTTGTTGAGTGCCCGATAATCCACACAAAATCTCACGGAACCGTCTTTCTTTTGAACAAGCACCACGGGTGATGACCAGGAACTCGCAGAAGGACGAACGATGTTTCTCTTCAGCATGTCGTCGACGTTTTCTTGGATAATTTGGCGCTCTTTAGGCGAAACGCGGTACGGGCGTCGGCGAATGATGCAGGAACCATCTGTTTCAATCCGATGGGTGGCCGCTGATGTCTGCCCCAGAACCGAGGTGTGAGAATCGAATATTGTCTTGTGTTTGGCCAGCATGGTCAGCAGTTGTCCGGTTTCCTCTGTAGTAAGGTCGGGGTTGATAACTGCACCAACAGGAGCAGACTGCAATTTGGATTCCGATGAATTATTCGTAGGTGATAAGGAGCTGAGAGGAAGAACAGCTGTAGCGTCATCGCGGAGAACGAAAGCAATAGTGGCGTTTTGAGGTAGCAAAATGGTCTCGGTTGTACTATTGACTGCGGCGAGAAAGGCGGACCCATTTGAAAAACGGACAAGGCACAGAGGTATTAGTAGTCCTCGAGCGAAGAAATTTCCGGTTGGTGCAATTAACAAATCGCCGTCAACAATGTCGTCTGAAGCTACGGAGATTACGGCTTCTTCGCCAGGAGACAGGGTAACGTCGGAAGTACAGGCCAAGCGGAGCTCTGGTTCGTCAGCGACACTAGCAAGGTCCGTTTCGGTGATGTCAATCATCGGCTTTCCGCAGGAGATCATAGCAGATGCCAATCGCAAAAAGTCCCATCCTAAAATGATTTGATGAGGGCATGGATAGAGTATCGTAAACTGAATGTGATGACGAATGCCGTTGATGATCACACGCGCTGTACGATGTCCTGAGGGTTGAAGCATAGCGGCGTTCGCACCACGTAAAGCTGGACCAGAGTAAGGCGTTCTCACTTTGCGTAGTCTAGAGCACAAACTTTCATTAATTATAGATATGCTGGCGCCAGTGTCTACAAGTGCTTCAACCATAATTCCCTCAACTGTAACAGTCAACGTATTCCACGGCCGGTAAGGGGGACTTGCACTGTTCCTTGGCGAAGCAGTTTCACCCCCAGAAACTGCCGCATCTAGTTTTCCGCACGGTTCTCACCAACGTGAGAGGCCGGGCACAAGGGTGATGTAGAGCGACGGTAGGGTGAAGGAGAGCGACGTCTAGCCAGGCGCGAGTCAGGAGGGAAGTTGGTAGCATCCCGAGGAGGAAAATGTTGGCGCGGAGGTGGCGAGTAGACGCGTTGACGAGGGGCGTAGCCGAAGTAGGTGTCGCGTTCGTATGGTGCGTAACCTCGGCGCTCGTCCAACTGTCGTCGCCGGCAAAAACGAGAAATGTGCCCTCGTATGCCGCAATAGTAGCACACTGGTCGTTCACTCGTTTGCCGGGTTGCTCGCCACGCAGGAAAGGAAGGTGGTGAAGGCACAGGTGCCGAAATAGCGGACAAGTGGCCGTGGTCAGTCGGGGGAGCGATTGGCTCCATAGGCAGGGTTGGTCTTGTAGCAGCTTGAGAGTAGGACTGGGCATGTAGCGGAGCAGGACGACCTGGCTGCTCAACGGCGGTCATACATGCCAGCTCCTGCTTGATCAAGTCACGCAGGCCATGAGTGTGGGCGTGGGCGTTCTGGAGGCAGGTTCCGTCACGCTGCTGTAGCTCCTCACGGATTATAGTCCGAATCAAAATACGGAGCTCTGAATCCGAAAAGGAGCCGGTAGGCAAACAATCTTGTTGAATGCGATTGGACTGCAGGCGGTCCAGGCGCTGACAGATCGTGCGTACGTCAGCAATCGTGGTCGGGTTCTGTACCGCCAGAGCATTAAAGGCGAAAGAGGAGATTCCCTTCATGATGTGATGTACTTTGTCGGTTTCCGACATGTCCTTGTCAGCTCGTCGGCAAAGCGCGATGACATCTTCGATGTACAAGGAGAATGTCTCGTACGGGTGCTGCACCCTGGCCGCGAGTTTCTTTTTGGCTGCACCGGAACCAGTCGACGTGCCGAAGATTTTACGGAGCTCTTCTACAAAGGTGGTCCAATCAGGGATATCTGCCTCGTTGTTTAGAAACCAGGTCTTCGCCACTTCATGCAGAGAAACCGAGACATTCCTGCGCTTGAATGTATCGTCCCATCGGTTGAAAGCGCTTACCCGGTTGAATTGATCCAGCCAATCTTCAACATCTTCACCCCGGAGGCCCGAGAACGACGGAGGATCGCGCTGACAGCTGGTGATTATGATGGGAGGCTGGACCGGGGCGGCAGCGTTGCTGCCCGATTGGCCGCTCTCGTGCTGCATGGAGCTGGTGGGCAATAGCAACCGCCGACCTGATCGGAGCTCCAGTGGTGCGACCGCGAGAGGTAGACGGCGGGATCAAAAGCACCCTCCACCACTTGAGAGAGTCGACGGGAACGCTTGAGGTCCGCTTTATTTGCGAGCGCCGAGCACGGACACAAAAAGACAGCGACCGTTCCAGCAGCGGAGATGATGATTAACCGACGAGAAGGAAGATGAAATGAGGTGATCATGAACGCGCACAATGTCTAAACGACGACGAAGCATAAAAGGGATATTGGCCGCTTCCTGTTGCAAACCCTGTTCTTTGCCAATTTCACGCTCACAATATATATATATATATATATATATATATATATATATATTGTAAGAGGGAAGCAGACTGGAACAATGAAACGGTAATTCCAAGGCACGTCTCTTTACTCAGCCCGCAGGGAACTCGGTGACTCGGCCGAACGAGCCCAGACGATGATGATAATCCACAAATGATGACGATAATGGGTATGTACAGGTGAGAGATTGGTCCCACTAGCGAATAACACTTAATTCATTTCAGGAGTCTTCTTCATGAGCCAGGACACCAATAAACGCTCACAATATATATATAGTAAGGCACTGCCCTTGAATCGCTGGGCAACGGTTTATTAAGCGAATCTTGCAGAGCGAGCTGAGGTCGAGCGCAAAGATCCCCGAACACAACGATGATGATAGCGTGGACCATGATGTCTGCGGCGAGCGAGGCAGGTGGCCTTGACACAGGCTCCTGCAAGTAGGTGGCACATAGCATTTGGCGCGTCGTCACTAAGGAAAATGCCCACTTACGGCTGCTAATGTCTGCCGTAGTCAGTGCTGACATTTCCCTCGGGAATGCAGGCATAAGGTAGGCGAGCTCTTGTTTAATTATCTCACGCAGAACCGGAGCAGACGCACCACGTCGTGATTCCGAAAAGCCGAGCGATGTGTGCGCTTCTAGTTCCTCGCGGGTAATCGATCTTATCAATAGAGCGCAAGTCCGACTCGTCCACAGAGGTGCGGGTGTCCGACGGGGCTTGCAGCACACGGAGGGACTGCGTGTCATCGAGGCCGTGACACATCGTTACGACCTGGTTAACGCTATTGTTGTTTTGTGCGACCGGCGCGTTACATGATAACGGATAAATTGGTTTCAGGACATGCCGGAATCGGCTGCCCTCCGCCATGTCTTTGTATGCACTCGTCCAATTTATGTTTGGCGGCTTTCGTACGGAGGCAAAAAATGGCCTCGAGAAGCGCTGGACATGGGCGGTTTGAAGTCAATGGCAAAGGCCTTCGTCCTGTAGTGGATTTAATTATTCACTTGATGATGATAAAAATGATCCAATATAACGTAGAATTGAAGGAAAGATTTAAACATGCACCGGTGAAATAGGCTGAACCTTCGTTGAAAATGCTGGGATTTTATTTTTCTTCGCTATCACATAGGCCCAACAGAGGTTCTGCGGTTTCACATGATTTATGTCGTTTTCCTGCGGCAAAAAAAAACCGGTTCGGCAAAAGTCTGGCAATTTGCCATTCAATAGCTCTTCATCAAATTTCAAAACACACCTAAATGTGTGGTTCCTAGCTCAGCAGTGTGCCTGTACCCATAAAAGACAGTAAGACACTTATAGTATAAGCAGGACGCTTAGCGAAACAAGCGAAGAAAAGGAAGCGGATCCTTCTCTTTGCATATCCTCAAAGAGAGAATGGCGAGGAAACGGTGGTAGTGAAACCAACAGTACGACAGGCAGTCCGCCGTAATTAAGTGTTATAAGGTAACAATCGTATATTTGTGAAAATGTGACGGGCAGCCGCAACTCTCCCACCATTAGCCGTCTGAGAAAAAATCAACTGCATATAAATTGCTAATTATTACTATACACGCTAATGCAAAATTCGAGCATTGCGCGAAATTGAGTCTTCCCGACGACCGCGCGTAGCTGCTGAGCCTAAGGAAGTGATCGCCTCATCAGCAAACGCGTGACGGCCCACGCTACAATCTGGCGTTCTCTTGTAGCATATCGCCACCTCGGGATACTGCCCTCACCCTCACACTTTAGCCATACATTTACCATCCGATTTCCTGCTCGCTGTTTTCGGTGGTCTCTCCGTTCTATCGGTTATCTCTTAGATCGTCGTGGCAGAGGAGCATGTCTCGCGCCGCCTCGGTATACCTCCGTCCCCCTCACACTCTCGCCACACTTCCTCCGGTGCTTTCCATCTCGCTCTATCTCGTCTATCTTGGTGTCTTCTTCGTTCGCTCGTTTACAAGTAGACCAACGCGCAAGGGCGACGCGAAACCACACTG
This sequence comes from Haemaphysalis longicornis, assembly GCF_048455015.1. Classification (NCBI taxonomy): domain Eukaryota; kingdom Metazoa; phylum Arthropoda; class Arachnida; order Ixodida; family Ixodidae; genus Haemaphysalis; species Haemaphysalis longicornis. The sequence goes on from NW_027526422.1 coordinate 191,654,141, forward strand.
GCGAGCGTATAAGTGTTGCTGTCTAAAAGAGGGGCGCCCGTGAGAATCCAGTATTGATCAACTGTCAGCAGGAGATACGAGCAGGAATTCAAAACGCATAGTGTGCCTTACAAAACTACCGGAAAATGTGATTTCTTATGAATGAACCAGTAAAGCAGAACTCGCTTTATTTAAGAATGTCGGAAGCAAAATCATCACTTAATCTAATCAACTTCTGAAAGGCAGTGTGATGTGATAGGGTGTAAAAATTAAAAGACTATGGACGATCCACTAGAGGTGCGCGGCGCAACAAAGACAAAGATGGTTGAATGGTATCGTGATGACGAAGAGGAAAGCGGAGGAGGAGAAAGGAGACGTTGAGAATCGGAGGGCAGCGCAGCGCACTCGCTGTTAGTGATCAAGTCGTAAGGTTCTGCGGCCTATCGACCGGACGGCCAGAACCACGGTGTCCTGCGTCTGTCGACCGGACAGTCAGGCACCACGTCCGCACCCTCCACAAGAGGCCGAGGAAGCATCGTGCCGCAGCTCTCTGCATCCACTTCTTCACCTGACAACACAGATGTCTCCACTTCGCCTCTGCAACCACAGCAAGACTTGTTGAATCGTAAGACTGCACCCATTCCACTTTGTTTATCGGTTAAGAATTGGACTGTTCCGTTGTCCGCATCATTTCTGCCACCTGAAGATTTAACCTGTACTCTGTATCCGTTTGTGTTGCGCCTCCGGGGATCTTTATTGTCAGTCATAAATGTTCTTCCTCGCATAGTTACGAAACCCCGTGCTGCAGTCTCTGATCTGTACCTCCAAGTACCTCGTCTCGAGTCTCCAAAACCTCATAACATCACAAAGTGGCATCCACGACAGGACTCTCCCATAACACCTTGGAGAGTCTGGCTCAGACTATTGGAAAGGATCTATAGGTTTGAGATTGTTAACATGGGGCTCGAGGAACTGCAAAAGCTTATTGCTGATGGTATCCGATAGGGATTGAAAGGGCAGGAACTGTGGACGTGGGTCGAGAGTGAGCGTGCCAGATTGAAAGCACAACGCGAAGAAGACCGAGAAAAGTTGAAAGCACAGCACGAGGCTGTAGAGAAGGCGCTAAGAGATGCCCACGAAAAGAAGCTTGCAGACCTGAACCGCGAGTTAGCAGTTCTCGAAAACCTCTATGAGAGAAAGGTGGCTGAATCCTCTTTGGTTGCCAACACGATGGCAGGCCATTACTAGTTGGTAGGCGGTCGTGAACCAGAATGCAAGGTGCATATTTCCAGGCCAGAAAGTGTCGAAAGTTCAGCTCAAGGAACGTTTGGAGGAGGACTGCAACAGGATGGCGAAATACCGGCTAATGAGAATACTTTTACAACATGGGTACCAACTTTCAAGTTCGAAAGCAAACTAGTGCCTCAAGAGGCCCATGCTAGGTGTCCAGAAGGTAGATCTCTGAATGTTGATGACTCCGAATCATCAGACATTGCGGCGAAAGAAGCTGCAGCTATAGGCGCAGCGATCACCGAAACAGATACGCCATTTTGCTCAGTTGACAAAGTTTCTGAAGCTCCCAGAACTGAGTGTTTTAAAATTCAATATGGGCCTCGTGCGCTTGTATGGTGGCGCCACTGATGCGCTGTGTTCAGCGCCATCTTGCGGGCAACGGAGGCATAATTTCTGAAGTCCGTGAGCAAACGACGTCCGGAGGATAGTATTCCGCGCAGTACGATTATTAGAAGAGAAAGAAGGAATGACCGCTATTCTGTTGCCATGCGATACGAACAGCCAAACGGTACTTTATTAAATAGAATATGGTATATGGTTCATAAATGCGACAGGAAATCGATGCATCACATAAAAACAGTTTTCAACAAGCGCGGTTTTGTCTCCGCGCAGCGCGTGGTCACGCTGTCATTTCGCAACGGCTTCCACTGAACACCGAGCAGCGCCGCCCAAATAAAAGATAAAAATAAAAAGACGCAAGCCCGCGATGTTAACAAGAGAACGAGAGGAGCGCAGGAGTGTGCGTCTGTGTGTGCATCGCCTCCCGGAAGCGATAATGTATGTGTGAGGGAGGGTGTGATCGCTGGCTCCACCAGTGGAAAATTTTTTGTGGGGCCCCCGGCCCCCGAAGAGCATGAAATAACGGCATAACGTCCCAACGACGCCAGCAACGCCTTCGTTGCTGTGGTCGCTTTGGTGGATTTGATTTATTTAGCCATAGATCAGAACGGCTGGGTAAGAACTGCTGGCATAACCAAGCAGTTGGCGGAAAGCTTATTGTGAGGAGAAGACCGACTACGCGACTTCATGGTGCTTGCAGAAGCGAATTTCTCCCGTGTGTACACTCCCCTGTGCCTTGTACATGTCAGGAAGTGATTTGATGTGTTGTGTGCGTGAAATCGCAGCGAAAGGTCTGTGTGTATACATTGCGACACCAAGGATAAGCGGCTTCAAGAGCCCGAAGATTCAGGTTAGTAGAGGCAGGTATTTGAAAATGCCAACTGCTTGAGTAAACTCTACCTCAAACTGTTGAAACTACGATGAGTTCGTTGGATGGGCTCATAAAAATATCGAAACGCTTTTTGAAGTGCTTTCATAGGTTTATATATGCGTACTTAATATGCGAATAATTTTGGACATAGATGCGCGAGACGAGGCTTTCATGAAAGCCTCTGAACGTTTATTTACCTTGTTTATCGCTCGACATAGACACGGGCACTGATATGGTAGATCGCACAACAGGAGCTTTAATTGTGCACGAATGATTCCTCTCGCATTAGGAGTGACCTTGATAAAATAAGACCATTTTGAATAATGGAGGTTGTTTCAAAGCTGACAGAGTTGTACGTGATGTTTGTGTGACTACGCTGCAAGTTATCTTTGTCAGCAAAAATATTTTGCGCAACAAGCCCCACTTGAACTCGTTTTTCAAACGCCAACTACAAGTTGTACATGTTTGAGATTTTTTAGAGTCCTTTCAATAAAAGTGTAGATGCGAGTCTCCGAATTGTGGCTGGTGTGTGTCCATCTGTTTACGGTTGTGTCGCACTGTAGCGTGAATATTTACGTTTCTGTTTTCATTTTAAAGCTTCATATTTTGCTGGTATGACTACCTACAATTCAAGCATGCATATCCGTGGGTTGTTCCATGTATTTTCTGATGCGTGCACAGATGCGTGCACACCTAAGGCTATTTGAGGCGCTACAAAAATATGCACTGGATACACGGCATTTTTTTTTTGCAGCGGTCTTACGCCAAGTAGCCTGCACATACGCAAATGCATTTATGGATCTGTTCTTTTTATTTCTTTTCGGGTACTATGTGCTTTGGGAACGTCGGCGTCGCAGGCAGCTGATCCGTGTACTGTCGTCTGCTTGTATTGGAGAAGGGGCGCTTTCTAAATTATTTCGGCGTGTATTCCCGCGCAACTCGTCAGCGTAATATTTCTATTATTATAGCAATTGTGAATTATAAAAAAAGGGTAATTGTTGTATACTTATTTTACGGTTGTTGTTTAAATTAAGCCGCGTAGCCAACTGCTGTATATGTTTATTTTGTTCTTAAGAAAAAATTCCGCCGCCGCTCCCAGGTAGCGCCACATGTTTATTTGAAACTGCAGTGCACGAGGCCCATAGCCAGCCCCAGAGGGAGCCAAAACTTTCTCCAGAGGTGAGGAAAATGCGGGAGGGCAAGCACAAGCCCAAAAAAGAGGAGAGGCCTTCCTTCACCACGCGTTCGACCAACCCCAAGAGCCGTGAAGTATAGCAAAGCCTAAAACGCACCAAGAGGAAGTTGAGCATACCTTCCTTCTTGAAGCGGGGGGTACTCAATCTCAAAGCTGGCATGCTGAATCAACGCAAGACATGCTCCGTCATTGCAACCGAACAGACGGTTCCAAGACTGCCGAGAGATAAACGACGCCAAGTGAGAAATTTCAGGAGTTTCGGTCCCCAATCGCGTTCATCTCAGAAGAAACGGGATGCGGAAGAACTGACAAACAGTCTGGGTGAACCGGGATTTTATTATGGTCACAAATCTGTCCCAGGAGCCCACGGTAGCCCGAAGACAGACAAGGTACGGATGAGGCCACGACATATGAAACTTCCTGGTCAGCTCCTTTGGAAGTACACGAGAAAGTAATATGTGCGGAACCAATCGGCTTCCAACGGCACGACCCCTTTTGACTTCGGACTTGCATGCTCTTCTCTGATGCTTCTTCCCTTCTGGATGAACCTGTGAACTTTAGTGCGAGTTTCAAGTTAGAAATGACTGTGACGAGACTCCGAGACACTTCTTAGAATGTGACCTTGTTCTTTTGATTTTTATTGTTAAAAGTGTGTGTGGCTGTGCCCCAGAAACTTTCTTTGAGGGGGGAGTATTGTGATGTGATAGGGTGTAAAAATCAAAAGACTATGAACAATCCACTAAAAGTGTGCGGCGCAACAAAGACAAACATGGTTGAATGGCATCGTGATGACGAAGAGGAAAGCGGAGGAGGAGAAAGAAGACGTTGAGAATCGGAGGGCAGCGCAGCGCACTCGCTGTTAGTGATCAAGTCGTAAGGTTCTGCGGCCTGTCGACCGGACAGTCGAGCACCACGTCCGCACCCTCCACAAGAGGCCGAGGAAGCATCGTGCCGCAGCTCTCTGCATCCACTGCTTCACCTGACAACACAGATGTCTCCACTTCGCCTCTGCAACCACAGCGAGACTTGTTGAATCGTAAGACTGCACCCATTCCCCTTTGTTTATCGGTTAAGAATAAAACTGTTCCGTTGTCCGCATCATTTCCGCCACCTGAAGATTTCACCTGTACTCTGTATCCGTTTGTGTTGCGCCTCCCGGCATCTTTATTGTCAGTCATAAATGTTCTTCCTCGCATAGTTACGAAACCCCATGCTGCAGTTTCTGATCTGTACCTCCAAGTGCCTCGTCTCGAGTCTCCGAAACCTCATAACATCAGAGGCTGCTTCCACCACCCTCTGTAGAAAATGAATTGCGCCAACAACATAAAGATGCTTTGATATCTTAGGGTGCAATTAGTACCAATCATATCTGAGGGACCTAATGTCACTGTATCCTTTGCGAATGTAAACGCCTTGCAACCAAAAAAACGTAAGGAATTGTTTTTTGGGTGCGCGGCTGCAACACTTTCCGTATGACCACCGGTATCCTTAAAAAGCAGCTCGATCGTTGATGAAACTGAGGTGAGTTGTATAGTTTAGAAAAATCTCTGCAAGTTTTTCACAGCTACAGAACTCCTTCGAGGGGGATGGCCATTAAGCCGTTTTTTGTGTTGTGCTCGCTGGTGTGAACACGGCTGTGGGGACAGTGATCCAGAAGGCGTTGCCAAGGTGAGCAATAAGGTGAACGAAACGCCTTCATTCGTCAGGAGAAATTTTGCTACGAGTTCCCCCTTCAATTGTCGCCTAAGCATGGTAGCAAAGCCAAATGTTTCATGTCTTTAGCAGTCTATAGCTGCTACAACAGACGATTTATATTGTCAACGCGCCCCGAAGCACTCATTAGTCTGCACGGAGTAGCAGCAATAGGCTCTTATTTCCGTTTGCTACCACTTCACGCGGGCAAAGGGCGAATGCGCTTTCGGCGCTCCAAGATAATTGGCTGTCACAAAAGGAGCGAAAACAGGCACGCGTGCACAAATCAGTCGCCTTGAGATCATTTTCACAGACGCTACGCCGGTTATCAACCATACCTGAGAGCAGATTTCTTAGTCGCGCGCAGCGATTTCCTGACGGCAATTATCTCGTCGTCAACCACTTAGAAAACACGATGGGGAGCCACACGTCGCCTCAGACGAGATTGAACCTCAGAAGCGATCACCTCTACCACAACCGGGGCAGCACGGGAGGAAACGGTGTCATGCATACGCGCAACGTTTTCGACACAAGGAAAAGAAGGAAAATGGCAGGCAATGACGCCTAAAATATCTTACCCTTTTATGTGACGTGGCTGCTATCCACAAACATGTTCTGTAAACCTACGCTATGGGCACACTGGTGTAGCTGTAAGCCCCTAACCGGTTGAGTTCACGTGAATGCTTTTTCGTCTGTTTTATTTCTGTGGCGCACCTGCGTAGACCTGAAGCAAACATCAGTGGAGTACCTGTTTAAATCCTCCGGCACCGGCCCGCTTGTCCACATTTTTCCTGGCGTAGGATCTTCCTCTCTGACTACAGGCGTTCTCCTACAAAGCTTCTTACCCATTCACATAGCAAGGCGGCTTCCAAACTAATCTCGCCGCCTTCACAATCTAACATTGTCCGTAAGGAATGAATACGTAGCGCATGCGACTCAACCACGAAAGCTGAACACCTAAGTACCATTGGCGAATAGGTTGCTCTGGCCGAATATTCGCCTTTCAGGAGCACGGGAATGCTTCTGCTAGGTTTTATGTGTTATTGTCGTACGTTATGCTAAGGGGTTATTTCAGTAGATAGCGAAACCGCACATTATAATTGAATATATGCACCTTACTTTTATGATGTACTTTAAAAATATCGGATTTGGTGTGCGTTCTCTCGCACGCTCACCAGCTGTTGTAATGTTCTGCAAGTCAATACTGCATCCACAACAATTTACATGTAATCCGAAACATGCTAAAATCAAATTCTCACTACTGACGTTAGTCAAATTGCATATATGTGTGCCTCAATATTATGCAGAAATGTGGAGAATTGTTTTGGGTAAATGTAGCAAGCATTGGTTTTGTCGATGGTATCAAACCAGACGCGAGAAAGGAGTCCTTTATTACAAGTCGCCGCACGCCAAGTTAGTGAAAAGGGCCGTTGCTAATGCGTGCATGGGGCAAACACTTAAGAATTCGTGTGCTTAAAATGCGAGGAAAGCTTTAGACTCGAGGTGGAACGTCTGCAAGCAAGTGGCTATCGAGACAGCCCGCTAGTATCAGTTGCACAAAAATATTATACACCATGATAAGAAAGAAACAGCCAGAACCCAGGAGCCATGACACAAAATACGTCGTAATTCTGACCATACAGACAGAAGACCTCACATAAATTAAAGAAAATGGGCGCGCGCATCTTCTTAATGTAGCGCGTTTCGCGCAAGTGAAACCCTAAGGGATTGATAAAAAACTAAATGCTGAACCGGAATCCAGCGAAATAGGTCTGCAAATACCGGCATGAAAACAAGTTTGTTGATTGTGAAACAGGGGTAGTGTACAACATTTATCTGGATTTCGCCAAAGCATACCTTCGCCAGACAGGGATATGCCTGAATGAGAGGCTCAGAGAGCACCCGCACACATATCAGCAAACAGCCCCTTCAGGCAGTTTGGTGATCCACTGCAAAAAAATGTGAGTGCAACCGATTGTTTGAGGAAAATTTAGTTTCGGAAAAATCGCACAGGAAGACCACACGCGAAATCTGGGCAGCCTTTCACGTATGAAAACACCAGACTGAAAGCGTAAGTTCATGCTCACTCGCGCTGGCTCTGACTAAAAAATAATTATTAAACAGCACTTCATAGCAACAAGGCATGGTAAACAAAAGCGTCAAGCGCAAATTACTCTGCAGCTCATGTATATAAAGAAAGATAAATAGCCATTGAACAGATTGCGAGGTTCAGCGCCCGTTTTTATAAAAAAATGTGCATTCATTTTTCTCTCCCTAGCTTTCCAGTAGTATTTTGTAACCCTTTCTACTAGTTTTGATATCCAAGCAAACTTTCCACTTCTAATCAGGCAGTTGTTAGTTTTGCGCTCGTGCTGTCCCCGTCGTTGTGAACTAAAGCGCAGTTTACGAATATTACAGAGACAGTCTTGATACCGTAGTATTGTTTAAGTATGGAATTCTATGTTTTGCAACTCGAATAGTGTAACGCCTTGTATCTGTACAAAAATGGGAACTTTGAGTTGTAAGTCAATTTACTCCTAACAGTGGTGCAGATATTGACGGTTGCAAGAAAACTTCAAGAAAGAAGCTCAAACCTTATAATTCCAGAACAGAAACTAATGTCGCAAAATGTGCTGGCAATATTAAAATCTTGTAATCGTATCAATAGCGAAATAAGGCAAACATCGCGTGTTGCAGGAAACTGCACAGAAATATAAAACAAACACAATAAATTGAAAATAAGCCAAAGTGTTCCAATTTCCTATCACATCACGTGCCCTGATTCTATTACTAAAATAAAAAGAACAACGCGCGCCAATCCACCCTCTGAAGGTGGTTGGAAAGCGAAGCTGCAAGCGACACCCACAACTATTACCCATGTGACGTCACTTGAATTCACACGCGTAACTCTACAAAGACAAGTAAAACGCACCTAACCATACCCTTTATTACTTCAAATAGATATTCTTTGCTACGCAAATTCAATGCATGATTCATGAACGGTGGTTAATTGAGTTGTATTGGTAAAGCACCTGATTGGATTTTTTTGGTAGATTTAAAGGAAACTCAAATTAGTTGTTAGATGATCTCACTTCTCTTTCGTCTCTGGCGCCGCCGACGGAAGCGAAGTGACATGCGATGCGTTGGTGTGAGCTTCCTTTTTTTTATATTTTTTATAAATCTTAGCGCATGTGCAAGAGGCGCACACACGGCTGTTACGCGTGTCGCTGGTGGCGTGCAGGACGCTTTGAGATGTAGCATGACGCTATCACGTGGAATTTTGCGAAAACACAGAAGGTAAACGCACAGATGTAATCGGCGAGGGCACCGTCTGTCTCCTTCGACTCCGCGTAGGCTTGTAGCTCAATCGGTAAGACAACGGGTGCTCGCTCCGTTTCTCTATTAGTTGCAGGTTGGATTACTGGCTGGGCCAGTAACTTTTTTTTTGTTCGTGGGAGTGTTCTGTTGACGCCAACGGTCGCTACCGAACACTTGCGGAAAGGGGAGTGCGGGCAGGTAGAAAGCTTCGCTTTAAAACACAAGAAATGGTACACTAGAAATAAATGAAAATGTCGTCAAACAGTCTGCACGTATATCTAATACTGCGCAGAAGAGGAATAGACTCAAATTCCACAAAAAAAACTTGCAATGAGCCCAAAAAGTAGAAAAGGGTTGCCTTTGTCAAAGGCACTCACGCGGGTGTTTCGTAAATACCGCGAAGTAAACAAAGTATTTGTTAGCGGATAAAAGCGGATAAGAATGCTTGCAGAACCCAATGAATTGTTAGCTTTTCTGCAGCTTTTTCTAATAAACACAGGCCAAAATTAACCGACGTGAATAAACAAGTGTGGCCTACAATCATGTTACAGCAATACCTACAACCAATTTACTAGGGCTGCCAGTTCTCGCAGCCAGTTGGGTAGAAGCGCTTCTATTCTTTGAACAAGGAAGAAACACGTCCGTCTACGCAAGAGTAAGTATTTCCAGAAACATCTGCGGTGGCACGAAGTTGTCGCGTACTGGTTCCTTTTCTGTGTTCATATAAAAACAGCTCACAAACTGCATAGCAAACTGCTAGCCGATTACCGTGAACAAGTAAACAAGGATATTTAGACATATTTCTTTGCGCCTAAACACAATTTTATGGGCGAAGACCCTTACAGGGTGGGGCTATTGTTGTCTTCTGTCGTGGTCGCCGAAGTCGTAATCGTCATCGTAATCGTCGTTTCATGTAGTCATGGCACCAAAACACCGGGGATCTCTTTTCTGCCTCGCGCTACGATGTAATGCGTACTAAAAAATTAGCAGTAGCTTAGCTCGGCTACGCCAGGATATACGTAGCCTGAGATAAAGTTCAGCTGATGAAAGGCGCTATCAAGAGGCTGTGGCGCAGCGTCAGACTTGGCAACTGCGGAACCTAAGCCCACAGCTGGGCACGCGCCCGAGCCAGTGCCTCTGCTGCGGCTATGACATCACTCCTCTGGAATACGGAGACCGGCAAAGCGCGCACGGCGGTGAACGAGCACGCGGCGGCGGCGGCGGCTCCGGCGCGCCAGTTCTGCGCCATGTGACGTCACTGCTCTTCGCTCATGCGCAGCACGGCTGTCCAGGAGCCACGCGAAACTGTTCAACCTCGGCCAGTGTAGTTCACGCTACACAAAGAAACCCGGACACTCGCTACGCTACTCGCTGTAGCGCTTCGAAACCAGTTCTAAAAAACACCGTGACACTCGTTTATACCTCGCGATAGAGATTTTCGGGATTAAAAGACGAGATACTTTTGCAGCGAGGCTCTGTACCTGTACTCCCCCACGGCTTCATCCCCGTTGGCAAAAAAAATTCCCTCGCACTTCCCCGAGGGGGAGAGTGTGCAAGTGCGAATGCCCGGTTGTTGATTGCGCGATTACGGTGGATATCGTGATCTTGGAGCGGAGAGGAGGCGCCCAACACCCGCAGTCACTGAGCGGAGAGAGGAGGAGGAGAGTAGCGCCCGCCGTTACGGCGAGGGCTACACGAGCGCCCTCACGCGTCGGAATGCGGAGCGCAGCTACGCGAGCGAGAGCTCTCCCGCCCGAAGTGGAGAGGAGGCGCCCAACACCCGCAGTCACTGAACGGAGAGAGGAGGAGAGTAGCGCGCGCCCATCTCCCCCCGTTGCTAGGGAAGACGAGGCGGAAGACGAGGAGCGCGCGCACCCGCAGCTGTTGCTATGCGGACGACGGCGGCGGACGATTCAGGCTCGCTTAAGAAGTGCATTCGCACTTAAAACTGCAAGGCGCCAATAATACGATTATACACTGCGTGCTTCGGTCCTCCCCAGGTTTCCCATTAGCACGGGAATATTTTGTATTTCTGAGACCGAGGTACCTAGATTTACAAACACCCTGCGGTTCAGGTACTGAGCAGCATGCCCATCCGACAATTGGGCCGGCTGCGGTAGCGCTGCAGGTGTGCCCTACCGTCAGGTGTGCCCTGCCTGCGGTGCATGGGCCCGCATCCGGATAGGCCCGGAGCCCGTCTGCGTGTACATTGCCGAAACCGGTGCTCGGAAGGCTTATGCAGAGGCGGATAGCCCGGCGCTTATCCACCTCTAGCGCCTCCCACCGGCGCGGCTTGAACTGCACCAGAGGCAGAGCATAGAGGCCTGGGGACAGCGCCATGCGCGCGCTTATCGCTGCGGTGGGGGTCTCCTTGCCGTCCTCCGCCACGTCCCGCGCACGTGTCTCGCGCATGTCTGCTTTCCCTCCTCGCCTATCTCTCCCGTGCCGCCTATCTCTCCCTTTTACCGGGTGGCTCCTCCTCGCCGGGCGCTCGCGGAAAGGTGTGTGATTTGACCTCTAGCGCTCAAGGGCAAAACTTGTCACCCCGCGAAGACTGCCCGAGGTAGCGTAGTGTAGCTTACGCTACAATACCACGAGCACATGAAGAAGGGGCGAGGCTGAAGGTGAAAGGGGTGGGAAGAGGCAGGTTTGAAGAAATGCAGCCTCTTCAAGTTTCTCTGCATTTCCTAGAAAAAGCAATTCCTAGACGGCTGAATTGCCGTCCGACAAATAAGGTGAAGACGGGACAATATAAGACTTCTATATAGTCCAAATGTATCTTCGTTTACCTTAGAAAATACCGACAAAATGGCTCTGCTTGTGGGTATGGGTGCCTGCACCGTCTACACATAAATAAACTAAGGATGCGCAAAAAAAAAGAAAACAGAAAACGGAAGAGTGCGGCTGGAAAGGTAATACAGTGAAACCTTTTATTCAGAACGTCAATACCAAAAATTCATGGATAACTCCTACTGAACGATTTGTCAGGCCAAGTGTCTATATTGTCTATGCATAAAAAAGCCTGAAAATTTCACTAGGGATAGGGTCCGCCCCAGATAATTCCAACTACACGCCATCGCTCCGGCAGCTTGGCGCCTGCAAATGACCGGAGAAACAAACCCGATGCCTACACGCAGTGCTGCGGTTCCTCCACAACAGAAGCAAGAATGAAAAAGAGGTGCAATTGCCTACCACATCTGAAAGTCCACTGGGTAAGTTTCAAAAGGCGTATTCTTTACGGACTACGTCAATGGAGACGCGAATGCGGCGGTGTGTGCTGCACTAACAGATGAGGACATAATATTTCTTAGGTGGATAGCGCAAAGTGTGTAGCTGCCAGTGACAACAAAGAGGGGGAGTACAGAGAACCAGTCCAGGGGCCCGCTCTCCAAAGATAGTGGCATGAAATGACGGCCGTCCTTAGTTCAGTTTTGAAGAACACGAAGAGCAGGCCTGCCGCTATATTCGCTCCTTAAACCAAAAGTGCTGTCGCTCGCTATCAAACACAAAAAGCAGACTACAATAGGAATTTTTGAAGCATGAAACCTATAATATACCCTACTGCGTCCTCCTCGCAGTGTACTGTTTTAGCTCTTCTTTCATCAGTTTGAACTTGCATAACTGGAAATTTGATAGCTTTCCTTTGTAGTTTTGAATTAGCGAGCTTTTACTGTAATTGGAAGGGATGTCGTAATGTGTGCGGAGAACGACCTGGTTGTCCACAGGCGGAGGTTGCGGTGAAGGCGGGAGGTGTGGAAGGACGAGTGAACTCCCGGTAAGCACGTGAACAGGCACTTGTGTCCGCGACCTTATTCCCTACAGAGAAAGGTGTCCCACGTTCGAGAAAAAAATATGTCGGGAGGTTTTGGAATATCGAAGTAATAAGCAGGCTGGGAAGGCAAATGCGTGCAGAGCGATAATTAAGGCATGCCTCCTGAAAGTCAGTTGTTACGGGGATGGAATTAAGCGCAGTCGTTGCGGCAATCGTGGAAGCGATGCGGACGGAAACGAGTTCTCTTCGTAGATGGTCGGCTATAGGGACGGACGTCATACGACTGTAGGTTCCGATAATCCACTACGGCTACATAGTGACGTCTTCATTTCTAGTATGAAGTCTTTTCTAGAGCTCCAATGACTGCCAGATGACACCACAGATTGTGGATGAGGTGCAAGTTTTTCGGAAGTGATGCGATGGATTTATTGGCTTCGAGGCTAGTAGCAATGCATCGGAGAAGTGCTTGAGTCTCGGGCAATACGGGAGTTTTTCGTCATGTGAAAAGAATGACGCGGCTTATCTCGCCGATATTCCTCTTTTGATATCCTTGCTAACCACGCTTGGTTTCCTGAGACGCGGACTCTTTCACGTTACGATTTGACAGTTATCTTCCCGGTACCTGTCGTTACTACCTCTGACTTAAGCAGGTAATTATGTTAGAAAAAACAACGCCGTATAGGAGGGTAAACACTTCGATAAGCACAGGAATATCGGTTCATGAACAAAAGAAAACAACAAAAGCCGGATCAGCTAGGACTGTAATTTTACTAACACCGAAGAGCAAAAGACGCTTGCGAATGGCAGACAGACAACACTGGTCTCACAAGAGAACTGCGCACACCTGCCGACACTCTAAGGCACAGGGAAGCAGGATGGGAGAACCACTCATATTGACGATTGTGAGACCTCAAATTTAATTGTTTACAACAAACAATAATACTCCTCGTTTACGAAGGGAGCCTGGGCTCTAATGTAAGAGCGATTCTTTACGTGCCAATTCCTAATAATACAATTGCAGAGGTTGCTGACTGCTCAAGGACTTCAGGTGTATGCTACATAAACCAAGAAACTATATTCTAAGAACGTTTGTTACACCTGAGCCTCACATACAAAAACTTCGTCGTTGCCATCATTTCCAGGCTGCATATTGATGGAGCATGCCGCCACTTAGAAAGAGGTGCTTAGTGTAAATTTGTGATCAGGGCTCTACCAAAAGTGGTGCGAGCCGGTTGTGAAAAAAGGTATAAAGCTTTATTTTATTCCCAAAAATACTGTTCCGATTTCATATTATCGCCGTTTTAGTTGTTCACTATACAGACTTCACCGACTTTGCTATACCCACAGTTCTGGTACATTTTAACCTGAGCAACTGGGCTAGCAAAAGCATGAATGCAGTGGTGCCGCACCGATTTCGCCTGCACTACGGCTTACCGTGGTATGTAACTGCACGTTCTCCGTTATTTTCAATTCTTCTCTGAGCCTCTCCGCAGATCCACTGCATTTTAGCAAGACTGTGTTTTATTCCTGGATACACCAAGATTTTACTGACGTCATATCCGTCACGATAAGGACGCCAGCACAAGAAAGCCAGAAGGTTGCACCCTTTACAGGGTGCAACCTGTAAAGGGTGCACCCGTGCTGAGATGGGCTTCTTGCGGGGAAGCAACCTTTAGTACTAATTGGTACGTCATACTTAGGGTTGTTTGTTTCCGGGTTTTATATATTAACACAGAAGTGTTTTATGCCCCGACACCCCAAGATTTCACTGACGTCATAACCTTCACGGAAATTACTCCACTTCACCGTTGCCGAAGTGGCCCTGCAGCAGGACGTCGCTCGCCAAGCACAAGCACAAGGCAGCCACCGACCCTCAAATCATGCTCAGCTGCAGATTTGACTGCACATTTCACTTTCGTGATGGTCTGATGCCTATGACAGAGGAATCAACCGCAGTTTTTTTCCCGTTGTGTACCATCATTAGTATTGGTATAGGAACGCAGGAGTATTCATGACGTGGTGAGCTGAACGTTTGCTTCCGAAGGTGCACACCAAACTAGTATTGTGATCAAAATGTCATGGCCAATGTGTTGTCTAAAGGTGCTTCGAGCAACCTCCGTGAATACTGTAACCGACTGTATTGTCAATCATTTGGGCCGTCTTATTACCTGTTCATTTATACTTTTATTTCACATAGCGTCCGGATAACACGCTTGGTTACCAGTATTATGTTTTCCTAAGAATGCCGGCGAAGCTGCGTAATAGTCGTAGCATTATGAAGTCTCATTGCCAGCCTTTCACACACTTGGGAAAATAACAAAAAACTACTTAAAATGTCGGGAGCAAGGCGTAATCATGTCACACATTTAATTGTAACGGGACGACTTCCGATGGTTTTAAAATCTCGCTGCAGGCCAATTGCATATACAACGAATGACCCGGTTGCGTGATCGCCCCCCGTGAAATTTGTTTACCTCTGGCAGCGATGACCACCTTCTCGCCGTAAGAATTAATGCTACATATAAGACTGATGAAGAAGAGTGCAAACGTTTGCCGCTCTGCACGTTTATTTCACTTGTTGAAAGAAAAATCCTTGCGACCCAGTTTGAGTAACACGAACACATATCATTAATTATTAGAGTGAACACAATGCACGTGTCCCTGTCTTACAAAACCTTTAGTTCCCCTAGCTTTTCAATAGTTGTGCAAAAATACTGGTATTTTAACTTCGTTTTGACAAATCCTTAGGTAGCTATATTTCCAAAATAATTTGTTTGTTTCTTTTTTATAAAAGCAGAACGATTGGTTGAAGTACGAAGGGGCGCCTGTTTGCCCGGAAGGCGTAGTTTACTACGTGGAAGTGTAAAAAAACACCGCTTAGAGGCGTTTCCCGACTTCCAACCTTCTACGAAGAAACTTGACCATGACGCAGCTATTGAAATAATGTCATTTATTTAGGCATCTGTCACACGATAGCGACTGCCTAGCTGGAATGCTCGAAACGTTTTTCGTACGCCATGTCATTTCCTCTTGGTGAGTTGGATGCAGTGGCAGAAGCTTAGGTGATTGTGCTTTCTTGTGTACTCATGGTGCTGTTCGTATCGGTCTCTTGACCCGCATCGGTTGTCATTCCAGTCATTCCAGACGATTCAGTAGTTTCTCCCTGCGGAACAACACTTACTTTACCGAAAGCAATAACTGAAATTTGCAGTGTTAAATCATAAATTCATCACATCGCCATTGTTATCCTGATCCTCGTTTCTGGTTTACGATAATTGGCATAACAATTATTATATCTATATATATGTACATATATATATATATATATATATATATATATATATATATATATATATATATATATATATATATAGCAAAAAAAAAAGAAAGAAAGACACACGTCGAAAAAAGAAAAGGTTTAACGTTTCGGCCGAGGGACCGGCCTTCGTCGTCAGAATATTCTGACGAAGGCCGGTCCCTCGGCCGAAACGTTAAACCTTTTCTTTTTTCGACGTGTGTCTTTCTTTTTTTTTTTGCTACGACTTGCCGGTGTCCAAGAAATATTTTCCTGCAATATATATATATATATATATATATATATATATATATATATATATATATATATATATATATGTATATATATATATATATATATATATACATACATACATATTAAATTAGTTGGAATATTTTTTTGTATTTTTGTTTTAGTGTTCGGAGTCTTGGAGAGATTCTAATAAATTTGTTCTCGTCTCTATGTTGCGTGACGGGAATTGACGCAGCGCAATTGGGGAATTTTAAAAATGAAAATGAAAGAGGGCAGCGGAAATGTGTATCGTGTATAGTAAATAATTCGAGTCCCAGAATATTAATAAAGGGCTTGCGTTGCTGAAAAAAAATGCCCTATGTCCCTAGGTATATCCAACTGACGACCCGCAGTCTCTCAGAATAAATTTTTGTTCTACGGTAGCGTCTTTAAAACTCTGTCGTATAATACCACGCTCGTTTGCAGCAGTGATATGGAACCACTTTTGTCCGCCGTACGCTAGAATTATAAGTGAGGCAAACGCCAATAAATAGAAAAAGTGAACGTTTGCGGTTTTGTAAACGCACGCCTTTTGATACCAATCACGATTGAACCCAATGAAATGTAGGCAGAAGATTAGTCAGTCAAATGGATGGCCAAGAGATGTGCAGGCGCCATCAGAAGTAATTGAAGCACGGGAGCTGTGGCCGAACTGCGTAGGAGCGCGGTGTAGCTGCACCGGCGGTAAAATAAAGGAACAGAACACGCATGCGTGCCTGCCGACGTCGATAGCTCCTCTATCTTTCTCAACCCACTTCTTTTACCACGGCTTAGAGCGTTGTTCGCAGCATACTGGTCTGCTGATGGATCTGATAGCAGAACCACCTAAAATATAAGACAAGAAAAATTGTAACTTCCGAGCCCTGCGATTGCCACGCTTCTCCAGCAGCTCGCGTGCGCTAAAAGTGTGTTAGCGACGCTGCCAGATACCGCATCTGCTACCAGCACCACCACTGAGACCAGCATGCTGCGAATAATGCTCGAAGCCCCGTTAAAAAAAGTGGGTTGAGAAGTATTGATGGGCCATCACCGTCGGCAGGCGCGCATGCGTGTTCCGCTCCTTTCGCTTACCGCCGTTGTAGCTACACAGCGCTTCTACGCGGTTCGGCCGCAGTTCACGTGCTTCAATTACTTCTGACGGCACCTGTGCGTGTTATCTTTTTGTGCTAACATTTTGTTCTCGTGCGCTTTAAGACTACTCTCAAAATTTAATGCTAACTGCGTATGTGGTGCATCCAGGGTTACATAAATAGTAATACGGTTACCAATAGGTCAATTTGCTTACACTGGTTGTAGTATTGTTCTCTCCGCATCCTCCTTGCCCTGCTTCTCCTGATCCGTGTCCACCATGTCCGTGTCCTTTTCGTTCATGTCCTATTGAATTAAAAATGATGGCGAAATGTCAGTATAAGAAAGTGGCTTTACCGATATTCTGCAGAGGTCGATTTATGTTAAACATGATCCGTCGTTATCGTGGAGCGAACACCTAAGTTGTCTAATAACCTAGGACACAACTGAAGAAATTTATAATTTTTTCTGGCCATGAATGTTGCATTTATCCGCCACGCGTACTTTTCTCCAGG
This sequence comes from Haemaphysalis longicornis, assembly GCF_048455015.1. NCBI lineage: Eukaryota > Metazoa > Arthropoda > Arachnida > Ixodida > Ixodidae > Haemaphysalis > Haemaphysalis longicornis. The sequence continues at coordinate 191,671,769 of NW_027526422.1, forward strand.
GTATCACAGCGGGGCAAAATTGCAATGCAGAATATTTCTCCAAGTTGTAAATTGGCTGACTCTATAACTAAACATTTTCGCTGATTCTACTAGCACAAATTACACCGTGTTCAAAATATCGTGCTTTGTTAACGTATACGAAGATAGCTACCCCGCGTAGTTGGACTATTTTTGTACGCGCTGAAACAAGAAATCTGCTTTTTTCCCTGTTTTTATTTGACGGGTAAGAAAAAATTCTAAGCAGTATGAGTTCTTATATATATCCTGGTACCAAAACAAAACAGATTCAATCGTTTGCAATAAAGTGTACGGCCTTGTACATCCTGCATACTGCAAGTGCAGGCACGGAAGAGGAGAAATGTCTGCTTTGTCTTTCGATAGCAATTCCCAGAATACCAGTCATTCAGGGACCCTATTCGCAAGCTGAGTCAGACAGCGTCTAATATTACGTGATGTAAGGCTGTGGTCGATAATTGCAATACGCGCAAAAGTTATCGCAGGATCGAAAATATTTTACGATTTGGTGAGCGCTATCCCATCAGTGTCATCAAGTAAACGCCAGGTACACAACTGGTTTCATCCAATACGCCCGTGCTAAAACGTAACTCAGCACCGCTGCAGCGGCAGCTTTGGCGGTCGGCCTTAGTACTCTCTGTCTTTTAATTTTCTTGGGGCCTACGTTTTAATTTCGTTTTTCCTTGGTATGAAGCGCTCTAGACAGGCTATTATAAGCTAATTCATGAATTCAAGTGTTTCGTAACGAAATGGCCCGTTGTTTTTATCTATGCTTATTATACATTGACTGCAAGAGCTTGCAGTTGCGCCAATGAAAGGGATCAGGTGACGAAGTCACTTGAAATAGAGCGATTGCTGAGTCACTTAACTTCTCTACTATAACTACTACCTAGGGTGCAAGTAAAACATTTTGAACAAAACACAAAACTTTTTGGAAATACGCTGAGGTGCGTTAATTTTCAGAGACTCCCGGAAGGTCACATGGAATCCACAGGATGCAAAATAAGGATCTCTATCTTCGAGACGAAAATATATTGTAATATGCTGTTCAAATTCGTGGCATAAGACTCAGGAAGCTAGTTTTTTTAATTGCACTCACGTCTCGGCATCTTATTTTATTTTATTGCTAATTCTTTCGAAAACAAAAATCTGCTATTTGTTGCCAATACACTTTCACACAATATATATTTCAGCTCTGTGAGCGACACTTTTAAGAGTAGTAATTGCTTTACAGTTATCAATAGTTCTAAGAATAACCAGTTACGAAAAGATTTCGAGGCGCGCCAGTAACACGCCTGACGATTGGATAAATCTGCCTATGCAGATGTCGGGTTTTTGATGTCCTATTGGCGTACCGTTCACAATGGTGCGCCTTTTCGTTGCCTTCGCGGAGAAATGGTTCTCCCTCGTGTAGAATTTTAGTTATTCCCTGGTTGTTCGTCTCGTTTCATTGCATTTCGTTGTTTATATTTTCCCATCCCAACCACCATACCCAAGTTAACTTCACGCGTTGGCGCCTGTTCGTGGTTCGTGACTCCTCTGAGCTTATAAAAATGTTTCCTTCTCATTCTGTGTAGTAAACCTCAACACGCAACCCTTGTGTAGGAAGCCGTTTTAAGGGTATCTCTTTAAACTTTGGAGACCAGTATTAGACCGAATAATACCAAAACACAGCAAAGCTGTGCTGGTGTGGGGATGATATAGCGATACTCCCACATTGCGACGGTTTAATGAAACTAGGCTGACGATGCCACTACTATTTGTTGATGCCGCTAAAATGCAGTTAGAATAATGTAGTATGATGATGACGTAGTGGGTTGGTCACTGGATGGTTCTGATGAGCACGATTCAAAAATAGATAAACCGACCTTGCTGTCCCAACGTTCTGGGTTTCGGATGCTTTTAACAGGCCATGAGAACCAACGTATACTGCAACTTCACAGCGAACTTACTGTACACTAGGGGTGAGACTGTGATTGCAGTTCATTTAAAATCACCCCCTAGATGTTTTATATACTTTGTTTGAAATTGCCCCGTTTAAGAACGCAATAAAATCTGAACCCTTCAAAAAATGTTTAGAGATCATTTCCTTTGTTTCCTTTATCCCTCATAGTTAACTGTCCTTAGGCAATACACGTCTATATGTATTTGTTATCATGCTCTCGACATATTCATGAGCATATTAGGATGTAGGGATTGGGCTTAATCAGTCCTTATCATATCCGCTGCAAACTTAGAGCCTTTCATGTTATCGTAATCAATTATAAGAGAAAGTTTACCAATTTATGAAGCTACTTTTTACTGGTTGACGATATGCGTATAAAAAATATTACGCTCACTTCGTGCAAAAATTAAAAGTGAAATTCTAAGGCACGCACACATCCACGGTATAATCAATTTCGTTCTTCCCAAGTCAAAAGAAAAGGACCCGTTGAGTACTGTATAATTTAAGAACAATGTATAATCAAGTGAATTTCTGATAAAAAATCCTTTTTTGTTTATGTGGAGATCCAAAAATTGCGATTGGAATTTTTTTTGAAACTTTGATGTATCAAAAGAAGCAATTGTGGGTGATGTCTAGTAGAGGGTAGTATATAGGATCGCTATATAGGGAGACAAGAAATAGGAGTTGGAGCAATCGCTTCTCACTCACCGAGTACGGCCACTGCAAAAGACACAAGCAGGAGAACAAGGACGGCCTTCATATTACGGAAATATTGCTTTCTTCGTTAACTTTATTTTATGGGTGGAATTTCTAAGCGAGAAGTGGTCTTTTATACAAAACCGGTAGCTTTATTTTCCAAAAGGCGACGCACCTGGCCGCAATAATCACGTAAAGTGCACGTGATGTTTTTCCCATTCACAGAAGTGCAGCTAGAATATTTCTTGTTTTTAAAAGCCACGTGCATCAACTGTTTTTTCTGGAATTCCAGCAGACACCGTGAGCTGATGTGCCCGCGTCAAAAACATGTTTACGCCATTGGTGCAGCCGGCGATACGTGACATAGCGAAAGGTTTCTGGATATACAGGAAATACCTTCAGTGGTTTCGACTTGTTACACGCCCCACACAAAAGACAAAACGCGTTTTCATAAAAGCTGTTGTTCCTGTTCAGTCAATGCCGAAGGAAGAAAACAAAAAGTTCCTACTCAAGGTAGAGTGGTTCTAGGCTTCTGCGCATTCAGCATCGGGCTGTGAGAGTGACTCACATTGAAGGAATTCATGTTTGGCACACAGCCGTGCATTGGATGCAAACGCTAAATTTCAACAAGCTCTTGCTCTGCTCGCAAGCACGTGTGTGCTGTAAAACGTACCAGCTTCTGTTGTGTGTTAGAAAAACATACTTTTCTGTATTTCTGTTCGAACTGCGGGAAGGAACACTACCTAACGTGATAACAAATACTTAGTAGGGAGAATCGCTGGCGGTGAACCACCACCACCGGGCTTGGCACCCACCGTGCTCACAGTCCTCGTCGATGTGATAACAGCCGTAAATTTGAAGAACTGGGTCCACGCAGCATGGACCCAGTGCCACATTAGAACTCTCGGGAAGGTATATGGTGAAAGCAATTTGATGTGGCCGAGTGCTTGAGACGTTGTGCTGCTGAGCCCAAGGTGGCGGGTATGGTTCCCGATCGCCGCGGCCGCTTTTCTGACGTGCCCGAAAAGCGAAAACGCCAATGTGGTCGAAATTTCGGCGCACGTCGAAGATCAGTGGTCACAATTATTTCAGAGCCCTCCACTACAGCGCGCCTCATTGCCTTTGTAGCGTCAGTGCTTTGAACCTCACAATCAATCAATCAATCAATCAATCAATCAATCAATCAATCAATCAATCAATCAATCAATCAATCAATCAATCAATCAATCAATCAATCAATCAACCGGCGTGGCACAGCAAGCCGCCATCGTAACGTTCGGCACTAGCCGTCGAACGCATAAGTAACGTAGCCTCGGCGTGGAAACGTAATCTCGGAAGTGACCTGACTAATCTACTTCCCGGCAATGTGAAAGACTTTACAGTAATTGATTGATTGATTGATTGATTGATTGATTGATTGATTGATTGATTGATTGATTGATTGATTGATTGATTGATTGATCGATCGATTGCTTGATTGATGGATTGATTGATTATAGAGTTTAACTGACGGAAGCTCCACTTTGGGCATGAGGTACGCCATTGTGCAGCGTTCCGGATTAATTTTTGGCCGCTAGGATTCTAGGGAACCTACGTAACGAGCACCAAAATCCCCAACTTCGGGGTTCTCGTTATGAGTAAGCAGCAGAAATCAGCCACCGCGGCCGTTATCGAACCCACGTCCTTGGACTCACCTTCTCAACGCCATAGTCACTGAGAAGGACTTGACAAGACAACCACATGCGAGATGCGTTAAATTATCACATTTCTTTTTGGTGCACCCGGCCCCCATTCGATTGCATGCTCATGGCGTAGTCGCCAGCAATGCTTTTCACTCATTGAAACGCGAGCTTTCGAGTTTCTTTTCTCAGTGTGAGAACTTTTCAGATTCGTTGTCTTGTCATTATAAGACACGCCTATTACGTTCCGTGCCCGTTTCTTGCAGCTTCTATATCTGAGAGAGTTTTTTTAACGCGCTATTATTATTGGGCTCATCTCTCGTTTTTTCCGTGCCTTCTAGCAGTTCGCTATCAGCCGTGCTTATCAAGCTTCCGTGGAAGTAGGTTATCGACCCCAACAGGAAACTGCAACTGAGGCTACCAGATACGCGGGCTCGCCGGAATCGGGAATGCCGATGAGCGGCTATTAGATTGCGGAAGGGAGTGCAATGATGCTGCGACCAAGGCAACAGAAAAGATGTTCAATTTGAGTAGGCGCCGCGCCTGCTCACTGAAGTTCGTTCTACACACCATGTGTAGTCGCATTGTGGGCAGAAATAATCGCCAGCCGTGCCCCAAATTCCCGCCAGCGTCAAAGCGCATCTCTGACGATGTAAAATGCATAGAGTTTCTTACAATATACACTAGAGAGGAATCTGGCGCTAGCGTATTTGCGGCTCACATCAAGGCCGTTTGTGTCGTCATGGACCTCCATTATAAATTGCGCTCGCCTTAGTTTCATCATTGGCTGGAATGGAAATGTTTTAATGACCGCAAATTTAAACAAAGTGCCACAAAAACGCGAAGAATAGTCCGCAATTATGTAAGTGGAAAATAAAACAGGCTGTTTTAAAACTAAGGCAAAAGGAAGTTTCGCGTATTTTTGCCGGAACGGTTGTGCTTGCTATTCTGCAGGCCAAGATTGTAGTTACAAAACTTTTATTATATGGAGACAAACGTATTAGAGCTGCTTATGTTATTATTTTACCATTATGCCAAATAATAAGCTGTTTGAAGAGTTTGAAAAGCTATTTGAGCATGCCGCTGAAAACGACACCTTCGTGGTAAGACGGTGCACCCAACGTCAGCTACAGTTTAACAAGAAAAAGGAAAACGTGGCGTTAAACAGTCGTGAACGATGGCAAGATAGGGCGGATACCGGCGCCCATATGTGTCATCTGTCTTCGTCGAAGTATTTTTTGTTTCTGTTTTTCATCTTCTATAAATTTCGCGGCGGCATATTGACGCGTGGCGGTTATTCCAAAAATGAGCTAACCGAGAAATGAGCTGGCCAGACACTCGACCTGCAAAGGGCGCAATTCCACAAAGCGGGCATGTGCCATGGTTGTGCGGCAGAAGCCTAGCTATCCGTCGAGGAAGAAGACGCTCTTGTGGACTAGCGCGTGCACGAGCTGAAAGACCTAGCTGCTTGTCTGAATTTGCCTTTCTAATTATGTGCCAATACTACTACTACTTGTGAATAGGCGTTTTTTCCTGCTCCGCAACAATATGGCCGGCTCAGTCATACATCCTTGGACTGAGGCATGACCAACGCCAGGTGCGATCACGCACTGCCTGCTGTTTCACCGAACATGGCTACCACAGAACGTGGAGGATTTCGGCTTCCTCGTAGCTCGTAGACGTGTTGACCCATGGTGAAGAAAGCAAATCCCCAAAACCGCTTAAGAGCCCAATTGTCATGCCAAGCCCAAGCCAAAAAGCGGGTCTTCCCATAAACCCCCCGTCGACATCGATTGCCGGGCGCAGTTTCCTCTCTAGTATACTAAAAAACTATGTTACAATGATGCCGTCGCCAACATTTTGTCACCTGGCGAAAAGGGGAGAAAAGACTGACGCCCGGATATCGAAAACCAAGGTAATACTACACTGAAACAAGAAACGAACGGTAGTATGCCTCAATTAGAAACAAAACGAGTATATTGCGTGTAATTACACGATTTTAGAGTATCAATCTTTGTGGTGGTGACTCCACAGCAAGCTCCATCCGCCCAAAAATGAGTGGCGCAACACGACAAATGTGAAAAACCGTAACATTCGGCTAGCACGTTGTCGCCGAAAAACGCAACGTAAGAACCCCTCTCATGGCCCTATAAAGAAGAAACACAGCCGATCTCACAATGACCAAAATTGACGAAATCTTCGACAATTTAGCCATCATTTTAAAACGCCTGTACAGCGGAAGTGCAGGAATGACAGAAATATTATAATAAAACGTTTCCAGGCACTTATCATGAGCCTGATTTCGTGCAGCTTGCGGTCCAACAAACCAGTTACCCGCACTGAAAAAGGCTAAACAAACACCACCATCACGCCTGCATATAGGGCAGCCTTTAGCCTCCCTGTTGGAGCAATTACCGCAAACACGTTTTAATTGTGTCTGATAGGATCTTTAAAGAAAGCAGAGAGCACAAAACGAGTGCCTGGGAAAAAACATAATGAGAATCGGTAATCCTATAAAATACAGGCACACCTTCACAAAACAAACCAGAATCAAATTCTTTTGAGGAAAGTTGCAAAATAAGAAGATCTTGTGCTGCGGAGCGCGAGGGCACGGATTAGATTCCCGGCCGTGGTGGTCACTTTTCTAAATGAAGGCGGAAAGCAAAAACACCCGTTTGCACGAGACTTCGGAGCACGTTATTGATTCCCAAGTGGTCAAAATTATTTTTGAGCCCTCTACAACGGCGTGCGTCATCGCCTGCGTTGCGTCAGTACGTTAAACCTCACAATAAATCAATAAATCAACCAAACAAAATACCAATCAATCAATCAATCAATAAATCAATGAATTGTTAGTTAATTAATCGATGAATTATTTAATGAATAATCCAACTAATTAATTAATTAATTATATTAACATAATTAATGGACCAGTTATAGATTATTTATTTATTTATTTAATAAATTAAATAATCAACCAATCAATTATAAGAGTTAAAAAATTAAACATTAATTAATTAATTATTTACTCATTTAATTAATTAATTAATAAATTAATTATCGATTCATTAATTAAATCAGTCAATGACACAACAGTATATAGCGACGCCGGGACGTACAAAAGTACGAATGAACAACTTTCGAACTGCAGTACCATGAAAATCGGTTTAAAAGCACTACATTCCTACACACCGGAATTGAATCCTTTTTGCGATCCCCCTAGCGGAACTGTGGAATAGATGCTTAAACATACTTGCACAAGCTCACTGGGCCATTAGTCTCTTGTTTTGTGGCAGACTACCTGAATGCCTTGAAAAGTTATTCAGTTCCCAATGACAAAAGTTCACAATACATGACAAAAATACACGAAAGTCTGCAACGGACTGGCGCAGCTGACCATGACACACTCGAACTCACATATCGGGCTTTCTGTTGATCCCGAGTATCACACTCCTTTCTAAAAAATATGAAAACGACTCCTCATTCTACGCCTAGGAACCCATCCTTCTCCGTGCCACACGGGGATCTCACGGCTTAGGAATCACAGGCTCCGCTCAGGATACAATCCCTTATATCCACAAATGTACATGGGTAAAGGTGTTTGGTAGAAAAAGTCCGACAATAACAAAACTTTGCTAAATAAGGGCAAACATCACTGTCTTCTGCAGAAACCAAGGCATATACAAGACTTTTTTCATGGCTGCATGACTGAAACATAACATATCGCAGTTATACCAACTCATGACAAGCTGTGCTGACCAGCTTGTCAGTTCAAGCTCAGTCTTAGCTGATACCGTGGCACGGGAAATCTTGTCCACACGGTTTACTGTCCCTTTATCCCCTTCCCCCAAACTTGCAATTAACAAAAACAGCTCTCTCTAGCTCATAAAAACACAAACGTTCAGTCAGGCCGCCGCGATAACAACTTTTAAGCTTTACACTGTCGGTTTCTCTCTCAAATTGACAAAAACCACGCAGACACAGCTTTTCCCACCGACATCTTAAGAAACCCGCAAGCGCATATTTTGTCTTAGTTTCCTTTGTGGTGGTGATTAAAAGCATTGTGGCTAGAGCTCTCGTCACTGTGCTTGGAAAGCATAGATGGTAAATGCAGCAACTTCGCTCCAAAATGATCCCTCTACACTGGAGTAAGGCTAGCGAGAAATACATCTTAGTACCTAAACGTAGATGTCATCTGCATTTTTTTTAAATATTGAGCAAAGCGTGCACCAATCGATAAATAAAATGTAATATACGAATTAAATCGCATATTTTAGGGAAACATATATATGTATATATTTCCACATCCAGAGCGCGAGAAAATTGAAGAAAGCTACGTTGCGACGTCGCTGAGAATCTCCACATTGCACGTCTGCGGACGATTTTACGGGTTAATGTAATTGACTTCAATACATTTTCTCAACGTGATGAACATTGCCGGCAAAACCTGGTTTGTAATATGGCGTCTTAATTTTTTTTTGCATTACAAAATCCGGCTTTCTTACACCTACAGACAATCGACCTTCCTCTATACAGAAACTCGCTTTCGCGCATGATATTGTTTTTGTTACCTTCCTGGCACTTGTAAGCTCAAGGGGCCCACAAAGATAATTTTGGTGAAGAGTTTTCTAATTACGTACTGGTGTGAGATTTGTTGGGGAATTTTTAGGCCTCACTAAAGCAGTAAATTCGTATAAAAATTACTCATGAGGGACAGGCGAAGACACCAACCAAGGGAGTTATTAAAAGCGGTCCTAACGTTTCGGAGATACTCGGCTCCTTCATCCGGGGTTGCTGTTTCTGACAGCAAGCAGCAGTTATATACGTAGCCTCTTTTATTTTCGTTTACTCGTTCGTGGCACATTCATGTCGGGGGCCGTCGGAAAAGATTTCTTGGTGCCAGTCGCCTGCGAGCCCTCAAAGTCAACCCTGTGGTCAGCGTTTTCGCAGTGTTCGGCGAATTCCATTCCCTAAATGTCAGGTGAGGTGTTGCGAACAACGCTGTTGGGCTGTGGGAGGCGTGCTGGAAAATTCAGGATCCCGCTGACGTCACTGATGGGCCATTATGCTCAAGACATTTTGTAAACGAGCGCTTGGGATTTTTTCTTTTGGAAGACACTTTTCGGTCAGGGCATCAACCATCCAAGCGTTGACAACAGCTTGTGGGCGAAGAGAATGCCTTCCTTCCGAAGATTGGGACCGCTTGTAATAATAGCCTTTGGTTGGTGCTCTCGCCTCTTCACGTTTAACTCTAGCAGACGCAGTTCTGTCGAAGATGTTCACATTCAAGACATACTCATATGACGCTGCCCAAAAATTGATAAATGATACTGAAACTGGGGTAAGATACAAAAAATATAACAGGACCTTGCCTTCCTAGATCTCATCTGCGTAACCAGCCAGAATGTGCCTGTTTTGGTGTTTGGTGTTAATGAGTGAGGAGGAGGAGGAATAGACTTTATTGAAGCCATAAAGGACTTCAGGTGATCAACCTGGGCTGATCCCTACGTCCAGGGTCCCATTGGTGCTGCAGGCCTCATCCGCTAAGGATATCAGCTGGCGCTGACCCTCTGCGTCCGAGGCCCTGATAGCCGTCTCCCAGGTGTTGGCGTGGTCTCGCAGTAGTGCAGCGTCTTGTGGTACCGGATGGTTGGGGCAGGCAAGGACCATGTGGTAGATGGTGCCGCGGGCCTGTTGGCAGCTGGGACATGCGGGTGAGGGGTACAGCTGGGTGTAGAGCAGGTTCATTCTGGCTGGTGTCGAGTAGGTGTTGCTCTGGAGCAGACGCCACTTGATTTCCTTCCCCTTGTCACACAAATGATGACTTGGTGGTAGAGTGCGCCACTGCTCCCGATAGTGTTTTGTAATGGTCCTAAAGGTTGTGAGGGGGGTAGGTGGGTCCAGCCGCTCTTCCGGATCTTCGTCCCCCGAAACCACGGCACAGGCGCTAGCTTCTTCGCGTGCCAAGTGATGGGCTCGGACATTGTCTCGCACTTCCGTCTCAGTATGGGACGGAGTCCAGATGATGCTGATGGTCCGCTTCCTTTCTAGTAGGTGGGGGGTGTCGAGGATGTGATGAGCATAAGGGCAAATGCGACCACGTAGGTGGGCATGGCAGGCGTCTTGGGAGTCGGTGTAGATGTAGCGAGGATGCTGTTAGATGGCTAGAGCGATGGCCACCTCCTCACCGATCACAATTTCTTCACTGATAGGGGTGCGAAGAGAAGATACTTTCGAGTTGTCGTCCCCAGTACAGACCAGGGCTGCGTCTGTGTAGGCTACTCTGTGAGGGGCTATGTACTGATGCATCTTGCTGAGTGCTTTCGCGCGTGCTTCTCGCCTGCCCTTGGGCTTCGTTGGGTGCATGGTTTTTGGTATTGGGCGGACGTCGATAAGGGACCTCCAGACAGGTGGTATTTTCTGGGGTGCTTCAACAACGCGGATGGGCTTGAGGTTCAGTTGAGTAAGGATGGTCTTTCCTGCTGGTGTTTTACCAAGTCTAACCTGTTGGTTAATGTGGTGATCCTCAACCAATTCTGCAAGGGTGTTGTGGGCGCCCATCTCCATAAATATCTGCGTGGATCACGAGGCTGGAAGATGCAAGGCTGTTTTTGTAACTTTCCGGAGTATAGCTTCCAGTCGGGCTTGCTCAGTTTTTAAAATATTCATGTAGGGAGTCACGTAAACTACTCGGAAAATGGCGAAGGCTTGTACCAGGCGGAGGGTGTCCGCTTCCCTCATTCCGCGATGTCTAGTCATAACTCTCCGGACCATGTGGCCTAGTTGGTCTAATTGTTGCTTGAGGAGGTTTTTCTGATGGGTCTCTCTGTTGTTGGCTTGAATGTGGAGGCCCAGAATCCGGACTGGCTTGCATGCAGGGTATACCTTTTGGTATTCTATGGTGAGGTAGTCTTGTTGGATTGCAGGGTCTTGAGAATTGCATCTCTCCATAAACAGCAGTTCCGTCTTAGGTGCACATTTGAGGCCCATGACATGCACGTGTTCTGTAATTATGTCTGCGGCTTCTTGGAGTGTATCTTTTAGCTTGCCCAGGGCGTCCGGTTGGGGGGTCTATAAGGTAATGTCATCTGCATAGAAGGCTACCTTGAGGTTTGGGATGTGTTGTAGTTTATACAGTAAGTGGAGAAAGGAGAGAAAAAAGAGGAGTGGAGAGAGGACTGCCCCTTGCGGGGTACCCCTGTCGCCGATCAGGAAGGTGTCCGACTTCAAGCCACCTATCTTGATTTGCGCTGTACGTCCTGTTAAAAATGAGCGGATGTAGTTATAGGCGCGCTCACCGCAGTCACTGCTGTTTAGTTTAGCAAGGATCTCCTCATGTAGCACGTTATCAAAGGCACCTTTTAGATGCAGTGCCAATATACCTCTTTAAGTGTTCCGGGTGGTATTGTAAATATGCCTTCTTTGAGATGAAGGAGGACGTCCTGGGTGATAAGATGTGGGTGGAAGCCAACCATGTTGTGTGGGAGTTGCCCGGACTCTTCGAGGAAGTTTTGTAGTCGGTAGTGTATAACTTTTTCTATTAACTTGCCCACGCAAAAAGTTAGGGATATTGGTCTCAGATTTTCAATGGTGATCGGTTTGCCTGGCTTCTGCATGAAAGTTACACTTGATTGTTTCCATTCCTCGGGAATGGAACCCTGTTCGCAGGCTTGGCTCATGTGGTGGAGGAGTGATTCGAGGCCGGTGTCGTCCAAGTTCGCCAGGGCTTTGTACGTTATAGTGTCGGCTCCTGGTACACTGTTCTTATTAGTCGAGGCTAGCGTTTCCTTCAGTTATTGCATGGAGATGGGTTCATCCAGTGTGGTGTTTGGAAGGCCGCTGTAGTCTGGGTGAGAGGTCTTTGATGCGGGTGTTTTGCATCGGAGGTACAGTGAGGGCAGGTTGTCAATAAGCTGTTCGTGGGTGCCCTTGTAGGCACTGATACTGCGAGTTATCCCCCGTTTTGCCTCCAATTTTCCTTTCGCTGGGTGAATCAGGTGGCGAAGGAGATGCTATGTTTGCTTGAGGGATAGGCGGCCACTAAACTCGTCACATATCTTTAGCCAGTTTTCTTTGGCCAGTTGTTTTGAGTAGTCAGGTGCTTCGGCGTTGAGTTCCGCGATGCGTTTTCGTAGTTTTTTATTGTTTCGTTGTCGTTTCCATCGCTTGGTCAACTGCCGGCGCGCTTCCCAAAATCCAGGGAGATGGTTGTCAATGTAGGGAATATCTTTAGTGGTGGTAATTTCGATGGTGTGCCTGCTGATGTCTTTTTTTAGTTGGGTAGCCCAACAACTGTAGCCTTAGTCTGACTGTGTAGAGGTCGTCCGGGCTTTCCGAAAATTTTCCCAGTTTGTGTGACGTTCCTTGCCAATGACTGTCTTGTATTGGGTCCCTGTGACTGCAATTTCGACAATATCGGGATCCGATCCCAGATTTTCGTCCAGGGAACTCCAGGTGATCTTGAGTATAGATGGCTCAAGCACAAAAGCAAGGTCAGGGCATGTATCCCTAGCTGTGCTTGTTCCTAGTCTGGTTGACTTGTCAGGGTCATTGAGAAGCGTCAGGCCTTTGTTAATTTGTAGTCTATTTCCTTTCCCCGGGCTGATTTCCAATGGTAGCCCTATGTTTGATGTGGTGCGTTGAAGTCGCCGGCGATGAGGGGTGTAGAGTTTGGTTTGGCAGTGGCTAGTCGAATTGCTTCGGTGGACGTGTCATCGAGGCCCCAAGGTTTCTTCGCTCTGGGTTGACAATAACAGTTGAGTATGAAGAGACCTCCTTCGTGTTTGTTGACCCACTTGGGGTGGACTTCTGTGAGTGTGTGTTCCAGTCCTCTCTGTGGTGTGATATGGTGGGTAGCTGCGATGTTGTTCTGATTAGAGGGGCCGTGCTTCTTCCCGTAGGATCTTCATACGGGATGAAGCCAGGTAGCTTGGCCTTCCTATTGGGTTCTTGAAGCAGGATGTTGTCAGGCGTGATTGTGGAGTGTTGGTAAAATTGCAGCAGATCCCCTTTTTTGTTTCAGAAGGTCCTGCAATTCTACTGCCATATCACAGTCTTGTTTAGGATTCCGTTCATTATGGTTCCGCGGAGTGGCATGGATTGAGGGGTTGGGCTTGAATCTGAAGGTGCGGTTGGATGGCTTCAAGTTGCAGTTGTTGCAGTGTTGTACGGAACGGCGTTCCAAGAAAAAGCGTTCCTGGAACTAGTTCCTTTTTGGAGGAACGAACTAGCGCAACCGTTCCATTAAGGGTCGGTGGAACTGTAACGGTAACTCGTTAGCTTTATTAAGGAATGGCAGGAATGTCGTTCCTTCATCAAACGTTACATCGCTAGGATTTGGCTGTTTTTGATGCCAAGGCTCGAGTACAAAAATCCACAAGTCACTACGCTGTTTCTCTTCCTATAAGCTGGCCTGTTTGTCTGCCCGTAAGCAGAACGCGCTTTCTATAATGTAAAAGGCAGAAGAATAACCACGCAGCGGGCCGCAGCTTGTGCTTCCTTTCTTGCCGGTTGAGCTAACGCTGTGTTCGACAGATGATCAGCGCATCCGCGAGAATGCTTTTCACTTTTCATCCTGTGTCTGGGGAGGCCAGGATGCGCGTCTGGGCGATAGAATTGTTCCCTGTCGGAGGAAGTTTGCGTAAGTCCGAGCGGCGCTGCAGCTACCTTGCGAAACCACCCTATCTATATATTGTTAAGAATAATTACCTCATTAGTGGGCGCGAGGCGTGGGTGCGTTATTGTCGGGAGAGTTGCGCTCGCTCTCAGGTCATTTGAAGGGTCACCGGCTATCAATAGAGCTGGGCGCATCGCTGTGCCTCGGGATGTTGTCCTGCTCGAGTTACAGAGTACGCGCGCAGTTCGTCACTGCGCAGTATGTCGCCGATCTGGCGGGAGTCGGTCGACGGGAGTGCCCGGTCCTTGTGTATTGCAAGCGACGTTTTGACAAAGGATAGAAATTTTGTCATTGTTGGGCTTTATGTCGCCGCGTGCCATTTTGGCAATACCTGAGAGCGGCCGCCGGAACGTCGAGGCCAGCGTTCAGAGTTGCTTATCGAAGAGCGTTTGGGAAAATCGTCTCCACAAGTTTTTGTAGATTTGTTTTGTTTGTAAGTTTTCGCGAGTGCACAATGATATGCCCGTCGGTATTTATGTGTGTTTCTGTGTTGAATAATAGTTAGTTGCAAGTCCGCACCCGTCCTTGTGTACTTCTCTTTCTGTGGTGTCTCGCAGCTTGCACCTTTTAATAATGTGCGCCAACTCGCCCAACAAGTCCGTCTAAAGTAATTACTTGCTTTGTCTTCTTATGTGTATGTCACCAAAAATAGACACATTTTTTCTTTAAAAGGTAATTTGTGTTTGTTTTAGAACACTAAAAGGGTGAGGATATTGTGGACGCATTTGCGTTGTTATCTTGCAATTTTGAATCGACAATGCTATCATTATCTCACGGCATTTATTCGCCATGTAGACCCGCATGGCCAAAGCGAATGTCATTTATAATTAATATCGTTCGCGTTGAATGACATTAAAGACCAATTTATTGTTCCTTTCAACGCAGTTTTTTATGCAAGAAATTTAATTATGTTCCTGAATGCGAGTAACTTTCTATTTGCACATCTGAAGCGCAGTAACCTTACTGCGCATTTGCAAGATCGAAGTTGAAAGTGCCATATGGGTTGCACCTATAATAGAGGAGCACCAAAGTCGCAGTTAGACATGTAGGGAGTTTGTCCAGTGCTCCCTGAAAAAAATCCTCTAGGAGCGTTTCTTTGGATTCGGTTTGTCTCTAGATAATCTGCGTCCGGTGGTGTTCATATTCGTATAATACAAGTAGTTCGATGCGAGTTTTATATTTCTCACTTTATTCCGCCTCAAGATTATCCCACACCGTATTGTAGTTTTTTAAAAGGAAATGTAACGTCAAAGTAACGACGCGTTCCAATGTTCGAAGTGGACCTAGAACGCGTCCCTTTCGCAATAAAGGAACTTGTAACGGGAACTCGTTTCAAAATTCAGAAGGAACGAGAAACGAGCTTTCGATCCTGTTTTAGAGGAACGTGTACAACACTGAGTTGTTGTTGCTGTGTTTGGTGCTGGATTTCTAGCTGGAAGTCTTGCATTTGCTTGTGCATTTGAGACAAGAGGTTAGCGGTCTGTTGGGCCTGGAGCTCAAATGCAGACTGAAGAGTAGGTTGCTCGTTCTCATCGCTCTCCATCTCCTTGTCCCTAGCTTGCTTGGTAACGGCTGCGCGCCGAGCCTTTCGTTTTGGCGATTCATCCGCCTCGTCACAGACAGGGGCAGGGGCTGGTTATAATGGGGTTGGGGGGCCTTGTTTGAGGGCTTGCATTGTTGCAGTGAGGGTGTGAATAGCGTTGTCCATGTTTGACATTTCTTACTGGAGAGCGTGGATCTGATTCTTGAGCTCGTTGTTTTTCTTGAGAAGTTGCTCCTCTCTGGGTGAGCGGGTTGAAGTAGAGCTTGCAGTAGGTGAGTCAGAGGCGACCTTACCCCATGTGACTTGTGGTCCGTTTGTGGATCGGTTTCGGCTCACGCTCCGACTACGATCCCTGGGTGCAGATCTTTGCGTTCCTCTGCTTTCACTCCTTTTCTGGCTTCTGCTTCTTCCCCGAGAGGGCGAGTCTTGGGATTTGGCAGGCCGGAGTCGATGTCTGTGCCTACATTCCTTGCTTCCCGAAAGAGGCGCTTCCCAGCACACTGCGCATCCAGGTTCACAAGATTGGTTTGTGGGATGAGGTTGGCCACAACGAGCACACATGGGTGTGTCGAGGACGCGGCACACATCCGTCCTGTGCTTGGTTCTTCGGCATCGGCTGCAGTAAAGGGCAGATTTTATAAAAGGGTAGCAACGTAGCTCTCCTCCTGCGAGAAAAATATACCGGGGTAGTCTTTTTCCCGAAAACGTCAGAAGGGCTCAGTTGGAGTTGACCATTCTTCGAGCCTGGATGAGTGTGCCGTCGTGGGCGCAGACCATGTCCAATAAATAGTTGGAGTCAGCTTCGGCAGGAATGCCATGAATAACTCCGCGTACCGAGTCGTGGGGGGAGGTTTGATAAGCTCGAACCTCATACACTTTGCCTCCGAGGTGAAGCATGGTGAGTGTGGCTAAGGTATTGGCTGCTGCTTGGCTGGGTGTGCCCATAATGGCAATGGTTTGGTCCGGGTCGATATGAACTTTCCATGCCCTGGTTATCGCTATCGGTACCTTAGTGGTGAATTGAAT
Source organism: Haemaphysalis longicornis (assembly GCF_048455015.1). Classification (NCBI taxonomy): domain Eukaryota; kingdom Metazoa; phylum Arthropoda; class Arachnida; order Ixodida; family Ixodidae; genus Haemaphysalis; species Haemaphysalis longicornis. Next base: position 191,688,349 of record NW_027526422.1, read on the forward strand.
GGCAAGGGAGAGTTGAACGGGGCTGATCTCCGAAAGGTTGAGCCCTCTGATGCGAAGAACAACTTTATAGACGCTCACCGGTAAGGGTGGCAGTCGTGACTACTTTGGAGCACGCGATGGCGAGCCAAGGGTCGTGCCGCTAGGCTGCTGGGATGAGTCTTGCTTGACGTATTTTCCGCCCGTAATCGTATACCAGTCGAAGCAATGGCTGGTGAAGCTGTTTTTGACGTCTTGGTGATCCATGCTGACTTGCTGAGTGGTTGTCAAGTTCGATGAAGCCATTGCGTCACTGCCGCTGGCCGGCTAACCCTTGACTTAGGGTTAGCGTGGCGGCCGCCGCTTCGAAATTTCCCGGGGTCGTGATTCGAGAAATAATGGCTTGCCTGGGGAAAACGTGTTCTCCCGGTGATCGCGTTGACAATTTCTGTCGATTGTTACTGGTTTCGTGGCCTTGCAGCCGCTTAATGGGTCTTAGAAGCGGTGCTTGGAGGAGCCGATGTGAAGCACGCCCGCATCGGTTGGACCCCTGGCGGAGAGTATATGACCTTTTGAGGGACAGTGTGAATCATGTGATTGTTTGTTTTCAAACCTAGGGTTTGATGTGGCCAATCAGCGGCGCACTGTGTGTTAGTTACCTGCGAGAGTCAATCAAATATTTTCAAAGCCGTTCCCTTAAAAACTTTGAATCCCACTCACGTACCTTGCTTCTGATGCCATCAATAGCCACTGGTACTGACGGGAGTAATCTTCGTTTGGCGGTATGCAATACCTTAAAATGTTTAGCGCAGTTTTAAAAAGCACATACACTACAACCTCACCGCAACTCTTATTCGCGACGACGGTAAGCATTCAGAAGCTGCGTCCGAGGAAACCCTAAAAAATAGTAAGCCTGTCTGTCAGAGCTTACTTTTGCACAGTCGAAATGTCTTTGCTGATTTTCGCATGGGGCTAAGTCCCAACAGGCGGGCGAAAGTCATTCCGCATGACACTCGCTATATCCCCCTCACGCCAAGTAAAACAAATATCTTTAAAACGTCAGCGCCTATGAATACCAGTACAGAACACTTTGAGTAAGCCACTTCAGATTGCAATGCGCAAATTTCCTTGGATGAAACAGCACCATTTCCAGCGCTCCCCTAGCCATGCTGTGGTCTTTCTGTTAAATCCATTTTCAAGGTTCATGGCTATAGCTGGGCAAGGCTAAAAAAGCGCCCCGGTCAAAGGTCGGGACAGTGTGTAGACCATCACGGAACTTTACTCACGCTAAATCAACTATGCATGCCCTCTGTGGAGAATTTTTTTAGATCAACCCGGACATACGTCGATCGTTTTGACCTGGCGTTCCGCCTTATACGCATTTCCCGTACAGCTGCAGTTGTAAGACGTTCCTCCCGACCTCGTTTACTAGCAATGTTGGGGGCATAATTACCGAGAACGTGTCCTAATAGAAGAAGTGCCGCTAAAAGCGTGTGAACCTTCCATCGCGGCCCCACATACGGAGAACAGCGTGACTGAGGGATGCGCTCCCACTGGTGGAGGCTCCCTTGTCGCTAGCTTTCGTCCTAAAACGGAACAAAAGGGGGACTTTTATGACCAGAAAAACATTGGAGTACTCTGCTACAATTAAGATACCAGGCAGACTATTTCGGGAACATTTTAGATGCAACGCATTTCTTTAACTCGCCTTGTTCCGCGTCGTTGTAGCGGCATAGTCCGCACCCCTCCCCCGTTCTCCTTGCCGCGGCAGCTGCGCGCTCCGCCGCTCTCACCGCAGCGCCATCTGTGCGTCAGCGCGGTCAGCGCGAAGCTTGCGCTGGGCTGCGCTCGCTCCCGTCGCCGGGCCAGCAGTTCGTTAGCACGCAGCTTGCACTCGGTTAAAAATTTACACCATCTTCCCGCGAGGGGAACCATGGGGTAGATGCGACCCATCGGGGGTGAACATGCTGCGTAAATAGGATACACAACAGCAATCCACACGCTGACATCGCTAACATAACGGAAACGCAACGGCAACCCCCGATGCATTGCATCTACCCCATGGTTCCCCTCGCGGGAAGATGGGGTAAATTTTTTGGTCAGGGTCACAGGCCGGACAAAGAATGTACATCCCCAATATAACGAGTGGAGAAGGCGAGCCAGGGCCCGAACCATCTTACAGCTCGCAAATACAGAATCGGCCAAAGCCCTCCTCGTATGCGTCGCCCAGTGGGGCCGCTAGGGCAGGTTTCGCATGGCTGGGATGTATGTCAAAGGAAACCTCGTCACCTCGGCGTCCTTCTATGCAATATGGGACACAACGGCCGAGCAAATTGCCTTATCCATTGCAGTGACAGAAACCCGGTTCAAGTAAATCTACACGTACTCCCGCTCAGCGGCAAGAGCCTTCCTCAAAGAAACTATTGCCAAAGAAGGGGTCAGGATTCTACAGGGAAGAAAAAGAAAGACGATCCATAACCTCACATGGTTCCTGGCCCACGTAGGTCAAGGAGTCCACGACACCCTCCCCAACGATGAGGAGTTCGCTCACGATCGCGCGCGAGAAATTGCTAGCCGCGGCGATCGAATAGGCGGAGCTCCCGAGGCCGCCAGAGAGTTCCTAGACGCATTACTCACGTTGAACGAGGTAGTCACACACTACCAACTTACGCGAGAACACTCCAGCTGGCTCACCCTGTCTCACACCCACAGTCAGCAGCCGTTAGAATGCTTCAGACCGCTTCCTTCCGAACCAGGAGCCGATTTAGCTCATTTCATCTTGCCATCAACCCTCACTGTACCCTCTGCGATGCAGTTTACTGTAACTTAGATCGCATGCTATGGCAGTTCCCGGGTTGCAAGAGGACGCCAGACTCGTCACAGAGGAAGAATGGGCCTCGGTGCTGCACAGCGAAGACTACCCTTCTAAACTCCGGGATGTACAGAAGGCCTGCTTTAGGGCAGAGTTCCTAGACCTCCCGACACCCACGCAGGTTCGGCCGGCGCCTCATCTGGATGGTCCTCTAGGCCACTAGATTAGACCTTCTGGCCTAATTAAAGTTGAATGTCAGTCTCTAGGTCCGTTTGTATTGAGGCAGTGCATTACCGAAGTGAATGAATAGAGTAAATAAATTCTTAGGTGCGCTTTATTCTTCGCATCAGACAGAGATGTCTAGAAGAATAAAAATTGCAATGTGGGACAATGGCAGCTCGGAGATATTTGCCGCTCAACTCAAGGAATTTAACATGTATTTGGCGGAATATTTCTACAAAATCTTAGTTCAACAAAAAAAGAGGCTGCTTTTTAAGAAATATCTGGACATTATTCACACACATGATCCAGTGGTAACAAGTGACGAAAAATGCAATCCGTATTGCAGTTGTGAACTTCAGTTAGAAATAAATCAGAAGAAGCGGTTGCTTGGTAAAGCGAATAGCAGAAGTGATCTTTCTACGTAGCAAGCAGAAAACAGCGCGACAACAAACTAACAGAAACATTGAGTACTATCAAGCATGTTTTTATTTAACGCAGTTTATTACGCTATAAAAAAACTCAAAACAATTTCAAAACCTATAACCCATCTCCCGCAACACTCGCGAAGCTCTATTATAAAAATTGCGTGGAACTTCCCAACATTGATTCTTCTAGGATCATCAACATATTTTCTATCAATTTTTTACAAAGAAACTTGCGTTAACAGTTTGCTACCTACGAAGATAACCCTGACTAAAATGCCTCAATTTATTCACACAATGCGGACAATTATAAGCAAAAAACTGATGTGTTACATCAGAGCAGAAAATAGCTACTCCGAGATTATAAAAGAATGCCAATGCACCTATATGTACCACGCCTGCTTTCCCTTTTGTCCTTCCTCATCGTTAAGCTGCACTTCCAATAAAGCGGTCCATTCAGTCTAATAAAGAGAAGTTAAGGAAGATCATTCTTGCCTTTAAAACCGTACTTAAGAATCACCGTCAAACACCCTTACCCAACTGAAATACAAGCATTCCAATAAGGATGGTAAATCCTATTAATTTCCGTATATCAGTAGCTCGGACGTCATAATCTGCCACCTCAGAACACGGTCGCCAAAAAGGGCTCTCATGCAAATCACAGCTTGCCTGATTCACCGATTACTGTGGGACAATCTACTACACCCACGCGTGTAGTGTAGTGAAAAGAATAAAGCTCTCCCGCCCCGCGCCTCGCGCCACGCCCTTGACGTCATGCGCGTGGTGCCGGGCAAGCATTCCTTCCAACATGGTGTCAGAAGCGGGATATGCTGACCGCTGCTCTCCGCCGGAACGACACGTCAGCACACCCAACCAACCCTCGTTCTGAAGCCGCTTCTGCCTTGTCTACGGGACTTCCCTCGACTACAGACCTACCTGCGACCTTCGCGAGCGACTCATGGTAGGTGGCCAACAAGAACGGGAGCGCTGCCTCGTTCTAGATCACGGCCCCTGACCCGTTCACCCTCTCACCATAAGACTGGCCCAAATGGAAGAGACTTTTCCTCCACTACCGGACTGCTTCAGGGCTCAGCGATCGACCCAAAGAATGCCAGGTGGATGCACTGGTCTACCTCATGGGACCCCAGGCACAGGACATCTTTAATACCTTCAAGCTGACCACTGACGAGCCGAAGAACTTCGACGCAGTGCTTAAGGGCTTCGAGGACTACTTCATACCTCGGCGAAACATAATCTACGAGCGGGCGAAATTCAACGCCCGAGTCCAGCTGGATGGTGAGTCCGTCGAAGATTTCGCAACAGCCCTACACGCACTGGCAGATTCTTGTAACTACGGGGTGCTAAACGAAGAGTTCATTCGAGACAGACTAGTCGTGGGCCTCAAGAACCATAAACTGTCGCAAACTCTGCAGCTTGACCCCAGCCTAGACCTAATGAAGGCTTTAAACATCACTCGTCAGAATGAAGCTGCCCAACAGCGCAGGCAGAACTCTTATCGAGCACGCCAAAGGAAGCAGCCAACCTCGACGCTCTGAAAGTACGGCGGAGTAGACCCGCTGAAGACCCAGTTGCAACGCCACCCCCAACCACACAACACCCGAGGGGCTTCAAGAAATCATGCGGCTGGTGTGGCAAAGAGCGTCACGCGAGGGCCATCTGTCCTGCCAAAGACTGCGTCTGCCGGAAGTGCGGGAAAAAGGGCTATTTCTCAACGGTGTGCCGCTCAGCAAATGCTCTTCGGAACATCGAGCAGGAGCCAGGTTTCCTGGGCCTCATGGCGACGACGGCTTCATCCAAGTGGGAAGTCTCTCCCCTCGTCGAGTAACTGACCCTGGTCTTCAAAATCGACACGGGTGCGGATGAGACTGTTATCCCGGAACGACAATTCTGACGGCTCTTCAAGCACGTCGTTCTGACTTCCCCCGACCGGAGGCTTTAGGGTCCAGATGGAAAGACTCTGCGCATCTCGGGACTGGCAAGGCTTCATTTCAAGCTCAACGGCCGAGCAAGCGGGGAAAAAGTCCACATCTTACCTGGTCTACGCACAGCCCTACTTGGAAAACCAGCCATCACCAACCTTGGTTTGTTCCCGTCAGTGAACAATATGTCGTTACCACTTCCACCGTACGAGCAGACCAGGGCAGAGTTTCAGCGAATGTGCTTGCAAACCTTCTCAGAGCTGATTCAAGAGCGCTATCTGAGTCCCGAATAAATGAGCTACACCTACGGTTGCAACCAACCGTCGAAGCAGGACATCGAGCACCGCCCTCCCGAGTGCATCGCGGACCCCATTTTGTTCCGGCTATCGACATCGCCCTGGACTCCCCGTGGTGGCCCCTTCCTACCCTCGCGGCAAGCCACTCCCGAGCGCTGGAAATTTCCGCAACATCCCCCAGCAGCTTCCGTGCCACAACCGGCGCAGCGCCCGCACCATCCGCGTGGCAGCCCTGCTGACAGGCGCCCGCGGCACCCTCGCGGGGAGACGAGCGATCCGTGGTACAACAATTTCGCCAACAACAGGGGTGAATCGCTGCTCGAACCTTCGGTCTTCTGGCTGCCTGACGGCGAATCCTTTCGAACCACCAGCGCGCTGGAGCGGCCACCCGTGGCGGATACGGAGACGATGCTGGAAAACAGTGAAGGGGCCCTTGCCGTTGTGCGAGGGGCATCCTTAGCGCAGCAGCACAGACCATCAGAGCAGCAGCACAGACCATCTCGTATGAGGCAGTTTTGAGACTACACCCCGAGCAACGAGTCGCTGTCCGCATCGACCGAGGTTCTCCGGTCGGACCCGCAGCGAAGGCTAAGAAGCAGCAGCGAGGAGCCGCTCGCAGAAAAAGCAGCGACGACACAAGCGGAGGCGACAGCATTCACCAGGGCGACACGGACGAAAAGCGGATCGACACCAAGTCCATACCATCGCTGCGGTAGATCCGGCTGAGCTGGAACCGTACATCAGCGAGCCGGTCCAGAGAGGCGGGTCCATCGGACTCCAAGCTGTAACCTTCCTTGAAAGGGGAGGATGTGGGACAATCTACTACACCCGCGCGTGTAGTGTAGTGAAAAGAATAAAGCTCTCTTGCCCCGCGCCTAGTGCAATGCCCTTGACGTCATGCGCGGGCTGCCGGGCAAGCATTCCTTCCCACAATTATGTTCACGTTAACTTTCACAACAACGTACCAACAGGCGTGATTTCACTGGATTTTTAAAAGGCATTCGACGAAGTGACGTTGCGTCGCATAATTAGGAATATAATAATTATCATCATCATCACCATTACCATGATCATTACCAGCCAGTTTGTGTCCACTGCAGGGCTAAAGCCCAAAAAAGATTTGGTGTTCCTGTTCTGCTGTGTTTTTCCTATAGAGTCTTTTCCCGCAATAATTGGTAGTTCATCTACCAATAGCATCCTAGTTGCTTGTCTACTACGTTTACCATCCCACCCATCAATAACACCCATCAATCGCCTTCAATTATCGTCTATGCCAAATGTAAGCTCGTCGCGAGTCGCAGTTGCTGTACATAAGACGTATGGTGAGCCGTGTTTACATTCCGCTGAATGACACATGACTGGGTAAGCTAAGCTAATCGGTTTCGAAGGGGGGGAGAGGCAGGGAAAAGGGCCCGAAACTGTCTGGCGTGGAGTCCCGATACCTTATCTGGCCAAACTGGCCCTTTTGAGTAACACGATCCCAATATGATTTTTCAGGATGTCAGTGGGTCTTAGTGGTATTGTACGTTTTTACTAATCCATCACCGTATTGTTTCAAGAGCTCAGAAAACGTTAACAGTAATATGACCACCCTCGCAGCTAATGAGCGTGTCTGTGCTCATGCCACTCACTCCTTTCCTAACGTTAGCGAGGATCCCGTAACCCCCAGTGGAGAAACAAATCTCATGGTGATGACGACGAGGCGTCGTGGTGAGTGCACGAACGCAGTTGGGTTGCATATATTCAGATGTAAACCGCAGTATGTGAAAAAAAAATACATTGTTTCGTAAGCGTCCTTTCCCATCTAGAGTTTGATGGTACCACGGACATTTTTTTCCCATTACTTCTATGTGCCAGACACGGAAAACTGATGAAATCGTAAGCAGCTGTTAACTGCTTTAAGCAAATCAAATTAACATATACTGGCCATTCTTACGTTCCTTATGGAGCCTGAGCTAACCTGTTTTTCTCAATCTGGGGCTAGTGTAAGGGTCTTCATAAGAATAATTGATAGCTTGAATCGGAATGGCACTATTTAAGTAATTCTGGTGTGATTAATGCGGAGTTCTGGGCTAGTTGGTACTTCATGACTGACGGGTAAAGCGCAAATAATTACGGGAATGAGGAAGGCAGACAACAGAGAGAAGCGCTACTTCTAACTCAGTTCTTAAAAATGCCCGTATATATACAAAACGTGCGCACACCACCACAAATACGTAGGACAAGCATAACAATGCTTGAACATACGCTCGCACGAGCATCTACGATACGTTAAGAATGGGAACACTGGGTAGCTTCGTGACCATTCCCGGAGATGCTAATGCACGCGTCACTCGCACGATACTATGATCACAGCAAAGCACACAAACCAGCTCACAAAAAAAATAATTGGTGCGGCTGAAGTGATTCCCCTGGGGGACGCTTGCATAAGCATGCCGTCGTTGAGTTTATCATCTAAGAAAATTGCGTTTCTTGCCTCTGAGTGATTCCAAATCGACCGCACCCTCCTTTCTGCTTGTTGTTTCGGGGGTTGGGGGCAGTGTGGGTTTGTTTTTGTTTTTCGCATGTGTTTTGGTTTTTTTAGTATTCGTTTAGTGTATCACGTGAAACTCAGTCGTCGGTTGCTGCCTATTGCTATGTGTACGTGTGTGAATGGGCTGAATAATATCATACTAGAAATGGTGATATTCGCTGCCTAGCGGAATTCCGTGCTGATGTGCGCACTGTTTTGTGTGTATATATGGGCGTTTTTAGAAGAATTTTCAGGCTATGTTCAGACTACCGGCGTATCAGTGATATCGAGAGCTATGGCCGTAAAAAAACAATGTGTCACGCATTCGGTCGGCTGAGACGTAATATGATGTCATTCTTTGCAGTTACTACGACAGTTGCGGCAGCAGTCTTAACCCGGACTCAGTTGGAAATAGCGCTGGTCCGTGTTGTCTCCCTTCGTCTTTCGTGTAATTTCTCGATCTTTACTCATCATTCATGTGCTACGAATTCTAGAGGTTCTTTAGAAGCCTCCTGAACGTCGGTATAATTTTTCATACTGACCTGCCGTGGTGACTCAGCAGCTAAGGCGTTGCGCTGCTGAGCACGAGGTCGCGGGCTCGATTCCCGGCCGCGCGGCCGCTTTTCTGATGAAACCAAAAAGCAAAAACGGCCGTTTTTACAATATTTTGGCGCACGCTAAAGATCCCCAGGTGGTCAAAATTAATCCGGGGCCCTCGACTACGGCGCGCCTCATCGCCTGCGTTGCGTCGGCACGTTAAACCCTACAATCAATCGACTTTTCATACTGCTAAACTTCGATTCATATGAACCCGGTATTGAATATACCTAATATTTAAAGCTTTTGAGACATCTTCAATAATTGCCTCGCTATACGTCGTTACCGTCTCGTGCCGGTATCTTGGTTTGTAAAAGGACGTGGTGTATTTACTTTTTAATCTCCAACAACTTCCGCAGTCATAGAGGTTTTCATAGTTTTATAACTGGTGGGTATTAGACTGACAACACGCATATGTTCATGAATAAAGATGGGGTTCTTACTTTCTCTGATTAGGCTTGGGGGCTGTAACCTAGCCTTTTTGAACGAACGAATCGAAAGCTTCATGTTCGGTATAGCTGATCTCCGGTAAGCTCATTTCGTGGCTCGGTCATAATAAAGTCGCTTTCATTTCCTTTCAGACATTGGTGACAATAGTTGCCTACATACCGTCGTTCCTTCATCCCGTGAGGTTACGGCACAAGTATGTCGCGACTACAACGCCAAAAAAGAATGGAACACGCGCTTCGCTTGGGGCACAGGTAACAGAGCCGGGCGCGGCCGGGCAGTAAAAACAAACAATTAATACCCAAGCCCATACATGGTTCGCGGCAATACCCCATCACAAGCAGAACACGCCCAATCGCCGCAATTATTCCTCATTGTCCTCTTCTACTACCCGAGGTCACTTCTTTGTCTTCGGTGAAAAAGGTCCAACAGCTTCCGAGGCTAATCAACACGTTTTGTGATAGCATGCGCGACTGGAGGTTCCCAGTCTGCAGTAACGGGGTAGGACACTCCTCAGAGAACATTCTTTTTGAGTGGTTGCGATAAAGATACCTGCATTAAACGTCTGCGAGGCGGGACGCTAGTCGTGGAGCGACTCTCTTTAGAGGTCGTGGAATGACTCTCCGTGCAGCCAAAGCCACGCGCAGTGATGCGATTCGGGTGCACCGAAGCGAAACAAGACAGTGCTCGGCGTATGAAAAAGCAGTAGGATATTTAGGCCCCTTACAGCGTATTACGCGATTCCGTAGGGCTATAGCGTTTTAGTGCTCTGAACATGTCTAATGTACTTGGTCTCATTTTTCCCTGATGTTGGTCTATTTCCCCTCAAAAAGCGTGTTGAGCTTTCAAACCAAGTACATTTGATGCAGCTTAGGTTTCGTGAGAGGTGTAAAAGGGAGGGGGAAAGAGGTGCAAGAAAAGGGGCACTTTGACATTCCAAACGAAAAGAATGGAGAAGATGTGTAAATTGTGTGGAATACGAGTAAAACAAAGAAGTGCGGGGAAAAGAGAGACAGAAGAGCAGATGAGGAAATCAGGTCGTGAGGACATATCCATTACACAACATGAAAAATGCCACATGTAGATTCTCCAGTGGGGCATTGTTGTAAACTGTTTTGTACATGCGTAGATAGGTAGAAGACGACAGATATAATACCAACTTTTATGCCTAAAACAACATATGCAGAAGCCACTTCCACTGACTGTCGATGTAATGCTGTCGGCATTTTTCAAGGTTCCCCTGGAAAGCTCTGAAAATGTGATGTCACCAAAGAGGAGCCCACAAAATTTACGTACAGCCACTGCAAGACATGGAAAATGGCAGCATCCCCAGTCTGTGGATGATGGCGAGGTTCCGGAGTACGGGGACTCAAAATTGCATCCAAGTTTCCCCCCGAGTGACATCCTATTGGCGCCCCCACCGTCATTTGATTTCAGCCTTGATTTGCACCTTGATAATTCCTAAATGAAACTGTAACTCACGCCTCAAATCCAATTTCGCTTGATTTTCGCTTGATGGTGGTGTGCGCACCGATGGACGCTGACGGACATTGGCAGGTCCTAAGGTACTCCGCACCGTTACAGGCAAGGGTGTAAGCCGTTTGACTTTCGGGTAGCCCAAGGGGCAAGACGACTGACACAAATTCTGTCTGGTCTACGACACACAGGCTATAATCCTGCCGGCGCCTGTGGGGTTTTTTGCGATTGTAAATGCTATGAGCACGGACGCGGACGGACATTGTGTGGTCCTAAGGTACTCCGCACCTAGAAGAAAAGAAACCTACATTAGTACGCAATCAATAGATGAGGCACGGCGACAAATTTATACGGCTCTCCACAGAGCCACGTTGATCCATCAACTGAACGCGTGGAAACGAGCGCCTAACCAGACAGCGCCGAGGGCGCCTGGAAAGAGCTGCCTCCGATACAGGGAGAGGCATTCCCATCAGTGCTGACGTTTCTAGGATGACACAATTTTCTTACGTTGCTTGCCAGCTGCCTTTGCTATGAACCACAAAACTAAAAGCTTGAGTGAGCCGTGAGGCTCGGACAGAGCGTCGAGATCAAGAGTATAAGGGACCACATTTTCAGGTATTGGTAAACATCTATGAATGGAAATTCGGTGAATTTCTTCAACCAAGCTTTCATTCCTACACAATTTTCATAGTCGGGGAGATTACAATACATGCAGCAACACATTCACCGTGTGACATTATACCTTGAGGTTATAGCTTGCTCTTTTTTTGCTTACATGGCTTGCAGAGAGCTCTTTTGAAAACAGGTTACCTCTTTTTACATTTCGCTGTTACTTACGCTCTAGCGTTTTTTCAACATTTCTAACTGTACAAACATGCAGCACCAACCGCATCGCTTTCCATGACAATGTATGTTAGCGTACTTGCACAGATAACTGAGTGCGAGCCCTCTTTCATGGAAAGCGCGCGTTCCCTTGGCGGGTGCCCTGTTTTCACAAGTCCTTACCGTATTTAAAGCATTCCAGCTGTCAAGGGCTGCGCAGTAAAGCAACAATACGTTTTAAATAATATGGGCGCTTCAGGTACCGCTTGAATCTAGAACTTTAAATTCTGAAAGAAAAATAGAACCTGGAGCTCCGGGCTTGTCTACGCCGCGTCATAAATGCCGTATCATATAACTTGTACGAATATGTTGGACAATATATATATATATATATATATATATATATATATATATATATATATATATATATATATATATATATATATATATATATATATTGATATAGCAGGAAAATATTTCTTGGACACCGGCAAGTCGTAGCAAAAAAAGAAATACACACGTCGAAAAAAGAAAAGGTTTAACGTTTCGGCCGAAGAACCGGCCTTCGTCAGAATAACCAAAAGGTTATTCTGACGAAGGCCGGTCCCTCGGCCGAAACGTTAAACAAGGTTATTCTGACGAAGGCCGGTCCCTCGGCCGAAACGTTAAACCTTTTCTTTTTTCGACGTGTGTCTTTCTTTTTTGCTATATATTGATATATATATACATAGAGAGAGAGAGAGAGAGAGAGAAAGAAAGATAAAACTCCTAAAGCGCGCAGAAATAGTATAAGTAAAGAGTCGGATACACAGCAAGAAAAATAACAAATAATGTTTACTTACGTAGCGGCAACGGAGCTTGCCGTCATCAGAGTACAGTTACATGATTTTGCTGTCACAAACTTCTGGAACACAATTTTGCAGAAAATTTGCAGAAAACTGTGAGAAGGATCGGAAGATATTGCGAAAGCAGAGTATATGCATGCAGTCGGGCTAAGCCTATGTTACAACAACAATAACAAGAACAACAAACAAGAGAAAGGAGAGAGGGAGAGAGAGAGGAAGGGGTCGTATTTACAAGGCAGCGGTCAAGGTTGCTCCACTCACGGGGCAATGTACCTGGCATGGGCTCCCTGTGCGGAAGACTAGACAATCGAGGCTTCAAAAGGAAAGGAACATTTGTCTGCAAATCTATATAAGAAATGTGTTCCAAATGTTCGTGACAGCAAAATCATGTAACGGTATTCTGACGAAGGCAAGTCCCATTGCCGCTACGTAAGTAAACGTTCTTTGTTATGTTATCAATTTGACTTCTCCATCGTACAGTTAACGTTAACGTCATAACTAGGAACCCCTTTTCTCTTAACTACATATACATGTATATGTATATATATACGGTTAAGGTAGCATAAGGTAGCATAAGGATGCCAAGGTAGCATAAGAGGACTTCCCGCCAATTACCCGATCATGACAGGATATAGACATTTGAGTCACGGCCCGGGGGTTCAAAAAGAAGGTCCCCTTCTCCCCGTGTAGTCAGAGTGGCGCTGGCTGCCACCCTCAAGCGTTCGATACAGTTGTAGTAAAATTAAATACTCCAGAAAGTGAAGGACGACGCAGTCACCCAGATAGCCGAATTGGTAAGGCATTCGAGATCTAATCGAAAGGCGTGAGTTCAGTCCCCACTCTGGGCGCGTGTTTTTCTTTCTTTCTTCCTGATATATTGCCACAGTCAAGTGATTAGAAGGCACCTCTGAGGCATTCAAGAAGCGCAGGGCGGTGCCGTCAATCCCTCGTTCGCGCGAGATTGGGTGTGCACGGGAACACCCCGGCTAAAGGAGGAAGAGGACTTCTCTCTCGCGCGCGGGCTTCCCTCAGCAAACAGACACGCCATTAGTCTGCTCTACGGTTTTTGGTCTCTTTCGTATTAAACTATACCCCTTACTGTTGACCAGTTGCTACGTTTACGCTACATTTTTGGTGGAGGAGCCGGGTACGACCCGCGAATCTCGCATGCACAGCGAGGACACCGCCTTTGAAGACGGGGCGCGTGAAACAGAGCTGACGCCCGTTCATCAACGCACCAGTCGTCGGATTCGAGGTGCATCGCCTGAGTACGGACTTCTGCCCGCGACATCCAGGGAAGCAGCGGCGACATCCAGGGCAGCAGCAGCACATCCTACGGCCCCAACAATGGCAAGCGACAACCTTACGCCATGTCAGTGCGTGTTCCAACACCCGCGAAAGGCTCCAAGTTTCCATGGAGACGCCTTCGAAGACGCAGAGGATTGGCTTGAGCTGTATGAGCAGGTCGCGAGATTTAATGGATGGGATCAAGCGCGGAAGCTGCATGACGTGCACTTCACCTTGGAAGACGGTGCGAGGACGTGGTGGGAAAACCACGAAGGAGATTTTACAAGCTGGGATGAATTCCGGCGCAGATTTCTGAAGACCTTTGGCCGGGGTGACCGCAAAGAAAAGGCTGAAGCCGCTTTGCGCTCCAAAAACCAGGGCCCCAATGAAAGCGTTTCGATATACTACGAGGAGATGTCCCGTCTTTTCCGACGTGCAGACCCGAGCATGGCTGAGGATAAAAAGCTTCGTCACCTTATGCGATGTGTGAAACAGGAGCTTTTCGCTGGGCTTGTGCGCAATCCCCCACGTACCGTGACTGAGTTTCTTACGGAAGCGACGACGATAGAAATGACGCTAGAACACCGTGCCAGACAATACGACCGCCATCCTGCTTGCGCGTCGGTGGACGTGTTTGCTTTGGCCTCGGGGACCAGTCGTGACACGTTGCGGGAGCTCATCCGCTCAGTGATTAGGGAGGAGCTTCACCTCCTACAACTGGCTCAGGCCTCACCGACGTACGCTTCTCTGACCCAACTCGTGAAAGAGGAGGTTAAACAAGCGGTTCAACCACCGGTGAACCTCGACATGCCGCCGCCCTCACGCATCTCGGAGAGCGCGATGACATACACCACGGTTCTGCAAAAAGCCCCTACGTACGCTGCTTCGAACGTCGCCGTTGCTACTACCGACGCGTACGCCCCGCCGTCTGCTGCTGTCTTTATTCGTCGCCAGCCTGGTAACTGCCCAGCCCCTCCTGCTGGACAGAGCGCCGTACGCAAGACGGACGTGTGGCGTGCGCCGGGCGGGCTACCACTGTGTTTACACTGTGGGGAGGCTGGTCATCTGTACAGGTCGTGCCCCTACCGCCGTGCTGGCCTTCGAGGTTTCCCTCCAAACGCGCCCAGCCCTCGCAACGGTGAAAGACCTGCCGAAATCCAACAGTATCTGTTCGCGCAGCGCGCTCCCTCTCTCCCGGAAACCACGCCAGCATTGTTCCGACGTTACAGGTCGCCGAGCCCTCGGCTCTCCTGTAGCTCGCATGGGCGGCGCTCGCCCAGCCCCAATCGGGAAAACTGAAACCAGCGACCTCTGGAGGTGGGGCCGCTGAAAATACCGTCAGCGAAGATCCTCCATCGTGTTTACGATGACTTACATCGGAACCGACGCATCTCGAACGTTATGGGAAAAGAGCCACATGTGACCTTGCCGTTAGTATCGACGACTACGACGTGACTGCGCTGGTGGACACAGGTGCGGATTACTCGGTAATTAGTAGCAATCTGGCAAGAGAGCTGAGGAAGGTACTGACGCAGTGGACTGGGCCTCATATTCGCACGGCAGGCGGTCACCTGGTTAGCCCTACAGGCCAATGCACGGTTAGGGCTACTATACGGGGGTACACCTACGTGGGCGATTTCATCGTACTCCCGCAATGCTCGAGGGACGTCATACTTGGTATGAACTTCCTGCAAACGAACGGCGCCATCATCGACCTACATACATCGACCGTTACATTCTCCACCGAACGAGCCATCGCCAGAAACGATTCAGAAGCCGGGCAATTCTGTGCCCTCCGCGTAGTGGACGACAGCGTGGTGGTACCGCCACGAAGCAGCGTAATGATCCTTGTTAAGGGGGACGTGGCTGAAAGTTGCGAACGGCTAGTGGAAGGCAACATGAATTTGCTTTTAGAACGAAAAATTTGTGTCGCAAGGAGCCTTATCCGCCTGCATAACGGCTGTGCGAATGTGGTGCTGACAAACTTCGGGAACGAGCTTCAACACGTCCCAAAAGGCACCGCCATCGCCTCCTCGCATGAATTCGTTCAAGCGGCACAAGTTTGCACTGTGGGAGAAGGTGGGCATGAAGCATCGGCTCCGAAAGACTTTGTCGGGTTAATCCACATCAGCCCTGACCTGTCGGCAGAGCAGCAACGGCAGCTGACAGCCCTCCTCAAGGATTTCCGCGAATGTTTCTCTATTTCATCGAAAGTTCGACAAACGCCTGTGGCTAAACATCGCATCATCGTCGACGAAACGACCAAGCCAGTCTACCAGCATCCCTACCGCGTGTCCTATAAGGAAAGAGCAGCCATCAGGACCCAAGTAACGGAAATGTTACGAGACGACGTGATTCAACCGTCGACAAGTCCGTGGGCATCTCCCGTTGTGCTGGTCCAAAACAAAGACAAAACCTTACGATTTTGCGTCGATTACAGGAAGCTAAACCGTGTAACAAAACGAGACGTATACCCTCTTCCACGAATAGACGACGCCTTAGACCGACTGCGTAATGCAAAGTACTTCTCCTCTCTGGATCTCAAAAGTGGGTACTGGCAGATTGAGGTTGACGAGCGAGACCGAGAGAAGACTGCGTTTGTCACACCCGATGGGCTTTATGAGTTTAAAGTACTTCCGTTTGGTCTCTGCTCGGCACCCTCGACGTTCCAGCGAATGATGGACACTGTCTTTTCCGGTTTAAAGTGGCAGACGTGTCTGGTTTACCTGGACAATGTCGTCGTGTTTTCTGCCACCTTTGATGACCACCTACAACGACTTCGACTAGTTCTCGACGCTATAAAGTCAGCTGGTCTGACTATAAAACCTGAAAATTGCAACTTCGGCTACAAACAGCTGCGGTTCCTAGGACATATCAGTTCAGACGGTGTCGCACCAGACCCTGAGAAGACGGCAGCCGTAGCAGCCTTCCCCCGACCAGCCGATAAAAAAGCTGTTAGGCGCTTCCTAGGCCTCTGCGCCTATTACAGACGCTTTGTAGAGAATTTTTCTGACCTGGCAGAACCATTGACGTGACTGACAAAAGACGACGTACCTTTCGCATGGCAAGAAGAGCAAAAATTCGCCTTCAATCACCTGCGGGACCGGCTACAAAAAGCGCCAGTACTAGGTCATTTTGACGAACACGCACATACGGAGATCCACACCGATGCCAGTAACGTCGGTCTTGGCGCAAACCTCGTTCAGTGGCAGGACGGAGCCGAGCGAGTTCTAGCCTATGCCAGCCGCACTCTATCAAAGGCAGAGATGAATTACTCCACCACTGAAAAAGAGTGTCTTGCCCTCGTCTGGGCCATCAACAAGTTCTGGCCGTACGTTTATGGCAGGCGGTTTAATGTTGTCAGTGACCACCATTCCTTATGTTGGCTGGCAAATCTAAAAGACCCATCTGGACGCCTCGCCAGATGGAGTCTCCGCCTACAAGAATACGACATGACGGTCGTTTACAGGTCCGGGCGGAAGCATAGCGATGCTGATTGCTTGTCACGGGCACCTGTCGAGTCGGCAAGCCCAGACACCGACGAAGACTTCCCCTTTCTCGGAGTCGTTACTCCTGCTGAAATGGCCCACCTACAACGAGAGGACCCTGCATTGCTTCTTGTCATCCAGTATTTGGGAGGTCTCAATGCCCAAATTCCGCACGCCTTTGCCTGCAACATCTCGTCCTTTAGCCTCTGGCACGGAGTGTTGTACAAGCGGAATTTCAGAAATAGCTCGGACGCGTTTTTACTCGTTGTACCAACAGCGATGCGCCAGGAAATTCTATACGCCTGTCACGACGAAACGTCGGCGGGGCACCTGGGTGTCAGCCGTACACTGGTGAGGATACGCCAGAAATACTCTTGGCCGAAGCTATTCGAACAGTTCAGCACTACGTCAAGAGCTGCCGCGACTGCCAGAGGAGGAAGGTTCCGCCTTTGAAACCAGCAGGGCTTCTTCAGCCAATACAACCACCGATGTCCCCTTTCCAGCAAGTAGGCATGGATCTCCTGGGCCCATTTCCTACCTCCACGAAGGGGAAAAGGTGGATCGTGGTGGCGACCGACTACCTCACGCGGTACGCGGAGACAGCATCTGTCCCAAGGGCAACTGCGGCTGAGGTAGCTCAGTTCTTCGTCCACAACATCGTTTTACGGCATGGAGCTCCCCAGATTGTCATAACGGACAGGGGCACTGCTTTCACAGCTGACCTCATGCAGTCCGTCATGGTACTAACTCACACATCTCACAGGCGAACAACTGCTTACCATCCGCAGACGAATGGCTTGAATGAGCGACTTAACAGGACCCTGACCGACATGCTCTCAATGTATGTCGACGTCGAGCATAAAACGTGGGATGAGACCTTGCCATACGCAACTTTTGCGTACAACACCGCAGTTCAGGAGACCACAGCCTTGACTCTATTTCAGCTGGTTTATGGTCCCACTGCCACTACGACACCTGATAGCATGCTTCCGGTACATGAGGATGAAGACGGCGATGCCGACTATTTTGTGCAAAGAGCCGAGGAAGCACGCCAGCTAGCACGGGAGCGAATTCAACGTCAGCCAAGTTACGATGGGGCTCGCTACAACGAGCTCAGGCGGGCCGTGTTCTACGAACCAGGGGACGCGGTTTGGGCTTGGACACCAGGTTGACAGCGTGGACGTTCTGAGAAACTGCTTCGTCGGTACTTCGGGCCATATAAAGTTATTCGCCGCCTTAGCGACGTCAACTATGAAGTGGCACCTCATGGAATGGCACCCTGCTCCCGACGCGTCAGGCTAACTCCAGAGGTTGTGCACGTGGTCCGAATGAAACCGTACTACGGCAGAGACTAGCGATGTCTTCTACAGTGCTGATGGACTGAACGTTTTCCCTGCCGAATCCCTGTGATGGTTACCCTTCGGCGATGAAGCACTCCATTATCTCGTTCCGGTGCCGTCATCTATTACTTCTTGGTGACCCGCACTTCGAGCATCGAGACGATGCTTCTTCCGAAGAGGGGGGCAATGCCACAGTCAAGTCATTAGAAGGCCACTCTGAGGCACTCAAGAAGCGCAGGGCGGTGCCGTTAATCCCTCGTTCGCGCGAGATTGGGTGTGCACTGGAACACCCCGGCTAAAGGAGGAAGAGGACTTCTCTCTCTCAAACAGAGACGCCATTAGTCTGCTCTATGGTTTTTGGTCTCTTTCTTACTAAACTATACCCTTACTGTTGACCAGTTGCTACGTTTACGCTACAATATAAAAAATGTTAACTTCGTCAACTGTAGTAATAAAAAAGAGCCTAACACCCCTATGCCTCCTTTGGCGTTGTAGATATATATGTATATATATATATATATACCGTATGATGATACAGCAGAGCGAACAGACGAACGGGTAACAAACAAACTTTATTGACGTTTCGGCCTAGGACAGACCTTCGTCAGAAACATATATATGTATATATATATATATATATACACATATATATATATATATATATACATACTATATATATTAATATATATATATTAATATATTTATATATATATAATATATAAATATATATTTATATATATATATATATACATATATATATATATATATATGTGTGTGATCAATAGGTAGAAGTAAAAAGACGAGCACACAATATCTTAGCCCGAAATTGTGCATTAAAATAGCGCTAACGGCGTCCTCAATAACGTGCGGGGTGAGCATCTGATATTCATAGATCACACTGGCGTCAGTAGTAACACAGTAACAGAGTATCGACACTCTTTTGTTACTTCTATTGTTGCGCGCCGCCGCCGTGATCATTGGCCATTCCGCACAAGGTAACGCTTATTTACACTGCGACGCTTCATGGGCGCCCCACTTTCGACGTTTATGCGTTTTAGTTGGGCAAATCTAGTAGGCTTAACTTCTCTTCTCTGCTCTGCGGCTGCGCTCGACTAGCGTCGTTCCGAATGCAAAACAAAGATAACAGTAACTTTGAGCACTCGATACGCGGACACAGACAAAAGGTGACTCGAACACAAGCGCACATATTGAAGGGGCTAAGCCTTATATTAAAGATAACAGGATTCGCAGCATTTCAGCTGCAGAAGTTTTTTCCTCCAGACGCCATGTTGCTGCGTCTTCGGCAGTGTTGCTTACAAATTACCTCATCCAAGTTAGCGGTGAGGCTGCAGAAGTGGAAATCCTGCCACTCTGATAAAGAATTTAGTGGCTGCCTTTCCTCACTTGTCTGACTCAGTGAAAGTGCTTTGCATCTTATCTAGTAACATTAGTCACTACTAAAAACCACTCACATCCTTAGGTAACGCTGAGTATTTGCTGCTCGCCTAATTCTGTTATTTGAGGCTGAGCTGAACTTGCTGAACAGAGAAGAGCCAACAAAATACCCAGATAAAAATCAAGACCCTTCTTGGCGGGACACCGTTTAGAGTCTCTCTTATGAAGACGTCTTTTAAGCGTTGTTGCAGAATTGAGGACGACCCAACCACGTTCAGAAAACCCTGTAACTACGCTCTTCCTCACGGCATGAGCTTATAGAGCCAGGTAATGCTTTAGCTTGCTCACATAAGATTTCATGAATGTCGCAAAGCTATTGTCGAGCAAGCATGATGCCGCACAGATTAAAAACACTCTTTAAGTAAAGTTAAACCATCTGGTGGCCCTTTCGCAGAGCCACCTTGCCTTATTACAACACATTTATTCCGAGCTCATAATGGGGCTTAGGAGCAAAGCGCTGTTAGGAAACCTATTATCAGCGACAGGACCTCAAAGCAGCCCCTTCAATAACCTATGTCTTTCAACTTGGCCGGGCAATAACTGCGGTAGGACTGAAGCAGTGAAATACTTGTTTTCATAAATTTCCGCAATACCAAGGGGCCTCACTTCCATGTACGCCACCTGGAAGTGAAGGCTATTGTTCCAAACGGTTATGGTGTCCCATCATCATCACCTTCCCTTTCCCTCTTCGCAGGCGACCATCCTGGCGCTAACAAATGTAACACACTCGATATACCGCACCCAGATGATTCCACTGAGCAAACCTAATTATAATACAAAAATTAACGAATGTTCTGATTGTTCATACGCCTGATAATTGGTCATGAAAGCTCAGACTTTGTCACCGCGGCGCGACGTATACCTCCAAAAGTCCGCCCATCTTGGTGGTAACGTCGATAAACTGATTCTTTTTTTCAAATTTTTTTTCGGCAAAGACAATGACACCTTGGTCCCTGGTTGCTTGTGTTTTCTGGAAGTGCAATCAGTATCAACCCGTTGTCACGGCTTGGTTTCCGAAACAGGGTATTTCGTCTCATTCGGTGATCGATGCCCTCCTTTCAAAGCAAAGCTGTCTATCTTTACCAGCCAGCCATTCCTTCGTGATATGCGGGACAAGAACCTCCGATAGCCGATGTGTATGGGGAGGGCGGTTTTCACTCCTTGAACAGTGTGTAGATGTCGCGGCAATAAGGTGCTTTTACCCAGCGTTCCCCGCGCGCAGCTGCCTTCTCGCAGCGGTGGGCGCACTGGAGGCGGCTTTGCCGTGTGCTTTAGCGATGGTTGTTTTTCTCCTGTTCTGGCGTGCTTCGCTTTCATTGCGCGCTTCCTTCGCACGGCTTGCTTAACTTGTTTGACAGCACCTCCAGGGTAACCCGGACCCGGAAGAATAAAGCAGTCGTACGACAAATGTACGTCAGGGATTGATCTGAAGGACGGGAAAACAAAGTGTAGAGACCGCATTCAGACGTCTGGCCGGTAGAGAAACGCCAACTTTTGCGCCCTGATTGCCACGAATGGGACTCTGTTTTCTAAATTGGTGAATAACAACTCGGATGTCTTTTAACAACTACTGCAAAAGGCGAAAGAGCAACTGGATCTGATAAACAGCGACTTTTAAGGTTCTCTCAGCTTTCTTCAACTTACTAAAGTAACTAGTTTGAATCGGTATAAAATGGGAATCACTAAGCTCACATGCCGATTTATTACGGTGTGTGCGCTTGTGTCGCGCGGTGGTTTAGCCCCTAGCTAGCACATCAGTATGGCTAGGTTCCGCTATCTCCCCCTTCGAAAAACGCTCCTGTCCGTTTTCTGCAGACGCATGGCCGGGCTACATCGGCGGCGTCATCCGCCGCCCTAGCCCGGCCGTGGCCGGCGCTCCTGCGTCCGGGATGCCGCCCCCGCTAATTTCACGTAACGGCTGGCAGAATCTTTCTATTCATCTGTTGTAGAGCACGTGTGTGAATTCAAGTGACGTCGCATGGGCAATTGCCGTGGGTGTCAATCAACGTTTTGGTTTCCAACCACCATCACAACGTGGATTGGAGCCAGCTTTTTTGCTTGTCGTTGATTTACTCTACCTCAAGTCTCAGCACATGCATCATTTAGTTCTACTTAAATTTTAACTGGCCACTTTTAAAAAGCCGTCTAGGAGACGAACAGCAATGCATACATACAGGTGCCGTCCTAAGAAACTGGAACAAAGATTTGTGAACATCACAAAGTATTCGTCTTAAGGGCTTTATAACAGATATTACCAATCTACAGGAAGGGTTTTATTGTGATGGGCTCTTTCAAACGCACGCTAATGCAGTGAGGCAGTTTCGAGAACAAGAAATTTGTGTAAATCCTATATCTTTTGAAGGCAGCTGTGAATCTTCAGCGGTACTTCGATGTCGAGAATAGTGCGCGGGAGTGCAGGCTACTGGTGTTCAGTTCCTTTGGTCTGTCTGTTCAGCTGAGCTGCAGCCACGACCGCACAACACTCGGAAATTTGGGCCAGTAGCACTTTGCAGGGTTCTCATAATATTAACGATACCAACACCTAGATGTTAAACTAAAATTGAGTCAGTCGTTTTCAACCTGCTTAGTACATCTTTGGAGTTTACGCTTCCATCGTAGAGCTGTGTTGAGCGCTTCCATGCTCCACGAAAAAAACTGCTGGACTCACATAGGGCGCGAAAACGTAATTGAGCAGTGGTTCAGGCTTGCAGACTTTTTAGGCATCATTTGGTCTCGCTCTCGCTTGAACTTCTGCGATGGCAATCGCACTTCTTATTTACTTTTACGTCAATCAAAAAGTCCATCACGAGCGTATCGACCACACTATCGCAAGCAAGCTACGTAGTACCTCCCCCATGTGGTATCTTGTTTTCTGGGCCGTTACCTGTTCTAGATATAATTTATTTGCCGGCTATACGCTGCGTCAATATTAAAGGTAACGTTGCACAAACAAACCAATAATAACAGTTTATTACGTAGCCAAAAGACCACTTGGTGCTCCCACCTGCTTACTTGATATTGGAATGGGTCTGGGTGTCCGAGTTTTCCACCGACACTAGTGGATGACCTGACGAAACCGATTTTTAACCTGTCCCATGCTCTTGCACAGATAAGCTTTTGTCACCGTACTGCCCACAAAGAATTTGCACAGCGTCTACATCGCAGTTCTCCGTGCCCTGTACGCCAGTAGCAGAAGCAGCCGCGGAACAACAACAACAAAAAAAAACTCGTGGTAAGGCATTCGCTCTTTGTTTAATTGTGCTGGTTATGGATGGCTACTTTAACAGTAAGTCAGAAACTTGAACACACGAATGATGTCGCGTTTCAGGTACCCGCATGTACTGTCGGGACTTTCACGGTATTTCATAGCTATGCCATCTGCAGTCAAATCTCGTTACTACAAACCCCCCATTAACGAATTTTTAAATTAACGAATATTTTAAAAATCCCCGTCTGATTTCATATATTTTCAATGCAAAACTATTTCATAACTACGAATTTGAATAGAGTATCTAGATGTTTCAGAATAACGCACCTACTTTATTTTGTTTCGGTTACAATCGAGTAAGGTTCAGTACTACTAATTCGGCTAAATTCGGCTACGAGCAACCCTCGCGTTACACAGAAAGCGCGGTTTCTGTGTGTATTACCGAGTGCAGTATCTATCATCATCAGCATGCTAAGTGCCAGTTCTAGCGGCACAAGAAAGCTGGGGTTCAATGTGTAGTAGTCTAGCAGTCCTTGCTGCCTTTGCACCTTATCTCGTTATGTCGGGTGTCGGTGGCTGGTCGGTCGTTCTTCGCGCTATTCACGAGTGCGCGCAGGTATTTCTTTCTTGTGGGTGATCTTGCTCTGATGTTTGCGCAAGAATAAATATGAATGAAGCTAGGGATATAGCCAAGTCGAGAAGTCAGTCTTAGTGACAGCTACGAGTCGCCCTACACAGAACTAGATAAGATCGGGTCGTACATTGGTGTTTTAGTTAAAGCGGACAAAGTCCGCACTTTCGTCCCTGGGGCAATGACGTACCCGAGAGGCATTGTGCAAAGGGAAATATGTAGACGCTTTCCTAATTGGTCGTGTGTGCTGCACGCGCCAAAGAAAATAACTGATTTTTTCAATTAAAGAGGCTTTGAAGTGAGCGCAAATTTTTTTACTTGAGTGTTTGCCCGTCTGCACACGCCCCTACCGCCAAGGCACGTCAGGTGTATGGAGAGTTGGGCGCGTTGGTATTGCGACGTCAATTGCAATCAGATTAAGCGAGAAATTATAGAGGCGTTCAACATAACCAGGCTTGGTGGAAAGTGCGTTAGTAAGCCGTCCACCTGTTTACACGAGAACAAAGTGGCCTTTCTTGATTGCAGTTAAGCGCAGGAGTGAGGACAAATTCCTTCGTGCTATCTGTATGAGTTTTGGTGCGATTCTCGTCGTAGCGCATGCGGAGATTCGATGATTTATGTAAAATATTTCTTTGTTTTGAATAAATCTCAGTTGATACTCAGCGCTCGTCCTTTCTTGTTCTTTTCTTTATGGTACTGTTTTAACGCACTGTTTCCAAAACCAAAGTACGTCATTTTGGTTTATTGAGCGCTCAACGCGTCGACGCAACGCAGGTGATGAGGCGTGCCGTAGTGGAGGTCTCCGCATTAATTTCGACCACGCTGGGATATTTGACGTGCGCCGAACTCTCCTGCACGCGGGCGTTATTGCTTTTCACCTCCGTCAGAAAGGCGGCCGCCGCGGCCGGGAATCGAACCCACGTCCTCGTGGCGCGTCATTTTCATTCCTAAGTTTCAACGCTGGCTTATAACCGCAAATTTTTAAGTACGACGTTAATTCAAGATAACGTACAACTTGCGGCTCTCTTTGGTGATTCGTTACATCTAGATGTGACTGTATTACTCTAATGATCCACCGCAGCAGGCGCCCGCTCCATCAACCATCCAAGCGTTGAACCGTCCAAGGTGTTAGGCTAGGTATGCACACATGATATCAATAACAGCTTGGGGAGAAGGACTAAGGAAGTGACACACACTTAAGCGCTGCGTGTGTCAAATCGTTAGTACTAGTGTGTGCCACTTCTCTATTACGAGCCCCTTGCTATTTCTAGTTGGCTCGTTAGCTGTTAAAGTAAACAATTGACTTTGCCAGATTTCTCGCATTTCATCCTCCAATTAACATTTTCAGCAAGCTGTTCTCAAGCTCCAGCCTGCTTATTATGTCGCTCCAGCCTGCTTATTATGACTACAGCCGCCGAATCACCGCGACCAAAAAATCACGATGGCAGTTGCCCAAAACCACTTTGGTTTTATTCAGGTCCTGTGGTATGTTCAGGACAAGCCGTTCTCAATTTTTTGGTCTTAAACATGTGGGAATCAGGAATATGCCGAGTCCTCTTTTTCCTTGTGCGCAGCGGCGTCGCCCTCGCAGAGGAAGGCCCTAAAATTTCAAATCGACAGCTGAATTTACAAATCCCCGCGCAACCCTACTGACACGTCGGCTTCTCACTAATTTTTTGTATCGGCCGCAACAAATTGGAACAACTGCTTTCTGTACGTGCCGTTAATACACCCTGGCAGTGTTGTCTTCAAGAGGCGATCGTGTGCCTTATCGCAGGACCAGCAACTTTACAAGTCCTTTTTTACCCATTGCACCCTTCTTGTATAAACGGAAAGCACTTGGGGTTTTATGTGATTACCTCAAAGATCACTGTAACTGTCACTGAAATGATTTATAAGTATTTATGATTTATAACTATAATGATTTGTGGGCTGGTTTGTTTATATAGGAATGTTAAAGTTTTCAATAAAGTAGTTATGAGTCTGCGCTCGCTTCTTCTTTTCCCTGCCCCGTACTGATGCCAAGTTTTTCGGCAACGAGTTAACGTGAATTTACCAACATTCAAAATAACTAACATCCCTGGTTAGGCGTGGAGGTCGCACACTGGGCTCTTAATTGAAATATTTTGCCGCACCTTCACCCTTTTGAAAGCAGCTAGAGATTCAGCGAAGGTATCTTTGTGTCGTTAAGGACGTCGTAACTTTCTACTTAAGCAATGATTTCCAGAATTCAGTACAATCACTGCACCCCGTAATTCGAGTAGGCAGCATTATTTTCATCAAGGTATTTCTCTGCTCACAATTAGGAACCTCCATTGTTCGGTTTGTGTACAAGGTTGAGTAGCGTTACTTCGTTAAAGAGAGCATTTATCCATCGTTGCAGCAAACCCAATGGTTCCTCGTTCTCCTCCAAAAAATATTCCCCATTTCGAATGGGCTTGAGTTGGCGTACTTTGTAAAAACAGAAGATTGTTCCGGGTAATATAAAATCTAAGGTTTATTTCCCAAATATCTCTTATCACCATTTTTATATAATAATGACCTGTTGTCGACCAGAAAAAATATTGATGTTCCAGTATAGAAGCACTCGTTTTCACACAGTGCGCGTGATAAAGTTACCCAATAGATTATCACCGACGGCGTAGACTTCACCGCATAATGTTTTAAATGTGCCGGAAAGAATCGCTTTTACGGGGTGCAGCCTGAAATCGTGGTTTGTTTTTGAATGATGATTGAGTAGACTTTTGAGAATAAGAAAGGTTGCTCAGAAGACTACCTACAGGAGCCGCTCTTCGTTGCCGTATTTTGCGTTATCCTTACGGCTTTGAGTTGAACTTCTTGAAAAGACCTTTAACCCGTAACTTTTTAAAACGGTAATAGCGCAGTTGATGACTCTGTTTGCTGCTTTTCGAAGTGATAACAGTTGGATGTTCGAAGCCAAAGGAGCGGCTTAACTTATTTCAATCCAACCCACCTGGTCATTTTCCGGGACGTTTTTGTTTATTCCTGGTGAGCATTCATGGATGCTCTTTCCGCACTGCACCTCGTACTTGCATTGCGCTGTGAACGTGCATTGTATTTTGGAAATTCACCTCACTTTCAGTATTTCTATTCCTGCTGCTTGCTCCGTTTGCAGAAAGCCTCTGCCTGTCTTGTAAACTGTCTTACATGCGTTCTTACCATGTCTTGTGGAATATGAATTTTTAAACCGTGAAAAGACCTATATACCCACCCGCAAACAATTACGTTACGAAGTGTGTGCAAAGACAGAAATTTGTTACAACGAGATATTTTAGGGTGGTATTACAGGATGTGTACCATTAATACTGAGACTACCTTCTTCGGCAAATTCGGGATAGAATTTCTCTCCTCTGCGGTATTATTTAAAAGCCGAGACGTAAACATTACAACATGCAGCCTTTCCTAGTGGAGATGTATTTAAAAGGAAGATAAATGTCTGTCCCCATCATGTCAACAATGTTAAGCCGTGATTTTTAACCTCCTCTATAGTGAGCAGTCTTGAATGAAATTGTTTTACCGATATTCTTTCACTTCGCGGAATCCCTGGAAATCTCAAAAAATCACACTCAAACATTTTAAAATTTTAATTCTTAAAAGAGTATTAAGGACAGATCGCTGAAAATGGTTTTCAGCACGGTCACACGTTTTTAAAACCCAGCGAGGAAAGCGAGTTTGTTTTGGGGGCTATATTTAAGGAACACGAATGCCTATACAACGACTTAAGCAACATTCAAAACTCCCACCCATAGCGAGGCTGAACAACATTTGGCTCAAACATTTGCTCACAGCGAAAGATTACCTATACACTATTAGGATATCACAGTCGCTTTTGCGTCTCACCATACAGCAATCTTTACAAAAAGATTTTCAGATTAGAAAATATTTATCCTTACGCAGATAGATGTAACCGTGCTAATAAATAAACCTGTCTTAAAATTACCACGATCACTGTAACGTCCGCGTAGTTTCTACTAAACTATGAGCTTGGGTAGTTCAAAATTAATTCTTGGATGTCGCAGAAAAAGAAGATGCAGATGTAGGCCAGCGTCTTCTCCAATTTTGTCGCGTGAGTCTTTGTTCTGTTATCTCACCGTAAACAAGATGTACCTTCCACGTTTGGATGGCGTTGACACGTTACCTGCACAAATGCACAAATAAAAAACATTTCAAGACTGGCAATTTCCTCTGCCTCTCCCCCTCTCGCTTCGTGAGGTCTTGTAGCTCTTTACGGCCCAGCCCACACAAATGCGTGGGTCAACAAATTTGTTTACAAAGTGAAACCTGTTTCGTGTTTCGGTTTCACAGCCGTCGGTTGTCGCTACGCACGTTTCCAAGATTTAATTGGTTGGTTATTTCACTCATTTCGCAACCAGGGGCGAGAAATCTTACCTTAAAAACTTAAAAACGACACCCCAGCCGGCGCAATCACGCTAGCCACATTCAATACGGAAACTAATACTTATTCTTTCTATCCTCGTATTTTCTGGCTAATAAGCGTTCGACACACATTGTAGGACTGGAAAAAACACTACCGGCTAAAAATACACTCGTTCCGTACGTGCGTGTTCCGTCATCACGATAGAAAAATGCGCCCGCACTTTTGTGTAGGATGGGCTTTGGACCTCACGAAAATTTTTCTGGGTGATACAGGGTCGCGGGGGTCATGCACTACGGCGCTAGCGATAAATAAATATTTCTTGATTTCTTGGTGTCTCATTTATTCTCGGTTTCGTGGTGTTTTGTTGGTGATGTTTTCTTGCGCCTTATGCTTGAACTAGTTCCGTAAATGCTCATTATATTAACAATAATTATATTTTTTTATTATACAATTTAAACATCATTATTATTTATCATCAGGAAATTTATTACTGATATAAATAATTCTGAATACAATATAACACTTATAAATAATTCGTGAAAATGCATTTTTTCTGCGAGTGATGCCGTTTTCAAGGTATTCTTGCTACCTGCAGATAACACGATAACCCCCACATAGGTGGGGGTTTGTTTTATGTGTCAAAACTCTGACCTTTCTATTTTCTGTTATCGAAGCATCATTAGGAAGGGGTAAATACACACATTTTTATTACATGTGGACATTGTTTTTAAAATCTTTTTGTTGGAGAGAAAAGGGATGAATAGCTCCGAAGTTTAAATATGTCGTCACGATATAAAAGGTGTCCCTTACGCGGAAACCATTTTCAAAGTTTTATTTACTTCAAAAGTATTTGTATACGCATTCCAAAAGTAGAATTTTGAAATTTAGACAGATCTCGCCTTTACGCGGGATAAGCAGCCGCATCTTTCCTAATTGCGTCTTCGCAACTCCCAGATTACCCACTGCCCCCAAAGTATATTCGCATTGACGCGGGAGCCCAGTCTTTTTTTTTTTGCAAATTTTGAGGAGGCTCAGCAATGTCCCTCTGAAGAGTTGAAATGACTGGCATAGGGCCAAAACATATTTTAATAATTTCTCATGTTGTTTTTATTCTATATAGCTATTGATTGAGTAGACGCCCCGCCAATTATTTTAAGTCATCTCGGCAAAAGAATTCACGCTACAGTAAACATGCGTCTCTATAAATGGCAGTAATGATTGCGCTCTTAACGTCTTATTTCTTTGCACAAGTGTCAGAAAGCTTCTAAAAATTTATAAAATTTTCACAAATGAGAAGAATAAACTAGTTGTATTAGGCCTGGGCATGTTCGCATAAATTCTTTAGGTTTTCGTAAGCCTATAAATTTATTTATTGGAAATTTCGCTTTGATATTTTTATGAAGCAAAGCATTTAATCAATTCTAACATCAGCAAAGAAGAGTGATTAAGCGTATTTTGTGTGAATCCTATATGGTTGGAATGTATGTATTTTCGATCTTCGGCGAAGGCTGCACGTGCCTTTCAAAAGAAAGTATTTTTGTAGCGCGAAGCTTTGGAACACGACCGTTCTGGTGTGTGTGCAACCAACACACGGTCACCACCAAATTTGCAGTTTTCAGAACCAATTTAGACCTCAAGCTTATACGTGTTATGGCTTGAATTAGTTCTTTGGACTATTATTTATTACTAGACACCATTTCCTAAATCAGAACCTGTCTTATACCTGTAGCTGATAGGTCTCATGAGTTGGATGTGCTTTTTGAGCAAATGGTAGTTATCAATTCAAAAGAAAAGCGTGTGCGCCTATTCTTAATGCTCAAGAAAAAAATTTGCTGATACCGTTCCCCTGTATTTTCTCTCACTTCAATCTTTTGCAGACAGCTTTGCTGGTAATGCACGTTCACGCAGTGGAATGACTGGCGGTTCTTGTACAGATTGTCTCAATAGCTGTTATACCCAAGGTTGACACTAAATTTTATAAAATCCAGAAATTTCAGCCGCGCGCGCACTATTGTGTAAATATGTCCATCTAAAAAGTATTCAAGCCTTTTGCGTAAATGTTCCGACATTTTAAGGACCCATGAGCAACTGTAGCTGCTGTTTTTGTCCACGGTGAGGGCTCCTAAGAATACATTTACATCATTTCAAAAAAAAATTGCACCGAACTGAAACTCCGCGCGTAGACAAAATAGCACAATGCGACTCCAGACGCGGCCACCTGTGGGTTTATTGCTTTCGAATAAGTTTACCAAATACGCAAAAGTGACAAAAGGCAGGCTGCTAGAGTCGCGCGTTGCACGATGACCTACATAATTTTCAAGCGGAAACCTGCCGCGGTGGCTCAGTGGCTAAAAAAGGCAATAAAGAAAAAAAAAGTGGCCTAGTGGCTAAGGTGCCGCGCGGCTGAGCACGAGTTCGCCGGTTCGATTCCCGGCCGTGGCGGCTGCTTTTCTGGTGGAGGCGAAAAGCAAAAACACCCATGTGTACGAGATTTCGGCGCACGTTAAAGATCCCCAGGTGGTCAAAATAAATCCGGAGCCCTCCACTACGGCGCGCCTCATCGCAGGCGTTGCGTCGGCGAGTTAAACCCTACTATCAATCAATCATTTTCACGCGGAAGCCCTAACTGCCAAATCGTGAAATAAAGTGGCATTATAGTTCTCGTACACAGAATGGCCACCTACAAAAATAATCAGTAAAAAGTCTTTTAATTAAAGAAACCCCAAGCAAATATAATTCGTTTTCAGCGTAGTAACCTAGTGCGCTGCCAGCGTGCTGCCTCAGCACACAACCTGCTGGGCAGGAAGAGTTTTCCTAGGGTGTGTGCACCTACGTCAAAGCTGTATGTAACAAACCTCTAAATAATGAATTGCTGTGACTAAGGAAGTTTTTCAATTCCCCATTGCCACCCACAATGAAGCCCATGTGTGTCTTCGAGCTCTTCGTAACAAAACTTTGCGGCGGGTAAACTTGATATAACAAAGTCGGCAAGCTGATCAGTCATTGTTTTTTTCCACTCTTAATGAAAAATTAACCGGGTATAATAACCGATTAAGCGAATACAAGCATTATAGTAAGGAGCCAGCAGCAACGAAAGCGTCCAGAATCACGTAAGAACGAAATTCGTCGTGATGACGATGCTTGGTGCCATCCTGTGGTTAGTGTACAACCCACTTGAGGTTTCGCTTGTGTTGCGTGACACCACACAAGGTACAAGACTAACTACACCCCTCCTTTTTCTTGCCCGTTCCGCAAACTACCCTGCAATTCCAGGTGGGAGTGCTGTCTGGGTTCGAGGCTTACGTTTTCAGGTGCCAGGCTGTCCTGTCGGCGTCTAGTCACGCGTCTACACTGCTATCGTTGGTATCGGTTCGTCGGCTAAGCGTTCTGCTGCGAGAAAACGAGAAGTTTTGTCTTTTAAAAGAGCTCAAACATTTAAATCACGTCTACACACCCGAGAAAGACGAATGCTGCCGGAGAATACAGTACCCCAATATATCACATTCTCAACAATTTCGCAAAAGGCTGCTCTTTCAGCACAGTTTTGGTTCTTGAAACGCATAAGGCACCAAAACATGTCACAAGGCAAACGTCATACTTAAGTTACGTTTGTTAATACGGTGGTAAGTGGTCTTGCTTTTTTGGATCGCAGCGTATAGCCTGAGCTCGTGCGAAAGCAGCAGACGCAACTCACGCAGTTTTTCACTGTGACATATATCTATGAAGAGGGAGCTCACCTCCACTAATGCTTCGCAATGGGGTTCTCTTTCTACATCATTCCCGTGAGCCCTAACTTAAAAACTGCATATAATAAAAACCTGCGTGTAACCAAAAATTTACATTTGTCAACTTCGTAATATCGAGGTTTAACTGTACTACAACTTATCCGGGGTCACTACTTAGTTCGAGTAGTGATCCAGGAACCCAACCATGAGGCAGACATAATTACAAGGATAAGAATCGGGTGTAGTGCATTCGCCAGGAATTCTGAGGTAATGAATGGCAGCCTACAACTGAGAAAATTGTAAAAGCTGCATGTTACCGGTACCCACCTAGGCGGCAGAAACTTGGAGGCTCAATAAAAGGGTTCAACTTAAATTGAGGGCGACTCATCTAGCACTGAAAGGAAAGATGATAGATGTAACATTAAGGGACAAGAAAAGAGCAGAGTGGATCAGAAAACAAAGGCGTGTTATAGACATATTAGTATAAATGAGGAAGAAGAAATGGACGTGGGCAGGATATGTAATGCGAAGGCAACATAAGTGTTGGTCATTAAGGTTAACAGAGTGGACTCCTAGAGAAGGCCAGCGCGGCAGTGGGCGGCAGAAAGTTAGGTGGGCAGATGAGATTAATAAGTTTGCAGGGATAAATCGGTCTAAGTGAGCACAGGACCGTGAGAAGTGGAGATCTATGGGCGAGACCCCTCCCCTGCAGTGGGCGTAGACAAGCTGATGATTGTGTGCACCTGACATCAAATCTTGCGAGAGGTGAACATAGGGGCGTCTGAATAAAACTGGGACATGTCAGCCACAGCGACTCGAGGTTCTGAAAAGCAGTGACGTTACGTTTCGACAGTGATTGTTGAAGTGATCCGAACCGAAAAGACGACGAAATGAAATTGAGGGGAGATACAGATGCGACGTCACTGCAAGAGAGTGTTCGAATAGTATGGCTAGGTTTTCGCCATCAATGCATGCAAACAGACCTAAGTACTCGGCGGAATTCTGTTTACTTTTCTATAAAACGTTCATGTATTTTCTTTCTGTAATAATCTTGTGAATATCCCGGCAGCGCCTTCTGCATGACTGTGATGTGCGGGATTGTCGGTGGGAAATGGACGGCACACCAACTATTTGAAAATTTTTTAATCTTTTACATCCGAGTATTCTGTAAAGTTATTCATGACTCGTAGTCAGCTTTTTTTCTTGTTGTTCAGTTCAGTTCAGTTCAGTTTACTTTAACCGATAACAAAGGTACAGTGCATGGTGATTGATAATTCAGAAAGAGGTCCCAAAGTGTGGCACTGTGGTGGGACCTCTTGTGAATGAACAGTTACATAATACGTAGAAGCAATCGCAACAGAAGGAACTTAGAAAAGAATTATTGAGAAGATTATTGCAACATTACACAAAATTAACACAGAATAATTTCTTCCACAAAAGAGCGCACATGTATTATATATACAATAAAGTGCAGACAAAAGGGGCAAAAGACAAGTAGTTAAAAGAAAAAAATAGAAAACTAAGCAGAAACAGAAGAAAAAAGACGTGCGAGCTAAACAACTTAAAGTTGGGGGTCTTAGAGGATAAATTTAGGAATTGATTGTTTGTAACATAGGAGACGTAAGGAATTTTCATTATTAATAGTCAAGTCGCTCCATAGTATAATGGCGGCAAATCCAACCTACTGTTCAACATAGTCGGTTCTGACCTTTGGAAGTATAAAATTATGTTGTAGTGCTGACCGAGTTATGTTATGGTTATTCAAATCAGTTCTACCAATTATAAAAAGCACACTCTTATCAGTAACAAGTCTATGGGCGGTAATTCCAAGATTATATAAAATAAGTTTATCCAGCGGGAGGAGATCCAGGTGTTGATATAAGGAAGTGACATGCGAGTTGAAAGAGCTAAATGTCATGATTCGAATGGCTTGGTTTTCGATGCGCTTCAAAGGTACTTAATGAATATCGTAAGTTTAGCCCCAGCATGAAATGCAATAGTTTATATAGCTATAAATAAACGCATAGTAAAGATTTAGAAGCTCAGGCAGGCGGAAATAATTCGTTGCCTTAATTAATACTCGGATTCCTTAAGCCATCTTCTTTTTAAAAACTTCACGTTGTTGATAAATTTTAAGGAGGTGTCATTTTCAACCCCCAAAAATGAGCATTAATCAGTCGGTGGAATGGCATCAGAGTTAAGGTAAAGAGGAGCAATAGAAGTTAGAGTCTTCAAACGAGATGGAAGTACCACAAATCTAGTTTTGGAATAATTGATTAATAGATCATTGCTTTGAGACCATGACCAAATATTACTAATATCGACGTTGAGGTTAGTAGTAAGAGCATCAATGAATGAGTGTGATGCGTAGATAGTGGTATCGTCAGCGTAAAGTACGCAGTTAGACAATTTGAGGCAGGTAGGAAGGTTATTTTTGTAGTAGTAGTAGTAGTAAACGTTTATTGGAGCAAAAGGGAAAGGGAAAAGGGTGGTGGTGAAGCGTCCCTAGTCCAGGATGCCTCTCGACCGGGACGACTCAATGGCCCGAGAAACCAGGGCTCTCTGGCGGGCCGGGTCCGGGCTGGTCAGCTCAGTCTCCCACTGCTCCGGGGTGGGGAAGGGGGGTGGGTTAGGGGAGTGGGGACAGGAGTATACGAGGTGGAATGTGGTGAGTAGGGTGTCGCAGTGTTGGCACTGACGGGGGTAGATAGTGGGTGCGATCTGGTGGAGGATGACGTGGTTGTAAAAGGTACCGGTCTGAAGGCGGCGATATATTATGGCTTGCTGGTTGGTTAGGGAGTAGTGTGGAGGGGGGTAGACTCGGCGGGTAAGGGTGTAGTGGGACAGAAGGGCATTGTACGTGTTATCAAGAGGAATTTGGAGGAGGTCGTCGTTCGTGCAGGGTGATGGGATCACTTGACCATCGGTGGAGAATGCCCGGAAGTGCAGAGCTCGGGCGGCGGCGTGGGCCGCTTCATTCCCCGGAAGGCCGGAGTGTCCGGGAGTCCAGACGATCGTAATGGTGGTCTCGTCAGGTAGACGCTGGAGGAGTGGAATGGCCTGGGGTGGGGCTAGACCTGCCTGGTAGAGGCGGCATGCCTGCTGTGAGTCGGAGACTACAGTGATGTGCGGATGCTTGGCATGGGTGGTGGCTGCGAAGGCGATTGCCAGAGCTTCTGCCGTCTGTATTTTGTTGGTGTGCGTGGTGACAGGCGTGGAGATTCGGCCAACGTGATTTAGGACCAAAGTTGTGCGTCGAGCGCAGGAGTCATAGGCGACGTCAGTGTAACGGACCTGGGGGTCATCTGCTAGCTTCTTCTTGAGATAGCGAACCCGCGCTTCCGGACGGCCTCTGTTGAAGGTGGGATGCATATGTCGTGGTATGGGGGAAACGTAGATACGGTGCTTGATGGTAGTTGGGAGGCGTTGTGGTCGGTCTTGATTTAGCGGTGCAGGGTAGCCGAGCGTGCGGAGAACGGAATGGCCAGTTGGCGTTAAGCTGAGGCGTTGAAGTTGGGAGTTTCGCTGAGCCTCCACAAGCTCGCCAAGGACGTTGTGTATGCCCAGCTTGAGCAGTTTGTCCGTAGAAGTGTAAATGGGGAGGCCAAGAGCCGTTTTGTACGATTTACGAATGAGGGCTTCAATTTTAGTAGTTTCTTGTGGTCGAATATTGAGGTACGGTGTGGCATAGGTGATTTTGCTGATCAGGAGATCTTGGACCAGACGACAAATTTCCCATTCAGTGAGGCCGTGATGTCGGCTGCGGATTCTGCTGATAAGATGTGTTAGGCGAGTAATGGATGTCTGGAGTTGCGGAATGAGCGCTGTACCCGTGCCGTCCCGATGGAAGGGGACGCCGAGGACGCGGAGGGTGGTCACGGAGGGGATAAGGTCGCCTTGAATCGACACTTCAGGATCAGGTGTGGGAGGAGGAGGGCGGCCACGTGATCGGACCCGCACGATGAGAAGGGTTGATTTGGCAGGTTCACAGGTCAGGCCCCTGGGACGTAGGTAGTTGACGGTGGTGTCTACAGCTTTTTGGAGGGCGTCTTGCTGTTCTCCACTGGAACCAGAGGTAGTCCAGAAAGTAATGTCGTCGGCGTATATGGCATGTTGAAGGTTGGGTATTTTGTTCAGAAGAGTAGGTAGTTCAAGTAATGCGAAATTGAAAAGTAGGGTGGATATTACAGATCCTTGCGGTGTCCCTTTAGGGGTGTTCTGATGATGGCCGAGGTTACACTTCCGAGCTTGATAATAGCCGTGCGCTCTCGGAGAAACGCTGCAACGTAGTTGAAGGTGCGAGACCCGCAGTGGGTGCCGTTGAGGTTGTCTAGAATCGCTTGGTGAGTAACGTTGTCAAATGCGCCTTTTGCGTCCAGCGCAAGGATGGTGCGAGGCGTGGTGCGGCTGAGATGGTCTAGCATCTGCTCCTTAGGTTGTAAAAGAATGTCCTGCGTTGACAGTTTGGCGCGAAAACCAAACATTGTCAGTGGGTATAAATGCTTTTCTTCGAGGTAGTCGGTGAGGCGGTGATGTACAGGTCGCTCGAACAGTTTGCCAATGCATGAGGTAAGGGCGATCGGACGTAGTGATGTTAGCGAAACAGGTTTGTGGGGTTTTGGGAATAAATTAATTTACGAATGCCGCCACTGCTCTGGAAGAGTGCCCTTCGTCCAGTGAGTGTTGACCAGTTGCAAGAGGGAGTCGAGGTCAAGGATGTCGAGGTTACGAAGGAGGCGGTTTGTAATACGGTCTTTGCCAGGTGTGGTGTTACGTTTCAGATTAGGTAATATGGCCTGTAATTCTTCCATGGTGAACGGGGCGTCGAGTGCAGGGTTGGGATTGCCGGTGTAAGTCTGGGTGGGGGGAGAGGGGTAGGTTGCGGGCGCGCCGAGGAGGTTCGTCTGAGCTGCATGGAGCTAATCTCTCGGGTGAAGAGAGCTGTTTCGAATAAGCCTCTGTATTTCGTGGTTACTTGGGTACGGGAGGTGGTGCTGTCAAGTAGGTGGCGAAGTAGGTGCCAGGTACGTTTAGAGCTTAGCGTGCCTTTGAGTTGGTCGCATAGCGAGAACTAGTTCTGCCGATGAAGCGTGTAGGCATATTCCTTCGCTTGGATAGAGAGGAGGGCAATGCGTTTCTTGAGTGTTTTATTGTGGCGCTGATGTTTCCAGCGTTTAGTGAAGTTGCGGCGCGCCTCCGAGATATGTAGCAGGTGGCCGTCGACTGCTGGGTGATCGTCGGTAAGTGTCACTTCGTGAGTGTAGCGCTTGAATTTTTGTTCCAGTGCCTCCGTCCAGGCATTGAGATCATCCATGATGGGGGGAAGGGCCTTGGCGTCCTTTCTGAAGGAGGGCCAGTCTGTTAGTTTGGCAGTGCCTCTGCTGAGCGGTTTCTTGTGCACCGGTAGCTGTATGGTGATGATATAATGATCGCTGCCGAGGGTTTCCGAGTGACAGGTCCAGTTGGTATGAGGGATATTCCGGGACCATGTGAGGTCCGGAATGGTGTCACGAGTGACACTGTTGCCAATTCTAGTGGGCATAGAAAGGTCATTTTGTAACACAAGGTCGTGGTTGTGTGTGGCTCGGATTAAGGCTGCACCTTTTTTGTGGCCCGTGGGTAACCCCAAGCAGGGTGAGGGACGTTGAAGTTCCCTAGGACGAACAGGGGATCACGTTGCGAGATTCGAGTGGCAGCGGGGAGAAGTTCCTCGATCGCGTGGAAGTTCTGCCCGGGAGGGCTATATATGTTTAGGATGTACGTGCTCGGGTGGAGTGGTTGACGGGGCAGCAGTTCGACAAACGTGTTGGGGATGTCCTGATCGAGCGAATGTGCCTGGGCAGGAAGGGAGCTGTGCACCAGTACTGCCGTCCGATGAAGGGTGTCTTGCGTGTAGGTTTGGTATCCAGGAAGAGTAGGGTGAGGAGTGTCTGTTTCTTGCAGCGCTAGGACATCGGAGTGAGACAAGGTGAGGTAAAGTGCTAGCTGAGATCTCTTGTTGTTGTAGGAGCGACAGTTCCACTGTAGTATGGAAAGTCGGTCATCTGGCGGTTTAGTCATAATACGGGTGATGCTTGGATTTCTTGGGGAGATGAGAGAAGTGAAGTGATTCTGAGATGCTTCGGAATGCTAGTTCTAGCTTGGCCTGTCTGTCAGTGAGAGTCTGGAGTCCTTCGCATAGCGGGGTAATCATTGCTCTGTGTGATTCTGTGATCTGTTTGACAGTTTGAGAGAGTTTCTCTTCCATGTTGGCGAGTATTCGTTCCAGGTCGATGGATGGTGGTGGGGAAGGGGGCAGGGGTTTCGCCGCAAGGTTTTGGATTTGCTTGGTGATTTCAGAGAGCTGCTGGAGGACCTCGTTGGTTTTCTGTTGGATGTGTGTAATGACTTGAGCGAAAGTGAACGGGGAGGCAGGTGGTGGGGAGTGGGGAGTGGATGGAGCAGAAGGAGAGTGAGAAACTTTGGCTGACCAGCTTACCGGTTGGATGTCTGGCTGGGATACTTGTGGCGGTGGCCGTCTTGTTTGGAGGGGGTGCAGGGTCGGAAAGTTCTCTTGAAAGTCGAGGGGGCTGTGCTTCGAGTTTGGAGTGGTTGAATCTTGGCGGCGCTTAGGAGCGGCAGGAAGGTGGTGTTTTGGACAGTCCTTACTTGCAGTATTTTGGAGCGCGTTGCACAATTTGCATTGGGGCTGGCAGGTGTGGTCCGCAGCTGGATCTGAAGTATCACAATTCGTGCATAGTTGTCGCTGTGGATGACGGCAAACGTCTAGCCGATGGCCCATCTCGCCACATTGCTTGCACACTTGAATGACACGCCGATATGGGCGACATCGGATCAGTTCGCAGTTGAATTTCACGTAATAAGGCACACGGGTGCCATTGAAAGTGAGGAGTGCCGATTGGGAGCGGCCCATAAGGCGTGCATGAATCAGGTATGGGCGGTTTGTATTTAAGTAGTCCAGAAGCTTCTCAGGAGTGATGTCGTCGGGGAGGCCGTTTATGACCCCCCGTGACGTCCCTGGGGGTGGCTTCATGTACGCAGTGACTTCCATCTGTGTTGTTCGGAGCGGGATGCTTGTGAGTTCCCCGAGCCTGTCGGCGACATACGGGTCTGGTGTGCCAATCACAAACAGGTTTTGTTGAGGTTGTACCGTCAATGTGATGAGGGCGCGAAATTGCTTGTCTTGGATTCCACTGGCTTGGGAGAGGCCTTGCGATATGTCGTGATTGGAGAGGTCTTGAACCCGGTGCCCTTTTTGCAGCCAGAAAACAGTGACGTAGTGGGTAGATGGAATTCTGGGCGGAGGTATGAGGGGCTTGGTCGGGCTGGGTTTGGGAGTCTCTGGAGTACTTTCCAGCTTGTCGTTGCGGTGTTTTTACTTGCGAGAGGCCACAGCCTCTAACCATGGACTGGGGGCGTGAATAGTGCGCCCGCTGAGGGCGTCGTAAGTGATGGAAGGGTCGTCACTTGGTTGAGTGGCGTTGCCGGGGGCGTCCGCGTTGGTGGTGTCCATTGGTGCACGTGCGGCGGCATTGTGCGGGGTGTCTACGTCGCAATCCATGGAAGGAGTGTCAGTTGGCTGAATGACGTTACCAGGGGCGTTCGCGTTAGAGGCAGCGTTGTGCGAGGTACCTGCGTCTTCGTGAGGCATTATTGCAGACAGCTGAGCGCGCCCGGTGCGGGCGACGTGGCAGGAGAGAGGCGCAGGTGGCCGCGCTGCGCCGGCTTTAGAGGATGGCGACCGCGCTGACTAGGCCTGGTGGCGACGCCTAGCAGTGAGGCCGGCGTGGTCGGTTGAGAAGGTCCCGTTGCCGAGCCGAGCTGTCTGGTGAGTGAGAAGTCCAGACGGGGTGTCCGCAGGTTCCCGGTGATGTAAGGAGCCCAGTGGTGTAGTCAGCGAATGGCCAGAAGCGGTAGATCGGGTTTGGAAGAGGTTAAAACGGGAGCCGAAACAAGTCGTGTTCGACTGTGTTGGCCCCCGGCGGCATAATAAAAATAAAAGATGGCCCAGAATGAAACC
Source organism: Haemaphysalis longicornis (assembly GCF_048455015.1). Taxonomy (NCBI): domain Eukaryota; kingdom Metazoa; phylum Arthropoda; class Arachnida; order Ixodida; family Ixodidae; genus Haemaphysalis; species Haemaphysalis longicornis. The sequence goes on from NW_027526422.1 coordinate 191,728,269, forward strand.
TTGCGGGATGCCTATGTTTGTGGTTTTAGTGTCTGAGAGTGTACCAGATATATTAGTAACTTGTTCACGATTAAATAAGAAACTTCTTAAAAGTTGCAGCGGCGGCCCGTTAACACCGTTGACAAGAAGACAGCGCCCTTCAAGGACAACAGGTGGCTTTATTGAGCGTGTCGGAGACCACCCTCAGACCGCCTCCATAACAGAACATGAAGACGAAGACGAAGTGCACGAGCCGGGCCCATACCCCCAGCATGCAATGCAGGCCCAGCGCCACCATTCAATGTCACTTCTTTTTCCACTAACAACAAAGTTCCAACAACCTGCCTCCCACAAAATTGGCAGGGCGGGGTTTATGAGTTTTCCTCAAAACGCACTTCTAAGGGGTACAGCATCCGAATGGAACGCTGTAACTGCGATCCATCAGCGAGTTTGACGGAGCAGGCTCTAATCTTTCCGTCGCGTCCAACGTGAAGATTTGTGATGCGCGCCAGTCTCCAGGTTTGGCGAGGCCTGAGAGGATCATCGACTAATACGATATCTCTGGCTCTGACAGCTGCTGTTGACTTGATGGGGCGAGACGATATCTCCAGCAGGTTCTCTGTTGCCCATCTTCGCCAGAAGATTTCCAGGAGATCTTGCCTTTTTGCCCACAGGTTATGAAGATGCGGATGTTGGAAACAACAGAGTTCTGATGATGTTGGGCAAGGAACAGAGGTCAGCCGGTTCCCTGTTAGAAAGTGCGCCGGAGTCATTGGTTTAGGTTCCTGGCTATCGTTGAAAACGTAAGTGAGTGGCCTGGAGTTTATAACGGCCTCCACTTCCGTGAGGACGGTAACAAATTCGTCTCTTGTCACACATTGTTGTTTCAGTGCTAGCTTCACTGAACGGATGAGGCGCTCGTAAAATCCTCCCCACCATGGCGCCCACTGCAAGATGAATTTCCATTCAATCTTGTGGTTGGCAAAGGTGTTTTTCACTCGTGGATCACGGATTGTCTCCCAAAGTTGTGTGACTTCCTTTTTGCTGCGTTTGAAGGGGAGGGTGTTATCGGTGTACACCACAGAGGTAAAACCTCTTCTGCGTGAAACAAAGCGACGAAACGCATTCAAGAATTATGGCTCTGTCTGGTCGTCTATGAGTTCGAGATGTATAGCCCTGATTACAGCGCAAGTAAGCAGCACCAGGTACACGTTTGTGAACTTTCGTACCGTGCGTACAAACAAGGGTCCTGCGAGGTCGATTCCGACAACAGTGAACGGGTCGGTTTCTGTGACTCTGTTCTTTGGCAAAGGGGGAACCACTTCCTCCATGGGTTTTGTATTGTGCCGTCGACAAACAAAATATTCAGAAATAATTTTCTTCACAAGCTGTCGTCCCTGAAGAATCCAGTACCCCTGTAGAAGGTCTACGAGCGTGTCTCTCACACCGGCGTGTAGAAGCTTACGATGGTGTTTCTGCACAAGAAGCTTAGAGTAGAAGTGTTGCGTCGGTAAAATAATGGGATGGTGCTCCGAATACAACCACTGACTGTGGTGTACACTTCAAGACATGCGCAGCACAGCCTCGTCATTAATAAATATGGTAGTGTTTCGAAGGGGAGAAGCTCGAGGTGGCAATTCTCCTTGCTGTACCGCTATGATGTCGTCGTGTAAAGCTTCTGCTTGAGCAGTTCGAAGCCAGAACTTCTCCGCGTTATCGATCTCATTTGGAGTAAGAGGTCCTTTCAGCACGCTTTTGTGACGTAGCTTGTCGAGAAAGCGGAGAGTTAATGCCGTCGTTCGGATTAAACGAATGATGGAGCTGAAACGTGCTATGTCGATTACCGGCTGGTGTGTCTGAGATGTAGGCACCAACACTTGTAGTGCATCGTTCAAAACCGCTTCCCTTTTTCTTCGGCTCTAAAGTCTGTATCGCACATTGGTTGTGGCGGCCACTCTTCGGTACCTTTTAACCACCGGGGTCTATGCCACCATAAGTCCGATGAAACTAGCTGTTGTGACGTGATGCCTCTTGTCACCATATCGGCCGGGTTCTCCTTTCCCGGGTAATGTTTCCGCCAGTCTGTTTTGGTGTTGGCGTGGATTTCGGTGACTCGGTTTCGCACGAATTGTTTCCATGGGTTTTCATCTCCCTTTATCCAGTGTCAGTCATGGAGTCAGTCCATAAATGTACGTCACTGAAGGCGTCAGGAAGGTGAGCCTTTATAAATGCATAGAGTCGTGCTGCCACGAGACAAGCCAGCAGCTCCAATGTCGCCAGGCTTATATCCTTGATAGGAGCGATCCGAGACTTGCTGAGCAGGAGTGTTGAGAAGGATTCTCCATGCTGGTCGAAAGTACACAAATACGGTGCGGCTCCATAAGCTAGGGGGCTGACATCTGCGAATATATGAAGAGCTCCTCTTGTGCTTCCTGGTAAAAGGTTGTGTCGGTGAAACCGTGGAACCACGATTGTGCTCAATGCAGGAAGCTTGTTGCACCAGTTCTGCCACTCTGACAATATTTCTCGTGGTACCGTGTGTCCCAATCCGTTTTCAATTTCCGAATTCGTTGGAAACAAAATTTGCTTCTGATTGTGAAAGGTGCCAGAAATCTCAGCGGGTCATACAACTTCCTTGTTGCTTGTAGCACGAACCGCTTGGTGACGTTCCGACGCTGTATGAAATCGGTCACGCTTTCAGGGGAAAAGGCCAGTTCGTCAGTGTCTGCATGCCAAACCAAGCCGAGAACCTTAAATAAGCCGAGAGCTTGTCCGAGGAGAAGCTCTTCGCAGGTTTGCTTTAGTCGAAGGTTTTCAAGGACGTCTTTGTCATTTGATGTCCACTTGTGCAATTTCATTGAAGCGGTTACGAAAAGTGTTGTAGCTTCGGTGGAAAGTTGCAGTGCCTCGGAAATGGTTTCGGCTTCTGTTAAAATTTCATCCACGTAAATGCATCCTTCTGAACGAGCAACATTGTCTGGAAACTGCGATGACATTTTGTGGAGGTGGTAGGTAATTGTGGTAGCAAGTAAGAACGGACTTGAAGTTGTACCAAAGCGCACCCGTTTCATCCGCCACTCCATTACTCTCGGAAGGGGTTCGTTTGGAACAGGCGCTCTCTCGAACCAGAGGTAACGCAGAGTGTCTCTGTCACATTTGTGAATGGCGATTTGCAAAAAAGCCTTTTCTATGTCAGCCACCAATGCTATACGGTGCGTGCGAAACTTGAGTAGCAGACGTAATAGGTCTGCATTCAGGTTGGGACCGCTGTAGAGTCTTTCGTTTAGACATGCATGACCACGTGCGTGCGCCTATGCGTCAAACACAACGCGAGTTTTTGTCGTCCGCTCCTCCCTGATGACTGCGTGGTGAGGCATGCAATAAACTGGGCCTTCAGTGCTGCCCATAGCCACCCTCTAAGTCATGTGATCGTCGGCGTATTTTGAGATCGCTGTGTGATACGCACTCAAGAGGTCGCGACTTTGTCGAAGTCTTCAAACGAGTTGAGTCAGCCGTCGTTCAGCGTTCGCCTTGTTATTGTCCAGCTCGACCGATGGCGTCCAGAGAAGTCGTACTTCGTACCAACCATCGATTTTCCGTATAGATTTGTTGAACTGAGCCAGTGTTGCCTCGTCTTGCGGTTGCTCACACACCTCCGAGCGAATTCCGATAGTGTCGAGGTCCCAGAACCGTTCTAGGAAACGTTCGGCGGTGGCCGCATGAGATTTCAGTACTACGGTTTGTGAACAAAGTGCTGCGGTTGTTGACTCAGAAGTAGGTGTGTGTAGAGTCCACCCAAAAACTGTCTCGACGGCTTTCAGGCCATTTCTCAAGGTCTTTGTTCGGCCTGTGATGAAGTCCCAATAATGCTAAGTGCCGACCAGGATATCGATTTCATCTGTAACCGCATTACCGGTGTGTAAATCCATTGCTGCTAGAGTGCAACCACTTTCGCGTAGCTGTTTAAAGGCATTTTTGATAGGTACAGGAATAGGCCAGTAACACATTTTTTCAGTAAAAAGGGCGTCGATCTTAAAAGGAGGGCCTTCGTTGATTCCACGTAGAGCAATCTCAACTGTACGGAACGTCTTCGGTTTGTCGTGTCCGCCGAAGAAACCCACGGAAAGCTTTTCACGGTCAGCTGTGGGGCAGGCTAATCTTCTGGCTAATCTAGCCGTATCAAAGGTTCGTTGGCTGCCCCCGTCGAATAGGATTCGTGCCATATATTCTTTCCTCTGTGAAGACGCGTATACCACGCAAGTTTGTAAGTAAATGATTTTCTTTGAGGCGACGGTTGGGGATGCGGCTGCTTTTAGTTGAACGGGAGTAGCCTGCGGTCTTTGATGCCTTGAACTAGAAGTTACGTCGGGCTCGCACATCGTCGAAGCATGCCGGAGGTGGCATTTGGTGCATTTGACCTTTTTCCTGCAGGTTCTGTCCATATGATACGGGGCTGTGCAGCGGAAACATCGACCATCTTGCTGAAGCATTGCCTTTTTGTCCCGAACTTCATTGGGAGCGTCGCAACTGTCGGTACAGTGATACTTCGATTTGCAGAAGAAACAAGGAAAGGTTTTGCGACTTCTGGATGTTACTGAAGCGAGTTCTCGAGTAGTGGAAGGTCGAAAACTTTTCTGAAAATTCTGAGGTCCTTCGCGACGACCCCGACGTTTTGGTTCGTTCGCACGCAAGCAACCATCCGTGCGTTTTCTCGACTCTACCTCTGCTTTGAGGAAATCAAGCAGAGAAGCCAAACTCACAGGATTGGAAGCAGCTGCATCACCAGAAGTAGGTACGTTGTCCTGATGGGCCGAGCGGCGATTGAAACCTAAAATGAGGTCTTTTGGAAGTCTCCGAAAAATCAAGGGGCGGAGCACAGTAGAGAAAGAGTCCTCTGCGACGTGTAAGGCCTTTAGTCCACGGATATGTGCCTGAAGTGTGTAATAGAGACGACGCAGACCAAGGACGTCCTACGATGAGCGGACGGGCTGCAGATCAATAAGGTTCTCGATGTGTTCTTGCACAATCAGGTCCGACTTCGCAAATCTGCCGACAAGTATGTCTTTTACGTCTTTGTAACCTTGAGACGTTGCGGTAAGGCCTGCGATGGCAGCCGATGCGGTTCCTACAAGTGATGACCTGAGCTACGCGAACTTGTCACCGTCCGTAAGCGTCGGATTGTTGTGGACAGTAGACTTCAATTGCTCCCAGATTGGTTACCAGTTGCGCGGACGGCCATCAAATTTCGGTAAGTCGATGCGTGGAAGCTTGATACCGTGGCTCGCCCTGCGCGGCGGAACTATTTCTGTCGAGGCGGCCGAAGACACAGCGGCTGCGGCTCTCAACTCGTTGATGCGTTGGATTAGCTTAGACAAACACGTGACGGTTTTGTCGTTGTACTCTGCGGTGCGAAGATATTCTTGCTCCATATCTTGACCCGTCAAATGAGGCTCGATGTCGCGGTCGGTCTGCTTCAGCTCGGTAGACATTGCACTAACGCGGTCATGGAAGGTAACATAGTCCTTCCGACTCACCCCGTCTCGGTCCAAGGCAGCCTTTGTTTCAGAAATCAGCTTCGTTGGTAGAGAGCGTTGCGACTTTCGCTTGCTTTTCAGCTGATCTATGATGGTGCCGGCTGAGGTGTTCGGAAGGTCTCGCTGGCACAGTTTCGGTGTCCTTGAAACGGTCGTCCGCCTTTTGGTGATGTGGATGCCATCGCTGGTTCATGATCCTCCCGGGTTTCGGCACCACGCTTGACAAGAAAACTGCGCCCTTCAAGGACAACAGGCGGCTTTATTGAGCGTCTCGCAGACCACCCTCAGTCCGCCTCCATGTCCTAACATGAAGAAGACGAAGACGAAGTGCACGAGCCGGGCCCATACCCCAAGCATGCAATGCAGGTCCCGCGCCACCATTCAATGTCACTTCTTTTTCCTCTAACAACAAAGTTCCAACAACCATACAGCAGAGGTTCGAACACAATATGTCATAATTAATGGTGTAAGAGGCTTTGGTGAAATCGATGAAAATGTCCCCCACAAACTTTCCCTGATCAATTTCGAGTTTAATATAATCTGTAAGAGCTATCATGGCAAGGTTAGTAGATAAACCACGCATAAAAATTTCCCCGCATTTCCCCGATGGGAAGAATGTGAAAGTGCGAATGCACGAGTTGAATTTGCGCGGTTCGGTAATGTTCGCGAAAGAGAGATCACACACACACACACAACTACAAAGAAAGAAAGATGCATTTATTCACAGACACCTATTTGTGTTGTCGTTGTACTTGATTGCTAGAGCGGATCTCAGCTTTGAAATTTCGTGTCAGTACTCCTTTAAGCAGGTGCATTAGCCCTTCTCACGCCCGATTCTTGGCCAATCCCCCACGTGGGTATGTGCCATGTCAGCGGCCAGGCAGCCCGCGCCCATCTCTCCCCGTTGGCAAGGAAGACGAGGAGATTCCTGGCCAATCCCGCACGTGGGTATGTGCCATGTCAGCGGCCAGGCTGCGCGTGCCCGTCTCCACGTGCGTGGACATCGCCGGTGGACGCAGGTTCAGGGTCGCTTAAGAAGTGCATTGGACTTAAAACCTTAGTGCCTAGACGTTAGCAGATCACATTTATTTAGATATGGTGAGAGGCGTTTTTCTATAATTTTTTCAATGACCTTGCTGGAAAATGGTAGAACTGAAATCAGGCGGTAGTTCTGAAATCGGCGGTAGAATTAAAATTGGGCGGTGAAATCGGGTGGTAGTTCGTTGCAGATTTTATTCAAGTAATGCACCGCAGTGACTTGAAGGAAGTGTACACAATTTATTCGGATTTACCTCATCCAAGAAGATTGCTGAGCTTATAAATTAACAGTGGGCTTACCTAGTACCTACAATATCCAGGCATTTGGAAAACATTTCAGTACAGTATTATTCAAAATAACAAACCCAACAAACCGACAGATGGCAACTAGCCCACAGGTATCCACACGCTTTGGTGGCATGCATTTGGCAGGTCAGCAGCACGGCCATCCATGAGAGCAGTCACGGACCCACGCGTACGAGGAAATAAGCCCCCATCATCTGGCAAAATTTAGTCGACAAAATTCACGCATTGTTAGGCATTTCAATAGGTGGCGCCACATGGTGTTGTTGGAAGTGAGGCAAAGAGGCTGCATGAGTATGTTTCGGTGTGTGTGTGCGTTAGCGCGGGAGTATCAGTGAAAGGGTTAAGGGAATGAAAAAATAGTAGCAGCTATTCGCAGAATGTACCACCCAAAACGTATTTAAAAGGTAAAGAAACACGCCTATTCTCCTACATATGTCCCTGTAGCTGGCAGCCATTAAAATTCCTCAGGATTGTGTACTGGATTAGCCATTCTAGCCGTTTCGCTTTTATTGAAATAAATACAGCCTCCCAAAATACTTTTTATGAGTTATGAATGCGGAGGCCTGATTGTGTGGTTCAACGCCTCACACGACGCGCATCCAGCTCATGTTGTCAAAGGGTTTTCTAATCTTGGCAATAGCGACGCTAGCTTTGCGATCCGCTTTTAATTTCCAAACGGCAGAAGCCGAAGCGCAGATGCTCGTTAATTCTAAATTCTAAATGCTCGTTAAGATGATAAAGATGGTGTATTAGCCGTTTGTTCTTTCGGTCTGCTGGCTGCGTTCGTCTGCTCCCTTCATCGGCGTGAACAAGCGTGGACGGCTAGCTTTCGCTTGTGCCGCGTTTAGCTCGAGATTTGGAACACTTCGCGCTCTGAAACCTTCTCGCCCCTCTCTTCCTACATCGTAAAAGGTCAAGCTCTTTGAGCCCTTGAGGTGGTAGTACTTGATTTATTACAGGGTACCCTGTAGTTGATTACTCATGGATATACCTTGGCAGTTCGGCAGCGGTGCACTATCGCACACACCTAACGTATCCGCTCTTGCAGTTGCTGCGCCCGAACGAAGTGCCCAGCGAAGAACAACGGAAGGCGCGCCATCGCTGGACATCTGACAGCTAAAATCATTTCTTGGACACACTGCGCTTCGCTGGATTTCCATGCCGGGCGTGGACAGCGCATAGGATGTACCGGAGCAGGGAGGATTCAAAGCGACGACAGAGCGCCGGGTGTTTGCAGATCGGCAGCGGTGCACTATCACACACAAATAACGTACCCGCTCTTGCAGGTGAGCGAGTGATCCTTTTCAACACAGTGATTGTGTTGATTGGTGCACCGCTTTCGCATAAAAACTGCCTCTGTGAAGCCGTGTGTTTGCCGTCTAACAAGTGATTGTCATGAGACGCCAAACAGTACAAGAGCTAAGGACCGAGTTGATGGATGAACTGGGAGCCATTAAAGAAGCCCTAAATGAGATAAAATAACTCTGAAACCTAAAGAAAGAAGTGAAGGAGCTTAAATCTCCTAGGAAGGAAATGGAGAGCATGCTGCGGGAAAACAGCGACCTCAAATCTCAGAAGATAAGGCTGACGCAAAGGCTGGAGCATCTGGAGCAATACCAGCGCTCCAACAACATTGAAGTTAGAGGAATCCCTTTCCACTTTCAACGAACAGCTATGTTAAAAAAATTGGGCAGATAATTGCTGAGCCAGTTGATGATGACAACATCGACATCTGTCACAAGGTACCGACCGCAAAGCACAATGAGACAAATATCGTTGTCCGATTCGTTCGAAGGCAGAAGAGAAATGATTTTTTTACGAAGGCCAGAAAGGCTAGGATTGCCACAAATGACCTTGGTTTTGACGAATCCCCAGCCGTATTTATTATAGAGCATCTGGCGAGACTGACAAAGCAACTACTCAGCGCTGTTGTGCAGAAAAAGAAAGAAGTAGTCTGGAAGTTCGCACGGACCACTGGAGGCAAGGTGTATACTAGGAAGGAAGAGAACTCGCCTTTACTTCACTTTGCGAAAAGGATGACATTCAAAAAATGACCAGGCAGATACAGCTCCATTACGCAGTACGTCTAACTCTAACCATGATAGGGCATGAATTATTATGACTACCATTTGCTTAACGAAACATTTTGCCCCTCTTTAAATGCATTTTCAGCACTTCATTAAAATGCGCGAAGCATAAGAAAAAAAGCTGAGCAGATAAACACCCGCCGCGGTGGCTCAGTGGCTAAGGCGTTGCTCTACTGAGCACGAGGTTGTTTGTTCGATTCCCGGCCACGGCGGCCGCTCTTATGATGGAGGCGAAAAGCAAAAAACTCCTATGTGTACGAGAATTCGGAGCACATTAAAGATCCCCAGGTTGTCAAAATTATTCGGGAGCCCTCGACTACGGCGCGCCTCATCTCCTGCGTTGCGTCGGCTCGTGAAACCCTACAATCAGTAAAATCAAGTTATTAGCACATATACTTGCCGAAATCTCATCGCATCAGCTACACGGCTTACGGCACAAAGTGCAACGCTTCTTGACTTATGCATTACAAATTTGTCAGCCTTCAATGTATCAGCTGGGTTGATAAGTGCCGATATCAGTGACCACCTTCCAATATTTTGTTTCGTGCCGACAAGAGAGGGAGAAAAATTCACCCACGCCCTCTTATCATGAATTAGCGCCAGACACGCTCGAGTTCTTCCGTTCTCTTATCTTTGCTTCGAATTCGACATCGGTTTTTTGTGAACCTGACCCCTATAAGGCCTACAAGCTTTTCTTGCGCACAGTCAAAGCTTGCTATGAAGAAGTCTTTCATAAAAAAAATAAGAGTAGAAAACGTGAGAGGAAGGTACAAAAGCCGTGTTTTAATCGCTTTTTACTCACAAATATAGAAACTAAAAACATTGATTGTGTGGTTTAACGTGCCGACGCAGCGCAGGCGATGAGGCGCGCCGTAGTGGAGGGCTCCGGATTAATTTTGGCCACCTGGGGATCTTTAACGTGCGCTGAAATCTCGTACACACGGGCGTTTTTGCTTTTCGCCTCCATCAGAAAAGCAGCCGCCGCGGCCGGGAATCGAACCCGTGACCTCGTGCTCAGCAGCGCAACGCCTTAGCCACTGAGCCACCGCGGCGGGTAGAAACAAAAAACAAAACGTATCACTCCTTTGTCAAAGAGCAAGATATTACTTAGTGTATAGCATTTAAAAATATAAAAATCAAATTAACGCCGAACTAAATTAGCGTATTACGAATTCCTATTTTCACGCCGTCAAGGAAACGCTACAAAGATTTGGCAAGATGTAAATAATTTAACTGGAAGAATACCACAAACAACCAGTGTAAAATTTTCAACATCCCAAGGCACGATGTGTGAGGCGGAAATGGTAGCTGAACTTAATCAGTATTTTATAGAAAGTGGAGAATATACTTTGCCAGCTCCCCCTGTGGACGGCACACTGTCGTTGCCGAACCCAAATGTGAATAATTCCTTTTTAATTTTTCATACCACACCAGAAGAAATAGCAAATATAATAAACGACCTCAAACCCAATACTGCTGCTAGGTTTGGTGACATCCAGGTAGCCCTTTTAAAATGCATTAGAGATCTAATCAGTTATGTTCTGTCTAATGGTAATAAGATGATCGAAACCGAAATATTCCCTAATGAACTAAAAATAGCGAGGGTCACGCCAAATCATTAAGGAGGAAATGTCCGTACTGCGAATAATTATCGGCCAATATCGGTGCTGCCTGGGCTTTCCAAAGTATTTGAAACAATTCTAAATATGCGGTTACAAAGTATTTTGGTTAAATATAATAATATCTGCGATGCGCTGTATGTGTTTGGGAAAAATCGGTCATCTGAAATGGCATTGCTGGACATTAAAAATGACATCATTGAAACATTGAATGCAGAATGTACACTATTGGTCTCTTTCTTGATCTAGGAAAAGCTTTTGATTCGGTAAACCACCAAATCTACTCCCCAGAACTATTAAACATTGCTGTTGTTGCTGAAGAATGTATTACGAATATTCGAAAATTACTACAGCAGGCCTCAATACCTACCTACACATGAACTCTTTCTAAAGCATTTACTTCTTAAGACAAATCAAATATACTGCGACAAATTACTTCAGTACATAAGCGATAACAAGTTATATAATACTTCCAGCCCTCTAACCGCCAAATAACATAATTTGCGTAGACTAAATCGACCAATGCCGTCTCCGAGAACAAGTATGGCTGGCCAAACACAGATGATCAAATCCCCACCTTGTTGAAGAAAGTTCAGAAAGGCATTATTTTCGCTGACGGTTGTCAAAAACACCGAACAAAAATGTCCTGTTAGAGCAGTTAATTGCATATAGCTAAAATTTACCGAAGCATAAAACAAACTGTTGCAGCAAAATTGCAGATATCTATGCTTAAGTAAGTCTCTGTTTTTGGTGTATTTTGTTGTTCGTTCACTCTTTTCACTGCACGGAAAAACAAGCCAGTGTTTTATATAATATCCTGTGTGAAAATTTGGTTCTGTATTTTTTTTGTGCGATGTAGCCGCACATTGAGTGCTAAGGGAGCACGACAACAAATGTACTCTCTGTAGCCTCCTGTTTTTGTTTTTGTTTTTGTAAACTCGACTGCAAGTGTGCATTATAATATACTGTTCCCGCACGGTGCCTGCCATCGGAGCAGGGACCCTAGTCAGGATCCAAGCCTTTAGCCTGTGCTCCCCTTTCTGTACGAAAAGAAACAAGAAAGAACGAAAGAAATAAAGAAAGAAAGAAATAAAGAAAGAAAGAAAGAAAGAAAGAAAGAAAGAAAGGAAGAAAGAAGGAAAGAAAGAAAGAAAGAAAGAAAGAAAGAAAGAAAGAAAGAAAGAAAGAAAGAAAGGAAGGAAGACAGAAAGAAGGAAGGAAATTCTAAGTGTACTATTAGGCTAAGGGTATTGAGGAGGGGGTACCCGTAGAGGGTAAGCTTGCCGTCACGTATTGGTGTATGAGATCTTGGGTACGTTTCGGGACTGTGATGTTATAATTTCTGGGCGCACACTCGATGCCGTGAGTGCCAAGTAGGTATTTCTGCGGCTGCTTGCAGGGCATCCTGTGGGTCTCCGTCAGACCCACGGGTGTCCGTTTCGCCAAGGCATTGGCTTAGAGTTCATTCTGCACGTTAAGGTTCCGTGAAGAAGTGTTGTGACATTGCGAGATTTAAAAGGACACGAGAGATTGCTGAGCATTCGGGTTTGCGTAGAGGGCATACGGGGAAGGAGACTGTAGGTAGGGCGCCAAAAAGGGTTGCAATGTGGTTTGCATCGACAATTTATGCGTAGGGCTACGTGCGCTGAGTGGAGGTAGGACGTTTTCTGGATTTACAGCGGGGGAGAGGTTATGGAAGGCTTCCCGTAACATCCCGGCCTAGGAAAGGTACTTTATTTTGTGAGGGTATCGGGATCAAAGTGTTTAAGGCAAACGAGCGCTAAAAACCAAGACAGACAAAATGAAAAACGACGAGACAGATGCGCTACTCTCGTCTTTCTTCGTTTCTTCTGTCCTGGTTTTTAGAGCTCGTTTTCCTTAAGCAATGCACCAACTAGCCGAACAACATATTTTACTGAAGTTTCTAAATGTTGTTTGTATCTGTAGTAGCACATCTTGTATAGAATGATTTTCCCAATATAGAGAATGCGTCCATGTAATTCATACAGATATAATCCTAGCGAAGGTGCAACATGCGGCCGATGTTTCGCTCATTATGACGCGTGGTATGCTCGTGGGGTATCTCTATTGCCACGTGACAATGCTCTGCGTGCACAGGCGCCGCCTCTGCCCCGTTGTGTGTGAGCTGTGCTTCAAGGAGTACCTCGCTGCACGGGCGTCCAACAGCCAGAGAAACTCTTTATTCCTGCAGTAACACCGAAAGTTGGGCGAGTTGGTAAATTATCTTGAACGAAACACACACAGCGCACAAAACAACCGGACGAAAGATGGAGGGATGTACAACACAAGCGCTATGTTGTACATCCCTCCGTCTTTCGTCCTGTTGTTTTGCGCGCTGTGTGTGTTTCATTCTTTATTCCTCCTTTTAACGTCCGTTTGGACTTACCAGTGTCCGTCAAAGCGAGGAAGCAGCAACGTCTTCTATAAATCCAGGCAATCACTCTCCGCTTACATTCAACAACTCTTCAGTCTGGTTTTTTTGTACATTCTCCTATGATCGCGCCGGAGGTTTTTTTTCTGATTACAGGGGACTCAGACGGAGTTTCCTTGCACCTACCCATTTAATGCGCGGCTGTATTGTGGTGCAGGGGGCAAATAATTGTCTTGAGGGTGAGTGCTGAGCCGTGTGACAATCACATTTTTGCAAACTTCCACGAGTTTGGGGAGGTGCGTAATACTTGTCATGCTTTAGAAGAGGCTTTAAAAAGCTGTAACTTCCCAAAGCAGATCAATCACCAGTGACAATATACTTGCCGAATATGAACTGCCCTTTTGCGCGCATTTCTGCGTCTGAGGGCGATCAGAAGGTGTCGTGCGTTTCTGTCAATGGTTCTTTTACTTGAAGGGGTGAATAGTGCAGCGTAAGACAAGAGACAGGACAAAGTGACAAAGCGAAAGCTCCCACCTCTTGAAAGTTAGCGCTTTATCATCGTCATAATAATCATCATCACGTCTACGCCCACTGCAGGACAAAGGCCTCTCCCATAGATCTCCAGTTATCCCGGCCCTGTGCTAACTGCGACCAATTTATTCCCGCAAACTTCTTGATCTCACCTGTCCATCTAACATCCTGCCGCCCTCTGTCACGTTTACCTTCTCTAGGAATCCACTCCGTCATCCCTAATGGCCAACGCTTATCTTGCATTGGCACTACATGCCCTGCTAACACCCGTTTCTTCTGCCTAATTTCTACTAATACGTCCTTACCACGCGTTAGATCCCTGATCTACTCCGCGTTCTTCTTGTCCCGTAATGTTACACCTATAATCCCCCGTTCCATTGCTGGCAGAGTCGTCCCCTTTGTCATGCGCTTTCTATCCTCGACTAACAGGTGCAATATCAGACCTTGTTAGACGTAATTTACGCTTCCGCTTGGTTAGGCGAGGCCTTTTAACATTAAGCTTGTTAAGAATGCTCAATTAATAAGCCACCACAGAATTCTCCGCGATCAGCCTCCGGTATCTCCAGCGTAGTTCTCCTGTCTCTCCTGTATCTCCAACACAGGCACTTTGTTTTATATGTATAAACTTCTGAATCGTGATATTTAGTTTTGGAATGTAGCAGTTGATGAGATTGAGTACCGTTATTGCAGCCCATTTTATTATTTTTCTTTCTGGCGACCCGCGTGCTTTGTTTTTCCCAGTACAGCACGTTTCTACAAAACACAGCGGGCCACCCAGTTAAGTGTATGGGGCAGTGCCACTTGTTGTGGCTACTATTTTCACCTAATGCGATAACATCTTAAGAATCGGTTTACATAACGGCCTTGTGGCCGGGGAGCTTGTCTGGCCCATTTTTAATGGTGAGTAAAAAGGGAATTTAAGTACAATGGAGCAATTTGGTGCAGCCAGCAGGAGATTCAAGACCGACCATATGTCCCGTAATATTCATCTTGACGCCGCTGCCACAAACAAATTCTTAAAATAATGGCACGTACTGATCTGGCAACTGTCAGTGCAGTACGTGCAAATATTTTAAGAACTCCTTTGTTACATTATTTTCAGAATATCTGGCGTGATAACTTCTGATTAGCATGAAGGGGTAGAAACGACTGTATGGGGAAGGGAATGGTACCTCGGTATTTTCCCACGCGTACCATTGCATGGCGGGCGGCCCGGGGCCCATGAATTCTAGTGGCCACCGGTGATGCCATTTTTTCTCCTGGTTTTAAACTCACCTGAAGAAAGGTCAAGGAATTCGGTTAAATTCCTCCTGTTCACTTTGTTGGCGTGAATAGGGAGGCTGTGGTTACACATTTCGGCAACTTATACAGGGGGGCGATTATTTCCAGACGTGAAGGGCACGCAGCGCCCGAGGGAAAGCAGCGCAGCTTTGTAAAGCAAAGTTTTCAGTTTCTACTTCCCACTCATACATCCAGTTGTCCACCCAAAACGCCCAGCAGGAAGGGTAGCTTTCTCTGACGATGATGATGGTCGTGGGTAAAGCGGAGAAAAATTAAAACGCCCTCTGTGGCAGGAATTGAACATGGCTCGCTCGTGTTATGAAGGCGGCGTCTACCCGACTGCGCGATTCCGGCAAGTTTGAAGCAGTTTCAATTGGGAGAGGAGTACATGACCGTGCAAAATTATACAGATTGTTTTTGCGGAAACTAAATAGAGCGATGAAGATTATTTACCCACTAGTACCACAACCCCAAGAAATGAAATATACAGGTAACCGATGAAATAGTGTCATTTATTTAGAATTCTGGGTCCGCAAAGCGACTGCATTACACTGATGTGGGCCATAGAAAAAGGTTCTGGGTCGCCTTTATTTTCTCTTTTGGCGGTCAAATAAGTTTAGGGACATGCTTTTCCGCAGCGCCTTAATAAATCGATTCGGGTGCATTTCTGCCCTCTTCATCGCCTTCGCTCGACGTTTCGGGTGACGCAGTCGTTCCTTCCGATGAGATGTCCATCTTGAGTAGGACAAAGGAAAAGAAATGTGTTTTGTTAAAATGTAATTCTCCCAAAGCAAAAAATAGACAATTTTGGGGCAGATTTCCTTTAGGTTTTTTGCTTTTCAGGAAATTCCTAATGCATGTTGCGTGTGAGAGCACTATTGTGGGCTGCAAGAATAGCGCTTTATTTTAATGTAAATCGGTGCTTTAATGGTTCACCTCGGAGAAAAAAATGTCCTAAATGGGTTAACCCGCCGAACACACCTCCATCATGGCCTGTATTCTCATGGCCTGCAATACCTCCTTGACCAGCTGCAGGCTTCACAGAATACTTTTTCTTCGGTAGTAACAAACATTCTGTATAAAAGACCCGTTGTATGATCATACAATTGTTGGCTGTAGTAATAGGACACACTAATTTTTGCCGCACGTACACATTACGACCATACAAAGAAATAACACTGCTAAATTCTTGCGTTCGTGTCATTATACCATCACCAAAGTTTTAAATTATTTTATGTCCACAGATTACCGTATTTTGAGAATGCTATTAAAAGTCAGATAGAGGTAGAGTATATTTAGTTATGCCACTTCCGTGCGGATATGTTTGTAATTAATGGCTTGGCTGCGTGGCCAGGACGTAACCATATAGCAAAACACCGGCCAATATGCTTACGGAGGTGGTCGTTTGGTTAGCCCCTCCGCCTCCGCCATGCCCTCCCCCTCCATGATGTCTGTGTCCTCTTCGTTCGTGGCCTGACAAATATAAAGTGAAACGAAAGAAATAACTTTATAACGAAGGAACTCAGCACGAGCAGGTGGATTCAAGGTATTCAGAAAAGCTCCAAATCTCTTCAGGCTTAAAATTAAATAATCTGCATTGAAGTAACGAGAGCTGGCGCCATCTCAGGCAATTTTACTAACACACTGCGGAAATAGAAGAACACTTTGGGTATAAGACATTATATTGTCGTTCCGCCAATTTTCTTTTTAATCGTTAAGAAAGGTTGCTTTCGCGTCTGCGTGCGCATTCAAACACTTGCACCCACGAAACACTAACGCTAAAATAGAGAATATATACTACAGCTTAGCAAATCCCCCTTGCTCAAGGTGGAAAATAAACCGCCAAAGTTTCTCCTGTTGATAATAATATCAAACAGGAAATTCCGAATCTTCAAGGCCCGTACTACGCGTGTAGCGAGAAAGCGGAATACCGGCAGCGATGAAGTGCTGTGAGTTTAAACGCGATGTGTGAATCGACATCGCGTGTCGCCAAACTGGCTTCGGTTATGTGAAGGGTGGTGAAAGATGAGGCACACCCAGGGATATTCACGGTCGGTTTTATTATTCGTTCCAGCCTTTGTAGCCGGTAAACCTTGTAGTTTATTGTTCATCGAGTCAAGGAGACACCCTACGGCGCTTGTTTCGCTTTTCGCCAATTCTACAGCTTTCTCCGGGTAAGGCTGACCGTGTTACAAGTTTTTTTCACAGTGTGTTCAAGACTATTTGTGAATGATTGTTGTCTGGCACAGGGGAGGATGTTGTGACTGCTCCTTAAAATTTGAAAGATCGCTCACACCATTACCTTGTAAAATGGCACCTCTAAACTTCCACGCACCCCGAAAATTGAAGCAAAAAGCACTTTCAACGCCGAAAGGTCTCCTCGCGGATGCTCCATCTCCCGCAAGGCCGCATTACATCACCCTCTTATTGAATATAGATCTCTCGTTACAGAGATACAACCTATTGAAATGGCTTCTGACAATAGCGGTATCACACTAAAGAAGAGTTTTTTGTGTGTATTTCAATGCACCGACCACTGGCTATCATATTTTGTGTTCTCGCCAACCCATTGCGGTTCTAGGGTAGTTTGGGTGTGTATGATTTTGGGTGGAAAAAAAATTCAGCTGCCCTACCCGTTTTGTTTTTAAACTGAAGAATGCTTACAAGGTAGCAGCGCCTTGGAGAAATAAACACGCAGCAAAAAAATTGCAACCATAGTAATGGCAGCGACTGAAGATCAAAAACTAGCCTTACAGCTGTATGAACTACTCTCGCGAGTAGTTACTGTGCTTATAGCATTTCGGGTCGCATCACAGGTGGCGGATATTACTTTCTTGCCCGCGCAGAAATTAGTTTAGCTTGCATATAGGTTGAACAAATTTATTGTCCTTTTTCACGTGCCATTGCATCTTGACTCTTCCTCTAGTCAAACCATAACTAAAATGCGCCGCTTTTTGCACTATTCCGATCCTGTCTCCTTTTACAACTGTTTGTGCTACACAATCGAGTTCCTCCTTAACAATGAACCCCCCCTGTAAAGTCTCTCAGATATATTGAAAAGCTGGAAGTAAAGCCGCGATTAATAATTTGAAAACACCTATTATAACCAAGAGTTGACAGACTACCAGTAGTGCTTGTAAATGCGGATAAAAGAACATTTCTACCATTATGGGGAAGCACTACAATATGTGTATTTCAATTTCTGGATTAAGTGACATCACCGCGAGGATGGAATTAGAACAGCGATGACTCCGTGCTATCACTTCCAGATTTTTATTCTCAGCTCCACTGTAGCTCTAACCAGCCAATCGGCACTCTCTTCATTTTCATATCTTTACACCAGAAAAAAAAAGAACTATAATCATCATCATACTCTATCCAGTCATTAGCGTCACCCGTTAAAATACTCGCCGTGCACAGCTGTTGATAGGCCATCAAAAATAATCTACTCGTATTAAACAATAACAGTACTGCACGCCAGTAGTTGAGATTGTTATTTGTGTTCATTTTCATTGACCCTTCTAGGCTCTAAACCGACATTGTGAATTGCTCTTATTAGGGGAGTATTAAAGAATAACCGCAATATCACCGTAATAGCTTCGTCTAATTGCTTTTCTGCATCACTTCTCCCTGCGTATGTGGTGGTAGACGTGGAACATATGGATGACAACGATAGGCTTTATTTGTTAGGCCTATAGCATCACAAGCAGCCGTGCTTCAAAACGTGATCGCGTGGTTTTGTCCTAAGAAACCTTCTTTCAATATTGTAACTAATTAGTCATAAATACAAGGATATGAACGTTTTTCAAATCACTTTTGTTACAATAAATGTTGTGTAATGCGCACACTAATCAAGACGTCGTTCCAGAAAAAAATGTCAATGATCTCGAAGTGCGCGTACAGAAACATTCTTAATTGACGATTTGAAAATACGAGACAGTGTTAGTTGGCATCAGTTTGATACAAAACATAAATGTGCATAAAAGTGTTTTTGAATAATTTTGTTTTTTTCAGGAAGGCGAAAACCTGTGCAGTAATTTTTTTCTCTGTGAAACGTTGACGCACTTAAGGAGCCCAAAGGGGTCAAGTGCCTAGCTGCTTTTCTAAGGGGATCCCAATATTTCGAAAGACCTTATGAAAGAAGGTGCATTTGCATCATACTCACCGAGCACCGCGACTGCAAAGGCAACCAGCAGAAGAAAAATGAAGGCCTTCATTGTGCCTGTATTTCGCGTTCCGCGTGAACTAGTTTTTAATGTTTAGAATGACGAACGTGAAAAGGCGTCTTTTATACAAAACCACTGCACTTATTTTCAAGAGCTGAACACACCTGCGTGTGACAATTTTCATTCAAGCACGTGATGTTTTCGTGCACTAGCTCCAATACCACTTTAGTATTTGTTTTATAGCCACATGTATGAAATGACTAAGGGGTTCCAGGTAGCAACACTTATTTTGCGCGTGTGCGTCATGAGTGCACCATGGGCAAAATATGTTGACGTTAGTCCTGTGGCTCATGTTGCCGTATTTAGAGGAAAATTTAGAATTTTCATGAACGCCTTCAGCTCATGGCCTGTTGGAAAAATTAAAGATGTCAAGGAGAAAAAAAATTCACGCATCTCCACGAAGTGAATCATCACGAGTCGGCGAAGGACTGGGAATCGTTCTTACCGTAAATTACCCGTGAGAGCGCTTACTGCCGCAAAAATGATTTGCAGTAGAATCCAATACAAAGTAATTTAATCCTATCTAATTCAATACAATTCATATCAATCCAATCCAATTCAATCCTAGTCGAATCCAATCCAGTCCAATGCTTCTCGCGCATGCGCAGCATGGCTATCCAGGAGCACTTTCTCTCTCGCTCTCGCTCTTTCTCTCTTTCTCTAACCTTTTGTGAACCTTTTACTTTGTTATTGTTAACCTTTTCAGTTCAGTTCAGTTTCAGTTTGTTCACAGATGTTTCGATTTACACAGATGGAACACGGACGCCGGACGCTCGACACGCCTCGGCCTTAAGGTGCTTCGCCCCTGAAAAATCCCGAAGAAAGCCTACAAAATATTACGCACTCTGTGTAGTGGTTCATGGCTTTCCGCATCAAGCATCAGGCCACGAGATTGGTTACCCTTGGTGGTATTCATGGGAGAGATGCGCATGTGTATTCACCGCGGGTTCTAAATTTGGCAGATTTATTTTTGTTCGCAAACACGTCTTTCAGGTAAAACGAACCGTACTCACTTGGCTGTTGGCAAACATACCTTGCCCTTCATTGATGGAAATACAAAAACGACAATCTGTGAAATGCTGAAGGTAGCCGGGTTGTCATAATTGCACCTGGTTGATAACCGGTATTCTTGGCGACCCAAAACCGCACAGGTTTGGTCGACTTCACAGCCGTCATGTCGGGGTGCTGTGTGTCTTAAGCGCGCGCCATAAATTATTTACTGTTGGTTTGTTTTATTTCGTAGCGTGCAATGGCTCAAAATAGTTTTCGGGCACAGACGGCCTGATTTAGCAATTACCTACGAAGCTGCTTCTTGTCAGTTTCCGTTTTTCTGAACAACAAATCGAAGAGATCTCTTGCATCCTCCGGCCACGGAGACAGTGGCGGAGGTGACGACCTGTTAAAGCGATCTATATGTGCCAGAGTTGAACTCGCAGCCATCGTCACGTGCCCCGTAGAAGACAAATTCAGACGCAACCGAACACTGGCGGTGGGCGCGCTTACCTGGTTCGGCGCGCACACCTAATTCGCGGATACTAGGAGGACATGGCCTTGTTACCCGCCGGAGGGATATGGTGTGGCATGTCTTATCGGCGCATCCTCTGATATCCAGACCACGGCATAGTAGGCGACAGCGCACTTAAAGCGAAGCTTTATAGGGATAGCCCTAAAGAAATCCACTGGTACAGAGCAGGTAAAAACGTCTACGCCGCAACACCATGCGCATGCCGAGAAAACCAGGTTTAGCATGAGTTTGAGTGAAGCAGATACAAAATGTAGGGTTACATCTCCCTCGCAATAGAGCCCTCGCACTGCAAGCTATTGCGTAAACCACAGATGAAGCAACAATGACGGGCAAAGACGGTGTTGTTCGGCCGATAGCACCATCAACGTGGCAGTGGAAGACCCCGCTCGCACGTTATTTCAAAATGGGTAGGCCAGGCGTCTTACGTATTCTGCAGGGGCAGGCCGCTTAAGATCAGAGAGGGCGCAAACAGGGACGGGAAGGACCTAATTTATACCATGTCGATGCTGCAGCCCGTTGCAGCCTCGCTGGTTAACCATGCGTACAAAGTACGCAGGCGCATTTTATAGAACGCACCCTTCCTTTCCAAGTCGTTTTCTTAGAGTTGCGAGTTGACACGATTGCGCTGTCTTCGTTGTGCCTGACACGCAAAAGAATGGCTACAGGTTATGGAATAATTTATTCGAGCACCGGAAACCGAGCTATGTTTTGCATGTCTCCGTCACTGGCTTCAATGAAGTGCAGCACTGCCTTTAAAACAAAGCAACCAGATCTATATTTGTATTTTTTTTGCAAGGTGCAGTTAGCCGAAGCCTCGACAACCAAAAGGCGACCTTGAATTTGGCTATTCACATGTTCCTATACGGGTTCAAGTACATCAGTTTAAATTTCTGTTTCTAGACAAATTATACATCGGCTGCGAGTATTGACGTGAACAGATGCATCGTCCCTAATTATGGCGTGATGTAATTGATTCGCTGTACTAAGTGAAGAGGTTTTGTGGCTACCTTTATGATAAGCATCACCTGTGTGCATATTATTACTTTGTACAAAAGGTGGTGCGAAACAGAGATCGGTATTTAAAAATACAAATTTATGGTGAAAAATCCCGCAATTTCAACGAAGTGGATGATGATGAGAGGGGCGAAGCTAAAATGCTTATCTGAAAAACAGTGAAACATTCGCCCGCACATCATATAAACACTCGACACGTCAAGCTTACCACCGCTCCGTTGACAAGCCCGTCGACGACGTCGATGTTTGTGGTGATTATGTAGGGCTTGTTTGGGACGATGATAATCTCCATAGGTAAGTTGGCGAATTCGGTGTGTGCATTTTAGCCATCTTGCCATCGCCCTCTGCAGACCGTCTTGTGTCGCGCACCCCCGGTATGTGTCTTGAGCTCGCAGGCAACGAACGACAACCTCTTCTTCTTCACCTCCTACTTGTTGGGTAGCAATGAACACCTTGAACGTTTTGACCTCTTCGGCCAATCTTTGGTTGGCCAATCTCTAGGGGGATCCTGCCACAATCATCATCGTGGTGCCGTGTACAGCAGCAACGAGGGACGGGACAGGGCCCGAGCAAGAGGAGCTTCGCCCCTAAAACTCAAGGATTGAATGAACGGCTGTTCGCTCTATTTAATCTTCAAGTTAAGACATTTTTGCTAGCATTGCACGCGCATCAATTTCAATAAATGCTTCCCTTATGAACCGAAAGTGCTATTTGTGAATACCATTTTTGAATTGTATTTTCAAGGAAAATATAACTTCAATTTTAACGGGAAAAGGGCTGTGAAATTGTGTAGCCTCAACACACTCGACAGAATATCTTTTGAAGAATTGTTTTGGCTAGCGAGCACCGCACGAAACGAAGCTTGAGCAAGGACGAAAGGCACACTTATGATATCGCGCACTACTTAACCGGGCGAGCTTTACTTACAATAGAGCTTGTGTTTCTAGCGTAGCTGTGAATTTGTTCCCACCCCTTACTGGTTCGACTGTTTGCAAGCAACTTTAATGCTTTATTCCACTCTATACCCTTGCTGTTGGTTTATCATAACGCCGCATCTACATAGCAATTTAGTACCGACGAATTTTGCCAACTGTAGCGTAACTACTGGGGTAGCAGGTGTGGACATGTTTTATTATCAAATAAATGGCTTATTAGGCGTGTTAGTACTGTATGAACGCCAGCTTGTCAGGAAAAACGCCGTTTTCGGCTGTCTTGCGACCCTACAGCAATCTATACACCTTAGTGGTGTATAGATTGTTTTTGAACACCTCGATGGTTCGAACTCCTATTTCGAACACCTTAAAGGGCTGGACCGATTCTACACGCCGATGGTGACATTATCCACAAGCAATCTATGTGTGACAGGAAGCGGGAAACTGGCGGAAGTTTTCGCAGCCCTCAGTATTTCTCGGCAGCTGGCGTACAAAACCATGTTTAGCTTCAGTTATCACGACGTAGCATGGGCATGTACTTGTGTCTGTTTTCAGTGCGGTCGACCTAAAGATCATTGGCATAGTTTATGGCGTGCTCATTTTGTGTTCATCGCATATATTGCGTACTGTTTCCAATCAGCCGTTTTTTTTTAGGTATAGCATGTAGGTTACATTCGACAACATAACCACACTGCTGAAGATATATAAATACAAAAGCTAAAAGTATGCCACGTTTTCGCTGCGGAAGATAGCAGTTTTAAATTTGGAGGACACACTTTTCTGCATAAGGACGGGATATTTCTGTTGCCCCAATTTTCCTCCGCCACTCACTGTCGCCAGCTGCGCAGTCAGCGTAACTGTACCAATGTGGAATATGAACTGGGGCAATACATTACGTTACTTGATAATGTGTTAAGGTACCTTCCTGCAGTGATGGGTATAAAATGTTGCTTCGCAATAATTCCAACTCAATATTTTTGCGGTAGCTTTCAGAAAAAGGCAACTTGGCTGCTGTCAGACGTCAAGCTGGCATCCCCAGGTGGGTGACTGTGAAACTTTCAGTCAGAAAACTCACCGGCTCCCGCCTCTTACCTTTGAATGGAGATAGGCATCAGACGGTAACAAACAAGCAATCCCGTGCCCAGAAAAATTGCGGCACAGGCTAAATTCTTTTGATTCGGTGGTTTAATACCTTTGTTCACCATGCCGAGACCAGCCCTTGGCAGAATTGGACTGTTTGAATGCGGCACAAGTTATCTTCGCATAACCTACTAGGGAATACAATAATTGAAGGGCATAAAAATTGATCTCGATTTTTATTGAAGCTAACGACACAGCTAGCGTGTCGCATGGGCAGCAGAAACGGCATGCACAATGCCCTGAAACGCTCCCGGGTCCGCTCCCGGGTTCTCAGTCGCAAAAACTAAATTGAAGTCAAGAATTCGTAATTGGTAATTGAGGAATCATTCGCGAATCTTTGTTAAGGTGCTTAGATTTTCAGAACAGTTCCATCGTCTTGATTTGCCTTACGTGCAACCCATTTTTCGCAATGTATTATCGCGTAACCACATCGCCAACAGAGAGCATAGAAAGCTTCTTGTTAAAAAAAACGTCCGTGTATCTGCTCCTTTCGTTGCAAATGTCGCCGAAAGTCAATAGTGGACTGGCGCCCCTACCAATAAAGGACTCCGTTCTCTTTCCCGTTTACCTCCACTGCTGTTCCTCTGCCGTCTCGTTCCTCCCAAAATAACCCGCTGGAGGTTTGCTCAAGTCAGTTTAAATATACCGCGCTCCGCTGCTCCAAGTCGGGTGTCTCAATGACAGCGCTGCGTACGGCGGAGACGCGCGTGAATTGAGGCACCTTACTACGACGATTATAGTGCCGTGTTGTGCTACTCCACGTGCGTTCCAACGCATCTCAAAACGACTATGTAATAATGCTGAGAGCCGGCGGAAAACTGATACCTACGGTAGAACGCATCAGGGTACTCGGCCTACCCGTCCAGGCAAATGGCAAGAACACAGAGACAATTAGGAAACTACAAAACAGTATAGAGCAAATCTGTGGAATGTTAAAACGCATATCCAACAAACACGGTGGAATGAAGGAAGCAAACCTCCTCAGGCTGTTTGTTGCACCGTTCCTGAAACTCACCAAGGCAGAGAAAAGTACGTTAGATAGTACCATAAAGAATCAAAAGTGCATTGTGTCTTCCCCGAACACCTCGACGGCCAAGATACTCAGCCTAGGCGTCTCGAACACCCTATACAAGCTCATCTTGGTGACCAAGGCGTCGCAGAAACAACGACTGCTAGGCCGCAACAGGTCGGAGAATACTAGAACGACTGGGCTAGAAATCCAGAGAGATTGCTAAGGACATAAAGGACCTTCCTAAGAATGCGAGAGAAAAGCCAACAATATCGCCCCTACCCAGGAACATGAATCCGGCCTATCACGAGGGCAGACGTAGGAGCAGGGCCATTGCCTTGCAAATCAGATACGAAGGCAGGCCGGACGTCCTATACACCGACGCCGCAGAACACAAAGAAAAGAAAGCTTACACCTCAGTGGCAGTAACAGAAGACGGCGTCCCGCACTCATGCTGCAGAACTCTTAGTAGCGACGCGCAAGAAGCAAAGCAGGCTGCCATCACGTGGCGCTGACTAAGCCAGGAACGAGGGTGATAGCAACTATAGGTCAGCCATTAAAAGTTACGACCAAGGCAGGATTTCCAACGCTGCCTGGAAAATTCTCGCGAATGCAAAAGTGACAGCCGAACAGGTGACGCTTATTTGGGCTCCAGCTCATCGGGGTCTCATCGGAAACGAAAAGGTGCACGCGGCCGCCCGAGGTCTTACATTCCGGTCGATCGCCGAGGATGCCCTAGACCCGTTCCTACAACCATCCCCGTGGGTAGACGAAATTGGAAATTTTCACGAAATTACCCAACATTATGGACTAGCGCGTAAGGTACTTCCCCCGGCTAATCCTCAGCTTAGAAGGAAAGAAGATGTCTACTGGAGTAAAGTACAAGCCCTTCGCAAACCCTTTATTATACAGCAAATGGCTCCCCACAGAATACGACTCTAGATGCAAGAACTGTAACGGCATCCCGGACCTTGTCCACATGGCGTGGACGTGTCCCTCTCACAAGATGCCTCATGGAAATACTGCATCGTAGGAGGTCCTACTACTCAGCCGGACCCCAAGCACTCAGCGCAAAGTCATCGGTCTCGCTTCAGTAGCCGCAGTGTCCCAAGGAATCCCGGCCGACTGAAGGGGGGAGGGAGGGCAGCGAGGCGAGGCGAGGGCGAGGGTTGTGGAGGTGACCCTGTGCTTTTGACTGGTGCAAATAAAGTTTCTTATGTAAGTATATGCCGTTGCCGTTTGATTTCTTGAATGCCATCAGGAGGTAGCGCTGGCAACTGCAGGCGACGGTTTTCTGCTGTTATTCTGGTATTTCACTAGATATCGCAAAACCAAGCATTCGTAATTTTTTTTAATAAAGAAACGCCGCAAAAATTACTTATGTATTGATTTCTAGCCTTATATTTGCGAAATGTCTTGTTATTGTTCAACAATGTCGCCAAGTGGTAAGACTAACACTGCATTAGGTGTTTAGATTTGGTTTGAGTATCTAAGACTATCACGCAGCTTTCGTTTCACTTTGGACTGGTGCCTGAATCGAGTCACAGACAGACAGACAGACAGACAGACAGACAGACATAAAGACAGACCAAATTTCTGCGTACTGCTTCGTTACCGCGCCTATTCCAACTCGTTCTATTTGAACGATACCTTTGGAACTTCTTTTCATAGCGTTCCAGGCGTTGCTGGAACACTAAAGCTATCGGAGTTAGACAAGAATATGCCCTATGAAAATCAGTTTTATTTTCAATTTTGCAGCAAAAAACGTGATTTTGACACGCGTTTGCATCACCTGGGTGTGGAAAAGGACGTGGCCATTGCGCGTCACAACTACCCAAGAAGAGTGCGTGCCACTCCTAGTTGCTTTGCATCAGCGTACTGTTTTTTATAGGGGCATGAATGATGACTCATCAAACGATTTTCAATCATCAGATTTGCACTCTGACAGTAATAATTCCGGAAATCGGTTGAACATGTCAAGCAGTGCCTGCTGGCAAATCTGCTTTGTGATTTTAGGCAGTTTAATTGCATTTGCGCCCGCTCTAATTAGTTGTGTTGTAGTTCTACTTAGCACAGGAACATTCCAAGCAGTTTACAACAGTTTCTGTTTCGTTTCAGCATCGCGAAATTTATATTTGGCACTACTACGCAGTTACTAAACTTCAAGGCTACCTGCCATGACGGCGCCTTCAAAGTTCGCGACTGATCCTCAAACAAAGCATGCCCCTCTTGATTTTACATAACCTTAACCCAATTTCTTCGATAAGAACTTCGGGTGCAAGTCAAAAGATAACACCCAGTTGCTAGATATAAGTTCCGTCGAGGACAGTGCTTTAAAGCGGCCTTACCACTAGCTCTTCGGCAGCCAGTTTTGTTTCCATATGAGGGTATCTCCGGGAGTCTAGTGTTGCTGCTTAGATGAACTGTCTGTTCGGACGGAGTCTCCGCTAAGTTTTTGTTCTGATTTATCTCAAAAATTTTGGAGGAGGCTCGTAGTGCTGATCTTTTTATCGCGCAAAGCCCACTCCGCTAAAGTTTGCAGGGCACGATTTTAGCGCATCGCACCTCATTCCTGCAAGCAAGGCAACACTGGCGACTCAGAATTGTGTGTTTTGAGAGGTAACTGAACTGCGTAGTTCTGCTTTCAACTTCATGCACGTTTTTTTCCATATCGCGTGCTTGTCCCAAATACCGTGCTGATCTCAAATGCAAAGCCAGTCATTGGAAAGACGTTTTACCTTAGGTGGGGGCAAATTCGTGCCTTTGACATCGTTAAACCGCTAGATTTCTTGCAGGGAACCACCTGAAATGGCACATTTTGAAATGGACAATTGGCTGACCTGCCTGGTACGAGCACCAGGCGCGCTACCATTTTTTATATCTGAGAAACTGTTCCGCGCAAGCCGACATTTGTTAGGACGTGTTTTTAAGTGTATCCCTAGAAAATGTATATTCTGATTTTTTCCCACTACCGGTGGTTTTTTATATACAACTCCTTTTTTATCATTTTCTTCGACAACTTAACAAAAATTTTGGTTTTGATATTTTTTCGCCTGTATATTGTATGAAAACATTTTTAAAAATTGTGGTATTAGAAAGGCCGTAAATATTCTACATTTTATGTTCTTTGAATTAGTGCCTGACCAGTTTGTTTAAAAGAAAAAATATGCTTTCCAGGATGCCTAAAAATCAATCAATTTTCACGCCGTCAGGAAAGAGTTACGTAGCCCAAGAAAGACTATCGTCTTTAAAATATTTCAGCTGGCGACATGTCTCAAATAATATATTACATCACCGTAGTGGCCTGGCAACGACGTCACACGTTAATGTTCGACGACTGTTGCGCCACCGCAAAAACAGTTTATGAGTGACAGAAAGTTGAAAAGCGAGGGAAGTTTTCAGAGCGCTCGTTATTTCTCAGCAGCACGTGTTCGAGCATCCCATTGATCTTCTGTTACCATGACGTAGTATGGCAACTATACTTGGGTTTTTTTCCAGTGCCGATGTTACCCATTCTAGTTTGGGATCCTTGGCATGGATTGCGGCCGCCTCATGTTTGTTCAGAGGAAAGAGCTCGTAGTGGCTCCGTGTTTTCACCTATAGCATTTCGGTTACATCTCAAGGGACAACCACAATGCAGACAACAAAAATGCAGAGTTAAAAAAACACAATGTATTTGCTGTTAAAGAGATGCGAAATTCAATTTTTTTTATTTACTAATTTGCACTTATTTTCATCACAACTCTCACTGTGCCGAACTGTACACCGAGAGCAAAACTGTACAATGTATATTATGCAAGCTAGGCCAATTGATCACTTTGGTTAAACTTATGCCCAAACACCTTTTTGCAGTTATGGCCGCCAAGTCTTACTCCACACCTAATTTTAAATCAATAGTTCTGGTGCAGGTTTCGGCGGACCAGTACTGCGACCAGGGTGTCGAACCGGAACCGGAACCGAACCGAAAACCGGAACCGAACCCGAAGTTTTGCCCGGAACCGGAACTGAACCGGAACAGTATTCTTTCCGCCATTTTGGAACTGAACCCGAACCGGAACGAATCGAAGGAACCGTTCCGAACCGGTTCCGGGGCCTCAAAAATATGATTTCTAGTTTTCCTGTTTTCCATTTCGGTCTCTACCTTTGCCACTCGACAGACAGAACCATGGAATATTTCGCATAGTCTGCAGTTCCCAAGGCCCATCATGTTCTTTTCTTACTATTGCCCTCAATTTAATGTAAAGTTGTCCGTATATATTATGTTTGCGTTAGGTACTGCCCATCTCTCCCAATTCTCTTTTACATTTAGCATAACCTAAGTTAGAACGCATATTCCGAGGCAACATATCATGGAATATTCTTCATGGCTTCTATCTGCATGGGATTTAAAATCGTGTAAAGTTTTTAATGTTTTGTTAATTCGCATGCATCCCTGTCCGCTTGTGCAGGCCTTCAGGGACACCATCAACAATAAATCCATATATTCCACCTATTTTAGTTTGAATGGGCAGTTATATACAAACAGCACTGAGACACAAACACTCGTAGTTCTCAAAATTAACTTCACTTCTGCTTGTATACAGTGCCGTAATGTCATTTGGTTACTGCTCTAAGAGAACATGAGATATAAAAAAACGGGATTCTAATTTCCACTTTTGAA
Source organism: Haemaphysalis longicornis (assembly GCF_048455015.1). Lineage (NCBI taxonomy): Eukaryota > Metazoa > Arthropoda > Arachnida > Ixodida > Ixodidae > Haemaphysalis > Haemaphysalis longicornis. The sequence continues at coordinate 191,757,542 of NW_027526422.1, forward strand.
CTATATTTGATAGCATTTTCATGTTATCTTGTATCTGCTCAGCCCTAAACTTTAAATGCGGATGGATTTAAGTCGATTAATGCGGGGTAGCGGGTAGACTGGGTTGGATTAGTTAGGTGAGTGAATGAGCTAATGTGGATTAGTTGGACTGGTGTGTTGATTAATTCGGATTCCAGGAACTAGCGAGTCAGTTAAGGCAGATTAGACGGTGGGACCACACATGATATCTTTGGGGTCTTTGGCATTTAGAAATTTTGCAGCATTCTCCTTCTCGACCAATCACGAAATTTTGTCAAGCACAAAGTAGCCGCAAAGTTATGTGACGACCACCTGAACGCTATAAAAATTCTTTCTTTGTGCCCGTATTGCGCTGTTATGTTGTTTCTATATTAAAATTACCATCTCGCACTAAAGTTAATAACTAATTGCCTAATGTGTATTTTATATTCATCAAAGGGTTTTCAAAACGTGTATATATATATATATATATATATATATATATATATGAGGTGCGACAGTTGGAAAGAAACTACACTGAAAGAAAAAAAGATAGAACGATCAACTGGTTTGATGCAAGAGACGTCCGATAGCATTCTTCAATACCTTCTCTTTGGGCTACCGTTCTGCAGCCTCCCACAGGTGTAGCACCTCAACCCCCGAACACAGCCCCCTTCAAGCTAAGGAAGCGGCGCCAAAACTATTATAACAGAGTCTTAGCAGGCGTGGCCCAACTTTGCCAACGATCGATTGCTTCTTACAGCACGTCCAATGATCAATCGGAGACCACCAACGAGACAGCCACGATTGTATGGGCACCAGCTCATACTGGCATATCCGGCAAACAAGATCACCAACCTCGTGGCTCGATATTTGACCCGCTTAGCCAGCTGATGAAGCCGGGCCCGAGTGCATGCATCCTGCAGTCACAGACCAGGAAGTTACTCAGAACTATAGCCTCTTCTGTAGAACGTATTCCTCCCAGCACAAATCGCTACCGATTAACCAGGAAAGATTACTCCGCACCCTGCGGGCATACTCCTTCCCACACACCACCAGACTTCACTTCTTTGACGGGACACAGATCTCTCAATTTCGTCGCTTGTGTGGAGAGCCTGGGAACCTCATACACATAGTAGGCGGCTGCGACAAGTGTACCGTAGATCCACCCAACCTCCACGTTTCCATAGAGATTTGGGAGACAGCCATGACCAGCTCCGGCCTTCAAGATCAGTTGCTCTTGATGGAAACGGCTGTCGATTCGGCCCCCTCGAATGAGGACGCCTCTCTGAACCTTTGCCTCAATTTAATTAAACTTCATTTTCTCTCTCTTTCTCTCTACAAATGATCATTACTGCTGCTTGTGACTTCACTTGGCTATTATCTCTCCTAGAGCCCAATCGCTGTCTCCGGTCGCTGAAGGGCCATTAGAAAGTTCATATCTCCGGTGGTTCCCTATCCAATGCCGTCCTATACACGCCGTCCAATGAGCCTTTATAGCCGTTCTTTCTTTCCAACAGCTCTGTTAGCAAATAAAAAATAAGCCGAAAGAAATTGCTCTAAATGCAACCTGCCACGCTTGGCAGTCAGAAATTAACGCCAACGCCAGACTGTTTTCTACTTCTAGCACTGCTAATCCTTTCGTGTTAAAGCTAAAGCGCCGTTGAAACTTGGGGTAGATGAAAAGCGTAGCAGACCAACCGATTTATTTACAATGCATATTTTTTTGCCTCATTGTGCGAAAATAGGGGTGCGTGCGTGCGTGCATAACATTTGATCGATCCAAAAAAAGATGGCGGGCGCGTATCATCTCCTGCCCGCCAAAGAGACCGCCCGTTTGCCAGTTAACTACCTGCCCACCTGCCTGCCTGCCTGCCTGCCAGGCAGAACATTCTGGTGAGGATGCATGATTTGGGGACGAGGGGCGGCCCCTCACGAGCTGCCGGGGGGGGTGGGGGAGACGCAAAATGCCCCACCACGGCGACACTCCAGGGTACCAAAAACGATTGTGGACGGGCGGGTCGTCCGCTCAGTAGGTCGAGGCAAAAGGCTGCCTGCAGGGAGGCTGCTCATTGCCAGAAGATTCTGGTTAGGATGCACTGATGGGGGAGGCACTGGAGGCACCGGAGCGCTGCCCGCTGGCCAGGCGGGTACATTTTCGCCTTCGGGAAGCCTGTGGCGAAGACGCATTATTTGGACACGATGTGCGGCCAGTCACCGGTCGGCGAAGGGAGTGGATTACAGGGCGGCACAGCGGTGGCTCTGAAGAGCCATGCGTTAGCGTGCAGCCCTTAAGCGCCCGCTCCTGTGGTTTTGCCTAGTTTCTCAGCGTCGGCCTCGTTGTAACCGAGAGAACGAAGACGCCACCGAAGATAGAGCGAGCAGGAAAGCGGATGACAAAGTATGGCGAAAGTGGGAGGGCAGGGCGAAATTTCCAGACCACGCGAGACTTGCTCCACGGCAGCAACGCCTTACGAGATAACGTAAGAGTATACCGCATGCCGTCGTGCATTTGTTGAGGACACGATCACTGCCAAGACACAGCAGCTATGCGCCGTCGCCGACAAGACTAAAGTTCGCGCTGTGCTCAAATTTCGCATTAGCGACTACCGTAATCGTCTGCCATATTTCTTGTTTCCTCAAGAAAACAACTGTGGTGTATAAAATTGCCGTGGTATAAGCCAAGTATGAAATAAAATTAAATCATGAAAATGAGCGAATCTAAATTAATAAAGGTAAACTTGCGGCCATAAAGAGCAATGCTTTCACATTCATACAAATAGTGTCCTTAAGTGCCCCAACGAGCCCTTTGTTTAGCTTCAGTTATTGTTGTAATCGTTGACCTATCTCACGATTTGGCCCGCATTCGGGAACGTGGGAGGGTCGTAGTACCCTCCACTCGAGGGAGGACCCGCAGCGTGCTGGTGGTGACGGTGACTGACCGCGAGCAGCTCTGCTGGTCGGTGTTAACTTTATTCGCCAGCCATGCACAATGTTTCTTTCACACCGAGCCTGGCAGGGCCACCGAACTTAGCGGCCAACGAAAATTGGGGAGGGGTCGGGGGCGCCACATACTCGTCAAACTACCATAGAAAACGTTTTGCAGTAGCTTGTACAGTTAAAGGAGCTATTGAAGACTAGATAAACTCGCCGCGGTGGCTCAGTGGCTAAGGCGTTGCGCTGCTGAGCACACAGACGCGGGTTAGATTACCAGCCGCGGCGGCCACTTTTCTGATGGACGCGAAAAGCGAAAACGTCCGTGGGTACGAGATTTCGGCGGACGTTAAAGATCCCCAGGTGGGCAAAATTAATCCGGTGCTCTCCACTACGGCGCGCCTCATCGTCTGCGTTGTGTCGGCGCGTTAAACCCTACAATAAATAAGTAAATAAATAAATAAATAAATAAATAAATAAATAAATAAATAAATAAATACTTTCGATAAACGCTTTCACCCTTCTGCGCATCTGGAAGAACTGCGAGAACTATTCGCCGCTAGCTCGACATGTAGGTGGCGACAGCGTCGCGCTGCTAGTGTGGATGCTCCGCTGAGCGGCCCGTAAGAATGCACACTGTGGGCGCGCTTCGTGCCTTTTTCTCGCCGTATGTGCGCACAAAAGGTGCAAACAAGAGTGGTATGCTGTATTTCGGTTCCTCAACGTTCACGGTATAGCATGGAAGCGGCAGTCAGTTTTCATTACTGCGCCAAAAAAAGCAACCACTCATTGGGAATCCAGAATGGCCGTAATTGTGACAATGAACTTGTACGCTGTGGCTCGTAGCAAGATCGATCTTTCCAGACTACGGCTTTGAGCCTTCAATAAAAGCATAAATAGAAACAAATCAGGAATCATCGATCTCTGAAATTCAGTTTATAACGGCAATCTCAGAACGGCAATCTCAGTCGCTTTCACTGGTAGCATGACGCATTCTTGCATTTATGGGATGCCCTGAAATGGTAACACTACTCAAATGCCCCGAAATTCTTTCTAAGAGGTTACGATATTTTTTTGTGTGTTCAAAAGGCAATATAAAATTACTGAATTTTGATCAGCGCAGAAATATAAATGTAACCGCTCTAACGGGTCTTTTAAATGAAATTTTAACGACTCTGAAGGAAGGTTTGATGAATAACGGTTTCGGATCACTTATTTACGGCTTTCGTCGCAAGTGAACTTGCGAATTGAATTGTAAACGCACGCAGTACAATCAACATCTCATGTTTAGCTAAGGTTTCGCAAAGTGACAAGCAGGTTTACAGTGTGCAAACCGAGCCTCTGGGACGTCACAGTGACCACAAATTTTCTGTTACGGCGGCTCTGTTGACCATTTGCGTTCCTTTTAAAATCACACAGGTGCCTGCAACAGCGAGATGTGTTTGCATTCTTGCGTATAAGGTCGCTTACGAACCCTAAAGATGGCAATAAATGAAGTTGTGCTGTTGCAGATGTAGTAAAACATTTCCGTTTTATTTCTCGTTGCGAATCAGCGCAACGGGTTCCCGGTAACTACTTTGTTTTGTAAACTGAATATCGCGTTTGTCTTGGCATTTAATTATTGAGGATTGGTTAAAAAATGAAATTCTGTGCATTTAGTTTTTTTTCGGGAAGGGGGGGGGGGTGGGGGTCCTGCCAACGTTGCAAGAGCAGCAAGATGAGAACGCATGTAACGCGAAAAGCCGAACTATGGTTATCAGTATTACTTACAATCGAAACTACACTAGGCGTCTTGTTCTGTAGCGGTGAAAAAGCAGTACGCATTTTTAATACTGATTAACACCCCTTAGGTCTGGGACTGTCCAGGAATAGACCCTATGCAAAATGCGCCCCGCCATCTCACGTCGTCTCCGGTAACTAGGTCCGCCATTTTGGTACGGTGGTTTGAAACCGAAACCAATTAGCAAAACATAGAAGGCGGGCATTGACCGCTCTTGGTGATGGACTACAATTCCGGAGCATTGCTTCGTGCCGCAGAGCACGCAATGGGGAAATACCGGTTCAAATGGAGAAAAGGTGCGTGAAGTTCCACGCTTTTGAACGAACTTTGTGACGCGTACTGTGCCGGCGCGAGCAACCTTTGTGACACGCTGGGCGCGGTGCGCTTGGAGCGAATATTTGTCATTGGTTCGCTAAGCGCGGGGTTCCGTAGTCGCTGTCCGTATGAAAAATACAGCTTCGTTGGAGTTCTGTTGTCCAGCCTTCGTATTCTAAATGAAGCCTGAGCGTGCGCCGCCTATTCACGCGACTGACAGCGGCGCTCGACCGGGAAAACAGTACAACACGTTGCCAAAATTGGGCTGTTTCTTCCCTCTTCCCTGTGGCTCTGCGCCCGCTTTATTTCATTGTTAAATGGTACCGCTTAGCCCCTACACGAGCCTTTATCTTACCTAGGGCTGCAAACTTTTCTTGCCGCACTACGCCGTCAAGGCGCGGTTGAAAATTTCCTCTCTGGCGGGCGCGCACAGTATGGGAGTGTGTTGTTGGTTTCTTTACGTTGAATTTAGCCGCGTATCGTTGCAGAAATGGCGAACACTGTTTTATGATGATCTAACGGTGGAAAATTCGAGGTTTTGAAATTGGTTTCCGATTTGCCGGGCTGAAAGGTTTGTTGTTACATCAAGTTAACTTGGTGCCCATTGTCATTCCAGCAACGATGTATTTACTGTCGAATATTTTGCGACTAAAATACACACTCACTCCTCTAGTTTGTCAAATGCTGCATGCATGCCTCCGACGTAATGATAGTGGCCATTGATGTAGGTAGCTGAGACGATTTTCAAGTTTTATTCAAAAAGAAAAAAGAAAACGGCCAGAGTTGCATCAGGCCGCTGCGCATCAGCTTGAGTGCTTTTTCGTTTTTTGTATCGACAGTGAAAATCCCAGTAAATTAAACTGCTTCGCTGATTTATAGCGCGTGCAGTATAGCAAACTGTGGATATAAATGGAACAAAAAGATGCATTGGCGCACCCCTGCATGTCGGGTTCTAGTAAACACGACGTTGCCCAGCCTCTGCGTGCTCGCGAGATGACCACGGCGAAATGTGGCATGAATGCTTGCTGGTAGCTCACAGGTGCCCCTTCAGGTGCCATGCCAGTCCTTGTTGCTGTCACTGGGAAGGGGGGCAGGAGTAGTGGGAGGCCAGCACAACTGGGGAAAAAAACTAATTCCCAACAAGGCTACCAAGTTCTCTCCCCAGCGCCTGCACGGCACTTTGTTGCTGCTCGATTTGCTCCTGTACTCGACGTGCATCGAACGGACGCATTGGCAAGGGAAGGGAGGGGCCATTTTATCGCGGGCTTCTCCAGTCAGTGTTTTGGACACTCGCTGGTTTGATGCCCTGCTGTCTCGGACGTCCCCACTGTTGTGGCAGCTCAGTGCCCGCAAGCTCCGGTGGCGCCTCTTAAAACCTTCGGCTTGCAAGAGGGCGAGTAGGTGCACAGCAGCCAGGATGGGACTCCATGCTCCGCTGCAAATCGCCGGACACTCGCACGATGCCTCCCCAATCGCCCCACTGTCCGTCTCAAAGGTGAGGCACACAACATAGGGCTGGCCACTTTTGCTCTGGGAGCGAAAGCAGCTGCTGAGCACATGGATAAGGCCCAACCTGCAAGAACAGAGAGAGTATCAGTAAATAACACTCAGGGAAGAACAGGACTAGTGCGCTACAGTTTATGGTAAAGAGACAGAGCAGAAAGAAGTGGCCGCAAGGAACAGACTCAAAATGACCAGATTTTGTGTCTTGCTTAACACTGTTGCAAGGGCAATAATCTACACCTCAAACAGCAATGATGTCAAAATTGTTTGTCAAGTTCGAGCGTGCAAGTATCTCTGCATGCTTTTTTAATGCATTTTTCAAGAGAAGGAAGTTTAACATTTAAAAACCTCAGCGGGGTAATGATACCAGTACCCGCATAATCGTGTTCGTCATAACTTAAGCAAGCAATAATATGATGATCTGGAACTCACTTCCAGAATCTTTCGATATAAACAGGTAAACCTTCGGGCTATACCGATGACCAAAAAAATCTTCTAGTTCAGTGAGTTCAAGCTAACGAGGTTTTACTGTATTATCTATTCGTGCACACCAAAAACCTGCGCTTTAGAAACAAACACAACCACCCCACCGCTAAAAAAGAAGAAAGACACACAAACAGATTTTTGCGCAGAACCTGCGCAATAAATAATGAAAACACACAAAAAAAGAAAATTCAAGGTGTATGTGCGCTTTTGTAGTTCACTTCGCCGCAAGGCATGATTGCTTTGCGGCAAACGCGCGGGCGGACGACCGTTACGGAAAACGGCCGCAACCTTTCCGTAAACATCTCCACGAAAAATCATCCCGTAAATTCCATGTACAGCATTTGAAAATACCTAATCCACCCACTAGCGGTACGGTCTGGCGATTGTCGCTCTCCTCTTTCAGGGTTACTGCAGCAGGGTCGCCGCTACGCATTTGCGTGGTAAACAACGGTGAACGAAGTGCTCTACAAATGCTCATACCGTTAATTCGCGTCAAGTAAAAACAAAGAAGGATTTACTTACTGCGAGTCGCACGTCTTCGTTCGCACCGATGAAGGCGAGCAATGCGCCTCGGTGGCTAGGCGGCATGCCCTGCTCCGCTGCCGCTCGGATGGGTCCTTGGCGCGGCACCCCGAGTGGTATGAGTCTTCAGACACAGTCGGCAGCGCAGGCAAGTCCTTCGTCCACAATCCGCGGTCGAGAGCCGGAAAACACCGTCCAGTTTGAGCCATACCGCGTTACCGTCACCTACTCTTCCACAGTAAACAATACGAGACTTCCCGATCGACACCCGTACCAATATGGCCGACGATCTCGTTTACATCAGTGTTGCTAGATCACCAAGCAATTTCGCATAGGGTCTATTGTGGCTCGCCTTTTTCAAAATTGTATTGAAAGCAAGCATTGTGGGAAAAAAATTAAAAAAAAAACAGCGAGTCATGGCACACACCCCTCACACATGTGGGCAACAACGTGCAATATATATTACGCATTTTCTCCTCTTTCTTTAAACTTAGGTTCACCTTAAGAGGTTAAGACGTGACCATATTAGGCATTTGGTTATGCTGAGCGAGACACGTACGTTTCTGGACAAGGTGATTCATGTCGGATTTGAAATTGATATATATGAACATGACACACGAAATGCCACATGAGAGACGCAAACTCACAACTGCTTAATCTTACCGAAGAATCCCCCTAAATACTCTTGCGCATCAATAGAAACGTATTTTAAATAATACGTAAAATTAGCAACTCGATACAGTTAAATTAATGTTTATTCCTCCTCTTCAGTATAAACAACAACTGTCCAAAAATGGTATTTATTTTAGAAAAGGTACGGGAAGGACACGATCACACAGGCGCTTGCGGGTGTAAAATACGTGTCCGGTAATGTATGGGCGATAGCGCACGGGTCGTGTGCAGTGTAAATGTTTTTGTTTGTTTCTTCTTTCTATATATGGACACAGCGCAGTTTTACAAGGGTGTGGAATTTGCCCGTGTATGCACAGGTCTTGTCGCTTGTTACCCGTTTCGCGTACTAAACTTTTATCCTTTAAATAATCACCACGCCACCTTCAAAAAGCACCCTTCGACGTTCCGGAAACGGCAGACGACTGCACTCAACAATAAGAAAAGTGCAATGTGTGGAAGCAATGTTTATAACACGCTTCACCCTCAAGCGGTGACCAGGGCGAAGATGTTTCGTGGAATTAAACCAGCGCAATAACCCGCAACGACCGCTGATTATTGCGTTTCTAGAGGAAATGCGCAAGCAGAGGTAACTATGTCATCGCTTACTGCAAAAGAAGTACACATATTGGTTGTTTTATCGTGTGCAGCACGCGTCTTGCGCCGCACGCAACGTGAAAAAGCAGACGACGCGAGACCGCTATCCACACTAGGAGCGGTTCGTCCCGCCGACGCCAGGGGCCGACTGTTCGCGCTCGGTGCGAATAGCAATTGCCAGCACATAGCAACAGTGCGTGATTTCCTAGTCGCTGCGGATGCAGCTTCCGTTTCTGCTTCGCTTTTGTGGCTTTCTTTTTAAAGTGGCTATAAAATGCGTTCTATTCTGCAACTTAAGGAAAGCCGGCAAATAGCCGCTACACCGCTGTAAGGATGTCATTCAGCGGTCGAAGAACGCCAAGACCCGGAAGGAGAGAAAAATATTTTCAGCAAATTTCTAAGTTATCTGATGAGGAGAAAGAGCAGTAATTTTTGGCTGAGGGACTTTGCGACCCCTAATCTAAGTACAGGATGTGTTGGTTGACTACTTTCTGCAAGTATTTAGAAAAAAGTTGAAAAAAGTTTTGCAGGGTCGCTTTAATTCGGCCAAGGAAAAATATTTGCTCAAAGAAACATTCATTATGACTTGATTTTATGCCGCCTTGATAAGGAAACGAAAAACGAGCAAAAAAAAAATTAACAGAAAAAAACACGCCTGTTTTTTTTCTTCGAACCCGTTTGAACCCGTTTGAACCGGTTCGAACCGGTTCGAACCGGAACGGAATGGTGCTCTGGAACTGAACCCGAACCGAACCCGAAAGGCTTGAACCCGAACCCGAACCGAATCCGAAAAACGTCCGGTTCGACACCCTGACTGCGACTTCCCACTCTAAGACATCCAGACGGCACAGGAAGGTGTATGGCTGATCAATTTTCAGCCGTGGAAACTCCATGTATCCGGTCCCTTGTTTTTCAGTGACATAGGTATTAGTTGGCAAGAAAAAAAGAAGCATAAGGTCTGGTACACAGTTATGCATTTCGCGTAGGCTAGAGCCGCCAGCTAGGTGGAGCCGCCAGCTTTGCTGTTTGCCAGTGTTCTCGCACTTAGAGTGGAGCTGTCCCAAATTTTACTTACCTCGCATGTATCTCTAAGATTGAGACGATCAAACACTATACAGTAATCTTTTAGGCCCAATCAAAGAAACCTTCCCCTAGAATAGCGCGCACCCCTACTGAAAAAATCATACGATAATCTCAAAGATATGTGAGCACGAGGTTATGAGAGCGTACAGTTAACGATATGTTTTTGGCTGCACTATAGCTGTACAGCCAACGACATGTTGTTGTGAGATAATCGCACAGCCAATGATATTTTGTCGAAATCTAATGATATCATATGCTTTAGCGATAATCGTACAGCCAACGACATATCGTCGCAGTCCTATGATATCATTTGCTTCTAAGATGCCAAAATGTTTGTTATATCACTGCACTTGATGATATCTCACAGCGACCCGATTCCAGTCAGTTCGACATCACACAATGTAAGAAGCTATAGCACAAAAAGGTTACTACCAAAACACATATTCCCATTCAAATGTGAAGTGTAAATGTGCTGTCCTCGAGGGTCGAGATACCTGCATCCTTGAGCACTTGTATATACAACACCTGTTTGTACACACTTTCAGTTTATGCTTTGACGGAGGGCAGTAGGTTGCTGACTGCTCACGAACGCATTGCGCATAAGCAGCTTCTCTCCAGGCACATCCCTTGTCCCTCTTGGTCCCAAAGTTGCGATTGGCGTTTAAAAAGTAAATAAAAAAAACAAGGCGAAAATAAGATGTAGCTGTCCACAAATACTGGAGCAAAATATTGGTACTGCATATTTATGCCTGTCTGCGGTGCCAGAAAAGAGATTGCAGCAAAGCGGTTGAATCTGTGAGGCTGGTGTGCAATGTAAGCAATCATGTAAAGCCACGGCCCCTATACTACTGTTAATGTGCACCGTTGCAAGGTAGCTTGTAAAGCATTCCATGAAACTCCATCCCGCAAAAATGGAATGGCCTAAACCTCCAATGCTAATTGGCCAACAGGCTGAATTTGCGTGGCCTCATCAAGACTCTAAGCTCTTGTAGCATACGGTTGTTTCAGTGAAATACGCGTCATGGGTACTTACTCACCTGAGCACTAAATGACAAACAGAAGATGATGTCACGTATAAGCGCCGTGTCGTTCTAAAAAGCGCGCAGGTTAACATCCAGATCCATCGTTTCGGTACAGTGATAGACTGCACGACCTAGTGCCATTCTTAACTTGTGCCCGAGTATAGAGCTTTTAACCACAGCTAGACGCATAGACGCATAAACGCACTGCAGTATGGACTTTATATTTACGGCTTCCGAATAAATTGCATGGCAATTAGGTTTAATTTCTCCTTCGTATTACTAAAGGAAGCACCTGCTACAGGAGCAGGTAATATTCTAAAGACATGAAAAAAAAACAGTGGCTTAACACGCCAAAAGTACACCTGGGCAATGGCGAGCGCTGTAGGAGAAAAGTCCGGATTAGTTTTGACCGCGTAGGTATCACTTGGTTGCACGGAAATCTCGGCACCAGGAAGTTTTCACGTGTTGCCTCCCCATAAAAACTGGCCACTTCAGCTAGTATTGGACCCGCAACATTAGCATTCACGTCACAACACCCTAGCCACCGAGCCGCCGGAGCAGGTTAAACATGAAACACAAAGCGGATTTTGGAGTAGAAATGACAAAATTAGGCGCACATATTTTCCTCACAGCGTATCTACCTTTTAAAACTACGATGCAATTGCCCCACCCTACTTGCGACCAAAACACCTTTGTTTCGAGGGGTAGTCATTGTTCATAAAGTAAAAATTTACAACTCGAGACCTGCCGCAATTACGCACTTTATTGTAGAGGTAATAATTGACAGCCATTTTCAGCGGCATGCGATAATTCTGCTAAGATCAGATTTAAACACTGGTCAGAATGATGCGCTGCTTAAGTTTATGATACACACACGGGGACAAAAAAACGCACAACGCAAACGGAGAAGTACAAACAAGCAACCAGTTATTTTTTGGAATTCCTCCTAGGGCTGTGCACAAAAGAGAAGAAGCAAACACTACAAAAAAGGGCGGGGGGCCGAACAGTTAAGAGGAAAAAGGGAACGACGCAATACTGAAATATTCAAGTCACATGCACAGTGGCCTAACCATCAGAATCTTCAGCGCACCCGCATTTACAGGGGACAAGGTGCGTCTTTTAAATAGGCAATTTAGCAAGAACCCAAAAAAAATGACGGCGTGCTCGCGCATCCTCCGAATTTGCCTGATCCCGTGCACCAGGACTTCATGATTTTCCTCTTCTGCTGCTTGGGTTATCGGAACAATGAGGAAGTGCACCTGCTCTAAGAGAAAGCAGTGCGTTACATAGGTAACGTTGATTACCTTGAGCACACCAGGGATTTGTTCACGCATTTTAGAATTGTACCTGTTCCTAACCTATAGAAATTTGGCCTGACAAGTGTTATAAAAAAATTGTTTTTAATTGCGAAGAAAGTTTCTTACAAATGCTATCCCTTAAACCAAACGTCGTACCTTACACGTTTCGAAACCAACAATTTTGGTACCTTGTATTTTGCCGTACTGAGCATGGACGGCAGTTGATGAGGTATGCCTTACCGAGGCCCGTAAATTATTTCATTTCAGACGGTTTCTCCCAAGAAGGTGCTCGTGTTCGCGCTACACGAGAGCACTTCCTGTAACATTTCTTTTATTTCTTTCGAAGCGTCCACTTGTTATGTCGATTTTGTTTACGTAAATGTTGCTGTTGTGCATTGCTCTAAATTATGCTATAATATGTTGTATTTCTTGGTTGACTCAGATATGTATGAGTGTCTAAGTAGTGTCTTAGTAGCTGTGTAATACGTTTTATTTTATAAATACAGTGTTTTTAACCAATCTGTTTTCCCAACTGAGTGCATGAAGCACTTGTCACATGAAGCGCCTGTATTGCTTAGGGTGGACGATGGGCCCTTGGTGTATGCCTTTTACCTAAGGGTGGGTCGGCTGAAAGCTGTTCGCTTTTTGCCCGAGCATGCACGCATCACTGTGATGCAAGTAAACTGATTTGAATTGCTTTGCTTTGAATACTTCGGTTTTCTTGAAGAAAGCCTTCTATACACAGATTTTGTAGCGTGTGGCCTATTTTCAAGGTTCGCTAGCCTGCTCAGCTGTGCAGCGGGGCTCCCTGAGCCTGGTTTTTATGCGTCCCCCTGTCTGTCGCAAACAGCTTCGTTTGCCCTTGAAGAGGATGCGGTAAACAACGCCGAGAGAGCATTCAAAAAATTTTGTTTTGTGCTTTGTGTCACACTGATATATTTGTGCCGCGTTTCCATCCTTATTCACCCCTTTACAAAGTCTTTTAATTTGATGTGGGCTGAAAAAAGGACTCCAACTTCTTCCTTCGCTCCTACCTTCTTTGTGTGTGTACATAAAACGGTACATAACATAAAACGGTGTGTGTACATAGAACGGTAGGAACACAATGTAGTCGTCAACGTATCCCACCAAAACGGCAACGGAAGCCATAAGGAAGAACTTCGACGCAAAGGTTATTTTAGTTATTGGAAACAAAAAAGCTACTGAAGCCTATGCTATCGAGGTTTTCGAAGAGGCGGGCTTAGATAGAACCGTGAAAATGATCAAGGAAAGAGCGGCAACATTTGCCTTAACCCGTTCTTCACGGCCAAAACACACAGATTGCGTGCCTTTCAAACCGATTGTTGAAGACAAATGAACCTGGCAAACGTGCACAGTGACGTTTCTTCAAAGGTACCTCTGATCTCGGTTGAAGACCTGTTTCTTAGCAGCGACTCAGTTTAGGTAGCAGAGTTCCTGGAGAGAAGTCCAGCAGTGACGTGCTTTTCGCTAGATTTCAAAAACCTTTACTACAATGTCCCGCAACCTTATGTGCTTCTGGCAGTGCAGGAGTGTATAGACGCTCTACAGAAGGGTGAAATTCTACAATTTTTGCTGATTGAGTGTGGCCCACTTTATAAAGCTCATTCGTGTGTTCCCAGCGTGCCTCATGTTACGTTCCCGGAAACTCTGTCCGGACGGAAAGATGGGATTTGTATAGCGTCCTGCGTAGCGCCTACTTTTTGTGACCTGTACCTTGCAAAGGACGACAGACAACTTGTAAACCTTTTGAGCAATCGTGGGGCTTTTTAGGAGATTCCGATACGCAGACGGCTGCATTGTGTTCGTACCGTTGGGCAAGAATCTGGAAGCAGAGTGCACGGCGATACCTGAACACTTTCATACTGTACACGAGAGCTTACAGGTCACACACGGGACACTTCATAGCGGAAGACTGCGGTATTTAGACATTCAAATCCAGGTTGGAGCCTCCCTCCCGCGCTGATTTTACCAAACAAGTGTGGGGGGGGGGGGGGGGAGTTGGAAACCCACTCTTCTTTTTTACTCGTGACATCCAAAGATAGTAAACAGAGGCATTGCTTCATGCTGTTTCTTTCAAGCCCTAAAAAAGTCCTGTCCCCACCTCACAAAAGCGAGCCCCCGAAAACAGCGGGTATGCTTAAGATCTAGCAGGTTTCCAACTTGAGGGGGTCAAGCCACCAAGGGCCCAGAGAAGAGCAGGAAAAGAAAAAAAGAGAACTGCCGGCAGTGATCCCGTACATACACAAAAAAAGAACGTAGGATTTCTGCAATATGTCACACGTCGTACGACTACCTTGAACCCAGCAAGCACAGCAAGTCCGATTCTTCACCGGCCAACCCACGGCTGTCCTCCTGAATGCTCCGGCATCGGCAACAAACTGGCCAGCGATGAACATAAGATAAACGGTATAAATAAGGCCACCATGCTCTGCGCACCTTATCGGCAGCCAATGTTCTTAAGTTTGTCAGCTTTCGCTCGTTAACCGTCAACATGGTTTCCCCTCGGCGAAAGTTTCTCAGAAGTTGTCTGGCGGATCAACCACTGGCGATGAACGGTACTTGCTCCAGCAACGTTCAATCAAAAGACAGGCGGCAGGTTTATCGCCGCCGAGTATTCGCTTGTTGCTTGAAAGCGGGTTTACAAAAGATGATCAGCTTGTGCACGGCCACCAGGCGAGCGCTTTGTTTCCGCTTGCCGGGGAACACATGATGAATGGCTTTTGTCCAGTTCTAGAGTACTCGTGTTTCGTAGGCAGCCGTTGTTCAAAAGTTGTTTTGGAAACGTAGGTTATTCGGTCCGCTTATGAATCTGCACGCGCCTGCTCTTCGAAAGGTGAACGGCTGACGTCTGTCTCAGGTCTAGCACCGCCCTTGCCCAATCACCGGAATTCCGAAGGTCATGCGTAGACACGCGCCCAGCCACCGAACAGTGTGCGGTGCACTCGCGGTGCGGTGCAGTGTGCGGTGCGGTGGTGTACATGTGCACTCAAGCACAAATGTACGAGGAAAAAAAAATTAACCGAATACGCTAAATCAAAGATAATGGATAGTGAAGACAAAATAATGGCTTGCTAGTGGTATATTTGGAAAGTCACATTTTCAGTCTTGTGTTGTGACATGTGTTCGCGCTTTGTGGATAAACCCTGCTTGCCACTTTGGAAACACGTGAGGTTAAGGATAAGCTGAAATGCTGCCCTAAACGATCGACGAAAGACGGCGTTTTTCAGTGCCCGGACAAAGAAAGTTCGGTAAGCTCATTTTGGCTGGCCATTTTCTTGCGTGTCTAAGGTTCGGTGCAGAAACGTGTTACGGTTAAATTTCGGGCTTCCGCTTCAGTCTCACGGTGTGGTTTGTGGAAGCTAAATTCAATTTACTAATGCTGACGGCGCTCGATATGTCTAGCGTTTCTGATGGACAGGTGGTAGGCGCAGCGGAGGGGGCTAGGAAGTGTGAAATATTTGCCGGTGCTCTTGATGACATCGTGAGGAATGGAGGTGTTTTGTACCGTGTGCAGGTTTTTATCGCACGAGCTCTGTTTGTATAATCGGCTGGGCGGTTTCACCGCACTGTCATGTGACTTCGATAGCTGGGCCACTTTGAACAAGGCAAAATACGATATGAGACTGCTCAAATTTTCGGAGCTAAAACTTCTCTTGAGAAAAAAAGGAAATACGGGAATAGTTTAAAAATCCGAGCTTTGCAACAAAAGCGTTTTTCAGTTTTTATTTTTATCTGATTCCTGGCTGAAAACCTTTCCCAATGCTTTCTCGGCTTCTGTTTCTTTGGAAACTATTTCTTTTCTTCAACCAATTTGCAGTTCCGGAGCACCTCGGCTGAACGCGCGACAGTTGTGCGGTCTGATCCTGACTGGGGTGCGGGTCACGGTGTTCTCTTTGGGGGCCTTCGCTATATCACAGGCCGGGGAGTTTTTTTTCTTTTCTCCGCAACGTGGAGAGGTCTATTTCCCGTCTGGTGCCACAAAAAAGCGGGCATCGCTGCCTACTCACAAGCGCGTGCTCAGTGTGGTAGGGCGTTTCCACAGTAATGAACGTTTGTTGTCGAGTGATCTCGTTGAACGGGGACTATTTATTTGGTCGCTCAAACTCCTTGCTCACTCAAAACACAACAGAACCCTTTAAAATCTACGTACAGGTTCACGCTTAGAAGAGGTTGGTACACAGCGCCGAGGAACAAGAAATCCAAGAAGTAAGCCACGAAGTTTACCAGCGAAAGCAAATAGGACAGGCATGACCGTATTGACGTTGTTTAGGCCCTGCCAGGGGTGCATAATGAGCAAAATTGAAGAGTGTGCGGTTAGTTTTTCCGCGTATTCCACAGTGATTTGCTCGCCCACCGCTTCACGTGCACGTGTAATATTTGGCTCAGGTATTCCTGACAGTGTAATCTAAACGTCTTGCAGGTTTACTTCCACTGCTCCAAGAGTGTTGTAGGGTCCCTTTAAACCAAGATACACTGCACATTAGCAGTGTAAATATCTGTAGGTGCCTCGAACTGCCTTTCTTAGTTTGGTGACAGTATGAGCTGTCCAGAGTTGTATCTTCTCCTTTTTTTCTTCTTGTTTAGTGCTGCAGGTGCTCCTGAGCATGGCTTCTGTGGTTTCCATTAGAACTCTGTCCATGACCACAGTAGCGGTCATCAAATGGAAGCAGCATTACTGTAGGAGCAGAAATTGAGAAAATAAATCTGCACCACATTTTTGATAAACAGTATTTGACAGTTGCTGAATTTATTTGTTTCCTTAAAAAGCACGAATGATTGCTGTTACGAGGTTATAAATTCTGCACTTGGCTGTAGAAACACCATGACTATACCCACTCTAGGGCTGTATGAAAGCTGCAGCACCCCAATTAATATTTATTATTTATTTATTTATTTATTTATTTATTTATTTATTTATTATACCCTCAGGGCCAGAGGCATTACAGAGGGGAGTGGGTTTCAGAAACAAAGCAATAACACATGAGAATACAGCAACTATGGTAACAAAACAAAGTATCCTGGTTATACAATATTAACTAACGCATTGTGAAATAAACGGTTATCAGTAATGGATACGACACTTGGGGGAAGGCGGTTCCAATCACGTGATGTTCTGAGGATGAACGATTCGGAAAAATGTCGCGTGCTGCTATGTTCGATGCCAACTTTGGGAGCGTGATCGATTCGACGAGGAATGTATTGCGGCTGATTAATGAGTTGGTTGTGTAGGGTGGGATGATGGTATAGTTTGTGAAACAATGTAAGACGAAAAGTGGCCCGACGGGAAGCTAAAGATGGAAGCCCGATGATGGATTTCATGGACGAGATGCTTGCAGTACGGTTATAGTTGGAGTGAATGAAGCGAACAGAGTTATTTTGTACCATTTCAAGAGCAGTAATTAGATTATCGCGGCAGGGGTCCCAGACTGGCGTAGCATACTCGAGTTTTGACCTGATTAGTGTTTTATAAAGCAAAAGTTTCAATGAGGATGGGTATTTTAAGAAGTTACGGCGCAGATAACCCAACATGCGGCTAGCTTTGCTAATGATATGTTCTATGTGGAGCGTCCAATTTAGGTTAGCAGAAATGTGGACACCAAGGTATTTATAACAATTGACGGGCTCTAACGAAACGTTGTTCAAATAGTACACAGGGGGGCTGTTAGTACTCCGTGATATGCGCATGACTTTACATTTAGACACGTTTAGTTCCATAAGCCATTCATTACACCAGTTAGTTACCTTGTCGAGATCGGACTGAAGTAGGTTAGTGTCCCTGTCAGTGTTAATTTTGCGAAAGATAACACAATCCTCTGCAAATAAATGGATGTTTGAAGATACGAGAGACGGCAGGTCGTTAATGTAAATAAGAAAGAGGAGAGGACCTAAAACTGATCCCTGGGGAACACCAGAAGAAACGGGGCACAGAGAAGAATTGCAGTTGTTAGCAGCAACGAATTGTGATCGGTTAAGAAGGAAATACTCGATCCACTTAAGCACGGTAAGGTCAAGTTTAAGTCGGTTTAGCTTAAAAAGTAAAAGTCGGTGACATACCTTATCAAATGCTTTGGAAAAATAAAAAAATGCAATCAGCTTGAGCAGATATATCTAAAATACGATGTAACTGGTGAGTAAACGATATAAGTTGAGTCTCACACGAAAAAGATTTTCAAAAGCCTTGTTGCGCTGATGAAAAAAATAGGTTAGATTCAAGTAAATTTACAAGGTTGGTGCCTCCTGCCTCCTATATATGCCTCCTGCATGTGCCTCCTGCAATGGAAGGGCCAGACGAGTAGGTTGCATGGCTAAAGTTCAACCATGGCTGAGCGGCTCTGGTTGAACAGCTGGCCCCCAAGCAAGGGCGAATAGCCGTCGTCTGTAAAAGTTGAACGGCCGTGGGTTGTTAAAGGTTGAACGACCACCGGCCAATAAAAGAACGGCAAAGTTTGGCGGCCGAAGGGTGGTTGTAGGCCGCTTGGCGATGCTTTGGTCAAACGTGAGCAGCTGTTCAGCTTAGACCAGGGAACTTTCAGCACACTGCCAAGGCCCACTTTTGAGTATGTGCTTTACACTCTGATGAAGCAACGGCCGAGCAGAAATTACCCGGCCACACATAGACAGCCCATGCTTAGCCGTACATGCTTGTGCTGCTTGGGAAGACATATTGCAGAACTTTTATGACTCATCCATGAAATCTGTATACCATAAAGATGTCGTCTTTTTTGACATGTTGTTCGATTCTGCCATATCATAGCTTTATGAGGTTGGAGCATATCGACATATCGTAAAAGTCCTTACGATGTGAAAGACCTGCCGTAAAACTTCTTTGACATGTCATTCCAATTCCGGCGATATCAAAGACATGTCATTGAAATCTTAACGATATCATTCATGTCGTACAAATATCGTTGTTATATTATCAGCAGGCACCAGAATGGTTGATCACATGTTTTTTGCTCCATTTTGCATTCCTTCTTCCCAAGATCTCCTGTGCTATTTCACTGACCCTCACTCAACTTTAGGGTGTCATTGGCCATTTGCCGAAAGGCATCTGGGTTTTTTGTATAAAAGAGCTGCGCACCATTGTGGCTCAAGCCACTGTGCACGTGAGCTTAAATATGGTGGGCTGGTTTTCACCCACTCTGGCTTTATTTCGCTGCTTCAGGTAAAAAAACACAACCCCCTTTTATCGACATGGCAGGCCTCGTTTATATACTTGGCACCGGCGGCACGAATCCGCAGCCATCCCCTAGAGCTCAATTTAGAGTACGGGCATTTCTTCTGGACGCACTAATCTAAAATGGTTTATCTGAATCCAACATTAGCTTTAGCATTAAAGCCACGAAAGCTGCCAGTGTACCCGTTTATACGAGCAGATAACTTAATCCGTAAACTAGATATCGATGCAATCACTCTAGCCATAATATTCATTGTGCGCCATTCTGCTCACAAAGACATTTTATCTCCTCGTGCCTTGATCTCTAAATCCGTTCGTGTGTATATCAAGGGAGATTAGTGTGAATTCAAACAGAACGACTCCACCAAATATGACATTGCCTCATTGCACTGCGAGGTAAACAAACCACCATTTCATAAGGCGCGATTCAACGAACGTGCTAACTCCGCAATATAGTTGACTGAATTTTCAGAAATGAACGCCTTTGCCACATAAATTTGCACTGTTTAATTTCCCAAGGTTGTGTTATTTACAGAAAGAACATATGGGTGCGGTATCAAAAACACTGTTTTCTGCTGATTGCGGCGGACAATGGTGGAAATAAGTTAGGACTCATCTCGTATATTTCAAAATTACAGGGAGGTGAGGCGGCTAGAATAAGTGGTTTAGCGGAGCACTGGTGGGTCAGCGTTGTGTAAAGAATGTAGTCAACTGTAAAAATGAAATAATTTTCTTTCAAATATTGTTGTAAGTCGCGGAGATGAGTCGGTGGCCACGTTGAAAATCGGCTTTACGGTGCCGAGCAAAACCCGTTGGGAAACTTTGTCGTGACAAGATATGCAACCCTATAAGCATAATAATCAGGCTCTTTTGGCTTCTTTTCGCCCTGCTTTCCATCTTTGATGTAAGAGGGGTGGCACAAAGCAAGTCCCGGGGCGCTCGCTTGCTCGTTTTTAAAATTTTATGTTCAATTCGGCTGACATCACGCGTTCCGCGTAGAGACTGCACCTGCTGCATGCCACGTTGTGTTCACGTGAACTACGCTCAGATAGCTGCAGGTGCGTTTTACATGTTACTGCTTCCGGTGTGGACTCTAGTGCAGAAATATTCTGTTCATTTCGTTCAGTCGGCAGCAACACGTGTTTATGGACTTCTGTACTGAATCCACTTTACCAAAAAGCGCATTGTAGAAACGCCACTTCTATATAAAACAACGATTGTTTTGATTGATTGCGAGGTTTAATGCTCCGGAGCAACCCAGGCGATGAGGTGCGCCTTATTGGAGGGCTCTGGATTAATTTTGACCAACTGGAGATTTTTAACGTGCGCCGAAATCTCAAAAACACTGGCGTTTTCGCTTTTTGCCTCCACGAGAAATAAAAGCGGCCGCCGTGGCCCGGAATCGAACCCGAATCCTCCGGCTCAGAAGGACCACACCTTCCCCACTGAGACACCGTGGCGGGTATAAACAAAAACCATAAGAGACCGCAAAGCCTTACATATATACAAACCTGCTATTATAAGCTCTTCTCATCCCGCTGCGTATTATTCTTAGGCAGTCCTTATATGACTGCGACGAATCGGAACATACAATCAAAATGCTCTCAGGTATTGTTTAGACGCCCAGCCACATACGCTCATCACGTTCTGCCGAATCATAATGCGCAGATATTTTAGAGGGAATAAGAATAGCAAAAACAAAAAAAAATGAATAATGGCTTTTAAGAAATTTGGTGCGTTCGACACCCTTCTAGGATTGACATCACATCAATAAAGAGTGTTGCTCAAAATGTTTTCCCCTTAACGGGTTCATCAAGCTCCTCTTGTTCGCTGTGTGCTTGCGTTTCCGCCATGATTGTCGTAGCTGGGAGAATGATGCGTGTTGTAGAGAGCGCAGCTTTCAGTAAGTCCCTCTGCATGTGCTCGATGTGTTCAGCAATTAACCACACGTCCCGAAAGTCATGTTGCAGTCAGCTTTTGGCAACACATGCCGGGGTAGGGGTTCATTCCTGCGCGGTGGGTGGCACGGTTAGGTGTTTGGTCCAAGTGAGAGTTGCTAAATATTAACGGTCCTGTCTGAGAAAACTATCAGTCTCCGTGGTCGGGGTGTCAGTAGCAAGTGTTTGTTTGCTATCCCAGGAAGCATTGTTGTCAGGGTTACACTGCGTTTGTCCTGTTGCTCTGGACTTCGTCTACTAGGCGTTTTATAGCCTCGAGAGTGTTGTTTCCGTTGTTGTACTAAGCATGAAGTGCGTGGTGTAGTGTGGGGCATCATCTATGATGATTTTAACGGGATGAGTCGTTCGGGAGCATTGAAATATAATCTGTTGTGCATGGCGTCCTGAAGTTAAGTGATTCTTGATCTACTTAAACTGACTGTCACTGAATAAACTGAGGTGTGCGAAAGAGAATAGGAGGGGCTTACATTCCCCAGTTTCTCCGAAAATAAAATTCAGAGTACGATGAAACTTAAAAATGGAGGGGGAGCAGGAGAACAACATTGGACCCATTAGCGGCGTAAGTGTGGTGCGAACGTTTCAACAATACTTGCCTTTGTCGCGGTAACCGCTGCATCCCTGGCATGCTTCTTGAAAGGGAAGGACCCTAGAGAGGAAACGTGAGTGGGGAATGACCGTCTGGTGGTAGAAGAGTGAGAAAGGAGGATCTGTTTAATACGCAAGAAATAATGGCAGATAAACGGAAATGTACAGTTATGAACAAACGAACCACGAACACAAAAATATGAACCAGAACACACAAACAGCGCAATTTTTTCCATGCAAGTGAAATTCTCGCGTCACTGTAGTACATTTAGAAAGATTGAAAATATGTATTTGCATACGTACCACTGGTTAGTCATTATTTTATCCCCACGGTCTAATTTCTTTGATTTGGGGTGTTCTGGTTCATATTTCCTTGTTCTCATTCCATTTCTTTATCAGGCATGAGTGTACTGCTCAGAAACTAGAGCATGGAAGAATGAGGCGCGGTTGGGACATTGAGGTGGAGAAAGGGGGCACAGGAGTGGCTGTAGGTGACGTTTGATAGTGACGACGCGTCGCCTGGGCGAGGCTTTTGGGATGGTAGGAAGTGGGTGGAAAGTATGGGTAAAGTACTGCGCCAGAACTACAAGGCTCCGAAACACTGAGGGGAAAATGTCAAACAAGAGCACCTGCCCAAATGATTGAGACCAAAGTTTAGGCAAGGGGGGACTTTTCGGGATATGAAAACGATAAACTTATAAACAAGCACGGTGCACAAGGAAAAAAATGTTCTCAAAGAATTGACAGCTTTTTCTGAAATAAGGGAATGATGGACAATATAGGACGGAAATCAAAACAAGAGAGAAGTGACTGGACGTATGTAGGGGGGAGGTGCAAATATCAAGGTACAAGCTTTGCCTGGGGAGGGAGCGGTAAAATTGGGAAAATGCGATATGTAAAAGCAATGTGATCGCCGTATTGCTCTTGCCATAAAAATAACGGACACGTGAAAGTTGTCTTTAGGATGAATCAAATAACTCCAGCAGGTTCTTGGGAGTTGGCTTTGGGAGTTAAGGTAATACGAAATGATCCGTTTTTTCTGTTTCTCGTTGGGGGGGGGGGGGGGGGGCCGGGGGAGGGCAGGGAAGGAAATTGTCAAAGGTTCACTGCAGTAGAGAAAGCATGAGATCCTCACAAATGTGGCCCGATTGGTTAAAATGTTTAACTACTACTATTGATGCTTTCTGAAGAGTATCTGCGCTATTTCAATTAGGGTGTGAGCTCATCTGTCGACTAGTTCTTCATATGTATGCTCATCCTAAAAATAGCATCCCAGCATATGCAGAATGGTTGGGGTGGTGAACGCAACCGTGGAATAATCTTGCTGATGTATTTTCTGGCTCGGCTATGGAAAATCAGCCTATCTGCAGAGGCTTCAAAGCCTTGCAAATAAGACAAAAACGGGCCTTTTTGTTTGCTTTACTTCGTTTGAGACAATTGCATAGTTTTCTTGGGTAACATAGAAACATGAAAACTCTGCCCGACTGGGCATGCCGTGCTACTGATGTTGCGGCATCGAAAATTACAATATTTCTCACTTTTCACTGTAGAAAAGCGAAAAGAAGTAATGAACGAAAGAATATACTAAACGCCGAGAACAATCAATTTTGCCGTGCAATAATTTTTTTAGATATTCGATGAAGCCGCGATAGCCCACGCCATCATCACTACACAGTACTCAATCACCATACTCACCGACTCTCAGGAAGCTTGCAGAGATTACTTACAAGGTCGAATTTCTAAAGCGGCACTTGTTCTTTTATCAAGATACATCATTGCGGAAGTTTGTATGTTTTGGGTGCCAGGAAAGGAATTCATTGAGGGGAATGAGGCGGCTCACGCCGCTGCCCACGCTTACATACACAGGGCCGTTTATCTCACAGGGCAGTCACCACCTCTTCCACCTAACCCACAACCCCTCTTGCGCTAGACAGATATCTTGGCAAACTGCCGACACAAACGGTCAATTTTCCCCATTCCACACCACCAACTCACAAGGGATGAAGCAACAACGTTCAGATGACTTCAAAATAACACGTATCCACACTGTACCCTTCTTCATGCCATCTATCCAACATTGTATCAACCCACCTGCAACTACTGCCCAGCGCCCGGTACCCTATACCATCTGGTGTGGAAGTGCGAAAAGACACCGGACCTGCAACCAATGCCCAACCCCTC
Organism: Haemaphysalis longicornis; assembly: GCF_048455015.1. Taxonomy (NCBI): domain Eukaryota; kingdom Metazoa; phylum Arthropoda; class Arachnida; order Ixodida; family Ixodidae; genus Haemaphysalis; species Haemaphysalis longicornis. The sequence goes on from NW_027526422.1 coordinate 191,781,670, forward strand.
CATACAACAGTGGACGGCGCGGTTGACAATTAGGGACCCTACACTCCAGCTTGGCCTGGTGCAAAAGGCCCACGCAGCCAGCCACCGCCAGGAGATCCCGGACTAGGGATCCCCTGGCGGTCAATAAAGATTTCATTCATTCATTCATTCATTCATTCATTCATTCATTCATTCATTCATTCATTCATTCATTCATTTTTTCATTCATTCATTCACTTATTCGTTCATTTGTTTAGTACCAGACCTTTGGTACTTCTGCTAACATCTTATTTAGCGTAACTTGTGACTTTTATTATTTGCACGCAACCAAAGAGCCCGGGGAAGTGGTGGCCAATAAAATTCTGCGTGTACATGGGGTTTTTGAGTGGTATGTAAACGTGGGCGGAATCGGCACCAGCATGAAACTCCAAAATACTGGTTGAAGCAGGTCAGCATACTTCTGAGTTATATGATGTGGCTCCTGCTATGGCTAACGTTGCGTAACCGTAATGTTAAAGAAAAACGACGTGTGGAGCAATTCCAATCTATTTTTAACCGAATCTTCCGATACCAATTATAGTTTTCGGGCCTTGAAAGGTAACTTTGGCCTGACATCCGGGCTGTAGCCAACTAACGAGCGGGACTGTGCGCCGCTCTGAGGGTACGCAAGATTGTGTGAGTTTTCGCGAAGACGCAAACGACACACAATAATTCCACACATCAGATGCACGGAGCATAGCTCTGTTATTTCTGTGTTGGGTTAATACTGCCTATTTTCATCACTGCCTATCGCAAATCCTCAATATCCATTGTTTTATAGGTCCCTTACTTGGTACAGGAAGAAGACGCCGTCGGCGCCCATCATTGAAGTAAAGGCATTCAGATACTATCCTATGACACCGCTTTTCTTTTTCTAATCAGCTGTGGCGTTTAACAAAAACCTATACAGGCCCCTGTATCCAGAGCACCCGTTGCTGGGGAATTCGTTGGTAGAATGTTGAAGATTAAAAGCGTGCAAAGAACGAGGTACTGACAGAAGGGACACAAACAAGCAGTTGAAGAGCTTGTTTGTGTTGTTTCTCTCAGTCGCTCCTGCTTTTTGCGCTTTCTAACTTGCACGACGTGTTTATTAACCATCCCAACCTATGGTGTTGCTGTAGCCAGAATGTGCCTCATATTTTTGCACGTATTATACAGAATCATGAATTGAATTGATGTAAACCGAATATTTTGAAACTCCAGGGAAATCAATGTGCCGGGAAGTGGTCGGCCCACTATCTGATCTGGTTGCATGTCGTTGAAATAGTGTTGCGGCGGGTTTAGAGAATTGACAATTCAGGGCAGAGTTTACAGTATTAGACTGTAGTTAAGACAGTTTATAACTTTTTCTGCTTCGTCACCGTTGTCGATTGGTGTTGTACAATGCAACTGGTTTCAACCTTAAAAAATGCATGTATGTACTTTTTGTGCTTGTACATTTTTTGGTTAGTGTGACATGCATATTTCGATTGATCGAATGAATAAATTTTCCTATGTATCTCCTACAACGATTCTTTCTGGGTGAATGTAGTAATTTAAATAAATGAATTACAAATGAATAAATGAGTGGTGGTGTGAGCACTCTGATTTCGCACGTGATATTCCAAACGTATGTGGCGTTCGATATACGGTGGTGTGTAGAGCCTGTTGCAGGTACCCTTACAGCAAAGCTATACGGAAACCACTAACTTTTAAAGTGATCGTTTTCAGCGGTTTGGGGAATGTTGAGTGTGCAATATTAGCTGCCACCGCAGTGGCGGAAAGACGCCCTGAGTTCGCTTGACCACTTATTTTATTTAACCATACTTTAACAGCACAGCTCTCCAGGCCAACACACATCTGTCCACCGTAACCGAAAAACCCAAACTTCAAGAAAAAAAACTGTGGTTAGGGATGTCCCGGTACTTTATCGCCGTCCAACCGGAAACCTAACCGCTGGGCCAGCCCTACTGTCCGAAGGTTGCGGGTTAGTAGAGGTGGAGAATGATAGGTTGGGCAGATAATTGAAAAAACACTTCCCGTGGCCGGAATCGAACCACCGTCCCTCGCGTCATGAAACTGCCGTCTATCCGATTCAGCTACCGTCGCCCTAGGGACATGCAGCATTTTCCTTGGGCTCGTTGTTCGGGCATTGGCTTTGGGCTTCGCTGCGGGTTATGGCGTGTGCTTCCGCGGTCAACTTTGGGAGAGATGTAAAAACGAACAAAAATATTCTGGCCTGCCAGTCAGGAAAAGCTTTCAGCGGCAAGTTCAGAAATAAAGGGCGGGGGGATGATATATGGGGGGGAAATTTGGCGCCTTACTAAGCAACTTGAAAGCAAACTTGGGTCCGCCCGATGGGCGATGGAAGGAAAAATGATCGGAATATTACGTAGAGACAGAAAATAAAGTTCCTGGATTGGAGCACAAACTACAGTACCAGATATCTTAGTTCAAATAAAGAAAAAAAAATAGACTTTGGCTGGCCACGTAATTAGGCACAATGGCAGTCGGTGGTTGGTATACCAGTATGACCAACTGGACAGCGAGAAACGTGTCTACAAAAAGTGGAAGGTCAATAACTCGATGGAAGGACAAAATATGTCAATTCTGAGGCAACGAGCGTACTCGAGTGGCGCCGGGGAGAAGTAGTTGGAGCTAAATGGGAGAGGCATTCGTCCTGCAGTGGACCTAGTGGGCTGCTGTGGACTTAGTAGGTAATGGAACATCCTGTTCTCCGAAAAGAGAAGAGGGGCCGACAGATGTGCTGTTTCTCCGGCTTTGCACCACTAGTCAACGCTGCGCCAACATTTTATGCTTGTCATGAGTACTTTCCCATTTACCATTCTTCCATGCCAGATGTTACACGTATTGCGCGCAGGTTGCACAAGCTGTTTCACTATCCGCTGTTCACCTGAATCGCGAGTAGGGATCTATATATATTTGCACGCATTTTTTTCTCACTTTTCCTTAGGTACGGCAAATGTTTTGCCGGTCACATTTTACCCTGTAGAACGCGTTTCTAATAATGATGATGCTTCCTGCGGTTTTCAAAAAACAAAGCCACGCTGAAAGCCATGCTTGTTACCAGTAAATATTGTATCAAAATGCGCGTAACAGTTGTATAAACGTCATTACATTCGTTTTATTTTAAGGCTGCATTATACCCATACGGAGTTTTTGTATTCCTGGGCCTGAAGGTAGTAAGTTGGCATACTCGAAACAAATTTGGATTCGCCTAAAATCTCACCCGTTATTACCTTTCGTGCTCAAAAACGCTCGGTTGTATACTAACTGACAAAGAAATAACGCACTGTAGTGGCTGCGTGGCTAACGCAGAAAGCTGCGGAGCCCTAGGATGTGGGTTCGATCGCGGCCGTAGTGGCTGTTTTTTTGATGGAGGCATAGAGGGAAAGCACGCATTGGTGACGTGTTCTGCTCAGTGTAAACAAACCCCGGTGCTCAAAATTTATTTGGAGGCCTTCACTGTGGCGCGCTGATAGCTAGGTATTGCTTCGGTGTATTAAACCCACAAAAGTCGAAATTATTAAAAAGTAAGATAGGAAAGTTTCATACCGACATAGTTAAGCGTGTGTACCTTAAACATTTTGCGGATATGTAGCCTGTAGCTTTTCAATGCATTGACGTGTATATTTACACAAATACATAATCATGCTGCCTAATGGCCAATACTTACTACTTTTACAAGTACTAATATTACACAAGAACTCTGGTTGGGCATTTTGCAACAGATATGTGGTACTGCTTCCCCACTGCTGTCTTGATTGTTTTCTTACAACGCAGGCTACCCAAGGGTGCACCAAAAGAGCGGGGAACCTTCCGAATGGGGCCTGGATCTATTCATGCAGTGCGGGAACTGCGTGCCCGTTCAGGGAGATTGAATTTACCTTATTATGTATGACATAAGTGTGAGGAGAAGAATATAAACGTTTACGTTATACATAAATTTCCATTTGCCACCGCAATCACGAATGTAAGCCTAGCGAAAGATGTTTTTGCCGCTCGTGCAAAACTCCTGGCACAAAAACACGCCCACGGGGTTTCTTGGTGTTTCAAGCATGGCTAGTCACATTCAACTAGTTCGCTTCGAACAACCAATGAAAACCACTAAACTATTTATTGAAAAAAAGCTTGAATTCAACGCCAAGAGTTTATGGCCGTGATATAGGATAGCAATTACCAATAAAAGGCGGTTACAAAGCTGAAAAAATGAAGAAAAGGAGAAACATTTGCGTGTAAACTCAACGAAATGACAGGCCTTGTATTTGTAGTGCTTCACACTCAAATGTATTCAACAAATTATGCTAGCGTTATCTTGATAAATTAAAGCGGAAGTCATAATAATCGCACCAATTGCCCATAAACAACGGCTACGAAATAGAAAAATTAGTTGCCTTCTATTGCGGCAATCTCAATATTTTGAACTAAAAGTACTGAGGCAATGAAAGTGAAGGTAGACGAATTCTACCGCTTTGTCTGTAAACTTCTAGAGTTTGCTGCAACTTTGGGGAGCTTGGTATCAGCTTCTTGGGCAATATTTTGGAAATTACTTCAACACATTGACCCGTTCGCACAGGAATTTCTTAGCGAAAGCAGTGTGTACAGCATTTCAAATAATCATTTTAAGACTATTTAAAAAAAACAGCTGTTTTGCGCACGTCTATATGGGGTGTATTTTGGAACCAAAGCCAGGTAACCATAAGAAATAATATACACTTCTTCCTTACTGAAACGTCCGAGACGCATTCCAGACAGGTTTCCTGGGAGACGGAAAATATTGGTATGCCATTATTTACTCCCCTAAAATTAAGTGTAGTTGTTTCCTCAAGGAAAGTAACGTAAAATCAACTGAAGACCACAAGCTTCTCAAGGTTTCTTGAAATGAAGAGTTAGCTGGAGACAGTTCGTGTACGGGAAAGAGTGGAGGGTCTGAAGTTTTTGCGAGGTGGAGGGAAGAGAGTTTAAACAAAGAGAAAACAAAAATACATACTGTTCTAGTTGCTGATGCGCTGTCATGAAGGGGTATTTTATGGCCATTCTCGTATTTCTGACAGCTTCCTCTCGGCATGTGCACTGTGAGTCGGCACACAAGTGATGCACAAGCGTAGCCATCTGCGCACAAGCAACCAAAAGTTTTTACTAATGTCATGTGGTATAGCTGTACCAGGAAAGGTAAAAGATAAGCGGCTATCTTGCGCAAAGTTGGTTTTGAAAGTGCACAGCTTTCTGAAATGCTATAAATGTCGCGCCGGTGTTTGAAACCGGCTTAGAGTACCTACCTCTGGCGCATACGAAAAAGAGAGGGATGAAGATCTGTGTTCTCCTGCTTATCTTTATAAATACAGGTCCCTGGTGGGGTAAGTAAAATAAATCTTTAACCGTTAATCTGTATAGATTAGCATGTGTTCATAGTCTTCATTGGGTTCGCGACTTTTACTTCCCGGTACTTGGATGGATGCGTCAGAAATGATCGCCAGACTTTGAAAGCGTTTCCCTAGATACCATGAATGGCGGTTAACCAAGTCAAGTCCCGTTAATTTCATGGCGCAACCTTGGGTTAACCCATTTCTATATGCAAGAGCGATTAAAAGCTCTACGCACCAGCGACTCAGTACTGGTGGGAAGCTCACGGAATATTTATTCTTGTTTGTGCCACTTGCGTCTGTGACCGCCATCACGCGCCGCAACGTATTTTACCTCTACTGCTGAAAGAGAGCTATAGATAACGCAGCAAATTTTTTATTGCTTGAACAACCGTACGTACCGATATTTATTCCAGAAACATCAGGAAACGACGTTAAATTGGTGATACAAAACCGTGGGTCGTCGCGTTCTTTCAAAGAGACGAAAATATCACCAACTTCTCTCTTTACGTGAGTTTTCAACGTAAACGAGTGCAATGCAGACGTAGCCTATTTTCCTCGAGTTTCAACAAAAGCGTTTGCTTCGTTATTTTTATCCAAATATTAGCTGCTACCAACTTCCAAACGCATACTTGTTAAAAAAACTAGATTGGTATCGAAGAACGCTCGGCTGGTACGCATACATAGCTAGTTAGGACAGTTGCATAGCTCGTTTGTGTAAAGACCTAGCATATAGCTACTTCGGATTTCTTGACCAATGTGAACGACCCCGAATGCGTCAGAAATAAAATGAAATGTACTCGCCGCTGAGCTGCTGTGGATTTCAGCGACACTTGTGGAATTGCTTATGTCTTGCTCACAGTGACTTAAGCTGTGACGTTGTTGGGCAATTCAACCTACAATTAGTAAATCAGGAGAACGTAGCACAGCCTTTTAGTTTGAACTTTCTCACTCGAAGAACTTTTTGTAATCGTGTTTTTAGCTGCATCAAATACAAGGATAGATTTAGTCTATGAAGCCGTATGGCTTCGCCGGTTGGAACAATTTCTTCCCAATCCATCCTCGGAAGCAAGGTGTCATATAAAGCGCTGTGGTGCAGTCATAATTCACAATAAATATCAATATTATTGAACCTTGGTTTATTGCAAGAGTGCATTGTAACATATATTTTACGATATGTAACGTTTCCTTCAGCTAAAATGTTCACCTGTAAAAGAACTCGATTTCAATGCTTTTCCTTGTGTAAACCCCACGCAGTTCTTGGCCATGGACCTCAAGGGCATGGGAGAGGACCACCGGGACTGAGGCCACCCAATGAAAAAGATTTGGTATCTATAGTTAGCAATATTATTATTATTACAGTCAAACCCGGTTATAGCGAACTCTAATATGCGCCGCGATTAGTTCGATAGATCCAATAGCTAGATATAGCCGAACCCGTCTATGACGAATTTTTTTGGTACGAGTTCGCAATACACGGACCCCCGCTGCCAATCTCACATAAGGAAAGGAACACATTAAGTATGCCATTACCCTACACAAAACAATCCAGTTATTGCATACAATAAAGCTACTTTCCAGCTTAGAAAAATAGCGGTGATTTTCGTTCCCACTTTCTTTTGGAATGAGACATCGTTAGCACCACTTCAAGTTCATGTCCTTCAATATCGAAGCAATATTGGCTGAATGGATGGGCTCCTTCGTGAATCCCGTGCGTCGCAAACAGTTATGGAAAGTGTCGGGCGACACGTCGCTGCATGCGACTCTCAAGATGCCAATTGCCGCTCCGAGGCCCCGTGCATTTCTGTGGCAATTGTAGGCGCGCCGAGTTCGATATATTCGATGTGAACTTCGTTAAAAAGAATATGTTTAGCATGCATTTTCCTAACGGATTGGGGTTTGTTCGTTAATAGTATAATTCGTTCCATCCGGGTTCGTTATAATCGGGCTTGAATGTACTCGTTTTTCCCCGCTTTCAATGACCAAGGAACAAACAATAAATGCATTGATATTTTGTTGAATGACGCATTTTTTTCAAGCCGCGGAAAATAAAATTGGACAAATATACGCACGCGTATTGTTCTAGTTTATGTATTTCTTCTTTCTGAAAGGAAAGTAACAATAGGTGTTGTTTACATTGTAAAGCAAGCTGAAGTTTCGTAAGTACTGGCATCCTGCAGTGTGAGGCGAACAATCGTGTATAGAAACGTATTCGCACTACTTCACTGAAACACACACTCACGCCCGCGGTATGAAAAAAAACATATTGAGAAAATTATGAAAGAAGAAGCAACTTTCTTTGCAGAAATTCTGACAATCCGATAACCTCAAGAGTGGCCGGTCGCTAAACTTCACGGTGTGAATCAGGGAGTGAATGGAAAACCGAAAAAACGTATTTTTATTCTTACATAACACTAAAGACACCCAGGTGGTTAAAAATATTCCGGAGCCCTTCACTACGGCGTGCCTCATACCCTGCGTTGCGTCGGCTCCTCAAACCCTACAATTAATCAACCAATACCCTCACATAAATTTACGTAGCTATGCTGCCGGAAGTTAGAAATAATGATCTCATCAAAATCAGTATTTTCGGGTTTTGCTCTAGTAGTGCTGCTTAAACTCATTGTTTTACAGAGCGTGTAAATTGCTTCTGTTAAATGTTATATTTACTACAAAAAGGCTTCAGGTTAAAACACTATTCATTCCGAATGTGCCACTGCAGTATCCATGGAAGTACCCCTTTCAATATATTTTAAACGTTCTTTAGCGTGCTTGGTCGCACAGCATCTTCTTCACCGGGAAAGTCCAAATAAACACGTCTCTTAATGATTGTAAAAATATTTAACTTTTACCCCACTGGTGTCTTTCTGCACTGTCCGAGCGGTTCCTCTCCGAAACGTTTGTATATAGTAAACTGGAATGTATTAAAAAAGGACAAAGGTTGACAAAACTGCGGTCCCAAATGAAACGAGCCGATTGGGGGTCTTGTTAACCTCACCAATTATTGTATTTCGGAATAAGGAGTCTTGCCGACTTTAATAACGTGAGAGAGGTGTCAATAAAGAGGAATTGCTACGAATGGGCAATCTACGTTCCAGCCTAACTATATACCGTGGAACCACGTTAATGCGTTTTTTACCGACCGGGAAAAAACGCGTAACAAGCGGGAAACGTAATAGTGAGGAAATCCACGACAATGGGCCGGCGTCTAACTGGCATCGGTAAATCCCACCCTATCCAGAGTTCCATCGTTGCCATCACGTCTGTATTAACGTATTAACTGTGTGCTGTCATCGTACATACATATTTTAGTGAATCTCTGAAGTGTCGGTGCGATTTGTTGACTTGCTGCCTGCCGGGCTGCCGTTGGGAATTGCTTCAACAGCGGCAACGTCCGTGCTGCGGCATTTCTTCAAGGCACCGTAGGGTCTTGACGGATTAATGGAGTGGAAAAGCGCGATTCCACCGAAAAACTTCAAGGTTACGTCAGAAACATTCACCTGTGACATTCATTGTGAGCCTTCAGACAACGTCAACTAGTTACGAACACATCTTGAACGGTCGAACTAAGGATACCGCGGGGCACGTGGACCCTGAGGGAGAGCGCGGTTGCCCGTATTTCCCCTAACATACCTGAGCACCTGCAGAAACAAAGACGCAAAATCATGCAGAAAACCACGCAAAGGAAGTGTTGCGTCCCGCGAAAATGATGGGCTTTTGTGCAGCGAAACAGGCGCTAGTGACAGCATGGGTGGCGTAAAAATCCGAGAGTAGCAAGGACGAAGCAGCAAACGACGCGCCGAGACCGATCTCAACGCTACCAGCAGTGCCACCACCTGCCCGGCGGGAGCACCGAGCCGCACAGCGGTACTGGACGGCCGCGCTCTTGGTCAACTGACCTTGTCTGAAAACGCTGCACGGCACCAATGCAACACTGGGGCGGCCCTAACATGATGCACTTCCGGCGTTCCGAAGTGAAACTTCTGTTGTCAGCACAGTGATGATGGTGATGGCACTTTCTACGGCGGACATCTAGTGACGGCCTCTCCAACTCGCTTCCAGCTTCTCGTAGCCAGTTCAGTAACAAAGCCTGGCCAAGAATCATCAAAGGCCAAAATGGTGGTGCCCAAGCGGCTTCGGAGTTTCAGGCTGCGACGCGTCATACGGGAACGGACCCAGAGTTGTGACGTTACAGCGGGGTTCGTAGTACATTATATCCCTTGGAATCTATGCCGGGATTGATGAAAAACAACGTAACAGCCATGAAAACGCAACAGTGAGGAACGTAACAGCGGGGTTCTACTGTATACGCATCTCACTTTACAACAAAAAGAAACAAAAACTGTGAAGGGTGATAAACACTTTTTTTAGGTTTAATTTCGAGAGCAATAGTTCTCGCTCAGTTTTTCAGTAAGTTGTTACCCTGATTAGCATTGCGAGGCGGTGGATGAGCAATATTTGTTGCAGTAGGCCAGTTTTCACATTTTTCCGCGTTGCTACGGCCCCCTGCGTCGTTGGAAGGGAACTAGATCGGGGGGACAGCGCCCACTGCCGTCGCTCCCTCTCCAGTTTCGCAAGCCGCCTGCTCAAGACCCTGATGTTGGACTGGCTCTTGCGATCTTTCTTTTGTGTTTCGTTTCTGAGGCATATATGCTATAGAATGTATCACTACCAATGTGAATACTGATTGCTGATTTTATTCCACTGCTTTTCTGCCAAGCCTTTCTCATGGCAGCGGCCTTTTTTGCCGAAGTAACGAACTTGTCTGGGCGCACTACAAAGATTTTCCTTGATCGTAGACGCTACGCATTAGAAGAGGAACGAACTTCATCCCTTAAATGTGTGGCTGTATCTCAGTCCTGGTACGACTAGAAGAGACATCTGCATTCTGGTACTCAGCTCGAGAGCTGTTCAGTGTAACCTCCTACTGCTGGACAAAACGCTTACTATAAACATCGAAATGATTAACTCCATGATTTGCGAGACCATTGTTGGCGAAAAAGCATGTGATCTCGAGATTTATATCCGAGATAAACTGGGTTGAACTGGGAGCTACTGTGAGATACGCGAGAACCAAAGGCTCGCTTTCTGGGTGCACTATCATGTACACTATTTTTAACAGAGCAATGATTTTAGCCGCGTAAACGACATTGTACTGTAGAACCCGCCCAAAAGCGTGAGCATTCACAAAAAATAAATAAAAGCTTACAATAAGCCCGTAGTTGTTCTTCGACGAGGAGTAGACAGTTCAGTTATAACAATGCCACAAATAAATGGATGCCACAATTTTCACGTCACAGAAAGCGAGAAATGCTGCTTCCTCAACCAAGCAAATCAAGTTGAGCTAATTTTACAAAAGATTTTTGCAGCCCTAAATAGGGTACGGGAGAAGCGCACCGCGGCTGGGTAGGATATTTGACATTGCTGGTTGAGGTCGGAGAAAAATAATCCCTAAAATGTAGGTATCAATTGTGTTTGTACAAGATCATGGGGCTCTTAAGCCTACTCATGTTCGCCTAGAAGGCGAACTCCTAGCGATACGTATTATCAACTCTACACAAAAACAGGGCTGACGTGGAATTCGACAACGTGCAGTCGGCGACGGAAGGGAGGGAGTAATCGTCAACACACCATGGACAATACACAGATCTCAAGTAACTGGGATATTCCCCGATTAATAACAACGTATAGGTGAAGACCAGTGGGTAATTTGTGCTGAGCGTTCACTCCGCAGAAAATAGAAAAGAGACTGCGCAATGACTCGGCGTCTTTCTGTCGTCTTTGCCTCTTTTCTCCGCAGTGTATGCTCAGTACCCGGTTGAACCGGGTAATGAATTTTCTGCAGCCCACACTGCAGTATACAAATGGCAATGAGCTGCATGACAAAAACGTTCCCTCACCCCAACAATCCCTTGTGACTTTTCCTTCTGTCACCACAATCCTGATAGCCGGACGGACAGATGCAGGTGGGGCAACATTGTCGCAGTCACTCTACAACAGGTGATCCGGGAATGCCCCAATAAACCGCAGGCCCCTGAAAAAGGCACACATGTTAAAACTAGTGAGCAGTTGGAAACCACGTATCTCAGCTCTCTCCCCGAGATAAAAGTTGCTGTCAGCTAATTGGCAGAAGACACCGTCAGGGCCCACGGGTTTCTCACCGACGCCTGATAAGACGAAGACACTAAACAGTCCCGCACGCTGCTACTAAACACTAAACAGTCCTGAGAAGGAATTACAGTAAAGTATGTTATCACTTTCTGTATCAATACGTCGTATTTGCATCGCTTTCTTCGGATTTCGTCTTTCGCAGCAATATAAATCGACCGTCTTGTTTCCTGGTGCAGCGTGCTTGGGTGTCTTTCTCCAGTTTCGCTTCTTCGTCTTACGGCCTCCCTTTATGTTAGTGAGCAAACTGCCAGACGCCACAGTTGCTCTAAATTTAGGGTTCTGCATGGCGTGTATGCCTCTGTTGTATTCACGGGCAATCACGTTCAGTTGTTGATGTGGCACGCACTATTCTACAACTTATACGTTTCAATTCACAGTATTGAAAATTATGTAAATCGAGAAAACCACCCCCAAAGCTCCCGATTAAAAGCCAATCCCCCAATTGTGTAAGTAGCAACAACGACAACGTTTCTGCTACACTGAAAACGTGCGAAAATGGCAGAGTTACCACCACCACCATGCCTCCGCTGTGCAGAACCGGGTTTCATTCGAAACGGGTCACGCATGGGCGTCTTATTTTCTATTTAGAGCGGTGGCCCTTTGATTTACTCGGCAAATACAGCAATTACGACGCTTTTCCGCAAAAGAGGGAACTTAAAGTTTCTGTCTTAAAAACTGCGGCGGGAGTACCTCATGAAATTTAACGTTTACTCACAATTTCATGCCATAACTGCGTCTTAATCGTTAACTTATAAGGAGCGTGGTTTGGAGTCTGCTTGAACTTAGGAAACACAAATTTATGATTCATTATTGTTGGCAGCACACTTTGCAACCGCCTGTCAATAGTTAGCCTCCCCTGCCGCATTTGTGAAAGTATGTGGCTGAGTATTTTACTGCAAAGTCCCAATATTTTCATCTCTAGCACTTCAGATTATTTCTTAAAAGCATGCAGTGCAATCCTGCAATATTGCAAACAACACCACCGCCGAAACAGTAGTGTAGTGAAATTAGCCACAATGGCAATACAAACTTAAAAAAAATTATTTGTCAACCTTGAAGCCCCAAAATAATATAGGAACAACCAAGATGAATTTTTTGAATATCCAATGTTTCTAGCCTGTCCTTTCGTGTGTCGAAGTCAGGCGCAGGTAGAACTTCGTAGCACCACAGAGCATGACGAGATAAAGTTCGGCGTGCATGTGTCCAAAACAAGGATTACTGCACCTAATTTTTCTGCTCACATTTACAGCCTCCAGGCATCATAAAGAAGATAATGGAGATGTGGGTTCAACTACAGAAGCCTTCAGGTTGTAAAAGCCCTGCAACTGATTCTTTACCCACGATGACAAATGAACAAACGACAACTACAGCGGTAACGACTGCTCTTGATGGTAGTACAGGTGCTGCCAATACTGCAAGCAGTGGGGAGCCCACTGCTGAACCTACACTGAACGAATCTACATCCGAGGTCGACAGTGGGTCCAACACAACCGACCCCATGCCTGCAGTCACGGCGGAGCCAGACGGAACCGCAGAGACCACAGCAGAATCAACGCAATCGACATCAGGAGATCTTGGATCGAACGGTGGTAGTGAATCCAGCACGGATAGCATGGCTTCTACCAGCGGTACCACAGCAGTGGTCTAGATCAGTACAAATTGAGCTTTTTTAAGAAAACAAATGGTTCCCAATAAAAGAATGGCGCTTGATGAAGGTTTGGAATCAATAGAAACGAAAAAAATCAATCGGGAACACCTTAAAGCTTTTTCTGGTGGTGTTTACATCGCCTATAAGGCCGAGCTATGGGAAACAACGTTACTACCTGCATAACTGAACAACCAATCTTAGAAAACCAATATTGCTACTGTAAATCCCTTAGTTGTGACATGCATCGTTCATGCAGAATCCCACATGGACAGTCATACCTGAAGTTTAAAAATAAATAAACAAGAACATATGTTAATCAACGCAAAATGAGACATTCGGGTGCGATTTGCTTTACAGTGGAGATATTCCCACAATAAATAACAGTGTAAGGTTTGTCAGGATGCAGTTTCTTTATATTCCAATCGGTTAAAAACTGGTCCCAATTTGCGTCTGTTCTGCGAAGAATGTTCTAAACGATAAGAGTACAATATGTAGGCAGGCAACACCTTTAATTAGTAATATCTAATTGAAATAACATCTGCATATTGAACAAACAATAAAACCGAAGATGAAGTTTTTGAGTGTACAGGTCGACCGCCCACTTACCATACTACAGCACAACTACAGTCCATGGCATACGGGTAAGTCTGACATCAGGGGTCTTCAGCGGGCTCCTTTTAGGCGATGAGAGCTTCGGGCAGACAGCACACCGCTTGACGCCGGCGCTCTCTCAGTAGGCTTGCCTTTTTTGCTTGAGCGAAATGTTTCTAAAAAAATGGTTGTTTTTATAGCTTTTTGTGCGAAAATTTTTCATTGCATCCCCTTTGGGTTTTGCATAAATTTAGTTAGGAATTTTTAAACATAAAACAGTTCTATTAACGCTTGTGGTCATCTTATTACCACAGAGTACAGACGACCACAGCTTGAGCGGACGTGCATGCAGACGACGCTAATTTTTCACTTTATTTGCTAGAAAAAGAAATAAGGCAAAAAGCGGAAGCAAGTGAGAATACAATAAAAATTTATTGGAACACAAAGGTGCCTGAATGGCAAACGACGTGAGTGCGCTGAACGGTGAACTGAGAGGGCGCCACACTAGACCAGTGCGAAGATTTTGGCACCCTTTCATCACTGAGGCGACGCCTCGTTGTAATGCAAAAGTCGCACGGACGGCAGACTGTTCATATTTGTAGATACTGCACCCAAACTATGCCTCTGCGGTCGGATTCACACACGTTCGGCAGCTTGGAGTGTCAAAGAAACACTTACCCTTTTTTTGCGGCGCGAAGGAAGTTTTTGATGAACTGACGTCTTCAAAGTTTGCAAAAGGCGCCATTTATTGCAAGAAACTAAAAAACACACACAAATTATGGTATTTTTGGCAACCGAACGGGGAGCACTTACACATACGCCAAAATATTTTGAGGTCCAACATTTCGGTGGCTGATTATGCAAAAAAGAAGCTGCAGAAATGTGGCAAGTAAATTTTCATGGTCGCAACTGGTCTAGTTGCACGTGCTGCGGAAACTAAACCCAAATAAACGCGCCGCATGCATATAGAATAGCTTCATTTTCCGGCTGCGTATTTTTAAAGACGATAGTCTTTCTTGGGCTGCTTAAACCCAGAGATTTTGGTCTGTCTCTTTGTCTGTCTGTTGGTCTGTCTGTCTGTATGTCTGTCTCTCTGTCTGTCCGTCTGTCTGTCTGTCTGTGACTCGATTCAGCCACCCGGCCAAAGTAAAACAATGCCTGCGCAATAGTCTTGTATTGTCAGAGCTAAATCTAGCCGTCTAAGTCCGGTGTAATGATCATACTTGTCAACATTGTTGAAGAAGAACAAGATATTACGCATATATAAGAAAACAAATTAATACAGAAGTGATATTTGCAGTGTTCTTTTATAAAAAATTATGCATGCTTTATTGTTGCGAAATAAACACTTCATCAACTGCAGAAAAAAATCACTACGCTGTCGCCTGCTGTCGCCCGCGCCACTAGCTTCTGGCGCCATTTTAAGAAATCAACCGGCAACAGTTACGAAAGGTTCCACTAGATAGGTTCCACGTTCTTCTTGCAACGCACGTGGAGTAGGGGTACGCGGTTCTATAAACGTGAAAGTAGGGCTCCTCGATTCACGCGCGTCTTCGCCGTACAGCAGTGTTGGTATCGAGACACCCAACCTGGAGCAATGGAACGTGGTAAATTTAAATGATTTAAGCAAACCTTTGGCGTCTTTACCTTGGGAGGAGCGCGACGCAACAGGAACAACATGAGAGGTGAGCGGAAAATCGAAGGGAGGCATTTACTTAGCAAAAGTCGATAAAGACTATCGTCTTTTGTCGACATTTGCAACGAAAGTAGGAGATACGCGGCGAATTTTTTTATCGACCGGATACGCAGCAGCGATCAGGCCGCTCGCAGTCCGCAGAACACTGTGAGATCTTCAAATTTCCTTTCATCGGAATTCAATGCTCGCACATCCTATTACCCTCAGTGAGAAGCCGACATGGGTGCAGGACGGCGCAAAGCGGCCTGCGACCATCAAGTGAAAACTTTGCGGCGTTCAATCGGCTCATAATACTTCCGTATACACAACTCTATAAAGTGGGTATATACCTTAGCAATTTTTATGCGTAGTGATGTGGCAGTGAGGGAAAATATTTTCGAGATCTAAAAATTGCCCGAACCAATGGTAACATACAAAAAGAGGATGCAGCAGAGGCAGCCTCAAGGTTCCCAGGACAGCTCACGTAAAAGCACATTTAGGCACCATCTTCCTCTCCCTGTCACTGTGCTGCTCGGTTCCCGGTAAACGGGGTGGCGCGTACGCTTTAAAGATGTGTTGGGCAGCGCTCAATAAATGGTTAATTTTCACTCTCTGTCCGTCTCTCGTGAAAGTACTAGAGAACTTGACCGTGTCTTCCAGCAGCCTTGAGCAGGAGACGTTTTTATTAATTACAAGAGAGTTTTAGTACAACGTTTGTTGCCTTTGCGTACGCTGAACGCTATACTTTTGGGCCCTGCGATGTTTACACCGTGAGGGGGTTTTATTAGAGCACCTCATCAGTTTTGCGTAGCTACACGGTGATGCATACGGTGCCATCTGTCGAATGTTTTGCGAAATGACACGCCGGCTGATCTGCGAGCGGAGTGCATGAACATTTTTAAACCGTCCAACAAGTAAAGAAGTGCAAACAAACGCTTTCCCGTTTGTATTGACTGCATAGCAGCCATAACAAAACGTGAATATTCTCTTAACTGTATACGTTCAATAAAGAAAGCGTTTAAGCCCAATGGAACTTCTTTCGTGCAATCCCACAGAACGCCCTGAACCGGATGCCCGGGTTTGACGCTTACATTTTATTCAACTTCAAAACAATCCAGAGATGCATTTTGGACGAACACAACGTCACAACATGCGTTGCAAGTCTTAAACGCTATTGAGAGGCGATTGGTTGCCTCCTCCTGCCCGTCGTAATTACATTGGTTAAACTTAACCAGTTACCTTTACCGACAGATACCGTAAATTGGATAGGCGAATTGTGGAGTATCAGCACTCAAGCTGTTTTTGTTAACAATGCAACCTCTACTTCCCTGCCGGTAATATCAGGCGTCTCGGAGGGGTCAGTGCTGGGCCCGCTCTTATTTTTGATATTTATGAATGATCTTCCAACGCATGCACCCTGTAAAATCCGAACATTTGCCAATGGTAGTGTTATCTAACACGTTGTTGGCAACGCTCCTGATCAATTAGCTCTTCAAAGTGATTCTCATCATGTAAAGCGGTCGTCGGCCGGCCGGGACGGCAAGTTGGACGCTAGAGCGCAAATAGCTTCATCCTGTAGCCGCCGCCGCTGTCCGCTTGTTTTTCCATATGGTATTAGTAACATTCCTGTTCAAATAGCTAATTCATGTAAGTACGTGCAGTCAGACCCCGGAGTAATTTTTCATGGGGTTCGCACGTCACAAATGTCCTATCATCGTCAAAAAAAAAACGCTATGATTCTTGCTACGTCATCTACGTAACGCACCTGAAACTCTCAAATGATTAGCTTACAGAAGCCTTGCAGTAACGAAGCTCGAATATGCTTCCCCAATCTAGAACCCGCGACAATCTTGTCTTTACGACGTCCTGGAGTTACTCCAAAACCGTGCCGCTAGGTTCATCCATAGTCCGTACTCTTATGACGTCCGCCTAACTTTACTGAAAAAAGAATCTGAATTACGAGTTCTCTCATTTCGTCGCCATATCGCCAATCTTTCTTCCTTTCATAAGTTTTAGCAGCTGGATGTGCATGCCGCCCTACATTGTTCCCCTGCGGACATATAATAACGCACTGGTCATTGCCTTCAAATTTCGCCCTAACGTGCACGCGCCTTTACTTTTTCTACATCATTTTTGTAGCGAAAGCTACAAGCTACGCTACGCTGCTACGCTGCTGCGCTACAACGCTAAACTACGCTACTACGCTACATCGGGCGGTCTTCACGGTATGACCAGTTTTGACCTTGAGAGCTAGAAGTCAAGCCACAACCCCTTCCGCAAGCGCCGGGCACGAAGCAGCCGCCACATGGCGGGCAGAGGTAGGCTTAATTGTGGATGGAACCAGCACAAACTGGAACAAAGACAAAAAAGTGGAACGCAAGGATACCCTTCTGTTTAAAAAAATTCCCCGCATTTACCCGAGGGGAAGAATGGGAAAGTGCGAATGCAGGAGTTGAATTTGCGCGGTTCGGTAATGTTCGCGAAAGAGAGATCACACACACACACACACACACAACTACAAAGAAAGAAAGATGCATTTATTCACAGACACCTATTTGTGTTGTCGTTGTACTTGATTGCTAGAGCGTATCTCAGCTTTGAAATTTCGTGTCAGTACTCCTTTAAGCGGGTGCATTAGCCCTTATCACGCCCGATTCCTGGCCAATCCCCCACGTGGGTATGTGCCATGCACAGACACCTATTTGTGTTGTAGTTGTACTTCATTGCTAGAGCGGATCTCAGCTTTGAAATTTCGTGTCAGTACTCCTTTAAGCGGGTGCATTAGCCCTTCTCACGCCCGATTCCTGGCCAATCCCCCACGTGGGTATGTGCCATGTCAGCGGCCAGGCAGCGCGTGCCCATCTCCCCCCGTTGCCAAGGAAGACGAGGAGATTCCTGGTCAATCCCCCACGTGGGTATGTGCCAGATCAGCGGCCAGGCAGCGCGCGCCCATCTCCCCCCGTTGCCAAGGAAGACGAGGAGCGCGCGCACCTGCAGCTGTTGCTATGCGGACGGCGGCGGGCGCTTCAGGCTCGCTTAAGAAGTGCATTCGCACTTAAAACTAAAGTTTAATATCAAGGAAGGTCAATATAAACACTTGACACGAAACAATAAATCCACTGCGCATGAGCAAAACAAGTTTCCAAAAAGATACGGTGATAAGGCAACAAGATAGACAACGGTTACAGACAAGGCCCACGCAGATGGGCAATCTCTATGGGATGAAGACACACGCTTGCTTGCTGACACACTTGTCTCCTCTTGCTGCTATGCGGAACAGTTCGGTAATTTCGCGGGGTGTTTTTCACGGTGCTTAAATAAATTTTCAGTGGCAGAAAAATTAGGTTTACATCTCCTTCATTTGTTACACTGTGAACGAAGATGGCTTGATGGGGTCCATTTAATGATAATTCATGCTCTCACAACCGCCCGTTGATGCAACCTGTGTTGCACTTCATTTGTCATTGTTTAAGTACTTGCTGGTTTTATCCAAGAATATCTCTTTTTAACTAGCCCACTTGCAACCCTTGCGGGGAGCTGGGGAGGTAATAGAGGCGTGAGGGACACGCGTCGCCACCTGGCGGAGGAAGGCGGGAAGGCCGCCGCCGCAGCGATAAGCGCGCGCCACGAAGGAAGGCCAGGAGCCCTCGTGCGGCGGAGAGCCGTGTGCGATGGACGAAGACGAGCATTCAGCTACGGTTGCTCGTACAGCGGCGAGGCTTCAACAACGCTGTGAAACAACGCCTACGCGGAAAAAAGATGTTGAATAAACAGTGTATTCATTGCAAACATGTTTGAATATCATTACAAAACCACACCTCGACCACTCCTTAAAAATGGGCCTAGCCCGGGCAGTGAAAGTTTCGCTATCATCATGGGTTAACCAAAGCTAAACCACTGCAACCCACGACCTTGGGTTCAGCAGCGTGACTCCTTACCCACTGGGGCACCCCGGCGTATTTCCACCAAGAGCGATGCTGGCACTAGCAGTGGGTCACTAAATAAAACAGGGGACAAATGATTAACACCAGTATCTCAGAACTCACGGAAGGCATTGACTATGAGTTGAAACGAACGAAAATAAAACCCATGGGTCTAATCACAAGAATTTTCAAACTACGTGACAACATCCGTGTGGTTTTGTCTCTGCTGCAAGCTCACTTTGGCAAAGGATGGAGGGCCTTACGCGACCAAGTTAAAAAAATTAAAGCCGTTCCGCTGAATGGGAAAGCTGTCAGAAGTGCACAGGATATATACATTCGGATCTACCACCGTTATCCGCTCCCTGCTACCACCCCATGCAATGCAAATTCCTCGCCTTCGCAGTGCTCGCGCGCCCCTGCCTGAAACTGCGCCAGCGCCATCTATGTTCTTTTTGGGCTTGCTTTAACTGCGTAGGCTGGAGCTGTTTTGCGTCAATTCGAAGGCGCCCTTTCTTTCTGCGGCGATTAGAACCCGCGAGTTTTTTCTTGCGCTATTTCTAACGCGCTATTTTCTACTTGCGCGTGGAGCATTTCTGCGTTATTTCGACCCTGCCATTTTTTTCTTGCCCGGTCGTTTTTTTCGCTTACTCTCGCAAAATCCACCTCAACGAGCGTTCATAACTAAAGTTCAGTAAACCTTGATGACGAGCTAGTTGGTGCAACATAGTTTTGAAGGTAAGTTGCGTTAGTTGTGAACACAGAGATGGACACGAGAAAAAAAACGTTTATTTTTACTAGAAGACGGCTAATTAACGCGGGCGGTGCCAGTTAATTACGTTTATTTTTCCTCAAATGTACCTATAGTTTTCTTTGCGCTAAAAAACAGCCAGATGTAGGACAAGCGCACGCGGTTCACGAGTTTCGAACGGTTATGACTATATGCACGACTTGGCTTTCCAAGCCTATTGGGTACGCCGCTAACCACAGTGCTACCACGGGACGCCCTGTTGCTCTACTTCAGTCCAGCCAGCGAGATACGACGACAAGGCGAACTCCTAAAGTGCTCTGGACTTAAAATCACCATAAAATAGGTACGGATGCCGTCCCAGAGAACAGTCACCCAATGGTGTTCGGCGTGCCTCTACAGTAAAGGGGCGGAGCCAAACTCACAATGGCCAAAAAAGGAAAATCTGTAACCAATTACCACATCAAAAAATTCCTAATAAAGAGAAGAGCACGAAAGAAAGAAGAAACGGTAAGACTCATTCAGCCACTGATAATTACCCACTGATAATTAGCTGGGTGCACAGCCAACCGTACCACAAATTTTGACGCCCCGGAGAAAATAAATAACAACATCATCAGGACCCCATATTCGGCAGTCCTGAAGATTGCAATTTTGACCGTGAGACCAACTGACAAGCGGTGGTTTACCAGGGTGCTACCCTGGTAAACCACCGGGCAGCCAGAGATGGGTCAGAGATGGGGCAGAGAGATGGTTTACCAGGGTGTTACCCTGGTAAACCACGGGCAGCCAGAGCTGTTCCGGGCAGCCAGAGATGGGTCTAGAAGAAGGGGCGGTCATTTACTCGATGGAGAGAAGAAACAGCAACATTTGGATGCAAATAATAGACTCGGGCAACGCTGAACGAGAGCGCTGAACGTCAATAGAAAGGGTCTCCGTCCTGCAGTCGACCTAAAGAGGGTGTTGATGGTGCTGACGATGAATAGGCCCTTAAATTGTGTCTTTATAATGCTCTTGAAGAAATAAGAAAAATCGGGACGGGCCGTCGTGTGCAACACAAGTTACCCCTCTGAAAAGAAACGACTGCGCGCTTTAATACACAAGTCACTGATTCAGCGACTCATCATAACAACTCTCCTCTACAAAAAAAGGGGATCGAAACCTACACAGGAACAGGCATATAGCAGAATCAAGTTCATTTGAGGAAAGTTTCGAACTCATGAGACCTCAGTACACACCGACTCCGGCACATATGAATGTACAAGGCAGCAGTTGTCGTTGTCGAATACTTAAGCTATGTTCAGACTATTGACGTAACAGCCATACAGTGCGATTTGTACGTAAAAACGGCGTTCTACGCCGTTCGGTTGGCTGAGACGACAAATGAATTCATTTAAAGGCAAACGGAAGTTGCAGACATCCTCTTCTCAATCCAACTAGTGGAAATATCGAATAGAAGGGTAAGCATTATTACAGGCTCTCAAGGGCCATTAGACTGTTTTCTGATGTCAGAATACTTAAACGGTTATGTAACAGTCACAATGCAGAAAATTAATAACGTCACTTGGACGCCTGGACTCAAGGGTCTGGAAGAGAATGAGGCACCGACCAAGAGGCATGGGAACTCCCTTACCATGCTCCTTGTGACCAAGAAAAACGCCAACAACTTCTCCTCATCCTACACCTAGGAACAGAATATTTTCCCTCGATGCAAGGGGGATTTCAATGCCGCAGAATCGCATACTCTGTGAACGATAAACGAACACAAGCAAAGTGTACGATATGTACACTTTATTAACACTACGTACTTACAACTCTCATGATCGCATAGAAGAAGTCGGGAAAGGCCCGCATACAGCGGAGCTCCCTGATCTTTTATTTCCTCCGAAAAACATCAAAGTCCTCGGTTTTGCCACCAAAACCCCGCCCACAAACAGGACGGCACAATTTGAGAGTGAGGAGAGAGAGAGAGAGAGAGAGAGAGAGAGAGAGAGAGAGAGAGAGAGAGAGAGAGAGAGAGAGAGAGAGAGACTTTATTCAATGCCAGCAGAGGGAAGGTCCGGGCTACGTAGAGCCACTCCCTCCTATTGACGCGTTTACGTCGCCCTCGGGAGTCGTACTCGGGAACTCGTCCCTTTCCGTCCCGTCGGCGCCTCTCTCCGCCTCTGCCTGGCGAGAGCAGCCTCGAGCTGCTGAACGGCGAAGATTTATGATGTCAGGTCCGGTGAGGTCGCGGCACTGACGATGGTGTCCGGCAACCGGCCGTAGAGGTCAGCTGCTTCTACAGGATGCCCTGCACAGTCCCACAGGATGTGGGCCAAAGTTGCGCGTTCGCGCTCACAACACTGCACACATCACTGACGTAGACGTCCGGGCACACGTGGCGTGCGAGTGCCGGCGTGATTACCGATAGTGTCTGTAACTGGCGTAACAGCACTGCCTGCGAACGCGTGAGTCCCGGGTGGGGCGATGGCGCGGTGCGGCGGCCGAGCCGGTACCACTCCAGCACCTCCCCGTACGTGAGGAGGGGCTCCGGGTCCCAGCCGTCGTCGTCGATGGCTCATCGATCAACCCACACTAAGCCACTGATTGGTCACCGTGCCAAACAAATCTGGGTGGGTTCAGAATAGTCACGCGACCACCTCTCTCACTCTCATACGGAAACCCACAGGCATTCCACGAAACACAAACATAACACAAATGAAAACCAAGCAACTAAAACCAAACACCAAACGTAGCCCCAGCCATCGATTGTAGGGCGACTCGTCTTAAAGTATTGTTTATTCGTGCACGTTTAAGATTTTGCCCGCGCCGTCAATGTTCCTTTTCCTTGTAAACACGTCGAGCGCATAACAAAGACTGGTCGCCTACCCATGTACGCCTCCCAGCCGCCGAGTAGCCTGTGTCAGAATGTGTGACGAATGGAAACTTTGCCGGGTAGCTTTGCGCTATCTAACTATGGAAGACAGTTTGTCTAGTGCCTCTTCTTATCTCTGACCCCTTGACTGACTCCCAGCTCCCGTCCGCTTCGGGCTTGATCATGGCGGAAATCGCGGTCGTTAAGATGTAATTGGTCCCACGTCACCTGTTTCCCCAAAAAACTACAGGAACGCCTCCTTCAAAAGCTTACATCGCTTTTAACTGTTTTGGGGTGACCGACACATTCGTATAAGTACAGTCGAACCTCGTTATATCGAACACGGGTATATCGAATTATTGCTTATATCGAACCATTGTCAGCTTTTAAAAGAATTACATGCATTTTTAATTTTCTGTATCGAACTCGGTCGGTTAAGAAATGGATATATCGAACTCAGCGTCGGCCGAAAGCGCGCGCTCCGGAGACACGCGGCAGGCTTTCCCGCAACGCAGGGGAGAATAGCGGTGGCGCAGCAGGCGTTTGCAACTCAATCGCATGCCTGAGGCGCCGGTAGCGCCATTCAGGCTAGGCGGCATACGCAGTTGGCTGACTTATTAGTCTCAGCCGGTTCACCGGTTGGTTCAGTCGTTGTTCATCAGCTTCAGTCATCGTCTTGTCTTGTTTCAGTCGGTAAGCTCATGCCTCAACGCCTTAACGAACTCTTCAGCGTCGTGCGTGGTTTAAACTAGCGGACACTGTTTGCGCAGTTACGTGACTGTGTTTGCTAGGCGCTGTGTCAGCCGCGTGCGGCGTGGTGATGGCGGCAAACGTGAAGAAACGATCGTCACTGACGTTTGCGACCAAGCTGGAAATCATCCGCCGCGTCGAAAAAGGAGAGCAGAAGTCCAGCGTTGCCGCAGCGTACAATATACCGCGGAGTACGTTGAGCACGCTGCTCAAGACGAAAGGTGACATCAAGGCTAAAGCGGGACAAAGCCAGCACTGCGGTGTACGCCGTGTTCGGAAACCAGCCTTCCAAGACGTCGAAAGATCACTCCACAGGTGGTTCCTGGACGCCAGAGCCAGAAACATTTCGGTGTCGGGGCCTATGCTCCAACAGAAAGCGAAGGATTTCGCATCCATACACTAAGCCGAAGGCTTCACCGCAAGCAGTGGGTGGCTGCAATGGTTTAAAGCTCGCTACCAGATCGTCGGCAAGACGGTTTCTGTCGAAAGCGAGGACGCCAACGACGATAGCATTAAGAAGTGGCTGGACGAAGAATGGCCGGGCGTTCTCGCAAAATACGACCCAAAGGAAATATTCAACGCAGACGAGACAGGTTTGTTCTGGCAGATGCTCCCACGACAAACGCTCGACACCCGAGGGGAGAAGTGTCATTTCGAAGAACCTGTGCTCGAAGAGACGTGGAGCGAGTTCTCACGTTTTGTGGGTGCTGTGCCAGAGAGCATGACCATCAACGATTTCGTCGGCGATGACGAAACGGGGACCACGGCTTAACTAGCCGACGGAGGTCAGCTCGCAGGTGACAGCTGACTTCAGAGGCGGTGGATGGCGAACCTGGCCCTTCGACCACCGAGGACCCCGCTCCGCTCCCAACTGCGGGCGAAGCTGTGGCCGCTTGGGAACTTTTACGCTGCTATTTCGGCGGAATGGAAGGTAGTGGTCTCGCATTCGTGGACTCTTTGGAAACCATGGAGCAGGCTGTGGTACAACATGCAGTCAACTCGAAGAAACAGTCAACGCTGCTGCAGTTTTTTTGCCCTGGGAATAAATAGTTCACTTTAACGCTTCATGTGAGTAGTCATTCTTGTCGTTGCCTTTTTAGTGATTGAATCGCGCTGCATTTTCACGCGTTTTTGATCAAATTTCATATATCGAATTTTGGTTATATCGAACTATTTCACGGTTCGCGCACTGTTCGATATAACGAGGTTTGACTGTATTCTCCGGGCCCGCTTGTCGGGTGAACACAAAAGCACGGCGAACAAAAAAGAAGCTTCCCCGATCTCTCTTTGCGCCCCTCGCGCCCAAGTCAGCTCGGCCGGCGAGGAAACAAACACCATACAGGTAAACAAGTTAACCGAAGCGAACGACACCTAGTTGCCGGGCGATTTAATTAATAAGTGGGGGCCCGGACATAAAAACCATGCTTCAAAATATTTCCTAGGTATTTTGTTAGTTTCCACCACACAAATGACCACGTTATGCCGACGGCTTAGTTCCTCCGGGACAAATGCGCTATTTTCAATTAAAAAGTTAAACAAACCAAAAAGTTACGTTAGCACCGTATGCATTATAGCCGCTGCAATGAGCTACACAAGATCACATTTTTGCGTCCTCTCGTAGTGGTATATCAAGTGATTTTGTTCCCTGGTGGCCCCGAAGCAGTTGTGCACGATCCGGCGGTGCCATGTTGTAGACATTTGACGGGGAATTACTGCGACAGAGCAACAAAAGAAGCATACCCTCTGCTGCCGGATCGGTTCTGTAGCTGTTTTGAAGTGACCTACTTGGAAAAGAGTTTCAAAACAATAGTACGGGCGTGTGTATAAATTGTAGATTGTGCCTTACGTGCATAGCGTCTGTGGCGCTCAAAACGGAACTCTGCAGTATGGACATGACGGAGTTTTGCTATACTGCAACTTTGCTTTTGAACTGTGATATTGGAGAGCGATGCGCCCCAGCTCCTTCTCCGCAGCTTCAGATGAAATAAATCTCACGGTTCCGATCCCGTATGCCAAGAACGTTTCTATGTGTGCCCTATAAAATCACGTCGCGTTTCGTACTGGTACAGAGCGCTAAGATACAACACAGGAAATACGTTCCTGTCGTTCCTCCGATTCCTCCCATTCCAGCGATGAAGATACTCACACTGCTTCTTTTTCTGGGCCTGGCAACAGTCACAATTGGTGAGTGCGGTCTCATCGGATGGCGCGAAAATAGGATTTGCTTTTCTTTTTTGTAACTATTTGGGTTGCTTTTTTGTACAGTAGTAGTTACCGTGCAAAAAGAAGACATCTATAAACACATCACTGTTTTATATGCAAACAACCGGATTTTGCGCATGCAGAGAACTAATCTACTGACAGCATTCTATGAACGTGCAAAGCGAAATGAAAATAAAAGTTGTAACCACATCTAGATGTACACGCAGTTCACGCAACTTTTCTTAATTTTACGAAATTTAGCAATGATGCCATAAAAATAATAATATAAGAAAAGAGAACAGTGCGCCAGCCACGCATCTGTGCTTCTGCGGGCTCCTGAGTTTTAATTCTTGGTAATCACTTTATATTGCAACTACCTCTTGTTTCTTTCTGCACGGGTTTTTTTTTTTTTTCATGCGCATTCTCCGCGTGACTAGACCTCTAAAAATATGAGGTGATGCCTCTAACTAAAACTAGTTGCGAGTGAGCGCTTGGCACGTTGTTCTTCCGTCTACACCATTATTCATGATGCACTAACTTGCAAAAGAGCTTGTTTTACTGTAGGAATAATGTATTGCGGGGACTTTTTTTCGGCTAATTGGCAAAGCTTTTACGAACATCTAGAGCTCTCCATGAAACTGGGTAAATGTATAACTTTTCGAGGATGACATTACGTCAGCTTCTGTGCATAAATAAGTTGCGAAACGTTTACTATGTTTGGCGCACGGTCCGCAAATATTCATGAATCGGGAGCTATTTTATGTGCGCAAAGAAGGGCAAAATTCATTTGGTGCAGCGTTATGAGTCACAAACGTTGTTGTAATACACGTCGCGTCTTTTCAAAGTGGACTGAGCTTCGTTGCTCGGCCCACGCACAAGGTGCTGCGCTGAAACCCAATTCGCAACGCAGCTGCTTTAGTTAGCTAATTTCGCTGTCCGGTACACACACCCCACCCGAATACAGGGCTGAAGTTAACTTGATGGGGCAACAAAATACAACCCCCCGTATCTCCTTCAGTGTTGATAACCCGCAAAACATTTTATAAAAGGCCCCTACCATGTACACCCTCCATTTTCCCGCCTTCATATTGTTTCTTCTCTCTCTTTCGTCGTTCCTTTCGTCCAAAACTGATCTCTTATCCATTCGGCGCCCGCATACTGGGGACGCCTACGTCAGGGCAGAGTTCCTTGTGTCTTCCGTTTCTTGAGCTTTTGAACACTTCTACTACCCAATGAAGACTTCGCCCGCAGGCAAGGTGTCCGTTTGAAAGCTTGAAACCAGCTGAAGCCTGGGTACACCAATAGCTGAAAAGACAGCAACGCTGTTTTAAATAACTTAGGTTGCTTCTTTACGTTAACTACAAACACGATATTTGAAGGCAACTACACCTCTATTATTTTGCCTGCCAAGAGTTGTCGTCGGCAGTTTTGTCTTTCGCTACGTCCCATTGGCTAGTTTTACGTGTGGCTAGCAGATTTTGTCGCTTGCGTGAAGTGCCCGATTGTCTTATGTAAGAACGTGTTAAGAACTTGCTGCCACCCGACTCAAACCTCGATCCAGGCGATCCCATGCATTCCCTCACGCTCTTACGAATGCACCTTTTTTCGCGGGTTCGGCCAGCTTTCCATTTCCCCGTACTTTTTTGGCGACTGGCGCGTGAAGTGATAGAGTGCAGAGCCCGACTTGAAATGGGGTAACCGATGGTCCATAATCAATGGATGGGTCTCCACTGTGGGATGGAGTGGAAAAAAACATTTATTGAGCCTGCAGCAAAGCCTGCATGCAGACTTCAGACGTGGCCGACGCCGTCTTCTTCGCACCAATTGAAGCCGAAGCCCTTCTAGCCGCTCCCGGCCCGCCGGGCTGCTGCCGCCAATGCCACGCCGGCCCGCTCGACGGCCTGGATTTCTTGGCTATCGTATGATTTCCGCGTTGCTTCTTTCATCGCCGGCGGTAACATCCCCAGTGCGGAATCCATTGGGATATTGATGCCATTCCAAGCATGTGTTCGAGGGTTGCTACTTCTTTCGACACACCCTACTCTTTTGTTTGGTGTGTGCTTCCGGGTACATGTTGTGTTTGAGCGCTGGCCTCGGTATCAGTACTGTTGGTAGTGGCCTGTGTATGGCTGCCTGCTTCCCGCTGAGCGCTATGAAGGGCGGCGGAAGTGTGCATCGGGCCATCCTGTAGCCTTCGTGATCGCGTTGAAGCTTGTCATGTGATCCGTGGTACTCACCCACAGCCGTCCGTAGTCTTCCATGGCGCGGTCCGTTAACACTCGATCGTGAGCATGGGGTCCCGTTGCGGTTGTTGTTTTTTCCGAAACGTTTCCTGCATGTACCGGGAAACATTCGATTCTAACGTGTCAATCTGTTTTGGTCTTTTTGTTCAGTATTCTCGCTAATACATGGAGATTATACCATGAGCGTAGTTTTTCACTGCCTGCCTAGGGCCACTGAGGACTGTTCGGCATCCTGCTGGCAATGAACGCGTTCATGCGGTAGCCCGAGGCCTCACCCTCTGGGCGCCAGCGGAAGACCAACCCAAACCAGACAAGACAGAAAGTATCCCACTCACATACACACATATACTACAACACTACAAACTCTCCCGTAGGACACTTCCTCCGCCACACGTGCAACTCACCCGTCAGGAAGCCGCTGCATGGCGCCAACTACAAACTAACACGTTTCCTAGCCTCTCGCTCCGGCACACATTCTATCCTACCATGTACCCGGACAGATGCCCATCCTGCGGACGACACCCGAACCTGTACCACTCCACATGGGAATGCCCCAAACCCCCGACCCATTTTCCTATACCCAACCCCTCCCCCTCCGGATGGGAAGCCGCTCTTTCCAGCTCAGCCTTGGACGACCAGCGCGGACTGATCGACCGGGCAAGACGGATCGCAGCAGCAAATGGGGCCCTGGACTAAGCGCACCACCCTATGAGGGCTAAATAGTCTGACTTTATAATAAAGTTTTCTACTACTACTACTACTGCGTCCAGGAAGGACAGAGCAATGGTAATTTCTTCTGCCTCCTCTTGTTGTTTGCTTGGTATGCTGGCTTCCGCTCTCATCTCACTTTAGGAGTTGACTGGCACAAGCCTGAAGCCGTCTATTATTGCGTATTCCGCAGCGTCTAGGTACCGACGGCCGTTGTCGTTGGCGTGCACGTCTGGCAACGCCATGTCCCTTACTCGCCTTCTGCCGACATTATACTCTGAGCGCACATTCCGCGGTACGAGGTCCCCCCAGATTCGGCAGGACACGCCTTCGGGAATGGGGCCCCTGTGGCCCAGTTGCGCCTGACATACTGATCCCAGCTTCTCCACGATTAACACAAAAAATGAAATATGAAAAATACCGAGTTTACTCTCCAAAAGCGAGATATCGTACAATGGCAGCATACATCTCTTATTATTGAGCATTTTATTTACGCCCATGCGGATTCGGGCTTCTAATAAATGTATGGTTACGGAAATCTTCGACAGTCTTCAGGCTACTTGCGCAGGAGTCAGAGAACAGTACTGATTTTTTGTGGTCGGCTATCCTATAGCTTGCGCTGTGGTAATCAGGTCTATTATTGAGTAATTACTCGGTGTATGCTCCACATTCTCCGCGGATGGCAGAGTGTGTAGTAAGGCAAAGTTCAGCAGCATAAATTCCGGAATTTAAAGCGTCGAACAATATTCCCCCACGGGAATTCGGCTGCCCTGTAGGTGTTTGTTGGAATAAAGGCAACAACCGTTAGGCATGCGCTAGGGCTCCCGCCTAACGCTTCGCCTTCGGGTTTTACTACATTGCCGAGTACACGGAGCTTGATGTACGATGCGTTTTTATTTCAATGGGTACATTATAAGACATTCAACGTCCAAGCGTGACGGTACGCATGTAGCCACGGAGTTGCGCTTATCCACGTGTTACTTTCAGGTATATCCTAACGAAGGATGAAGCAGTGTGATAACTGTTGTTCACTGAACTGTGTGTACGCCCGAAGACTATGCCCAAACACGTGATGCCAAGCATTGTTTCGGGCTGTCGCACACCCGCGTCACTCCAACCCCTTTGCTGCGCTCTACTTCTCCGCATAACAGTTCAAATTTGCAAATATTGAAAAACCTGAATTCGGCAGACAATATCAATAAAATAATGATTACAAAAGTGAGAGACAGCGGGAAAGGACAGGCCCTTGAGTAGAAGACCAACACGCGGCGCTGACTAACAACCAAGTTTTATTGCTTGCGGGTGGCTTATATACATATCTACAAAACAACGGAATGGGAAAAAGAATTACAGATGGCATGAAATGCACATAAGTTCTGGAAGTTCTGGTGACATGGTCATCGATAAGTAAGGCCCAGTTATTCATTTGAAAGATACACGATTTCATTTTCATACGGTAGCACAGACGGCTTGCTTACAGAATTATCGCCCCTGTGTCTAATGCAAAAGGCTGCAACGTATTCCCGCGTGCGTTTGTTTGGATATCTTCGAATGATACGACACTGATCTAATTCTCGTTCGCACTTACACTGGTGACAGTGCGCAGCTAGGTGGCCACCGACGTTAGATTTTAGTGAATTTCCATGGCCCTGGAGCCGTAGATTGATACATCTTCCGGTCTGATCACCGTAGCTTCGTTTGCATGCCAGATGAATTTTGTAAACGACACTCTGACGGTAGCCAGCGTACTTCGTTTTGTGTTTATTCTCACATGAGTTATACTTTCTACCATCTTTGATCGGCTGATTATCAGCCTCCGTTTTTATCCAGAATTGCTTAATCCCTGTTACGGGATCTCCGGAAACAAAACCGGAAGAAGCCGTTACTTAACAGAGAAACTGAGAACGCAAAACTCCATACAACCGTTATTCCATACGTGCATCTGGTGTCGAACAAAATTAAGAAAAATTGCCGAAACAGGTGGGGCCAAAGTTCTCACGCCCGTCCCAATAAACTGAGCAAGCTGTATGCGATAGTGAATAAGGATGGTAGAAAGTATGCCTCATGTAAGATTAAAAACAGAACAAAGTACGTTGGCTGCCGTCAGAGTGTCGTTTACGAACTCCCCCTGACATTCAAACGAATCTATGTTGGTCAGACTTGAAGATGTATCAATCTACGGCTCCACGAGCATGCACATTAACTAAAATGGAATGTCTGCGGCCACCTAGCAGCGTACGGTCGCCGGTGTAAGTGCGAACCAGAATTAGATCAGTGTCGTATCATTCGACGATATGCAAACAAACGCACACGTGAAATCTTTGAATCCTTTCGTATTAGTCAGAGGGTCGACAATTGTTTAAGTAAACCGTCTGGGCTACTGCATAAAAATGAAACCGTGGATCTTTCAAATGAATAACTTGGCCTTACTTATCGATGACCACGTGACAAGAACTTATCTGCATTTCATGCCATCTGTTATTTCCTTTCCCTTTCCGTTGCTTTGTAGATGTGTATATAAGCCGCCTCCAAGCAATAAAACTTGGTTGTTAGTAAGCGCCGCGTGTTAGTCATGTACTCAACGTCCTGTTTTGTCGCGCTGTTTCTCATATTTTTAACATGCACCAACCAGCCCACTTGCTCCCCGCTCTAACGATTAGCACTTTTCTAATGTGCCTCCTTCGTGCTGTTGGTTTTTGGTTCCGCTATTCACTTCTTGGTTACAAGACTAAAATTTGGGATTTCTACTACGTCCTGGTGTCACGTTTTAGTGTTCCTGAAGAATTAATAAATTTTGCGGCGGCTGTTGTTCTTTTCGCGAGAAGTGAAAACGGCATACTCTTAATACCGTGTAGAGGCTACTGCTAGCTAACCACGCACACACACCACTCACGGAAAAACACTCACCGGAACGACCGAAAAGCCCAATTGAGGGATTCATCTTCAGGCATACTTTAATAGACATTCGGGGAAGGTCATATGCACCTGGTCGCACCCTACAACATGCACCCTGGACATTTTCCCACCGTCCAGTCGTTTTTAAGTGCGAATGCACTTCTTAAGCGAGCCTGAATCATCCGCCGCCGTAGTCCGCATAGCAACAGCTGCGGGTGCGCGCGCTCCTCGTCTTCCCTAGCAACGGGGGGAGATGGGCGCGCGCTGCCTGGCCGCTGACATGGCACATACCCACGTGGGGGATTGGCCAGGAATCGGGCGTGAGAAGGGCTAATGCACCCGCTTAAAGGAGTACTGACACGAAATTTCAAAGCTGAGATCCGCTCTAGCAATCAAGTACAACGACAACACAAATAGGTGTCTGTGAATAAATGCATCTTTCTTTCTTTGTAGTTGTGTGTGTGTGTGTGATCTCTCTTTCGCGAACATTACCGAACCGCGCAAATTCAACTCGTGCATTCGCACTTTCACATTCTTCCCCTCGGGGAAATGCGGGGAATTTTTTCTGCCCATGAAGGCCGAAATTTAGGACGTACCAGGTTTCTTGTCGTCTTTGAAAACAAATTTTGTATTTTATTGTTCAATCTTAGCAGTGGTCACTGTAGTCTGTATTTACTTAGCGTCGTCGTGAGTCTCCAAAAGCAAAGTGATGGTGGGGAACAAAAAAAAAACACCTTTGGTGTCCGCCAAGTACAATTTGAATTGCCTCTAAGGGGAGCTATAGTTCGGTGTGATGTGTTTGCACTGGCTATCAACAGAAGCGGGAGATTGAAAAGCCCGGCCTCCTGGACACACCCACACTATCAACATGTACGGTTTCACTTGGAGCACTTCTAATCTATTGAGCAACATCACCATGGCTCGTTCTCAAGGGGGCGTGGGAGTATAGTTCTGGAACCTCACGGTAAAGAAGTTCGATGTGGCCTGATTATTTTATTGATTTTTTGCGAAAGACTAGCAAATTTGTGTACAGAAAACGTTCTCTAAGACCCGTTTTGATATCTTTACGGGGAGTTTAGCCTTCTATCCAGTTCGATTATTTTTGCTATCTTTTTACTACAGTTTGAGAAAGGTTTAGATGGTGAGTGTGGGCGACTATATCTGTCGACTACGCCTCACTTGTCGCAGGACTAACGTTCACATTGCCTGCGAATGCGGGTATGCTGCAGCCGAACGGAACGGTGTAGGCGGACACAGCCAAACGATGAAATCAAGAAGGAAAGAAGAAAAAAAACTTTCTGTTACGGGAATGCTAGGCTATCTACTTCTACGGGTTTTGTAAGGTGGTGGGTGTGGTAGCTTATTTACAAGTAAGCTACTATGAATGAGGACCGTGAGGGTCAAAACACACAGCAAAGTTATTGGACGCAATAGAGGCAAGTGAATTGATTGATTGTAGTGTTTAACGCGCCGACGCAACGAAGGCGATGAGGCGCGCCGTAGTGGAGGGATCCGGATTAATTTTGACCACCTGGGGATCTTTAACGTGCGCCAAAATCTCGTACACACGGGCGTTTTTGCTTTTCGCCTCCATCAGAAAAGCGGCCGCCGCGGCCGGGAATTGAACCCGCCACCTCGTGCTCAGCAGCGCAACGCCTTGGCCACTGAGCCACCGCGGCGGGTTGGAGGCAAGTGAAGGCAACAGAGAAACTACCTCTAATAGGGCCGAAAAGGGGTTCGGTAAGACATTACATCAAACTCGCGTACACTGCATACAACCACTATGCTTTCGCACTCTCTAACATAACCTGACAGGTTTTGTTGAAGTTTGGAATGCCTGCCTGTCGTAAACCATTTCGCGCGGCTTTCCTGTCGTGCCTGTACTCCTATACAAAGAGCAATAGGTTATGGCTTCTGTGGTGAGATGAGAACTCTTACGCGCCAATTTAAATCACCAGAAATGTGGCGATGTCGCTCGTCGCACATATTACCAGACCTTAAATTTTACATTATTTCCTTGTAGCATTACGTGCAGTGGCTTGAGACGCCCCGCGAAACACACCTGCGAACAAAGCTATACGGATACAATACTTGCGTTGTTCCGTTCATAGTCCCTTAATTCCCTTTTCGGTCGCCTGTCTAAAAAAGTGAAAGATCAAAATTTGGCGCATCTGTGGTTACTCGCGTATAGATTGCAATTGCGGTCCTCGATTCACTGGTTCTTCGTCACACTAGTAAAAATGAACATTCATAAATCTAAAACTCAGAAGTTTAAGTCGGCTGAAATTTGAAGTTTATTTATGAGTATGTTTCGAGGTAAGGGCGTTAGGTTTAAAATTTCGTTTTAGCCGTTACGTAATTATGCCAGCCCAATCGAGTTGGAGAAACGTACAAACACTGTTGGCGCTAACAGATCTCTTTTGGAAAAATACTGGCAACATTAAACAGGCGGCTTATTGGGATTGAATCCCAGCCGGATTGTTTTGTTGTGTTTTTTATTCACAATATTTCACTTTTCGAACTGCTACAGTGTGAACTTCGCTCTTGTAATGCGACTTTCATTGAAAAATTGGGAAACAAGAAAACTCCAATGATTTCGTATAATGTTTGATCTAACAAGACTTTTATTCCCGGCTCTCTCTTTAATACGTTTTTTTCTGCCTCTAGAATTTTGCCCCTTATTTTATTGGAAACTTAAATCCTACAGACTTTGTTTGCAAACATTTTTTTGCAGGGATCCTACAGACTTTGTTTGCAAACATTTTTTTTGCAGGGATCCTACAGACTTTGTTTGAAAACATTTTTCCCAGGGGCTTCACTAGTCCGGGTGCCCAATATGGTTGCCGCAGCTATTTATGCGTTTATTGTAGGACGATATTCTTTTCTCTATTTTTCATCTCACTATCTCAGGTTGCCAAGGATCAAGAGGACAATGCGGAGATGGTGGGCGTCCAGGGCGGGGATTCCCTTTTTGGGTGCGAATACAGTCACTCCGCACCTGCAATATAAAGAGCACAATATTTACAGAATAGCACTTATTATTACAAAATGATGCAGTATATCTTAAGGAGGAATCGTTTAGGAGTATCGTTGCATTGTCCAAAAAGCTTTTTCAACACTTCCCTCTGTAATTCATTGCCTTGAGGGTACATAAATAAATAAATCAATAAGCGAGTTTTCCGAGCTGAAACTTTTTCCTATTTATTTTGCTCCTGTTCAAACGGTAGAACCTGGATCCAAATACAATTTTAAATTTTGAGGTTGGACCAGGAGCGTTTCGAGGAAATGGTTTTTTGGCTTCATTGTAAAAAATGTAACATTTATTGGTACTACAGTTACAGAATAATGAGGTACTCCTTATTTTTTTGTTTTAGCCTCCACGCCTTACTGGGAGACCTCAACAGGGAAGCAGTGAACAAACGTCAACCCAAGGGAGTGCAACAACTACGCCCAGTACAGAGACACCGCAACAGGAAGGATCTACTGACGGTGCCTAATGCAGTTATCGGGACCTAAATACAACTCTCTCTGTGCGGCACTAGAGAAGCCTGTTTCTAAGCATGTCTGAACCGAGATTTATCAATTATAAGTAAAAGAGAATGCAATTCTGAAGCTTTATTATGCATAAAACTTCCAATCAGGAGAACTATGTTCGCAAAACCTTCTAACTCAGAGTAAGGTATACTTCGGGTGTGATCCGTAACGAGAATAAGGCTCTAAACAGACGAGGACAAAGGTGGATAAAAATCACATGTATGGGCACCAATATTTTTACCGATAGTTTTTTACTACAAATTAACCAAGTCGGTGAACAAATTTTGTGAGGGTTTCAATTATAAAAAACCTGTGTTTGTGGTTGCAACAAAAATGTTTAGGGGCTGAGCTCAGAAATGCCAAAGATATTTCATTTCCTGGCCTATTGGCTCCACAAAGAAGTGTAATTAAAAATTTTGTGTGATGCTGAGGGATTGAATGTGGTAAAGGTGATAACGGCCTGATACAAATTGGCAATTTTATTTCAATGACTATAAAACTGCTCTCCAAACGCCACAATCACCAATTGGAAAGCTTCATGATTCTTCTTTCTGTTTTGTATAGGCGTCTCTTAACACCGGTAACTTTCTGCAAGGCGTATTATTATATTGTAGTATATTTACCAAGGGTATTAAAACACTAAGACGTTAGCGCTCACGTTTTGTGTGATGGGAATTTATGAACCTTATTACTACACATCTGCCCATAGCATGTCATGAAATCGCCACGAAGAGATAAACAAAGAATGCGAATTTGGGGCTTCGCGCCGTTGCCTAATTGTTAGCGTCCTTTTCCGGCCCTAAGTAAAAAAAATACATCCCCACTTTTACGTGAGTATCTCATTGGATACAATTAGTTTCTCAAAGTTCTAAATGGGTGTTTGCGGGACCTTGTAACGCCCACATATAAGCATCTCACTCCAGAGTCTAACCTAATTGTGTAGTCATCAGCAACATGAAACAATGTTCGCTCGGTACAATTCCACAGTTGACTTTCTTACAATCAATATTTTTCGGCTATCATGCCCTTAGCAGCGGGCAAGCACATATTTTTTCACGAAGTTTCAGAGAGATGCGTGAACAGTTTGTCTTGGACCGTTTCAGACCTAACCAAACACGTTATTTTACAAAGGTGCCATTGATACGCGCCGCTCATGTCTGGTTTCTTTGACAACCCAGCAATAATTTTGATGTGGTGATCAAGCCCAGTGCTTGGTATCCAAGCGATGTATTCAAGCTTAAGGAAACAAACGCCAGCCATACTATAAGATTTGCCTAATTAGGCCGATTATGATATACTATATGCTGTTCCATGCACCATATACCATATAATATACACATTCTCAGTAACCACTTTTTTTTATTTTACTTTTTTAGTGGCTCCCTCTGAAACGTACTTCAGTTTTCTGTGCTCTTCGATGCACAGAAAACTGAAGGAAGTTTTCTGCCTCATGCCTCGATTATTTTAAAAAGCGTGTCCATCCGAAATAATGGTTTCACATTTAGTTGGGTGATTCTACACTTGTTCGGGGCAACCAGACTTGTACGAGAATACATCGGAAATCTGGGGTGAACGTATTCTTTATAGAATCTTTTATAAGCATGCATTTTTGTATCAGGTAAACTGATTTCCCGGTACGCAGACATCAAATCACAGCAAAGATGTGTATATATCGTGTCACCTGACAGTAATAAGTTTTCTGTTTTGTTTATCCACGGGTATCAGAGAAATGGAGAAACTTTTAGGCGCGGGCGGCATCCATTTACGACCTCCAGGGTTTTAAAACCACTACCTACATTTGCGTTTTGGACTCCTTGTACCAAATGTTTCTGTGCAGAGTATTGCGATTTCCCCGGAAAACCTTGTAAACCCCGGTAAACCATTACCTCTCGAATGACTCTGCACCTCACACTTCGCAGGTAAAAAAAGAAATAAACAATTTCTGTTTGGAAAGAAATCAATGCCCACGTACTTATCATTTTTATTTGTGGAACTCCAAAACTACAGCGGAGCCAAAAACAACGAATATCCCACATATTTTTGGAGACGACTTGAAGCGAAGCTTCATTTGCATGCCGTTCAAATTTCGCCCGTCAGAAACTCCTTCCCAAAGCATTTTTTACTCGAAAAACAAGACACACTACTCTCGCAATTCCACGAGGAGTTATCCTAATTGTCGCTTGTGGTAGCAGTGCTCACCGGGCTGCTCTTTTCGCATGTTGTCGCTTAGTTGGCCAGCACCTTGTTAAGGTGACAGTTCAAAACAGTCTTCAATTTTTCTTCGCCCAATAACCAAAGTACACTTGGTGGCGCTTCCGTCGGCGTCAGCGAAAGCGCACGAGACGTTTGCTTGGCCTTGCTTGAACTTGAAGATCAGAGGGACGGTACTTGCCGTTTTGAGGTATTGTACGCGAAGAAAGAGCTTCACTTAAAACATTTTCCGCTGTAATTAAACGCGGTGAGACATTTCCCATGCGTAGTATGCGAAAAACTCGCCCGCAAACTGCTGCTTGGCAAGTGGACAAGAAGGTGGCACGATAATTCCTCACACATTGAGTTTCAGACCCAAACAACTGCTTATATGCTAACATTTATAGGAGTTGCCGATGCCAAAAGGCAAGATCAAATGGGTGTAGGTACTCTACAAGACATATGATCCTGGCAAGGGTCATAAAGTTCTTTCGTATTGCAAAAAAGCTTTTCATTTCTTTTTATTCATACGTCTTTCCAATGGGTTACGCAAGTGCAGAGACAATTTATTGAAAACTAAAAAAAGGAATCCGAAATAGTTTCGTTTCTTCCTTACTAAGGAATAATATTACCAATTACCAGTGGTTGCAGTTGTGTCGCGCATATTAATAACAGAATACTAGGCATTGGGAATATCAGGACCCAAATCTGCATCTGACAATGGTCAGAGGATCATCAGCAAAAATGTTGGGGCAACTTAATGGCAAATGTTGGGGTACTTCTGTGTAACTACGGCTCGTATAATACTGTTTAATGTAAGTAATCAACCGCTTTTATTACTAGGCTTGTTTTTTAACACGAAAGTCTTTTATGCCTGAGTCTGCCAAGATCTGACTAACATCATATCCGTCACGGAAATGACACCACCACAAAAACTTCGACCGATGCGGCTGCGCGAGCATTTGAACCACGAACTCTTCCGCCACAAAGGGAGGTTCGCGACCCGCTCTCGACTGCGCTAGGAGCAGACGCGTTAAGAGGACGACATACGCGCCTTATATCCTTTTTTAAGGCGGTGCTGCCTTAAAAAAGGCGAAGCGAAAAAGTGTATCATGACGCTAATGCGCGCTGACAGTTGGCGCCTCGATGCCAGCGCCTGCGTGTGCTGGGGACGCACAGCGTTACCTGCTGAGAAGCCTGTAAGTCAACGACCGCAGAGTTAAACCGACGCCGACTTGGGAATGTCACTCTCATGGCACGGTCCGCTGCTCCTTTTGCTGCAGTGTACCGTGTGTTCACCGAACGATTCGCTTACAACCTGTTTGATTTTGTTCGCACGGACGGTTTGCAACGCCTGTGGTTCCAGTCGGGTTTACGTAATGGGCCGGCGCGTGCAATGAACCATCTAACGTTGATGCGTATAACGGGGCTATACCGACGAATTATAAATAGTGATGTGCAAGTTCAAATCGATGCACAACAAACATTAAAATGCTCATCTGAAGGCACATTTCACTTTGGTGTTTGGCCGGATCCTATGAAAGCGGTAAAAACCACATATTTTGGATTATACTACTGCAGACTCAATGCGACCATACAGTTTTATTTTTCTCAGTTTTAAATCATTGGTGTTCACAATTTCTTGGTGCTTCATGGCCGCCTTGTTCTTAAATCCATGGGAAATATAACTCCCTTTCTGTGGGGTTAATAACTCTGGGAAAATCATAACTTGAGAGAGAGCCCACAAGATATGTGCGGAAATTATTCTACAGCTAGTTCAAGTTAACACCACAACAGACACACCTGTCTGTTGTGGTGCTAGTCAGCAGTCTATAAAGCGTTTGACAAAATGGTTCTTGATTCATCACAGAAAAATAAATTACGGCTTTTTACTACGCTACGCAAACTAGTTTATTCTTCGGTCCCTTCGTTTTTGTTAATATGCTGAGCATATTTTGTTCGCAACGCATAGCAATCAGGAACATTAGGATGAAGCTCATGAAAAAGTGCCAGTTGTTTTTTTTTTCATATTACACTAAAACATTCATCGTTGGTTCTTTGTTCAGACAAATTGACAAGCGTTGCAAAGGTTCCTTTATTTTATACGCACAGAAAGGTACAATACATTCCAAAAATAACAGAAAATGCAGCACATGCTACATCCCTTGTTCTGTATTGATAGCTTTAAATTGCCATCCCCGTTTCCCTCCATCGCAATGAGCGGAATTATTGCACTTGCTCCTCAGCTGGCTCAATCATCGCTTCAGTATTGGATGATGACCTGGCACAGTGTTTCAGGGGAAGCCGAGATGGCACTCGGATTCCTTTTTCTTCTCAGTTTCAGTGTCAACAGATAGATCGCATTAATATGTCTGGAGATAGCGGACACCAAACTTTCTTAATGTATCTGGGCTCACAGTGCTTCTGGCACGCGTTCGGACCGGCATAGAAGGGAACAAAAAACAGGGGCAGGCTTAACAAATGACATTCCTAACAATGCAAAACTCGACACAAACAAAACAAAGTAAGTGAAACCACACACGTAAACGAGCTACGAAACTCTCCATAATGACATAAAAAATGTCCTAAGACACTTCTCAGAAGCCTGAGAACATAACCAATGTCCTAGACAGATGTTGCATTAAAGGCAAGAATTTCGAAATTTGTGCGTGTTGTGAGTAAATCGCCGGGCGAAGCGATCAGCTGGTACCCGCGTGCTGTTTTTACGATGTTGGCCGACTAGGATGGTCAGCCTGGAATTCCGGAGGGCTTTGCCGTTACCGGGGCTGTCGTAGCACAAGACGACGGCGCAATTCCGCTGACCGAATCCGCACGGCTGTCGCCGCTGGAGCCGCCAAGGCGTCAGTTGGCGGAGCGTCGGGAGGCTGGAGCCGATGCTTCATCGGCCCGCTCCCGCCAAGGCTTGTGTATCGACGTCAGTGCATCAGGCTTGGCTCAGGCTGTTCCCTTGGGTTGGCTGTTCCGGAGCCCCACCTTTTCGCCCCGCGCCTGCCTCGACATACCTTCCTCCGCCTGTCCCTGGATCTCCTTCGGCGACGTTGCGGGGA
Source organism: Haemaphysalis longicornis (assembly GCF_048455015.1). Taxonomy (NCBI): domain Eukaryota; kingdom Metazoa; phylum Arthropoda; class Arachnida; order Ixodida; family Ixodidae; genus Haemaphysalis; species Haemaphysalis longicornis. The sequence goes on from NW_027526422.1 coordinate 191,822,251, forward strand.
TCGTCCTTGACTCATGACAGCTTCATACAGTGTGAATGCAGAAAACACCTACCATCCTTAACGCTTTCCTTACTCCCGAACCTAAAGGGGTTTCTAGGTATAATCATCGTGGTGTATAAACTGTAGCTGGTGTATGGCGGCCTTTAAGTTCATCAAAAAAATTCCCCGCATTTCTCCGAGGGGAAGAATGTGAAAGTGCGAATGCAGGAGTTGAATTTGCGCGGTTCGGTAATGTTCGCGAAAGAGAGATCACACACACACACACAACTACAAAGAAAGAAAGATGCATTTATTCACAGACACCTATTTGTGTTGACGTTGTACTTGATTGCTAGAGCGGATCTCAGCTTTGAAATTTCGTGTCAGTACTCCTTTAAGCGGGTGCATTAGCCCTCCTCACGCCCGATTCCTGACCTATTCCCCACGTGGGTATGTGCCATGCACAAACACCTATTTGTGTTGTCGTTGTTCTTGATTGCTAGAGCGGATCTCAGCTTTGACATTTCGTGTCAGTACTCCTTTAAGCGGGTGCATTAGGCCTTCTCACGCCCGATTCCTGGCCAATCCCCCACGTGGGTATGTGCCATGTCAGCGGCCAGGCAGCGCGCGCCCATCTCCCCCCGTTGCCAAGGAAGACGAGGAGATTCCTGGCCAATCCCCCACGTGGGTATATGCCATGTCAGCGGCCAGGCAGCGCGCGCCCATCTCCCCCCGTTGCCAAGGAAGACGAGGAGCGCGCGCACCCGCAGCTGTTGCTATGTGGACGGACGGCGTTCACCGGAATTCAGGGTCGCTTATAAAGTGCATTCGCACTTAAAAAACACTCCATCCAAGCTAAACCCATCACCCTGTATAACGTAGTATTGGGTCTCCGCAGGGGCGTGTACAAATATTAGGTTTAGGTGGCCTCAGGTGGCTTGTTTTCTGTAATATATATTAAGGTAAGCATTCCCAAAATTTCTGCGGAGAAAACTACACTGTTGACATTGCAAATATGTATTTTTCTATTTTCGTGAGGTTTTTTTTGAGAAAAGTCGTAGCTCCAGTTGTTTCATAACTTCCAACGTTGCATAGAATATTTTTCTGAAAAACTGACAGACATACCAAAATTGTCATGTTTAGTTATCCTCACGACGACTATCGCTTTTAAAACTAGGTCACCACTACGGTGGCAAACCGTCACCTTACTGAGACTCTAAACATTTTGAATACTTAATAAAAACTGATGGGAAGTAGTTTTGTAAAACAATGACTGGCTTTTCATATTTGAAAGATATCGGATCAAGCCAGACAGAAACATTTAATATACTGGTGAGCAGGAGGAAGTTCTTAGGGCATCCAACAAGTAAGAGGCATTCTTATTGCGAGATGCCTTGGTGCTGTCTGGTCGTTCGCGTCCGTTCCACCAGTCGGCACTGGTCCGATTTCTCGGAGCTGGTCAGCTGCTCCTAACCGCTTCAGAGGTGGAGGTGGTATTTGGGGTTAGAGAAGGGGCCCGTTGCAACTACGGTACCACGTGGTAGGGGGAGCCTGCAACAGGGCAGATGTTACTGGTGGCAGGGTAGTGGGTGGCGTACGGGGGACGCGCTAGAATTTCAGGCAACTTCGCACATGAAGGAGGTTCCTTTTACATTCTACTGCTCCTGTGAAGGCACCTTTCACTTTCGTGTTTTAACCGAATCCTATGAAAGAAGGATAAACCACAATTTTTCGCACACAATTATGGACCGAAAGTAGGTACAAATTCAAGCCGCAAATCATTCAGATCGGTCTGGCTATGCATGGCTTTTAGGCTTGTCTTTAGTTGCCGAATCATACTGCATTTAATGTAAATATTTTAAAAAAGCAAGCCTTATGTGGCTAATTTTTACGAAGAAAAAAAGTTACTTTCCCACAGTACCAGACTTATCCACTGTTTTTAATGCCAGTCCAAAATTTGTCGTAAAATATTCTGCCTAAATAAATTCCAATCGGGCCTATACGTGCCTAAACGAGCGTGTTTGGTGTTTACAAATGACTAAATGGCATTTTACAGTGCCTATTAAAATATCGATTTGTAGTGCCTAAATTTCCGGTCTTAAGTAATAAAACAAAAGTTTTTAAATCGAACCATTCAGCTTCCGCTTGTCAAAAAAAATTACGCCCACCTCCCCTTGCGGGAACCCTAGTGTGATGCGACGCTGAGGGGGGTTGAAGCGCAAGCGGGGAGAAACCATCAACCGAAAGGCCGCTGGAGAGCGGCACACCGGTAATATGCGCAGCGAGCCCGAAGGAGAGGAGACCGCGGAGAGAGTGCCGCGGATATGACGCAACACAATCTAGCACAATCCACTTTAATCCAATCCAATCCAAATCCAATCCAACCCAAGTCAAGCCAAGCCAAGCCAAGCCAATCCAATCGAATCCAATCCAATGCCCCTCGCGAGAGAGGGTTCACCATCGAAGGGGAGAGGGGGACAGTGGCTGCGGACAACAACGGACGCAAGCGGACAACAACGGACGCACGCAGGAAGGACAGGGCCGCCGAGAAGAGATGCTCTGAGCGTCGCATCTAATAGAAATACCTGACGTGTATGGTAAGGTGGCGCGATGTGGGTCCGCTCGATTCTTGGATGGTTCGTTTGGTGTTTTGACTTATTTGGAAAGCCTCGCGTTCCCCTATCGTTGTTTCTATAGAGGGGTGGTTGATTTGTTTAATAGCTTGTAAAACTTTACTGCAACAATAGATGTAGTCCACCCATACATTTTTTTACAAAAGCTCGAGTGTTTTAGCTGTCTGAAATACAACACTTTGTTTCTATTGTCGAAAAACAGAACCGTGAGATGATGGAAGCAATGGCTCTCTTTCCTGACGGCACGGCTAAATACAAATTGTTTAGGCGGTAAAGTAAATGCAGCGAAGAAAATGATTGGCCCACTCCTACCACAACCCCAGAATTCGAAATCTTCAGGAAGCACAAAAATTACGCCCACCTCCCCTCGCGGGAACCCTGGTTTGATGCGACGCTGAGGGGGGTTCAAGCGCAAGCGGAGAGCAACCGTCGACCGAAATGCCGCCGGAGAGCGGCACACCGGTTATATACGCAGCGCGCCCGAAGGAGAGGAGACCGCGGAGAGAGAGTGTGCCGCGGTTATGACGCACCAAAATACAACACAATCCACTTTAATCTAATCCAAATCCAATCTAATGCAATCCAAGTCAAGTCAAGCCAAGCCAAGCCAAGCCAAGTCAAGCCAATCCAATCGAATCCAATGCACCTCGCGATAGAGTGTTCGCTATCGGAGAGGAGAGGGGGAGAGTGGCTGCGGACAACAACGGACGCACGTGGACAACAACGGACGCACGCACGAAGGACAGGGCGGCAAACAAGAGATGCTCTGAGCGTCGCATCTAATAAGTACTGTCACTTATTCACAATTCTGGCATAGCAAAGCGACTGCCTTACACCGACGCCTACAACAGAAAAAGGTTTCTGCGTCGTTATTATTAAAGACGATAGTCTTTCTTGGGCTACTTAAACCCGGAAGTTTTGGTCTGTCTGTCTGTCTGTCTGTCTGTCTGTCTGTCTGTCTGTCTGTCTGTCTGTCTGTCTGTCTGTCTGTCTGTCTGTCTGTCTGTGACGCGATTCAGCCACCCGGCGAAAGCAAAACAGCCTGCGCAATAGTCTTATATACTCACAGCTAAATCTACCCGTCTATGTCCGGTGTAATGTTCATACTTGTCAACATTGTTGAAGAAGAACAAGACATTACGCAAATATGAGACAACAAATCAACACAGAAGTGATATTTGCAGTGTTTCTTTATAAAAGAAATCAAACATGCTTGACTTTTCTGAAATTAAATACTTCATCAACTGCAGAAAAAGAATTCACTCCGCCGTCGCCTGCTATCGCCCGTGCCACTATAGCTTCTGGCGCCATTTGAAGAAATCAACCGGCAACAGTTACGCAAGGTTCCACTAGATAGGTTCCACGTTCTGCTTGCAACGCATGTGGAATAGGGAAAAACGGTTTTATAAACATTGAAGTAGGGCGCCTTGATTAACGCGCATCTTCGCCGTACGGCACCGTTCGCATCGAGACACCCGGTTTGGAGCAGTGGAACGCGGTAAATTTAAAATGATTTAAGCAAACTTTTGACGTCTTTACACTGGGGGGAGCGCCATGCAAGAGGAACCACATGAGAGGTGAGCGGGAAAACGAAGGGAGGCATTTACTTCGCAAAAGCGGATAAAGACTATCGTCTTTTGATGGCATTTGCAACGAAAGGAGCAGATACGCGGCCAATTTGTTTCTTGTTTGCCGGTCAGTTGTGTTTACTGCATTACCGGCGACCATGTTTAATGTGGGAACATTTAACGTGCGAACCTTATCTAGCGAAGCAAGTCTAGAGGTGTTGTTCGTGGAATTAGAGGGCATTAAATGTGATGTAATAGGGCTTAGCGAGGTTAGGAGGGCAGGCGAAGCCTTTGTCGCCGGTAATGCAGTAAACACAACTGACCGGCAAACAAGAAACAAATTGGCCGCGTATCTGCTCCTTTCGTTGCATATGCCATCAAAAGACGATAGTCTTTATCCGCTTTTGCGAAGTAAATGCCTCCCTTCGTTTTCCCGCTCACCTCTCATGTTGTTCCTCTTGCATGGCGCTCCTCCCAATGTAAAGACGTCCATTGCCGGTAATGCACTCCCTCACCAAAGCAGGATTGGCCACCCTGGTGTAGTAACGGCCACAACCTCCCATGAATACGCCAATTAACCCTCGGCCCTCAGTCCCCAGCGGCTGCGAAGCAACTGACCACGGCGGCGGTCAGACCTGTGACGCAGCAGAGGGTGCTAAGAATCCCTGGATCCGGACAGGCCGCCAATGGAATCTGAACCTGGCAACGTTTAACGTGCGAACCTTATCTAGCGAAGCAAGTCTAGAGGTGTTGTTCGTGGAATTATAGGGCATTAAATGGGATGTAATAGGGCTTAGCGAGGTTAGGAGGGCAGGCGAAGCCTTTACGGTGCTGAAAAATGAACACGTCCTATGTTACCGTGGTCTAGAGGACAGAAGAGAACTGGGAGTGGGATTTCTAGTCAATAAAAGCATAGCTGGCAACATAGACGAATACTATAGCATTAACGGAAGCGCAGCAGGTCTTGTAATTAGGCTCAATAAGAGGTACAAGCTCAAGGTGGTGCAGGGCTACGCGCCCACATCCAGCCACGACGACCAAGCAGTGGAACGCTTCTATGAAGATGTGGAATCGGCAATGGCTAAAGTAAAAACGCAGTATACCGTAGTTATGGGGGACTTCAATGCCAAAGTAGGCAAGAATCAGGCTGGAGACAAGGCACTTGGGAACTCTGGTCTGGGCTGTAGAAATAGAAGGGGGGACCTACTAGTTGAGTTTGCAGAACGGAATAACCTACGCATAATGAATACCTTCTTCTGTAAACGGGAGAGTCGGAAGTGGACCTGGAGGAGCCCGAATGGGGAGCCCAAAAATGAAATAGACTTCATATTATGCGATAACCCTGGCGTCGTGCAGGATGCGGAAGTGCTCGGAAGGGTAAGGTGTAGTGACCACCGTATGGTAAGATCTCGAATTAGGCTAGATTTGAGCAGGGACCGCAACAAGCTGGTTCGAAAGAAGCCGATAAATGAGCTAACACTAAGACGTAAAGTAGAAGAATTCAGGAACGCGCTGCAGAACCGATATTCTGCCCTTAACGAGGAAGCCGAGCTTACGACACAGGAAGCCAGCGACAACCTTACACGCATTATCACGGAGTGTGCAGTGGAAGTCGGGGGCACTATGGCTAGACAGGATACTGGTAAACTTTCTCAGGAGACGAAAGATCTAATCAGGAAACGGCAAACCATGAGAATCTCCACCGCAGCTGACAGAATAGAACTAGCCGAGCTCTCGAAGTTAATCCATAAGCGTAAGACAGCTGACATACGGAAGTATAATATGGAGAGGATCGAATACGCTGTAAAGAACGGAGGTAGCCTGAAAGCAGTGAAGAGACGTCTTGGCGTGGGGAAAAATCAGATGTATGCACTTAAGGATAAGCAAGGCAATGTCATCACAAATAGGGATAAAATAGTCACAGTGGCCGAGGAGTTCTACAGGGATCTGTACAGTAGCCGGGACATCCAGGATAATGCCGAACGAGACAGTAGTTCAGAGGAGATAGACATCCCACCAGTAACGACCGAAGAAGTAAGGAAGTCTTTGAAAGAAATGAAAGGGGGCAAAGCACCTGGTGAGGATCAGATAACCGCAGGCCTCTTGAAGGATGGCGGATAAATTGTACTTGAAAAACTTGCAAACCTGTATACGCAATGCCTAATGACCACAATGGTACCGGTATCTTGGAAGAACGCGAACATCATCCTAATCCATAAGAAAGGCGACATGAAGGACTTGAAAAATTACAGGCCGATCAGCTTACTGTCAGTCGTCTACAAGGTATTTACCAAGGTAATCGCTAACCGAATCTCTGCAACCTTAGATTTCAGTCAACCTAAAGAACAAGCAGGGTTCCGTAAAGGTTATTCAACAATGGACCATATTCACACGATCAATCAGGTGATAGAGAAGTGCGCTGAGTATACTGAACCCCTATATATAGCCTTCATAGATTATGAGAAAGCATTTGACTCGGTTGAAACCCTAGCAGTCATTCAGGCATTGCGGAACCAGGGGGTAGATGAGCATTATGTAAGAATACTAGAGGATATCAATAATGGGTCCACAGCTACCATTATCCTCCATAGGGAGAGCAGTAAAATACCTATAAGGAAGGGTGTCAGACAAGGAGACACAATCTCTCGTATGTTATTCACAGCATGCTTACAAGAAGTATTCAGAACGTTGGATTGGGAACAAGTGGGAGTAAGGGTTAATGGAGAATACCTCAGTAACCTCAGATTTGCTGATGACGTGGCCTTGCTAAGTAACTCGGGAGACGAATTGCAAAGCATGCTTTCCGCACTGGGCGAACAGAGTAGAACCGTGGGCCTGAGAATTAATATGCAGAAAACTAAAGTAATGATCAATAACCTCGGGACAGCACAGCAGTTTGAGATAGGTGGCGAGGCAGTGGAAGTGGTAAGCGAATATATCTACTTAGGCCAAGTTGTGACCCCAGATCCCAACCATGAGGCAGAGATAATTAGATGGATCAGAATGGGGTGGGGTGCATAAGTCAGACATTCTCAGATAATGAATAGCAGCCTACCATTGTCGCTGAAGAAGAAAGTGTATGACAGCTGCATCTTACCGGTACTCACCTGCGGGGCAGAAACTTGGATGCTCACTGAGAGGGTTCAACTTAAATTGAGAACGACTCAGCGGGCAAGGGAGCGGAAAATTATAGCTGTAACATTAAGGGACAAGAAGATAGCGGAGTGGGTCAGGGAGCAAACTGGTGTTAAAGACATATAAGTAGAAATTAAGAAGAAGAAATGGACGTGGGCAGAGCATGTAATGTGAAGACAAGATAACCGCTGGTCATTAAGGGTAACAGAGTGGATCCCTAGAGAAGGCAAGCGCTGCAGGGGGCGGCAGAAAGTTAGATGGGCAGATGAGATCAAGAAGTTTGCGGGGATAAATTGGTCACAGTTGGCACAGGACCGAGGTAATTGGAGAATAATGGGAGAGGCCTTTGCCTCATCACCAGGCCTTATCACCAGCCTATCTACGCCCTAATGGGCGTAGATAGGCTGATGATGATGATGATGATGATGACGACGATGATGATGATGATGTGTTTACTGACATGCTTGTTCGCGGCACTTTATGGAGTCGAAACGCCTTCAGTGGTGGTCTCTTCGCAGCATTGATGCGGCGGTACCCGGTTTCGAGCCCACGATTCTCTGGCCGCAACGAGAGGTGCGTGGCGCTCTTCCTACTGCACTATGAACGTAGACGTCAGCAACCGTACGAACGGGCCTTATGTCCTTCCCCATGAATCACTCAGATGGTGCACGCCGTCTAGAATAGGCGAAGCGAAGTAGCGCAACATGACGCTAATGAGCGCCGACAGTTGGCGCCTCGATGCCAGCGCCTTCGTTTACGGGGGACGCGCGTTAATTGAGGCATCGTCCCCGGTTTTTTTTTTTTGTTTCTTGCGTGTCGGTGTCATATCGACTTGCGAGGTCAGGCTCGCGAATCCTTGGCACAAGAAGGAGGATCCTTTAACATTCAACTGCTCCTGTGAAGGCCCCTTTCACTTTCGTGTTTTGCCAATTCCTCCGAAACAGGGATCAACCACACTTCTTCTTGGGGGTGGGTACCGGCAGGGTCCTGGCACCGGTGAAGAGGTGAAGGGTAAAGTTTCTGACTTAAGTTGCTAAATACTGTTTTTCGCGGCTTCGTGCCTTGGGGACGTCAAACACCTTCTTTAGTATTATTTTTTGCACAATAAACCTTTTCCCCCTCCTGCTCCTCCTGTCTCTCCTTCGTCTAGCATAAACAATAGACATTTCAAGGGCATCCGTTTGTTCAGATTACTCGGACACTGTTTTGAAGGTACACCTTCGGCACCCACGCGAGGTGAGACTCAGCTTAGACAGCCACTTGCGTCTGCACATGCGTAAGTTATTCCTTTGTTAACATAAAGAATTCTGAAACGCCAAAACTCGCTCACTTATGCTTTAATTTGAAGCCGGTTCACCACAATGTTATACTGTTAACTTTGCGTAGCACTTTTGGTAAATGTTACGATACCTTTCTAGAAATCGTAAAATGTAAGGTTTTTATTTATTGTGAGTTTTAACGCACCCAGACTAAATATGCGATGAGGCGCGCGGTACTGGAGGGCTCCGGGTTAATTTGACCACCTGGGGATCTTGCGCCGAAGTCTCGAACACGATGGCGTTTTCGCTTTTTTCCTCCATCAGAAAAGCGCCCTCCATGGCCAGGGAACAAACCCGCGTCCTTAGGCTGAGTAGCACAATGCCATAGCCACTGATCCACCGAGGCGGGTGTAAGGTTTTTATTACTGGAATCTATTCGAGGCGAAAATAGCTAAAAAGGGCAGAATGGACCGAACAAAACGTCAACCGTATGAAAAATAAACATGTTAAAGTAACACTATCAGTCTGCTTATATTGCAGTTAAGGGGAGTTCTTCAAGTAGAGTAATGAGTTACATGTCCGGTCGGTATGAAACTTCATTTTTGTGCAGTTTAAGTGTGCCTTTTAAATGTGTCTCCTTCACAACTTTGCACTTTCATTTCACTGGGCAAAGAAATCCACCATGTGCTGTAGAATGCACTGATACAGCGTAGAGGTGAGAGAGCCATGCTCGGAAGTTAAGCTTAATCTTTCTATTGGTGCGTAAACAAAACAATGAAAGAAGGAAATGTGGTTCTTGTGTGTCTTTTTTTTACGTTTCCTCTTAGTTTATTCTTCATTTTATTTTCCGTCCCTGTGTGCGAGGTTTTTTTTATAGTGGTTTCTTTGTATTTCTGTTCTTTTTATTTACGTCCTGGTTTCATAGCTCAGTTTGACCTCTTTCAAGGTAGATAAACGAATGGTCGTCCATGACCGTTCACAGGTGTCTGCCTTCTCTTCTTGTTTTTTCAATTTTTTTTGTCTACCCATCAACATAAATCTCACTTATTTTCGCAGACTGGTCCTTTTTTCTACAAATAAGACACGAATGCCACAATCTGTCTCCTTGTATCGGCGCAAAATACGTATATATGTGCTGTATATGCATATTCATGTGAATTTTCCATGCGGAAATTCAACTTTTATTTACAACTTGTATGCATTTCTATGTCTCGTGCGTTCGCTACAACAACACTTGTCTTGTTTACCGGGTTCTTTTCTCTTCAAGCAGATAACGTCTTTATGATTATACCCCCCCAAAAAAAAAAAAAAATTCAAGAACTGCAGCTGTTGATGCTGAAATAAAGTTGTCAGGGATTTTTTTTCCGTTATATGCTATTTATTGGGGGCTTGTTTTAGTTTTCACTTCTTTATGCTCTATCGGAGCATGCTCGGCGTATTTTAGTTACAAGCCGAAAGATCAAACCCCGGCAGGCCATGATGGCAACTTGTTTGATTTCGGCCCTGCTTCGTGTTGACGCGGTGTGCAAACTCAGCATTGGTTTTCCCCTTATACATCTACATTAAATCCTAACTCGTAGACTTATCAGTTCTATTAGAAAATGCCTTAATTGTATTTTCGCGGAAACACGTGGGAGCTGGTTCATAATATATCTCCATCTTTCCCTTTTGTTCACCTAAACAAAAATCTCTTTCTAATCCCATACAAGGATGTGTAATTTCCGTTGTACGTTAACCGAGGAATTGGGGAAGCCAGGCTTGTCCTGCTGAAAAAGATTCTTTCACCTTCAATAAAATATGTGGACTTTTCCTGTTTCTTTCCGAGAGATCACACATTGCTTCTCATTTTTGTATGCACCCATGCAAAGGTCTTTGGTGTGTTTTTTATTGCTTATCCTCCGCATTTAAAACGCACTTGAGACGACGAGATTGAGTGACCCTAGTCATTTAGATTTTTGATATGTGTATGCACCCATGCAAAGGGGCAAAGGTCTTTGGTGGGTTTTTATCGCTTATCCTGCGCATTTAAAGCACACCTGGGGCGACGACATGCAGTGACTCTAATAATTCAGATTTTTTATACCATTTTGATAAATCCACCTACAGTAAATAAATTTCTGCTGCTACCTATCAGGCGCAGTAGAACTGCGCGTTTTCTGCAGTTACATGTCCCACACACATGTGATTCTGGGAACTTCTAATTGACAAGGCGCGCCTGTACCTTATAATGGTACGATAAGATGACGCTTCCAGATTCGGCTGGCATATTTCACAAATCTCGCTCCCGCGCAGCCGGCGTGTGAATTAGGTCAATTACCCTACGTCTCTGAACTTTTTGAGATGTCTCCGAAATTTTTGTCTTGTTTTGTAATTTGTGAACATCCTTCAAACTCTGAAAATAGCGAGATAATTTTACCAAGTTCAAAAAATCACGAATGTCCGTTGCTATCCCGAACAAATCAGAATCAGAATAGAAATTTTTCTGCTTCCAAAACTCGAAACTTGGGGAGCTGGCGCTGCATGCGGCTGTTGCGTCGGAGAGCAGAACCATTTAGGAGGTCGATTAGGTTGGGACAGTCGCCGTCTGATCTTTGAAGGTAGGCTAGTTGAGAGGTTGTTGCGACGCTGACTGGATAAACAGGTGCCACCGCTTAGGAAACATTTTGAACGTGCGGCAGCACACTTTCCTCTGGCGGCAACGTACGGCAGCGGGAAAGGGCGTCAGCATCCGTATGTTTTTTCTCTGATTTTTTAAGTAACTTTGTAATGAAACTAATGCAGGCAGAGGACCCAGCTCTCAAGGAATCCTGATAAATTTTTTGGGACGACAACCAACAAAGGGTGTGGTGGTTTGTTACCACACTAAAATGGCGGCCATACAGATACTTCATAAGAGTAATTTCTTGGTCGAGTTGGCCAATCATCGTGAAAGTAAGCGCGAAAGGAACAAGGACGAACGAAGTCCCTGTCCCGTCCACTTCGTTCATCCTCGTTCTTTTCGCGCTTACTTACACCATACAGATACGTCCGAGACTTCTAAACAGACCAGACAATGGCCGGGCATTCCTGTTCTGTGATGGTATTATTACTTTCGGCAGGGGCTAAAGCGCGGCTGGCGTAGGCAACCACTCGTTCTGATCGATGTTCTCGGCGATGCAAAAGAACGGCGCCAATGGCATTACCCCTTGCATCGACGTAAAGTAAAGTTGGAGCTGTCGCATCAAAATGGAAGAGAACGGGTCCAGATGTTAGGGCTTCCTTCAGCTTCTCGAACGCTGTTTCGCAATCCGGGGGCCACACAAACGGGTCAGTACTCTGTGAAGTGGTGAAGCAATCGTTGCAAAATCCCGAATAAAGCGACAGGAGTAGGACGTTAAACCGCGAAAACTCCGTAGTGCTTTTTGACGTTTGGGTCCGGGGAAAAGCAGGGCGCTAATTTTTGTCTGGATCGGGGTGAATTCCGTGTTGAATGACTACGTGACCGAGAAATTTTATTGGTTTGGTAGTGAACTTGCATTTTTTCGTGTTAAGCTGGAGGCCGGCGTGGGAAAGGCACGCGAGAACTTCGTCCAGCCGCAGTAGGTGCTCCGCAATTGTAGTTAAAAAATAACAATATCGTCCAAATAACAAAGGCAAGTTTTCCGCTTCTGGCGAAGAACACTATTTAACATACGATCAAAAGCTGCTGGAGCGCTGCAAATCCGAAGGGCCTAACATTAAATTCATAGAGTCAGTCAGGGGTGGCGAAAGCTGCTTTTCCTTTGCCTCGTTCTTGGAAATCTGCCAATAACCCTGCTCGCAAATCTATACTGGGTAAATGTTCGGCGCCCTGTAGTGTGTCCAGAGCATCATCAATACGCGGCATCGGGTACACATCTCTGCGTGTTATCTTGTTCAGCGCCCGGTAGTCCACGCACAACCGCACAGACCAATCCTTCTTCCGAACTAACTCAACGGGCTACGACCAGGAGCTTCCTGATGGGCGAACAATGTCGCACCTAAGCATGTCTTCCACGTGTTCTTGAATTATCTTGCGTTCTGGTGGGGAGACGCGATACGGGGAGCTGCGAACGATGTGCGAGCCATCCATTTTAATCCGATGTGACGCGGACGAATTGTTGCCCAGATTTGAGAACGTATCGTCGAACGAAGCCTTGTGCTTCCGTAGCAGGGACAGCAACGCATCCGTCTGCTTTGTGTAAGGTCTGTGCTAATTCTGGGAGAGAAATCCGGTGCCAAGCTTGCCGAATCACGAGAAGGTGGGTCAGTTGAGGCTTGACAAACCTAGAGGATAGCTACGGCCTTGTCGTAAGAAACACATCTAACAGTGGCGCCACGTGGTAGAAAAATATGTTCTGAAGTAGTGTTCGTGGCCACAAGTGTTGAGCCCCTCGAAAAAGGGACGACTCATGTCGGCAGTAGAACGCCTTTACGTGAGAATTGTCCACTCGGTGCAATCAACACGTCACCGTCAATTACTTTCCCAGAGGTGGCAGACATTATTTTCCAGCCTGGAGGTGCGAAACGAAAATCTGCGGCTGCTGCCAACTGAAGATCTGACCTGTCCGAGCCATATTCCGTTTCAGAGAGGTGGAGCGCTGGTTGACGCCGTGATATAACCGGCGACACCGACGACCAGAAATCGCAGCCTAAGATAACTTCATAAGAACACGCAGAAAGAATAGTAAGATGAAAGTGGTGACGACTGCCGTCAAGGAAGACGCCAGCGGTGGAGTACCTGGAGGGCTTAATGGCAAATTTAGTGGCCGCACGCAAAGCAGGACCACGATAAGGTGTCTTTACCTTCCATAATCGCGAACACACATCTTCATACATAATAGAAATGCTGGCGGCCGCAGGTACACAGGCTTCTGCCCAAATTCCTTCAATTAAAACAGTAAGCAAATTACATGGCTGTTGAGGAGGACTTTCAGGGTTTCCGTGTAACGCATTGGTACCTCCAAAAACTGCAGCGTCTAGGTTTGCGTGCTGTGGTCAGGGGTCTGAGAGGATAGGCGAAGCGGAGACGAAGAGCGAAGAAACTCGTCCTCCAGGCTCTCAAGTGCTGTAGGTCGAGTTTCGTTCCCAGTACCTCTCACAGCGACGTCTCTCTGGAGCTCTTTCAGGTCGGCGCTTGCTGCGGTCTGCTTTAGTCATACCCAGCACCTATAACTTGACACGCCGGACAAGAAGGCTCGCTAGGCGGTCTTTTCGGTGAGCGACGGCCAGGCCAGAGCGAACCGAGCACACTCTGATGATGACAGTCCGCGCCAACGGAACAATGATTAATGTGGCCAGTTGTGACTGTGCGGGGCTGATTAGACGGTAGAGCAGACAGGTAAATTTCGGGCAGATGCTCACAATATTGCTACACAGTAATGATGACTGTTTTTATTTGTTTTTTAGGTACAACAATACTCCGTTTGCGATCTACACCACCAGAGAACAAAAAAGAAAAAAGATTTTATTCCAGGCTACATCTTTGAAAGACCACAAAACCGCAGTATATTACAGAAAGTATTGGTATGGCAGCAACGCAAGGCATAAGAGACGACACGAAATACAGAAAAATCTGCCCATGCTCGACGAAGGTTCACAATTATCGGTGACCAATTTTTAGCGGGATTTACTGACTGTTTAGGGATCGCTGAGATTCTCTAAACCCGGTATTGAACTGAGGTAGGCTGTTTCTCGCTAGCCTCTGCTGTTTCTTCTGTAGTTGCTTGCGGGAACGCTCTGAACAGTATCTACATCAGCCCTGATGGCTTCCGTGCCGTAGCTTCCACTTCATACACGATTTCGGTGGGGCTTCCGGTTGCGCCTTCAACAGCAGGGGATGGTTTCTCCCTAGAATGTACTGTTTCCTCTGGACTTGCAGACACACTCTCCACATCATCTGCATTAGCCACGATGGCTTCCCAAGTAGTTGCTTCCAATTCATACACGCTTTCGGTGGTGCTCTCACTTGCATCTTCAACAAAAGGGGGCTGTTCCTCCCTATAAAGTGATGGTTCTTCTGGACTGGCGGAAACGCTCTCCACATCATCTGCATTAGCTACGATGGCTTCCCAACTAGTTGCTTCCAATTCATACACGCTTTCCGTAGTGCTCTCACTTGCATCTTCAACAGAAGGGGGCTGTTCCTCCCTAGAAAGTTCTGTTTCTTCTGGACTTTCGGAAATGCTCTCCACATCATCTCCATTAGCCACGATGGCTTCCCAAGTAGTTGCTACCAATTCATACACGCTTTCACCGGTGGTCTCAGTCGCATCTTCAACAGCAGGCGTCGGTTTCTCCCTGAGAAGTTCTGTTTCGTCTGGACTTGCGGAAACGCTCTCCACATCATCTGCATTAGCCACGATGGTTTCCAGAGTATTTGCTGCCAATTTATATTCGCTTTCAGTGGTGCTCTCAGTGGCATCGTCAACAGAAGTGGGATCTCTCCCTAGAAAATTCTGTTTCTTCTGTATTGGCAGGTACGTTTGCAACATCCATATTAGCACTGGCTGCGTCCCCTGTATTGGACTCCACTTCAGACTCGGTGGTCTCAGTAGCTGTCATTTCGACTGAGGTGTTTTGTGAAATAACGTGTGTCGTGGATTTGGCCAATGCGGCATTCCATCCAAGGTTGTGCTTTTGGCTCTGACACAAAGGGTCGAAGTTCCCATTTCCAACACACCATGTATCAGATTCTGGGAAGACAATCTGAAACCGAGTACAAAAGCAAATTGCAACTCTTATCAGATTCCAGACTGTCAATGTAATCTGTGATTTCACTGCCCGAGATATCTTTCTCTATAAATGGCTATATTGTGTTTTTTTACTATGAACTAATCATTTCATCTTAAAAATTCACTAACATCGAGGTAATGAAGGCATGACTGAAAAGCTGCCCGGTGACAAAGCAAAACAGTATATTAAAAAACTATGTGGCTGCGCCGATATTTCTGCATACAAAGTACGCGACATTGCGTTAAAACCGTTAGACTTTAATAGCATTGTCGAAGCTTACTGCCCCTGATTGTTTGCGCAGAGAGCAACTAATTTTTGTAGCGCAAGCAATATAACCAAATTTTGCGATTCCAAAACGCATCGCCCTGATATATCGTTGCTATGTTTGGTTATTTCAGGACCTCTGGGGTTCACCGATTAGAATTTCCGTTAGACGCTGCGTTACTAACAGCCGTAGTATTGTGAGAGCGGGGCTGTTTAGAGGCTGACATTGTGAGTTGATGATCGCCACAACGGCAGGCGAAGATGTCCCACTGCGCCGACCGATGGCGCCACCACCCAGACGGTTGTGCAGTGCACGATGTCGCCTCCCGCGCAGACACACACGGCGAACTTTCACACCGCCCCCCACATATATGCTCCGATAAGCTACCACACCTCCGTGGGTGACCTTCGAGTTCGAACTGACCGTGGCGAGTGCCGTTTTGAGCGACCCCCTCTTCTGCAGGATGTGGTATCCAGAGTGCGAAGTCAGCTTCACAAATCAATAGGTGTTTTTATACAATATAAACAAAATTTCTTGTTTATTGCTCAAGTTTATTTCTCAATTTTATTCAGCACCGCGCCATTACAGAGGAATCAGTGACGCGAGAGCGCAGGCAAAAAGTCTTTTTCCAGACTTGAGCAAAGCCTGAACGCCTGAGGCATTGGCAGAGCGAAGAACAACGCGTGGTAGCCTATTACATTCTATATTGAGCCAGAGAAACAATATTCAAACAATGAGAACATTTTAGGCCTCACACGTCCTGTGACGAAGCAAATAAAAGACAACACCCACATAAAAAACAGATGCGTAAAAATGAACAAAGATGACAAAAAAGTGTACATAAAATGAGCGAAGGTGACATATGCGGCAATAAAAAATATTATTTCCCTTACGAGTTTAGCGCACTTGGTAGAATGTGCATTATATTTGCAACCGTAGTTGGTACGTGTTCGGGCATTTTTCAATTATATTTATTTAGTGTAGTGTAGGCTTTATTTAAGGGTGTAAGGGTCATCAATTCCTGTAGGTACCGATCATTTCTTTTTATACCGGCTGGATAAGGTGGCATGACTATTGTTTGGTACACTTTGTGCACAGGCAACAGTCCAAGTTGATCAAAAATAAACCCAGTGTGGGTGTCATAAAGCGAAGCTGATGTTATGCGACTAGCCTTTTTTGTAGTCAACTAAGGTTTGTAAGGTTAACGACAGTACTGTTTCCCCATACCAAAAATGCATAGATGAGAGTGGAGTGAAAACGGGAGTTATAAATGAGCAATTTATTGTTTTGTGGAAAAACGCTTGCACGGAATAGAATGCTGACATTTCTGAACAGTTTAGTTATAACTAGCGCAGTGTGCTCATTCTAAAGTATAGTTTCACGAAAAAGAACATCAAGGCTTTTGACTACTCCAGCCACTTCCACGCAAAAAAGTACCGAGAATAAGGCGTACGTCCACGTGTATTGATTTGTTTTTTGGCCTAAATAACACTGCCTTAGTCTTTGAAGCATTTATAATAAATGACTTTGTTGTAGTCCAGTTGTTCAGTTGTGCAAGTGCACTGTTTGCTGTATTTATAAGCCATCTTAAGTCCTGTAAGGAAAAAGATGGGCTGGTGCCATCACCATATACAATAAGCTTAGTGTTTTCTGCAATAGTAACAATGCCATTATTGTATATGTTAAAGAGCAGCGGCCCCAGAACGCTTTCCTGAGGAACACCACCCTGGAGTCTTTTAAAATTGAACTGAAACCAATCATTATTACGTATTGCTTCCGGTTCTCGAGATGACTTTGTTACAGAGCTAGAAATATACTGTGGAAACCGTAATGAGCGAATTTATTTAATGAGAGTTGTGTGGTTTATTCTGTCGAATGCTTTTAAGTAGTCGATAAATATTCCAAGTGTGTACTGCTCACGTTCAAAAGACTAAAATTATTTCGTTTTGTAATAGAAGTGCACCTTACGTTCAACGGCCCTTGGTAAATCCAAATTGAAAAGGTGTTATAATCGTCTGTTTTCTTAAGAAGCTTGAATATTACAGATGAATATAAAGCTAGAATATAACACATGGCCTGCCAGACGGTCAAAAGCATTTGCTGCCCTAATAAAGCTTTATTGTGTACTGTTCAGATTTGCTTAAGGTCTCGCCATTCACACTGCAGGCGTTATCGTTGGAAACAATGCTACTGCACTCCGAAGGAAACCGACGATTGACTGAAACGCACCGGGACTGAAGGTCAATGTGCAGTGACAGCGCAGTCGTTATGGCTATTAGGAGGCCATTAACAGTGTCACTAAAAATGTTCCTTTCAAGTAGGGATACAGAAGCATGAATTCATGAATTCTTAGTGAATTCTTGTGTTTTTTGAATGGTTGTGTTTTGATGATTTGGCGTGTTGTTGTTGAATGTTTTCAATAATGTTGTATTTATTAGTTATGGAAGTTGCACAAACTGAGAAACGAATTTTCATATAACTGTATTCGCAGTCTTTATAAGTAATGCTGCTTAAAACCAACAGCATAATTGAAAATTCCTACACCATGGAAGAAAATGGAGGAATAACAACTCATTTCTACTCCTCTAGCAAGCAAGACGCGAGGTCTAGTAACTATTATGGCGTTCTTCAAGGCTCCATTCTTGGGCCTATACTTTAAACATTTCCTATGAACCCTGTTTCCCGAACGCTAGAAGTGAATGTGCTGCCCATTTCGCTTGACATCTGAATGATGTAGTCGCGTGGACTGAGGCTGCTGACTACGCATGGAAACAAGCTATGCAGGTTATTGTAAGGCTCGCCTTTTCAGCAGCTTAGAGCGCACGCTCTTCGGCTTGATTTCGTAATGGTCTGAACGCAATGCTTCATTTACTGGACAATAACAAAGTATCTCGACAGCCAATTATATTTTCCGCAAATCAGATTGCTTTTGGGAAAATAAATGAACCGAGTTTGCTTTAATTGCAATGAAAGATAAAATAGCCGATACTATTGAAAAGAAAGTTTTTACAGTGGCCATTTTCCTGGCCACTTATTCATACTCCCAAAACGTTCTTCATGCTGACCGTCACCACATTTGGTTAAGGGAGCCTGATGTATACGCATACAGAGTACATATTATTACGTCACTGAAACGTTTTTTTATGTAATGGGAGGCAACTTATGGAATTTCGCTCATGTCTATTTTGACCCTGAACCATCGATAGAGATCTCACAGATCGCTCTACTCTAGGGTCACATCTATTATTCCTCTAAATGAACGAGATCTGTAATTTTGCTCTCCCTCAATATATTCTAATATGTGGGGACAATACGAACGTGTTTTTTACAGTATTCAGGATAGACAAACTAGAATTTACTTCAAATATTTGGCTGATGCAACTATCTAACTGGTTATTTGCAAATTATTTGCTAATCAACACAATGAAAATAAAATATCTAAAGTTTATAGCTAGAAATACCCTTTTAGACAATGATATAGCCACGGTGAAGTTTCTTGTCGTGTATGTTGAAGAATGTGTGTGTCGGAATAAGCCTGTAACATCTGTGACTCTCTGTGAAGCATGTAACTTATGTAAATGAGCCTGTGACTTTCCGTATATAAAGCCTTTAAAGCGGCATTGCTCGAACTTTGTTCTTTTAAAAGGACCCTGCAACACTCTTTGAGCAGTGCAAGTACACCTGCCCGACGTTTAGATTACACTGCCAGGAATACCTGAGCCAAATATTACACGTGCACGTGAAGCGGTGAGCGTGCAAATCAAGGTGAAAGACGTGGAAAAACCAACCGCTCTCTCTTCAGTTGTCCTCATTATGCAACCCCTGGCATGGCCTAAGGGACGTCACATAGGCCATGGTTGCCCAATCGGCTGTCACTGGTCAACTTCGCGGCTCGATTCTCCAATTTCCGTCGTCGTCATCGCTGTGTACGAACCTGTTCTATGCCTGAACCTGCAGACACAGTTTTGCCGTTTCTTTTGTGTTTTGAGTGCGCGCTGAGTTTGAGTGATGAGCGCAATACTTCCCTTTCAACGGGACTACTCGACTACAAATGTTTATTGCTTCAAAAACGCCCTACCAGCCCGAGCGCGCACTTGCGAGCAGGCACCCATGTCTGCTTTTTTGTGGCACCAGACCGGAAATAGGCCCCTCCGCGTTGCGGAGAAAAGGAGAAAACTACCCGGCATGGGATATATCCAAGCCCGCCGAAGAGAACGCCGCGAGCCGCTCCCCTCTCCGGGAGAAAAATTGTGAACGGATTTTCATAATTTTTACGAAAGGGGATTTCTGGGACAATAGACTTCATCCCAAAACACATTACTAGTAGTCGATGGCAAAGTGTTGCAGGGTCCCTTTAAGAAATGCGTAACTAATCACAGCGTGAAACACAGAAGAGACAGAAAAATAACCAGAGGACAGGCGCTGACTGACCAAACTTGAAACTGTCCTATATTTAAGAAATATTGGTGTGTTCTTTTTGAGGCTGTAGTTGGTCATGCACTTATCTCCAAGCTCTTGTGTTCTTTTAGTGTCTTTTTGTGTCGCTTAATGTTGTTTTAGTGTCGCCTAATGTGTTCTTTTAGTGTCCCGGCTCTACGAGTGTTGTGTATGTATCTATTGTAGTTTTCTACAGGACTTAATATTACGTCACTCACAATATCATATTGTTTTATATCTTAGTAATTCTGCGTTAGGTTGCAATAATTCAGCAATGGTCTTCATGTGACATTGATGGTGTTATTTTTCACAATAATTTTATGCACGGTTACAACCCAATGTTGGAGAAATGCTGCTGGTATGTCCTCCTGCTAACGCTTGTATAGGGTTTTGAAACCTAGCCATGTACTGGTGTGTATCTTTTCGTTCGCTTCCGTTGGGTTCCGTTCGTCAAAAAAAATGAAATTATTTTGAATTCAATTCAATTCAGTGGGTGCGGTTTATTCTCACACTGTGGAGAGTGTGTGACCAACCCTTTCAAATTATCTAACTTCAAGTGGACAATACTAAAAACGGTATTACAATGATCCCATGAAGCACCTATAGTAGTACCACTGCAGTATCCGCCATGCAATACTTCATTTTCACCCCAGAATACATTTTAAAACTCGCATTCTTAGTAAATATAGGGGATGATGAAGAACGCCAGCCCTATGCTTTCCCGGCCTGTTGTGCGCGAATGGCTGACTCACAGGTTCCCATTTTATGAATTGCGCCCATTTTATGCCAATAAAGTTGACATAATGAACACACCTCTAATCCGTTCGCTGACGGCACTTCTACACCACGCCAAAGCCGACGTACTGAGGGAAGAAGTCTCGCTTCCTACAATCGATAACCTTTTAGGGAAGCCAACACCTACGTTTGAAGAAGAAGAAGAACAAGAAGAAGAAGAAGAAGAGGAAGAAGAAGAGGAGAGGAGGAGGAAGACGAAGAACGGAGAAGATGAAGAAGAAGAAGAAGAAGAAGAAGAAGAAGAAGAAAAAGGTTTTTATTTTTGACAAATTTTGTTGTTAGTACAATCTGGATCTATAGCCACAAGGCTAGTTTTAGATCCATACATAAAATTCACATTTCTTTCATCCAAGTCAAGAACAAGGACATGTCAGGGAATAAACATCTTCAGTGCGTACCTCAAGTTCAATTTATACTAAATTTGGATCCATTAGGCAGTGCCTATATTCGAGTGTCTATTCCACCCGGAGAGCGAGCTATGCTGCATCATCTCAGATGGCGACCCAGATCTCGCCGTAACCGTCCCGCGCGGAAACAACATTTTCGCACTCTGGCAAAAGACTAGGCTTCTGTTCAAATCTACATTTCACCGACGCAGAAACAAATGGTACAACCTCAGCGTTTGACTGGACATGCACGGAAATCCCGAAGCTTGATGGCTCTTGCACCATCATTAGCCCATATGGTCTCACCGAATAATTCAACCTCTGAAATATTCGGCCCCGTTCACAGCAAGCAAAACGTGTCCACATCTATGGACGCCCAAACGTCCCGAGTTGTCACTGATTCCCAGGTCACTCTTCGGGCACTAAGTAGAGTCTTGTGGCCTAATGCTAAAGCTCACCACATTGTTCCAAAATTTAGAATGAATGAAGAAAAGCTTTCTTTTGTGATCTCATTTGGGTAGAGGTAGCGTCGGTTAAAGACGCGCCACGGTTTCTTGTAGGGGGGGGGGGGGGGGGGGGCGGTAGGTGGCGTCTCAGTCCTGTGTCACCTTGGTTGTGTCAAAGTCGCATTCTTTAGACTTCACTCACAATTGGTTCAAAATAGGCTGGTGTGGACTGCGGTTTAAAGAAGTGTAATGTACGAAAACGAATGCATCATGGGGGCCAGAATATTTTTCAGAATTCTACCACTGTTACCGCGTTAACCTGCGAACAGCCGAGCCACAACACGCATGTGAATTGCAGTGGCCTCTACAGGAGGCCCAGCTATTCGTGTGTTGGGCCTTGATGTTTCCTCGTCTGGGTCCGCGGCTCCATGGGTGAAGAGTGCGAAGGATCGTGCCGCAAGGACAATACACCTGATACCTCGAATAACGGCGAAGGCTGGGGGGTCGCGCACAAGCGTTGCTCGCCTCCTTGTGCGGTAAGTGTTGCACCCCAGACTCGTGTAACAGGCTCAATTCCACCATCTCATGATGAGGGACTGGGATCGCCTCGAAACCATCAACCGGGATGCCATGCGGGCCATTACTGGACTACCCAGAGTGACCCCGATAACAACTCTGATGGGGGAGGCCCAACTCAATACCATTGATGAGCTGGTGCACCAACGCCGCTCTGCCCGGGCCTGTAAAATCTCGATGAGCGGTGCCGCCGCTGCGCTAGTCCGTTACATAGGGTACGTTGTACCAAGTACCACTGTGAAAGGTTCAAACCTTCCTCCGTGGCAGCGAGTACAATTAACAGACAACATACTAATCGATCATCTCCGTCACCCGGTACCTCGCCAGGCCACGGCCCAAGTCTCTCGCCTACATAGCCCAGACGCAGAGACAGCAATTGCCTATGTAGACGCAAGCGTCAAAAACGGCATGGTGCACACTGCACTCATCTGCCCCAGCTACCAGAGGTAGACCAATATTGCTCTTATGAAGCTAACCCGATGCCACGAGCGTATCTTGCTGAAATAGCCGCAATACACGATGGGATGACCGCAATACTGCCTATTGTGCAGGCAGGGCCATACTGTCGACTAATAATACGCACAGACTCTACGCAAGCCATCCACGACATTCGCCGCGTAACACAAGCTGCAGCGTTCGCAGATGCCATTCACCACTTAGCACGAAGCAGTCTACTGCAGATCCGTATAGAATGGGTACCCCGTTCAGCTGTACCCGGCAGTAGGGAGGCAGACATGGCTAGTCACCAGCATACCTTGATGCGACCACTACCACTTTTCCACGAAGATCCAAGTGGAAACCTGGCACAAGAGAAGGAAAATCTCCGCCGCACCGCACGAGCCCTTATACCCCCGTGTGGTTCAAACCTCCCTGGTGACTTAACTCGCCGAGAGGAGGTTGCGCTGCGGAGAATACGCGTTGGGACGGCCCTTACGCCGTCTGTGACTGCATCTTGGCCATCGCAGTACGGCTGCCCATACGACTCTACCTGCCCATTCTCCGACTCCGCCGTACAAAATTCGAATGTGCAGCATCTGCTGTGGACCTGCCCCGAACTGCATCAGATCCGATTACGGCACCTTCGTGCAACCGGCCTCCACCCTGGCCGCCTCCAGACCTGCAGCGCTGGGTTCACGGACCACCTCATAGGCACCTTCTAAACTTTATACGAGAAGCAAAGTTGTTCGTGTACCTGTGAATCATGCATCGTTATGCCGCAGGACAAACATTCGAATAAAAAAAAAAGTCGAAACGCCACTAAAGCCATTGGATTACTTTCTCATCTCCAGCTCCAAGCAAGAATAAGAGAAATCTTTGCAAACGAAATGCACTCGAACCCTGCCTAATCTCCCGACGTCGCCTGCATGTGGTTAACTCTGAGGCACCCTGCTGGCCCTCCGTTCGCGTACACGGGCACTCCGAACCATTTGCTTCATGTCTGGGTGTGTCCCGTGGCCAGTTCTTTACAACCCAACCGCTCTCAACCACGTCTGAAGGACACATCCAATGTATCAAGCACAATGAAATATTACAAAAAAACAAAGTTTTCTATAAAAACGGGTGTCCATAAACTAGTAACTTGGCGCTTCGGCACCCCTTCTCTATATGACATATGACAAGAGCATCCTGTTTGGCTCCCGAATGACTTCCTGTGGATTGCGCACAGTTATCTCAGGGAGTCTACTCTAATTCTACCAGCTTGCTTGTGGTACGCCTATCGGTGTACCCAAACCTGTTGCAAATAAATGAACACTGTAAGCACCATGACTGAACTATATTTTGACCAACTGTCGCTGCCCTTTCTTTGAAAATTCCGCAGCGAGTACCCTTGTCCTCCTCAGTAGGGTAGTTACCAACTCCATTTACAGCTTACATTATAAGGTTAATTGTTGAAAAGCACTTGAAAGCCCCTATCATTCGTAAGTTTACAGTAAGCTATAAAAATATCCGTGCAGAAAGAAAATAATAAACCGAGGTCACACGCTCCCTGCGCAAACCCTTTAACCGCGCTAGCTTTTAAATCTAAGCTTAATTTGGCTCAGTTATCAGTCTGGCTTTGTATCGTACCCCGGCCGAACAATTCCCTTCAAGGCAAGGCTGATTTGCTTGCGAATTCTCGGCAGTTCTTACTAATGTGCATACCACGAAAAACGTCACAGTTCAGTTCTTCAGTAAAACAACTCTGTTATTACGCCACGTTTCACCCACTTGTCATAATTAGTTGAATCAGCATGGAGTTGTGAACCGCTCGGAGCTCCACTCTTCAGTTAATACATGTGCTTGTAACAATTCACGGTGCTGTAGAAGAAAGGTGGAACAAGCGGTAAATATAGATATTCTGAAACAAATTATAAACCCATGTAACTAATGTATAACCGAGGAAAGGTATATCCGAGCAGGTACGCTGAAAGAGTGTCGAGGCTGGTGAGATAAATATAGACATGACGAATGTGTTAGTACATCGTCTGTCCTGGTAATTTTTATTTCCTCTGGCGTTTGCTACTCCCGCTGCAGTTTATCGGCTCTCGTGGACCAACATATGCTGACCATCATCCGAGCACCTTCCCAAAACACATATACACTGCATCTACCTCTTGTTGGTGTGAGTCCAATCAAATTAGACAATTATTTCGGGGAGCCATCGACAGAAAGGACGACACGCACAATAATTTCGTACCTAGCCTAGTTTTCATTTTTTGGAGTATCATTTAGTTAGCTTGACTCATTTGTTCATTAAAAGAACATTCATACTAAGGGTTGGTTAACTTTGACATCTGTGAAGATCGAGCGAATTTTAACACAATTTTTGGAGCTCACACTCTTCTCGTGAGCTTCATTTGCTCAATAAGTATATGCGTGTTGATGCCCACGTACGTAATGAGTCTGTTCTTTTAGTGTCATCGCTTTTAGTCTGAACATTTTATCCGCGCTCATGGTACGCGCCTTCAGCTTATTCTGGAGGTTTACGCGCCTCCCTCTGCCGCGCCCCCCACCCCCCCCTCGTGCGGTCTCCAAGAGCTGGAACGCAAAATAAGATTGGGAAAACGTTTCTCGTCAGAAAATGCAGAACGACGCAGGGGCCAGGTACAGTTGATGTCTTGTTTCAGTTATTTGGAATAACCAGGTCTAGGATTCCCTCATGTTTCTTTTTTAGGGGGGGTTCTACATTTAGATGCATGCTCTAGTGGCCATGTTTCGCTAAATCGAATGCGCTCAAAGTTGAGCACTCGCATAAAATGGTTTAAGCATGGCGAATTTTATTGTTTGTCATACTGTATCAGTTTGCTTTATATTTTAGAAAGAAAAAAAGGCATAGCAGTCAGGGGAAGAAGACAGGTAAATGAATGAAAAAAACAAAAGCAATTCGGTTTCCTTGCCTATTCTTTAAATCTACGGAAAACAGAAAACAGGAGAATATCAATGTAGTTCATGTAAAAATCTGGCATAAGAAACGGAAAGGTGCAGGTCTCGACCTAGTGTCTTGTGCAACAGCACTCTC
The DNA here is from genome assembly GCF_048455015.1 of Haemaphysalis longicornis. Taxonomy (NCBI): domain Eukaryota; kingdom Metazoa; phylum Arthropoda; class Arachnida; order Ixodida; family Ixodidae; genus Haemaphysalis; species Haemaphysalis longicornis. Next base: position 191,847,961 of record NW_027526422.1, read on the forward strand.
AATTGCTGCCAATAGTTATCTCCATAAAAAAAAAACTACGTTGCTAAAATGTAATTTCGGCGTCATAACAAAAAGATCCGATTGCACAGTGTTTGAAAGTGACCAATGAGCTTCGCGGGCATATTTAGACGTGGGTATCGTGCACGAGCAGTATTCCATAGCCAGCTCGTAGCTGAGGGAAGCGACGCCAGAGGACGCGAATACCGGGAAACGTGTTTCAGTAACCGATAATATAGGCGCACCTAGTTTTATTTCGTTGAAAAGCGAGCGTGAGCTTTGTTTTGTTACAAATATACTAAGACACAACAGCATTTATCTCACGCCAATTTTAAAGCTGTGGTAGAATCAGTGCATGCATCTCACAACTACTTTATTTGACAGGGCTAGCACAACCATGTTTTCTCTACATACCTTGAGAAATGTTTACACGAACGACAAAGTTAACATGACATACCAGCCGGCCCTTCTACTTACGGCATGAACGTTTCTGATCAACATTTCAAATTACCAGGTGCAATTCAGTGCAAATAAACTTGGTGCTTTAAAGTACGCCCTTTTGTGGTTAGACAAGCGGAATATAAAATTTGCTGCTTTTACCCGAACGGAACGTGGAGCAGAACTTTCCCTCCAAGGGCGTCGCAAGCAACTCGGTGCGGCTGAAATAAAGAAGAAGTGGTTTGCTAGATGCACTGCTATAATTGCGGCAGCGAATTCGCGTAAGCGTGAACGTTAAAGCGGGTTCAGATGTGTTAAAATCGTTTAAACCTGGCCGCATCTCGGCACAAACTATGACGATTTGTTGAAGAAATAGCAAGAAAACTGCAACCGACAGAAATTTACGAGAGACGCAAAGCTTCTATCACCAAGAAGGGGACGCTATTTTATTGTCTGCAGATTTTGCTGCTTCTACAGCACAATTGCTAGGTTACACGATTTTAAAGCTGAGAATAGACAAAGACAGCAATATAAGAAGAGTATTTTTTAAATATTTGGAGTAACTTCCAGCAAACTACTCTCGCGCTTTTAGGTGCGGAGTACCTAAAGACCGCACAATGCCAGTCCGAGTCCGTGCGCATAGCATTTACAATCGCGAAAAATCACACATGCACCAGCAGGATTCGACCCTGTGTCTGGTAGACCAGACAAAGTTAGTGTCACTCGTCTTACCCATTGGGCTACGACCATGAGTAATTACCGCAGATTCAAACGGCTCCGTGTAACGGTGCGGAGTACCTTAGGACCTCCAATTTTCCGTCCGCGCCCTTCCGTGCCCACATTACCATCAAGCGAATATCAACCAAAATTTGATTTGAGCCGTGAGTTGCAGTTTCATTTAGAGAATAATGAAGGAGCAACTCCCGACGGCTCAAATCGAATGACGGTCGGGCACAACTTGGATGTCATTTCGGGACCCCGTACACCGCACCCTCGCCATCATCCACGGCGTGGAGAATATGCCGTTTTTTCAATTAACAATTACTTGATGCAAGTTTTATAGTTTGATTTGTATTGTGTCTTCTTACCACATGCTGCGCACTTTAATACCGATCATTAACTACTGCATCGACGTAAAAGATCTTTTGCATAAACCGTGCCAGGACAAAGTTATCTGAGTGAAAAGTGTTTTCCACACCGTACGCACTCTTCCTGAGGGTCTTAAAGTTCACTCTTGCCCCCAGGAAGCGTATTTCTTGACGGGGTGCCCTAGTCCGGTTTCCGTTTGAATGATAAAACATCATTGTACAATTGAAGGCAGAAATACTCAGACGACACCCATTCTTTTAATAGGTTTTGAATGGAGACGTCACCACTTACGGTTATTGCGAGTTCATGAGGCTTTCAACTCCTTAGCAGGCAGGCCGATTTGAGTTTGCGTCAAAAGCTGTGTTTCGTATGACTTCGCGTTCTGTATCGATTGATTCACTTGTCTCTCATCACAAATTGTTAGGTATGACTCCCGTTTCTGCCGTTCACGGGAGCTGTCATCGTGTGGTAGGTGTGCGACCTGGTCGGAAGACCATTCCGACCTTTGTGCTGAAAAGCTACGGATCTTTTGTCCTACTTTCGTGAAACCACCATAACACTCGAGCTTTAGCTAGAATTATCAACCAAGGAAACTATGTGGTTTACGCATTCAATGTTCGGGAGCAGCAATAAGTGTTCCTCAAAAGCTGTGTTTAGAAGCGTCGAGGACTGGGCCAGGTGGTACAGATTCAAAATAGCGGAACAGCACGAACAGCGCGAAAGAGAATAATACAACTAGACTGCTGGTGCTAATTTATCGTCCTTTTTGTCCAATTGGGTCGTCCTGCTGCCCCACTGCGACGGTGTGTTAACGCCACCGGCCCAGCCCGTTGCATGGCTATGGAACCAGTTTCAAGACCGGCCTTGACTTCGTAGAAAGAGGTTACTAATCTGTATTGTGGTAGCTTCGCGCAACCAGCATGACATAGATATTATGTAGCACTACGGTATTGTCAGTTAAGCCACGTTGTGTTCGAATTCAAAGCCCGTCAGCAGACCTAACTACACCTAAGAAACCGTGTTTTCCTGTAGAGTAAGTGAAGAGTATTAGCTAATGCCTTGACCGGTCCGCCAAAAGCGACACAGAAAACCGTTGGAAGGGGCCGAGTAGGCAGAGTAGTATTTTGTTTACTTGAAAAACTACCCTATGTCAATCCTCTGGACTCTATTTGAGCTACGAAATGCGTTGATTAGGTGAAAATATGCAAAACGTAGCGAACAATGTTCTAATTCTACTCTACCAGACGTCAAAAAGGACTCAATAGATGAAATAAAAAACTATAGTTTTAGGAATGTCAACTGCGTGGTAGTATGTAAGCCGTACGAAGAAAAAGAATTTGAAACCCCAGTAAAATCATAAAGTCATGTTCGTTGGTAGCGGCATTAGTTAGGGGCGGCCTACCTTACGAACCAGTTCCTGTAACGCCATCAAGAACCTACGGGAAGGTGGCTGATCAGTTGCACGGTTTTATTTCCTGCCCTTATTGGCCCGCATATCTGTTGAAACTTTGCTACAATATCTGTATGCTTGTGAATTGCACCAAGCAGTCTTTCCAAGCGAAGCGTTGCGTGGCAATGCAAAGGAAAAATCCGGCGGTCCAATGTAGTGCAGAAAACTCCTCTGGCGCAGCCCAATGCCCCTCCGCAAAAAAACAACCAGTTTGATGACGAATTTTAAGTAACGAGAGAGAGATTGGCTGGATTGTTAGGTGACATGGGTACAGTGTGGTATCTGCGGACATTGGTGAGCCGGAGCGGCTATTCGCAAAAAGAGAAAGAGCTCCCTTCGCAGCAGAGCACGCCAGCAGCAATCTACTAAGTGAAGCGAAGCTCAAACGATAGCGGCCAATGCGGGCAGAGCAGAGCCAACGAGGCAATGGAAAACACCGGCTGCAGGTTACTTAGAAAATGGGTAGGCCGTGCGTAATGCGTACAACCCTGGCCGAACTTTACAGCCTCACTGGTTAACCAAATGCACCGATTCGATGGGCCAATTTTTATTCATCCGATGCTGTATTCTGTCTTCACGGTTGTTTTGGGAATTGTTAGGTCTCTTCTTTTTTTAGTTTATTTATATAGCTTAAGGGAAGATCGTGTGAATTTTCTAACCGGGTTAGAAATACTTTTTCAGTGTAAAAAACACAATAAAGGCATACACACTTTAAAGAAGTAAAAATTTGAAAAACATGCAGTACATTCAAAAAGAAATGCCGAAGAGTACATTAAAAGGGCTGGGAGAGAGAGAGAGACAGAGAGAGAGAGAGAGGGAGAGAGAGAGAGAGAATGTAGCTTAGTAATACTGACAAGGTTTGTCCAGCAAAGAGCCTAACATGCTACGTTAGAGGAAAAGTGAAACTACTGACAAAACAACGAAAAAGAAGAAAAGCAAAATGGAAAGAACACATGAAGAAAAAAAAAACAAGAGAAAAAGGACGGAGGAGCATCGGAGTCTCAACCGATTTCAGTAGTTCCGTATGAAAAGAAATGTCGAAGTATACCGGAGGAAATGTTCGCTTCAAATTGAACAAAAATCTGAAACCGCGGAGTAACCACATGCGAGCACGGATCATTTACCGCTAGCATAGCAGCTATGGTGAACACACAAACAGACACTAAATGTTCACTTTGACGGCCCACGGAGGTGAAGAGTGTAAAGATGAGGAACGTGGTCCTACAGCACAAGTATCATCGATGTTCAGCACTGTTAAAGCATGTTTCCTATTCCTGAACAGCTCAAAAAGCTGTGAAAGGCTTTCGGTTCATGTGAGGCCACTGTAGTAACATGGCCAGGGGCTAAGCACTTCATGCAACGTAACACGATTATGGTAGTTTGCCCAAAGTCACCGTCAAGGAGAGTCTGCGTCACCATATCTGACACACTCACAAGACATGCTGGCTATCTTCTGGACAGTTGCAGTCTGCGCAGGGGTGAGCTAATCTGCTGAAGCGTGGAACAGAAAAGACTTGTGTAGGCGACGTTCAGGCGTATGTAGTGTATCACAGCTGCGTCATGCTTGTTTAGAGCCGGCGGCAACCTGAAGCTACATTCTGGGTCGATGGAGTAGGGTGGTGCTAAGCGACGTGATGGATCAGCCTATATGGAAAGCTGTACTTGCCGGGCAACACGAGACGGCTATGCGGCCGCATCTTTCCTGGAGAACGGTGTGGCCGCAATACGAACTTGGTATTTGGGAGCCTGGGATGCTATAGCCTGTGCTATAAAATTGCCCGATCCACCGAAATAGGCGGAAATCCAGTGGAGTTCGATGATGTGGTGAGCACTGAAGGATTTGTAACGTAAAAACCGATTGCCCTAGACTAGCTCTTGATTAAGAAAAGACGGAAGGCATTGAGGGGTCGTGCGCGAGTCTGTAAAATTAGCCGATTGGCTGGCTGACTAGGTGGTAATGTATTGAAGAGCCGCACGCTGGGCGGCAAGCTCAGTCGTGGTAGATGAGATTCCGTGATTGGGTTTATTGGTGAGCGACACCGGAATAAAAACTCCAATTCTGTAGGAACCTTCGGTGACGGAGCCATCGGTATTTATGTGGGTATGGCCGGTGTATTTGGAGTGTAGTAGTTGCGGAGTAAAAACTTTAAAGCTGGAGGGGGAAAGACTGCCTCTCGCGTGATTTTTCGTCCGGTTGCGTAAATACGTATCGGCGGGTACACCCATAGCGGGTACGAAGGCACAGATGGGACCGGGTAATGTTGCGGTAAGAGGTCTTATGTATCTGGAGCAGAGGTCTCATCCAATGGGTAGTTTTGATGTCTCGTCACAATACGTAAACGCGCACGAAGGAGTTCCTCTTTACGCGGCGCTATCGGCATCAAACCTTGACATTCAATGATAGTCGCCACAGTGGATGTCGCTTTTGGCATTCATATACACACCCGTATTATACACGCCTCCATGCTTTCTAACGCCTTTAGATTTCGTGCTGAAAGAGGAAACAACGCAGGAAGGCTGCAGCGTAGAAGATCTTCGCAGAGAGCGTCATAGAGACGAAGAAGCAATTAAACCGCTGAGCCACCAGTGTTTCTAGAAAGGATTCGAAAAATCTTAAAAAATGATAAAAATTTCCTTCAAATTTCAGAGGTGTGGTGCCCATGTCAATAATCGGTCAAATGTGACGCAGAGAAATTCGTGGTTTGCGACCTACAGTACCGGGATTCCCATTAGCGTGAGCGCCCGCCCTGTAACGTCTGGCTTCGTGAAATCGATGGCTCCTATATTTGTTGCGGAGATTATCAGGCCGCGAGGAGTGAGGAACACTGAGATCGAATCCATTCCACGCTGAAGCCTCAAACATGGAACACGTCATTTGCGCCCGGAGCACCATTTGCAAATATCATCAGCGCATAGGTAAGTAGCGACAAGTGGTGGCAAACACATTTCAATGAAGGTCCGGGAAATAATAAAATGTGCCGGACTCAGTACTCCAGCTTTTGTAACGCCGCGAGTTACACTTGACTTTGTGGCATCACCGTCTGAGGTGATCACAATGATGGTTCTGTCGCAGAGACAGTTCGACAGTCAATCATACATACGGCGTCCAATCCCTAACAACTTCACTCGAAAGCGGATAGCGTCATGCGTGAGAGAGCCCTACGCAGCACTGGCATCCAAAAACACCGCTATGACGGTGTTACGGGTTGCTTTGTCGCGCTTAACACAAGTTGCAAGAGTGATAAAATTGTCGACACTGCTTTTGTCTTTTCGGAAACCGGTAATCTATGGTGGGTAAACATTATGGTGGTGAGATCCTAATCTAGTCGAAGCAGCACATTTTTTCCCATGAGCTTGCCTACGCAGCTCGAAAGTGCAATAGGTTGGTAGGACTGAATAGGGGTATTGTGAAAAAATTGTGTCCTTTAGGGGTATTCTCAATAAATAAATAAAAAAACATCTTCTAATGTTACGGCAACAAGCACTGTCTTGATTCGATACCTCTTTCACTGCACTCATCAATCGTAAACAGATATTGTACGTTCTTCCTGAGTTTTTGACCTCTTTCACAGACTTACCCACCACAGTTTATTCCTATTTACTCCCACCTGGCAGCGCTATTTCACTACACAAAAGTTGGTATGCGACCGGGTATTTTCTTGATGTGGATCATTCCGGATTGCCAGAAAACAATTTACAACTAACCTCCAGGAAAGGGCAAGTCCTTACGCACATTTTTTCCACTTCGATGAATGGTGCACAGAGCTTCAGTGCAAGGCGCCAACTAGTGCTTTCGAGAGGGCTCATGTTAGCCAACGATTGTAACGCTGTCATAGGGGCGTTATAAGGCGCAGCATGTTCCAATCGTACTGTGTTAATCGTGCTCCCGTCATGTGCTTACTATGCGCCAGCAAACATAATGTCTTTGCAGGTCCATTTTGTTGAGAGCTGTTGACAACTCCTTAAAATTCACATGATCTATAATTTTTGGTAGCGCGAATGAAAAGGAGGACCAGCTGGTAGAATGTCCGAACAATTGCGAATCTCGATTTTTTCACGCAACATGAACTATGACTGACTGCGAGACAAACGCTGTCCGCACATGCATCAATGGGCACTGTTTTTATTATGATGTTCTTCTGACAGCAGCACCTATAAAACTAGCGTTCGACAAGTCACGCTCCTGGTAAGATACACAAATGGTTTATTCCTAGCTTGATGTGAGGAGACATAAAGGAAGCCCACAGCGCACTTTAATGGGCTACACAGGTGTGAATTCTATCTGTACAGGAGGTTCATAAAGATACGTTTCTTATTGGTGGACACCAGAGTTTGTATTCAGCAGAAAGACAGCAAAATACTTCTTTTCATCCAGAGGAAAATGCCTTGTTTCCGCTGTACCCGTGAGTCCGCCTTCAACTCAGCACATGTGTTTCCACTTATTTTAAAGATGTTCATACGCTCATAGCTTTGCCTATTGCCATTGTACGTATTCCTTTCATCTTACATCCAAAAGAAGAACAAACAGCAACCGTAGCATTGAACTAACAAAAACAGGCAGAAAGAAAAATCTTTCTAAACCGACGCACTCACCTGTCACGAGTGACGTAGTCAACGACACAACCACGACAAATTGTGACAACATTGCATAAACAATGCTTTTTTCTGTGGGTTTCAAATAGCTAAGCCTAAACGCTTAGCAGGAGAAAATGTTGGAATGTCTCTGCTTTGCCGTTATATTTACTCCACGTGCTTCCAAAACACTAAGCGCCAACTTTGGCAACTGTTCGTACTGCATGAAGGTCGTTCATCGTGCGGGGTCCCTGGAGAGACAGGAACAACGACGCCACTTCGGTGTGCTCAATTTGCTTCTCAATTCGTTGTTGCTAAAAGTGGAGGAAAGTAGAGGCATGTGCAGTGTTTTTTTTTAAAGACCGGAAAGAAGCCAGAACCTCGAGATAACTTCTAATTGTTGAAAGGATGTGAACTATGCAAAATATCTGCTGCAAGAAGAGCACCAAAGCAGCGCTTCTGGCATGAAAACAGAACTGTATTAAGCAATTGCTCAACTGCTACTTCTTGAACATGTGACTTGATTAAGCAAAAGGTTAATTTGAAACATCATGCGGATGCGTGCGCGGGTATTCTTGTCATTCACGAAGGGTCGTCGAATGAAACAGTTTCTAGAAAACAATAACAACTTCCAACTTCCAAATCTGACGTCGTGTCCTCTGTGGAAAGTCTATAAACATAGATAAGTTTGTGCCACCGAGAAAAAGGCAAACACAGCCTAAAACCTTTCCCGTCATTACATCCCCGTGCTACCGTATATTGTTCTTGTGGATCAATCTTAGCCACAACCTAAGACTACTCAGAGAGATTGTGTAAAGCAGCACTTTAGAGTGTCTGGCCAGTACAATGGTTACTCATAAAAGGTTCTACTGAAGGGGTTCTGCAATTTAGCCGGAACTGTCCAGTGTACCATGGAGGTAAGCTGAATAAAAGCATGCAGGAAAGTCGTCATATGCTGTTTAATGCAATATTTGTAAGTGAAACAGATTTAAGACCCTGTTCGAATATCCTTTGCAGTTTTGTTGTTGTTATACTAATCTCCTATTTAGTTGAGCTTTAATGATATGGGTAGAGTGACTCCAACCAGTTTAAGCTTAGTCCCACTAGTTTTATTTTCCAAATGATTAGCCATGTGATCGTTCGATATAGCAGCAGTGGATTATGCTAATGCTTAGTATCCAAAAACATTTGTGGGAGTAGGTTTGAAACCGGAAATTTTTCCGGCAAAGTTATGGAAATATCGGCTGCCGGCGAAATCAGGGCAATCGTGCTTCCTGCTTATACTTTGTAGAATGTAAGATTTAAAATTCTGCGATTTCTACGATGTTTGTACAAGCAATTCTCACACGCAGAAATAGGTTCGATTGCCATTTACGTTTTTCGGTGCAGGGCAACCTGCAATAACACGTTGAATTGTGTTACACTTTTTGTACTTCGCAATCGGGTGATTACTAAAAATCAAAAAGGTTCTTTAGTGTCACTTTTATCAGTATGTCTAGGCGCAATAAAGAATCAGATAATTTTCAAGAACTCGGGTGTGCATAGGGCCATCTTTTATTCGTTGTCTTTGATATTGATAAAAGCATGCAGACATCATTGGGAATTATTTTTTAACGCATAAACATGTTTAACTATTTCACCTCTCTAAATTGTCCTTCGGGGACATTTTGCGAGACAGTTAATTTCCACATTTCTCAGAGCACTTTCTTAAACGCTCCGCACGATACATGGGGGTACACCATTACAACTAAGAAAGGTGCGGATGTACATAACGCTGCACAGGAACACCAGCTTAACCTCTGGACCAACCCCACACTGGCCACTCGCATCGGTAACAGCGTTTCCCGTGACACAACACCCGACCTTACCTTCTCCAACAATATCAAGAACATCCCATGGACAAGACTGGACGAAACCATGAGAAGCGACCATAACATCCTTAAAATCCTACTAACACATCATCGGACCCCCAGAGAATCGGGATAGCGAAGATCACGAACTGGACCGCATTCGTGAGTACGGGCCACCCACAATTCTGAATCATATCGAGGAATGAACTAATAATGGCTAGATTTTCTGAACAAGCGCACTAAAACAGTTCAACTTACGTTGGACAACCCAGCGGTGGACGCGTATCTGCTTCATACCAGGGAAGCCCGGCATAATTCGATACGTCGCTGGAAAAAAACAAAAACACAAACTCAAGCTCAAACTGCGAATAGCACAGCTGGCTGTTGAAGCTGAGGAATATGCAGACACCCTCAGCCGACAAAAGTGGAACCAGGATTGCGACCAATAACAAGGTACCTTAGGTTATCGCCGCACCTGGCTCATTCTCCGGTTCCTACTCCGACGCACTAAAAGCAAATAAACTACAGGACAACACCTCTAGCGGCTCGTCCACAACTGTCTCGTCACAGATGAAGAACTCCTCCGCGACCTCACTGCCCACCATATCGGCATCTATTTAACGCTCCTTTCCCGACCACGGGCCTAACCGATTACGCTGGAATACATAATTTGGACCTAAGTGCCCCTGTCACAACGATATAAATTATCGCTGCTATCGGCAAACTGAACCGGGGTACGGCGCCAGGACACGATCGCATCAACAATGAAAACTCCGAAACCTTGACTACAAAATCACTAACAGCCTCCTCCAATACATCAATAAAAGCTGGAAGCGAGGACAATAACTGACGCGTAGGGAACACGCACACATCACCGTGGTTCCTAAGCCAGAAAAACCAATTAACCTCCGCAACTTGCTCCCCATTTCTCCTACCTCTTGCGTGGGCAACCTCTACGAACATATGGTGCACAACAGACTATCACCGTACATAAACAAGGAGTACATCGCGCAAACAATGTTTGGCTTTCGTCCCGGGCTTTACACACAGGACATCCTTCTTAACATTAAAGAAGACGTATTGGATAAACTCAGCAGCCAAAAAAAGAGCGCCATCCTCGCACTTGATGTCAAAAGCGTGTCTGACAATGTCACCCATCAAGCTTTTCTCGAAGGCCTGCAATCCACCCACTGCGGAGACAGCGTCTATGGTTATGTGCGCGACTCGCTCACCGGCCGCACGCCCACGATTGGCGTGGGACAGCTCCGCATGGCACCTCTACCCGCCCCCCCCCCCCTCCCACCCAAAGGTACCCCCAATGTTCTGTCATTTCTCCACTGCTTTTTAACCTAGCAATGCGAGGGCTACCGTTACTGCTGAACAAAATACCAAGAATCAGCCATGCGCTGTACGCAGACAAAATCACTATATGGACGCATACAGGATCAGTAGGCGAACAAAAAGACGAACTCCAAATAGCAATAAACATAACGGAAGAATACCTCCGGGCTGGCGGGCTTTCCTGCGCCCCTGGCAAATCTGAACTTTTACTGTTCAAAAAACGCAGCACAGGTCGCTCACCCTCCTTCATACTCGACCGAGAACTCTCAATCAATGGTAAATCCATACCCCTGGGTAATACCGTACAGATTCACGGCTTAACCTTACAGAGAGACGGAGCAGGCGTTGCATCGATACCAAAAGTTCACGAAACCGTACTTAAAGCCACCCATATCATTCGCCGCGTAAGCAACAGACGCCATGGTCTCAAAGAGCACGACACTGTACGCTTGATCCAAGCTCTCATCATCAGTAGGATTACATTCAGCACTCCATACCTCAGTCTCAAGAATAGCGAGCCCGACAAACTGAACATCCTTATCTGGAAGGCCTAGAAGCTTGTACTTGGTGTACCTCGGAGAACTTCCACCGACAAGCTAATAAAAGTTGGTCTGCACAACACCTGGGAGAAACTCGCTCAAGCTCACAAAAGCCGCCTACTCGAAAGACAACTCACCGAAACGGGTCACCATACACTATGTCGCCTTGGATACGCACAAGAGACCTCATATATTTAACAGCGCATCCCCATAGCTCTATACCAACTTATCACCGTTGTACCCATACCCAGAAATCTGCATCCCCTTTTCAAAGCATACTGAAGAATAGCCAGAGTCATCACCCTCAGAAGATCCTGCGGAGACAAGAAACCAGCGGTCCGCTACACAGATGCTACCCTGTACCCTCGAAAGTATGCGCATGCCATCATCGTTGTCAACAACCATGGCACAGAACTCACGCCGGCCACAATCCCAATCCTGGACACAGAGTCAGCAAAGGAAATCACCATCGCTCTCGCTGCCACCACGGGCTCAGACTGCCTCAGTGGCATTTCAGACTCGAAAACCGCCAGTCGCAATTACCAACTAGGTCGTGTTTCTCGTCAAGCCATTCAAATCCAGAGCACTCTACAATGCCTCACCCCCGAACTCTACACAGTATGGACCCTAGGTCACGCATCCATGGAGGGGAATGAAGCGGCCCATGCCGCTGCCCGCGAGCATATCTTCCGGGCCTTCCCCTGTTGGCATACCGATCGTTGACCTCCAGCGATGATATTCCAAGAAGATACACGGACGTCGTCGCCCATTTCCACGTGCAGCGTCACGTTTACCCCCCCCCCCCCCCCCCCCCCCACGCCCAAAGATGACCAGAGAGGACGTCATAAACCTCAGACAGGCTAAAAACAGGCAGCTACGCCCACGGAACACTACTCCGTGCCATCTACCCAACAATATAACCATTGGCTTGTGAACACTGCCCCACACCCAAAACTATCTACCATATCGACTGGCAGTGAAGAGTTCCACCATCATTAGCACCCCAACCAAATCCCACCCAGGTGCAGTGGGAGGACCAGCTGACCAGATCACGCCCTCGAGACCAGTAACGATTGGGGGACAGGGCCTGCCGGGCAGCCAAGTACCAAGGCTTCCAGGACTGAGGAGGCCTTCTACAACGGCAATCATACAGTTGAATAAATGTTTATTCCTCCTCCCGCAACTCTCCAATTAGTTCGGTAATTGTGTAAGAATAATCATAGATAGCCAAAAATGATTGCTGGACTTTTCAGACCTTGGATGTATGTATTGCATTTGTTGGACTTCAATCCATACTTTTAAAACGGTAGCTGTGAAGATTCGCTTAGCACCATGCAGGTGAGTGACGCGTAGAAACAAAAATCGGATTGAAAAAATGAAAATTCGTTGTAGTTCAAGCGCGGCAAAATTAAAAAAAAACGAAACTACAGAGCAAAACAGAAAACAACGGCCAATGGTAAAGTGCTCTGCTGCAAGTTGAAATGAGAGGCAAACACAAACGTTCTCAGTCACGTTGTTGTAGTCGCGGCTCAGCGATGTGTGAGGCGGACCGTCGTTGGTCCAGGTTGCGTGAGCGCGTCGGCCTCCGCGAAGTAGGAGAATCTGCTCCCTGCTGGTCGCCGCTGCTTCAGCGGAGTACGCAACGGCAAATGTATTGCCGTATTCCTGAAATACATTGAGCGTTTAGGAATCGAATTACATCATACCCGTCTTGGCTGCGAAATGCAAACGACGTGCGCCCACAACGTGCATTCACACGCTACCGCGGAGCGGCCCACCCGCGGGTGCTTCCCTAATTCCAGCGCGACGCCTCTGCCACTAATTGGCCCATCTCGCGCTGAATGCAAAAGGGGTATGTGAACCTGCGATGCAACAGTCACGGAGAAAACACGACCCATTCACCGAAAAAATAAAAACCAAGGTCGTTCAAACATGACTAAACATTCACTCCTACTATCCCCCAACCGTCAATGCGCTAAGATGCTGCTTTAAAGATTTTAAAAAATTATAGAGAAGACAAAAGCAGTGCCAGTGAAATACGCAACCAAGATTACTCAAAACATCCTAAAAACCGACTCGTACCTTCCAAAAATTGTCAATACCCCGGCACTCTAAACACTTCAAATATTAAACAAGAAGAGTAGATGTATTAGTAAACAACAATACCTCCTTTAACGTATTCTTAAAACACTGAAAAACAAATTCTCGTGCACTGATTTTGTAGCACCACCAAATTCCTTTAGACGAGAATGCCCGTTGTTCACGGTGTAAAGTAGTAACACTCGTTAATCTTAAACTCGAGATGTTCGGTGCGCTATCTTCCTGTGTTTCAGGAGGAATTAGTTATGGGAACAATATTTGGGCTCCCTCTTAGGCGTCGTTTGAATGCTTTGCACAATACCTTGTATTATTCGTAATGTATTGTATTATATAAAATGGATTATTTGTTTTATTTCCGTGTTAATTTAGGAGTGTTTGTTTCGCATTGCACAGGTGTAAGCCGTGATAGAGACATTATAGGCAATCTAGATGAGCCTTGGTACTAGTCTTTGGCAGGAAAATGCTGTTCTTTGCCCTGCAACGGATGTTGAATTCATTGAAGTTCAAAAGCGCTTAAGCAAGCAGTAAACAATCGTCGCTGAAGTGAGTGATAAAACGTGCGTTCAAAGCGCATATAAGACACAAAAATGGTGCGCAGTTGCGCACAGATGCAAACGTGTTATTCTCCGGTGTCTTAATATTATATCGCTCTTAAATTTTCACACCTTGCCAGAAGCGAACTGAGAATATGTGGCAGTTCAACGCAGAAATCGGAAGCTATAAACTGTACGATTGCACTCTACACAGTTTCAGGCGTATGTGTTTCAGTTCTCTAATTATGTGATCATTCTTTTTCGTGCAGTTTAGTACAAACCTATCTGAAAGAATTCAAATGGAAAGCTTTATGCCCTATTATTTAAAGATTTTTGCAGTTTCTATATCTCGCTGTCAAAACAGGCCGTAAGCGAAGAGATGTTTGGCCGGTTTCTGTGGCGATCGGGTCAGAGAGGTCCAAATAGTCTGGGCGCCGGCCCACTGCGGTCTCCCGGGGAACGAGAACGCGCACGCCGCGGCTCGAGGTCTAACCAACCGAGCCGACGCCGACGATTCCACCGTCGACGCGCACTCGTTTCGCCGGTCGGGGCGGGACAGGCTGGTATCTTATCGGGAAATACTAGATCATTACAGCCTTGAAAGAGCGAGATACCCTGCGCCACACAGAACTTTAACTAAGTGGCAATCGGTGGCTTGGCGTTTGCTCCAGACCAACACGTTCCCCAACCCTGTAGCCTACAGCCGCTGTTACCCGGGGCTGTACACAGCTGAATGCAAAATTTGTAAAGGCAGAGCGGACCTCCAGCACATGGTTTGGTCGTGTCCCATCAAGAGTCAACAGGTACAGCAGAAAGGACGCCCTTTCTTAGAAATTAGAACCGTGGAGCAGTGGGAGACCGCGCTGCTCAGCTCCGATCCCGAAGTTCAAGTCGAACTCGTCCGGATGGCTGAAGACGCCGCCGGGGTCCAAGGACTCCTGGCTGCCGCCTAAAAAGGGGAAGAGGACCGCGGAGGATCTCCAACCTCTTCCTTTTCCCACCGGGCACACAATAAAGTTATTCTCTCTCTCTTGCAGGCATTATTCTCCATATGTACAAATATGAGTCCCTGTCTCCTTGGGAATAACGTTTCTTCAGGTTATGCCTAACTCCAGTAGACAGTCACACAAAACAGTTCGAATTTTCTACAAACCGACGTACTCTCATTCCTTAGCTGACATCATTAGCCGGGAATAACGTGTACAGCTACTTTTCACCATTCTCCTAGATAATTTTCATGCAGTTCTATGCGAAATAAGTATCCTTCATTGTGAGTTATCCCATGGACCCAAAAAGCAACAAAATTGTTCAGGTAGGATTCTGTCGAACAATTATTCGTTCTAGTTACTTCATTTGCATTGTTCGCTCAATTGCAGCCCACGGTGACGCTACGCTTTCGTTGACCTCACTTCCTCGAACAAAGCAGCAATAAACAGCCTCATGCACGCAAGATATAACCAAGGAGCGTGTGTGTTCTGCTACGCTCCCTGCATACAAACGCCCTTGAAATGTCCAAGGAACTGAGCCTTTCCAAAAAAAGCCAAATGCGGAACGAGCCATATATGTGTATACAATAATGGGAGCTAAGCTCAATCAAAGCGTAGGTCACGCCTGTATAAGCGGGGTCCTCGCGTTCATTTAGGGTTTTTCCAAAGGTGACAAGCTGCGAAAGTTTCCAAGTGAATATTACCCACGGCAGAGGAAGAGGCCGCACTTCGAGGGGCTTGGCGTGCAAAGCATCCGCTAGAGACGATAAGTCGCGCTAGCATAGTGGCGTATAAGAATGTCTACCAAAACGATGAGCTCACTCGGGCCTTGCTCAACATGAGGTACTTGAAATGACATGCCGCCGTCGGCAACCACGACAACACAAGGATACGAAAACTCAAAGTTCTGTTCATCAGTGATCACCAACAACATCTTCGACCGTGAAGCCTTGAGCCCGAGCGCAAGCTTCCCTGAAGTTTTTTCGGCACTTTCAGTTGCGCATTGTATCTATGGAACAAATATTTATTCCACTTTATAATCAGGAAAACGTTTGAGAAAACACTCTTCATTTCTCAAGTATGTAGTGAATATGAAACATTTATCATTGATGTCATTTATCATTTATCATTTATCAGATATCATTTATCATTCATGTCAATTCTTTTTATATATATCTCCGTGCTCCGCACTTACTACATGTCCTGGGGCCGAATTCTCTAAAAAAACGGGCGTCGCTTTGAAACGACGCGGTCAAGCCATGCAAATGCATGTGTTCTGGGGTTGGGGCCGTCGCTTTGAGTGCAGAAGAGGAAGCAGATCCGCCATGAAATGCACTGTGGCAAGGGCACAAAGGGACGGACACTGTCCCCCGTCATTTTGCTTGTCGCTTTGTGCCCTTGCCACAGCGCTTTTCTTGGCTGATCTACTGCCTCTTCTGCCCTCAAAGCGACGGCCCCAACCCCAGAACACATGCATCTGCATGGCGCGACCGCGTCGTTTCAAAGCGACGCCCCGTCGTTTTAGAGAATTCGGCCCCTGGCTTACGTAACACCCACGTGTTAGGACAACACATGAATTTCTACCTCCTGCCAGAGTCCTGAGCTGCACCGTTACAATACGTTGACAGCATAAATTCTATTAACCGGGTTATTTGACGTTAGCTTTTATTATGTTCCTATAAATAGCTCTTTGGATGACTTTTCTACTCTCCGTTACACTGTTCCCTGATAACTTCAGCACACAACGGACTTACAAAAGAGGCAACAGCTTTTTAATGTCGAGCTCGGTTAATGTATACTGTTGTATCGCCAGACAAGGGACGAGTACATCAAAGGGTAATGGCTGTGCCGTTTTAACCCTGGGACGTGCTGCTACTTTCAGATCACGTTTATAAACTAAAATTGCCGTGCCTCGTAACCTGTATTTGCCTTCTTTTACAACTAATACCGAATAAGACTCATCATTCTTAGCGTTAAACTATGGCTTCAAAATGATATTTTTAAACCCAGTTGCCACCTTGGTCGTTGCATCAAGGTTTCAAAATATTACACCACGAGTTTGCTTTTTTTTTGGGGGGGGGGGGGGGGGGAACTGAACTTTTACGAGGCACGGTGGTCACCACAGGTAAAAACCTTTTCCTGATTTTTTGCTGCATAAAGTATGGCCCTTGCTCAGTTGATAGCATGGGATAACATGTTGTATCTATAACTAATACTAAGCAAGCTAGAAAGGAAGTGCTACAATGAATTAGCAGTGAGAGTGGTGCCACTGAAGTTGGTGACCACCATCAATCTGCGCATGTGCAGTATGAGAAATTGCGATATGTGCAGTACAAAATCTCAGCCATTCGAGGACGACATCGATGCGTGAAACATGCAATGTGTGTACATGCGGGGAAACAAGGACTCTTTTGCGGCTTTCTATTGAAAGTGACTGGGGCGCCCCTTCCTGCATTGTGGTCACCTCAGGAGACCTGCTCATGTTTTCTGAACCAAAAGGGCCAAGTTTTTTTATTGTACGCCAATCATTTTTTCGCCAACATTTTACTCTTTTTTCGTTAAAAAAACGCTTCGCTCCCATAATGAAGTTCTGTGCATAAAAGACTTAAACGACATGATTTGCGATGGTGCCGACTATGTTGGAAATAGTTTTCTGCTGGTGCCGAATGCGCAGGACAGAGGCAGTGAAGTGCGCACATCCTGTTTACGCTGAATGCACGCTAATAGGTGGAAGTGGCCGCGAAAGTCACAGCGTCATTGGGTGCCTCAACGTTTCACGTGAAATTCGGGCAATTTGCGTGGTCGGCGCTTCTCTATACATCACGTGCAGACTGGTGCATGCCTGCCACCCCATTTCATTGTTTTCTGTGGGCACGCTCTGCAGCTGTACGAGAAGGGGCACGACACGTGTACAGAGTAATCCCATGCCTGCACCTGCTTCATATTTTCCTCTTTCGCTGGAGCGTTATAGAGCTCAACTGTGCTACTTTATTTAAAACACACATGGACGAAATGACAGCAGCACTATTTGAGCAGAAACTTGGAAATGGAAATATTCCCGAGGGCTGTAAACTTGTGTGCCAAGGACTGAATCGTTGTTTCCTGCCTTTTATAATTTAATTGTGACCAATGCGTTAACGCGAAGGGACCAAATTAAATTCACTATTTTTTGTATTTATTGACAAGCTTCTTCACTAACTATTTTTTTATATAACTGGAAGATTTAACATCACAGTCAACGGGCATTCACAGCAGGGCACGTTTTATTGATGAAATGAGCTATATCTGCCCAACAAGCAAGGGTCTCTATAGAGGGGCGACTTTGGTAGGTTCATCCCAATACGGTATGACGAGTGCTTCAAAAAAGCCCTTTTCAATCAGACACCATTTTCATTTTAATAATTGCAGCTCACCGAAGATTGATTGATTGATTGTAGGGTTTAACGCACCGACGCCAGGCAGGCGATGAGGTGCGCCGTAGTGGAGGGCTCCGGATGAAAATTTGACCACCTGGGGATATTTAATGTGCGCAGAAATCTCGTACACATGGGCGTTTTCCTTTTCGCCTGCATCACAAAAGCGGCCGCCGTGGCCGATAATCGAACCCGCGTCCGTGTACTCAGCATCCCAACTCCTTAGCCACTGAGCCACTGCTGCGGGTCCCACCGAAAATTCAGCGAACTACCCGGTTTTTATTAACTGGCTTTCATGCACAGTTTTGTATGCTTAAAAATTGGTAACTGTACTCGGTGTCACACGTTACATTTTATACACCGGTATTAAGGTGCGCTTTCATATTCGTATGACGAAACGTTTTCGTCCTCGCATTCAGGTGCGCGTTGTAATCAACATAGAACGGTAAAGTAAAATATTTGGCAACCCAACTTTCCTAAATAAGATCGTCTTCTATCTTGTAACCTGAAACTTTATCAGGCTCGGTGCCCAAGAATGACTGGTCCAGATTGTAAAGCCTGTTTTTTTCACAAATTCCCAAGAAGCGAAAGCTGCAGTGAGTCGGCAGTTGCGGTGGATGAGGCAAGGGAGGTAGCAGGCTGGGCCTCGTGCATGTGGAAGGTGAGTGGCGGAGAAAAACATTGCCTTCAATCAATGCTGGGAATTTGGTTGGACTACGAAACTGTAAAGGACGCCAATAAGTATTACCCATGCGGCGTCACTTGGATTCACACACGTGGCAACCGTTTTCTGCTACACGCATCACGCTCTTCGTGCCCAGTCTCACTCCTCTCTTGGTGAATTGAACAGGGCTTATGGAGGGCAATTCAAATTTCTCGCCTTCGGAATGCCCACGCGTTCCCTGGCTGGAACAGCCTGAGAGGTAGTTGTGTTCTTTTTCGCTTACTTTTATGCCGCACGTGCCAGTACCTTCCTGCACAGTGTGAAACGCGCGGTTTATAGTGGCCACTTTTAGCGTGTTTCGAAAGTGTAGGAGGGGGGCTACGTGGGCGTCTTTTGAGGCAACTCTTTCCCTGCTTCCCCCTCACTAGTTTAATACGTCGCGGACAAAGAGGCCCTCCCTCTCCCCAAACGCTGACGCAGAACATCCCTCTGCATCTTCAGTCTCCACGTGTGAGCTGGCTTAGTCGGCAATAATGCGGGGTCTCGCTCGTCTTCTCTATGCAGGCCCAGGTTCGATGCCTGGCGGTGCGAGTAATTAATTTGTTTGTGTAGCCAGTAGCCTGGGGTTTTCTGCTGGTGTGGAAACGAAAACTTCCTTGGCTGGTTAAAGGTATACTGATGCGCAGTAAAAATGGCCTCTGTGAGAACGGGATGCAGACAACAGTTCTCACACGGAATGCGCGTGTTGCCATAGTTTATAGGCCGATCACCGCTAGCATAGCATCCTGTAGTCGCAGTAATGTTCAGGTATGCTAAATGAGTGGCGTAGAAAAACCGCCAGGTTAATCGACCTCCAAACGCCAGCCCGCCCCCCTCCCCGCCCACCCTCCCCCAGCCAATAACGTTACTATATATTTTTTGGTTGGCAGGTTTTAATCCAACTCTGCTGAGGAGACCTCCCCCCCCCCCCCCCCAATAAAACATATGTTACATTCTTCGCTTGCCTGAGTACTTTGTACATTTGAAATTTGCGATACACCGGTAACCACAAGTTATTTATTCATTTATTTCTTTGCAATACAGTGTCTGCATTTATACATGACGTAAAGCATGAGACCAACGTGATGGACGTGTAAGAGCGTTGTAGACCAACAATTGCGCCGATATTTTGTCTCCTTTACTGGAGCGTCAACTTAACGCACAAAGGTAAAACAGCAGCGTAAGAAAGTGCTGTGCTTCGCGCAGGTACTACCGGCGGTACAAAATTTTGTTAAGTTACCTTTGGTTTTTTAAACATTGTAGTGTGGACGTCCCGTAACCGGTTTCTTCCCCCGTCGGTGACTCACAGGTCCAGTTCGATAGCAGAGAATTACTTCAAACAAAAGTGGAATGAATCAAGTCTTCACCAAACAACTTCCTTTCAAAGGCGAATGAAATAAATGATTCAGAAAGCTTGAACTCGAGCGCAAGGCTTGAATGGCGAAGCTGTTGTAGGTGACCATTCACGAACACACACTTAGTGTTCACGAACACATACTTAGATTTAGTATCCTTGTGGTGCCGTGGTTGACGACGGCGGCATTCCATTTCAATCAACTCATGTTGAGCAAGGCCAGAGTGAGCTCAACGTTTTGGTCGACGTTCTCGTGCGCCACTCGGCAAGCGCAACTTATCGTCTCTAGCAGATGCTTTGCACACCAAGCCTCCCGAAGCTTGGCCTCCATCTCGGCCGTGCATACTATCCGTGGCCGGGCCATGTGTAGTCAATGATCAGCTACAGCAGTTCCGACATTCGATTCGCGGCTCTTCTGCGGTACCGCTTGCATACGCGCGACGACACGAGGACGAATAAACCAAGTTCGTTATCTATAACGTGTCTTTCTTTTTCCGAGCAAGTGTGCCAATGATACGGCGAACGCTGGAGCTTTTTTGTGGCCAATATTGGCCAATCTCCCTAAGTGGGTATGCTGGACCGGATGACAGTGACCTCGAAGCACACGTGCACGTGCGCTCGGCAGTTTTAGGTATTTTTAACTGCGAACACAATACAGAAACGACTTTCTCAACAGGTGCGCTGTTAATGATAACCAAAGCCTTAATGGCCAGTGTTCAACGCATTTTTTTGTTCCGGGAAACGAAAACTCTTGAACTCCGCGTGATTTTGAAGCTGGAGGGGTTCTACAGCGCGAGGAGTTTAGAGCTAGTGTTCGAGTGTGTGCGCTATTAGCAAGCGTTCTTCACCAAAGTGGCACGCCCTTGATGGCATGATTGCGGCCTTAAGCTGATACATCTCACCAATTTGAAATGATGCTTCAGTAGATTCGTTCAATATTCACCAGTTTATATATCTTCTCTACAAATAGGGGAAGAGCGCAACACAAACCAAACACATCAAGAAGAAAGTCACAACCACGACCGCTGACAACGCCTTTTGTCACGAGTGGCAGCGTCTTTTCTCTTGGATATGCATTTTGATCACACAAGTTATCCATAGGCGATTTTTTCAAGAAAGGTATCAAAATGTACGCGTGCGTGTGCAGGTAAGGGCCTTCCTTAGGAATAAGCACTCTGCCGCGTCCACACAAGACAGAAATGAAATGTGTTCGTACCTTTCACCTGAATGCGGGGAACTTCAGTGCCGTGTGCTAACAGCTTAGCTGGTCATGCGTGTTCACAGAGTAGAATGACTCATGAAATTTTTGAGGATGAGGTCGAGGGGGTCGTTAGCCCTCCTTCCTTCCTGACGAGCCAAGCAATTCGTAGGAGGGGCCGCGGTACCCACGCAACCTCAATTCCTGCGTACAACACTACTGCTATGCCTTAGAATAAAGCTACTCTTCATATTACTTAAACAATGGGTTTGTTATTTTTTTGGCTATTAGAATGTTGTGTCAGAAGGAAACTTTTCACTGAGTTTGTGGGAAACTTTGGGTGCATACATATTTTTTAGTGAGCATGTTTAAGGCGTACTGCATGTGCTTTCGACAACGAACTCAGGAAACGATTTGAATAATGGCTGTATGAATAATGAGATCTTCTCGAGGCTGAAGGAAGGATGGTTTGGCTTTAAAACAACCGAAAGTAGAATAAACATTCCTATATGTAACAGAATGAGCTTTTTGAGGTAGACACGAGGTTGGGTCACAGGAGAAGTTAAGGAGGTAAGGTCTACGGTGCCTATAGGGTGCTCGGGTTATCTTCCCTACTCACCGACCATCTCAGCGCTCATGTAGAGGCTGAGGTGAACTCGAGAAAGCAGAAATGTGTTTGTGGTCAGATCAAAGCCTCTTTGGTTATTCGCCCACATCTGCCTACCATTCACAGCGTGTTTCGTATGCCTCTTCTAAGGTTATCTTATTTAAAGGAGGCAGGTATGGCGTGGCTGGTATTTAAAGGAGGCAGGTATAGGTTCGCTGGCGTGGCTGCCTAGCTTGTCTTGTATCCGTACAAAAGGATCACAAAGCTTACACCGTAAAAAGCGCCCACCGCAGTGCCTCAGTTCAGACGGCGTTGTATTGTTGACCTTAATTAGGCGTTTTAAATGTTAGCTGCGGTGGCTGTTTCTCTTGTGAGGCGAAAAACGAAAGCTCCCCTGTTCCGAGACTTTGGCGCAAGGCCATGATACAAACGTTTTCGAACTTTTCCCTGAGCCCTCCGCGTCAGTGCTCCTGACGTGTATTTCTCCACAGAAATTCTCATAAATTAGGTTTGTAACAGAAAACAATCGGTGCTGCTGTTCCTCGAATTTTGCTTTTTCCTTCCAGATAACAATATAACTGGGTGCGGTGGATGGTGAAGCCTTGCTTTTTCAGTTTGACGCGAAGCCTGCAAGTAACAGTAACATAGTAATGCTCTTGTGGAGTTTATTACAAAACATAAGGCTTGCGTACACTGCACGTAATGCAGGGACCTTCCATAATCCAGGGGCTCAGCAAGAGTCCTCATTATTCTCGTATCGGGAACAGCGATATTTAGCCTTGTCATCATAACCGAATGAATGAATGAATGACTGAATTTATTGTAAACAAGGAAAGGAAAGACCACCAGCAGGCGTAGTTTGTCTCACGTAAGGGTGGACACCGGAACGCCTGCTGGTGTGGGGTGTGTGGGGAATGGGGAAAACAGTTGTACAGAGAAGGGAGGATAGAGAGAAGAAGAGGTTACATATATACAAATATACAGGTCTAACAGGACATATATGTACAGTATATACAAGGTAAACACTTTTTTAAAACACGAAGACAAAAAAAACACAAGAAAAAAACGAAGCACCCACACACACACACCGTTTAGTTTATGTGGGCAGAATGCGGAGAGCCGGGAGGACTCCTGAGGCATCCAGGTGCGACCCCAGGGCCTCATGGACTCCGTCCCGCTCTCTGGCACTGCATGGCGGCCACAGAAATTCTTCGAGGGGCCGAGCCCCTCCACCGAAGGCGGCCAACAGTTCGGTCCTCCCTGCCACAAACTGGGGGCACTCCAGGACCAGATGTGGCAGGGTCTGGACAGCCGCCCGGCAGTGCTGGCACGACGGGTCATTGATGAGTGCCAGGCGGTGTTTTTGCTCGGCTGTCCACACGCACCCCACGCGTAGGCGCAGGACAGCCGAGCGTTGATGTATCAGCATCCGTGTGGCCCGGACGGGTGGTGGGGCCTCTCCAGCTGCCAACCTCGGGTCCGGATGCTGAGCCCGTACATGTCGCTGTATCAGCAGGCGAGCGTCATCCGCAGCTGCGTGGGCTGCCGTGGGCTAAGGGGGCAGCTCGTGGGCGTCGGCGCCCAGTTCGTCTGCCCTCTCATTGCCCTCCAGCCCAATGTGGCCTGGCACCCACTGCAGCCGCAGGCGAGTCCACCGCTTGGCCAGCCGTGCCACCTTGTCCCGCAAGGCCCGCACCAGGAGGGAGCGCGGGTCGCCCTCCTGGATCCGGAGTAGGGCCACTCGAGAGTCACACAGCAGGGGGGCGGTTCCAGGTGTAAAACGTGTTTTGGTGCGCGGAAATGTACCCCTGAAAGCATAAACACAAAAATGAAAAAGCATCCGTACTACCAGCAGCAATGAGAACCTAAGCGTTGGGAAAACTGCTGCAAACATTTCAGTATACATAGATACTACGTTCAGACACCTTACATCCTTCATGTAATCTCTCTACCCGCACACACTTTTACAACGCGCTAATTGGGCTACTGGTCCCATGTTCACTATCTTGGGAGATATCGTTTGCAATAAAGCTTCACACACAGCGGAACACTTTTTTCAAACTGCTGTGAGAATGAAAATCTTCTAATTATTGCTGGTAAGCCTTCCGTACGGCGACTACATTGAGGCGGAAAGATATATCGCCAACCTCCAGGAACCCTGGATAGAAATTTGTTTCCTAGGTAAGTTCATGGTCGGAAATGGCAACGATACGCTCCCGTTGTGGTGGAACGTTTGACTGTAATACATAAAGCGAAACGAAACAGTCGCGTGTACAGCAAGTATTCATTATTCACTGCAACACCCTAACCAAGAACGCAGATCCGTAAGTACTTTCTTAAGACCTTAGTTCATGATTTTGGTATACAACACTGGACCTCCGCGTTCAATCGCGTATGTTGCCGCAGTGCCGTGCTTTTAACCTCCGACGCAGTCTAGGAGGCACAAAAAGTGCATCGTCTGTTTCGTCACTTTATTTCTGGTGCTGTTTTCATGAATATTTCCTGCTTGTATGCTATTTTAAAAGAAAATTTAATAGGAGTCTGCAACGCTTCCGATAAACGCTTTCAGTCTTTCTTCACGTATGACTCCCTGCGAAAGCTATAGCTATTGCCCGCATGGAACGGCACTGCGTGATTTGCTCCTAGAAGCAGAAATGCCTTCCTTCTCTACTTCACTGTTGTGCCTATGTTTTAAAGTGTCCACGTAATTCGTTTATTGCTGCAATTGAGGAAAAGCTGGCCAATGGCCTCTACACCACTGTAATGACGTAATTCCAGTTTTCGAAGGACACCAATACATTGAAAATGATAAAAGTTTTTTATGAATTTCCTAAGCTATCTGCGTGACATAAAGCAGTAATTTTTGGATGAGGTATTTTTGAACCTCTATTTTAACTGCTGGATGTGTTGGGTGACTACGTTTTGCAAGAATGCACCCTCTTGGCTCTACAAAGAGTGAAACCGGAGATTCAGCCAGCCCTTACCTGGAATGCGCTGGGGCGGCGTCCCGAACACAGCAGCGTCGGTCTCAGCTGGGCTAGAGCTGTGCACACGCCGCCGTATACGGGCCGTGCGTCGGCAGGAAGAAAACAGAGAGGAGCGTCTTTCGAAGGGTGACTCGCATCCCACCCAGGGGATCGAGTCGCAAGAAGCAAACCATTCGAGACTGCGACAAAATCCGCATACGAACGCAAGGGGGGCACATCATCCCCGAGGTAACCAAGATTAGAGTTCTGGGCATGATCGTCGAGCGCAGCAAAGTCAACGGGGCAACGGTCTCCAAGCTCGAAGCTAAGACTGGCACGGCACTGCGTCTCATACGCCGCCTCGCCAATAGAAGAAGCGGGATGAAGGAAGCACGACTCGTCAGGCTGGTTCAAGCCTTCGTGATCAGCCATATCACCTACGTCGCCGCCTTCCATAATTGGCGGCAGTGCGAGCGGAAGAAGATCGATGCGATGATCCGCAAAGCTTACAAATCAGCATTAGGGCTCCTAGGGTGCACGAGCACGCAGAAGCTCGAAGCCCTGGGACTCCACAACAGCCTCGAAGAGATCGCCGAGGCACAGCAGACGGCGCAGCTCACCAGACTGTCGGAAACCAGGACCGGCAGATCTATCCTCAAACAACTAGGCATCGGAGCCAAGGTTGACGACCACCGCATGCAGGAGCAGATACCGCGGGAGCTCGGCAAGCGCATCGTCGTGAGCCCGATCCCGCGGAACATGACTCCGACGTTCCACCAAGAAAGAAAGAGAGGCGAGAGCCAAGGCGCTGATCGCGCTACACGCCAGCGATGAAGAAGCCGTGTTCGTGGATGCGGCCAGTTACAAGAACATCGGCGACGCCTTCAGCGTCAGCGTGATCGGAGCCAAAACGGGTGAGACCAGGCAGGCGGCAAGCGTACGAACCGCGGTGCCCAGCCAGGCAGAAGAAGTGGCGATGGCCCTCGCCATCGCGGACCCCAGAACGAAGACGGTGTTGTGCGACTCGCGAACGGCAGTGCGCAACTTTGCGAAACACCGAGTGTGCAGTGCGGCCGCGCGCATCGTGCGCAAGGCCGAAGCCAACGGAGTCATCACCAGTGCAGTGATAAAGTGGTTTCCCGCACAAGCGGGCGAAGGAGTGGCGAGCTCGCTGGGGCTCGCCAACCACAACGAGACGGCCAACGCCGTGGCGCGTTGACTCGCCGGCCGTGCCCCGGTAACGGCCGCCGCCGAAGTGGTGGATCACCCCCAGAAGGACATCATGGACTCTTACAGCGAGGTAACCCTGCGGTACCGGTTAGCCAGAAGAATGATGGCGCTGCCCCACCCTCGTCTGACGCGGGAGGAGGCGGTGGTATTACGCCAATTGCAGACTAATTCCGTGATAACCCCAGTGTTAGCAAAGCACCTGTGGCCAGAGGTATACGTAAGAGACTTGTGCAGACTGTGCGGGAGGGAGAGGGCCACGTTGGCCCACATCCTGAAAGACTGCGAGTGCGCGAACGCAGACAACAGTGCAGACGTTCTCCCGCCCCTCATGGAGGAGGCGAAGAGATCCAAAGACTACCGCGTCCAACACACGGCCATCCAGCAGATCCTAGCGGCGCTCGAGAAGCAGCGACGGGATGGGATGGAAGCAGAAAGGGTTAACCCGAGTACGCTGAAGCCCGCCGCGAGCGGCTCTCCCCGCTAAGAAGGCGTCCGGCCACGTCGCCCCAAGAACCCGCCTAAGAGGGTGGGATGATAGGGGTTACTGCAGGAGACCCATTAAAGTTGCTCTCTCTCTCTCTCTCGAAGGGTGAGACAGCGGAACCTATCCACCCTGATGTGCTAACTCGTGGCTACACCACCACGCGACATAGGCGCAGACACTGAAACAATTTGGCATCTGAGCTTAGTGATTCCCATTTATACCGATTTAATCTAGTTAGTTTAGTAAGTTTGAGAATTGCGAGAAAGCGCTATTTATCAGATAAAGTTGCTCCTCTCGCATTTTGCAATACCTCTTAAACCACAACCGAATTTCTATTCACCAATTTAGAAAACGGAATCGCATTCGTGGCAAGCAGTCTGCAAAAGGTAGCGTTTATCTAGCGGCTTCATGCCTGTATGTGGTCTCTACATTTTGTTTTCCCGCCCTGCAAACAAACCATTAAGGTATTTTTCCTGTATGCTCATTTAATTCCGTTGGGTCCAGCAGGTGCCGTCGAAAGAATTAATCAAGCCGTACCAGGCAAGCGCGTAATGGACGCGAAGTAGCGCCAAAACAGGCCCAAAACGACTGCCGCTTAGCAAACGACAAACCCGTCCGCCGACGCGCCCGGTGGTGCGAGCAGTCACCTGCGTGCGGGGAACGCTGGGTAATAGCGCCATATCGCCCGCCATCTACACTGTGCTCCGTAAGTGAAAAGCACCCTCCGCATTCCCAGACACCTTGGGAGTTTCTTGTCCCTCACGCCACGAAAGAACCCTCGGCAAGTAGAGGTAGAAAGCTTTGCTTTAAACGTTTAAAATGCCTTGCAGGGTCCCTTGAAGGTTCTCCCATAATCTAGAAATCTAGCCTGTCTTTTGTCAGTGTTGCGGAGCACATAAAAACTCATGATAAGAAAATGAAGCAGTTTCCTACTATGCTTCGATCGTTTTTGTACGGCCATTGCGTCAAGCAATGCGGCCCACACACTGTTTGTAAAGCTTGTGTTAGTAAATCCGAACTGTGGAACCCTGTGTACGGAAGGTTGGTAGTTCACAAAGATCATTTTTTGACGTGTAGTAGGTTGGAGACATATGTTCTGTAAGGGAGAAAATGGGATGCTTGCTTTGAATTGAAATGCCGAATCATGAAGAAGGACAAAATGTGCATTCAGGCAATGCAAGTGAGGGCGAGCGCACGCTGCAAACGAAATATTTGCTCTCTTTGCTGTTGTTAAGGGATCGCAGGTTATAACAATACTGCAGCTTTGGCCATGCAGACGGAATAAATCATCTGCCGTCTGTCACTTTTGTTTGGGTTCCATTTGTGGAAACAGGGCTAACCGCCGTAATTGAATGTAAAAATTGTTGAATGTAAGAGTTTTCATAGATGCAAAGTAAATTATATTCGAATAGCGTCGCCCAATAAAGGCGTAGCAAAATTTCCGAGTAACAATTGCCTGGCTTGGTGCACTCTGGAGCCATGCCATAACAATGACAACTGAATGCTTGTCCTGTTCTATCACTTTAAATTGCGCTTTTCACTCACCGAGTACAGTGTAGATGGCGCAGTGATAGGCTGCGCCATCTACACAGTGTTCCCCGCCAGCAGGTGACTGCTCGCACCGGCGGGCGGGCAGGCAGGACGGTTCTGCCGTCTGCTTTAGCAACAGTTCGTTTGGGGCTGTTTTAGCGATGTTTCACAGCCATTGCGCGGTTTCTTTGCATGGCTTGATTCACATTTTCGACAGCACCTGCTGGGTAACCCAGACCAGACGGAATTAAGAGAGCGTACGGCAAGGATACGGAAAGGATTGGTTTGCAGGGCAAGAAAACAAAATGCAGTGACGACATGAAGCCATCTGGTCTCTAGGAAAACACTATATTTGGTGCCCTGCTTGCCACCAAAAGGGACTAGGTTTTCTAAATTGGTGAATACCAATTCGGGTGTGTTTTAAGAGATATTACAAACTGCGAAAGGAGCAACTGTATCTGATAAATAGCTATTGTAAAAGTTCCCTCAACTTTCTCGCAATTCTCAAACATACTAAACTGAATGGTTGAAATCAGTATATAAGTGAATCACTAACCTAACATGCCAAATTGTTTCGGTTCCTGCGCTTATGTCGCGCGGTGGTGTAGCCACGAGCTAGCACAAATGGATGGCCAGGTTCCGCTGTCTCACTCTTCGAAAGACAGTCTTCTCTGTTTTCTTTCCGGCGACGCACGGCCGGGCTACAGCGGCGGAGTTCGCCGCTGTAGCCTGGCCGTGCCCGACGCTGCAGCGTTCGGAACGCCGCCAGCGAATTCCAGGTAACAGCTGGCAGAATCTCTGGAGTCACTCTTTGTACAGCCACGTGTGTGTATTCAACGGATGGCCTTGGAAATTGTGTTGGGTGTCGTTTAAAGCTTTCTTTAAAAACCAGCTTCACGGCGTGGATTGGAGCCAATTTTTTAGTTCCTCCCTGTGATAGAGTTTATGGATTTCTGTGCACCTAAAATGCCTCCTAACCCTATCACTTCTACGGATGACATTTTGTGGCTGACGAGTATCACGTAACCGAAAAGTCAATCGCTAATACTCTATAAATATACTTTATTTTATTTCACGATTCTGCCAATACTGCCCTGCCAGATGGCGTTTCATAACACAGCAACTGTTCTGGTTGGGTATTTGCGCTGTTACCCAGTGTGGCTATGCGTAGTTCCTGACCACATTTAGTCATTTTGCGCACGCGCGCACATTAACGCAGTCTGGAAATCTACATCCTGAAAATGCGGGAAACTAAAACTCTTTCCGCTCTTTTTCAACGTTTTGCAATCATACTGCTCCACAACCGAGGCCAACCTCAAGCAGAACTGTTTGCTGTTCACATTACTTCTACTCTCCATGATGAAGGCACCCACAAGCTTGTAGGGATAAACTCGCGCAGTGGTTGCTTTTTTCTTGAGGCTTTTGTATTCTTCAAATTCTATCTAGCTACCAGTTCAAACTTTGGCGTGCACGCCACCACACTGGCAGGCTCCACCCTATTTCCTTGAAAGCAAGTCAAGAGAGAATGCATAAAAAAAGCTAAGCAGGTGAGTGTACTACTCTCACAAGAAATGCGAATTTGACACGGCTGATTTGCTGCACGCGAAATATCGCAACCGCTCTTTTCTTCAAATACGCGGGAGATCTCTTGTTTTCATGTCGTAAAGAATTGAATTACTCGTTACCAAAACACCGGTTTTAACCGCCGAAGTGCCCCTACACAAGTTCTTCTCTTCATACTGCTGTTTCATCCTTGCATTCGCATCACCCCTGCAAAAGTACTCTATCAGCTGCTCGTTTGCTAGTAATTATTTCTGTTTTTACCACCGGAAGTTTTGCGTTTATGCTTTGTAAAGAAGAGTAACTGTAACAACCGCATTTGTGCCCCTACAGAGTTGTAAAATGCCAGTGGTATGTAAATGAGTACATGATTGCTAGCGTGTGCACACTTTAAAATTTGTAATACTATTAGAGCAGCGACGACCGTTTCGCCTGTCAGTGCCTTATAACGGTATCCAGCGGCAAAATAGGCAAGAGTACGCGCGCGCGCCGAACGCTCTTCCTTGTATGAGCATTGTCTGCTACGCTGTTAACTTGAGAGCGTATGGCTGGGTTCAGACTCTTGCCGCAACTCTCGTAATAACTTTAAAGAATGACGTCATGTTACGTCTCAGCCAACCGAACTGCGTGATATGCCGTTTCTTTTTAAGTCCATAGATCATGATATGGCTTTTGCTTCGGTAATCTGAAGCTATGTTCAGATTACCGATGCAAATGCGGTATTGCTATCTATGGAAGTTAAAAAACGGCATGTCACGCAGTTCGTTTGCCTGAGACGTAACATGACGTCATTTTTAAAGTTATTACGACAGTTGCGGCAAAGGTCTGAACCAAGCCTAATACACCCGTCACGGTATCTCCATAATTTGGTTACGTGGAAGAAGGGGTTGTTTAAAGCGCATGAGCATCTTCATTTGGTGCTTGATTTTTATTGCATCAAATTCAACAGCGCAGCCCGTTCGTCATGAACGTTTACGCTGCGTAGCTACTTTTTGCGACTACCGAGAGGGCTTTCGGCGATAAGAAAGGGGGGGGGGTGATGTAAGGATAACCGCGTAGCATACGACACTCATGCAGCAGATAATCAGTTCCTGTTTCCTGTTTCGCCGCTTGACACCGTGCTTAGGTGCTGATATTCCGATTGGTCATCGCTCCCGTGATATTACTAAACATTGTGGAGGCTGTACAAGACAAGAAAAGGCACAACTAACGCACGCTTACATAATGTTTCATTGCAGAGATGCACTAATACGTATTCCTACGGCGACTACAGCAGAGGGGCACAGTTAAGACCGCTTGTTACCAAAAGGTTGGTTAGCATCGATCTTTGTAATGTGGTTGCAAATCAGAATGAACAGACCCCTGATCGCGGGGTCCAAGGACTTAGCGGATAGAGGGACAAATAAACGAGAGGGAGGGAGGGAGGAAGGCAGATAGGGAGGGAAGTAGGGAGGGAGGAAGAACAAACAAGTATATCACCAAAACGCATGGAGAAAGGTTTATCAGTGGGGTTAAATGTGGTGAGAGTTGTTACCTAAAGATTATAAGACCATCGAAAGAATTCTGCCAATATGGCAGCGCGTGTTCGCTGCCTTCTACTATATCAAAGAGAGGACTCGGAACTCCACAGAAGCGGTATAGCGCTGAATATAACGTGGGGTTTAACATATGGGCTTTAAATGGAGAGGTAGTGCACTGTTCTGAAACACACGAAGCGGCAGTGCCTGTTTCGATAGGTGTTGATGGTTGGTAGGTACGTTTGACGCCCTAGTTTAAAATGCTTTGTTAGCTCATCATATGTGATGTAATGGCTCAGCTTCTCCTGCTAGCTTAGCGGAAATGTGTCGTAATAACTCTTCGGTCAACAGGAGGGGTATTTAGTTTCCCGGGATGGGAAATTGCGCGGGTGGCCGCATATTCATGGCGTATCTGTCCGGTTCGCGTTGGCCAATTTGTCCGCACTGGAAGTTAGGGCATGCTTGCTGCGAATCAGTGATGATGCCTCCTCTTTTGCGTTACGGCATCGGCGATGGCCTCTCATTCCGCTCGTAAGCGATCGTATTTGGGTATCGTTATGCTACTGACGTTTTTAGTTCTTATAGGGCTGGAGGAACATGGGCGCCAGTGCTGTTGTGCCGGGACGCGTGTTTCCAAACGCTTCGCTGCACACCGTCCACGTGACAGGTGTCATGTCACTGCCCGTGCTAATCTACCGAGCAGCGGCTGTAACGGTCCCACCGCTGGGGTTCTGTGGCCGCGTGGTACAGTTCTGAGTTCTTCCCCAGACTGCGTGGGTTCTACCCCTAATTTTTTCACATTTTTTTTTTCTAAGCTCAATTCTTTTCTATTGTGGAAGAACTCAATTTTTCATGTTGTTTTTGTTATATATTAAGTTTTATATATTTTAGTTCGCTCGAGGTGCGGAGCCCACTCTAGGACGACGTTTAATTAACGTTCTCTGTCGCGCGCCGTCACGTGTTACTTGGGGCGCTGTGCAGCGAAGCGTTCGTAAATATGCTGCTCGGCGTCCGTGTAAGCGGTTCTTGGTTTCTTCCTACAGCATGTGTAGGCAGCATTGGCTCTCCCTTCCATGTACTCAGTGTGATGCACGTGGCGAATTTTTAGTCTGTGGTGAAATGAGGAGTTGTCACGTAACGTGAGGGAGACTTCAGATTTCCGATGGGTAATGCTGTGGAGGTGTTGTCAGCCCCAGACCAAGGAGGAAAATGCTACCTGCCCTCTTGACTTCCAGCGGAAATCTTTGGCTGAAAAGATGTGCTTCTATGAGCTCGTCGGACTTGTTGTGAAGGCCGAGCTTTAGAAGCGTTGCGGTGGCCGTGCTCACGGGAAGTGCGATGGCCTGTTTGTAGGCATGCCTGAATACGGTAACCGAGACCATAAAACAAACGATAAATTTTATCAAGGGTATAGACTAGTTCAATTCTCTATATGTGAGAAATTGCACAAGTTGGGCAAATGGCTATTCAGAAAAAGACGGTGAAACGAACAAAAGGCAGAGAGGAGGGCATAGCATCAACGGGGCTCTCAATATGGTTCTGAAGGCTACGATTTTTACGCGCCGTCGTAGGAGTAGTGTTCAAGTATTTGTTCACCCATGCCCCCCCGCCGTCTGGTGCAGCGGTGGCGTAGTGGTAGAGCACCTTTAGACCTTGCGTGCAGAAGGACGGTGGTTAAATCCCGATGCCACAGAATTCCCGCCGGAAAAAAATCCGTGCGGTGATAGAAGTGCACAAGGAGGCTTTAAGTACGGCCTGATCTCGGCGACCATCCCCGGTAAAGCACTCCCTCACCAGAGCAGGATTGGCCGCCCTGGTGTAGTAACGGCCAGAACCTTCCACGGTTACGCCTATCAACCCTCGGCCTTCAGTCTTCAGCGGCTGTGAAACAAGTGACCACGGCAGCGGTCAGACCTGCGACGCAGCAGAGGGTCTACGAATCTCTGGATCAGGAACTTTATTTATTGAGGAGGCGAGTCTGGAGGTGTTGATAAAGGAATCAGAGGCCATTAAACGAGATGTTATAGGGCTTAGCTAGGTTAGGGGGACAGGTGAAGCCTTTAAACTGATGAAAAATGGACAAGTCCTATGTTACCGTGGTCTAGTAGAGAGAAAAGGACTGGTAGGGGTATTTCTAGTGAATAAAAGCATAGCTGGCCACATTGAGAAATACTACAGCATTAACGAATGGGTAGCCGGTATTGTAATTAGGCTTAATAAAAGGTACAAACTCAAGGTGGTACAGGGCTTCGCGGCTACATTCAGCCATGACGACCAGCTAATTGAAGGCTTCTATGAAGATATGGAATCGGCAATGTGGAAAGCAAAAACACAGTATACCGAAGTTATGGGAGACTTTGATGCCAAAGTAGGCAACAAGCAGTCTGGAGACAAGGCAGTTGGGGCATATGGTCTGGGCTGTAAGAAGGGACTCATAAGCAGAATCCGCAGAACGGAATAATCTACGCATCATGAATACCATCTTCCGCAAACCGGAGAGCCGGAAGTAAAGCGGAGAGCCGCCCAATTAGCAGCATAAAAATGAAGTAGACCTCATATTATGCGATAAACCTGGCGTCGTGAAGGATGTTGAAGTGCTCGAAAGGGTGAGATGTAGGCTCCACCTTATGGTAAGATCTCGAGTTAGGCTAGATTCAAGGAGGGACATTTGTCCTGCAGTGGGCGTAGATAGGCTGGTGCTGCTGCTGCTGCTGATGATGATGATGAGGAGGAGGAGGAGGAGGATAAGGAGGAGAAGAAAAGAAGGTGGAGGAGAAGGAGGAGCATTAGGAGTACGAGGAAGAGGGGCAGCTGGAGGAGGAGGAAATGGGGAAAAGAAGAAGTGCGCGCAGTAGAAGTCGCAGGTGCGATCGCAAGACAGGATGTTTGTAAACTTTCTCAGGAAAAGAAATAGGAAACGGCAGCGCCTGACAGCTTCCACCCCACCTGACAGAATAGAACTAGATGAGCGTTCCAAGTTAATCAATAAGGGCAAGACACCTGACACACAGAAGTATACTATGCACACGTATGAGCATCCTGCAAAACTACGGAGGCAGCCTGAAAGCAATGAAGAGGCGTCCAGGCATGCGGAAAAATCAGATGTATGCACTAAAGACAAGCAAGGCATTGTTAACAAAAATAGGGATAAGATAGTTATGCCAGACTAGGCGTTCTACAGAGATCTGTACAGTAGCCGCAACATCCAGGACAATACCGACTGAGGAAGTAGTTCACAGGTGGTAAACATCCCCCCAGTAACAACAGAAGCAAAAACGTTAAACGTTTTTCAAAGACATGCAAGGGGCAAAGCACCTGGTGAGAATCAGATAACAGCAGACCTTTTGCCGGATGGCGAGAAAATTGTTCTAGAAAAACTGGCAAACCTGTATGCGCATTGCCTAATTTCCGTGAATTTACCGGAATCTGGAAAGTACGCCAACATCACCCTAATCCATAAGAAATGAGACGTGAAGGACTTCAAAAATTACAGGCCGATCAGCATACTGTCAGTCGTCTCGAAGCTACTTAGCAAGGTAATCGCTAATAAAATTTCTGCCACTTTAGGTGTTACCCAACGTAATGAAGAAGCAGTGTTTCGTGAAGGCTATTTAACAATGGACCATATTCACACAATCAATCTGGGGACAGAGAAATTCGCAGAGTATATCTACCCCGCGGAGTATATCAACCCCAATATGTAGCCTTCATAGATTATGAGAAACCATTTGAATCGTCAAAACCTCGGCAATCATTCTGGCACTGCAGAATCAGGCTGTAGACGAGCACTACGTGAGAATGCCAGAAGATATCTACAATAGGTCCACCGGTTCCATCGTCCTCCATAAGGAGAGCAGCAAACTACCTGTAAGGATGGGCGTCAGACAAGTAGACACAATCTCTCTAACGTTATTCACAGCACGTCTACGAGAGGTATCCAGAACATCGGATTAGGAACAGGTGGACCTTAAGGCTAATAAAGAATAGCTGAGTAACCTCAGATTTGCTGATAACGTTGCCTTGCTACGTAACTCGGGGGAGGAATTCCAAGGCAGGATTACCGCACTGGGCAAGTGGAGTGGAATCGTAGAACTGAACATAAATCTGCACAAAACTACAGTAATGATCAATAAACTTGGGGCAGCAAAGCGGTTTGAGATAGGTGGTGATGCAGTTGAACTGGTAAGCGAATATATCTGCTCAGGCCAAGTCGTGACCCCAGATCCCAACCATGAGGCAGAGGTTATTAGAAGGATAGGAACGGGGTGCAGTGCATTCGGCAGGCATTCTCAGATAATGAATTCCAGCCTACTATTGCCCCTGCAGAAGAAAGTGTATGACAACTGCATCTTACAGGTACTCACCTACAGGGCAGAAACTTGGAGGCTAACTAATAGGGTTCAACTTGAATTGAGGACGACTCAGCAAGCAATGGAACGGATGATAAGTGTACCATTAAGGAACAAAACGAGAGTGGTGTGGGTCACGGAACAAACGCGTGTTAAGTACATATCGGTAGAAATTAAGAAGAAAAACTGGGTGCAGTCAGGGAATGTAATGCGAAGGCAAGATAACCATTGATCATTAAGGGTAACAGAATAGTGCCCTTCAAAAGGCAAACGTGGCAGGGGGTGGTAGAAAGTTAAATGGGCAGATGAGATCAAAGAGTTTGCGCGTATAAATTGGTCGCCGTTAGAACAGGACCGGACTAATTGGAGGTCTATGGACGAGCCCTTTGCCCTGCAATGGGCGTAAACAAGATGGTGATGATGACTGTCCTTCCGTGAAAATGGTTGGAAAATGTTAAGTACTGGCTGAGTTATCGCGTATTAAAAAGGGCCGCCCTTATGGTATAGGGCTTTCGCTCTTTTGTCGCGCCTCAAAGGCCTGCGGATGCTAAGATCGAACCAGTTCGGAGTAAGCCCACTTGAAACGGATGTCAGCGCTCTCGCACTCTGAAATACGCGCAGTCATTTCTTCTGCTAGTCGGTACGTCACGCTCGGCCCACGCCTGTGCTCCGTCTACTACTGGTTGAGTGCGGCCACCACCAATCGCTGCTTCTCGCACATGTCGTGATTCCGTCCGCACCCTAGTTTTTATATTGGGAAACCGAGAGTTTTTAGGCCACACAGAAGGGGAGGGCAAGCACGATACGGGCGCTCTCGACAATTTCTGAAGATTATCACCAATAACTGGCGCCCCGCTTGCGTTTCTTATATATGGCGCTGTTGCAACGAATCGGTCCAAGTTTATGTAGAGAAGACAAAGCCTTGAGCCAATTTTTCGGTAGCTGCTTTCACACGCCACTGCCACGACAGTCCCAAGCCCAGTTTGCTTCACACATTATCATCCCTTTCACGCGCGTGTAAATATTTTACCCCCAATACGGTTGTTCTGGCGGTGGGCGACATTATTTAGCAGATGCGGCGTGCGCTAAGTCTTGCCCGCACTTAACCCACCGTGCGGGCATACGCTTTCGGCGGTCACGCGCAGCGTTTCCACCTGCCGAGGCTTTATTTTTCTCAGCGTTATGTATTTCTTGCAAACAACACGCCATACCTACAATCTCAGCTAAGCTCGTTCCCCGGTTGGCCGGGATCGACAATGGTCTCTACAAAGATACGCGGGCTGGAAAAGGGTCCCTCTCCAGACGACCGCCAGAACCGCCTGAATTCTCAGCACGTTCGCTGGGAACCGGAAACGGTGGTTGGCTTCAGCATTTCACGGCACCCGCCAATAGCGGCGCCCTAGTGTTCAGCGCCAGCTGTGTTATAGAGGCTGCGTCACGTCTCCACAAATGTTGAAATCTGACGTCAGTGTTTTAGAAACGGCGGGCAGGATACGCAGATAAACACGGAAGGAAAGGAAGGTCGTTTCTGAATTTAAGTGCGGATCCTGCATTACGCATTGGTGTAGTGTTTGGTATATGGGCACTCTAGTGGTTACGCGCGTACACCGCGGCCTTTGGAAGCCCAGTTCAGTTCAGTTATTGCCACTGGCAGTATTTTTACTTTGTGTTTGCAAAGCTTTGTTATTGCGAAGGAAAGTCTGACATCCACTTCAATGAAGCCTCACGGCTACAAAGGAAAGCTATAGAGCTTCTTTAGCAACTTTGTACTTGAAGGAAAATTCGTCCTGGTCCAGGATTCGAACCCGAGTCCACCTCTTCCCCGGAGAAGTCGCTTCACCAACGGAGCTAACAAATAGGATAGTCGTTTGTAGCGCGAGATCGAATTGATCAACTCGAAGTGATGGGCAGGTCTTAATCGACCAGATTTAGGGGAAATCCCCAAGGTGGAGTATGTTAGAGCGAAGGAAAGTTTGAAAACTTACTCCACCTTGGGGAGTTCCCCTAAATTTGGTCATTAAAGCTCTGTTATTGTCAGGAAGTGTAGCGGTTTTGTTTTTGTGTCGCTTTCGCTGATTATAGAGAGGGCGAGTGGCGTACGTTAGGTCCTAAAAAGGTGCCGCCGGGTGTGTAGGTACCCCAGTGTCGACAATAATGGCTGTCTTCCTCTTGAAACACGTGGGCAGTCTGTCGAGCCGCGATCTTCAGACTCCTCCGTTTTGAATGTAATGCATAGTCAGAGAGGCGAGAGGTGGTTGCTTTCGTTCGACGAATGTATTCCGTGACGCGTGTATTTGGAGGTGCGGGTAAAGACACCAATATGCACATAGGTGACTTCTTGAGTATTCACTTTGACACTGCTGTCTCTTGGCCTTGTATACGGAAAGCCTTAGCTTCATACCTTCTCGATAACGGAATGTTTAGGCTCGTCTTTGATGAACCAAACGGGAGAGAGCATGCGCACTTTCTCGACAATACCGTAGAGAGTGGGAGACCACTTAAATGTAATTGTACATGTGGATGTGGCATTTCTTAATAGGCGATGGTGGTAATTCCTCTTCTCACTCACGTCATTTCTTTCTGCGTCTCGGAGTAAGGTATCACAACCATTTGGTCAAAAAAAAAAATTACCTACCCCCCCCCCCCCCCCCCCGTCAATAAACTTAGACGCGCACAAAAAATTCCCGGCCCATCTACACTAACGTGAAACCTGGTGACGGGAGAAGCATTCAGTGTATAAGTGTATTCTTTGCGGCTTGGCGTTTTTGCCAACGGAAATGAAACCATGGGGACGGGGGGAGGTAGACACCTTTGCTGTAAAAGTCTCTGGTCTTTGAAGCACGAAGCTCCTTTGCGCGAGACGTAAACGAGCGGCCTGGTGTTTTCTCAGTCCGCATTACGTACTAGCGCGGGCGTAAAGGACTTTCCCGGTGTTTTATTACCGTGCCAAGTCGAGACGAACGACGATTGCTACGGCGACGATGGCAACAACGACAGGAGACGCCAACAGCCCTGCCCCGAAGGGGCATCGCCCCTAATAGAAAGGAAGACGCAGTGATGGTCATGCGACTTTAGAGCAACTCTATTCTTCAGCCACAACTTCACAAAGAGCACAACAACCCATTTTCTTTAGATAAACATGAGCATCTGACGCGGTGTTGTATGACGCGAATGGGGAGAAAGAGAGGATGTGTTTTCAGCCTATATCCACAACTATGACCTTGACGATATCATAAAATAAGTCGACGAAATAACACTGCGCGTTTGGTTAAAACACACAGCTTTTTGCATCGTTGTTTCTCAGTGAGCATCCCTTCAACAAACGTCAACTTTAAGAAAAGCCAACCACCGTTAGTGTACGCACTTATAGGTAACTTCAAAATTTGAAGTGAACGCAGCTACCCTAGATACACGCTTGTGCAGCAAAGTGGGCAGTTATGACACCTGTACTGAATATAGTTAACCGGTTTGTCATCTTGATGCGTAAAAATGGGAATTTTCAAATCGTGTTAGCGAAAACGAGTTTAAAGAATTTAGCTCCAGGTTTCTCATCTTTATCTCTATAAGGCTTCTCATCTCTATCTCATGCATCTACAAGAACGACTGAATTTCGCTCCCATTTTAAAGTGTAGTTTGGCGAGTGTAAATCCTTCTGGCGTTTCGGCGTGGTAGTCTCCAGATCCACAAGCATCCGCGTGAAAGAAACCGTTTTGCCTTTCGGGGAACAGACTCTAGCGTATATGCGCTGACAAGAGAAGTACACTGCCCACGATCCCTTGTGCCTGTTGCACCCAGACTTACAGAAACAAGAGAAACAAGGCCATCGATAGCCGGGTAGCTTTTATAAATAGGAATGACGATCTTGCCGAGAGAACAAAACAATGAAAGCTAACAGTAAAGGACATCAAGTAGAGCATAGTCATATAATGAGATGCATAGAATTCCCAGAAAGTAATAAGAATCGCAAAATCTGTTTACGTTCTCACTAATACGCGTTATTTCAAGATGCGGATGGAAGTATATACAAGTTGCGCCACCCAAGTCTGACACTGCTGATTTACAGTGCGCCCGTTTTTGCACGAATACCGGGCTCTCCGTTTTGCTACAGTCCACCTTTGTTGTCGGATTCGTACTACTGTGGCCCAGTGCGCCACATACACTTCTTCCGCTCCCTAACAGAGCATAACGCTCCCAGGTTAGTATTTTGAGTGTACAAACGGAATTGAATATTTGCGAGTCCTAATGAAAGTAGAATAGACAAGCATACAGTTTATATTTTGACAATTGTTTGTCGAAATTGCAAAAAAACCTGTCATGACAGAATAAGCAATTAAGAGGCGACTAAGATTAAAGGGAGCATTGCCAGCGTTGAGCGTTGGAGTATTTCCACTTTTAACGCGAATGCCTTCAGTGCCGCTTTGTGCGCAAAATCGTCATTGTTCATCTGGCACTTACTGCTTGTTGTAGAAATCGCTGCAAGTGCAAAAAATAAATAAAAACAATTGATTTTTTATGAATACTAAATTATGTCTTTAGAGAAGGAGCCGAGGGCGCTACTGCTTCCCGTATCCAGCACAGGAACAGAAATTAGCGTAGCGCGGACCGCGTCACAGGTGACCTCGTCACTACTCGAGTAGAACAGGTGTTGCCGCTCCACTGAGACATGTGATTCCGGGGAAGAAAAGTTGACTTCAAGCTTAACCCGAAGGCCTGTCGCTGTAATTGGTCGTAAAAGACGAATAAACGACACAATCGGACTGAAATGTTTCTAGCGTGAGTTGAATGCTGATTTTGTGGCGTAGCAATTGTCCGGGAAGCTCATGGGAACACAAGTGATACTCACCGCGCTTGGTACGTGCTATATTGACCAGTGATTGCATCTGGCGGTCGTATTGTACTCAGTGCAAAGGAAGAAGTTTGGGAGTGACGAAGGGTGCGGAGCTCAAAAATGGAGGTTGTTAGGTGCTAAAGGTGCCAAACTTGAAGCAGCACATCCAATTCTGGGGAGGCTCATGTGATTCCTGTGACATGTAAATCGGTCATTGGACATGTTGCAGTTTATACTCGTTTCCAATAGAATGGCAAAACCTGACCACAGTATGTGAGGCAACCTATTTCGAGGCGTCAAATTCACCGTTTAACACTGTTCGGCGAATCAAATTCAAAGTTAGTTCAGCGCTCCTAAGTATCCCGTCTTTTTGACAGTATGCCAGCTGCACTGTCTTTGCCCTGATCATGTTCAAACAACAAGCCAAGATAGCCCCTTTAGGGCATCAAATTAGCGGCCGTATATAGGGTTTTTAATTTATATCTCGAAATCTTTTTCTATGTTGTGAAGAATCATTCCAAAACTAATATTCAAGAAATAATTTGACATAGGAACACCATACATATGCTGCTTGTTTTAAAATTGGCACTTTGTGTTTAATTCTTTTTTCCTACAACGTATTATAAAGACACCGCACCCAATATTATATACTGAGTAAGAGAAACTGTATTAAATAATAATTTATCATCCCAGAATTTAATAGAGTATGCCTGGCACTAACCAAAGTGCTTTGCAGCTGATTGTTTTTCAAACTTTGTCGCTGTACATGTTTCAATGTACGTATCAACATGGCGACCAACATACTTTCAGAACTAAAATTTTAAGGTAAGAAAGCAAAACTTTAGACGGTTAGGAAGTGAAAGTAAAAATGCCGCGACATCGCGTCGGCCTTTCATTACCGTCACCGTTCACACAGATCTCACATGCCTGCAACTGATTACTTTCACCAATTCGACTCAATGTGCAAATAAGAAATTACATCGTCGGCAACAAACCGTTTTGTTCTTATTGCTAACAAGGTAGTTTTATTACAGCTCGTACTAGCAGTCGGTGCAAGACAAACGCGGACGCTGTGGTCCTCTTTAGATTAAAAAAGGAGAATGTGACAACCCTTTTGCTGGCGCGCTAAGTGTTAGGAACTCTCAGGGTTACCGCCATCAATTCTCCGCCACTAAATCAATATTTCTTTACTGTTTGCAAGGGCACAAATGTCACTCGGGACATCTTGTGGTAGAGGAGCCAAGTAGGGCCCCATTCACGCGAAGTACGCCCTTACGGACCCGTCAGCCCAGCCCTATACTGAGCCCCGGCCGACGAGCCTTCCTAGAAGCACCCTGAACCTGTACCAACCGGCGTCTGCAAAGCCACGCACCGGAATTTGGACAACTTACCACAGGCCCCAAAAAGGACGCATGCCACCATGACGTCGCAGCCACAGCAGACTCAAGCTTTGTAAACGTATACCACGTACTGGCCCACAATGCCCCTAAAGCCAGCCTCGTTCCATGTTGACGCCTTCGAGGACTTCGAGGATTGGATGGGTCAGTACGGGCTTGTGGCTCTGCACAACGGTTCGTCTGAAGACCACTTTCGCCAGAATGTATGCTTCTCTTTGGAGGGAACGTGTGGTAGCTGGTTGGTCAACCACGAAGCGGCTTTCACGTCATGTCAGTCCTTAGATTTTTTGCCAACCGATTCCGACGTGATAGACCCGAAGGTCTCTTAAAGACCAGAATCCAGGCACAGAACAGAAGCGTTACCTGCTTTGTTAAAGATTTTTTCCGGTTGAGTGGTAGAGCCGATCCGCAGGCCACTGAGGAAAGTAAGGTGCGCGCCCTGACGCGCACCTCCACCCCCCTGACGTGAGTGTTGATGAGTTTGTGACGGAGGCCACAAAAGTAGAACAAGCACGGGTAGCGAGGAGTGACCACCAACACCGTTTTGTGGCCACCCCCACCATCTCTACATGTACCACTTCACAGCTTGACCTGAACAGCTCTGATCAAGAACAGCCTACGATAGGCTGTCCGCGAAGTACTCCGGGAGGAGCTACAAAGGCTGTTCCCGGCCCATGAACGAGCAGCCTCAGTATCGCGTGCCCTGGCTATCCTAGAATATCTGTACTGTCTCTCACCAATGTAACGTTCACCTTTATGATACCCTCCCAGGAGGGCCTTTAGGGTTATTGTGAAATAAATAACTAAAATAAAATGCCACATCAGATAACCTAAAAGTGCGTGATCTCTTTCTTCCTGCTGTAATAATGAGAGTGGCCAGGCAAGTTAAATGTAAAAATACTTCTATAACGGTTGGGACGCCTCATCCTGAGTAACCGGATCCGAACGTGATTTCTTTGACCACTGTAATACATATGTTTATTGCTGGAGGTGGGGGGGCGGAATTTCTTTTAAAAAATTTGTCTGTATTTCCTCGCTTTGCTGCAAGTGTCGTCCAAATACGCTGGACCCCTGCAGCAATGCCTCGTAATAACATCTCCTCTGTCCCCAGCTAACCCATTATTCCGCTCCCCTAGCGTCTAATTTTTCGTATAAGGAACGCTATGCAGGTTCAGTGAATGCAATTGTCCCGTGTTAGCACTGCCAGTGAAACATCTTTAGGAATTTGTTGTTACTTTTTGGCGTATTTGGAAAGCCGCTTTCATAGAAGGGAACAGTAAACACGCCTATTGTTTTTATATTTATGCTATTTGCTGTGGTTTCATTTATTGTAATTGCATAAATATGTGTTCTCTTAAATAAATCATCAATTAAAAGTAAGCGCTCTCTGTGTGTGCGTACTTTCCGTCGATCGCTTATGGCGGCACTATTAACTCAACAAATATTCAGACAGTCTTCATGACTGATTATTAGCCGTATTGCCCATGCACTACGCAATTTTTGTCAGCCATGGTACTGACGCCACTTGCAGGTTACCGACCCTGCCGTAACGCAAAATATATCTTGAATGGTAGTCTACATAAACATCAACGTGTATTCCTCTCGAATTCCTTTCAGAGCGTGGAGATAATGAGTGCGAGTAAAATAGCCCGTAAAGTCAGGAACGATGGCCACGATTAAATACATCTCACAGTGGGGAACCAGATATCCGATATCTTTCGATGTGCAAAGCGAAAGCAACATCTTCGCATTGGTTGCTTCAAGAAAGTTAATCTAAATGTAAATAAATTATGCAGTTTGTGCTGTCCTAGTACACTGTGCGAGCTTTCAATTGAGCCCGTTCTGCCATATGTAGCGATGCCACCAAAAGTAATTGAAACACGGTCTAGAAACTTTACAGGAATTTCTCCTTTAAAATACTGTCTGGCTGCACTGGTGTGCGTTCAAAGGAGTCTTTTCAACAGAAAAGGACTCCTGTAGACCAGCAATGGCTGTCGTAAGTCCAGATATGCAAATATTTTGTGTTATTCCCAAGTATTTGTTCCAGAACCTTATGACGGCACTTGTATATATTGTGTGAACAAAATAAAAATGACCTAATGGGTTCAGGCAAAATCGATTCATTAAATCGTACACAGTAGCCGTCGGCTATAAACACCAATCTAATTTATTTGCGACAACAACAACTATGGAGTACACATAATATCATTTCAGAAAGTACTTCACACAGGTAAAGATATGTCATTTTGGAATTACTTAAACAGAGAAAGGACGTAAAATTGCAGCTGCAGCACCACCCCATTTCCGAAGAGGCGGCATATCAAGCGAAGGGATGGGCTTCTTCAGCTCAGACGAC
This sequence comes from Haemaphysalis longicornis, assembly GCF_048455015.1. Taxonomy (NCBI): domain Eukaryota; kingdom Metazoa; phylum Arthropoda; class Arachnida; order Ixodida; family Ixodidae; genus Haemaphysalis; species Haemaphysalis longicornis. The sequence goes on from NW_027526422.1 coordinate 191,892,348, forward strand.
TGTGCCCTAGTGATTCATTTTTCTGCTGTGGGTCTTCTGTAGCAGGCCCTGCTGATTGTTCAGTGCTTGCCGATATAACCTCAACAGCAATTTTAGAAGTGGGCCCCTTTCTTTCTGTTTTATTTCGCTTTCTTAAGCCGTTGGAGTCGTGCTCGGAAGGTCGTTTCCACCAGCCATGCTCACTCCTGCAGTAGTTACTGCTGTCTCATTCCCACCAGGGGACGTGCTCGAGTTCGCATTTTCCACAGTGAGGGGCGCACCTTCGGATGTTCCTGCTGTTTCTCCTGCGCTTGTCGACGTGCTTACAAATGCATCTGTACTGGCTGTTGCGTTTTCAGAAGTCGCTGCTGATGCATTCCCACTTGTTGACGTGCTCATAAATACATCTGTACTGGCTGTTTCTCCGTTTTCAGAAGTTTCTGCTGACGCATTCCCGCTTGTCGAACTGCTTATAAATGCATCTGTAGTGGCTGTTGTTGCGTTTTCAGAAGTTTCTGCTGACGCGTTCCCGCTCGACGACGTGCTTTCTACGGGGTTCCCATCTAGTGTGGTCTGTGCATTAGTTGTGGCTTCTGATTCTCCCCCGCTGATTGATGTGCTCTCAGCAGTACTTCCGCCATCCGTCGTTCCTGCTTCAGACGTACCCATCCCACCTTCGGCAGAGTTAGCCGATGACGAAATAGTGATACTGTCTTCAGTTGTCACTGGGTCCTGAGAAGGTGTGTCTCCTCCCGAGCTCTGCTGCGAAGTAGCTGCAGTTGATGCCCCACCGGAGCCAGTGCCGGGATTTTGATTTTCACACAAAGCAGCGAAGTTCCCATTGCGTACATAGCAGATTTCAGAATCCGTAAAGATAATCTGCAACATAACCGAACGACGTATGTAAAGAATAGCTACACGCGCGACTTCTTATTTTTTCGTGTACTTGATTAGCTTAGACATTTTTTTCAGAGAACCGCCTATTTTTCCTCTTTTTTTTGATGAGTTAAGGTATTTGCCACCAACAATTTCAATGATGGCAACCTTTTTACACATGAGAAGGCAGTGCTTCAAAGAAACATCGTTTAGCACTTTATTTCCCTACCAAACGGAGTAGATATTTAACTACGAAATGCCAAATTTCTGGTGTCAGTGTATTCGGACGAGTACAAACAGCCCCATCTGTACCATAAAGAAAGTTTAAAAAATTGGCGTAGCTTGCAATAATCGTGCAAGGCTCGTGCAAGGCTCGAGAAACAGCAGAGCTGGTGGCCTTTCTCCCATCGTCGGAGACCCTGCTGTTGCACCTCACAATTAATTCTGAACTTGCTATGGACCTTCGGCTACTCACAGTTGGGACAGCCAAGGTTCAATTAATAGAGGCAACAACACTCGTCCTGTTGCCTGTATTCGTCATTTCTCGCTTATGCACGCGGTTAGTAGCATTTAAACTGCAAATAGCCAGTCAGCACGGCACAATCTTTCTGCGCGAATCCGTTTTACAATGCTTGGTTAATTCCAGCAAGACGCGCACGCACATGGAATGGCCGCTGGTAAGTTTCAGCTTCTGTTTTTTCCCTTTATATACGATAATTAGGTCTGCATTTCCCTTTGCAAGTTCTTGTAATCGCAGTGCTTATTAGTTCTCTTGTAGTCAGTAGTGGTGCGAAGATGGTGGTAGCAATATTGACAACCCTAAATATGCTGTTTCTTGCTCTTCTCATGTATATCTTGGATCCGATTTTCAAGCTGTGTATATTAATTTCTTCACAAAATCCTTATATTTGCCAGAGCTGTCAAATGTTTGGTTAGGCTATGCATTTTTTTGCAAAACCATAAATGTAAGAACAATTCTCTCCGCTTATTCACGAAGTAACTTTTCTTAAGGGAAGCTGACGTGGTAATTTTGTTAACAGCCTTTCAGTAGTTGCTTATCGAGACAAATTTCATTCCAATTCCATTGTATCATTTTTTGCTTATTTATTCAAAGAAATCATCACTGACAGTCCGAGGGGTACATTATCTTCGGGCGCCTCCGTCGGAAATAATGGCCGACGTTTTGCTGAAATTGGTGCAGGATTTAAAGCTTGGGACATGTTTATATGTTTTCCTCGGTCTCCCGATAATACAACTAAACAGTAAATTGTTTAGAAAACCTAAAGCACTTCGTTTGCAAGTATCTTACAAATTTAAAATGTTTTTATGGGAGAAAACCGCTTATTTGTTAAATTGGCCAAAGTTAAAAGAGGTAGAAGCATGCCATCTCATTTGTGAAAATAACGTTCATAAGGAATAGAGTATTTTGCTTGACGGAGCTTGTCAAGTCAACAATTGGCGACGAAAAGACCAAATTCAGTTGTGAGTAGAGAGTAATATAAAATTGGTTGTTTTTACCCGAAAGCAACCTGGAGGCGATCTTTGCCTCAAAGGACGTTCGAAGCGGGTTGGCGCAGCTGAAAAAGAACAAAACGGTTACGCTAAAATGGCTGCCTTGACTTTTGAAGCAATTTCGAGAAAGTAAGTAGGCGCCTCAAACACCATTTAACCTCATCAATATTTCGGGCTGCCCCCCTACTCCCGAAAAAAAAGTAAGTGAGAAGCAACAGTCGCGCCCGCAAGCCTATGACAGGTTTAAAGACAATATAAAATAAATAAACCGGGCTGGAGGCCATTTTTGTAAGAAAATACAATTCGCAGGGTAAAAAATACCCTGCACATTAGCACCAGACACCCGCAAATATGTTTGATACTGCAAAAAGTGGCATAGGGTTCCTGCCTGTGCAGAAGCAGAAGAATGTCGCAAAGAAAATTCTACGGACCAAGCTGTATGTAAGGAAAAAAAACCTTGCGTCCCGTTGGTTCAGCGCTCTTTCACACGACTGATAATCTACTATAGCAGCTCATCTCGTAATCTTTGAATTGTCATTAACGCAAATCGTTTGACGAAATATACACCACACCACCCTCAGAGACAAGTTCTACAAAGTGAAAATACCTACATTTTGCCACAACCCTAGTATAACATTTTCTTATTGACTTGGGTGATAAAAAAATGTCATGGGCACATTTGTCAACTACATCAAAATCAAGGTGGTGTTCTGCAGTGTGTATTCTTGTTTGAAGTCTTTGTTTGTATAGCTGAAGCTTATACGCAACTAGCTTCCAACTTTTACCGAAGCTCAAAAGGTCATTTTTACCAACAGAAAGCGTTATTTTTTGCAGGCATTACTAATGTAGTGTTAATTTTGCTTTTTTCTTTTCGTGCGTTTGTCCTGTCAGCGGTACTCAAAACGTTGAAAATACACGTTTATTTTCATTCGCGTTGCGGTAATTTAAGACAATTTCAAACAACCTGTAGCATATCTTGCGCTCCCGAGATGAAATAATGAAAGGGTGTGCATGGCGCACCTGTTTGTTCCGCGGATATTAGTGGTGGTTGATTTGTCTTCTGCGTGAATATTGATAACCTACTTATTTAAAAATGAGAAGAAGACTTCGAAGCACAGAACGATATGAGCTTAGAAGCGGAGTTGTGGCACCGCGTTTAAATGATGAAGTACATCGCTGAAGTAGACTTCATGAGCACTAAAGTTAACTGCATGCGAATAACGGAAGCGGTACTGTGAAGCCAAAAAAAACCTTTCTTGACAAAATGACTTGTATGAACAACCTCTAGCCATACGCTGCCCACACTAACATTGTTAAGGAGTGGGATATCATGAATAGCTCATCACTTTGGCATGGTAACCCACTTCTCGTTGCAGATCTGACTGCAACTATTAGGGCTTTCAATACCATTAATTATCCTATGGGTAAGGGTTTCATTCGGAGTCAATGTACAAAACTAACAGAATGCGGAATTGCGCTCGTCCTTTTGCTGCTGTTATAGCAATATTCTTTTTCAGGAGAAAGATCACCAGACCATTAATAATATGGTACACATATGTTCATATTCGGTGTACAGGGTAATGGAATAATGGCGGCCTCCTCCTTAGACTACTGGAGTGACTTGTCATTCGCTCCTCTTTTAAGACAGCACTGAACTCAGCGCCGAAGTGTTACCTGCTTTTTGAAAACTCTATCGTCTGTTACAATTAAATACGCCCATTTGAATTCCTGTAAAAAAAAAGACTTCACCTAACGTTACGTCTAGGATGCAAAAACGAAGGAAGAGAATTAATCTTTTTGAACCGAAGTGCTCACCTGCGACCAGTGCCATGGTCAACAGCAGAAGCAGCGGAAACTGCGATACCATTGCGAAAATTAGCCGGCTCGGGACAATCTGACACAGATTAACCTAACTGGTTAGAAAGAGCATTGGTAGAACTGTCTCTGCTGTGCTTTATATCCAAAACTACGCGCAAACAACATCCGCTGCTTGCATCCTACGCTTATCATCTCGCGGGCTCTGTCGAGGACGCATGTTTTTACCTACCATAAAAAACGGCGCACCGTCGCTTCTAAAACTCCGCTAAAAATACGGGCAAGTAGAGAAAGTTGTAAAGATTTCGCGGGAAAGCAAACAGTGCTGCAATACCTAGAAATATAGTTCCGGCTGCTGTAAGCACAACAGCTGCACGTCCGTGTAGGCGCAAAAGAGAAAAACAAGGCAGGGCACCCAAAGGCTATAGAAATCGGGGCTGATCCTGTGAACAGGCAAAAACTTCTTAAAACAATATTTTATTTTTTTCGCTGAGCAGAACTGTCATTACGAACCATGCTCGAACTGTCATGGCACGCGAAATTCGGAAAGAGGCCCCAAAGGCACCTGAGTGAAGGGTCAAATCGCATAGGTTTTTTTCGTCACATGTGCGGAGTGTTTAACATGACCCTGTTATTCGTGCCTGAAAATTATTAATTTCATGAACTGGTTGACTCTTTGGCGCAACACGTAGTCAGCTAAAGTCAAAAGTTGCCATCCCAAAATACATGACCGCGTTAGCCACGAATCACGTTTACTGGGAATCGCGCTTTATATACGTACAGGAAACTTGGTAGCGGAGCTTGAACGCATATTTTTAGTTCGTGGCAGGCTAATAAGAAAGCGCACCAAAACGCGGCACAGCCACAGCAAAGCCCCGATTAGTTCATGTTTGTATGGGCATGCTGGAAATCTTTAAGCATGCATTTCTTTCTGCTCACCAGAACCTCAGTCCTGCTTGGCCCTTACTTTTGAAACATTACGCCAGAAACGTACATATTGGCTATCGAAGAAATTCATGGAGGCTGTTCAGACCACTTACATGCGGGATTGCGAAGCCTTGCATATTTCCATTTTTAATTTTTTTTTTCAGTTAATAGGGGGTATGGCATGTTGAGCGATCTTCTATTGCGACCGTGGCTTCGTCAATAGATGGGTATATGACTGGCGTGTTCTCTTTGCTTTCTAAAGGTTGTGTGGTGGTGGAGGCTAGTGGTGGTGATAGGTGCAGTGGGCAGTGGGGTATTTTTGTTTCTTGCTTACATCTTTTCCTGTGACGAACTTGCGTGAGTGGCAAGATTTCACTTCGGGCGCTTATCTGCACGCTTCCGAATTCATGGCAGTAAATACTGCGCAGACACACACAAAACAAAGTCAATGGTGCTATTGTCTTTTTTTACCAACGTCGATAATTTGTTCGACTCCATCGTTTTCGTCTTTGTGTTACGATGACAAGAAACCTGGACTATTGTCTGTTTATTACAATCGTCGTTAGTTCGTTCGACTCCGCCATTTTATTTTTTGTGTTACGATGGCAAGAAGCCTTGTCAATTGGTCTCTTCAGCAATACGTATGCGCTATTCAGGTACACGTTCTGTTCCACCTTTGTAATTAGGATGCCCAAATTACTGATGCATGCGTCCCGTGATGTGGCTGTTTTTTGGTATCCGTTCGGATTGGATTGTTTAAAAGCGATGCTTGGTCTAGCTTATCGCAGAATCGTAAACAGACCGCACTGCATAAAAACCAACTTTACTCTGTGGGAGGGCACACAATAATGATGATTATGATGATGAGGAGGATGACGATGACAACGACGATTATAGTAATGATGATGAAGATGCAAGATAGAAAGCTTCCCCAGGTGGAAATCATACAGGGGTTCTCCTCGCGTTATAAAGCTGACGTCTATACGATTGCGGCGTCATCACATTGTTTTTTCAAAAGCAGAGCTGCTTAGGCCGGCACAAATGTGTCCGGCATAGGCAGAAAACCCCGAGCGCATGTGAGCGCGGGCCTCGCGGCGACCGGCCGGTGTCATTCAGGCTTGCGCGTGGGCCTACGCACATGAGGAGCTCCAGCCTTGGTCACCGTCGCGTGTAGCGACCGACGCTCCACTGGTCCTCCCCAGCGAAGACGTTGACGACAATCATGTCAAGAAGTGGAAGCCCAAGGAGGCGACGACAGGCCAGAAAAGGATTTGCCCGACGCGGCTCTGCTATCCGAAGACGATGACAAAAGGTATAACGGGACCGAACAAAACACTGTACATACTTTAATATTATTTGCTTTTCAGTGCCGTCCAAACCGGTTTTTCACTGCTGGGGTCCGGCTGCTCCCTCTCTCCTGGGACACGGTGTTACTCTGGGGTGCAGTAGGTCGACCCCCAGCTCTGGTGGTTCTCAAGCCTTGCACTACTAGTGCAAGCTGCGCCAATTTTTCGCCATTATTCCTTAGAATTTCAACATCTCTCTTAAAACATGTCGTCACGGCTAAAGGTAGAAAATTGATCATACTCGCAACACATCCATATATTTCGTCTAGACGTGAAAGGTAACATGGTGTTTGTGCACACAAGATTGTGTGTAAAATGCGGAAAAATATGTGTAACATTATCGTGAAATTATATATTAACAATTGTGGTGCGGCCAATATATGAGGTGAAATGTATATAAACTATGCTGTCGGGTTGGGCGCACGGGGTCTTCAAGCTGCGTTGTTTGCAGCCTTCTTCCACAGCATCCTCTATTTACTGTACCGCAGCAAGAGAGAAATAAAGTTGAATTTCATTTCATTTTATTCCTTCCTTTGTAGTGTAGCTTAGTAAAAGATTATCTAAGACAGTCATGCTGTCAAATGGCCTGGCGATTACGATTTTCCTTAATTCAATATTGAGGCGCAAGTGTTTAGCTGTTTTGAATGCAGAAAATATGTTAAGGCAAAGAATTTTAGACGGGCATATTTGTATGGTTACAAAAAAACTTTTATTTCCAGTGGCTGACGAAGCAAATGCACCGGTTTTCTCGGTCATTGTGCAGACCTCACTCGGGGTTGGGGCGTCGACGGTGCTGAGCCTCCACTCTGGCAGCTCGTTTAGCTGCAGCGGCAGGCGAAGCGCACGACCGGTTGCCCCACTCGCAGTTCAGCATTCACTCGATGGCCGCAGTGCGCTGAACAGCACTCACTCGTGGGTTCTCTCGACTGCAGCTATGGTGAGCCTGTGCGTCGGCAGTGCGAAGTGCATCTCAGGAAGGGACCGCTAGCTGTGTCTTAGCACATCACACATCATCCTCACGTGCACGCCCTCCGGACGTTTTCGCCCACCTTCGCGCAGTCCAGCGCCTCGTGCGGGCATAGCATACTTCACCTTCGCCCACGCACACTTTCGCAGAAGCGTCTCCCGCCACGGCGGCGAACCGGCCTCTACTCACAATTTCGGGTCCCTCTCCCCCTTTGCTTTCTATCACCATCCCGACTTACCATCGTTCGCTTGACGAAACCGACGGGGACGCGCCTCAGCCCACGGACGGACGCCAAAGGGTGCGCCGTAAAAACCTTTTTGCACCGAAATTCGTAGCCTTTCTTTGTTTGCAAATATTTCTCACAAAGCAGGCTCTAACCAGAAACATTTTCCTAAGATTATCACGAATTTCAAAAAGTGCGCTTAACGCCTGCATTGTGGCCTAACTTCTAGTAAATCGTGCTGAGCTCAGGTACACCACAAAAATTCCGAATTTGTCACACAAAGGTGTTCTTATATCTTAGCAGACATTATTGCCCCGCGAACTAGTAGACCGGGCCACCACTTCAGCTACGCTTACACGCGGTGCTTCTCCCGGTAGCCCGCTCTTGCATTACAGGGACATCACCTTTCACTACCGCCTCCTCCACCGCCAGTACGCTCCACGACATCCCCAATTCACCCTAGACGCAGCTCACTGCCTGCGCCTCCTCCACATCCACACCTTCCATCACCGCTCTCAGCGCATTCACAGCCACCCACACCTTTATGACTCCCCAACAAGCCTCGCGTGTGGGGCCCTCGACACGCACTACAATTCTTTCTGCGAGTGCCTACCAGACCCCTTTCTCCCATTCCTTTCCCCTCCCTCTGGGAGCAGGCGCTGTTCGACCCGGAGGCATCGAGTCAAGACTTGGTGACTACCCGGGTCCTGGCGGTCGCGGCGGCCCTCAGAACCGCCCTCTACCCCTCACCTGATCCCTGACTATCAATAGAGTTGTTTTTATCTCTTATTTCCCGGGAGTCACACAGGTGCTTTTCACCACTCCACAAGATAATTTTCCGTCAAGTCACGTTTGAAGATATTCTTCTTCCTTAAATATCGCCCTGCATACCCGTAGCGTAACAAAGCCTATCTGGTGAATGTTGTCGAAGAAGTCGTTGTTCGAGTTGCATTTGACTGTATTTTTCTCTTAATTAGAGTCCACAATGCTCATTATCATGATCATTAGCCTATTTAGTTCTACTGCAGGACGAAGGCCTCTCCTCTTTACCTTCACCCGCTCCTGTCCTGCGCGCCCCTAACCAAATGTTTCCCTCGGAGTTTTCTTATTTCGTAACTGCCTTGATTCAATGGCCTTCCCCATCTTCGGGTCCCGGCTCTCGGTATCCACTCTGTATGTTTCCCTTGTTGTCCACTTCTCGTAATTTTGTCTCCCTGAATGACCACACAAATTTCATTTCTTCTAATGTTTCACTACAAGATCTTCCACTCGTGTTTGCTCCCTGATCCCGGATGCGAGGTTACGGTCCTCAAGTGTTACCCTCTTCACTATTCGCCCCAAGGCTCGTTGCACCGTCCTAAATTTACCTACCAGTTGTCTAGAATGATGGGGCTGTAGTTTTTAACATCTCTGTTTTTACACTTCTTGTTAACGAAACTAGGATGGCGTTTTTCTTCCAGGCTACGGGTACTTTTAGAGTGCTTAAGCATTCTGAGAATAGGTTAGCAAATTTTTGCAGTAAAGTATCTCCACCCTTTCTAAAAGGTTCATGATTGTGATGTCCTCGCCTGCAGCTTGTGCTTTTTACATGCCCTTGAGGGCCTTTCCTAATTCATTTTTGGTTTCGATCATTCCGCGCCCGCCAGGAAAGCGTGAGTGACCGTTGCCACGCAGTGCTTTAGTGATGCCTCTTGTTTTATCCACTTCTTGCTCAAGTCACGTAAGCCGCACGAACATCTACTTTCAAATCGTGTCTAGCGACTTCATCGCGTGTTCCAACAAACAGATTTCAGCCGTTGTTGGGTAGCGCGCTAAAAAGCGCTCAGTTCACGGATATTTATGTAATTGAGAAGCGCCGCAAAGTAACTGTCACAAAACTGGATTCATGCATGCTTATCTCGTTCACGGACGACAGCCCTGGCCGGTATTATTTGCGAACTTGCTCAGCCTGTCCTCGCTCTCAGACCATGTAAGACACTAAATATGATACCGGCCAAACAACCACAATTTTGTTAGGAGAATACCAAAGCGCCAAGCTATATACATCCGCGACAAGCAACGCTCGCGATTATAAGGCTGCCAAGTAGTATCTGGTTCAGTATAAAAAAGCGCGTGCAACGTTTCTTTGATTATTTTGGCTTGCAGAATATGCCAGGTATAGAGTGCTTCCTGGTCCGGAATTAACCACCGCCCCGGATACATAAGAAGCTAAAGTGGATAGGTGCAATCATGCTAGCAAGGCTCTTGCGGGCACAAACAGCACTCCTTCATGAAAGAAGGATCTAGCCACTTTGGTGCAGTAGTTGGCCCCCACCTCCCATGGTTGGCCAACGTAACCGTCCCCCCCCCCATCAGCTGTGGAGCACGTGACCACGGCGGCGGTCATGCGAGCGATTGAGCAGAGGGTCCTAAGGATCTTTAGGTCCACACAAGCCTTCCCGCGAACATAAACTTCGCAACGTTAACTTTGCCCGCGAACTCCGTCGTTTGAGGGAAGCTTAGTTGTGCTACTAGAGGAGCTTTCTGACATTAAGCCGGAAATCATAGGGCTTTGTCAGGTTATATTACTTAAAAAAGTTCCCGCTACTCAACTCCTCGGGGAGTTGAATATCGCGCATATTTTATGCGGCCGAGGATCTCACGAAAAGAATGAACACAGGGTTGGATTTTTAATCCACAGAGAAATAGCAAGAAACGTAGAGACGTTTTTCAGTATTAACTTAATTGTCGGACTTGGTTTAATCAAGGTGAAAACGTACAACACGTTCAAAATATACACCGTAAGCACCGACAGCTAGCTACGCTGAAGATGCGGTAGATATTTTCTACGTTAACGTCGAGTCAGGAATCAGTAAGGGAGCAAAGCAACTTACTATGAGATGGAGACTTTAACGCAAACTTAGGTGAAAAAAAGGAGAAAAATCTTTAGTGGCAATCTTTTCAATAGGTGCTCGCTATTATCGAGGAGATACACTGGTCGTATTTGCGGAAAATATACCATGATAATAATGGGAATATCCTTACGCAAACGAAAAAGTAGGAAATAGACATGCAAAACTTCCACCAGGAGAACAACTCCCGAAATTGCATTCATTTGAAGTGACAACCCAGTTCATGACGTGGCTGTGCTAGGCATGATTTGGAGTAGTGACCATAGCATGGTAAGTTGGAAAATAAGCTTAAATCTTCAAAGAAAACAGGCGAAAGTAGGAAACCCAACATGGATTCAGTCAGAGCCACGACGCAGGAGTTTGAAGTAACCCTTCAAAATAAATTCGCGCTCCTGACCAATCACAAAGAAGGCAACGTTGACGCGCTAAATGACAACTGAACAGCAGCAATCACACACTCTGCCGCATCTCTCGGAGAAGCAGCATGCAGGTAACATAATGCCAAACCAATGTAGAGAACAAAGCAATGTTTTGGGAAATGTAAGCACACTATCTTACCAAGTACGGTAGATAAAACTGACTTATGAAAGCTGTCAAAATTGATTAGTAATAATAAAACGAACGACATTTCAGTGTACAACTTGACAGTGATCGAGGAAACGCTGTAAACAGGAGGGAGCTTGAAGCAAAGAAGAAAAAGCTGGCTATTGGCATAGACAAAATGTACGCACTTAGACTCTAGCTGGATAATACGAGCAATATAGACGAAAAGAAAACATGTATCAGAGTCATTCCACACAGGACTATAAGCCAGAGACGTTGAACCAGTCAAAACTACTGAACTTACAAGCGTAGCTTGTGATTTCTCGCTAGCGACAAAATGACCGTCTGATTTTATTATTTTCATTTTTCAACAAAGTATCAATAAATGCTCGTATAAAACATAGATATATAAAAAGCGTCAAGCTTTATGTAATGCCGATTTCAGTTAATTGTCCTGAAATGTTCCTAGAAACTGTGACTTCACAAAAAGCGCAACGTTGAAGAAGCAATCTTTTCTACGCAAAAAGGGAGCCAACATCAATCGACGTGTAGATTCCACGAGCCTGAACACGGGTGCTTGCGTTTATTACGGTGGCGAGTTTTATAGTGACAATCTATTCTGGAAAGGACAGACGCAAAAAAGAATTGATATTGTATTCCTGAAATTTTTCACCATTTTATTGCGCTTTCATTGTATGCCACAATCCATTATTTTGTTTTAAATGTAAAAAAAATTGAAACATAATTCGCTCATATACGATGTCGCGAATTGAGCGGTACCCTATAATCAAGCTAAGGCTTTTGTACAATTCTTTTATATCACAACATGTCCGCAGCTTTCATCGTCGTGAGGCGTACGTAACACTCCTGTGTTAGGGTAAAATTTTGATACATAACTTCTATAAAGCCGCAGTGTTCTATTGCGTTCATTCCTACCGTCATAAATTCCGTCCTCAGCTGTTTTCCCATTTATTGGATGCGAAATGTTTATTGCACCTATACCACACCACCAATTTCGATAAATTATATTTTTATTTGTTTCTTGTCCTCTAGTTTTAGCCCGTACGAGAGCGTACAAAGTGAACCAAAATTTCACGCAGAGCTTGATTCATGTCTTTTGCAGAATGACAAAACAAGTGTATAACACATTAGACTCTCTCCGACCGAGTGAGCTCGCCGCTATAATGCCGGTGCGCTTGTAAACTGCTGGGGTGGGGAGCTACCTTCATATCAATTTAAAAACCAGCACAGCCCTCTAAAGTATTCCGTATTTGTCTTCATTTCACTAGCATGTGCTAGCGTTATTACTATATCTTGAGATTTTCATCCTTAGAGTTGCGATGCCCGTGCTGAATAGTATTTCTAAAAAAATCTGATTCTAAAAGATCTAAATTTCTAAAAAGATCTGATTCTATTTCTAAAAAAATCCTTTTATTCAAACTGTGACTTCCACAACGCAAACTGAGATGTTGCCGCTGATATTTCAAATGTTTTTGCCCTGGTGCGCAGTAGGGGTAAACAGGGAAGGCAGAGCGCACATCCTGTTTTCTCAAAACAGACACGCAAGTAGATAGGTTGTGCCGTGATAGCCACAGCGTTATTCAAGGTATCCACATTCAACGTAAAGCGCCTGCACCTGCTGTGTTCTATCGTTGTGTCTGCGTCACGCGCAGGCTGGTGCAGGCGTGTCGCACGTTTTAAGTGCGGAGCATTTTAAGGTCCCGACTTGCCGCCGTAGCTCGTTTGCTGCCACGCTTCCTAGCCACCGTTGCACCGAGGTGGCGTAGCCGACCCTAAGAGACCTGCGCTGCGTAGCGGCGTAATGGGCCCAAACAGAGCCTTCGAAAAGATACCAGCTTGTCCGTCCATTCAGCCTTCCGGGCAAGAGTTAGTGTTAACTTCTATAAGGGGTTTATATGGACATTAACATTCGAAACTCCTGCACCACTTGCATTTGTGATACACCTCCCCATTATTTAGCTCAAATAAAGCTGAAGGTACATTTCAGGCATAGGTAGACTGAGGTACATTTTAGGTACATTTGAAAAAGGAACAGGGCTCGCTAGAATTTTAAATTGCATTGGACAACTGTCTGTCTAATTCTTCAAGAGATTAGCGAGATAGGAAGGGGAAGATCGAGAGGAGAGGTAGCAATGAGGGAATGGCACCAGAGCCCCTCTTGCAGATAAATCAATGCTCCGCACTTCTGACCGCTTTCACGCTGAGTGGAACTGCTTAATTTTTTTTTCTGTGCGCGCACGCACAACAGCCGCACGGGCAGCAGGATGCCACATGCACAAAATAAGCGAATAACAATATCCTTTTTATAGTTTTGTTGTTTCGCTCGAAATTTTGCAGACCTCACCTGTGCTACGTTATGGAACACAAACATATGCAGGAAGTGACAGCGCTGTTCGTCCGAAAATTCGCAAATGAAATATTTTAATCCAGCGTGAACTTGAGTGCTAAAAACGGAGCAATCATCCCCGGCGTTTACATGCAAAGCAAAACGTCAAATTCAATATTTTTTCATACGTTGAAGACTTATCTTTGTCGAGTTCGTTTTGTTGTAAATTCGAAAGTTTGCCCTGCGGCATAATATATGCAGGCGCTTACAGAAACACGAACAAGTTACCTTCGTGTGTAAAGTTCAGGAATTGTCGGTGACACGGTCTATGCACACAGCGTTGCAGGTCAGGAGGGCGGCCAGGGTGGAGACCGGTTGCACGAAGGTGCCGCAAGCGAACTTGATGCAATCCCTGGCAGGCCCAGAGCAGGTGCTGCACATTCACGTCCCCAATGGCAGTGGCGCAGATTGGACAGGTGGATCCGTATGGGCCGCGGCATTGCGATGACCAGGATGCAGTCACGGCGGCTTAAGGGCCACCCCAACGCGTAATCTCCGCAGCGCAACCTCATCTCGGCGAGTTAAGTCACCAGGGAGGTTTGAACCACACGGTTGTATGAGTGCTTTGCCAGGCACAGAGCGTATGGGGCACCCATTCGATGCGTATCCGCAGCGCCGTGCTTCTTGCCAAGCGAGGAATCGCATCTGAGAAGGATGTCGATTGTGCCACGCGACGAATGTCATGTATGGCTTGTGTAGAGTCAGTCCGGATGATTAGTCGTGAGTACGGCCTCGCCCTGCCAAAAGGCAGAAATTAGACCTGTCCATCATGTATTCCAGAAAATTCAGTTAAATACACGGGTGGCAGTGGATTGGCGGCATACGAACAGGTTTGGTCAACCTCCGGAACTAGCCGGAAGTCTTCACGCGAAAATCCACAGTTTCATTCGCGCGAGGGGGACGATTATTCGTTGGAAGATATATTCCTGGGGCTATATATTGTCACGAAGACAAGGACGATGCAGTTGTGTTGAATGAGAAACACGTTTATTGGAGCGAACTTGTGCTCCCCTAACAACTCAAAAGAATACAGAGGCGGCGAAGCAGCGGTCAACAAAGTGACTTGCACAGGCGAGTGTCGTCGAATCGAATGCTCCGGCGTCCGCACTGCAGGCTTTTTAAGAGCGAATGCTCTTTATTGGCGGTGAGCGCGAACACAGGCGGCGCTGCGAAGCGCGCATCTGTGACGTCAGCTTAGGGATTCTCGCATTTGTCGTCTGCTTCATTCAGTATCGCTCTCCCTGCTGTTTCTTTGCGCTCGGTCAACGTCTGATGCTTGTCCGCACCAGAATTGGCGTGTGGGTAACTTTTTATCATAATAATAGGCTTAAAATCGCATACACTAGCTCATGGTGTCAATTAAAGTATAGTTTTGGATACCGCTACGAGAGAAACATTGCCGGCGCCACCCCATTCCTTGCGAAGCCGGTCCTGTGCGGAGCGCGCGAAGAGTCGGAGCTAGGCGTCAGCTTCTCATGTAAGCATTCGAACAAAAGGAACAGTCAGCTGCTAATAACCGACAACAGCGAAAATGGAAGACCAAAACAAATTCTAGGCCTTCAGGGCTGTCGACTTTGGCAGAAGGCATCACGATTCCCGGTAATCAAAAGTAAGGTAAAACAGTTTTTGCCACCTTGCCGAACGCTCGAGCGCGTTTTGTCACATCACTTTACGTTGTCAACGCATGAAAGTTTGCCGACATGCACTATAGACTGCAAAAACTGTAGGTTGAGTTCCAAATAACCCAGTGTGTATATACGCGCGTGCTGATTCTATACCAGGCATCTAACCAGTATCGAGGTTTATTGAGCAAAACGAGTCACGTCTTCGTTAAATTTATAGTAACATATATATGTTTGTTAAGACCTGGAGGGATATTTCGGAACATTTTGCACAGCCATATCTTCCCGATATTCAGATATGCGTTATAGGAAAACTGCACTTAAGAGGAGGAGGAGGAGTAAGAGGAGGAGGGGAAAACTTTGTTTAACAATTAAATTGATCTGGTTGGTGGGCCGGGTCCTCACTCCAGGACAAGAGAGTAAAAGCAATTTTCTTCAAATCATAGAACGCCATCCCGAGTAGAATAGGATTTGTTAAGGGTTGAAAAGCAATAAAGAGCTACTTGGAATTCTTCTTCGGTTTCGAGTCTTGTAATATATGCAGGTATACTATTTATTACGTTAGTTAGCGAGTATATCGTGCCTTCAACACCGTAGTCATGTCATCATTGTTCGAGTTGAGAGTCAGTTCGTTATGATAACGATATAATTACGACAGAAATTCGGAGCACAAAAGCCGCCTTCGAGTACTGTGGACCACGTTGTTTAGGGCGCGATCGCGGTGGCGTAGCACCAACCTTCTCATTGTATTTGCAGGTGAATAAACAAAGCACGCTGCGGATATGCACCTTCTTGCACGCAGCCGTGATGAAAGCCAATTTGTGAAGAAGGGAATGTATGCCATACAAAATGAAGGAAATATCCACACGACCTTTGTGAGGCTCCCAAACATCCCGAAATCTCCTAATAAAAAGTTGGTGACAGCGCAGAAAAATTATTGCGTTGGGCAGAAAAAAAAAAGCAAGAAACATTAATCCGATACAAGTCAACAACGAAAGAAACAGAAAAAAGCCGCTTTATTGCCTTTTGTGCGATGAGCGTGTAGAGCCTCTGCTTGGTACGTAGTATTAGACTGTTGAGTCTTCATAGGAGCATCTCAAAAATACTGCAGGGAAGCCTACGCATTTTGAATACTTATCGAGAAGCTCTGATCGCTGATCCTCGCGAATAAGCAAGAAAGGACGAGTTACACACGATCTTCTGACCGATACTCTGAAGAGAGTTGTTCTCTATCTCTTCGTGTGTTGCAAACTTGTGGGAGATACAGCTTCAAATTATTCAGATGCATCAGCAGCTGGCAAAATAACTGAGTCGCTAGAAATACGCTTTTTAACGCACTACAGCAACGAAGCGGGCGATTTCTAGCCCAGGCACTGTTGCCCCTCACAAGCGGAGTGTAGCAGACGACAGCGGCGCGAATCCCTAAGGCGACGTCAGAGCCAGGGGGCGCCACTCAAACATCTCACCGCCAATAAGCGACCCCAAACCATCCACCGCCGGCGTCGGCGGCGGCGTCCGCAGTGCTCTTTAAAGAAAATAAAGAAAAAACAGCATCCGGCGCCAGGTTTCGATCCGAGGACTTTGCGGGCCGCAGCGCGACGCGCTACCGACCAAGCCACAGACGCGACGGTGACATCAGTGTTAGACGCGCCTTATATCTTTAACGCATTCAAACTACGTCGTCAGCGGCGTGCGTTGGCGACTCAGCGGCGTTATAGCGGCTTGATAACTGCGTGGTGTACACGTGATACTACAAACCCGATGGAAGAGATGGAAGAGAAGGCGGCGAGGGGGTGGGCTGCGGGGGCCGAGCGCAAGCGCCGCAAGCGGGCCGACAACCGTGCATTCGCACTTTCACATTCTCCCCCTCGGGGAAATGTGGGGGAATTTTTATCTTTCGGCGCGCGTGGTTCTGGAACAGTCGATTCGCATCGAGAACATTGTAGATGCAAGAAGATTATTCTGGGCTGTTCACGTTAGATCGGAATGCTCTCCCTATCACGACAGATAACACATGCGGCACAGAAAGAAACAATGGAACACGCGCTTCCCTTGGCGCAGAGATAACACAGACCGGCGCAGCCGGGCGGTAAAAGCAAAACACAAATAAACAAACCCAATGTATGGTTCGCGGCATTACCCCCCCTCTAAGAGTGCATCGACCCGATTCTAACATAAGCGACAGTCCGAAAATAAAAATAAAATTCGTTATCGACCGTAGAAAGGTTTTAAGCGAACCACGTGGACGACTTCGGGCCGCGAGCGTCGTCGTGATGTTCCGGAATCACCATCGGGGATCACCTCGTAGGTAAGTTGGCCGACACGTCGTAGAATCTGGTAGGGTCCGAAATACCGTCGCAGGAGCTTCTCACTGAGTCCGCGTCGTCGGATGGGAGTCCAAACCCACACACGATCCCCTGGTTGGAACTCGGCGTCTCGGCGTCGCAGGTTGTAGCGGTCCGCATCCACCAGCTGCTGGTCCGTTATACGAACTCGAGCGAGCTGGCGGGCCTCCTCCGCACGTTGAAGATATCCGTGGACGTCGGCGTTGAGGTCGTCGTCTTCTACATGCGGAAGCATGGCGTCGAGCATCGTAGTCGGTCTTCTATGGGGAGACAAGCTCGAACGGCGTCAGCTGCGTCGTCTCCTGGATAGCCGTGTTGTACGCAAAGGTGACATACGGGAGCACTTCGTCCCAAGTCTTATGTTCAACGTCAACGTACATTGACAGCAATCTGCGATTGTCTTGTTCAGACGTTCTGTTAGTCCGTTCGTTTGGGGGTGGTACGCCGTCGTTCTTCGGTGATCCGTGTTGCTGTAGCGTAATACTCCTTGCATCAGCTCCGCAGTAAATGCCGTTCCGCGGTCGGTGATTAGGACTTCCGGGGCTCCATGTCGCAGCACAACTTGGCTTATAAAGAACTTTGCCACTTCTTGTGCAGTCCCCTCGGAAGAGCGGCGGTCTCTGCGTAGCGCGTCATGTAGTCTGTCACTACGACAATCCACTTGTTCTGTGATCGTGACGTACGGAACGGGCCTAAAAGGTCCATTCCAATCTGTTGAAATGGTCTCGAAGGGACGGCGATCGGTTGCAGAAGTCCGGCGGGTCTTGTCGGCGGCGTTTTTCGTCGCTGGCAGTCACGGCAGCTCCGGACGTAGTGGGTGACGTCAGAGGTAAGGCCGGACCAGTAGTACCTCGACTTGATTTTTCCAATAGTGCGGGCTGTGCCGAGATGTCCGGAAGACGGGTCGTCGTGGCACGCTTCCAAAATTTCGTCACGAAGGTCCGCGGGGATGACGAGAAGGTAATTCGCTCTTGTTCCGGGGCTGAAATTCTTCTTCACGAGGACGGAGTTTCTGAGGCTGAATGCTGTTAAGCTGCGTTTGAAGGTCCTAGGAACGGCAACGTTGCATCCCTCGAGGTACTCGATTATGACGCGTAAGTCGGGGTCGGCACGCTGCTAGGCGGCTAGGTCGCTCTCCGTCACGATCCCGAAGAACGCGCTGTCTTCATCAGCGTCTTGTGGTGGTGGGTCGACGGGGGCGCGGGACAGGCAGTCGGCGTCGGAGTGTTTCCTGCCGGATTTATAAACGACTGTAACGTCGAACTCCTGCAGGCGCAAGCTCCACCGCCCAAGACGGCCAGAGGGGTCCTTCAAATTGGCGAGCCAACACAGCGCATGGTGGTCTGTTACAACCTTGAATGGTCTTCCATACACGTATGGGCGAAATTTTGAAATCGCCCATATAATAGCCAGGCACTCTTTCTCAGAGGCAGAATAGTTTTTCTCCTCCTTCGACAGACCACGGCTGGCATAGGCGATTACCCTTTCGCAGCCGCTTTGCTTTTGGACAAGGACGGCACCCAAGCCTATATCACTGGCGTCCGTGTGCATTTCCGTTTCGGCATTTTCGTCGAAATGAGCGAGCACGGGCGGGCTTTGCAGGCGTTTTTGCAGCTCGCAGAATGCTTTTTCTTGGTCGTTTTCCCAGCTGAAAGGGGTGCTATCTTTCGTCAAGCGCGTGAGTGGCTCTGCAATGCGTGCGAAGTTTGCGACGAAGCGCCGGTAGTATGCACACAGCCCGAGAAATCTTCACACGCCCTTCTCGTCTTTCGGCCTTGGGAAGTTCGCAATGGCTGATGTTTTTACCGGGTCAGGTAGGACTCCCGCGGCGTTGACGACGTGGCCCAAGAACTTGAGTTCCCCGTATGCGAAACGGCACTTTTCAGGCTTCAGCGTCAACCCCGACGTACGAATGGCCTCGAGTACGGACTCGAACCTTGCAAGGTGTTCGTCGAAAGTCCGGGCGAATACCACTACGTCGTCGAGGTATACGAGGCAGGTGTGCCACTTAAGGCCAGCTAGCACAGTGTCCATGACTCTTTGAAACGTCGCTGGTGCTGTGCACAGCCCAAACGGCATCACCTTGAACTCGTATAGGCCATCTGGGCTTATAAATGCAGTCTTCTCTCGGTCTCTCTCGTCCACTTCAATTTGCCAGTAGCCGGTCTTCAGGTCCATCGATGAGAAGTACTTCGCGTGGCAGAGGTGGTCGAGGGCGTCGTCGATTCGGGGGAGGGGGTACACGTCCTTTTTCGTGATTTTCTTCAGTCGCCGGTAGTCAACACAAAACCTTAATGTGCCGTATTTTTTCTTTACGAGTACGACGGGCGCAGCCCAGGGGCTTTTCGATGGCTGTATAATGTCATCGCTGAGCATGTCGTCGACTTGAGTCCCGATGGCTTCCCGTTCGTGTGAAGAGACGCGGTACGGTGACTGTCGGGTAGGTCGTGCTCCATCTTCGGTTATTATTCGGTGCTTCGCTAGAGGGGTCTGACGTAGTTTTGCGCTCGACGAAAAACATTCGTTATAGCGACGCAGCAAAGCCAATAATTTGTTCCGTTGTTCTTGCGGTAGCGCCGGATTCACGTCGAAGGGCTGCGGGAGCTTGAAGGTTTCGACGGGTGTGCGTTCAAAGTCGGCGACCGCGATCACGTCACTTGCTTCTTGCGCTTCTTCGAGGAATGCAATTGCCGCGTCTTTGTTTAAATGCTGGTACTCCTCGGTAAAATTAGTAACCAAAATGTGGGATTGGTGTTCCTTGAAGCGCGCAATTCCTCTTGCGACCGACACACCACGGTCGAGAAGCACCCTTTGATCAGTGTCTACGATAGCGTCGACGTCAGGAGCAGCATCTTCACAGTAGACTGCGACCATCAAGCTTGCGCGGGGTGGCAGGGTGACATGATCATCGGCAATCCTTACAGCAGCCCGTCATTCGGGGTTCGGTTCCGGCGTCATGGAGTGATTGGGGGAAAAAGTTATTGCCTTGGTCTGCAGATCGATTATTGCACCGTTGTCCATCAAAAAGTCCATTCCAAGAATTACGTCGCGGGAGCAGTTAGGCAGAATGACGAACGCCGCAGGGTACGTTGTGTCGTCTATGGTGACGCGCGATGTGCACGTTCCACTTGGCGTCACGAGGTGGCCTCCTGCTGTGCGTATGTGCGGACCGTCCCATCTGGCCATAACTTTCTTCAGTTTAGACGGAAATGGTCCGCTCATTACCGAATAGTCAGCTCCCGTGTCTACGAGGGCGACTACGTCAAAGCCGTCGATGGACACCTTGACGCCAGATGCAGTCTTCCTCGAGTTCCGGGTTCGTCGGGGCGTCGTATCTCTGCTTGTACGTGTTGACGGTCGGGCAGTGTGCATCGTCGTTGTCGTCATCTTCTCAGCGGACGTATCGGTCAGGTCGGGTACGCGTCACGCCGTGTAGCTGTCGTCGTGTTCAGGAGTCTCGTCAGGGTTAGGTCGGGTCGTCGGGATGAGGGCATGTTGTGAATCACTGTCTTCAGCGCGTCCTTGCGTCGTTGGAGGGTTTCTAGTTTTTCGCCGTAGAGCAACTTCACCTCCAGAAGTTGCCGCCTTTCGTTTCCCCCGCGTGGGCTGGGGGACCTTCCACGGGCGAAGTCAGCGTTGCTACGGCGGTTCGGCGATTGGTAGGGGTAGGGCGACGGCGAACGGTTGAAACGCGCTGGGCCACGGCTGGTTTCAGATAGATACTCGTCTATCTCACGTGGTCGTTGGCCAGGGAGAGGGCGAGGTGCGTCGATGGAGAAACCACGCAGTCGGAGTCTTTTGTATGGGCAGCGACGGTAAATGTGGTCGGCCTCTCCGCAGTGGTAGCACAGAGGACGGTTATCGGGAGTTCGCCATACGTCCGTCTTCCTCGGCGTCTGGTTTCGGGCTACCGGGGGTCGGGCGGGTGACAGTGGGTGGCGGTACGGCGGGGCCTCTTGACGGCGTGTTGGAGCAGGGCGGAATCTACGAACAGCCGCGGAGTATGTCATAGCTTGTGGCTCTCGGGGTACCTCGGATGGCGTAGAAGTTCCCAACGCTTGTTGCACTCCTTCTCTAATCACGTCGGTGAGGGAAGCGACTTGGGGCTGCGGCGGCGTTGGGAGAAGTTTCCGCAGCTCCTCTCTCACTATTGCGCGGATAGTCTCGCGTACGCTGTCGGCCGGGATCCGCGTGCTGCTAAAGTCGTTCGCATTGGCCGTGCCAACAAAGTTGCGGTCATACTGCTTAGCACGCATTTCGAGGGCTTTCTCAATGGTGCTGGCTTCGGTCACGAATTCGGCGACGGTTTTGGGCGGATTTCGGACAAGTCCAGCAAACAGTTCCTCCTTCACTCCACGCATTAAGAAGCGCAACTTCTTTTCTTCCGTCATTTCGGGGTCCGCGCGGCGAAATAGCTGCTTCATCTCCTCAACGAAGATCACGACACCTTCTTTGGGGTGTTGCGTGCGCGTTTCCAACAAAAGGGCGGCTCTTTCTTTCCGCACGACGGTAGTGAAGGTCTTAGTAAACTCGCTTTTGAACTGAGCCCAGTTTGTCAAGGAGCCCTCGTGGTTCTCGAACCAAGTGCGAGCCGAATCTTCCAAGTAAAAGAAAACGTGCCGGAACGTTTCTGCGTCGTCCCACGTGTTGAATTTCCGGACGCGCTCCAGTTTCTCCAACCATTCTTCTGGGTCTTCTGCGGGGGCTCCTCGGAACGATGGCGGTTTCCGGGGCTGCTGCAGGACGATTGGCGACGTTGTTTCTTGCACCATGGTGTTGGTTGCAGCGTTCCTTTTCTTGGGCCCTTCTGGCATCAAACCGAACTCGGGCGGTAAATCTTGCAGGTGGGGGCTGGCTCTTGTTGGACTGGCTTGGCGGCTTTTCGAGGTTGTAGTGGGCATGAAGGGTGCGTACCCCGCACCTCACCAGATGTCACGAAGACAAGGACGATGCAGTTGTGTTGAATGAGAAACACGTTTATTGGAGCGAACTTGTGCTCCCCTAACAACTCAAAAGAATACAGTGGCGGCGAAGCAGCGGTCAACAAAGTGACTTGCACAGGCGAGTGTCGTCGAATCGAATGCTCCGGCGTCCGCACTGCAGGCTTTTTATCTTTCGGCGCGCGTGGTTGTGGAACAGTCGATTCGCATCGAGAACATTGTAGATGCAAGAAGATTATTCTGGGCTGTTCACGTTAGATCGGAATGCTCTCCCTATCACGACAGATAACACATGCGGCACAGAAAGAAACAATGGAACACGCGCTTCCCTTGGCGCAGAGATAACACAGACCGGCGCAGCCGTGCGGTAAAAGCAAAACACAAATAAACAAACCCAATGTATGGTTCGCGGCAATATGCACACAAAGACAAACTTCTGTGGAGCGACCACTCTGTATTAGTTCATCTCAAAACTGCTTCAGTAGTGCTCGAATGTGGTCTTCTTATTTTGACGTCACTCTCATTTAATGTTTGTTACTGTGCACCAAGCAGTACGCGAACGACTACGTGGTTTTCATTGCACGGATTTCGTGCACGAATGTTTTGTATTGTACGCCTAAAAAACTGTTAACAGGACCTGTTCGAATACGCCGTAGTTGCACACCTGTAATAAAGTTCGGTAAGACAAACGTTTACTTTTTTTGTTCTGGCATGCAGTTTCGAAATGTACTCGAGAGGGAACCGCGAAGCAGCTAGCTGAACGTTTTCTTACGCAAACGTTTAAATAGGACCACCTTCTCTCTTGTATGCTGAAACATTTTTACTGTCGCTGCTTATAAATTAGGGGTCAGATTGTGAAGGACACGTTTTTCAGAAGCACAAAGAAGCCAGGCCTGCAGGCAAAGTCAGCATGTGCGGAGGACGAGAATACCTCCTTGTGAGACCAGATATGGCAGGTTAGGCCTCACAAAGCAGGACAGCGTGGGTGGATAACAAAGTGTTCCTGCAGAACGCGACGGAATGAAAAGTTGATAAAATAGGAGTATTTTTATCAAAGTATTCGAACCTATTTATAACATCAGAGATTCTAAGGCAATTATCGGTGGTGTGGCAGCGTTCACGTGCCTTTTAAGTGAATGTCGACTTAGTGAGTGTTCGGCTACCATTGAGAGAGAAAGCGGCATAGATAGAAACTCCAGGTTCGTCGGGCTGCCTGTTCTAAAAGGGACCGGTCACCTGCAGAGCACAACTGCCCATCAAGTAATCATACATTTTCCTTTCATGGGAGTAATCATTGTAACACAGTTGAACCCGCCCCCCCCCCCCATCCAACTTCTATGTTACATCCTGCGCTTGTGTGACCTAACCATATATTTTAATTCGGAATACACTGTAAATCGTAACCTATTTGAACATGCCTCTTCAAGAATTAGTGTCGATATAATTAAACATGATGTAAATATCTGGTCCAATGCCAGGAACCTGTAGGAAGCGTACTAGCACTAACAAGGGCAGACAAGTCTTGTTCCTATTTTGAGTGCAACCTGTCCTATTACAGCCAACACACCGTGGTAAGGAGATGAGAAATTTGAACCGGTACTACCAGCCGATGCAAACGTTTGTCGCACTGCTTGTATTTAGCTACTTTAACAGAGCAGCACGCGCGTCTTGCCACCACTGTCGTTTCACCTGTCACTGATTCGGGGAGCCGTACAGGCAGCCTGGAGTGACCTGTAATACAGAAGCGGTATGAAGAACGCCATAAGATGCCATCATAATTGGTGTACCTGCAAGTTCATTTAATGTAAATGCCATCTTCATTAAGCGAAGTTTAAGGAGCGTGTGTTCCATTTATAGTCCGTGTCAAGGAACAATATCTTCGGACGCTCCGCCTGTCTTTGAAGTTGGAGGCGTTGTACACCATCAACCTTTGGAAAACCAATGTCTTACTGTGGTTGATATCCGCAAGCGTTTACCGCCGTAATCACACGCCATTGAAAACATTATTTGGATCTCAGCCTTATATGTCTTCTCTCTTAGAAGTGCCTTTTCAGTGCATTTAGGTATAGTGAGCACAATTTTGAAAATAAAAACAAGACTTAAAATCCACGTTTTTACATCTTATAGCTTTATATGCCCCTTAAACATTTTCAAGATCCTCAGTGTTAAAATAAAATGTCATACGTGTATTTAGGCATCTTTCTTACAGTTGGTAACTGTCAATGCTCATGAATGAAAGGTACTCATACCTATCCTGCCATTATCTGTACATACTAAATTATCGAAATACAAAATTGTTACATTTCCTGACCCACCGCCGGAGTAAAAATATTACGCCCGCCTCCCCTCGCGGGAACCCTGGTGTGATGCGACGCTGAGGGGGTTCAAGCGCACTCGGAGAGCAACCGTCTACCGAAAGGCCGCTGGAGAGCGACACACCGGTTATATGCGCAGCACGCCCGAAGGAGAGGAGGCCGCGGAGAGAGAGAGTACTGCACATGCGCATCACCGCGCACATGCGCATCACCGCGCGCAGCGCCGCCCACCAGCGGAGTGAGAGCGCGCTGGGCCGCACACCCGCAGATGTTGAGAGATAGTGTTCGCCCTCACCTGGGCACGCGCCGGCGCCAGTGCGTCTGCCGCGGCTATGACGAAACACAATCCAACACAATCCACTTTAATCCAATCCAAGTCAAGCCAAGCAAGCCAATCGAATCCAATCCAATGCCCCTCGCGAGAGAGTGGTCGCTATCGGAGAGGAGAGGGGTGGGCGGAGGAGAGTGGGGACGCCAACGACGGACGCACGCAGGAAGGACAGGGCCGCCGATAAGAGATGCTCTCAGCGTCGCATCTAAAAATCCAGGGCCATCTCCACTAACATGAAACCTTATGGCGAGGGGCGAATCATGCACTTTATAGTGTATTCTTGGCGGCTCGGTGTTTTTGTCCATGGAGACGTTTGGGGGGGGGGTGGCGGAAGGCGGCGGCGGGTGGCGTTCAGTTTTGCTTGAAGCACGAAGTGCTCTAACGCGAGCCATTTGAAAACGAGTGTTTCAGTGTGCCCTTTTATTTCGCGTTACGTTCTAGCGCGAGCGGTTAAGGAGTGTCCCGGTGTTCTAGTACAGGGACTACATGAGATGACGACATAAGCCGTCGGCAGTCCGAGCCTCATAGGGCTTCCCCACTAACACCTGGATATGGGTGAGCAATGAAAAAAGTACGGTAATGCGTTGAAAATTTTGCAACCGGTTTTAGGTCTGCAATACCATCATGGTCCGTATGAATGGAATGTATGCCGAGTATACAGAGCACATACGGAAAACATGTGATGCTGTATTGCGCACTCCAAATAGCACACAAACACAAAACACTCTGTCCAACCTTTTTTTATTTCGACAAGTCAGTTGATTCTTTTGTTTTTATAGAGGTTATCTTCCTTAGTTACGCCTGGGTGGGTAATACTCCGCATAGATACCGTATTTATATGTTTCTATAGAGCGTTTCAGTAGGGAGCTTTCGCCTAAATCCGGTGTCACGTTTCTATCGTGTGTTGAAAATATTTTCTTACCATGCACCTGTACAGAGCGGATTGGCTCATGGCTGTTGTTATGGTAACGATTGGTGGCTTTGCCCACTGTGCATCTTCTCTAACGAAACAAATGTTTCCGAGGGTGAGCCGAACACTGCAGTCGCCGCGTCCGCCATTGCTACACCGCTTTAAAAATACACTTGTCGCGGCTATGACGAAACACAATCCAACACAATCCACTTTAATCCAATCCAAATCCAATCCAATCCAACTCAAGCCAAGAAAATTTGTCGCTTATTTAGCTTGAAAGAGTTTGGGTTGGGGCTAGTTGGGATCGGTGATCTATGAATTCGTGTAGCGAAAAAAAAAAACAAATAAGCACAGAAAGGGGAAACGGGCACAAGCGCTCAATTGAAAGTTTGGGCTTGTTCCGCTCTCTCCGTTCTGTTCGTGTCAATTTTTGCGCTGCACGTAGCCATGTTTGTTTACCGTTGTTCTTCTGAACATATATTTTCTAACAATGACTTCTTCTGAGCGTTTTTAGTGCTCTACTTTTAATTTCTTCGCCCATGTCTTTTTTTTTAAGATTCCGCGTTCTAGTGTAGTGCCCATACAAGCGGTTTGGTAAAAAACACCTGGAATTCGAACACAATCGTATAAAAAAGCAATAGGTGGCTCCACATTAGTGTGCCGTCAAGTTAAAGTTAAAGTGTGGGTAAAATGACGTCCAAGGTAACGAGCAGGCACTGAGGTGAGTTAACTTATCCAACAAACCTTCGACGCTGAGGTTGAGGTGCACTTGAGAAAGATTTAATGTGCTTGACGTGACGTCGAAGCCAGGAAGGAAGCTTTTTCATCCCTTCCCGGCATTCATAGCAAGTATGGGGAATCTCTTCTAAAAAGACCTCGGGCAAGAGTCCCTTCGTGGGCTGGCTAGCATGGCGTTCGCGAAGCATTTCGCTCTATCTTCCAAATGATCTTAACAAAGGTACCTCGGTAGTGGCTCAGCGGACAAGTCGTCCTGCCGCTCTGCCCAAATTTGCAGTATCGATGGGGGATGCAGCGGCCGTGTATTTGATGGGAGCGAAAAACTAAAACGCCCGTTTGTCAGGATTGTGGTGCACTTTAAAGATTCCTAGGGGGTCGAAATCAATCCAAAGCCTGGCACTACGGCACTACTCTGTCCGATTGTAGGTTCGGCGCGCAAATCCTAAAATATTTTTTCATAGCCAACCATTCCTGGAGCGATTTGTTTTTGCTTTTCACATGAGGTGACGATTAGGTCTATTGCGTGTGTGGTCTGTTGGGTAGCACCGCGTTTTCAGTTTAAGCCAAACTCTGCAAATTATTTAGAACTAATATTAGCATTTGCCATTTCGGAACAGCATATAAAGCTCTCGTAGACTACGTCGCCAATATGCTCCCTTAAATGGAAAGGGGTGAACCAGGAGTGTTTCTATTCTCGTACTGCAATCCGCAATCTCACCCCTTTCATTCCAGCGATGTTCCATCCTAACCGATAAACGTTCGCTTTAGTATGCTTCGTGGATATATCCTGAGTATACTA
This sequence comes from Haemaphysalis longicornis, assembly GCF_048455015.1. Lineage (NCBI taxonomy): Eukaryota > Metazoa > Arthropoda > Arachnida > Ixodida > Ixodidae > Haemaphysalis > Haemaphysalis longicornis. Next base: position 191,919,837 of record NW_027526422.1, read on the forward strand.
AAAATGCTTCCACATGCAAGAACGAACTCAAGAAATTGAAAAAAAAAACAGCACTACCAAAACGCATTTACTGCCTCAAGTTTGGAAAAGCGGGTAGCAAAGCTTTCTGGGAACCAGGTTCTTACTACTGTCAGGCACTTAAGATGCTCACTATTAGTCCTCATCTCCTCCCCTCAAAATCAATTTCATCATCATCGTCATCATCAGCCTCTCTACGCCCTCTGCAGGGCAAAGGGCTCACCCATAGATATCCAATTATCCCGTTCCTGTGCTAACAGCGACCAATTTATCCTCGCAAACCTCTTGATCTCATTTGCCAACCTAAGTTTCTGCCACCCCCTGCCACGCTTGCCTTCTCTAGGGATCCACTCTGTTGCCCTTTATGACCAATGGTTACCTAGCCTTCGAATTACATACCCTGCCGACGCCCATTTCTTCGCCCTGATTTCTAATAATATGCCCTTAACACGCGTTTGTTCCCTGACCCACTCCTATGTGTTCTTGCCCGTTAGCGTTACACCTATCATATTCCGTTCCATACCTTGATGAGTCGTCCTCAACTTAAGTTGAACCCTCTTAGTCTGCCTCAAAGTTTCTGCCCGTAGATGAGTACTGGTAAGATGCAGCTGTTATACACTTCCCGTTTCGGGGACAGTGGTAGGCTGCCATGCCTGCCGAATGCAATCTGAGAATGCCTGCCGTATGCACTCCATCCAATTATTATCCTTATAATTATCTCTTCCTTATCGTACTGTGGTCACTACGTGGTCTAACCACATATCGCTATCCGTAATCAAGTATATCTATTTAGAACACGCATTTACGACATAGCAAATGGCCTCTTCACCCTGTTGTCAGTGCGTACTGAGACCTAGTGAGGAATCAGGCTTCACTTACACAGATATACGCGTTTCTCAAAGGTGACATGAGATTCACCCTTGCGGTACCTATTGCACTTAAAAGATGCCTTACTTACAACGACTGTGGGAGATCAAAATTCAGTCATCTTCCAAGAATCCTGTAAACGAAGATTACGGCATTATGGGGTCCACAATGCGAGTGACAATGATAGAACAGTTGGTGACTAATCTCCAGGTAGAATGTCGGGTCATTAAAATAAACAAAAACACGAGATTCGCGTGTGAAGGAACCCCACTTTGAGGCCGCTGCGGCTGCTCATACCAAGAATGCACTTCTGTAGTTCTTGTCACAGTGTACTTTATGCCTTTTTTGGTATACAATGATCGCACTCGGCACTGAATTGCATATGTGGCCGTAGTACGGTGTTTTATGCTCTGCGGAAAAACCATGCAGGAAAAAAGGGTGCGCGCTTTGCTTTCTCGCTTCGTTTCTATCGTTGTTTTCATTGAAGGTCACGTCATTCAGATAAATTTTGACAACAATACGCCTATATTTCACAGACACCCATATTTCATAGACGTCGACTTCGGGTTGTCAGAGTTTCCGCGCCGTAGTAGGAACTGGTTCATATCAAAATGACAGTTTTTTTATATTTCGAGCCATATTTTACGACGTCATATCGCAAAACAATACGCCCCCCGGCTGGCTGCACAGCTTCCGGCAATAAATTAGAAAATTTGGACCTTGTGCCCATAAGGTTCGTTGGTACACCTGATAAGATCATTTCCCTATGTATGCGTGCTAGTTCCTTTGAGACATAAAAAAAACGAGGCTTGTTTTGAATGGAAACGCGAAATTGTACAGATGGTCGAACGTTTGTTTTCAGGCATGGAAACTGTAATATTATCTTAGTACATTCGGAAGCTGTAAAACATCACTTGCCCTTTTCTCCGTTATGAATGCGTACCTTAATTGTCTTGGTGTATTGTAGCCCTGACCCTCAATTACAACTCAATGCAAGCTCGTGTTAAGACAG